>NC_080754.1:12500-1262500 GCF_020826845.1 Diceros bicornis minor | reverse complement strand
AGATGCCAGTCTGAAAGGATACATACTGTATAATTTCATTTGTACAACATTCATAACTTCTCACTCCTTAAGTATGTGTGGAGTAAGTCAATAAGCTGTGCGTATTGACTTCCTTTTAAAAATGCAATATAGAAAGAGAGAAAGCAAACGCTGTCTCAGGAATGTGATCAGAATCAACACGAAGAGGGGTAAGTCATGTTGGTTGTGTGTTTTCTGATAAGATGTGATGAGGGTGGCACTTTACGTCTGCGATCTTGCTCCCCAAAACCCATGACCCCAGTATAATCATGAGACGACATCAAACAAATCTCAATTGAGGGGCATTCCACAAAACGACTTACCATTACTTATCAAAATTGTCAAGGTCATCAAAACAAGAAAAGTCTGAAAAATTGTTGCGACCAAAAGGAGCCTTAGAACCCGTGATGACTAAATACAATGTTGTATTCTGGATGAGATTTTGAAATGCAAAAGAAGACATTTGGTAAAAACTAAGGAAGTCTGAATAAAGTATGGACTTTATTAATAATGTGTCTTTATTAGTTCATAAATGGTGTCAAAGGTATCATACTAATGTACGATCTTAATAATAGGGCATAGTGAGTATATGATATGTGGGGATTTTTTACTATCTTCACAATTTTTCTGTACATCTAAAACTAATACTAAAATTAAACATTTATTTTAAAAAGAGATTCAAGAAGAAAAACATATAAGTGCTTGAGGAATGAGGGGCAATACTTTCTACATCAGCCCTACATTGAGCTCAATGGAATTAATGTGAAAATTATATTATGCAAGCCTTGGGATGTTTTTTGTAACCAGATGACAGGATAGCTTCTTGCCTTTAACTCACAGCTTCTTTTGAGTCGTAGCCCCATAAGCGACTGACTATCTCTAACATTAGCATGTATTCTGGAAATCGTTTACTTAGCAACAATATCAAAGAACAGAATGAAATGAAGAAACTTGAAATAACCAATAATTATTTCTCACTTTTCAATTAACATGGGGTAAATTTCTGGTGAGAGAGGATGTGATAAATTCAAGTTGATTATTTAATCTATTTTTTTCATACATATTAATACCATGGTTGCACATCCATTTTCCTGCTACCTGGAATATTTTTTCTTAAAATATGTTAATTTATGGCTTTTATGCAAATTTTCCGTTGTGTCTTATTTCAGAAAAATGTTATCAGTGATTCATAATTTATTTACTCCTTGCATAAGTATAAAAATCTATACAAACCCCTTTAAAATATGGGTATGCAATTTTTCACCTCATCTGACCATTCTCAAGTTCTTTACTTCATTTCTGCTTTTGCTCAGGCAAAACGAATGAACAGCTCAATCAATGGTACAAATTATTCTTCAGAATGATGAATAGTAGAAACGTGTGCCTGAAAACACGTACACACACATTAGACATAATTCGTTTTCATTTTTCCTTTTGAACTGACCTTCTGTGTTACCTGGCACAATTAGTGAATTGAAGTAATTTTTTTATTATGTGTCTTTACCCTGTCTTCTATAACTACTCTTTCAAGACTTTGCTCATAATAGGCAATTCGTCAACTGTGCCTTCCCATTTTTCTCATAATCCAGGCTCTATTTTTCCACCAGACCCTATCCCCTGCTAGAGAAATGAGAAATCCTTGAAGAAGTGTAGCAGTTGGTGGTGGAGTGAGAGCTGGACTTGGGATATTTGCTTCCTTGTCCTTATGCCCCGTGAGCTAAGAGGACCGTATTTAGGCACATGACTGAAGTTTTGTGAGTATGTGTAAAAAACGTGCATGATTGGGATTGATTTATCATATCCCAAAGTGACAAAATGCAAACATAACGTCAAGAAGGAAACTTAGCACAGCAGAGCCTTCGTTTCTGAGGAACCAGAGGTAAGGCCTGTTCTACATGGCTCTGAACGTAGCTTTGTAGATAAGGCGGCCAAATAAGGATGAAAAAAGACACATACACACACGTGCATGTGTGTGTATATATATGTATTCTACATCTGTTCTATTTCCCAGTTTAGAGGACAAGTCCCTGAGGGAATGGACTGGGTCTTTTGCCATTTTAAGTCCATGACCTGTGAGCTGACACTGGTGACTTTAGTTTTTGTGGGATGACGGTGTGTTTGTGACCTCATGTGCAATCTTATGGAATCTAGAATTAGACTACTTGGATTTGAATTCTAGCTCCTTTACTTACTACCAGTGTATCCATGGGAAATTGCTCTAATTATCCACTTTCTCATCTTTAAAATTGAAATAATGAAAATAACTTATTCATAGTGTTATTGAATTGATTCTATAAGTAAGTGAATACAAAGCACATAACACAATGCCCGGCATAATAGACATACAATATCTCCTAACTGTCCACGGTTTCCCCCACTTGAATCCCCTCCTATTGCAGCATCATGGTCAGTAGAGCCCTTTCTGGTGCTAAGGACCTGTATTCACTGTGGCAGGTACTATCTTTGGTAGTACTGAAGTTCTAGAATGCCCAACCTCCAAAGTGTTGCTTTACCATGAAAAAGCCATACTGTCTCCAGATAATAGGGTGCCTATGTTTTGTAGCTACACTTTGAGACAAAAGATGTACAAAAATTAGCTCCTGTCGCATCCTTACACCAGAATGGACTGATTGTAATTGCAGACAAATGGGCATATTAGCCTGTTACGTGTGCCCAGAAAAGCATAACTGCCAAATGAATTTTGCAGTCATTATTTAGAAATTGGAATACTGTCAGAATGCAGAGGTCAGCTATTCACAGTCAGGAGTACTGGTTACTGTTCAGAATTATTTGGCATCAAACTTTGTCTTGTCTAAATGCCAAAAGAATCATTAGCCTGAAATTCCCTCTAGTTGAATAAGGATTATATAATCCTGAGTTTAACAATACAACTTTTGGGAAAGTGAAATAACTTGACAGTCCCATTTATTTCTGGTTCCAAGATCAGAAAGGCGAGCAGCTGGTGAGATGGACCGTTTCCCGGTGGTCTCCTCTGCTGCTCTTCTCATAGATGGCTTAGAGGCGTGGGTTTGGTTTTTGGTTTTTGGCTTTTTTTTACCACACTGGTACTGCATACAGAAAGCACAAAGCTTCTTATATATATTTTCGTCACCTCAGTTCTTAGTTATGGGAAAGAAATTCTGTTACCTTTTCATTCTCTCTGTCATATATAGAAAGACTAGTAAATGTTTAACAACTGACTCTCCAGAATCAAAGTTCTGCTTTGTAGTGTTTGCTGATTTCTGTGGAAGAAATGCTCCCACCTGACCAATTTCAAGCTACTGACGTGATGATCTGAACTAAGATTTAGGAAGAGATGTGCAAAATGGAGTAGTCATAAACCTTTGTAGCCCAGCTGCAGCATGGCACTGTGTGTGTGTGTGTGCATGCCCGTGTGTGTGTGAGTGTGTGTGCGTGCACACATGTGTGTGTGTATGTGTGTGTGTGAAGTGTTGATATGCCAGCATTTGTTCCAAATATTGGGGAGACGACAGAGAACGAGAGAAAATGTCTGTCTTTGTGGTATGTATAGTCTACGGGGAGATACAGACATTAAACTAGTAAATGCACAAATAATTCCAATAATTTCCAAAGCACTAAGTGTATAAAGGAGAAAAATAATATGAAGTTGTGATGGAGAATGAGGTGGGGGCTTTGAGGATCAGGAAGAGGCTTCAGATAGTTATGTCAGAAACGCCCTGTCTGGAGGTGACATTTGAACTCACACTTATCCGATGTCAAGGAACAAGCCACACACAGTGTTGAGAGCAGTGTGCTCCACGTAGCCCCGGGGTGACGACACGCTCGTGCGCTTGAGGAGCAGAAGTGAACCCGGTGTGACAGCTGGAAACGATGAGGAGAGATGTAAGAGGTAAGGTCAGGGGAACAGGGCAGATCACACAGAGCCCAGCTGAGTAGGACACGCAGCTTGAATTCTAGTGCTGGAGGCCACCGTGTGTTAGAGGGGAACGTTTGCCTCCAGAGGAGCGGTGCTGGGGAGGCTTCAGAAATCTGTGAGCACGCCTGTACTTAGAACTGAAAGGAGCAGCGAGGAGACACAGAAGCTCTCGTTCTCAGCAACGCTTTCTTACGCTATTTAATATAATTGTAATGAGTTTGAAATACTACCATGATGTTTTCAGAGTTTGATGAACAAGCAAAAGTTTCATTTTACGTATAAGATCTAAAGATTAAGGCTCTTGCAATTGCTAAGAACCCATGAGGCTCCTCAACCTCAAGTGAAAACAGAACTGTATCCAGATGACGAATATCAGCGGTTTCCATTCGGCCACATGCTGAGATTTTCAATAAATTTTCACAAAAATCATTTTCATTTATTAACAGAATTGTTCTGTGAGATAGTATAGCTTTTTAAAAAATCTTTCAAAATAAAAATGAAGGAAGTGAAGACTGAGGATGTCTGGTGCCTGGACCGTGGTGGATGTAATTTCAAATCTCACCGTTTCTACTCCTTTCTCACGCTACTCACATCACACCCTTCTACGATTTATATTTATTTGAGCCATCCTATTTATTTTTTTTGGTGCTGTTTATCTCATTAGATATAAAGTAATGGCATCTGACAAGCCAGTTAAAAATGAGTTCACTTGTGGTGTTTAGAACCTGTTGACATCACAGGGCACAGCTTTCCCTCAAACTCTCCACTTCTCCACATGTGCCTCTGTGAATTTTGATTCTGTGAGTATCTATAAGTATTGCCTAAATTATAAGAATCTGTTCAAATACTAAAATCATCCCACGAAATATTGAGTCACATCCACAGAAGCAGCAATGCATTTCTGCCTCGTTAATCAGTTTTATGTAAGATATCCCAGAAACATTTTATTTTAGTCTAGAAGTAGCCTTCACTTAGAAATTTATAAACGTGTTTTCGACAGCTGTGCTCTATGCTGCAGTATTTCAATGAGATAGCATATGAATAAATTATCTTGATTGTCCTTCAAAGATCTAAAGAGCTCAAAAGGTTTATTCATTATTAGGAATAATTTAAGAACTAAGGGGAAAAAAACTGGATTCTGTGAATGATTTTAGGTTTCCTAATGTATGATTTGATAGGGTCTGTACAATGGTGTCTACTTGTTGTGAACCTCTCTCTAGTCTGCATGACTGTAGACACCATGACAACTTGGAGCCACACACACGAGATCAGCACCAGGAGGTGGAGGATGTTCGCCCCTTGCTGCTGCAGGCCCACTCAGTCCTCTCCTGAGCTCCTCCCGCCTTTGGGAAGAGTCTGCAGTCTGATTTTTCAGTCTAGCCTCTACCAGTCCACACTCCAAAAGTAGAGAGGATAGCTGTTACAAGTTGCATGTGCTTTGGTTTCCGCTGAGAGATTCCCCCTTGCATATAGGTTTCCCTGGGGAGCCCTCTGGGAAGCTGATGTAACAGCAGGCTGAATTCAGGCTCTCTTGGTCCTCTGACTCTGGTGCTGTTATGAGGTAACAGCACCAAAGGAAACCTGGAGCCCTGTGTGGGTTTGTGACACCCTCAGGGGAATAGTTATGAAGAGGGAGGACGGTTTACCTGCCTTCAAGAAGTTCACAGTTTAATGTGAAAGACTCATGAATAATGAGCCATTGCTCTATTCATAGACCAAAATACAGAGAAACGTATATTATTCTGCTCAGGTGCACAGAACGGGAGGAAGATTTCAACTGAACATGGTATTAGACTTGGACCCTGGAGGATGAACAAACTTTTTCTAGATGTAGACAAGAAAGGACAGAAATAGGATAAAAGGAGGAAGTTTGAGCAAATGTTTGAATGTACATAGCTATTTAAATAATCAGAGGAAGATATAATAAGGTTGGGACAAGAAGCAAAGATAGAATCAGAGGATGCTTGAATAGGTGAGAAACAAGTTTGGGGAAACAATAATGTCCTAGGAATTAAAGGAAAGAGTGAGGCAAAGAAGACTCAAGTATGTCTGTGTGATGGAGATCACGTTGGATCCTAAAGGAGACATGTTTGGAAGGTGGTTTACGAGAAACTTTCAGAGATTGGTTTGAGCAATCAGTACACAGCTAGTGAAGAAGGGCCGGGTCAGAGGAAATGAGCATATGTGCTCAGGATAGAAGGTAGGTTTTAGAATGTGAATTTGGAAGTCCTCATGGTGCAGAAAATATGTAGTAAGTTGGGCAAAATATATTCTGAAGGTGCACTTCAAAAAGTGTCTGGTGAGTTGTGGTTTAAAATACTTTCTTTATTTCTGCAAAAATATAGTATGAATGTGTTGAATTGAGAGAGAGACAGGGAGGAGAGAGAGGACAGAGGTAAGGTCCTCAGAGACTTGTGGGGGCCAGTTTCTGAGATCAAGTGACCAGAGTGAGCCAGATACACAGTCAGGGGCAGGAAAGGAGCTTCAGTGACAATCACTATCTGGTAAAAAGAAATGAGAGCTGTGGGTCAGGCCCGGGACGGGCACAGAAATGACATGGTGTTTCTGGGCCCATGAGGTGCTAGACCCGGAATCTCCTCGTGCAGGTACATCTGAGGGGCTCTGACGCTGTCTGGGCATCCAGAGCACTGTGAATGTGCAAGAACCACTGAGCAAAAATCCAGGTCATTTGCTGCTCTGAGACATTTCTTAGTATGTGTGCATGGGAGTAGTGAGAAATGGCTCCTCTCCGCAGCGCCCATTTACAACTATGTCAACAGAGCAGCTGATTTTTTTTTTTTTTTTTTTTTGCTGAGGAAGATTAGCCCCAAGCAAACATCCATGCCAGTCTTCCTCCACTTTGTACGTGGGACAGCTCCACAGCATGGCTGACGAGTGGTGTAGGTCCGTGCCCAGGATCCAAACCCCCAAACCTGGGCCTCTGAATCAGAGGACGCAGGGCAGTTCCTTTTAACCAATAAATAACCACACTTGTGTTGTTGCTAAACCTTGGGAGAGAGTGTCTTAGCACAGTGACAGAGCAGCATGCTAGCCATTCGTGCACACCTGGGTGTGTAACAAGGGAAGACCTAAAAGAGAAGCTCATTCCCGCCAATCAGAGAGCGTGGTAGTGTGACCATTGCTCTGTGCATTACCGTGGGTGGGAAAGGGTTTATTCCCTCAACTTTAGAGTTGAGTTAGTCCCATATCCCAGGATGTCGACAGATACCAGGATAGGGAACTTTCCTTTATCATGAAACTAATAGTCTACCTGGAATTTTCCTAGAGTACTAGGCATAAAATAAAAGTAGAATATTGTTACTGTAATTAACTAGGGATATTCATAATGGAAAAAGTAACAGGAAATAATAACATCAAATGTTTCTTTCCTTAAGATTATTCATTCACAACTTATAGTTTTTGACAGAAATGTGTCGATGAAGACTATATAGATAGATAGCATTTGATAATTTTTCAGCAACTTCTTAATTTGAAGAAAGAGCCTGGGGATGTATTTATAATACTCACAAATAACTTCTATCTGTCAAAATCCTGAGGGTGTTTACAACCTCTTACTTGTTGGTTTCCTTCCGGCACCAAAGGGCATTTTTGTGCCTGGCCATCAAAGCAGCGTACAGCATTCTGGGAGAGGTGGTCCTGTGTGCTGCCAGTTCAGAGACAGAAGATGGTAATGTCACAGAAGATACTCAGGATATACTTTTCAAACAGTGAATGAAATTTTTATGATTTTAATGAGAGTTAACAGGATAAAAATATCTTCAGAGGAATTAGATTATGACTGAAAGATTAAATTAAATTTATCCATCCATTGTTATTGTAAATTGTATTCCCTGGACGCTGAAATAAAAATGTCTTTCCTAGGTCCTTCTAGACCAAACGTGGTAGGAATAATTTCAATTAAAATATAGAGTATAATTTCTAGAGAAAAAAACTAAATAATCTCAGGAGGTATAGCCACTGAGCCGGCACTACGTTGGGTCAGACCATCTGCAGAAAAATATGCTGGGGTTTCTGTTAAAGTGTATGTGCCTGGTCTCCAGCCTCTCCTATTCAATCAGAACGTCTATGAGCGAAAAGTAGAGTGTGCATTGTTTAACCAGCTGGTTATGTGATTCTTACTCACACTGAGACTTGAGAACCTCTGATATGAAAACGTTGTTATTGTTGATTTGTTTCCTGCTGTCTTTTTATAACGTAATAAGGATTGAGTATAAATCTTGGAAAACCATACTTTCTGGAAAATGGGACTATAGTAAGCATACAAGATACTCAATTATGATGTAAAAGTCACCATCAGCACCAACGCACAGCTTGTCCAGCCATGCTGAGGCGGCGTCCCGCATACAGCAACTAGAAGGATGTGCAACTATGACATACAACTATCTACTGGGGCTTTGGGGAGAAAAAGGGAAAAAAGGGAGGGGGATTAGCAATAGATGTTAGCCCAGGGCCCATCTTCCTCAGCAAAAAGAGGAGGATTGGCACGGATGTTAGCTCAGGGCTGACCTTCCTCACAAAAGAAAAAAAAAAAAGTCACCGTCAAAACAAACGAGAGAGATGGCCCCAAAAGCCATCCAAGTGGATGGCTAGTTGGGCTAAGTTTGTGTGAACTGCGAGAAAGAGCAAGGCATGATGAAAATTAGTCTGATGTGGTGTGCAGGTGGGACTGGAGTGTTGCCAATAGGAGAAAGGGAAGAAATATAGAATGATTGGTCTGAGTGCGCTGTAAAACTTCTCAGGGAAAATGGGAGAAATAAAATACCCCGTCAGCCATGTTCAAGGGTATGGGGAGGAAATGCAGCAAAAAAGAATACTGCAAATAAAGAAATTCACAACAGAAGACCCAGAACGTGGAAAAGAGTTGCTGAGAAAGCTTCGTTTAGTGCACAAGAGTGAAAGGTCAATGAAATGCAGGGATCATCAACTTGTCATTAATTTGGGAACCAAGTAGAGAGAACTGAAAAATACTTCACTCTAATGATGGGTGCGGAATGTTGTAAAAGTTATTTTACTGCAAGGAATATCATAGCAAGTTAAGCCATTGAAACGTGGCCTAAATGGAAAAATATAATAAATGACATGATGATGTTCTGCATCAGCCACTAACAAAATGCACAGAATAGTCTCCTCCTCACACCAGAGAGGACTGCTCTGAGGGCTTGCCACCCAGAAGGATGAGTTATAGAGATCCGACTGGTTTGCAATAAATTACTTTGATAGGGAAATGCCCTGGCATTTAGGGGGCAAGCAATTAATTCTCTACGAGTGAGAAGGCTATATTTTACAGAGCAGTGAGTTGGGGAATGCCAGAGTTTTCAGAATTAAATTCCGGAACTCAAATGCATTTCTACCTAGCTCCCGCTTGGATCCATCCATAAATATTTGAAAATATTTTTCTTTTTCTACTAAAATCCAGATCATGAAATTCCATCTAAGCTTAACAGCTAGACATAAGAAAACTCAGCTGTAGTCCCTGCAGGAGAAATAGAATTTCAAAGACGTGGGCACTGATTGTCTATCTAATTTGCACGTTTTCAGTCATTATGCACTTTGTGTGGTGTGTACTTAATATACAACATAATATCATGTAATATAATATAATGTAATATAATATAATATAACAATATAATTCATATTATTATACCTATGAGCAGTAACCTGACTAATTTACAACTATTGACATCACAGATATGAAACTAGAAGTTGACTTTACTTTGAAAGAATAATGAGGGGAAATTGTCAGACCTGGTGTCTGTTCTGCCTACTGTCCATGAAGGTGTTAGAACTTGGTGGGTGTGTGTGAGGGACCACAGGAAATCATGTTGCATCATAAAAAGTTTCAAAGTTGTTTCATTATAGTCATATTATATGCATCCTCAAAAGATCAGCCTATTTAATCTACAATTACTAAAGAGTATGTAGGAGAGGAATTCTGAATGTTTTACTTGTTGGGCCTCAGTTTAAAACCATTGCACTCTCTTAAAAAATCCATTATAGAGGCCAGCCCGGTGGCATAGCATTTAAGTTTGCGTGCTCACTTCAGCTGCCTGGGGTTCGCTGGTTCGGATCCCGGACGCCCACCACCGTACCGCTCATCAAGCCATGCTGAGGCAGCGTCCCACATAGCAGAGCTACAACTCTGCAACTATGATACACAATTATGTACTGGGGCTTTGGGGAGAAAAAAGAAAAAGAGGAAGATTGGCAACAGATGTTAGCACAGGGCCAATCTTCCTCAAAAAAAAAAAAGTCCTTGAAATAAATAAATAAATAAAAAGTCATCATAAAATTGTCATGAAGATTTCACTTAAATTAGTCTTGGATTCTCCCCAGCACAGGTATCCTGGTCTTCTCAGGAACAGGAAATAATCCTGATCTGTAGCTTTCCTATGATCAAGTTAAACTACACAGTAATAGGCGTGTTCAGACACAATCCATAGTATTTTGCTGTTAGGGCCACCTGATATCTGCCATCACGTTTTAATTATTTCCATCTGCCCCCAGGAAATTCAGATGTATCTTAAAATCATTCTCTAGAATGGGAGACTGAAAAAAATATGTACATTCTTAAAATAAAGACTATTTTAGGCTTGAGAGAAAAATAAGCCAGGATACCCGTTCCTACTCACACGAAGATTTTGGATTTTAAAATCTGGGTAAACAGCACATCATCCAAGTCGTTTTGTTAAGCTGGGAACTTAAATGCTTAAGAAGGAAACATCTCTTCTCTTCCTGGTGTGGGTAAATCCCTCGGCACTTCATCGCACCTGTTAGGAAGCCATTGTGAAGATATCTGTAACAACACACACTGAGGAATATCTATATTTATTGTGTAATTAAATCATGTATTCAGTAAACCTTGTATTTTGAGATGTTTTTGATTATGCTTTGGAAGGAAGAAGAAGAAAATATTTTTCTTGTCTATAACTATTTGAACAGGGATTATATGCACGTTCATTTCTGCTTATACAAAAATAACTCTTTGAGACACCACATGAATAAAAACAAAACACACAACCTAAAATAAAAACCTTAAAGTTTCTATAGAACATAAGTTTCCCAGGAGAAAGTAAAATAATTTTCTTTTATTTCACAAAGCACAGACTCCCTAACCTAGACAGTAAAATCAGACATGTTGTGTTTCTCTAGGGAAAAAAAAATGATTAAATCAGCCTAAATCAATCCAACATCCTTTCAGGAATAATATATGAGCAATATAATCAGCAAATAACACACTGATGAAAGGCGTATGAAAACAAGTTTTGAAAGTATAAAGAAAAAGAAAGGTAGAAAATTGATAAATAAGAGAGATGATTGCCAAAAACTTTGAAAACTTGTTTTTACAACAATAACGCAAGGTGAAGTCAATAGTGAAATTTCACATCAATTTATATATATTGCTCTGAATGAGACATATTACGCAAAGTTACTTGACCTTTAAAAAGATAAGTTGATATTTTTTCTATGCAAAATGAAACAAAATATCAGCACGGGTATAAATGGTTACCATTAGCATTACTATTCTTTTTGCATTTATATCACATTTGCAAGGGTTAAGACTGAGCGCTATTGAATTTATGTCGTGTGTTAACTCCAGCGGGAAATATTTTGTCAAGGTGCACGTGATGGTGCAGTTTGCAGGACAACAATTTGCATGGAACACAAATGGAAAACATCCTTTTTTTCAGGTGAAATATTGAGAAGCAACTGTTTCTGTAGATTTGTATGAAGGTCTCTACCCATCCAGTAGAATAGATACACAGTCAGTATGAAAAAGAGACTATGTGTTAACATACAGTCTCTCGTACACACTTATCTGGCTTATCTCTTGTCCTCGTATTTCTGGTAGTATATAAAAATCACAGATACTCCTGAATGCTATTATGGAAGAATTAAACTAACTTCTTTCCACCTACTCTCCCCCATATCTACCACAGTGTTTTTTCTGAAATGCAAATATGATTAATCCATTCCTCTCATAAAAGCCATCAGTGATGCTCCATTGGCTTAGTATCAAATCCATAGTATTTAGCATGGCATCAAAGACCATTTTTGATCTGACCCCTGCCTAAATCTGCTGAGCAAATTTATTGCCACTCTTAGATACATATGCGTATACATAAATATACACAGTCATATATTTACAGTCCACGGAACATATTCTCACACTTACTAATCTTTACACGTATCCTTCTCTCTATTGTCCTTCTAATGTATCTTTCAAGCTTCGAGAATCATCTTGATGGTCAATTTTTAGGGAGTTTTGCCATTGACCACAGTTTCACTGCCCTGTCTGTTTGTTCCAATAATCCCCTACTTCATAGTCCTGTGTAAGTACAATCCTACTATTTTGTGATTAATTTTCTTTTCTCCCCACCTCATGAAAAATAGGAGGGGTGTGTTATACGTCTTTTTGTATATTCCAGTGCTAGGAACAGCAGGGATACTATAAAATATGGGAACAATGTAAATTTATATTTATTGAGCACCTCATTTACTCCTCAAAAAGTCTAGAAGACTGCTATGATCACTGCAATTTTACAGATGAAGGAAATATTTATTTAAGGTCGCATTAATAATTGGAGTTACTGAGGTTTGGACTCAGTTTTTAGTAGTTCCACAGTTCTCTTTATGTTCTCTCACATTGCTGAACTAATGCAACTGAATGAAACTGAGCAACATATTTTACTCACGATGCTATTGCTACACTGGAAAATCGGCTTTCAAAGGCAATATGAAGGAGGTACTCTCCCATATTTTTCTGAACTATATGCTGTTTGTGAAATCGTGGTCCACCTGTGGTAAGGCAAAACAGTAGCTATGGTTAGAGGCAGCACATCAAGGCTGATCCACTTATCTCTCTCTGATTTATGATGGATGAGCCCTTTTTCCATGGATGTTTGAGCAAAGTTGTTTCACTCGCCCACAGATGATTTATTTTGGGTGATCTACTTGTTCAATGAAGATTTATTACAGAGGATCCACTATCCAGTGTGATTAAATATGTGCAGTTGGCGTGTCCAGAGGTGAGCAAGGAAGACAGACACACACGCACACCTTATCCCAACCTGAAATCACTGCACCCAAGTCAGAACCAGGGAAGTAAGGTCACATCTTGTGAAACTGCAGGTGGTCCTTATGAAATGTGTATATTTTTATGATTTTATTACTTTGTGTCATAATGGAATTATAAAATTATTAAAATATTTTTTCAATCTTAGCAAACTAAATACAATTTTAAATAAAATATTGAGCAAGCAATGTCCTAATCTAGATTAGTTCAGAAATTTGTAAATGGATTTCATAATGTCTGATTAATGATTTTGTGAATTAAGGCTGTTCAGTACATGAGCTAATGAATGGGTTCAATAAACATGTACTTATGCTTAGGAAAACATTACGTTTCATTGATTCTGTGTTTTTTAACAGAATCAAATGATTGTTACTTGTCAACCATTTTTAAAAGTCACTAGATGTTTTCTTCTCTTAAAAAACTCGCATGTGTTTTTACATTTTTACACATTTTTTCATCCAATATAAATATCTCCACTTCTCCCTGTAGAATTTTATCCAATTTTTGAAGAGATCATTTTCTCCCCCAAATTTTTAAGCTCATTTAGAATCCCTTCTTGTTGCTTTTAAAGATAATTCTGTTCTGAATATTTCCTCATATGTTTATGCCCTTAAAGCTGAGGCAGAACCGTTAGTAACTACTGTGAGGGCTGCCATGGAAGCTGGTCATTCACTCACCCACTAGCAACGGTCAACGGTCTGACGCGGCTTGCGGGTCAAGGGTGATTCCATATGGTGTCGGATCTAAAAGGCCTAAAGAGGTGGATGTAGAGGGCTCCCATCCTGCCTTTGTCTCTCTGACCTCTCTGTCTGTCACAGGAGGATGTTAGCGAGGGTGAGCACGGTCTCTCTTCAGTGCTGCTGATCGCTCAGTCACTTACTTTTGCCTAGATGACTGCAATCTGACCACGTTTTCATCACTTCTTCTCAGGGTTCCTTGTTATGCGAATCCATCTTCAATTCCTATGTCTACGTGTGTACCTACCTCTATATCTCATCTATATCTCTATCCACATTTATCTCTACACATCGACCTGTCTACTTATCTATCTAAGTTTTCCTTGTAAAACATAGCATATATGCCTTCTTTAAGGTTTTAGGAGCTAATTGATTTCCATAATTTTCCAAAATTGTTGTGAGGGTAACTGCAACAAAAAATTACAAACTCCTTAAAGCTATTAATATTTGTTGAATTAGTTTCAGTTTTTCTAGATTTTTTAATGTTATATTTCTCCTTACTTATTTACTTTTGAAATTTTCCATCACAGGTCACTGGAGGTCAGACAATGTTGTCTCCTAACCTTATATGAAAAAGTTATAAGAGGAAGAAAATGTTAACCTCTGCTTTTACACTTTTCTACATGGTGTATTTCTTTTTAATTAAGAGGAGTAAATTTTTTTTTTTTGTCTGTTAGGAAAAAAAAGAAAATTTTCTTTATATTTGCATATGCATATGCCCATCACTTCCTGAATCCATGCTTTGAAGAAATATCCCAGAAGCATTATGTTTTGACCACAGCTCTCAGAAATGCTTTCTATTTATTATGAGGGTCACTTTTCTTTTTGTAAATTAATGTACTTTAATTTTTAGAGCAGTTTTAGGTTTACAGAAAAATAAGTGGAAACTACAGAAAGATCCCTTATACCCCCTGCCCCCATCCACACACAGCCTCCCCCACTGTGAGCATCTCCCCCACGATGGTACTTTGTTACAATTGATAAACCTAAGTGACATGTCATTTTCACCCAAAGTCCATAGTTTACATGTGGGTTCACTCTTCCTGTTGTTCATTCTATGAGTTTTGACAAATGTATAATGACATGCACCCACCAATACAACATCATACAGAATAATTGCCTTAAAAATCCCCGTGCTCCCCCTATCCATCCCTCCTCCCTCTGCTGGAACCCCTGGTCAGCATTATCTTCTCCTGCCTCCCTCCTTTCACCTTTCCCGAATGTGGTGTAGGAGGCTGCAATCACACAGTACGCAGCTTCCAAGTTGACTTCTTTTGTTTATCAATATGCTTTTAAGGTCCTCCATGCTTTCTATGGGTTGATAGCTCATATTTATTACGTGTTTTTTAAGATGTTATTTTTTAGAGCAGTTTTAAGTTTCACAAAAAAATTGAGGAGAAAGTATAGAGACTTCCCATATACACCCTGCCCTGGTATTTTGTTACAATTGATGAACCTGCTTTGACACAACATAATCATATTAATTCAAATGCTAATCTCTTCCACACACACTCACAGACATACTCAGAAATAATCTTTTACCAGCTGTCTGGGCATCCATTAGTCCAGTCAAGTTGGCACATAAAATTAACCATCACAGTGTTTTAAGAAAATAGCACTTTATATGGGTTTGGTCATATGTAAGTGACTTGCTGTTTTCTATGAGTTGGCTATGTGAGGAGGTGTTGGCAGGCGTGATTACATTATCATGTAATCATGAGGGGAAATGTCAAAACGGTGAAGTGGCTAAGCACAGATGTGGAAAGTGACTTGAGATTTGACGATGTAACAGTGCTCCTGGTTTATCTGTCCTTGAAAACACACCACCTCCATATTTCTTGTCATGTGAGATAATATTCATCTTATTGTTTGTTTAAGCTGCGTCCAAGAGAATCCAGCTGATCCAAATGTCCATCTATAAGGTAATGGAAAAGCAAACCATAGTTCATCTTCATGAAACTTTTGCCTCGGTTAAGAAGATTGAATAGGATACCTCTGTACTAACAAGGAGAGGTCATTTTGTTGTATGAAGAAAAAGTACAGAGTTTATGATACATTTATATAAACTCACAGATACCACCCACATCAATAATCGAATCTCCTAAGGCATATATGCATATGAGAATATTTTATATGCATGCATATGGTATGCATTAGGGGGTATAGCAAATTGTTTGGAGGAATATACACTAAATGGACAATAGTGAATACGTTTAGACAGTGTGGTGAGGACTGGGATGGGAGATTGTTCAAAGTTGCCCTAACATTGATGTATAACTTAGAAAATATTTAAAGTACAGAACATATTAATGTAAAATGATTACAATAATTACAGAAAAATGAAGAAAATTTTAAAGTAGAAAAGATGAAAACTCATCAAGATATGTACTTTGTAGAAAATATGTGGGTAGCAGATTGTACACTGAAGAACGCCTAGGGCAAAGCATTAGGGCAGGAAGAGAATCTTCTGTACGTGCCAGTGAAGCAAATTTGTCTAAGCACCTCCATCGAGGTTTGACAACTCACCTGTCTGAGTTATCAGGAAAGGCAAAGCCCACCTGGCTCTCAGGGATCCGTCAGCCTCTGCTCATCATTAGCCTCCTATTTGATATTCCACCTTAAAATACCCTAGGCTGTATTTATCTTTAATAGTTGAAAAGTTCAGGGTTAGCATACGACACAACTTGGCACTACGATGATTTAGGTACCATTTAATACACTAAAGCAACAATTTACCAAATGGTACCCTAGAGGCCTAAAAAATGAATACATTTTCTAGAAGTGCCTAAATTAATCCCAGGGTGTAGTTAATAAACCGCGAGTCTCTATTTCAATGTTTCTATAAATTGTGGAAGTAGTTAATTTTTGTTAACAAATTTAGTGGAAAAAATCTTTGTTACATCTTTGTTTGAATTTCATTTTTAAACATTAATTGTGAGTGGTTTATTAGGACCTTATTTGTTGGTCCATTTTTTTCGAGCTAATGGTTTGTTAAACCATTTAATTTGTGGGCAGAAAGTGAATCATTACTAGCCCCACGTCCATGATGTTGTCTTACAGCTGGAACGAATCCCTGCAGCCCAATTAATACACCTATTGTAGAACTGTCCAAGAGAATAGACAGGAACTCTGCCACAGCTTCTTTCTGGAAACTGCAGGTGTATTGATGGAAATCTGCAGGCTGCAAGTGGTTTGATTTGTATTAGGCAAAGAAACAGCGTCAGAATAAAATAAGCAAATAAAATTTTAAAACACATCTCTAATAATGAAAGGGGTGGGCATAATGACTCACATAATCCAAATTAATGTAATCCTAATATTTAACAATGCTTCTGTGTGCTTGGTGATATATAGATGCTACCTTGATTATTTTGAATTTAGAATTTTCTGTACATCATGATTACCCTGTCTACCATTTAAAAACAATAAATTATAGAGGCTCTGTAAAATATCGGTAGCCTGAAATGTAAATTTATATAATAGCTTCAATTTTTATGCTTCGATTTGGTAAACCTGTTAGTGAGGTGAATCTAATTCTCTTTCCACAATGTATTCTCCACATCAGAGACAATATCGACTTTCCAGTCTACCAGCTTACCTTGAAGATTTTGGACTTGCCATCTTCCACAGCTGTGTGAGCCAATTCCTTAAAAAATAATCTCTCTCTCTTTTTCATACACACATGTGTGTGCAGATATATGTCTGTGTATGAGAAAGAGAGTGAATCTCATGTACATATACACGCATATAGCTACACATCTATATATGTCTACATCTCCTTTTGGTTCTGTCTCTCTGGAGAGTCCTGACTAATATAGAATCCCCTACTGCAGATTCTTACGAAATTTTAGGGTAAGATTCAAGCTCCTATCATGATATATGTATAACTTTTTATTTTCTTTCTAATGTCCTTACTTCCTGTGCCTCTTCCTCACCACACGTATTTAATGGTACCATACCAATTAATTTGCGGTTTCTTGACATCCAGTGATCACGTACTTCATTGCTGATTCACTTGTCCACTTATTTGTTTGGTCATTCGTTAATACATACAAAACATAGCTTTGAGGAACTGCTATTTGCTAGAAATGGAGCTGATCTCAATGCTTGAGCAGTAAGGCAGTCACTTGCTCTGCATGTGCTAGTCAGAGGGAAAACAGCCCATCACTCCTGGTCAGATCTTACAGTGTGGTAACCACTCGGCTCATGCGTCTAATGAGCACTTGAAATGCACCTAGTCTGAAGTGAAGTGTGCTGTAATTGCAATATAGACACTGGACTTCAAACACTTAGCAACAGAGAGATATTGCAATTTGTTGAAATGTTTTTCACCATTTACTTTTTACTCTTTTTAACATGGCCATTAGAAAATGAAAAGTTACACATGAGACGTGTATTTCTGACTCCTCTGACTTCTATTGGGACGTGCTGGGCTGGACCATCCTCTCTTCTCCATTATCCACACCTCCTTCCCCAGAAGCCATGTGAGACTTACTTCATTGTGCCCCAATCTGTATATCCAGAATTATTGTAATCTGTTGAATATATTCTGAATTTCCTTTTGGCAAGCATCCTCACTTACATGTGCTTGGCAAGTAGTAGATGCTTAAGAAATGTTTGTCAAATTCATCTTGGTAATGAATAAAACAGTGTCTATTTCACATACAAGCAATAAAGGGATCTTGTAGAAATGTTGCATATCACTTTATTTTTCCTGTTAAGGAAGTATTTTCTGTATCTGAGTCCTCCTGCTTCATAAATGTCTAACAAGTCCTCATTCTACACATTCCTCAGACAGTAGTCTAGATGTTTGCTTAACTTTTGGAGAACAACTCCTGCCCAGTCAACTTCACTTCCATTGATTCTGCATCGCGTATTAGCACCTGCTGTGTGTTAGGCTCCGTTTTAAGTGGTGGCAGTAGGACGGTGAACAAGAGAGATGTCCCTGCTCTGCTTGACTTAAATTCCAGATGTTGTACACAGGAAAGGACAAGAAAACAAGTAATTTAACCCAAAGTGCTTCAGAGACAATAAAATAAAAGAGCAGCTTTAGATTACCCTACTAGGGAAGGCATTTCTGATGCGCTGAGATCTGAGCTGAGAACTCGGTGTTAGAGCAGAATAGCCGTACTCTGCGGATGGAGTGTTACAGGTGGATGAAAGATCCCTTGTCGGGGCCTAAGTCACCAATAGGCATGGGATGTGTGAAGAACAGCAAGGAAACCAATGTGCTGGAAGAGAATAGGGGAGAGTGAGCAGGGCAGAAAATGAGCTCAGAGTGGCCGTCCCAGTTCAAGCACAGCCTGTGCACAGCGTGGGCAGCGTGGATTCTTTTATAAGGCGACGGAAAGTCATTGGAGTGTTTGGTGCACATGGGTGACGTGATCTGATGCACATTTTAAATATATCACTCTGCTGCATAAAGAGTGGATTTTAATGCCATTTGTTAGAATCAGGGAGACCATTTAACAAGCTGTTTTAGCAAAACAAGTGAAAGAAGATGATGTTCTGGAAAAAGAAGTTTGCAGTGGAGATGGAAAGCAGAGACTGGTTTTGTACAACATTTTAATCTTTGCTCTATACATAGTATCTGACACATTGTAACCAATGATAGTGATTTTTGTGGGTATATGTACAATCTTTCAAGCCCCATTTAAAGCACTTTATATATATATTATTTATATTCATCTTTAATAACCTTATTAGGCAAGTATTATAATTATTTCCACTTTACAAATGGAAATACTGAGACTAAGAGAGTTTAATGAGTTATTTTCCTAACATCAAATTGTAAAGTTGTTGGGATAGAATTCTTCAAGCAATTTGAAGAATTGGCACCAATACTGCCACCCATCATTTGCCAAAGAACTTAATAGATGAAGGAATTTAAGTCTGAGGAGCAGATTCAAAATTTGTATGCTGTGATTTAGATATGCTGAAATGCAACCTCACACATTTTGTATGTGGTTGGAGAAGAGCAGGTACTATCTAGGCCTTTTCCTGTCTGAACCATGGCACACCATGGTTTCCACTCCTCCTGGCCGGGCTTCTGTTGCTGTAGGGTTCCCTGTGTGGGACTTGGTTCTCGAAGTTAAAGTGGACCATTAGGCACAGTCTCCTTCAAGTTTCAAATTCTCCCTCAAAATATCTCAGATTTCTATATTATCGCAACAGGACCTTCCTTTTCCTTGAGCGAAATCCTAGAGGGTTGGAGTCCTTGGTCCTTTCTTTGAATTGAACATATATGTTAGTGCATTCCTAAAACTTCTAAACTTCTTCAGATTCTCCCCTCCCCACCTCAAGCAAAACAACACCTTTACTCCACATCTGACAGAAATTTTCTTTATTATATAGAAAGAAATACCTCACACGACTACTCTATGGGTAGACAAGCTTTCTGTATCTTCTGCTATTTGGCATGTTTGAATACACCAGTTTTTTCTTTCTTACTTAAATCTAAGACAATTTTCAAAGTCTCTCTGGGTTTTCTTAAAAAATGTATTTTAGAAGTAAAAACTGAGTAGTATACCTTGTCTTTAATGGCTTAATAGGTTGAGAAGTACAGGGCAGAAAATAATAACAATAATAAATAATAATAATAATAATAATAATAATCTGAATAGAAATGCATTGGGCAATGTTTCAAAATAAATTCTACACTTGTGGGATGCTTTGTTCCTCTCTTTCACTGTTTTGCCTTCTCTCTAAATATTGGGGGATCTATGATCCTGTATTCATTTGTATTTGAGATTTTCTCTCAGCTTTTGTTTACTGTAACTACTGTTTGTTTAAAACAGCCTGTCCCCACTACTGTGGAAAAAGTGGTGTGCCAAATGTTGGAAAATGCTCTTCCTTACCTGAGAGTTGGTGCTTTGGTGGGGAAATAACCTGCCTCTCCATAATTTATATCTCACTTATGGCTTTGGGGTCTGGATGAAAAATACTAGTATTACCTGTTACTTTCAACAGCCAGAGAGAGGAGGGAGTGTTATCTGGTCTTGACTTTTCCCCGTGGATCATCCTTAAATGTGATCAAGTTCTCTGTCCAGCTCTCCTCACAGGTTAACTAAGTTTGGACCATCCTCATCGTTCCCCGCAGCCATCTTTTTCTGTAGCTTCTTCTAACTTTATTTCTACATAAATCTATTCCCATCAGCCTTCTGTCTTTTAAGAATTACTCAAAACTAGAGTTTCCTGGTGACATTTTTCATTTTTGTAGCAGAGCAATAGATTTATTCATTTTGAAATACTTTTTTTTTTGTCAATGAAGTTCTATAGGAGAGAGAAAAGATATTTGTATCCATTTTGCAGTCTCGATCCATTCTTAAGTGATTTTATTTTTACTGTCTAAAGCACAAATTTGAAATTTTCTCTTGACTGTTTAAAATATTTTATTGGCTGCCTATAACCCTCAGGGTAATAACCAAATTTATTAATACATCACACAACGACCTTCATGATTTTTGTCTCATTTTAGCTTAAACTCCTCTCAGTCTCAACCCTGCATCCTATGTTAGTCACAGTGGACCACAGAGTTTATAGTTCTTAGAATCAATTTGTTCCTTCTCATCTTTGATAGCAGTAATTTTTGCCTGCTCTTTGCCTGGATTAAATTCTCTCAAGCTTTATGACACAATTCTAATGTCAATCTGACATTATAGGATGGATTCTTTGACTTTTCTCTCAACCTAATTAGATGCCTTCTCTATGCAATTTTAACATCTTAGGCATATATCTATTTCAAAGCTTGTTATCACACTAAGTAGCAATTTTTCTTGTAAATGTCTCCTTGCTAGGCTGTTAGCTCCTTAAACATAGGCTATACCTTTGTTGTTTTCATAGCTTCAGTGCCTAGAGTCTTACAATATGTATACTAAAATGTTACTGAATAATTCAATGAACCGTGAAATAGTCATAAACTATTATGAGTATTTTAATAATATCAACACAGGAGCGTATAATAGCAATATCTCAGCAACGATTGGTGTCAGAAACACTATATCATACCAAAGTTAATCCTGGGGACTTCACTTTAGGCTGCTCTCCACTTTCGGTCTTCTTTGTGGAGACAGAGAATAGCTTTTGATAAAACCTGGAAAGTGTAATTCAATCACT
This sequence comes from Diceros bicornis minor, assembly GCF_020826845.1. NCBI lineage: Eukaryota > Metazoa > Chordata > Mammalia > Perissodactyla > Rhinocerotidae > Diceros > Diceros bicornis. Next base: position 1,240,638 of record NC_080754.1, on the reverse strand, counting down.
CCTAGGAGTTCTCTTCACCATTTAGAATAGCATAAACACCTTTCATTTGTACATAAGTTTTCCTAAAACTTAGTCATCTTATACCTCTTCTCTGAAATATCTTTGAATTTACTTCCCCTAGACAAATGCTTTATGTATGTCTTTTTAAAACAAAAGAGAAGCAAACGCATATTTTAAGGTTTAAAATATTGCCCAATAAAATAAATCATTTTTTCACTGATAAAGATCACATTTTCCACTTTCTAAATGGCTAAATAATTTTTTCCAATCAACTCTATTTTTAATTAAGTTTATCTGAAATGTGTGTTTCTATTCTAACTAAAGTTTATATTTTTCATCTGCCAGCTAAACCTCTTACCAAAGGAAATATATCTACTTATCTATTAATTTAATATCAATGTCTTATGAGAATAAGAATTTTTAACAGTGATCACCAATGCTTTGAAAATTATGAAGGAGAAAAGGCAAAACATATTTGGAGATAAAGTCCTTAAAATACAGACTGTTCAGGGACCATATATTAACATAATATGAAAATTTTCCTCCGGATTTATGAATGTTTCAAATTTTTAAGATATTAAAATTAATTAAGGAGATGAGGTATCCTCATGGCCGGAGTGAAACCTTTCTCTAGGTTTCATGGCCTATGTATTTTAGAGTTCATTGTCATCCACCAATAAAAATAACTATCTCCAGCTTTTCTGCTAATCATTTCCATAACAAACTCATGGTAGAAGATTATCTTGTTCAGTTCTTCTGTCAAGATCAAAAGGTCAATTCAAGAAAGTGTCCCAACTGGCAAATGGGAGCATAATTTCAGATGTAAACGATACCTGAGATTATCAGAGATAGGGTTGTGCAGACAATAAACTTTTCAAGGTACAAACACATATTTAATATTGTGCTGACATGAAAAACTTATTGTCAAGAGATAGAATTTTATTTTTTCTTTATATAGGTTTCCAAAGTTGTAATCTTTGAGCAATTATTATGTGCACATTCTCAGCCATAGTTTTGATATAAAGTTCACTGTGTTACAGGGGAAGTCTTAGACACAATAACAAGGAAGGGAGAATATGACTCTGACAGTGGAGAAATTCAGTGCAATGTGGAGCCCCTTCTGCTCTGCTGGACGCTGACCCTCTGTGTTGGGCAAACAGAACTTAATTCAGAGGGCACAGGACGAAGTTGAATCGCTCCGTGGTGCTTTTCCTGTGCCCTGTTTTGGTCTAAGTGATTTCAGATGTCAATTCACAATTATAATTATATTCATTTTTTTAAATAAAAGTTGAAGTAACTATTTTTTCAGAGAAGTGAATTAACTCACACAGAGTCAGACATTAAGCAAATGGTAGAGTCAAGAATTTGAAGAAGCCAGGGAGTCCAAATCCAGAAATCGTGCCCTTATGCCTTACACCACACCCTTCCTCCAATCTGCAGATGATGTAGATTACGTTGGTAAAAAGACACTAAATTAAATTTGAAAACTTCTCATTTAAATTTCTCCCTACCATCTAATTAAAAGATTAAATAAAACAAACAAAATACCACTGCAATCAGATTAGGCTAGTTGAAACTTGGAGGATAAATTAATAGGAAGATTTAGTGTATATATATTTAAATAATGAAATGAAGCCTTAAAAGTTAAAACAGAACTTGGACTAAAAGAAAATCACAAAAACTAATTGAAAATAAGAAAGCTAATTTGAAGTTATATATTTTAAAATATATTAAAATCAATTGGAACTCTAAGTAATTTTTCAAATTAATTTTGCAAAATCCAAGAAGTTGAAGTGAGGTAGGTGAGAGCAATGTTAGCCTCAAATGCTAAGCCTGTTACTTTCCTGCCTAGACCTGGGATAACAAATAGATTTTAAGTCAGATGCCAGCTCTAATCCACCAGCACTTGCTGCCAGGTCCGACACTGAATTGGAAGTGTCCTCAGAGCTCTGTGGTCTGGAGGAGAATAGAGTGGCTGATGAAGGCTTTGCCATGGGTGTCAGCCAGGAGGGACTCCATACCCGCCCGCATGCACCTTCCTCCATTTACAAAAGTGTAGTAGAAGAGCCAAGAGAGGAAGGACCGCCAACTCACAACCCACAAGGCGAAGGCACTGAGGACTGACGCCCCTGAGGATCCACCTGCTCCTTCATGGGGTGATGGTGGCTGAACAGCTGAACGGGTGCTGGGATAATATTAATTCTTTTAAAGTACATTGAATACCTACGAGGACTATGACTTGTTGGAAACACAAAGATGAGTCAAATGCCCCCTGGCCTGCGGGAGTGTACAGGTGACAGAGACCATCAATAACCAGACAGATCATCACGTGACACGAGGGGTTGAAACAACACGCGTGTTTCTCGCTCATGTTGTCGCTGAGATCCACAGAATCCACAGGCTTCTCACCGCTCTGCTTTGTGTAGCATCTACATCCTGGAAGAAAGTCAAAGCATCAACTCCAGGTAAAACTGCAAAATGGCTGTTAAAGTTTCTGCTCAGAATTGTCAGATTGTCACTCTTGCTCTTATTTCTTGGCCAAAACAACAAATCACAGACCCAGTTTGATCTTAATGTAGCAAAGCAAAGTTAACTCCTCCCACAAGAAGGGAAAAAGTCACACAGGATAGTCAGGAATGTGTATGATGTTCCATATATATATCTATATGGCACTAGGGGTCCGGCAGTGAAGTGTTATTGAGGACGATTTTGGAGGACAACGATGTACCCTGCCAGTGTAAACACCTGGTTGACTGCTTTATGCCTCATTTTCCCCTCCAACAGATAATGTTATCATGAACTTCCCCGTACACGTCCCTTCATGGGCCCATTCAGAATTGTTCTGGACTCTATGCCCAGCAGTAGAATTCTGAAGTCTGATTTTGATCAAGTAATCTTATTTCAAAAATCTGAACTGAGGGCACAAAGTTTCCTCTTCCTCATATTTCTGTTGGCTTTTTCCAATTTTCTAAAATTTGATGATTTAATTGGGGGCGTGTGTCCCATTTTTAAACTGCCTGCTCCTACTATATTATAGATGTTCGACATTGTCACTTTTATGTACTATAATTACCTTCTTCAAATGTTGTTTCTTACCCTTGTCATCCGTAACCCCACGTCCGGCCAGCCACTGCGTGGGGCTCCCTCCACTGTACCCTGCTTCTCAGACCTGCTTCCTCCCCCTCCACCTGCGTGCCCATTAGCTGAGCATCATTTATTGCTGGACTGTGCAGTAAGTGCTTCCACTGCCCCGTCCCAGTCATGCATCCTGACGTATTTGCATAATACAACCAGAATGATGGTCCTGTAATAAAAGATAACAATAGTAATAATAACAACCATCATTCATTTAGTGCTTACTATTTACCAAATGTTATTCTAAATTCTCATTTATATTTACTAATGTAATCTTCACACAGCCCTGCACGACTGTTTTGACTCTCATGAGTATTTCAGCTGAGTAAACTGAGGTTGAGGGGCCACTGGTTATCTATCACCACACTGCTCAATACTGCTATGTACTGTTTCTGTACTGCCTCTCAGACTAAAGTTCTAACCCTGTCATCCTACAGACTGGAAAGGATTAATGTTTGTCATTACTTAGGAGGAGCTCCAAATCCCACCTCTGCTTCCATTCTAGCCTCAACCTTGTGTATTTCTTCTTGTTTCTGAAGATCCACGTTGAGTGGTGCTTTCTCTTGACCCCCTGCTTTGTGCTTGATGCTCTTTCCTCCTGGAATCCTGCCTTCTTTCCCACACCCGTCTGGCTAATGTTTATGTCACATTCAGAGATCGAGGAAATCACTTTCTCTGGACAACCTCCCTATGTGTAAGGTGGATGCTCCTCTTATGAATCGTCATAGGATCTTTGAATTGCTTTACCATAGAACGGATTTTGCTGTATTTTAACTAAATGATTGCCTTATTTTCTGATATACTAGGCTTTAATCTTTCAAAGACAAAGATTCTGTTTTATTGTTCATCTGTGATTCCAAACTAACACTACGCCTGTCACATAATAGGCACTCAGGAAAATATCGCGACGGAAAGAAAACAAAGAAGGAAGGAGGAAAGGATGGAAGGAAAGTAGGACATATTTAAATACAACCACAACCAATTTCTAAAGAAGTTATATAAGTGATTTCAAAAGTTACATTGCATTGTCCACCATGTGGAGGGTGCGTGGCCGGCCCGCTGCCGGTGGAGACGGGGAGACGGGGAGACGGGGAGACGGGCTCCGCCTGCGCTCCGCGCGCCCGGCCTCCCGCGCGCGTCGGGTCTCGGGTCCCTGGCGGCGCCTCGGCCCGCAGCAGGGCGGGGCGCAGGGCGGGGCGCAGGGCGGGGCGCAGGGCGGGGGCGCAGGGCGGGGCGCAGGGCGGGGCAGCAGGGCGGGGCGCAGGGCGGGGCAGCAGGGCGGGGCGCAGGGCGGGGCGCAGGGCGGGGGCGCAGGGCGGGGGCGCAGGGCGGGGCGCAGGGCGGGGCGCAGGGCGGGGCAGCAGGGCGGGGCAGCAGGGCGGGGCGCAGGGCGGGGGGCGCAGGGCGGGGCGCAGGGCGGGGCGCAGGGCGGGGCGCAGGGCGGGGCCGCAGGGCGGGGCCGCAGGGCGGGGCGCAGGGCGGGGCCGCAGGGCGGGGCGCAGGGCGGGGCCGCAGGGCGGGGCGCAGGGCGGGGCGCAGGGCGGGGCAGCAGGGCGGGGGCGCAGGGCGGGGCGCAGGGCGGGGCGCAGGGCGGGGCAGCAGGGCGGGGCAGCAGGGCGGGGCGCAGGGCGGGGCAGCAGGGCGGGGGCGCAGGGCGGGGCGCAGGGCGGGGCAGCAGGGCGGGCGCAGGGCGGGGCAGCAGGGCGGGGCGCAGGGCGAGGGCAGCAGGGCGGGGCGCAGGGCGGGGCGCAGGGCGGGGCGCAGGGCCGGACAGCAGGGCGGGGCGCAGGGCGGGGCGCAGGGCGGGGCAGCAGGGCGGGGCGCAGGGCGGGGCGCAGGGCGGGGCGCAGGGCGGGGCAGCAGGGCGGGGCGCAGGGCGGGGGCGCAGGGCGGGGCAGCAGGGCGGGGGCGCAGGGCGGGGGCGCAGGGCGAGGGCGCAGGGCGAGGGCGCAGGGCGAGGGCGCAGGGCGGGGCAACAGGGCGGGGCAACAGGGCGGGGGCGCAGGGCGGGGGCGCAGGGCGGGGCGCAGGGCGAGGGCGCAGGGCGGGGCGCAGGGCGGGGCAACAGGGCGGGGCAACAGGGCGGGGCGCAGGGCGAGGCCGGTCGTTCCGCTGCAGCCTTGCTGCTGCTTGACAACGAAACTGTGCCCAAAGGGAGTCACTTATCTGCAGGATTCACACAAATCTGGTGATGGGAGGAGAAGTTTTTGTTTATTTTCTGTCAATGGGCTTAATAAGAATCAAATTCTGTTTTCTAAGCTGTGGATCTTTCTTGGAGAAAATGTAGGAAAAAGGAGTCTGTTATAGTGAAGAAAAGAGAGTTCAAGTAATAAGGGAAACCTCTGTCCCCTTCTCCAGACAGCCGGCTGCAACATTCCCTGACGGCCGCCCGCCCCGCGTCCGACGGTACCCCAAGCAGGCCGACAGTGCCGATGAGGGAGAGGAGGGAAGGAAGCCGGGACCACCGGCCGCGCGCGGCGCCGACGCATCCTGCCAGCCAAGACTCGCCTGCAGCCCTGCAAGTAAAATACAAGAAAATAAGTTGCCCACAAAAGGAAATTTCCCGGTCACTGTTCACATACTTGCGATTCTTTCATACAATTTGGCATAAAATTTTAGACTATTTCGTTTGTTTTCTTTTTTCCCAGTTTTATTGAGATATAATTGACATATTGTGTAAGTTTAAGGTGTACGATTTAATGATTTGAGATATGTATATATTGCTAAATGATTACCACAATGAAGTTAGTTAACACATCCATCACCTTACAGTGTTACAATTACTTGTGTGTGTGTGGTGAGAACTTTTAAAATCTATTGCTTAGCAACTTTCAGATATACAATACAATATTGTTGACTATAGTCATCTTGCTGTACATTACATCCCCAGAACTGGAAGTTTACACTCTTAAAAATGTTTTTTGTGGTTTTTTTTTTTTGGTCATATTCTTCTTCCTTTTTTTGGAGGTGGGGGTAATTTTTAGAACATCATTGGAAGGTCTTGCAAATTTTGTGTGCATTTTTCAGTCTTTATAAAAATTAATTTCTAATTAATTTTGAGATGGTTGTGCTTATTATGTTGGGCAATGCTTTCATGACATAAATCAAAGCAATCTCCCCTAGAATGAAAGCAAATACATTATGAATGAATATTTTAATTTAAAGCTGGAAAGCACATGATGATCTTGATAGATCAGGAAGAAGTACTGTATTCTACTCAACATCCATTCTTGATTAAATTTGAATACAGCCAGAACTCGATGTACTATATCATAATAACGTGTCAATACTCAACTAAGAACAAACTACATGATTAAAGTGTTGAAGAGAGAAGTATTATTCTGTAGTTTACAGCAAATCCAATGACAAATTCTTGAGAAACAAGAAATACGAAATTTATTTTTGTAGATGAAGTGTCTCCATAAAAAGTATAAAAGAAACAACTGAAGTATAATAAATGAGAATATGGGAGAATCACAGTCTCTCACTCTGTTCAAATACTGAGCTTATTCTACAACTCACAGGCCATCAATTGGAGATCTGACCTTCTTGAGGAGGAAGCTGCAGTATGACTACAAGTAGGGGTGTGTGTGTGTGTGTGTGTGTGTGTGTGTGTGTGTATACGTATGTAATCTCCCCCAGTCTTTGCCAAAAGGGTCACACAGTCATTTAGCAGAGTAACCAAACACTGAGAAGGAGAGTATCCAGATCTTTGAGGATTTTCAGATTCAGGGTTTTGTGCCTGGGGCCTGAGATGCCACCGCGCCTCTGCTGGAGTCCAGACGTGTAGAGGCCAGGTGGTGCCCCTCCTTCTGGACAACAGAACGAGGTTATCCTTTCACTTTGAACACACTGGTGCTCAGACCCATATGGAGGATATTTCCCTGAACGTGTAGCCCCCAGTACATGACTGTCTCTCAAGAGAATCAACCAGTCACATGGAGCCAAAATTGACTATATTGGACTCTTTCTTTCTTGGAAAGGGGGTGAGTAGCAACAATCTGTATTTCCTGGAATTGTCACACATTCTGGAAATGCGTTTGCCTCGGGGTTCACGTTGCCTTTGCCAGCACCACTCTCGGAGAACTTGAGATCCTGGGATCACACAAGCCTGGCCTCACACCAAGGGAATCACCTACAGTGAAGGACACGCTATCACGGGATAGACTATTTCTGCGCTCGTCACCTGTCGGCTGCTGACCTGACGGATCTCGGGGGTGGCATTTCCAAGGTGCAGAAAAGCGTTATCTTGCTGGGCGCACGATGTGGAGATGGGGTGCCTGGCTTGTGTGTTAAACCAACAACCGTTCATGCTGCTGTTGCTTTGCCTCCCAACATCTAAAATACATGAGCCTGGGAACCAAAAAGAAGTGGAAATGCCTCTTCTCTTCATCGCTTCCATTGATCCTTTTGGGGAATTTGCTGTTTTCATCTGTGCAATTTTAAAGTTTGTGGGATTAGAGAACCTGGCTCCCGAGGTGGCATACTTTCACCAGAGGACAAAGCAAGGGCCCTGGTACATGAGACACTGTGACTCCTGCCTCTTCACTGTGGGCTCCTCAAGCTGACAGGTCAGAATCCAAAGAGAGCATTTCCTGTCCTAGAGGAGTTAATCGAACATTATTTACTTGATATGCTAAGGTTGCTGCTGCGTAATCAGGGCAGTGAGAAGATCGTCTGGAATTCAAGGACTGCTGGGGGCACCCGTGCTGCCGTTCCTTGTGGTGACAGTGAGTGGGCAATTGAAGTAACCACGGGAGAATAAAAGCAGGGAGTCAGGGAACCAGATTCCTCTGAGATTAGGCCTAAATCACGTGACCAGGCAAGGTACCCAAGCCAGTGGATGCCGGCCAGGAGAAATGGGACTTTAAGATAGCTAGAAGAGGGGGACAGGGGTGAATTCAAGCTATGGTCCTGGGACTAGCTCCTGCCATGGGAGTAGCTCTCTCATCATCTGTCACATCTAAGATGTATTAGAGGTTGATGCTAGCTGTCACCGGCAAGCGTGAGGACTGTCTCCACACTGCGGACCCAGTGCGAAACATGAGTGGAACAGAATAACGCAAGGGACACCACAGCACACACGACTGACGCCTGACAGCCCACCCTGGTCCGTGGGCAACTGCAGTTGGTGTTGCCCAGCTCTCAGCAGCCGCCCATCTCAGAGCGTGTTTCTGCTCCTCTTCCTGAGAGCTTTCTTGAACTGAGCGGCTGTTGAGCAGCAAGCCGGGACTAACCCAGAGTGAGGGGAGTTACTCCCCAGGAGAGTTAGGGACCCCCCACTTTCCCACAAAACGAACCCGCACATTAGTGCTCTGCTGATGGCCTTCGCGCCCTTCTTGTCTCACACTCTTCATTTCCTCACAGCTGCTTTCTGAGGTCACCTCCAAACACATTTTCTGCACCTACGTGTGTATCTCTGGGGGGGCCTTTCTTTGGGGGAACTCGGATAAGAAGGTGGATGACAGTAACTAGCCATGATGGGTGCCCAGGGCCCCTCTAAGCGTTGGCGCATCCGCTCCCCTGCTGCTGTGGAGGTTGGTTGCCAACAGCTCACCACTGTGTCTTCTCTGAGCCTGGCCGCTCTTCTCCTCCAACAGGTGGCGGTACCGTGCCCTCGCCCTAGACCTCAGCAAATGCCCTGGCCTCCAAGCAGGACAAATTCTGCTTAGCATAGTTTCTGTTCTGGAGCCTCTTTGTGGTATCAGGCTGGAGCTGGTCTTCAGAGCAGATGTTGCTTGCCTCGCGTCTGCCTCCCACCTCATCCCTCACACGCTCCTTGGGGCTCTCCTGCAATAAAATCACTGGGGTGGATGAAAACTATCACTATCACAGGCTTGGACTCTAGAGAGGCTGCCCTAAAGCACATGGCATTGCAGCTGTAAGGCCCTTCCATGTGTGGGGACTCCAGACCCTGGACAGTGACTCCCCGGGGGGGAAGGAGGAACAGGGCTCAGAAGGGTGGCAAGGGCAGTTAGCAGTTGGTCATCCCATGAGAAAGGGCTCCTGTCTGCTCTTCCAGGGTATGAGACCCTCAGGGGAAGCAGTGAGTTCATCTTCAGGGAGACGTGAAGGGTTCGAAAGCAGAGGGACTTACTTCTGTGTATGTTTGGAAAGCTGCAAGATCCCAGTAAGAAATGGCGTGTGGGACCTGTACAGAACTGGGCAGCCTTACAGAGTTTCTGGGGTGCATTTACTTTGAAAGGATGACTCCTTTGCTCCCACGGGCAACAGGTAAGAGGTGTTGGTCTAGTCGCCCTTGTGGAGTGCTGTGAGTCGCAGCTGGAGTAAGAACCACAGAATGTGTCCCGTGTATGTAGGGGTAAACCAGACCTAACCTAGAGCCACCAGCCCTGACGGAGGAGAACAAAGGCCTTCACCATAGTGGCCTCCCTGAAACGAAAACTGAAGACCAGGAGAAGTAGGTGCGGTCAGCCCAGTTGACGACAGCCGAGGACCCTGCCCCGCTCTCCCTGCAAACGCAGCTCAGCCTGTTGGAACGCCCTCCTTAATTCAGATGAAACTTTAGAGAAAAATGGAAATTTCCTAATTTTCACTAATCTGTAAAAGGGAGTTATCATACAGACACCTTTATTTTAATCAAAGGTTTGTCATGATCATAAGATATATTTTTCCAATATTCTAATTAATTTATGATGTAAACAGATAATCAAAATTTATATGAAAATAAAATCAAACCAAGCTGAAGAAAGGGATGGCATTGACTGTTATTATTTGATAGAAAATTGGTAGCAAAATTTGAAGTATTCACAATAAAGATTTCCAGATATACATACTTTAAATTGGCAAATAGCTATATTTCTGGAAAGCAAAGGTTATTTAGAGTCTGAAGAAACAAAATTTTTTCTCAAGGAGAAAATATAATATTTTATATTTATGTTGTGATTTACTATTTAAAGTGCATTTTTTCAATATTGGCTGATTGAGTCCTCACTATGTCAAGAGCTGAAATATCAGGCAGTATTCACTTTTTCTGGCTGAGCACCTGGAACAAGGTTGAGACCAGGAGAACTGTGCGTGTCATTTGACGTCCTCATCCTGTCCTATGCAGACACTCCCTTCCTCGTATCCCGTCTCCATCGGTCCCTCCGATGTTCTGTGGCCCCTGCTCTCTCACCGCGTCTCCTGTATCAGTACTAAGTCGCTGGGAAAAACTGTACAGCGTAGCATGACCCTCCCTCAAATAAACTGTCAGAATACACAATGGAGAGTATAATAACCAACAAAGTAATTACATTTTGTCTTTCTTTGTGACTTAAAGTTTTGCTGTTTTTGATATAACTCCATGGGAAATTTGGTTTTCAAAATTAAGGCTATTGTTAGTTTGAGCTCTTATAATAGGATCAAATTGTACAAAGATATATGAATCCATAAAAATATTTTTATACTAAATATCAGTTAAAAATCTAACAAAAATAATAGATAATCATTCTTTAGCAAGAGGAGATAGATCGAGTTTCTTTGTTTTCATAAAGAAAAAAATTGAGGATATTTTTATGTGGAAGAGACTCTTGTGTTTCATGTAGCCTAAATACTTAGTTCAGGATGAGGATGCAGAATCCTAAGGTTGACCTTTCCTGGTCACGTGCTCCTGTCGCTGGTTTACAGTGGACTCAGGACTTCTCGGAGATCAGAGGGACGTTCCCACTAGACCAAGCTGGGAATGGTGAGAATCTGAGATCCTCTATGACCTGGACTTCAACATGTTTGATTTTCTATGCGATGCTTCTTAAATAGTTATTAACTATTAAATAGTTAATAGTTGAATAGTTATTCTCACCTTTAATCGGATTGGATTAATATTAGTATGTGCAATATCTTAAAATTACCACATGGTGGACACTGAATATGGAAAAAATCAAGTCAAATTGATAAGAACCACATAGAACCAGATTTAAACAATGTTAAGAGACTTCCAGAATGATGAGTGTAGTTCAGGAATCATTTATAGTAGATTTACATTATAACACACTTATTGGAAACTATGCCTAAAAAATTTCTGAGCACTCTAATTTCATTATAAACTGCATGAACTTTATCCTTTGACGTTTAAAACAATTTCCAGAAGTAGCTCTTCAAACAACTTCTAATTTTACAGGTTTATTTTCTATCTGAAATTATTTGTCATATGTGGGAAATAACTGATATATGGTTTTTAAAACTGCTGTTACTTTAGATGATATATGATATTTGTAAGATGCTTTTTGAAGTACAGCTCATGTATATGTTGCTTGCCTGATACTACATAAGGCAATGATAATCTTAACCTTTTTTAATCACCATATTTCACTTTTTAAAAATAATGCCAGCATTTACTCCTGTACTTCCAGGGGGCAATAATAATAACCCAAATTGATACACATATCACAACTCCACAGAATAAAAAAGAAGCTTGGATTATATATCTGTCCTTCACCAAACCTTAGGGAAAGGAGTATTAAAAAAAAAGCAATGTGATTTCCTGCCCTGCTTAGGAAGTTTTCATAGTTTGTGAATACTAAAGGTTTGGAACTTAACAGTTCATGAATTTGCTGTGTAGCGATTTCTCTGTGTGACAGAAACACAACATCTGATGGACTGCTCAAGTCACTCATTCACAGCTGAACTGAAGCTCAGAAGACACATCTGTACAGGACAAAGTACATGACTCGAACATTTCAAGAGTAGAAATGAAGACGAAATGGATGATTCATCATGTCATAACCAAAAAGGGAATTTATCTGTACAATGTAATTATCTTAATTGAGGTTAGTTAAAAATGAGGCCTAAATTTCCCAATCGTATTAAATTACTGCTAGTTAATTATGGGAAAGCGACAAGAAATTTTAACCCCAACAAACATGACTGCACCTGCAGCTCTGCTTATGGAAATTCATGCATTTGAAGTATCAGCTTAAAGAGTTCCATCCTCTAGGAAAGAAGTGATAGAGTAAAGTTATTACTCGGCATCTGAGTATATTGGTGTTTTGGAACAGGTTTTCCTTCTGTATACCGTCATTTGTTTTTTATTTTCCTATGCTATTACATGCACTGGTATCAAGGTGCTTTACACAATTAAAAGTTCCAAAAAGCTGTTAGGTTAAGACTGTTATACAATTATAGTATTTTAGCCAAAAATAAATAAAACCTTTTGCATTTAAAGTAAGTTCTGTTTGTCCTGTTTCTTATGATGTCTTCTTTTTCTATCAATTGCCATTATTAAACCTTTTGTTTTGAGATAATTTCAGACCTAGAGAAAATTTACAAAAAAAATACAAAGAATTCTTATAAAACTCTTGTAAATATTCTCCAGTGTTAGCATTTTGCCAAATTTATCATTTTCTCTCTCTGTGTACATATGCATAATTTTCTCTCTCTGTATATGTGTGTATCCTTTTTTCTCTCTGTGTACACATGTATCCTTTTATCTCTGTGTATACATGTATCATTTTCTCTCTCCCTGTATATGTGTATGTTATTATTTGATGGGCTGTTTGAGAGGACATTGATACCCTTGTTTCCCTAAATAATTCAGTCTGCATTTACTAAAATGAAGGACCTTTTCTTACGTAATCTTGCTACAATGATCAAAATCAGGAATCTAACATTGGTGCAATACTATTATCTAATCCTTGAGACCTTACTCAGATGTCACCAATTGTTCCAATAGTGTTCTTTCTTGTAAAATGTTCTTTATTTCTGGTCCAGAATCCAATTCAGTAGAGCACACTGCATTTAGCTATCATGTCTCTTTAGTTTTCTCTGATCTGGAACACTTTCTCAGATCTTGCTCTTTCAGAACCTTGACATCTTTGAAAATTACAGGCCAGTAATTGTGCAGACTGTCCCTGGATTTGGCTATGTCTGACATACGCTCATGATTAGATTCAGGTCATGCAGTTTTGGCAGAAATATAACAGAACTGACATTCTGCTGCCCTCAGTGCACCACAGCAGGGAGTGACCACATGGCCTCCTTCAAGATGACTTTACTATTGTGATCCTTCTTGTGACAATATCATTCTCCTTGCTGCATAGAACATGTTACTGAGCCATATGTTTGTGGCTAATGGAAGTTTAAGATTTATATTCTTTGACAGAGTGGACATTATATTTACTTTTTTTCCTTTTGACATTTTCATCCTTTTTTTATTATTCCAGGTACGTATGTCAATTGATATTCATTAGTGTTATTTTCTTTCTCTCTCAGCCTTTTTTGACTTGTCATTGAATGTGGCATGATCAAGTGCTTCTGGTTTGTCTTCTATCACCTGAATGCAGAACTGTAGTGGAAAGCTTAAAAAAAGGAAAAACACCTCCCGTACAGCTACCACCCATGTTTCACTTCCTTTTAACCCCTCCCCAGATATCTTCTTGACGTGATTTCCCTTTATAGAGGTCAATGACTAAAACAAGGCTTAAATCTCTTATTCGGTAGACCAATTACTGAGAAATAAATAAATTAGGATTCATAAAACTTATGAAATATCAGGATAAATCTCATATAATTTAAAGTCGAAGAAATGTATTTTCCCATTACTCTAGTCTTAAGAAATGTGTTTTTCCATGAATCAATGAGTCCTAAAATAATGTGTACCATTGAATAATTTATAGTTTGGTAGTAGGATCTCTCATTGAGTAATTCTACAGATTACTGATCTGATCAGAGTGGATTGGGTTCAAGAGAGTCATTTCTCTTTTATCCACAACAAATCACGTGGCAGCTGTGCTGCAGTGTTTGAGATAACCATCACCACCAACCACCACCATCACCACCAACCACCACCACCACCACCCACCACAACCACCGCCACCACCCGACGTCTTTTTTTTTTTTTTTTGGTGAGGAAGATCAGCCCTGAGCTAACATCCATGCTAATCCTCCTCTTTTTGCTGAGGAAGACCGGCTCTGAGCTAACATCTATTGCCAATCTTCCTCCTTTCTTTTCCCCCAAAGCCCCAGTAGATAGTTGTATGTCATAGCTGCACATCCTTCTAGTTGCTGTATGTGGGACGCGGCCTCAGCATGGCAGGAGAAGCGGTGCGTTGGTGTGCGCCCGGGATCTGAACCCGGGCCACCAGTAGCGGAGCACGCATTTAACCGCTAAGCCACGGGGCCGGCCCACCAATGTCTTTTTAATTCGTCCCTTCCCATTGTGCAGCTACAGGCCATGTTCACGGTCCTGGAGACATGAACAGACTTGTGAATGTTTGGACTGTAGCCCCAGGTAATTGATCCAAGACTGTCTTGTGTTTGAATAGTTCCAGTTGCTCGTCGATTCCGGCATTTAACTTCCCTAAGGCACATGAACATTAATGACCATTTATCATTTCAGTCGGTTTCCATAAAAGAGTAATTTCAATAAACATCCCCTATGTAAGACACACAATTTTGGCTTGAGAGTATGCGTCTCTTATGTGTCATGACATGCATTTATTTTCCAGTGGGAAATGTGTAACTCACCAATAAGGCGCTGAGAATAAAAGTGGAACTGCTATTAGGATGCGTAATCGCTAAAAGTTGTCACACTCTTCCAGTCTATTAACTCAACTGCACCTTGTTCTACGCTTCCATAGTTTAGGAAATCTACCCTTTTCTTTTTCTTTTTTCTCCTTAAACATAACACCATACGCGAGGCACACTGTTGTTATTGCTACACGGACTTGAAATAATGAGAGTCTAGTGTGCCCACAAAATGATCGTACAGTTTAGTGACTCGGTCACTTTCACGTGGTAGTTGGTGCTGGATGTGTCCCTGCAGACGTCCTTAACCAGCTGGTGCGTTTTTCTCCCAGCTGGGGTAAGGCTGTGCTTAGCAGACAGCAGCTCGTACCTGCCCTCTTCTCCAGAAAATTGCTCTCAGCCAAACAGCACCACCTCGGCAGGGGCTCCACCCCCCAGTTTTGAGGGCACACTGTGGCCCGTGACTGCCTGGCAAAGGTGCAAGGGAACTTGTCACAAGGTTGCATTGACTTCTGGTGCAGCTTGTGCTCTATGGCTTCCACGTGGGATCAGACTGAAGCTAACCTCCAGCTGAGATGACTTTGTTGCTTAGAATTTGTCGCCTGAACTTTTTGGATTCACGTTTCCCCTCCTCCTGTGAGCTTTTCCCCAATAAGCCACTAGAAAAAAGTCTCCATCTCAGATTCTGCTTCTAGGAAACTTGACCTGAGAGAGTGCAGACCAGGAGTCATCCCAAGAAGTGGCCCTGATAGTGTGATTCTGGATGTCAACGAGGATCTCATCACTGGTTGTAAGTGGAGTATTGACGGTCCTTGCAATGCTCCAGCGTGTAACTGCTAAGGCCTCGTCTATGATGGACTGGAATAGTGTACAGTAAAAGGGGGTGGACTAGCAATGCAGTGTCTCAGGTGTTTGAGAGAGAGGAGAGAGATGACAATGATAAGAACTGTATGGCTGTTTCCAAGTGCCAATTATTAATTAATCTGAGAAAGTGATAGTCTCAGATCCATTAATCAACAATTTAAAGCAATTTGTGAAAGTCAGAATGCCTCCTTGGCAGTTTCTAAAGAAACCCTGATCCCCTGCAGCTAGAGGGTGAAGAAGGCTGTATGTCAGAAATAGGGCAACATTGTATAAGTGGTAGAAATTCAGAGGACTTAACTGTCAGCCTAGAAGCATCCCCTATGCCAGAGTCAACACCATGAGAGGAAAGGAAGGAGACATGAGATTTGCACGGAAATATAAGGGTAGATACACCAGGATCTTTGAATGCCCAGGTGCCCCTTGTTAGAGGACAATGGAAATCCTTTGCTTAAAGATTATGAAGAGGTCTTAGCTGACATAATTTCTTGGCAGGACAATTCTTACTCTCTTTAAGATCTGCCCCACCTCCTCTCCTTGCCAGCAGGTCAATAACTATGGTCAAGTCTCAGCCTGACCATACTCAGAGTGAATATTTTAAGAGTGCTGAATGAGGTGTGTGTTTGTGTGGGGGGTGGTTGTGTACTTTAAAATTGGATAATGGTTTTTGTTAATGTCTGAGCACTCTCCTGTGCCTTGAGATTTAATGTCCTAGAAAGGGTCCTTAGAGCCAGTTCTGACACACTGCTGGGATGGCCCCTAGAGACTAGGAAAATAGCAATGGCCCACATTAAACAAGAGGAAGCTTGAAGAAGAGGGGAGGCAGAGAATGGAGGAAGGAAACAAAGTCTTAGAAAAGCAGGTATACTAAAAAGTAAGATACAAGAAGCCACCTACTGCATTTGTTCCTAGATGAGACTAGCATGAAACCGCATTTGTAATGGCTGCAGTGAAAGCCTAGTTGAGGGGGCACTGAGGTCATGGAGGAGCTCAGTGACAGACGTTCTCTGTAGAATGATGCTGAAAGTAGAAGAAACTATTGTAGAACAAGGCTCCCAGTTATAACTGGGGATAATATGATTTCTGAGTAGAAGAAGCCAGGGCCAGCCGTTCCATTGTAGAGGCAAGGTGGACATTCTTTCCTTTATGGGCAACAAAGCCAAAAGGGCATGTCTGACCTCTAGGATCCTGCATAACATCACCTTAATCCATTGGACCCACTTTACAGGAAAAGAGGTGAGGTGGTGAGTATATGATCATGGGATCCACTGGCTTTACCATATATGATGTAATGCAGATGCTGCTTTGCTCGTATAGTGTGGTTAATGGTGCCACTGGGGTTCCAGCATGGAGATGCAAAGGTGGTGAATTGTGAGGGAAACAGGTGGAAAGGGATGCACTTTATGATTCAATATTTTGGCATTTGAGATATACAGGGGAAATAATAATTATAAAGACTTGGGAATTGGGTGTTCATAGTTGAGTGCTTTTGATAGATTGAAGAGAAGAATTGACCAGCTCAGACCAGTCAATTCCTGATCTCTTCTTATTATTCTGGACACTGTTCAGATGTTGATTCTTTAGAGAGGGCTTCCTTGACCTACAAACAGCCATGGAGATTCATCTCTCATATCTCACTTCAAGAGACCCTGCCACAGGGAACATAGCTAATTGGCATTCTCTAGCTTTGGCACATTCTATTTATTGTGTGTTCATAGTGTGAGACACACTTCCCCTAGGCTACTTCTCACCAATAACTGAGCACAGTGAGTGGACTAGAATTCAATACTCTTGCTTAATGCAGAATTCCTTGAATGGGACACATTAAACTACATGGCCTGAGACTGTAAGGAACTAAAAGATAATTGTGATTTTGTATGTATTTGTGACTTTAATTTCTCCGTTAGAGAAAAGTAGAAAGATGTATTTTATCTGAAATTTAATATTTGTATTGAACATTATTTGATTCACATTGTATAGTTTATTGGTAAATTTGTTTAGACAAACCAGTTGACCTTATGACACGTTCACCATGACATGGGAACGAGAACAGGGGATGAGTTCTACAGTTTGTCGACGCAAGGTCCTTATGCATATCAATGACTTCTGTGCATACAGAGTTTGAGGCTCAAGAAAAGAAGTGTGCAGTCAGCTCTGTTAGATTCAGACCGAGCAGGAAAGGACATCCTAAGAATCACATCTGTCTGGTCTAGTTAATCAGATTAGACAGGCTTTCTAGCACATTGTATCAGTATTCATATATCTGCCAAAACAAAAGAGACAAAAAGCATTGGTTAAGACTTTTTTTTCATGAAAGGCCTAAGCTGTAATTTAGGTAAGAATACTTTTTTTCTAAAATGCACCAAATGTGTAAGGATAAATAAATCTTACAGAATGAAATGTTAAGTGAAATTTTAAAAAATATGTTGAATAGGAGGTTAAATTCAGCTTAAAAGAGAAATGGTAGGGCCGGCCCCGTGGCTTGGCGGTTAAGTGCATGCGCTCCGCTGCTGGCGGCCCGGGTTCGGATCCCGGGTGCGCACCGACGCACCGCTTCTCCAGCCATGCTGAGGCCGCGTCCCACATACAGCAACTAGAAGGATGTGCAGCTATGACATACAACTATCTACTGGGGCTTTGGGGGGAAAAATAAATAAATAAAATCTTTAAAAAAAAAAGAGAGAAATGGTAACTGAAAGGCAGATCCAAAGGACTTATCCAGAATGTACCTCAAAAAGTCAGAAAAATAAAATAGCAAAGGTTAAGAGACACGGCAGATAGAATGAAAGGGTCTATGGCATGTTTAATCAAAATTCCAGAACGCAATAATGGAGTGATTGAAATTAGAATAAATTCTATTCAATGAAGAAATGGCTCAAAATTTACAGAATTGTTGAATTCCAACAAATACTCAGGTCAAAGAATCCCAAAGGCACCCTCGCTTACAAATAAAAAGAAATTCATGTTAGGAAGCATTACAGCAAAAGAAAAGGCAGTGTAGTAAAGAGACAGCTGGAAAGCCAGAACCTAAAAGGGAACTGCTATTGTAGTCAAGCTGATGTATGAACCCAAACATGGAAGCCAGAAGAAAGTGGAATGTTACCTACAATGTGCTATGAAGAATTAACTGTCACCTAGATTCTATAGCTGGAGGGCCTACCCTTCAAGAATATGTGGAAAATAAACCTATTTCCAGCCAAACAAAAATTGAGTTTATCACCAATAGATCCTACCAGAGAAAATTCTGAAGTGTATACTTCAGGTGTGAGGAAAGGGACTCAAGGTAGAAAGGCTGAGAGGCAAAAAAGCCAAGAGCAAAAAACACTGGAAAATAAGTATTAAGGAAGATGAATGAGGATATCTAGTCAAAGAATATTTAAATTTTTGTGCATTATTTTTATTTTTGTTTCAAGATAAGAGAGGCTAAAGCACATATGAGTGCTGATGGAAAGTTTTGAGTACTGAGGAAGAGGACAAAAGGGATGGAACACGAGGTCTCTAAGAGTGTCATGTGGTTGTAATCCAGAAAACACACGGAGGGACTGTATTTTTCAGAAGTAGAATGTGTGTTTTCTGATTTGAAAGTGAGATGAGCAGGTTATGAACTCACGACTCCTCTCTTTCTCTCCTTCCTCCCTCCCTCCCTCAGATCCTTCCTTCCTTCCTTCCTTCCATCCTCCCTTCCTTCCTTCCTTCCTTCCTTTCCTCTTTTCCTCCTTTCTTTCCAATGCATGAGGTAAGTCCAGGAGTTCACTATTTGAGGGGAGTGAAGAAAGCGTGTAAGAGGAGCAGGGAAAACATTCTTGAGAAAAAAGCAGGATTTTGCAAGTTGTTGATAGTCGTCTTGGTTCTCTCCTGCCTTCTTCATCCATTGCTCTCTTACAGATTTCTTGCAAATTCTTGCAACTGCTGTTCCTTAAATTACCGGTGGTTATATCTTGCTGCACTGGTCTCCCTTCCAAGCATTTATCTCCAGCCCAGAGCTCTGTTGATTTTTAGACTCAGCTTCACATTAATATGCTATTTTCCCCTTATTTGAAAGCACTCAGTGGTGGTGTCAAATTATCTACAGACAAAGTCAAGCTCCTTTCCGTGGTGTGACCTTCAAATCCATTGAGGCTGTTTTTCTTCTCTTCCCTTTGCTCTGGATGTCTCTCTTGCCTAGGATTCCCAGTCCTTCACATCTCCCACTTCCCTCTCCTCTTCAATAAACTACCCAGTCAGAGGCCTTATTCTTAAATAAATGCCTCTCTATTATATTCAGAATTTTCCAGCAGAGGCCACAATATAGTGGTCGAGAATAATGGTTTGATATCACTTCATATTGGGTACAAGACTATTCTTGGTCCTTTCATAACTTGATCTTGCAAAAGGTTTTGAATTTCTTTAAGCCTAAGTTTGTCATTAGTAAAAAGTGGCTAACAATAGTATTTGCCGGTCGTATAGTAAAGGGTGCAATATATATATTATGTGTCTGGCAGATGGTTCAAGAAATATTGGCTATTTTTATGAAAGTTATGAAATAATTTATTTCAGTTTATATTCAATATGAACATATTTACATACATGCCTCCTTCCCTATTTCTTCACTTCCCACTGAATTTCTTGTTAAAAACACACCCCTTTAGGGCCAGCCCCGTGGCTTAGCAGTTAAGTGCGCACACTCTGGTACTGGCCGCCCGGGTTCGGATCCCGGGCGCGCACAGACGCACCGCTTCTCCGGCCATGCTGAGGCCACATCCCACATACAGCAACTAGAAGGCTGTGCAACTATGACATACAACTATCTACTGGGGTTTTGGGGGAAAAAAAAAGGAGGAGGATTGGCAATAGATGTTAGCTCAGAGCCGGTCTTCCTCAGCAAAAAGAGGAGGGTTAGCACGGATTTTAGCTCAGGGCTGATCTTCCTCACAAATAAATAAATAAATAAATAAATAAATAAATAAATAAAACTGTTAAAAAAAAACACACACACACCCCTTTAGTTCTGGGGTGCAGCCCAGTAATCACTGTTTTCAGTGTGTTGCTGGCCTCCCTCCCACTCATTCCTGCCTGGGCAAGTCTTACAATGAACTAAATTTGGGAGATTGGTTTGAATATTTTGAGCAGTGAATGAGTTGTTAGAGTTGTTCACAGAAGTATTTACCAAGAACGAGAATTGATGCCCTTTATCTCTGTTTTCTCTAAAAATATTTATTGTAGAAGGACACAATTAAGAAGAAATTGAATTTAATTTATAAATATAAAAATATTATATAGGAAATATTACTAAATACAAGTAATTTATAATTTTGATTTTTATTCGTTTCTTGAAGAACACGAAGAATAGTATATTTATACCTTTGACCTAAGTGATATTTTGTTGTTTTTCTAATAGGAAATGATATCGATTACTAAACTCCTCTTTCACATGTAAATTATAAAAACTGCTTATGCTTCAAATCTTAAAGTGTTCACTGAAACTTCTTACTATATATTGTGGTTAAATTATGATTATGTTGTCAAAAATCCTAAGAATTAATGTTCTATTACAACTACTATCGAAATGTTTCCATTACAGTGTTCAATATGTACTAAAATGAAAGTGAGTTATTCTCTGGGGAAAAAGGTATATTTTGTCATGTAGTCACTCTTTCTCCTTATACAGGTATGTCTTCAATAATTCCCTTTTTTAAAAATAGTAGCATCTATTTTTATTAGAATTAATAGAAAATGTTTATGTTTTCTCCAAATATTAAAATCATGTTGAAGGATTCACTTAAAAACAATAACTCAGTCCATTTCTGAAATTAGATGAAGTTGTTTCTGTAGTAATTTTTTTAATATATTTTAATAAAAATTGTATATATTTAAGGTGTACAACATGATGATCTGGTACATATATTTTAGAGCAATGATTGTTGCAGTCAGGCTAATTTACACATCACCTCCTCACACGGTTACCACTGTCTCCTGTGTGTGACTAGGGCACCTGAAATCTACTCTCAGTGTGTTTCCGCAGTTCAACACTATAGGAAGGTTTTTAATCTCGTCTCCCCTTATTTTCACTTAGTGCTAAGATTTACTTTTCCTCTTTAAAAATAATCATTTTGAACATGTGTTTTTCTTATGAGGACCTGAGAACACTTTTGGTACATGGAATACAACAATTGTTATGAGCAACACTGCTATCTACATTACCCTGTTGCATATAACATATAAGGTCTATTCCATATAGCTCTTTTGACATTTATCTACTCCTGCTTCTTAGAACAATATTAAATCTCAAAAATGATTTAATTAAATAAACATTTATATCCTGCAGATACAAGTAGGATCTGTGGGGTGGATAGAATCCTATCGACACAGTCGAACATTAGACTCCAAATAGCCCGATCAGACCTTATGTTAGACCCCATGGCTCACACCCCAACCTATCAAAACGGACTCTGCTGTAAGAGGATCGGGATAAATTAATACATCCATGCTCTCATGAAAACCCTGTACACTGTTACATACACGTGTAAATAAAATCAGTAATCGTACACAATATAAATCAAGTTCTGACAATTTCTAGTTTCTTTTACTCAAGAACTGGTGATAAAGATTAATCATGTCCCTGGGAACTTTTACTTGACAGATCAGGATGATCGTTATATTGAACAGGTTCTTATCTGAGTTGATAGACTGTTTTCAAATATCTCTTCTTTGCTCAGAATCCTATTCAAAATCTTTAAGTACCCGATGTTTAAAGCTCAATTTCTGGAAAAGTTTCTGCTTCCTTTCAACATGCTCAATGACTTCTGCCTATTGTTGAGCCTTGTATATCTACCCTAGACTCGTTAATATGGACTGATCTCTTTTTTGTGTGTCTGTGTCTGTTGTGTATCCACTATGAGATCAGAATGTATCAGAATGCCGTATGACAGAAAATTCATTAAAATTTTTCTAAGAAAAGCAAGCCAATATCCGCTTTGAGTGGGCTACAGAATTTTTCTCCACACTGCAGAACTTCCCATATAACAGTATTTGACAGTCTTCTTGCAGCAGTAGTTGTGGTTTTGATGTTTAACTACCTTAAGTCAAATATCATGTAGTATTGTGTGTCACTGTTTATCACTTTCTGAGATGTTCAGAACATACAGGACACTGTTGTATACTTCTTTGCACCAGGAGTTATCCACTTAACAAAGATAAGGTGTTTTTATTTTAAGTTAATAATTCAGTGTAGCCATGACAGGAAAGATAAAAAGGCAAGATCAGAAGCTATTTTCTCCTACCCATTCTCTCTCTTTGTTGTCTCAGCATCTTTTCTTTAGTCCCTGAATTTATCCCACGTGGTGAAAATGTCTATCAACACAACAGTTAATCCATAGCATGGAGTGTGAGTAAAAATGAATAAATTAATAAAAAAATCTGCAGTGTAAAATGTTACTCTGACTTTATGCTTTGAAGCATACATTTTCAGTAATGACTACACTCTAAAAGAAAGACTGCGCTGTGAAGAAGGAAGGCAATCATAATTTTTCAAGTGTCAGTTTTATTCTTGTATAACAATTACTCTCAGTGACAGAAAAACTACTTTATAGAACTTTGAAATGTAGTCAACTTTTTCTTAACTCTTGGGGGAAAAGCCTAACAGGTATACAGAGCACTTCTTTTAAGAACAGGAATACTTTTTTTAAAGAAATAATTTTTCCCTAAAAGTGCTTTTTATTTACAGTACTATAGAGACTTTAGGAAGTTGCTCGTGTCTTCTTTTTAAGTCAGAGGCTGAAAAATAATTTATATTTTTTCAAATTTTTTTTATTACTGTAAAATATATATAACATGAAATTTACTATCTTAACTGTGTTTAAGTGTACAGTTCAGTGGTGTTACACACATTCATTTGGTTGTGCAACCATCACCACCATCCTTCTGCAGAATTCTTTGCATCTTGCAAAACTGATATTCTGTACCCATCAAACACTACCTTCCATGACCTCCCCCTCCCAAGCCCCTGGTGATTACCATTTTACTTCCTTTTTCTTTCTTTTTGTAAATCTCCCCTTTTGCCACACACTCCAGCCTCTGGTAATCACCATTCTACTCTCTGCTCTCTGTTACTATGAGTTTGGCATTTAAAAAAATTTTTCTTTAGATTTCACATAATTGAGATCATGTAAATTTGTCTTTCTGTGTCTGGCTTATTTCATTTAGCATAATGTCCTGCAGGTTCATCCATGTTTTTGCAACTGGCAGAATTTCCTGCTTTTTAAAGGCTGAACAATATTCCATTGCATATATACACATCACATTTTCTTTATCCATTCATTTGTCAATGGACATTTAAATTATTTCCATATGTTGGCTATTGTGAATAATGCTGGCATGAATATGAGGGTACAAATATCTCTTCAAGATAGTGATTTATTTCCTTTGGATATATACCCAAATTGTTTGATTACTCTATATAGAAAGGTTTCATGAGATTATAGTTTATTTATATGTTGTTCTAAGCACCGATAACATATTTATATATATACATATACATCCATATATGTATACACACACAGCAATATGTATATTTATGTATAAACATATTTTGGAAAACATTAGGTTTATTGAAGTGTAGAATATAAACATGCAGTGTGCTAATGTGTGTGCAATTAAACATTTGGATCAATTTTAATATAAAATATAAAGTGTTTCAAGAGAACAGAATCTTGCCCAAAACAAATTAGTCATTTTATATTTTTTAATTTTACTATATTGAAACCATCAAAATAGCACTATAAAGAGAGATAGAATATTTTTACTTGTTTAGAGAAGCAAGCTGTGGTTCAAGGTCTTGTGTAAATCACTAGGACAGATAATTTAACATCGTTTATGTTGGAAGTCCTGAGCTGTAATAAGTTGTGCCAAGAGAAGAAGTAAAACTCCAGCCAACTAAAGACATGTTTATTTCACCTTCCAAAATCAAGTGACTCAAATGTCACATCAAGACAATGACAATCTTAAAACAAGTCTGCAATATCTCTTAGGAAAGCATAATTAGCATCTGTTGAAATATATACAATGTTTCTAGACTTTTATGAGGTATCTTAAATAGATATTTTTAAAATCCTGGAAATAAACAATACATACGCTTTAGGTAAGTGTTTATATATATATTATTTAATTATTAACATATTTTTTGAAAACTGTCTCATTTCAATTTTACTTGAAATTGGTTGATTCTCCTTATTTTTAATTATTCAGAATCAACTTAATTGTCATGGTAAGTTAACATACTAACTGTAACGTTGACAATAATAGTGCTTTGAGTGCTACATCATCACTAGTGTGTGGACTTGGATGTGACCCCGATATGCTGACCTGAGTGGTTACCTTTAAACCACGTTGGTGTATGGTTTACTTTAATCTATGTCAAATCATGTTCTCAGTGACGAAGAACTTCACATAAGTAAGGCAATATTAGTTTCAGAGAATATTTGAAAAGCTCATTTGATTATTGGATACAGAAGTTGTCTATCCAAAGAATTCTAAACAATTACATTGGTTTGGCTGTTGCACCAACCAAATATAAAAGTTGGGATAATGATGAAAACAAAGTTTCTCCACATCCTCATATGATCATTTTTTTTTCATTTTTTTCTGTATCTCTGGAGAAGTAAAAGTCGCAAGTCTGCATACTGAAAATAGGACACACTGCAGAACAATGAAGAAACAAATTGTTTCCAGGAGACACTAGCAAATGTCTGCCTCAAGATTACACAGGTGAGCCTTTAATTATTAACTAATTGTGTATGAGTCCAAGGGAGATGTTTGTAATAATTCATACCTAGACATCAAAGATTTCAGTATTAGTTAATAAACAGAACAATTTATATTTTTTAGACAAAACAAGGAGAAAAATTCTAGAAGAATTCTATGATGTTAAGAAAATTTGCCTTAAGTGAAAATGAAACCTACTCATTTAGGAACAGAAGAATGTGATAAAGTAGAAATAAAGATAAAGTTTAAACATGCTCTTAAAATACATCTATATTACTCTGTTATGATTTATACAATATCGTTGACTTGAAAGGTGACTAGATGAATTATTGCTTTGATGTGTGGCAATGAGAGAGTAAAAGAAAGCATGTGTGTAGAATTGTATTAAGAAAAAACACTTTTTTTTTAAGTCAGTGTTAATAAAAACCCATCAACATGGTAACTAATGTTCAGAGAAAGATGAAGGTCAAGTCTGTAACCTTCACCTACCGTTTGTTTTGTCTCTTGGTCTTGGTGTTCTCTTAAAACCTCTAATCCTGTCTTCTGATAAGAGTCACTCCCATCACGTGGATGACGTGTAATCAATGCACACTTTCCTTTTGATCACAGCGATGGCTTCGGTGTGATCCCAGCTAATCAAACCAGAGTTATCTCTGCGGAGTTGACAGATTTCAGGGAAGAAGAGCCCTACATTATTTGAAAAAAATGTGAAGTGAGACTGCCAGCGGCTATGACGCTCCACGTGGAATGAGTTCATCTGAGAGGTGGAGGGAGGGAGCCCAGAAGATGTGGTTGAATCACTGTATCCATTTGTGTCTGAAATTAGGTTCACCTTAGATGTTTCAATTAAGTGAAAGAATGTTTCAACTTTTGCTTAAGATATACTGAATTAAAATTCTCTCATTGCAACTGAAAGAAACATCAATTCATAACTCACACTTGTGGAATAAACCTGGCCAGAAACACTTTCTGTAAAGGAAAGTAATACCTCGCAGTGTGCTGCTTGTAATTTTCTGAGGGCGCCATATTCTCAGCAAGATTTATAAAATTCTTATTTAAATGAAGTTAGGGATCTGAATTCTGCTTATCTTGTATTTATTTTTCTTCTTTTCTTGACAAGATCCTGGCTAATTTTGCCATATTTAATGTTAAGATGATGGTTTCCATGGAGAAATCCAATCTGATTTCTCATACTAATTTCTCAAACAGAATAATTTCTTGGCAAAAGTTTCTTACATTTTGTGTTTTTTAAATACCTAATCCTTATAATTTGTGTTGCTTTCATACATGCTCCCTGCTAAATCTCTGCTTCCTGTTACTTATTATACCAGGAGGGGCATATTTTTTATATGCATGAAATTGTTGCTTTCTCACTCACAAAATCATTTTTTTAAATCTGCTTTCTCTGTCTTCTTTTACAATGTAGGGTTTTTTGTGTGTGTATGAGGAAGATTAGCCCTGAGCTAACATCTGCTGCCAGCCTTCATCTTTTTGCTGAGGAAGATTGTCCCTGGGCTAACATCCATGCCCATCTTCCTCTACTTTATATGTGGGATGCCACCACAGCATGGCTTGACAAGTGGTGAGTCGGTCTGTGCCCAGGATCCGAAATTTCGCACCCGGGCCGCTGAAGCAGAGTGCGGGAACTTAACCTCTATGCCACCAGGCCAGCCCCACAATGTAGTTTTGATATGAGTAATAACTTCAAGATTAAGAACAGAAAAAATATCCCGTTTCAAATAGAAATCTGGACTCTATTCTACTTTTTTATAGAAAACAATAAAATTTTTCTATGGCTTTGTAAGAATTGTGTTTCATTAAGAATTTATTCCATGTAAAATAGCATTGGGCTACAAATATTCAACAAATGTGACAAAATTACCACGGTAAGTGGACATTCTTATATATCATGTTAAAGAACAATTATAGTATAATATAGTATAGTATGCAATTATATAGTATATATCTATATCTCTATAAAAATATACATCTGAAGAGTTTCTATTTGGAGATAAGTTGATAATGTTAGAAAGCCTCTAGGAAGTAGATGAAATAGAAAAGTAGAAGATTATAAAATCGTCTATATATTTTTTTAAAAAAAGAAGCAGACAAAATAAATAATGAAAGGCAGAGAAAGAAGATTACAGCAAAAATAAGACGCAAGTGAAACTACCCAAGTTACTATGGATACTGAGAAAGCTGTGGAATTACTCAAGCTCAGAATGACTGTAAAACAAGGTAAAAGTTGGATTTGCTCGAAAGGAATCACTTGGGGGACTTTAACTGTCTTGTTAAAAATCCCCTTTGAACTTCAATGCTGCAGAGAGGAGAAAGGAAATGGCAATAAAAATGATTCTAGTCAATGAAAAAATCTAAGCCGTGAAAAGTAGCTCAAAGTAAACATTGAAAAATTTTGAGAGAATGTGAATGACCCACACAACTAATGTAAGGTTATAGAGATTTTTAAATAAATTGATCAAATGTTTCTATTATTGTACTTCCATGCTGTGACTTACTGTACTTGTCCACATATTTTTAGCCCTTTGGAACTGTGTGTTTACGGAAAGAACTTTACGCATTATTCTTGTTACCGTACTTAAAGTTTATGCTTTATAATAGAATTATTGGATTCAGGTTATTCAGTGGCAATAGAATCTCTAATTATTGCCTTATTACATAAAGGTAGATTGATATAATTCTGTATGGAGCCTTAAATACTTATTTAATATGCTTTGAGAGAGGCTTTTGTTTTTGCAAAAAGACCTGAGAAGTCATTTTTCTACACTAGACAAATTAACGTTATTCACGATTTAAAAATCATGAACTAAGTACCTGCTGAGTGAAGATGGAAAGTGCTTTGAAAAATTAGCTAAAAAAAGTTAAACTAATTATGGTTTGTTCAAAAAGCGTGTGAGAGAGTGCGTGCAGTGCATGGCCATAAAATTACAGCACAAAGCAGAAAACGATAGCACCTGTTAGAAAGTGTTTTAAATGCCATGGATCCCAAAGCAAGATGAACATTTCTATGAAGAAGATTCAGGAAGACTTCTTGAAAGAGGCTTTGAACTTGTTTTTAAAATATGGATGGACTGTCAAAGGACGAGACAATGAATTCAAACCTGGATCCTTACACAGAGGCTGTGAAAGTGTAGGGCATTTTAGAAAAAGACGATTGTGTCACCCAGGAGTGGGATTATGGCTTCTGAGTCTGAGTCATAAGATAAATAGCTTAACAGTGTTCAGATCTTATGTGGCCTCAAGTATCAGTCTAAGCAAGTTTGTATACTTGTCATCAACACAAATTCAGGTTGTATACCTTACAGATTGTAAATCTGTATACAGGTTGTACACAGATTTTTACCTTATTATATCTTATATGTACTATTTTAACATATATATGTATTATATACAGTGCAAATACAGATTTTTAACTTCATTATGTATTTTCCAAAACAACTGTTTATACTTTCTCATGGACGAAGAAGCTGATTTTTCAATTTGCAATACCAAAAAGAGGTATTTAAATTATCAAAAAGAATAGCTTAAAGTGTCAAGATTAACTGAAGAAATTCTAAGACATTATTATGATAACATACTTTCTTGCATTCTTGTTAAATTATAATAACAAATAGAATAAGACATAATGTCTAAATCATACTTTGCTATAAACACTAATTTTGAGGAAGCTGCAAGGCCAAGTTGTGACTAAGTAAGCTGGTGCTTTTCACCAAATGAGTGATCTCATTCATTATAAATATGATTGATTAACACATTAATTGTTTATGGCATTGGTTCTCAACCCTGGATGCACATTGGAATAATTTGGAGAACTTTTACAATCCAATGGCCATACCACATCCTAGACCAATTTTATCAAAAATTCTGGAAATAGGACCCAAGTATGAGTATTTTTAAAAGCTCCATGGGTGATTTCAATGTCAAGCCAAAGTTAAAAACTACTAACTTACAGGACAAATTAACAGATAAAATGTTCTATCACAAGCATATTTTACTATCTATGATTATCACACTTTTTTTCTTTTAGGAATAATAAACAATAGTTACATAGTTAAGCAATTAACTAACTAGTAACCAACTGATTTAGTGATTTTTTTTATTTATTTACATGGTCCCCAAAGCGTTAATATTCTATAAGCTTTTTTCTTATACTCTATGTATTTGAGGCAAAATGAAGTCCTCACCACTTTTGATATGGCACATCCTTTCAAAGTGTTATCAAATGCTTTGTTCATTATGTTTGCATATCATACAAATTGAAAACAAGCAACTGATTTGTATGCTCGTCTATGTTTCAGCAGCCTTGTCCCATGCTACATGTACACATCCGTATTAGTAAGTACGTTCTTATAATATTCCCCACTCAGGTTACTTATACCTTTGTTTCTTTAACTTATATATTTTTATTTTTCCAGCTTTATGGAAGTATACTTGACAAATAAAATTGTAATATATTTCAAGTGTACAATGTGATTGGTTGATATATGCATATGTTATGAAAGGATTCTCACCAGCGAAATTAACACATCCATCAGCTCACATATCTACCTTTCTTCTTCTTCTCTTTTTTTTTTTTTTTTTTTTTTTTTTTTGGTGAGAACACTGAAGTCCTACTCTCTTAGCAAATTTCAATTATATAATATAGTACTATCAACTGTGGTCACTATGTTATGTATTAGATCCTCAGACCTTATTGGTTTATCACTGAAAGTTTGTACCCTTTTACCAATCTCTCTCTATTTCCTTCATCCACCCCCTGCCCCCAACCCTGGCAACCACGATTCTACTCTGTTTCTACAAGTTTGACTTTTTTTTTTTAGATTCCACATGTAAGTGATACGATGCAGTATTTCCTTCTCTGACATATTTCACTTTAAATAATGCCCTCAAGATTCATCCATGTTGTTGAAAATGGCAGGATTTCTTTCTTTTTCAGGGATGAATAATATTCCATTGTATGTATATATATGTATATATATGTGTATGCATATGTATATGTACGCACAATCACATCTTGGAGAGATGGTGGGTTCAGTTACAGACCACTGCAATAAAGGAAATAAG
Organism: Diceros bicornis minor; assembly: GCF_020826845.1. Taxonomy (NCBI): domain Eukaryota; kingdom Metazoa; phylum Chordata; class Mammalia; order Perissodactyla; family Rhinocerotidae; genus Diceros; species Diceros bicornis. The sequence goes on along the minus strand of NC_080754.1, from coordinate 1,210,359 downwards.
TAAGTCAATTCAATCTCTTTCCTCTTCCCCTTCTAAGTCATTCTTGTTATACCCTATTCTATCTTGTGTTGTGGGTGTGTGTTTACAGTGATGAGGTTATATTTATTTTTGGTGAATTCCTTCCTTCGACGTTTGATTTTAGTATTTAAGTGTTTGCTAACCCATTCTGGTAAAGATCTACTATTTTTCTGATTTTGTCTACCTATTTTTCTCCTTGCTCCAAGCTTTGTATTCCCTTTCTCTTCTTTTTTCAGGCCTGAGGGCCTTCTTGAGTATTTCTTGTAGTGGGGGTCTCCTGGCCATGAACTCCCTTAGCTTATGTTTATCTGGGAAAGTTACTATTTCTCCATCATATTTGAAGGATATTTTTGCTGGATAGAGTATTCTTGGCTAAAAGATTTTGTCTTTCAGCATTTTGAATATATCATTCCAGTCTCTCCTAGTCTGTAAAGTTTCTGTTGAGAAATCTGCTGAGATCCTGATGGGAGTTCCTTTGTACATTATTTTTTGTTGTTGTCTAGCTGCCCTTAATATTGTTCCTTTGTCATTGACTTTGGGCAGCCTTACCACTACATGTCGTGGAGTGGGCCTTGCCTGTTGACGTATTTAGGTGATCTATTGGCTTTGCTTAGTGGTATTTCCTGCTCCTTCCCCAGATTTGGGATGGTCTCAGCTATTATTTCCTTGAAAAGACTCTATGTTCCTCTTTCCCTCTCTTCTCCCTCAGGAATACCTATAATTCTTATGTTACATTTCCTAATAGAGTCAGATATTTCTCAGAGACTTTCTACATTTCTTTTTAGTCTTAGTTCTCTCTCCTCTTCCATCTGGAGCATATCTGTATTCCTATCCTCTATAATTCTAATTCTTTCCTCCATATTGTCAGCTCTGTTCTTTAAAGATTCCAGATTCTCCTTTATCTCCTCCATTATGTTCTTCATGTCCATCAGTACTGATTGGTTTTTCTTTATGATTTCCATTTCTTTTGTGAAGAAACTCCTAATCTTATTGAATTGTTTGTCTGTGTTATCTCATATTTCATTGAGTTTTTTTATGATATCTATTTTGCAATCTCTGTCGTTTAGCTTATGGATTTCTGTGTCTTCGGGGTTGGTGTCTGGGTGCTTGTCATTTTCCTTCTGGTCTGGTGATTTCATGTACCTTTGCATTGTGGTTCCTGTATTCGCTTTGTTTTTCCTCATCCTGGAAATACCTGGCTGCAATTTTCATCCACTGCCACCATGTAGGGGTTAAGGGCTGTGTAATCTGAGCCCCCTGTGCTCTGCCCTGGCTGCTTGCTGCGATCGGCTGGCCGCTCGGTCTGGTCGGCTGAGCTTCAGTGTCAGGCATGTCAGCGGGGATGGAGGGGCTCTCTCTTTTGCCCGCTGGGTCCCTGGCATGGGGGGCTTCTCCCTTGCCCCTTGTTATCTGCTCTCCTGGGGTGCTCAGATGTTGATGACACCTCTGCAGCAGTTCTGAGTCCTCTGCGTGGGAGTTTCCTACTGACTGAGACAGCCTGAAGAGCTATGGTTTCCCCGCAGAGGGCCGACCCTCCCCCATCTCTGGGAGCTGCATGGACCAGGATCGCTGATCTGATGGAGAAGGAGAGGTGTTCTCCTTACCTCTCCCCACTTCCTCTGGGGGCTCCAGCATGTTCCATTCTCAGATGTGCGGCAGTGTGGATCTTTCCCATCTTCCTTTTCACTATCTAGGAGTCCGTTGTTTGTCTGTGACTGTTCCTTTTGCTGTATCTTATCGGGGGAAGAGTTTACAGGAAAGCTCACTCCACCATGATGCTGATGTCACTTCTGCCCATTTTTTAATTGCATTTTTTTGTTGTTGTTTTTACTGAGTTGTATACATTCTTTACATATTTTTGATATTAAGCCCTCATCGCATATGTGTTTTGCAAATATTGTCTCTCAAAACACAGATTGATTTTTCATTTTGTCATTGTTTCCTTTTCTGTACAAAAGCATTTTAATTTGATGTAGACCCACTTGTTTATTTTTGCTTTTGCTGCCTTTGCTTTTGTGTCAAATCCAAAAAATCATTGTCAAGACCAGTGTTAAGGAGCTTATTCCCTATATTTTCTTCTAGGAGTTTTATGACTTCAGGGCCTGCATTCAAGTCTTTAATCCACTTTGAGTTGACTTTTGTGTATGGAGTAAATGGGGATCCAGTTTCATTCCTTTGCATGTGGATACCTAATTTTCTCAGCACCATTTATGATAAGACTATCTTTTCCCATTGTATATTATTTCCTCCATTATTATAAATTAATTGAGCATATATACTGATGGGTTTATGTCTTGGGTCTCTATTCTATTCCATTGATCTATATGTCTGTTTTTATGCCAATACCACACTGTTTTGATTACTACTGCTTTGTAATATCATTTGAAATAAGGACTTGTGATGACTCCAGCTTTGGTCTTCTTTCTCAAGACTGCTTTCATTATTTGGGGTCCTTTGACGAATCATATGAATTTTAGGATTGCTTTTTTTATTTCCATGAAAAATGCCATTGGAATTTTGATAGAAATGACATTGAATTTGTCGTTGCTTTCAGTAGTAAGGACATTTTAACAGTATTAATTCTTTCAATCCATGAGCATAGAATATCTTTCAATTTATGTGTTTCTCCTTCAATTTCTTTTACCAATGTTTTATAATTTTCAATGTACAGATCATTCACCTCCTTGGTTAAATTTATTCCTATTTTATTCTTTGCTATACTGTTGTTGATGAGATTGTTTGCTTAATTTTTCTTTCCAGTATTTTGCTTTTAGAAATATAGAAACACAACTGAATTTTGTATACTGATTTTGTATATTGTAATTTTACTGATTTTATTTATTAATTCCATCAGTTTTCTGGTGGAATCTTTAGGGTTTTCTATATATAATATCAAGTCATCTGTAAACAGAGATGATTTTACCTTTTCCTTTCTGATTTGGATGCCTTTTATTTCTTGTTCTTGCCTAATTGCTCTAAGACTTCCAGTGCTGAGTTGAATGAAATTTGCAAGAATGGGCATCCCTGTCTTTTTCTTGATCTTAGAGGAAAAGCTTTCAGTTTTTCCCTTTTATTATGATATTAGCTGTGGGCTTTTCCTATATTGCCTTTATTTTGTTGAGTTCCTTCTACACCCATTCGTTGAGAGGTTTTATCATGAAAAGATGTTGAATTTTGTCAAATCCTTTTCTTCATCTACTGAGATGATTGTATGATTTTTATTCTTCATTCTGTTAATGTGTATCACATCTATTGATTTGCGTATATTGAACCATCCTTGCATCCCAGGCATAAATCTCACTTGATCACTGTGTATGATCCTTTTAATGTACTGTTAAATTTGGTTTGCTCATATTTTGTTGAAGATTTTTGAGTCTATGTTCATCAGGAATATTTGCCTGTAATTTTCTTTTATTGTAGCATCCTTGTCTGGCTTTGGTATCAGGGTAATGCTTGCCTTGTAAAATCAGTTTGGAAGTGTTCTTTCCCTTTCTATTTTTTGGAAGAGTTTGAGAAGGATTGGCATTAATTCTTCTTTAAATGTTTGGTAGAATTCCTCAGTGAAGCCATTTGGTCCTAGGCTTTTCTTTGTTGGGAGGTTTTTTGATTACTGATTCAATCTCTTTATTCATTATTGATCTGTTCAGAATTTCTATTTCTTCCTGATTCAGTCATGGTATTCTCTTTTCCATATGTAGTTCAGACAGCTAATTTATCTACTTGGATGTGATGGTGGTGGCCTTGAGGAGAGCAATAAACAGCAATGGGAGACAAAATGGAACCTATTCAACTTGGGTTGAAAAATAGAAATCTATAGTTATATCAACGCACACATGAAAAAACAGATTTTCTGTAATTTCATAATGTATCTTTTCTTGATAGGATAACGTTAGGTGAAGATCTGAGAATTTTCATTAGTTGTGTATGGGGACTTGATTGATCAGTCTGGCCTGACACGGAAACCCATATTCCTTGCTAGAAAATGAAAATGTTGTTGAAATATTCTCATTTTATGAATTATTAGACTTTTCAATTTTACATTACACCTGAAATTAATCATACCTAAACTTCAGGCTAATTACACAAATGATGCAGTTTTTTAAATACAGAATAATTTACATATATTTGAATTGCAATTCTTGCTGTTCCTGACTATATCTAAAATTTATACACTTGATAAAACATAATATCTGAAGTAAAATAAGATAAATAAGTCACTAATTACAGTTACTTTTTTCTCACATTTATATGAAATTTGTATTAATGACCATATTAAATTTCAGTCAGGAAAGTGGTTTTATTAGGATTGGAATAGACCTCTTGAAAACACAAAAGCTTAGGTTTAAATTCTTGTCACAACTAACTCTGTGTGAGAATTCATAGCATTAAAGACACAGAAATTTGATGAGTGTGATAAGCTATTTGTCCTTATAACTTAATTATCCAGATCATTCTCAGGTTTCCAGGCTCTGTTGGCTTCACCTGCCTGGAAAGTACAGTATGGCCCACAGAACCAGGACCTTTGTGGAGGCCCCGCTTAAGCAAACATGGGGCAGCTCTGCACAGTTAGCTCTGTCATGCTTCTACTCTTAACAGTGCTTTGGGTTACAAATAAGTCAGAATGATTTCAAATAAAATTCAATGCAATTACCCACATCTCAATCAAACAGACTTTAAGTATGTTTCAGATACTGAGATATTTGTACTGTGACCTAGTGTTGGCATCCTTTTTAATTGATAAGTCTACCATAAAATGGAATTACTCATGTTGGAAAAGAAGACTTAAAAGCTGAACTAGTACACCATTGGGTTACTTTTTGCTGTAGATTAGTCAGTTTGAAAGTGTGTTGAACATCTTACTATTTGGGAAAATATTTAGTTAAATAGGTGACCTGATCGTGTTTAACTAGTGGGAGAAATTTACAAAGCATGTCTCAGCTGATTACTTAATAATCTCTCAAAGCTCTTCAGTAGAACTATTATGCTAAAATTATATATAGTAAAATTCAGCTGAAGATTCCACAATATTTTGGAAATACGTACTGAATTCTGGGGCATTACTTCACACTTTCCTGTCTGGGAGTGGCCTCAGCAACTGCTGGAGATCTTTTGGAGACTTGAAAGACCTATTAAAATTTTTAACAGTGTTATCAAAGCCATTCCATATTTAAAGTGAACAATGGTATAGGTTTGACATATGTTTATACCTGTAAAAACTGGGTCAATGGTCAAGAAATCAAGATAATAAACACGTCTATCACCCCAAAAAGGTTTCTCCTTGCCCCTTGATAAACCTGTCCTACTGTCCCATTTTGCTGTGTTCCAATCCCCAAGCAACCACTGTTTGTCACTGTACACAAGTTTGCATTTTCTAGGATTTTATATAGATGGAATTGCATGATAAGTACTCTTGTATTTCTGGCTTTTTCACTCAGCATAGTTATTTTATTTTTTAGTTATTTTCATCCATATTGTGGCACGTATCAACGTTTCATTTCTTTGCTTTGCTGAGTGTCTCATTGTATAGATATGTGACAATTGGTTTACCAATTTACCTGTTGATGACACTGGGATTATTTCCAGTTTTTGCCTATTACACATAAAGCATGAAAGAATATGTGTGCAAAAATCTTTGTGTGGACATATGCTTTCATTCCTTTTGCATAAATACTTAGAAGTATAATGGCTAGATTGTATGATAGACATTTTAAGAAATAGCTAAAATCTTTTCCAAAGTGGTAAAATTTTATATTTCCATAAGCAATGTATAAAAGTTTCAGTTCCTCCTCATCTTCAGCAACATTGGGCATGGCCAATTTTCTTTTTCTATATTTTTTTTCATTTTAACTATTCTCATTGATGTATAGTATTATTAATCTGTGGTTTTAATGTGTATTTTCCTAATGAGTAATAATAGTGGGCATTTTTTCATGTGCTTATTTGACATCTCTAAGTCTTCTCTGGTGAATGTTGTGCCTCCTCCTGCTTTGGGTTTTTTGTTTTCTTATTATTGAATTTTGAGTGTTATTTATATATTATGTATTCAAGTACTTCATCAGTTATATGATTTGCAAATATTTTCTCCAGTTTAAGGCTTATCTTTTCATTCCCTTACCATTGTCTTTCAAATCTCAGATGGGATACAGTTTATTTTCTTGCATTTGGACATGTATATGGATGTTCAATTGCTCCAGCACTGTTTGATCAAAAGAGTATCCTTCTCTCATTGATTTGCCTTTACACCTTTGTTTAAAATCAGTTGTCCAAATAAATACAGGTGGATCTATTTCTGGACTTTATTCTCTTCCATTGATCTGTGGCAGTGTCACGTCATTTTGATTAATGTAGCATTGTAACAGATCTATAAATCTAGAAATTAGATAGTGTTTGCTCTCAATCTTTCTTTTTTTTTTTTCATAAAATTGTTAGGTATGGTTTAGGTTATTTGCATTCCCCTATACATTTCAGAATCAGCTTGTCAATTTCCACAAAATGTCTAGTAGGATCTTTTTTGGAATTGCCTTGACTCTGGAGATCAATTTGGAAAAAGCTGACACCCTAAAATCAACGAGTCTTCTAAACAATGGTCACAAAATGTATATTCCCATTCATTAAGGTTTCTTTAATTTCTCTCAACAGTGTTTTATGGTTTACTGTGTACAGGTATTACATTTTCATCAGGCTTATCTCTAGTTATTTCATTTTTCTGATGTTATTTTAAATGTCATTGTTGGCTAAATTTTAATAAATTTAATTTATTAAATTAAATTATCATAAATTTTAATTTATGATTATTAGTATATAGGACAGATTTTTTTGTATATTGATCTTGTACTCTGCAACCTTGCTAAATTCATCTAGTAGTTTTTGTAGATTTGATTGGATTTCATTCAAAAATGATCATGTCATTTGTGAATAAAAATAGTTTAATTTCACCCTTCCCCATAAAGATGTTATTTATTTATTTGTTTTTTCTTGCCTCGTTGCACTGGCTGCATATTCAGAACAATGTTCGACAGAACCAGTGAGAGTAGACACTCTTGTCTTGTTCCTGATCTTTGATGGAGACTCTTCCACAAATAAATATGACTCTATGGATTCAAGTGTACAATTTCAGGTCGAGATATTCCCTTCTGTTCCTAGTTTTCTGAAAGTCTTTGTGTTCTTGGTGAACTGTCCCATCCTCGTCATGTAATATCCCATTCATCTCACCCCACCTTACTCTTCTAACACAGGGTGGTTTTAATCTCTAGGGCTTGGACTTGATTCTTTTTTTTTAACCTCAAGTGCATTAGTCTGCTTGAGCTGCCCTGACACAATGCTGTGGAGTGGGCGGCTTAAACAACAGAAAATATTTCCTCAAAGTTCTAGAGGCTAAAGAACTCAAGATCAAGGTGCCAGTTGGTTTGACTTCTCTAGGGGTTTGTCTTGTTGATGTGCAGACAGCCGCCTTCCCACTGAGTCATCACACGGTCCCCTCTTCGTGCACTGCATCCAAATTTTCTTACCTCCAAATATACAAATCGGTCTGTAACAGCAGGTCTGTAGTTAACTTTTGGGAAATATGTAATAGATTCAAAATAATGATTTTTTAATATGCTTATCTATTATTTCTACTCTCTGTTTATGTTCTGGGTTAGTTTTGATTGATTTTGTTTTTGTTTTTTAAATTTTCTCCTCAGTTTGGGTTGTATTTCCTGCTTCTTTACTTGCATAGTAATTTTGGATTGAATGCTAGACATCATAAATTTATCTTGTTGATTGCTACCTATTTTCTTAATTCTATAAATATCTTAAAACTTTGTTCTGAGAAGAAGTTAAGTTATTTAGAAGTAGTGTAATCCTTTTTTTTTAAATGTATTGTGTGAGTTTAGACAAGTACTCAGTCTGGGGCTAATTATTTCTGAATACCAATGCAAGAAAGTTTCGTGTGCTTAATGCAATGCCCACAAATCATGAGGTTTTACTTCTGGCTGGTGAGAATAGGTGCTGGCGTGCATACTGGTCACTGTCACCTCTAAACTTTCTGGTGGTTTCGTCCCAGCCTTGTGTGATTCTTAAACACGTGTACTGGTCAGTACTCAACTGAACACTTGAAGAGGACTCTTTGCAGATCACAGCTGTTTTCTGTCTGTACATTACTCTGTCTTGTGAACTGTGCCTCGGCCTTCCTGGAATCTAAACTCATATCTCAAATATTCTTACAGGAAGGTGATGATATTGGTCATGAGATGTACGACAAAAAGTGACATTGATTTTAATTAATTAAAATGAAAATATTTTACTTTTGCAAATTTAAATATGATATGACAATGTCAATGTATTGTTAGGATTGTCCTAAACACTGAACAATCTTTCTTTAAAACTATACTAAATTGTAGCTATATTAATATTGATAGATTACACTAATAATTAACAACAACACCAAACAAGCTTTAGTAAAGCCATCATAGTGATAACTATAATTGAGATCAATGTCATAGAAGTTAGTTCTGGAATTTTGGAACTTTTTATACATGTGCTTTGAAATTCTACTCAATTCAAATATATATGTATTATTTCTTACTCTTTACATATTAGTTCCTATAGCAGTTTAATGAAATTTTCATAGGACACAACAAATCATTCTTCTAAAAGATGATATAATACATTCATTATTATCAAGATAAATGATTTTTAACAATACCTTTAAGCATTATTTTTTAAACTTAAAACATTTTGTATTTCATTGTTTTCAAGGATAAGCATCTTCTCCTGTGCAAATAAAGTTGTTGATAATTCCAATTTTGAGTATGGAATGGAGCTACTGAGAAAAGGCAACAGCTGGTAGGCAGTGTCAGCAAATAATGTCATATAATACTGTGTCAGCACGTGATCTCCTGTAATACTATGTGAGCATGTGATCTCATTAATACATGTCAGCGTGTGACCTCGTGTAATACTGTGTCAGCACGTGATCTCGTGAAATACTATGTTGGCACATGATCTCATTAATGCTATGTCAGCATGTGATCTCATTAATACTCTCAGCATGCGATCTCGTATAATACTATGTCAGCACCTGATCTCATTAATACCATGTCAGCACGTGATCTCATTTATACTGTGTCAGCACGTGATCTCTTATAATACTATGTCGGCACGTGATCTCGTATAATACTGTTTCAGCGTGTGCTCTCGTATAATACTGTGTCAGCACGTGATCTCGTGTAATACTATGTCAGCATGTGATCTCGTATAATAATGTGTCAGCTGATATAATCTCATATAATAATATGTCAGATGATATAGTCTCGTATAATATGTCAACTGACGAGAAAAGTGAATTAGATTTTTTAAAAAAGGCATAGGGTTGTGGATGTATACAGTCAATAGTGTGGCTGATATGAAAAACAAACATAAAGAAAGCTCTCTCGATGAATGCCTGTTTTCGTAAGAGAGTGAAATTTTTAAAGCAGGGACCAAGTTTTAGCATATTTTTCTCCATATTTTAAAAACAGGAAACAAGTTGCAACACATTTTCTCTAATTAGCACATAAATAACCCATATTTGTAATGATTGTCTAGTGAATTAAGTGATATGCCAGACATTACTCAATTATGCAATTTTTGGTATAGAAACTCAGCAAAATTTCAGTTTTTCTCCATAAATCACTCTTTTCCATAAGTGAGGAATGCCTCTATCAAGACTCCACCAACGATGTTTGAGAGAGAAAATTAAAAATAAAATCACTGTTTGAGAGAAAAAAATGCACTAATACTAATGAGAAAATAAGAAAAACCAAAGGAACAAGCATGCCCAGTTACGGTGAGAATATTTAAGCGTATCTTCCATCAAGGTGAAGACATGTCATGTTGAGGGTATGAAACTGCTTTAGGGACATGGATGATATTCTCCAAAACCATGTTCTTTAAGATATATTTCAAGCAATAAGTATTTCAGAAACTTAGAATGTCATAAAACCTGTTTCAATTTAAGCAATTATCTTTGTCATATCTGTTCATTCTGTCTTACAAAATCTTTTACCACTACATGTTCAGTGAAGAAAAAAGCAGCCTGGCTCTGGTGGATAAATTGTCATCATCACTGATCACCTATTTAACCATCTGGCTCTGCTCAACATCAGAGATGTTAAGTGAAGGGACATATGTATAATCTTGGAACCTTTCCTGAATCTACATTTTGAAAAATAGTATTATGGAATGCTAAATTCCAGTAATTAGCAAGTATAAAAGTGACAGCTAAATGCCAAGCTCTCTGCAATAGAACAAAGCACATATACTACATTTTCTCTGAACATAAGATTTTATGATTTTACTAAGAAGATAATCTAAATACACAACCAGTTAATAATAGAAAAGTCAATTAAAGATTTATGTTTAATGGAGAATAAATGTTGGAGGATATTGGAAGAAGAAAAACTGATTTTGGTTGGTTTAATCATAAATTTTTATGGACTACTTGAAATCTACATTAATTGACATGAAGAATGCCAGACCCTCCGGCCAGAAAAGATTTGTGTTACAGAATAACAGGATGTATCGGTGGAAAGGTAACACATGGAGAATTTATTTCAAGTTTGAATTTCACTCAGCAGTACCTGGGCATGGTTCGGTAGAGACGAGATGGTGATTGAAAGTCTTGACCAAAAGAATATTGTGTGTAACCTTATGGTAATACGTAGGAAACGTTAGAAAGAGAAGAGAATGGAGACGGGGCAATAACTCATAATGGTTTTCACAATTGCCACGTGAAAGAGCGCAGGATGACAGAAATAGGAGTGAAAAGAAAGGCAGATCTATACATCTTTCCTAAGAAATAATTCACAATAAAATGATGTTTTTAAAATGATCTAGTATACTTCTTCTTAGATAATCAAATTATTATACATTTATGATGAAAAAGTAGAAACAGAGGAAATTAGGAAACGCAATTTTTAATTTCACTATTTACATATTAGTACTTAAACACTTTGGTGACAGTCTTTCAATATGTGATCAAACATGATAAAGTATCTTATGTGAAATATTGCATGAATTTTATATATATAGGGTATAACGTAATTAAATGTAAATTTTGTAAGTTTTGTGTTAATCATTATATATTGGAGGTATACATAAATGCATGTTCTCGTGCTTGCTGTGTCTAGTTAAACAGAATCTCCTATTCTTTGCCCACATCTTTGGAGTATTTGTTAGTCTGGATTATGGTTTTACCTAGTTTACAGATTACAGTGTTTTTCATATGTTGGACATCGAATGATAATTGTTAAATAAGTGAATGAGTGATATTTTTCCAATTAGAGCATTTTATATGAAGAAATTAATGATAATCATTCAAATACTCTTGAACAATGAAGGGACATTTCTTCCTTGGATACCTTCAGGTCCTATGAAAAGTTGATTATCTACTTATGAGATACTAGCTTGATACTGAACTAGAAAGAAAATAAAAAAATTGACACTGATAGAGAGTGAAAGAAATATAAAGAAAACTAACTGTACTTCATAAATAAATAGATAATAATTTGAAGGAAAATATTGCATCAAGAAAATAGAACCAACTGTGCATGGAGAATGAAAAATTAGGTACGGTAGTTTAACATGAAATAGTCTCTATGGTACAATACAAGTAAAGATGGGGTCTTTATATGAATTTGATGAAGACATTTAATATCATTTTCACGTACTTGGAATAAAATTTAGCAGTAGTTTTACTTCAGAAAAGTAATGTTAAATTATCAAATAGCGTATCCCATATTACGTATTTGTGTTATAATGACAAAAATACACAAGGAACTAGACACACGTAAGTCTAATTTAAGCACTCAAGTAAGCAGCCCTGTGAGACTGTGTGGGAATGATATACAAAATTCAGAGGAACGAAATGGTGAAGGCTTGGGAGGTAACAAAGAAAGGACGGGGCTTCAGTGGCTATTGATTCAATCACAGTGCATACTAAACCTCCTAAATGTTTCTAGCAGATTTATTCATAAATGTGAAAAACTGAAGCAATTAAGATGTCCTTCAATAGATGAATAGATAAACAGAATGTGGTATGTATATATACAATGCAATATTAGTCAGTGGTAAAAAGAAATGAGGCATTAAGCCACACACACCCACGGATGAATCTTAAATATATACTGCCATGCGAAAGAAGACAGTCTGACAGGCTACATATTCTGTGATTCCATCTATATGACGTTCTGGAAACAGCAAAACTAAAGAGACAGTAAAAGTATCAATGACTGCCCAGGGCTTGAGGAGAGGCAAGGGTGAACAGACAAGTCTGGGAATATTTAAGGGGGGTGAAACTACTCTCTCTGATACTATACTGGTGGATGTGACACTACACATTGGTTAAAAACCACAGACCTTTACAGCACAAAGAGTCAACCTCAAAGTATATAAACAGAACATGATCGTTTAGGAGTTGAGTGACCCCAGGATGAAAGGCAGACTTGGACAAAGCATCTAACTGTGTCACAAATGTATGAAATGATTTCACTAAAGAAGTTAAGGAAATGGTACTGACTGAAGTAATTTCAGAATTAAGTTAGTACTGTAGGAATAAAGGCAGAATGAACTGTCCCTTAGTTGCTAAAGTAGCTTCCCACGGAGTTGTGGGTTATGGATTGTGAAACAGCTATACATGTGTACTAGAATTGACAAGTTAATTAAATGTATGGTAAATAATAGGATTCAAGTCACTGTGAGAGTGGGCATTTACAGATAAGCAAGAGCAAAAGACTGGAATGATTCATGTGATAATGGATCAGAGTTGGGAGACACGAATATGAACTCATACTTCACATTGATATGGACAGTTATAGAAAGATAGAGAAATATTTAAAGGTAGATCTATATGCATCTGTTAGTACACTCTGATATTTCATGGTTCTGCTAGCCGAGAGGGCCTAGAAGCAATAGCCCGGTAGCAGTGAGCACGCACAAGACCCAGATCTTGTTTTCTAATGCCTTTCTCCAATGAAAGTGACTAGAATCCTGAGAGGAATGACTGACTCTAGAGAGGGGGCAGGGAATATGCCAAATGGGCCTGGGGAATCTTGTGGTGTCAGCGCATAGGAAAGTGCTAAAAAAAATTGACAGGGGTATGTCAAAGGGACAAAGAAGCCCACCAAAGGAGCCCCCAATGGCCAAAACTAGAACAATTTGAGGAATAAAGTAGTGCTGGATTATAGTCCAAATTATAAAATAAATATCCAGAGGTCAATACTGATATAAACAAACAATTTAGCAAATAAATAAATGGAGAAGAATGGAACACCCCCCACGCAGAAGAATTCCAGGTATTTTGTGTAGATACCCCACCTCAAAGAGGTGGAACGTAACGCCTCACTCCTTAAGCATGGACTGTGTATAACAACTTCCTTCCAAAGACTGTAGTGCGGAAAGGGAGAATGAAAGAGTAACTGTATAGTGCAGGAACCTGACGGAAGCCGCCTCAGCCAGGTGATCAAGGTTAATATCAACAGTGGTAAATGCACTGATAGTGCCTACCTCTGATATGATGTAACGAAAATGACACCTAACCTCTTCAGTTCTCGCCTCGAAAACCCGTAACACCAATATAATCATGAGAAAACTTTAGACATACCTTAATAAAGGGATGTTCTACAAAATACCTAATCAGTACCCCTCAAAACCATCCGAGTCCTCAAAAACAAGGAGGTTGTGAAACTGTCAAAGCCAAGAGGAGATTAAGGGGACATGATGACTGGATGTAACACAGTATCTTGGTTGATATCATAGAGCTGAAACAGTACATTAGGTGAAAACTAAGGAAATCTGAATAAAGCAAGAACCTTAATTTTATCTTTAAAAAGTAGAAGATACAAACAAACATTTAAAGTGTTTTTGTAGCATTAAAAATTAAGTTAGCTGATAACGAAGGTTTTGCTGTTTTGTCATTCCATTGTTCTCATTATCTTCTCTTTTTTCCAGCATTTTTGAGATATAATTGACACATAACATTGTGTAAGTTTAAGGTGTACAACCTGATGATTTGATACATGTATATATTGTGAAATGACTGTACCAAAAACACCTCCATCACCTCACATAATTACCATTTTTTAAATGTAAATGTGATGAATATTTAAAATCTATTCTCTTGGCAAATTTCAAGTATATAAAACAGGTATTGTTAACTATAGTTACCATGGTGTATATTAGATCCCAAGAACTTATTCATTTTATAATGACTCATAACTGGAAGTTTGTAACCTTTTATCAACGTCTTCCCATTTCTCTCACCCCTCAGCCCCTGATGACCACCATTCTACTCTCTATTTCTGAGTTTGACTTTTTTATATTTTGCATATAAGTGAGATTATATAGTATTTGTCTTTCTCTGTCTGACTTATTTCACTTAGAATAATGCCCTCAAGGTCCATCCATGTTGTCACAAATGGCAGGATTTCCTTCTTTTTTGTGGCTGAATAATAGTCCATTGTATATATAGATATACATATACATACCATCTCTTTATCCGTTCCTCCATTGATGGACGCTTGGGTTATTGTCTTGGCTATTGTGAATAATGCTGCATGAACATGGGAGGGCAGATATCTCTTTGAGAGAGTGATTTCATTTCCTTTGGATATATACCCAGAAGTGGGATTGCGGGATCATATGTTAGTTTTATTTTTAATATCTTGAGGAACTTTTATACTATTTTCCATAATGACTGCAACAATTTACATTCCCACCAACAGTGCACAAGGGTTATGTTTCTCCACATCCTTACCAACACTTGCTATTTCTTGTCTTTTTGATTATAGCCATTCTGACGGGTGTGAGGTGATATCTCACTGCAGTTTTGATTTGCATTTCCCTGATGATCAGTGATGTCGAGCATATTTTCATGTGCCTGTCAGCCACTTGTATGTCTTCTTTGGAAAAATGTCTATTCAGGTCTTCTAACAATTTTTTGATTGGACTATTTGTTTTTTGCTGTTGAGTTATAAGAGTTCCTTATATATATTGGATATTAACTCTTAGATAAATGGCTTGCAAATATTTTCTCCTATTCTGTATGTTACCTTTTCATTTTGTTATTTCAGTTGCTCTGCAGAAGCTTTTTAGTTTGATGTAGTGCCACCTGTTTATTTTTGCTTTTGTTGCTTGTGCTTTTACTGTCATATCCAAAAAGTCATTGCCAAGGCCAATGTCAAGGAGCTTTTTCCAACGTTTTCTTCTAGGAGTTTTATGGTTTCAGGTCTTATATTTTAGTCTTTAATCTATTTTGAGTTAACTTTTGTGAGTTGTCTAAGAGAGGGGTCCAATTCCATTCTTTTGCATGTGATTATCCAGTCTTTTCAAAACCACTTGTTGAAGAGACTACCCATTCCCCATTCAGTACTCTTGGGTCCTTGTCAAATATTAGTTGACTGCATATGTGGGAGTTTATTTCTGGGCTCTCTCTTCTGTTCCATTGGTCTGTGTGTCCGTTTTTGTGTCAGCACCACACTATTTTGTTTTTATAATTTTGTAGTATGGTTTGGAATCAGGAAATATGAAGCCTTCATGGGCTGAGGATGTCTCTATTGTACTGAGCTGTGCTGCCTTGGGGGAGGGGTGATATGAGTAAAGTCAAGCTATCGTCTTACTCTCTTCAATGTACCCAATCTCAGATTTTTTTGCTCCAATGTTTTGCTAGAATTTTTCTGCTAGTCTTCTAGACTTCCACAAATCTCTCTCTTACATGGGTGATTGTGTAAATCAGTGTTCTCTGGGGGGAAGATGGTAGAAAACTCTTATTCTGCCACAATGAACACATCCTCCTCTCCCACGATCTTCTTAATGTGATTAATTTCGGTGTATATTCATATACATTTTTTTGAAAGTTATTGAATTTCAGCTATTTAGGATTTTCGGCAGTAGAGATCAGGTACTTTCCATTTTTATTCAACAGAAATGTTTATGAAGGTTTCCTTTCATTATTGCAAACTTGAAAGGTGATTCAAAGAAAACCAAAACTAAATCTATATTGTGGTATGTAGTATAAGAAATACACTCATATTTCTGTGCTAATCTTCTAAAATGGAGTTTCCACTATTTATTATACAGTTTTCTTATAAAATTCTATCTGGTTTTTCTGAAAAGTAAGTGAAAAAATCAACTATTCTGGTTCAAATCTGGAAAGGAAGATTAAGTGCTATATTTTTGTAGCCCATATATGAGCCAAGGACCCAACAGAAAAAAAAAAATACTGCAGTCAAATGGAGTAATTGAGGAGGTAGTAGTGACAAACGAGCAAGATTGAAGGGCTAGCAATGAAGGAAAGCCATCACCCCCCATGCTTGGAGAGGCAGGATGATAGAGACAACAGGAACCCAAAGAAAAAGAGCTGTATGTATAGGAGCAGGCCACATGGTGGGTGTATGAGCTGGTAGGAAACACAGCTGCTGATGGCCAAGAGATCTGCACACGCAATCCCAACCCCACACGCCTCCAGTCCTCAGAGCTGCTGTAGTTCTCGTTGCCTGAGCCCAACCAGAATCCAGAGCTTGAAGGAAGCAGTCCATAAAAGTTGGCCTCTCAGAGCACAGAAGATGCAGAAAACAATGGTGCGTAGATCTGGAAGAGTAAACCCTCAGTGCATCACCCAATGATTCTGTTTATAATCTTCCAGGTAAATCAGGTTTTCACCCTAAATAAACCAAATAGCAGTAAAGTAATATTATTGTTAAGGATAAAAAAAAGACAAAAATATTTTATATAAGAGTAAAATAATAATTCATGATATTAAAAAAAGATTTACCAAGAACAAAGTGTGTTTACAAGAGACAAGTTTTCACCAAGCTACTAGTAGTCAATTCTAGGAAATTTTAGTTTGTTTATCACACGGAGAGCGAAGCCATTTCCTTGGCCTACATTGATTTTGCTGACTTTTTGAAAACAGTAAGTATGATGTTAAACAAAAATTGAAAAATCAAAATATTCAAGTTCCAAATTCTCCAAACACCTTAAAATTCAAAATTGTTTTTGTCTGTATTTAGGAACACCTAACGTTTTATAATTAGTGGAATGCACTGAAATTTTAGTTTGCTGCAACATGACAAGCAGTAGTAATGTTCTATTTTTAAAAGTCAAGGCAAGGAACATTAATATTAACATATTTACTTATTATGTTGTTAAATAATATTAATATATTCATCGGAATTAAATATTTTAGTATAAACTAAATAAAATTAAAATGTTTGTTGGTAATAATAATAATAATACAATAATGCACCAATAAAATGTAGGAAGTCACAAGTACGGCAGCATCTGAGGATGCTTTTGGTATTCCTGTTTTAGGACATTACTAAGTGGAGATTAAAGGGCTATGGTATATACATATCATCAATTTTTAAAATCAGAAGTCTTTCTGAGTTTTGCATACTAAGGTAGCATTGTCTGTGTAAATCAGGTAATACAGCAAATTTACTACAGATAATCTATGCTTAAACTAACTTCTCAACTAAAATATTTTTGGCGGTGGCCATAATACTTTCAAAAAATGAAAAAAGTTACTATTATTTAAACTAAGATGTTAGTGAATTTAAAAAGTATTTACATCTATTGCAAAGAAAATCATTTTGTGAGGTAAACAAATAACTAAATTTAGATATTTTGTGATTTTTAAGGTTGAGTTGATAATAGCTATATAGTTATAATTTTTCATGTGAAATTTATCATATAAGAATTTTTTTGAAAGCATAAGTGAAAAAAACAAGTACAAGCATAAGAGTAAGTATACATAGTTTTGTGTAGTTAGTTGCATAGTATTAAATTTCAAATTATTTCTTCAGGGAATATTTGTCAATTATTTCATAGATTACATATTAAATAAAATCCAGAAAAACATTTTAATTTTAAGTTTCCATTTGAAGACTGATAATATGTTCTCTGGAAACGAACAGATGAATGAATAGGTTAGAATAAAAAATACTCCTTAATTATTGTTCATATCTTGAAGTGAAATGGAGTTACTAATAAGAAATCTGTTCCTCCATCTCCTGCATAAATATGTATGCATAATGTTTTTGCTCTAAAAGATATTTCAAGCCACCTAGATTCCCTTTAAAACTGCCAACAATTTGCTTAGCATAGAACATGCCTCAAAGTTATCAGGTCTTTGAAGGCTGGTCTTAGCCCAGCTTGCTTTTAATCAGACAATACTTCTCAGTAATATCCAGGAATAAAGGGAGGGCAATAAATGATGATGAAAGCTATTTTTTCAATAAGTTTATCATTGGAAGTTTAGAATATCCTTTCCAACCTTACAAAGGAAAGATGCTTTGAAAGCCATTATAGCTGGAAAGAAGAAATTTAATTGCCATATATGCTGATTTTTATAAGTAAGTTCCAGAATTTTTGGTTATTTAGCATATCGGTCAGTTTATGCACATTTTACAAACATGCTTATGATTTTTCTGGATGATGAAGAAAACAAGTGTAAAGTTAAGTCTTAATTAATGTTGAATGTAAGAAATGTTTAATTCACTGGACTGAGACACCTTAATCCTCAGGACTTCGTGATCCAGTTTCATTTAAAAGACTGATACCCATATACAACGATAATCTGTATGTACTGGTATACACAGAGAAATAAATTCAGTCTCACTCCAGATATTTACCTCCCTGTCAATTTTTTTACTTGTAAATACACTAGAATGTGTGAGTTTAACAGAAGTCTTTAAATATTTAAAAGCTTAAGAACAAGGGAAAACGTGGAGAAAAACAACCAAAAGAGAAAATATTCATTAACTTTTGAAAACTAATTTCAAATATTCACCTAAAAGACATACTTTTTGATATGCACATTGCCATAATATGAAGTCTATAAAAACATTTCATATCTGACCTAAAACCCAGATAATTTGATACTCAAATTACTTAGAATATAGAAATAATTCAAACACTTCCAGTGTTTGCACTGGGCTGAGTGAGAAGGATTTGTTACAAAGTCCATATTCCAGTAAGAACCTCACCCCATTCTGCTGTGTAACCTCTGGTAAGTTACTTAATTTCTAGTTGACTCATCTTTAAAATGAGAGGGAATGAATATATAATATCTAAAAGATCTGTTTAGTCTAAGATTCTAAAATTCAACTAGCAGTTCATCCTTTTAAATGAAGAAGGAATATAATCAGAATATATGAAAATCTTTTTGATATACCAAACATATATTAAGCTTTAAAATATCAGGCAAATGATAACTGATTAGAGCACATAATTGCTAGAAATGCCCTCTCAAATTAACTTTCTTAATGATCCTGATATTAAACAAAGTGGCTTCAAATATGCATGTAAATTATAAGAAAACTTTTGTTCACCACAAGCTGTATTAATTTATTAATAAATTTATAACACAATATTTGATATGACATTTACTCAGGGAAATTTTAACATGGAAAATGTTTTATTCATTCACTTATTCATTTAAAAAAAAAGAAAATTTTAGAGTACCTGAAATTACTAACATAAATTAACATGAATAAATCCTTCCTTATAAACCCACATATAGTTTAGTAGGGGAGGTAGATAAATTCACCAATAAGCATAATGGAGTATTATAAGAGTATTTAGAGAATTATTTTCAAAATATATAGGTAGCATATTGAAGAGAATAATTAACTCCAACATGACTTTTTCTTAATAGCAAAAACATAATTTAAAATATCTGTACTTTATAAGTGTATATAGATTAATGTAAATTCAATTAAAAATACAATACACTTTATTTTTGGAATTTGACAGTTTAATTCTGAATATCATCTGAAAAATATATTTGTCAAATTTTCATGAAAAAAATTATTGAGGATGGAGATCTTGACTTGTCAGATGGTGAATATTCTGTAAATTTACAATTAGTATAACAAAATGGGACTATAATATTCATAGATATAGATTCACATGAAAGAACAGAGAACCCACAAATAAATCCGAGTGGCCACAATATTAGTGCACAAGAAATAACCAAAGAACGATATACTATTCAATGTCCATCAATAGATGAAAGGTTAAATTATGTATTTTCTTAGAACATAATGCCATTACTCACTAAAACTCATAATACAGAATGGAGAAAGAAATACAGTATATCACTAATATATAAAATATCAAATGGGACTTCACGATTCAGTGTTATTAACAAAAAATTTTTATGGGATAAATAATTATAAATTGAAAAAAAAATAGTGAGGGCTGGCCTGTGGCTTAGCGGTTAAGTGTGTGTGCTCCGCTGCTGGCGGCCTGGGTTCGGATCCCTGTCGCGCACTGACGCACCGCCTCTCCAGCCATGCTGAGGCCGTGTCCCGCATACAGCAACTAGAAGGATGTGCAGCTATGACATGCAACTATCTACTGGGGGCTTTGGAGGGACAATAAATAAATAAAATTATTTTAAAAAAATGAATAATTTAAAATTTCAGTTTTGGGGGCTGGCCCAGTGGTGTAGTTGTTAAGTTCTCGCACTCTGCTTTGGCGACCTGAGTTTCACGGGTTCGGGTCCTCGGCGTGGACTACGCACCACTCATCAAACCATGCTGTGGTGGCAGCCCATATACAAAGTGGAGGAGGATGGGCACAGATGTGAGCTCAGAGCCAATCTTCCTCACAAAAAAAAAAAAGTCAGTTTTGTTAAGAAGAGATACAGAGCATAATTGTAAATGTAACATTTCTTTTTGTCCTTAGGAGAATATTTCTCTTTGTTCTTCTAAGAAATAAAGGAAGAAAAATTGATTTGAGGCTATTTAGAACAATTATCTAAATAAGAACTCAATACTGGCATTTTATCTTTGGACAGTTGATCCAGAAAAAAATGTTTGCTGTAACATCACTGAAAGCTTATTTTATCAGGGTTATGCTTGTTTCATAACATGAGTTGGAAAGTGTATTCTATTCCTCCTCTACTTTCTGAAAGAACTTTTGTGCAGAGGTCTTTCTATTCAAAATGTGTTTCTCCTGTCAGTGTGTAATTAGTTGGCTGTTGTTTTATGTCCAACCTTTCAACCTCTACGTTTTAATTGGGATATTTGTACCATTTTATTTTAATGTTATTCTTGTTATGAGTTAGTTTAAACCTTTCATCTTGCTATTTATTGCTGCATGTCTCATCTGTTCTTTGTTTTGTGTCCTCTTTTTCTGCCATCATTTGTATTAATTGAGAATTTTCTATGATTTAATTTTATTTCTTTTATTCACGTATTAGCCATAACTCTTTGCTTGCTAGTTTAGTGGTTGTTTTGTGACTTATAGCATGCGTCTTTAATTGATCACAGTCCACCATAGATCAATAGTATAGAACTTCACATTTAGGTTGAATTTACAACAGATTAATCCCTTTTCTACCCTCCCTACCTTTTGTGCTATTGTCGTAAATTTTGCTTTTACATTTTTATTAACTGCACACCACATTGTTATTATTTTTGTTTAAACAATACATTATATTTTGAAGATGTGAAAAATACCTTATATATTTGCTGACCTAGTTTCCATTTCCAGTCGTCTTTATTCCTCTGTGAAGATCTGGATTTCCATTTGTTATTTTTTTTTTCTGTGTCTGAAAGACATTCTGTATGTTTTCTTGTGGTGTGGTCTGCTGGTGACTAATCCTGAAAAAGTATTTATTTTATCTTTGTGTCTGAAAGATATTTTCCCCAGGTATAGACTAGGTCGATAAAGGTTGTTTTTTTTTCTTTCAGTTTTATTTTGTTTTCTTCAGTTCTTTAAAAATGTTTCACCATTGTGTTCTCACTTGCTCTGCTTCCAATGAGAAATTCACTGTCATCTATATTTCTAGTCCTCTGTACATAATGCTTCTTTTTCCTTTTGATTGCATTAAAATATTCTACTTACCACTGCTTTTGATGACTTTTATCAGGCTGTACCTTAGTGTAGTTTTCTTCATGTATCTTGTTTTCGTCTTTGATCTTCTTAGAGTGAATTACAATTTTTATCAAATTTGTAAAATGTTGTCCATATTTCTTCAAATATTTTTCCTGTTGTGTAACTCGTTAATTGTGTAATTCATTAGTTATAAACATATTAAGGCACTTGATGTAGTCCCACAACTACCGATGCTCTGTTCATTTTTTTCAAATTTTCTTTTCTGTGTTGATTATGGAAAATTTCTATTGCTATATCTTAAAGTTCACTAATCTTGTTTTCGCCAAAGTCTAAACCATCCTTGATTCCATCCAGTGTATTTTTTCCACTCACACATTATTGTTCCATATCCAGAAGTTCAGTTTGGGTAATATTATATCTCCATGTCTTCTCTTATCAGATATGTGGAAATCGGTTTTGATAATTCTTTTAGTATCTTTGTCTCATAATTCTAATAGCTATGCCAAATCTTGGTCCGCTTCCGTCAACTGGTTTATCTTCACATTCTGGGTCATATTTTTGCACTTTTTAAATGATGTTGTTTGGAAGGCAGATGTTAAGAATTTTACCTCGTTGTTTGTGGATATTTTTTATTTCTACATATATTCTTGAGCTTTCATCTGTTATGCAGGGAAGTTATATGGAACAAGTTTGATCTTTTGTGTCTTGCTTTTAAGATTTTCTAGATACTAATAAAGTGGTGCTCAGTCTAGGGCTTATTATTCCCGCTGCAGAGTGAATGCTCCGTGAACCTGAGGTGTCCAGTCTGTCTTATGGGAATGAGCGTGGTCCCCAGCTCTGCGTCACTGGCAGACACAGTCTCCACCAGCTCTGTTGGGGGGTTCTATCCTCAGCCTCAGTTGACAATGCTCCAGGGGACCTTCTGCAGATCTCCTGGGGTCTCTGTGCTCCAACACCTTAATTTCTCTGTACATTCAGATGATTCCTCAGGTCAGGGGGCCTGTCAGTCTCCTCCTGGGCCCCCCTTTCTGTGCTGCATATGAGCATACTCTCAAAGGAAGGAAGCTGAGGTAATTGTGGGGCTCAATTCATTTGTTTCCATCTCTCAGGAATCACTGTTTCTCATTGTCTGATGAAGAGTTTCTTAAGTTGTTTCATATATTTTATCCTTTTTGGTTTTTTCCCATTATCATTTTAACAGTACTTTAGTTGTCTCCACACATACAGAACACCATAGTGGAATGAATCTACTGAAATTTCCAAAATATAAATCATAAATGTACATTCATGAGAAATCTTACAAATATTCTTAAAAATGTCTCAATTTGTATATATATGTATATTTACATATGTATACTGGGTGTGTGTGTGTGTGTGTATATACACACATTTGCAAGGTTGTTGAAAATTCTAATCATAAATGAACATTGAATCATGATTACTTTCCTAGAAATATAAGAACTGTTATGAATTAGTTGAGATATACTCATTTTCCTATTACAGTCAAAGTGGTAGTAAGGAAATCTCTAAGCAAATATTTAATTTGAGGCTGAAAGTTAAAAAATGCAGATGAAGTTAGAAGTCCTTGAAAACTATGCAATTCAATTTGTTGTTTTTTGCACTTTGATGTGGGTTTTGCTTAGCATTTTCTAAACTTAATCGCTTTAAGGAGACATTATTTTATTATATTAATTGTCTTTAACCATACAAGTAATCCTAATATCTTTCCTTTAGAAAACGTTTTCTGATTATAGATCTAAATCCTAGCAAAACAGGGATGGAAATCCATACTGAGGAAGCCCCAGGTTTTCGACACCCACGTTAGAACAATATCCAGGCTATGGGGGGTTCAATGCGCCCCAGTCAGTAAAGTCGTGATTCCATAAGTGACTTCCAAGAAAACAAATCCTCGAGTCTGAGGACACAGCGCCGGGGGTTGAGAGAGTGTCCAGGTGTTTGGACAGTGGACGTTCCTTTCCACACTAGGGGGTTCAGACTGAGGAAGACGCTGTAACCGAAGGACCCTGGAGCCCTGGTCTGTCCTCCTGCTCCTTCTGAAAAGCTGCTGAGGATGGTGATTTATATGCAAGCCACCCCCCAAATACTTGGATAGTTTTGTCTTTCTTCTATTCCACAAATTTGGTAATATCTTCGTCACTTAGACTTATCACAAGGAATCTTATACTGAAACATCCTTCTTTTCTTCTCTGATGTTGCTCTGTTGAGCTGCGCTGAGTCCTTGGTGTTGGCTCAATATTTGAGGGGCTTCTGTTACTGCATGTTTTCTCCTTTCTGGGGTTTCTCTCCTCATTTTCCACTATGCTAAGACCCTAACCACATCTTAGGATATCTCCACTCAATGAGATGATTGTGGCTTTCTACTTGAGTTTAATGGCATCAAGAGAAAAACATGTAAATGTAAGTCTCACCCAGTGAGTGTGGCTGCCTTTATCAAAGTTAAACCACCTCCAAGGTTCGCCTGGTTTGGGTCCTCCACCATGCCTTTAAATATTTTTGTGTGAATATATATATTTTTGAGCTTATAGTTGCCGCTGGATTACTCCATTACAAGCTACTCCATCATTACTTGAACTGGATCTCCAGGGATTATTCTTTATTTTATTCTTTTACATGGAATATTATGTTCCTTTTGGCCTGAAATAACCTATCGTAAGGGATTTTATGAGGTTATTTGTTTTGTGGCCTAAAGACAGATTGCCCTGTGGTGTTCCCAGAGTTGGCACTTCTGTATGATTTAGAACTGCTACATGGCTCCTTTCTTATCCAGAAAAAGAAGTTAGCACAGAGATGTTGATTAGCTGCAGTCATTATTAAAATTACCTGTTTCTTAGGCAATAAAGTCATTTAATGCATTGTGATTAGGAAAGGTGAATTCTAAAGCAAAATGTAAGGGGTTGTGGTATGTGAAAACTGCCTGAACACAAAAATGGATACCCTTCTGAATAAAGACATATGTACTCCAACATCCTTTCTTTATTAGATTTATACATTAAATTAGTTCTATGTCGCATCTGGTGAAGGTTTTCAATTACTGACTTTAATAACGAATGGTCTTGATGCCCAAGGTGGGCAGCTCAGCGGGACACACTCCTCAGTAATCAGGGAACATGAGGGGCACACCGTCGGGAGGAACGTGAAGCAGAAAGGAGCCTGCTGCCGACTGCTGGCCTGGCTGCGGGGCAAGCCTCTCTGTTGAGAACAAGAAGTGGGGGAGAAAACATCTCCTGAAGGTTTGTGCCACAAGCTTGCTGTCAGAATTTGCAGACATATCTGCATCACTGACACGATCCAGATTTACAAAATGACAAATCTTAATTTCAAGCGGTCCCCCCAAATGGTGTTCCTAGTGACTAGTGAAGCATAAGAAAGAGGAGTTCCAGTGATTTAAGTCAGGTAGCTGGTAGATACCACGGAGAAGAGAACGGGAGTTATATTCCCCAAAATCACCTTCCAGGATGCCAGTAAGTCACAAGCTGGGCCTGAGTCATCATCTATTTGCAAACACTACTTACCTCCTCCCTCAGCCTTTGTCATCCAAATTCCCAGAGGGGAGTTTCCAGAGTTTCCAGAGTTACACACTAGTTCTGTATGAGCAAGGGAAATACAGTGAGCTGTGCTTGGGAATCATTGATACATTTCTATAATTCACATCTTTGTATTTCAAACAGAAACCAATTCAAGAAACAATTTCACACAAACGGAACTGAACTTCAGTAGAGATTAATATTTTATTGAAAATCCATCAATGACAGAATTTAGCAGAATTAGTTGTATGATTTACGTTAGACTTTGTGAACGTTAGAGATTCATAAAATGTGTCACATACCACAAGTAGTAATAACTGAGAGGGGTTCTATTTCTCCAGGAAATATACATTTTTAATTCAGGAAGCATAATGGTCAATTTTTAAACTTAGTTTTTGTGTTTATACTGAATATCAATGTTATTTAGGTAACTCAATAAGACAAGAGAAATGAAACAAAAGTGATTTTATGGAAGACATTCCAACGTGTTATTTACAGATGGCATCACCCTGTGTGTAGAAATTAGGATAAGATCTCCAACATGCTAGTGGTAATAAATGAATTTAGCAGTTTGCGGGATACAAAGTTGATATATGGAATCAACTTTATCTCTATATATTCACAAAACAATTGGAAAATGACCCTGGTAAACCACTACCACTTATAATAACATAAATATATCTTGAAATGAATCTAATAGAAATTGTGAAGGTCTTCTGCACAGAACACTAGAATGTACGGCTGAGAGAAATTCAAGAACCTTAAACAAATGTAGAGATATACTACATTCATGAATTGTAAGACAATATTTTTATGATATCCATTCTGCTAAGTTAATCCATAGTTTCAACACAATCCCATTCAAAATACAAGCAAATATTTTGGAAAAATACACAGATAGTTTCTAAGCTTTCACGAGAAAGCAAAAAATGTTAAAATGCCAAGATTTTTACAAAAGATGAACAAAGTTGGAGGACTTAAAAAACCTGATGTCTAGCTTTGCTATAAAAGTAGTGCAATCAAGATAATACTGCATTGGCCTTAGAATAACAAATGGATCAATAGAGCATAATAGATAATCCAGAATAAGACCTAAACAGATATGTTCAATTGAATTTTTCACATGTATGTTCAATTGAGTTCAACTGCCACCTTTTATCCTGTTGTCAAATCAAATCAATGGAAAAGGAGTCTTTTGAACAAGTGGCACCAAACTATGTATCTTCATGGGGAAAAATAAAACAGGACACCTACCTCATTCTGTAAATTACAAAAATAATTTGAAATAGGTAAACATAATTATGGAAGACAATCACAAATGTTAGTATGAAACATAGTAAAATATCTTCTTGACGTTGGGTTAAATTTTCTTAAACAGTACATAGTAAGCACTAATCTAAAAAAGATAAATTTCACATCATCAAATAAAACATGTTTGCTACTCAAAAGTCATCATGAAGAAATTTATTATACAAGGCACAGACTGGAAGAAAGTATTTGTAATACATTTATGTGTTAAAGAACTTGCACCCAGAATTAAAAATACTCCTATAACTACTCCTACAAAAAATACTCCTGTAAATATTCCTACAAGTCTACAGTAAAAAGCAAAAGTAATGAAAATTATTAAAACTATGAACAGACACCTCCCAAAAATGATATAGGCATATTTAATGAAACATGAAAATCATTATTTCTTGATGTGCTCAACATCACTACTCATCAAGAAAATGCAAATTAAACCCACAATGAGGGGCCATTTCGTATATACTAGAATAGCTACAACCAGAAGTACTAGGGTTTCCTGACGTTGGCAAGGATTGACACAATTAGAACTCCTGCACATTGCTGGTGGGAGGACAGTTACAGGACCACTTGTGGAAACCTGTTACAATTAAAGCTAGATATACAGCTTACTCATCACACTACAATCACTCTGCCAGGTATTCAACAATATAAATTTTAGAAAGAAGTTACAAAAATATTTGTAGATATGTATTCATGAGTACCTATAAATGGAAACAACCCAAATATTCATGAGAAAAGAATAAATACATTATGGTATATCCATGATATAGAATGATATTTAAGTATAAAACAAACAATTTATTCATAAATTCCACATAGTAGATGAATCCAAAAAACAGTATTTTGAACAAAAAGAACCACACACACACACAAATATAGCTGATGACTTTGAATGAAAGATATATAGACTGGCATTTATTACTTAATAGCCATCGTTTGTTAAATGTATTTTTTTGCATTTTGCATCAGACTCTAGAATAAGAAAGCGACATGGTGAGTTGTGATTGTAGAACAGAGACAGACCAGCAGTGTTATTTTGCCCCACTTCCTATTCTCTCAGCTAAGATCAGCTCTTCTGGTCCATCTGCTAACTGTATTGTTTCTTTTTTCATCAGGTTCAGAATACTTCCATCACATTTGAAACCTGACTATATTGTCTCATCTCCACTTCAAATTCTCATCAAACAATGAAACACAGTAGCACACCTTGATGTGCCCATCTCATTTACGATCTCTGGGCATCTTTCCACTTACCTTTCTATTTCACTCTGTTCCTGGGGCATTTCTTTCTTTCTTTGTCATTAAACTATCCAAGTCTCCCCTCCAGGATTGATCCTACCTGATTAAAATGCACCACCCTGTTTCTCACCAGTGAACAAAGTAACACACGCCTTTGACTATACCACCAAGTGTCTGTAAGTTGTTCTTCTTATTTACGTGGCCACATAGGGAAAAATCCCAAAACAAAACCCTTCCTTCTCATATCATTTATTGACTATTATAAGACCAAATTTGTCTTTTGTATTTTTAAAAATGTACACTTTTTTCCCCAAACATAATTCTATTACCAGTGTGTTTTGTTCAGGTTATGTAAGTTCTGATTTTATAATGTCATAAAGGTGTAATCATTTTCTAAAAAAGAAACTATATAATTATTGCACAACTTCTTTAAGATTAAATATGAGTCACTAAATGAAACATTATTTTGAGTTAGTGTCCTTATTTCCAGGGACACACCCATGCACACAATTTGTAATCTTAATTGCTAAAATTGCATCTTATCTAGTAAGGTTTACACTTGATTAAAATTCACACTGTGAGATTAATGAACCTAAACCACTTTGGAATTTAGTCATATAAGCATGTACCTAAATAAGTGTGCAGAACATGTAATATCTTATTTTCCCCAAATAAAAAATTTAGCTAACATGAGAAAATTAGATTCAAAATTGGAAGTAAAATGCATTTAATTGCTATTTTCCAAGGGGTTGATCATTTACAAATATAAAACAGTATATGACAGCTTCTGAGTAATCTTTTAAATCATGTTTATCAATGCATAAAAATGTACGTACCATCGCCAAGAATCTACGCCTATCTACAACAGTCAACATCATAGTTAGGTACAATCAAAATGCAGAAAGAGAGCCACGTGTTGTCACAGGCTATTGAGCCACACTGAAGAGGTTCTGTGCCTCATTGTGATCTTCCTTCTTCCTGAGCTACAGCTTAGCTTTTGATGTCTGATTTTGATGATAAAGGAAATGTATATGGTCTTCCTATATTACACGCAATTCGTCCCCATTGCCGTATTTGGCCACATAGTGAGACGTTTTGTTGTGCAACACTTGTCATGTTCTCTGAACCTTCTGGACCCTACAGTTCAGTAGGAAAGGCACTCGTTCACCAAGTGGGCACCTACAGGAAGTGGGAAGTGTGTCAGGCATGAGGGACATGGTCACAAACAATGGATTTGTTCTTGTTTTTCAATATACAAAAAAGAATGACAAATTACAATATTTATTACAAACGTAAAAGTACTAAAGGTTGTGGAAACACATGACGTTGGAAGGATTAGGAAAGCCCATGTTAAAGAAAACATATTAATGAACGATGAATAATTGTCATCCTACAGTATAAAAAGGTGAGGGATCCGGGTGGAAAGGAAGGTATAGAGAAGATAAGAAAGAGCCTGGAATATTACACGAATTAGAACGAGGTCCATGGGGTTTTGGAGCATTGTTGGTTCTGATTGACTGCTAGTTTTGGTACCAACTCCCCTCTGTGGTTTTTCTTTATGGATTACTTTCTGGTGCCTGGGGTGAGTCATATAGACTCTGTGGTCAGCTGAGACCAACCCCTGGCTTCTCTTGGTCCTCCTCGTTCTCGTACAATTACCTCGATCACACTCAGCTTGCCATAAGGCAGCATAAGCGTGATAATTCTTAAGCAGTATGTAAGGAGAAATATGGTACTTTATGTATTTATGTAATCCAATTTATATCGTTTCCACTAAATTATAAAAAAAGATAACTTAAAAAAATCTTTCAGGAGATATAAACTTGCTCTTTTAAAGTTTCAATATACAAGCCAAAGACTCACAATGGTAGATAAGCAACATAAGAAGAACATTCTCCAGGAGAGTCTCAGTGCACTTTGCAGATACAGTGCTGGTGACGGGAGAATTAGACTCCTTAGGACACACTCTTACATCCTTTAATTTCCAACATTTCCCTTTCATGAGTAGTGTTTTGTTTTGTTTTTAGTGAGGAAGATCAGCCCTGAGCTAACATCTGTTGCCAATCCTCCTCTTTTTGCTGAGGAAGATTGGCCCTGGGCTAACATCTGTGCTCATCTTCCTCTATTTAATGTGGGACGCCGCTACAGCATGGCTCCGTGAGCGGTGTGCACGTCTGTGCCCAGGATCCGAACCTGAGGACCCCAGGCTGCCAACGTGGAGTGTGTGAAATTAACCACTGCGCCACCAGGCTGGCCCCATGAGTAGCTTTTAATATTATTAAGAGTTGGTGAATATAATACGTGCTTTTTAATGTTATTTATTGACTCTTTCCGTTACTGTAAAATAGACTGTGAGCTAAGGCTGAAAACAGCCTTTCTCCAATTTACTGGATTTACTATAAAACAGGTTTCCCAGTACAGCTGACACTGTAATGCCGACATCTTCATTCACACGTTGGCTGAGAAAGCCAAAAACTCACATAAAATACATATTTCATGATGGGAATCAAAACAAATGGTTATAAGATGCTTCTTTAAATGAATGAATGAGTGAATTTGAAGTGTGTTTTGATCTTCTTAAATGTGGAGTTTTTTACCGGTAAAGTTCTATCAGCAAAAAACAAGATACAATGTCATTTTTCATTAACATGCATTTACTGAGGCCTATTCTGTCAGACATGAGCATAGGGCTCAGGCTGCAGGGAGAAACTGTCCTCGAAGTAGACGATTTACTGTACAACGTGTAAACACTGAGATGAACGTGCCGTGAACGAGGAACAGGAGTGTTTGATTGAGATCTTCATGGCTGAAAAAGCATCACAGAAGGACAGGCAGATGGGCACACCCAACAAAAACATGTTTTCAAGACGTGAAAACACCTGCATGAAAATGAAAAGAAAGAAATAACTGGTAAGTTTTGTTTACAAGGCAAATGAATATCTTCATGTAACTGACAGCTTAATTTGGAAAATTATTTTATTAGTATCCATTTTATTAGTATCTAGTTCTTTAAAATTTATAATTCTTATTCCCCTTTGAATCTTGATAGAAACTATAGGCGCTGCTGACCTGACCCTGACTGTCTTTAACCACAGCCTCTCCACAGAGCAGAATCCCTGAGGCTCAAACTACAGCTCAGGATGGAGACCAACAGCCCACAGGGTTTCCCACCCAGACAGGAACCTCAGCCCCCTGCAATCTGACTCAGTGTCTCAGAGTTATTTGTCAGTAGCTTTCATCTATTTTAATTTTTATAAATATTACTTTTATTATCCTAAATAATTTAGTTTGCTAATTTGTATGTTTTTCCTTTAATATATTATGTAATTTTACTCTTTTACTTGTATATTCATTTCTCTATAATATTATTCCATACATTATTGTTTAATCCATATATTATTATTTAGTAAATAAATATTCACTGCACACTTTTGTGTATACCTTCCTGTCAGGAGCTCAGCTGAGCTGGAGAGAGAGCTGAGCTGCCAGGTGCCAGAGGAATCAATAAAAACAACCAGAAGTCAAAATGAAAATTAACAGTAAAGCCTGTATTATTTCCTGTGATGGTGATGTTGCTGCTGTTGTTATTATTATTGCAGAAGACCAAGAACTTGTCCCTGATTCTCTTCCTTGAAACCATATTTGATACTGTTTTCAACAGTAAAGCTTCACAATCAATTCGTTTCTCTGCTTTATTCTTATTTCAGAATCCTCGCTTAGAAATCCCCCGGAAATGGAGTCTGGTCCCACAGAACTCACACGTATTCACAGCCCCACTCTGCTTGCCATGAGTGTCATTTTCAAGTTTTTTGGTGTTTTGTGTTTTTTTCCCTCTTGAACTCTTTCCCGGGTTGTCTCTTATGTGTGCCCTTTGTGCAGTCACGTGAACATTAACTACAGGGACAACCGCTGCCCCTTTTATTCACTCAATGAGCCTGTTAGTCACCAGATGGTTAATGAACTTTCCTGCTGCTTGTCATTGTGCTAAGAATTGGGGATACAAATGTGAATCTGAGACATGTGGCCCCTGAGTAGTGAATTCTTTCTAGAGGTGAGAAGAAACAAAAAATTAAACCAGAGCATGATAACAAACCAAAAATGATTTACCAGTTGTGATCATTGCTGTGACAAAAACAAGCAAGGCGTTAATTTAGAAAGCAGTCGAATGTGGGAATCCTGAGACGAAAATTTCCTTTCTTCATCTCAAATAGATTGTTCAGAAATTTGGTGTATTATATTGCCAACTCAGAGAGATTAGCCTGCTGTAACCTGCCAGGTTAGCAATACGATGAACAGGAGTGCGTTAATTCTAGATCCGATCAGGCACGGGGGTCCAGATTGTTATATTGAAGGTATTTAGAGCACGGCTTCCATTACTTTCCAATTGTTCTCCGGAATAGGAAAGGATAATGGGGCAAATCCAAATATCTTTACTTTCTAAAAAGTTTCTACAAGTTTACCATGATTTTCATAGAGGAGACCCAAGTTTCAGAAGAGGAATTCCCATCTTGTAAGACTTTAAGCCATTTTCTCATCCTGTCATCCCGCAAAATGATTCAGGCAGCTACAGGCTGCCACAGTCCCTTGACCTTGAACACCATGGTGTCTCTAATCAGAGCTCTTGTTCTTTTTCTCAACCTAATTCAGTGTCCTGAAATGAATGACTGGGTATGTGTTAATAAATGAACATCCAGATCCCTCAAGGCCGGGACCAATTTGGCAGTTGTCTGAGTGTTATATGCTCTAAGACTTCATTAGCTGATGTCAGAATTTCCAAAGACTTTAAATGCCATTATTGGCAATTTTTCTGCCAAAGCATCATTCATTGGTATTCTGAATTGGGAAGATTGCTTCCCTAGGGACAATTTCTCAATGGATAGTTGGTCATATTGTATGAAAATAATCACTCAAGGTCACTTTTAAATCACAATATAATACTGCTCACATCAGCTTGTCTGAGGACAAGAGTAAATTTAAGTGGATTCTGTATCAGGTAGACTGTATTTTTGTTAATCACCATCTCTTTGTTAATCTCTAATATTGGAAATTTCTTTTATTAAAATGTAAAATATAAAATAATATGTACAACTATAGAAACTAACATAACAGAAATTTTAAATACCTACGGTTGTCATTAAACTGACAAAAGCACTCTGAAACATTTTAAATGGCTCTATTTAAAATATATATTATAAATTAAAATGTATAAATATATTAATTAAAAAATATATAAAGTATATAAAGTACATATTAAAAATAAAATATACATATATATACATTGCGAACAGCTAAAACCTGCCCAACAACCCATAGCCCCTCCCTCTGAGACACAAACACTCTCCTGAGCTTGGAAAATCTCATACCCGTGACTGTTTTATTTTTTATTTTTACTTGTATGTGTGTGGGCAAGTACACATATGTTTGCCTTTCCATTTTTATGGAGCATTATACATGTAGTAAAACTTTAAAAAGAATGTGTGTGTGTGTGTGTGTGTGTTTAAAATGAACATAAATGCATCCTCCTGGGCATATATTGTTACTTACTTTTTTAAACAACATTGTGCTTTTGCATTTTTTCCATAATGGCGTACGGAGACCTGGTACATTCATTCTAATTTTTGTAAAGTGTTGCATTATTTGAATAGCTCAATTTATCCTTTCCCCAAATGAACGTTAGGTGTTCATGTTTCTGGTTTTTCCCCCTTGTTCACCATTACTTGCACCGTGGAGTGAACATAGTTGCACTACATCTTTGGGTATTGTGTGGCTACGCCTTTAGACACGACCCATGTGAAAAGGATGTTGAGCATTAGAATATTCATGTCTTCATCTATAATAGGTACTCCAAAATGACTTTGCATGGATGCTCCACCAAAAATGCGTTGTCCTTCACCCTAACCCCTATTTTGCACCACATGATGGGCTTTTCTCTTATTTGCATTTTCCCTCAGTAATGTCGAGATTGAGCCTCTACTATTCCCAGTGATATTCTTTCCATGTTCTGCCTGTTAGAATATCTTATTAGATTTCCTTTGAGACTTTTATGTTTTTATGTATAAACAATCTTACAAATAAAATTGTGTATAGTGGTTACATAGCTTAAGGCTGACAACTTGATGTCTATTCTCTCAGCCTTTCACTCTTGGCTCCACGATGCTAGTGCTGCTCCTGCCATCAGTTCTGTGTTGCACAAGATAAGTAGGAAAAGGGAATCGGCAACTTGCACATCTGCTTGCTCAGTATCACTGTTGGGAGCTTTCCTGGGAACAATAACCTTTCTCACACTTGTGCCAGAGGAAGTGTAGAGCAGAAGAGGTTAAGCTTTGTGGCTTGTGTCTCCCAGAAGGAACAGGAGTCTGCCACAACAACAACAGATAAGTACACACACACACACAATACACTTATCCACTTAACTGATAGTTCTCCTCCTGTGCAGTTGTTAGTAGTTTTGGTTGTAAAAGATAATACTAATAATGTCGAAAAGTTCATTTTGATTACTTTGAATGGATTTTAATTGTTCAAGTGGATTTGTGCAATTTATATATGTTTATATACATTTATATATATATTTATATATATTTGAGTTAAATATACTTTAAATATGAAAAATTTAATATATATACCCATGCTTGACCTCTGTCCCAATACCATTGTGCTACATAGCAGTTTGGTCATAGCCCACATTGGAGAAGGAGAAGAAAGAATGTGTACACATTGTTGCAACTGGTCACCTCGTTAAGTTTGTCACATGCGCCCAGAATCAAAATCTCAAAACCCCTTCTTGGCTAGATGCAGGCCTGATATCTAAGTGAAAATATCTAGAATTCTGATTTTCTGACTCCCTCCTCTTACTGCTATTCCCACCCATTATACTCTCCTTCTCAAAACAGAGGCACTAGAGGAATATGTTCACAGAAACCTCTTTTCACTATATTTGAGCTCTTTTCAGCCCCAAATGTGTCTTAGACCTCTCTCCTTGCTATGTTGGGTTGGATGGTCTGATAGGGATTCATTGATGAGGCTTAAGAAATCAGAAGAAATTTATCCCTGCCTACACTCCTGGATCTCCTAGAAGTATGGCTATCAAATTTAAAGTATAAAAGAATCTCCTGGAGAACTGCATAAAAATGCAGATTCTGGGGTCTCAATACCACCTTTCCTATCACAGAGATTTTGATTTCATAGCTCTGGAATAGAGCTGAAGGAAATATTCCTTTTGAACAGTTTCTCCAAGTAAATGTGAATGATAATTTTGGATAAATAATGGTTTGGTGACCCTACGTTGGAGAAGAGAGTCTCGTCTTGTAGACAGCGCTGGGCCTTTCTTATGACCTACATCCACAGAAGATAGAAGAAAGTGAGGAGAGCACAGCTTCCAAAAAGTAGTTTCTGAAGATTCCAAATGAAGAATTCGCCTAAAGCCGGTTTATAAGGTGTTTGCGGCACCTCCCGCAGACTCAGGACTCCACCGCTCACCGCACGAGGCAGTTCTGTCTCTAGAGTCTGCTTCCTCTTCATCCTCACTGAAGGCTGTGCCAGTTCTGAGGTTGCACAGGGAAGGGTGGGTGGAGACAGGGTGGATCTGAACTTTCTTGAGAGGGTAATTTATGTAGCTATTAGCTAGTTCTGGAAAAATCAAATCCAATTGATTTTACATCGTGGGAGTTTACATAGAAATAGATTTCTACAGGAATGTTGGCCATTATATAAAATTTTCATTCTGCAATAAACCTGATTATTTAATATGGTTGCTTACCTATGAAATATGATAAAAATTATGTCATGAAATTTTTCTTTGAAGATCAATTTTCCATAAAAATATTTCCAAACCTCAAAAGACAATATATTTAAATGATATCAAATTTTAAGCACTTTAAGTTTTCCTCCTAATTGTGGTGACTATCTGTGTTAACTGGCTTTACCCAGAGGAAAAAAATTTTTTTGTATCTGTATGACAGGAGGTAGTTGTGCAACTTGGAGCAGAGCTTCACAAAGGTTAGTCTGCTGCCCCACAGAGACTGGGAGACAGGCCCTGTCTTCCTCCGTGGTCACACCTCAGAGGGATGCTCTCAGGTCCTGGAGAGACACATTCCTGTGTCATAAAGCTGGCAAGTGGCTTATTTAGTTTTTAAAAAGATTTACATCTATTTCAAAGAGACAGATAAGAACTCACTATTACAAATTTTCTAAAGTAAATGCTCTAAGAAAAGGTGATCTCTTTCCTTGTCTTCAATAGAGAGAATTAAGCTTCTTATTTTTAATTTGTGTTTTGCTCTTACAATGGCGATAAACAGGACATCTACTTTCTACTTATGTGTTAGTCAGGAATGCCGACAATAATAACAAACAACTCTAAAATCTCAATGATTTCACAAGACAAAACCCATTCTTGTTTATGTAAGTCTAATACCATGAAAAGTGGGTTCCTCTCTACACTCTTTCTCAGGATTTCTAGAATTTCTCCCTCCAGATTCTTCCAACAAGCACCAGGCAGAAAATAAGCAGAGACAGGGGGGATCTCTCAAGATATTAGGGAAGGGAGCACATTCTATTTTGTTTTCTATTCTATATATTTCAGGCTATTAAGCACATATTTTTAAATATATTAAACGTTATTCTATCTCAAAAACACGTGATGCAAAAGAAGCCAGACACAAGGAGCTCTCACCTTACAGTTTCATTTACAGAAATAAGCAAGTGTGAAAATCATGGCAAAAATAACCCATGATGATGGAAATAAGAGTGCTGTCTGTGGGCATGGAGGGCCAGAAGGAAGTAACCAAGGTGAAGACATATTACAATCTTGTTTTGAACAATGAGTAAACAGGTTTACAATTGTCAGAACTCATATAAATAAACAAGTGAGATCTTCAGATTTCAGTATGTGTAAATTATATCTCAATTTTAAAATATTTTATTTTAAAATGAAGCTGGTCCCAATTTCTTTTCCATTATTGCATTTACCTTTGGCTTTGTATTATTTTTCTGCAGTAACCATGTACTCTTTTTAAGGTGATAAGAAATTTAACAGTAAGTACCGTATCTTTTTATTCTTATTTCCTTCTTTTAACACTTGATATATGTTGCATTTATCAAGTGCTCAATAAATAATTGCTGTTTTAAATTTAGGATAAACATATTTCTCATCGATACATAATACTTCTTAAAATATAAGTTTTCACAAAATGGGTGGACCTTTTCATTCATTACTCATTCATCATTCACTTTTTAGTTTATTTCTTTTCTCTTTAAATGTTTCTTAAGCATCGATTATATGCTGAAGTTTGTTGGGCGTCAGTTGAGCAGTAGTAAGTAGGACAAACCTCGAGGCTGTCCCGGTGGATTCCATCTGCAATCACCTGAATCCAGCGATCTTTTCCTGATCACATCACCCTAGTATTTTGCTTTTGTTTCTGTCTTTTAATGGTGTGGAAAAATTAAAAAGATAGAACTTCAATTCTATATTTTTTTACTTCTGCTATACTTTCTGTCGTTTTTTTCCTTCTATCCCAGTCTTGTACTAAGAAATTCCCAATTATATTTGAAAGGTTTTAGCAAGTTTTCGTAAATAAGCCCCACATCTGTAGGTTGCAGGAGACTTTATGTGCTATGTATCAAGTTACAAACAATCCATAGATATCATTTTATTTTGATAACAGATTACTGTGCACAGGGAATACAGAGATAGCTCCAATTACACTTACATGTACATGAAAGATGGTAGTAAACAAATCACATTAAAATGACAGCAGTTTGCGCACTTTGATATGTTTACAGCTTTACCTGATTAAATTTAGAGCACAAAATTGTTCCCCATAGCAATTTGTAGAACTGTAATTCTAACAAATAACCTGTTGTTGAGTAGAAAATATATACGGCTGCGACATCTGAAGCGTGCATTTCACTCAGATGTGAAGTTTAATTTACTCCAAGCTGAACAAGCCAACAATGTTGGACAGCTGTTAAAATGTCTAGTGTATCCTAAGATCCGTTAACACAGGATCTTACTGCAGAAACGAATGTGTATTCATGATTTTCATTAATCACCCGTGACTCAAGTATTGTGATCAATCC
Organism: Diceros bicornis minor; assembly: GCF_020826845.1. Taxonomy (NCBI): domain Eukaryota; kingdom Metazoa; phylum Chordata; class Mammalia; order Perissodactyla; family Rhinocerotidae; genus Diceros; species Diceros bicornis. The sequence continues at coordinate 1,172,311 of NC_080754.1, read as the reverse complement.
TAAGCACAGTGTTTCTACAAGATTGTGATCAGAATAATAAAGGTTTGGAAATAACAGAAACTCATTTACCCCTCATGCCAACTCTGAAACAGAGGTACTGCCTTCCACATGTGCAACTGATGATCAGAGACCCTAACTTTCCAAATCTCAGACAGCGTCGTGGACTGTGATACGGAATACCAATTTATATATATCTTGACCATAAAGGCCAAGATTTTTAAAAGTGTTTCAGGCTATTTATTCATTTCTTTATCAGCAAATACTTTACAGTAAAAGTAATTCACAACATTCTGAAAGAAACTTGAATGCAAGAGAAACGTTGGCATCTTACTTCAAAGGAAGTCTGTAAATATCTACAGCAAAGTGGAGAACAATGTTCATCCAGAGATAGTAGGCTTAAAAGAAGCAACTGATCCGGTATCTATATATGTTATTACACCAAAAGTGCGGTTGGCTATATGATATGTATGATTTATTCTCTGTTCTTGGAATATTAAATATGTTTAAATAGATTTCAGACAATCATTCTCCCCTTCTGAAAATATTCAGCAGTCTCTCTGAATCCCAATTAGATTTCAAATTTGTAAAAGAAAGTCACAAATTCTTGTTCAGCTTTCACTCTTGTAATGTGAGAGAAGAGAAGAACACGTCATGACTAAATTTCATGCTTTCATGAACCTCAGAATAATTTGCAGAGTTATCAGGGCATTCAGGCAAGCTCTTTATTACCTGGCAGTTGTAGTACACAGGTACGCCAGATTAAAGAGAAATCTTTAAGGCAAAATAAAATCTACACATTTAATGGTGAACTTATGGCAAAAATTAGCTTAATATGCATATTGGACACATATAAAACTGTATAACTGTATTTGAAGCAAAAATCTATAATTTTAAATTGAACTAAGAAACTGTATTTAAAATGCATTTCATTTTAAAGTTATTTGTTGTATTTTATTTTTCTTTACAGAATTCATAATGATTTTGTACATCGAATTTGGTCCAGACATTTGTGTGGTCACAGTGGGTCATCGTATACAAGGTTACATTTAGGAGAGGACTTAAAATGTAGCCTGCACGTGTGTCTGTCTTGGTTGGCCTCCTCTCCACTCCCGTCCTGTTCTAAGTTAAGCATCATAGTCAGGAAAAGGGAACTGGTCACTCAATCCTTATTTGCTCCAGCATTATTATCTTCCAGAAGCAGATAAAACATTCAGAAGAGAGGATTTGGAACAAGGCACTGTAAATGAAGGAAAGAATGCAGTGGAAACTTATCTGATGGACTTATGTGGAGGTAAGTTCAGAGCGCCTCGGTGAGATTCTGTACTTGCGAGTGGAAGAGACATGGTGGGGCTACACCTTCACAATAGCTGTGTGGCATATCCAGAAAGAAGAATTGAATGGTAAATAAAAGGCTCCAAAAGGAAGCAAATGAAGTCTCATTTCAAAAACCCCTATACATTGGTGTTTTTAATGTTCTTTCAAAATCTAAGCCCTTTGCGGCAAGCATATTAAAATAGAGTGCTTCCCTAAACTGAATATATATATAATCACCAGCAAGAAAGGTCTTAAATTTGACTGCTGTTCTAAACCCCTGTAGTATGGGCACCTGTGTAGCCTATAAATAGGTGATTTCCCCTTAACCCTTCTTATGGGTTCCCGGTTTTTATAACCAGGGAACCCATTTATATCCTTAATTCTGGATGTGTAGTTGTAGGGCCTGGGTCTTGCTTGCTCAGCAAGAGCTCACAAGCCCATTGCAACCATGCGTCCTTCTGGTTCCCTTCTGGGCAGGATGCCCAGCTGCTGGGATTTGTGACAGTCCAGGGCCTGGCCAGCCCAGATCTTATCTTCTCTCACTTAAAGAACATCACGTCTTAAAGGGACACAGAGCCCCTCCACGTGAGCTACTGTTCCTGGGAACGCTGGTCGTACCAGGGACAGCCCCTTGGCAAGCATATAGCCTTTGTGTCCCCTGCTTGTATAAGCACCCCCTCCCCACCCACGGTTGTGGCTACACCTTGCTGTGCAGCCAGCCACCTCTGGAGCTCCCTGTAAGTAACTCCCAATAAACCCATACATCTCCTTCATTGTCTCCGGGTCTTTTCTTTGGTCTCTCCATAACCTATCCCGCACTGCTCACCCCACTGGGCATGCAGCCAGTGGTCCAGAGGCCCATTAATTTATGCGTAGAACTCAGACACTCATCTGGACTTGGCTGTCCAGCTCTTGCCACTGCTGTTCTCTCCAACCCCTTCTTCTGAGATCTGTGCTCTGTGACTTCACAGCCCAGCTCAAGACTTATTTCTACGCAAAACAGTCCTCCATAAAACACACTTTTGTAAATACCTCAAGTGATATAATTATGCTTCCCTGATGGCTCCTGCCAAGATACCGACATCCTAGATCCTACCCATTAGGAAGCAGCCCTTCCCAGGTCATACCCAAGTTGCCAAACAACAATAAATAGCTAATCAATCACTTTGGTGAGCAGCGCAATGTAGAATTACTTCCATCTGTTCTTGTCTTTCCTAGAAACATGCTTGTAATTATTATGATATAAGTAGCATTTCTCCTAATTCTAAATTTGCCAGCCACAGCTGCTGATTCGTTCAATCTTTCTTATACGCAAGAAAAAAAATTTATTGGGGTCTACTCTGCACCACCCAAAGTTATGGCCAATCTTTGTTCAATCTATAATTTTAAAAAAATTCAGAAAATATTGTTGCTTCAAAATTTAAAACAAACAAAACTGAAAAAAATGTGAGTACACAATTTTTTTAACTCATCAAAATGGCTGAGGTCACAGAGCAACTACCTAGCCCATTATTTAAAGAGAGACAGATTTCCACTGAACAAAAATAAGAATTCAGTTACGATAACAACAGAAAGGTAGAACGTCAACTGGCAGGAGCTTGTGGACCCCCTGAGTGTTCAGATATCAGGAGTTCACACTGGCTTGCAAGATTGTTTTTTTCAACCTACCAGGTGAGCATCCTGAGGAACATCACCCATGGGGCAGACATGGGCTAGAACAGTGACAGTGTGCATGAAACTTCGTCAGTGACCTTTCTTCCCTAATGCTGCACAAATGAAAGTATTACTCTAGGGCAGGTAGGACAACAAAAAATATTGCTCCCGGGCCACTGCTGAAAACCCACTGCAGACGGAAGAAGGGAACATAAATAAACCTCTATTTCTAAACAGGGCCAGAAATCATTCTATACCTAAAACTATAGCTAGAAGAATAAAAGGAGCCCTGAGCAGGCCACACCCTGTAGACCCAGGGGCACAGCATCTATCTAACACTGAGTCTCCATGTCAGCACTGGGATGATGTTACCCATGGTCCCACACCCGTCACCATGAGGTGAGCAAGCGCCTAGTGACACGTAAGAGTGGTAGAGCAGTGCAAAGGGAAGACCTGAACTGGGGGGCACAGACAGCTCCCCCAAGCAGCAGTTCACCCTCTAGAGGCTGTGGAAGAACTTGATGACCACGGTGAAATGAAAGCACGTGGAGAAACAAGGAACATCAACCAGCCTAACTCCTAACAAGATTAACTCAAACCCCAAAATAAAGATTTAGCAGGAGAACAGTGTGACTGTTTTGAACATAAACTTACTTATCTCAGTCTCTACTATCTTACGTAAGATGTCCATATTTCACCAAGAAATTGAAATACATAAGAAAAGACAAGATAAAAGCACCACCCTGACAAGGGACACAACAATCAAAGAAGCCAGACTCAGATATGACAGATATATCGGAATTTTCTTCTGAAAGGGAATTTAAAATAATCATTTTTAATTTGTTGAAGGTTCTAATGAAAATGGTGGAGAAGACATGAGATGAGATGACTAACTTCAACAGAGGGATTAAAATGATGAGAAGGAACCAAAGAGAAAAGCTGCAAATGCTGAAACAGTAATTAAGAATGCCTTTGGCAGACTCAGCTCACCCAAGGAAAGAGTCAGTCAACTTGACATTGGTCAATAACCAAACGCAAACAGAAAAAAACAGTAAAATATCTGAATGGATCATCTGAGAGCTCTGGGATAATATCAAACTGTATAACATATGTGTAACTGAAATCCGAGATGCAGAAGAAAGGGAAAATAGGAGAGAAGCAGTATTTGAAGAGGTGAAGCAATATCTGATAATTCCGCAAAGTTAATGGCAGGCAACAGGTACCAAGACTTATCTACCAAGCTCTGACTACACCAAGCAAGGGGAAAACAAAGGAAAAACTAAAGCAGACTTCTTCCCAGAAAACATGTAAGCCAGAAGACAATGGATATATCTTACATCTTAAAAGTGACAAATTTTTATGTATATAAATTATATATATCATCCCAGAATTCTATACTCATCAAAATATATCTTTCAAATATGAAAGGGAAAAATAGTCACTTCTTCAGACAGACACAACTGACAGTTTTTTGGCAACACGTTTACACTACAAGAACTATTACAGGCAGAAATAATATAACGCAGAGAAATGTAGATTTTACACAATGACATAAAGATAAAATAAATTGTTTTCTCTTATCTTAAATACTCAAACAGATGAGTGAGTGTCTAAATCAAAAGTAGCAACAAGATACTGTTTGTATCACAGGTAAAAGAGAAATATACGACAACAATAGTGGAAAGATGGGAGGAGAAGTAGTCAGGAAAGTCCTATTGTACTGTAAATGAAGTGGTATAATATGATTTGAAGGTAAACTCTGGTTAATTAAAGAAGTATTTAGTATGCCTTGAGGCATCCACTAAAAAGAATTTTTAAAAGATATAAAAATAACATGTCAATAGAAGACATTAAATGGAAAGACAAATGAATGCTGAACTAATTTGAAAGCGGGCAGAAAAGAAACAGATACAAAAGAGACGAAATGAACAGAAAACAGAAAAAGATACAGATTTTAATCTAACCATATCAGAATCCATGTTAATGTTAATGGTCTAAATCCATTAGTTAAAAGACAGAAATTGTCAGATTGAGTAAAAAAGGAAGAGCCAACTCTATTTTGTCAAAAATCACTCATTTTAAATATAAAGATATAAAGAAGTTAGTAAGAGGAAGGAGAAGCTTTACTGTATTAACAATAACCAAAAGTAAAATAAATAAATTTCAGAACATAGAATATTCTCAAGGAAAAAGAAGAAAATTGCATAGTCATAAAGGGGTCAATTCTCCAACAATAGCAATCCTAGATATCTATGTGCCTAATAAAATAGACTCAAAATTAATAAGACAAAAATAAATAAAACTACAGAACTAATAGAAACAACACTTGGAGACTTCAAGACCCTTCTTTCTCACAAATTGATAGAACTTATAGGAAGAATGTTGAGTTAGGCAAAGAGTTTGAAAAAAGTTTCTAGTATATATACAGAATTCTCAAAACATAACAGTAGAAAACAAATTTTTAAAAATGGAAACCATTGTGACATACTACTGCACGCCTATAAGAATACCTAAAATCTTAAAATGCTAATAATATCAATTACCAGTGAGGATGCAGATCCATTAGAGTTCTCATTCATTGATATTGGGAATGCAAAAAGGGTATAGCCACTTTTGAAGACTGGGAGTTTTTTATAAACCTAAAAATTACCGTATAATTCTAGGAGGTATCACAATCCTAGATATTTACCCGACTGATTTAAAAACTTATATATACACCAATATTTAGAGCAGCTTGATTAATAATTGTCAAAACTGGAAGCAACCAAGATATCCTTGAAAGTATAAAAAAAATGATACCGTACAGTGGAACATTGTTCAGTGATAGAAAAAAATGATCTATCAAGCCATGAAAAGATATGGATGAATCTTAAATGCATATTGCTAAGTGAAAGACAGCTGTCTAATGAGACTACATATTGTATGATTTCAATTATATATAGTCCAGAAAAGGCAAAACTATAGAGACCATAAAAATATTAGTGGGTGCCAGTTGATTGGGAGGAGGGATAACTAGGTGAAGCAGAGGGAAATTTTTTAAGGTGATGAAACTATTCTGTGTGTTACTATAATGTGGATACATCACACCATGCCCTGGTCAAAACTCATACAACTTTGCAGCATAAAGAGTGAATCTTAGTGTATACAAATACAAAATAATGTCATTTAGGAGGTCTGAGGATCCCAGGAAGGAATGCAGACTTTGTCAAGGAAGTCTACCTGTACTAGAAATGCATGAAACAACCTCACCGAAGGGGCTGGAAGAAAATGTGCTGACCTAAGAAACTCTGGCAAGAATGGGGTCTGTGAGACTAACGACAAAAGGAACCACACACAAGCACTGTACTCTGGTTGATAAAGTTGTTTCCCATGGGGTGCAGGTTAAAAATTCTGAAACTGCTGTACATATATACTGGAATCGGATAAGTGAGTAAACCTAAGGGTGATGGCGGAGCTGGTTTTCTTACCCTTGGAGTCGTAGTTTACAGACAAACAAGGGGGAAAGGCTTGAAAGATCCATGTGGATATAGATGAGAGTTGGAGACATCAGTGTGAATTCATATTTAGCTTACTATAGATACAGATGGTTATGTATAGATGTGTAGATGGATGGATGGATGGATGGATAGATGGATGCATGCATACACAGTGGTTTGTATATGCATATATACTTCTTGCTCTCTCAACTGAAGGGGTCTTTTGCAAAGACACTAACAGCAGTAACAAGCACACTGAGTGGCCAGCTCCTGTTTCTTAGAGCAGCTCCCTGGAGAAATGGTGAATTCCAGGGACGGGGCAGAAAATATACCAGATGAATCTGGAGAATTGTGTAGTGTCATAATGTAAGGAAGTGTTCAAAAAAATACACAAATACACTGATAGGGACACAGGAGCCAACTGAAAGTGCGATCAGGGGCCAAAACTGGAACAATTTGCACGGTACAGCAGAGAGAAGAAGGGCAGCATACCAGTGGAAACTGTAACCAACACTGCCTCAGCGGAGACCAAGGTCAGCATCAAGTCATAAGCCATACTCATCGTACGTACCTGTGATGTGATGTGATAAAACGACACTTTCACCTCTGCGATCTTTCTCACAAACAGCCACAGTCTCTATCTCGTTACGAGAAAAACATCACACGATTCCCAACTTGGGGACCTTCCATAAGATGTCTGAGATTCACTCCTCATAACTATCAAGGTCGTGAGGAACAAGGAAAGTTGAGAAACGTTTGCCAGCAGGAGGAGCTCAAGGAGACACGATGACTAAATACAAGGAGTATCCTGGATGGGATCCTGGATCAGAAAAGGACATTGGGTAAAAACTAAGGAAATCCGAATAAGGTATGGAACCTAGCTAATAATAATGTATCAATATCACATCATTAATTGTAACAAAAGTATCGTGTTAACATAAGATGTTAATAGTAGGAGAAAGTAGGCACAGAATGTGTGGGATCTCTTTTATTCTCTTTGTGATTTTTTTTTTTTTTTTTGGTGAGGAAGGTTGACCCTGAGCTAACATCTGTGCCAGTCCTCCTCTGTTTTGTATGTAGGTCACTGCCACAGCATGGCTGACAGGTGGTGTAGGTCCAGGCCTGGGAACCGAATCTAGGCCGCAGAAGCGGAGTGTGCCGAACTTAACCACTAGGCCACCGGGGCTGGCTTTTTGTGATTTTTCAGTAAACCTGTTTTTTCAGTAAAACTGTTTTTGAAAAAAAAATATATATATATAATTGTGCAAATAGTTCAGACAGATACTTCAAAAAGCATGCAGATGGCAAATAACCATATGAAAAGACGATCAATCCTGTGGTAAATTCAAGTCAAAATCACTATGAGACACTTCTGTTACCTTCTAGAATGAAAAAACAAAGGCGACTCCAAGTGCTGGTGTGGGTGGAGAATAACTGATGCATCACACACTCCTAGTGTGAACAAACCCGTACACCTTCTTGGGAAACGGTTGGGCAGTGCATTAATTTCCTAAACCTGCTAAACAAAGGACGACAGACCTGGCGGTGCAAGACAACAGAAATGTGTTCTCACAGTTCTGGGGTGAGAAGTCAGAAATGCAAGCATCAGCCGGGTTGGTTCCTTCTGAGGGCTCTGAGAGGGAGAATCTGTCCCCGGCCTCCCTTCTGGTTTCTGGCGATGACCACAGGCCATGCATTACATAGACTCTAGGTCTGTCACTGGACTCTGCCTCCATTCTCGTATGGCCTTTTCCCTGTGTGTCTCCAGCCAAATTTCCACTTTTTATAACAACACCAGTCATTGGATTAGGGCCGGCCCTAACAACCTCATTTTAACTTTATTACATCTATTCCGACCTTATTTCCAAATAGGTTTACACTCTGAGGTACTAGGGGTTAGGGCCTCAACATATCTTTTTTTAGGGACACAATTTAACTCTTAACAGGCAGTTTCTAAAACAACTTAAAAAAAAAACCCATACAGGTAGCATATAACCTAGCAATCCCCCTCAAATCTATTTACCCAAGATAATTAAAAACTTATGTTCACATGAAAACGTTTACGTGTTTATAGCAGCATTTATTGATAATCACCCAAAACTGGAAACAGCCCAGCTCTCTGCCAGCTGGTCAATTGATACCCATGGTAGATATACACAATAGAATACTTCTCAGCAACACAGTGACACACAATCCTGTTTCACAAAACAACACAGGGGTGCATCTTACAGGCATTTGACCAAGTCAAAGTAGCCAGATCTAAAAGCTTACATGTTGTATGATTCCACTTACATGACGTATAGAAAGGTAAAAACTACAGGGATGGAATGTATCTCAGTATTTGCTAGAGGGTTCTGTTGGTCAAAGGGCTTTGCTTCATAGAGACAGCATGAGCACTTTGGGATAATGGGGCAGTTTTATGACGACTATGGTGGTGGATATATGGTTCCATGTCTTTGTCAAAACCCACAGAACTCTACACTATAAACAGTGATTTTTAGTGTATGCTAATTAAAAAAAATCAACCAGGATTTGTGTGGGCAGAAGATAGTCATAATGCATGCTCTGACAAATTAATCTGACATTATTACAAATGAGTCACATAACAATATGATGGAGGTGCAGAAGAGAATAACTAACCCAAGTAATTCTGAAAAAGTATTTTGACTTGGTACCACAAGGCTAAAGACAAAAAGAGAGTTAATCACAAACCCTGTTATCTAGTTGGTGTATATGTGTATATGCTTCTCACAGGGTTGTAGGTTAGCAATAGTGAAAGTATGTGTATTCTAAAGTTGAACAAGTAAATAATTTGTAAATTATGAGTAATAAAGTTAGTAATAAAATAGTTCCTTTTTTTAAGACTCATATGCAAATTAAATATATTAAGTAATTTGTCCCTAAGACTCAATAGTACATAAAACAGATTTAGAGCAAGTTTACAGTCAAAATCCATTTTCTTGCAATATCTATATCCTTAAGTGAGATTTAACAGTTTTGAAGGTACTAAAACGTGTTGAGAAGCGGGTTACCTTAGTCACCAAACAAGCGGCCAAGCGGGCGTACATCTATACGTGGATTCATTAGCTGTTCGGCGCTTCTATTGGTTACACTTGAGGTGAAATAATTCGAGAGTCGGTGAAAATATTGAATTTAATTAGAAAAGCGTTTTGTGACCGCTTGCTTATTCAGAGGCTAAAACACTGCACTTTTAGTCTATGATTTTAACAAAGTAAACAAGATTTAAAAGTCTCAGGGAAAATTGATGCCTGACTCTAAAATTAATTATTCTCAACACAGTGCTTATTAAAGTCTAGGAATTAAAAGCCTGCAGCCAAGCATCAATGGACACGAAAAGAAAGGAGATTAATCATTTCCATTTCTCATGGTAACCACCACACCAACAAATAAAGGAAATATGAATCCAGCAAACTTGTACTGTTATTGACTAAAATATGAATAGGAGTAAAAGAAAAGGAGAGTTTTTAGGAAATGTAATTATGGAAAGGAAATACTTCCTAGCGTTACTTTTTTCTTTCTTTTTCATGTTAAATGTGGGTTTCATTTTAACTATGGGTAACTCCATGCAAAAGTGGCCTGAGGAAATACAGCCACAGCTGCCACTGTGTGTCTGTATTGCAATAATAGAATGCGTTAATCCTCAAAGCTGCGGAAGAAGTCCGGACCCACCTAAGATGGAGCAAGCACGCTCCACCCGACCTTTCCCAGGGGTCACACAACGACAACACAACCCTGCACAGAATAAGAGAGTGACTGTCCACAGACCCGAAAAGTACATAATTGCAGGGAAACCTGGAAGGGAAATCAAAATTCAACGATCAACCAATACGGCGGTAAATTCCCTGTTCTAGCTTTGTTTTGTTTCTTTTCTTGTTTTTTTCACCTCCTAGCTCATACCAGACAGCCTGAACCCCAGAACTGCATAACTGCAGAGCTGACACACAAGCAGCTCCCAGAAAAACAGAACAAAACAGACAAACCCTCCATCTTCCTAGTACAGGAGGCAGGAAGGGAGGCTCTCTCGGTGCTGTGAAGACTAGAGGCAGTCACGTCCCCATCTCTGTCTCTCTGTCTCTCCTCTCTCCCTGCCTCTCTCCCTTCTCTCTCTCTCATCTCTCTCTCTCTCTCTCTCTCTCTTTCCTGGCCCCACTTCCAGGCCAGCCCCAGCCATGAAACTGAGCTCCCATAGTGGCCTCAGTGGCAGTGGTGGTAACATGGTCATGGTGGCAGGAAGGGCCACAGAAGTACCACAAATCCGGAATAAAATCTTTTTCTTTGACCAAAAGGCATAGAAAGAGGACCTATTGTGGTCTAAAAAGTATTGGGCGAAACCTCATTTTTGTCTTTCTTTTCTTTCACTGATGCATACGGGGACATGCAAGGCAAAGAGGGAAAGGTAAAACCCCGTCCTCAGAACCGGAAGGGGAGACCCTGGGAGCTGGAGAGTGTGGTGGAAGTCGTGGTGAGGAGGGAATAACATAGCGAAGACTGAGAAGGGAACTGAGCTGCAGCTGTCACGCAGGGATGAGACTGGCTCCTGCTGGTGTCTGTGTGCAGACACAACAGAACTGCAAATGTTCTTGCCCAAGTGCTGAGTGAGGAGCGACCAAGTTTCCCAACAGTGCTGCCTTCTAATGAGGCTGAGGGTGAGAAGTGGCTTGAAGCAAGCCGTCTGAGTGTGCTCTGACCATTGCTCACTCCTCCGTCCTGGAGGAGTAGGGACGTTATCCTGACTGTAAGGCAGCAAGCCAGACGCTCCAACCCAAGACAACATGGCTGCAGCTGCTGAAATGTCCCAAGACTGAAACGAATAAGAATACAGAACTTCTGGTTGACAAAGGAGAATTTATTTCTGTTGACCCTGGGCAGCTGCCGGGCCACGTGACACGAGAAGTAACTATAGTGTCCCACTTGCTAGGAGAAAACAGATCTTCACCTCCCATTCCAGGATCTCGCACTTCTCCTCCAAACCAACCTCCACCACTCAGGGAAAAGCCAAGAGTGCTGGGACCTTCATGAAACAGAAGGAAGGAAACTTCTGTAGTTCTTTTGGATGCTGGTGCCAAAGTCACTTTACCCAGCTAAGTAGGGGGAGGGAGAAGAGGTGTAGGGGTGGCTGACCGTGTTGAGGGTTTGGGGGCAGAGCATGGTAGCAGACCAAGGACGGGAAGAAAGGGGTCCCTGAGCTCAGGCCCTCTGAAAGCTGGGAGTCAGGAGGAGAGGAGGCAGCAGGCTCTGAAGCAAAGAGCTCAAGATAGATCCCCTCAGCCATCCTGAGTAGACGAGACTTCCATCTGTCCTGGCCTTCCCAACACTCCTGGTGGTGGATGGTCTGAGGACCGAGAAATTGTTGTAACTTCTAAGTCATATTCCCGTTAAACTCCGTGGTCTGTCTCAAGGGGGGGGGGGTGGAGGGACACCTGTAACACGGGGTTTCAGCATGGTCTGCACTGGGAAGGGAAGGGGAGCTAACGTGACCTGTGACCTTGTGGGTCGCACCATTTGGCCTGATTCAATGTGGTGTTGCTTCTCCATCTGAATGTACTGTAGGAACTACTGTGATGTACACTGTAGTTCCCACCCCAGAACTGCAGAGTGGGAAGATTCCGATCAGGGAAAAGCCATAAATATTGAAGTGCTAGTGAACACACCCACTGCCGTTGCTGTGGGGGGTGGGTGAGGGTTCAGTGTGAGTGTCTCCATCCTCTGATGTGCAAAGGTGTCACTATCAGATGAGTTGCTGGCGAATCAGAACCGTGCCTGTGGTGTTAACACACGTTCACCTGCAGGGGTGGCCAAAACACCCAGACGAACTTCAGGAGTCTGTTTGTCAAGTAAAGGGGAATATGTGGGCAAATTCAAGTGGTCAGTCCCTCCTGCAATCAAGAAAAAATCACTGTCCCCTTGGCCTCCCCCCACAAGAGGCGACTTGGCACCATTTTGGACTTTGTGGGGTGTTGGAGATAATAAGTCTCTGTGACTGATGATCTTGCCCATCGGAGCCTCTGAAAGAATGGAGCCTCCATCTCTGCCTGGAGGCAGCCTCCACTCAGAGTCATCCCTTCAGAATTTGAACTTCTGGCTTCTGTGATATGATTGAAACCCCCTTTGAATAGCAACTATCTGTTTGCTACTGGGCTCTTATCAAGATTGAACGCCTGACCCAAGAAGGCTTTATGACTCTGGCCTGATATTACTATTTTGGGGTAGTAAACTGGGATTCAATGATTATCAAGCTGGGAAGACCACAAAAAGCCTGTTTATTAGGCTTTTTATACAAATGGTAATTGTATATTCAAGAACACAGCTGGTCTGTCCCTGGTGGTAACTCAGCTTTATAAAGGCTTTCCCTCTAGATAAATCTGTACAGCTTGGCTCACTGCCTGAGGCAAAACCACCACCTCAGTCTGGCTCGTGGTTCTCCAAAGATCGTCTACATACTTGGGCCTGCATCTTTCATGGTTTGGTTAAGCTGAAACCTGATGGTGTCCACTGGGGTCCTGGGGCTGGTTCCACTCAACACCAGCTGTGTGGGACAAAACGAGGACATTGTCACTCCACTCAAAGGGCAGAGCTCTGATGCCAGCGGCAGAGCTGTTTGATCTGCTACAGAGTGTCAGAGTAATGACATTCCTCCTCAGGGCTGCAAACTGTGGAAACAACCTGCAGCTGCTGATTGAACTCTCCGGGTCACCCATCTTCCCATGGTAAGGTCTCTTCCCTGAAATGATACCAGCCACAAACAGGCTGCTGATTTAACCTTAATTTGTTGGTTCAGAGGCTGCCTCTATATACCTGACTTGTGACTCCTGCTGAGGTTAATCCATTGATCCTACAGTGGGGGAGACTACACCACTAGCTCTTCGCAGGTTGACTACATGGGAACTAATCGGTGTCATCTCTTTGTCTTTCTCGAGCACTTGCACTCTGACCATGGTGCACCTTTCATCACAAAAGCTTCTCAGCAATAGCCTCGAAGTCTGATTCTACCTCCCTCATCTTTTCCTGCTGCAAACACTTTAGAATAAGGGAGTTTGGTCATTGAATGCAGCTGTTCCCAAACGATGATCCTATCTCTTCTGTTTCCAGGATAATGATGAGGATGAAGGGTGAGAGAGGATGTGAAAATTGGCCAACTGGGAAGTTAGGGAAATAGTCCACACAGAGCCACCCTTGCTTCTCCACCAATCGCAAGTTCAGGGTGTTCCCCACTTCACCGTCAGTTTCAATAATTTGCTAGAGACACTCACAGCAATCACTGAAAACTATTTTAATCAGTTATAGTGTATTACAGGGAAAGGATACAGAATAAAATCAGCTAAGGGAAGAAACATCTAGGACAGAGTCTAGGAGCAGTAGCAAGCATAGAGCTGCTGGTCCTCCTCTCCCAAAGGAGTCGGGATAGCACTACTTTCCCAACATTGACATGTGACAATACGCATGGAGTATCACCAACCAGGGATGCTCCCCTGAGCCTCAGCGTTTGGAGTTCTTATTGGGGCTCCATCACGTAGGCACAATTGATTTCCCACATAGCTGAGCGCAGTCTCCTAATACCGTAAGACCCTCAGCCCTCACCATAATTAACATCTTTACTACACAGTGTGGCCAGCCCTGACCCTAAATCACATAGTTATGCTATCCAGTGTGACCCAAGGCCCCTGTGCAAACAAAGACACTCTAATCAGGCATGACATTCTAAGAGCTTAGAGATTACCTCTCAGGAGCTGAGGGCAAAGGCTAGACCTCTCTTAGGGTAGGATTAATTCTTTACTACACAGGAGGTTGTAGGAGTTATATACAGACCTAGTTTGAACATTCATAGCTTCTTCCTAACTATTCCTGGTCATGAAGTTTTTTTGCTGACAGCAACTCCAAGCCAGCCTTGTTGGTACACCCTCTAGTTGGCGCCCAGCAAGAAGGGGTCTAGGGGATTCAAACACTTCAGATTAAATTTTATAAAGATGCTCTTAGCCCTTCTGCAACTGATGCTTCCAGATAAAAGGTCTGGGCACCCAGAATTTGAGGCTTTAAAGGAAGGGTAACATCTTGGTTCCTGAGGTGGGGACACCTTGGATCCCAGGAGGTCCAGGCGTAATAATCTTGTCTTTCAGAACTGCCCACGACTGATATAAGACCCACTTGGGGAACAAAACAATTGTAAGCACTTCTTTTTCAGGAACACTGTGTGCACTCTGGGCATTATACTTCTGGTATGAAAGCCAGGCTTTAACTTGTGTCCTTTTAAAAACATGGTGAATTTCATCTTAGGGGAGGGTTATAAGAAACCTTTATATGTTTAAGTAAATACCAATTGAATCCTTGAAGGCATTCAGGTTGGCCTCAATTACTAGTCAGGTTTGTTAAAAATGACAGAAATACCCCAAACTTCCTTTTTAAGGGGCAAGGTGGAGTCTGTGCAACCACTAATACATTCTACCCTGTCTGGCTACATACTATGGACTAAACGCATAAGTCAATAGAAAAACCTAAGATGAATGCCACTGGGATTCTAAGGGAGACGCTGATGGTGTATGGAATGGTGGTTGAGACCTGGGGGAAATGGACAGCGTCAATACTGCAGGAGGGCCTCGTCCTGCACCCTGGAGTCCTGTTGATAGTGGTCTTAATTTAAATCTGCGTGTTACAAATGGAATGGATTTGGTCCCAGACCTAGTTGG
The DNA here is from genome assembly GCF_020826845.1 of Diceros bicornis minor. Taxonomy (NCBI): domain Eukaryota; kingdom Metazoa; phylum Chordata; class Mammalia; order Perissodactyla; family Rhinocerotidae; genus Diceros; species Diceros bicornis. The sequence goes on along the minus strand of NC_080754.1, from coordinate 1,157,166 downwards.
TAGGATTTGTCAGAAAGACTGGCAGAGGGGCATATTTAGAGGGAAATTTGTCAGAAGCTAAGATGGTCTAGAAAGAATCACAAACAGTGTTGGGAGACAATTTTCCTTGGTGTCTTGGATTTCTGCGTGACTTGTATTGTCTTTTGTTCCAGAATATCTTTACAAGGATGTTTGTATAACACACAGTCTTAAAAGATAGAGATAGTGTCCTCAATCTTTATCCTCCAGGGCAAGGATTTGGCAGATTTACTAGCAACGTCCTTGTAAGATTGTCAGTTTCATAAGCTCAGGTTTCCTTAGCCGCAGAGCAAACCCACTGCCTGTACAGTGTCGATGTGAGTCTGCCTCTGTCTCACCCCATAGGACTTGGAGGACAAGATAAGTAGATGCAAGTGTGGAGCTCATGCTGCCTGCTGTGCTGTGAGCAATAAATTCTTTTGTTTCTGTCCCCAAGATCCATGTCTTTGGCCAGCATATATGAAAGTGTGGCAGGCTAATATTTTTAGTTTATGGGTAGGGTAAACTCACAGATCCTTTACTGTTCCTGACAAAGAGAATAACAGAGCTGGAGGACTTGCACTGTCTGATTTTGAGACTTACTATAAGGTATAGTAATTAGGATAATGTGATGTAGGCAAAAGGTTAGACAAATAGATCAGTGGAACAGAACATAACGTGTAGAAAAGGAACCACATCTATGTGGGCAATTTATTTTTTAATTAAACTTTCAATTTTGAAATGATTGTTATTCAGAAGCAGTATGAATGATAAGAAATAATAGAGAGATCCTGTATATCTTTAGTCCAGTTGTCCCAAATGGTAGCGTACTGTAAAATTATAGAACACTATCACAGCCAGGATACTGACATGAACAGTTATGGACAGACCATTGCCACCTCCATGAACACTCCTCATGTTGCCCTGTTATAGCCACATCCACTTCCCTCCCATCCCGTCCACTCTCTAACCCCTAGCAGCTACTGTTCTTTTCTCTTTTTCTATAATTTTGTCATTTCAAAATGTAATATTGTTGGAATTGTACAGTACGCAGCCACTTGTGATTGGCTTCTTTTCACTCAACATAATTCTATGGAGATTCATGCAGGTTGTTGCTTTTATCCATGAGTGTTTCCTTTTATTACTAAGCAGTATTCCATTTATGGATGTACCATTGTTTATTTGACCTTTTACCTGTTGGACATTTTGTTTACAGTTTTTTTTTGCTGTTATGAATGCTACAATCATTCATGTAAAGGGTTTTGCATAAAAATACATTTATTTTTATTTTTTCTGGGATAAATGCTGAAGAGTGCAATTGCTAGGTCAGATGGAAGTTGAGTGTTTAGTTTTACAAGAAACTGCCAGACTCTATTCCAGAGTGCTGGTATCCATCATGTTCTCACAACAATGTATGAGTGAGCCACTTTCCCTAACTCCTCTCCAGCATTCAGTGTTGTCATTATTTTTCTGATAGGTGTGTAATAATATCTCATTATGATTTGAATTTGTATTTCCATAACGCTAATGACGTTAAACATCTTTGCATGTGCTTTTTTGATATCTGTATAATCTCTTCAGTAAAATGTCTGTTCCTGCGTTTTGCCCATTTTATCATTCAACTATCAGAGGTTTATTTTCAACATTGAGTTTGAGCATGTTTTATATGTTCTAGATATAATTTTTATTGGATTTGTGGCTTGACAATATTTTCTCCACATCTGTGGTTTCTTTTCATTCTCTTAACAGGTTCTTTCACATGGCAAAGTCAAAGAAGTATTTGACTATGCCTATATTCAAAAGATTGTCCCAAGATCTTGTTTTTTATGTAAAAATTAAGAAAGAAAGTCTTTTACAGAGGAGATTTTATCAATATTTCCTTTTATGGATCATGCTTTTGGTGTCTGAGAATCTTTGCTTACCATTACATGTGAAAGATGCTCTCCTAGGATGCTTACTCTAAATGTTTTATAGTTTTACATTTAAGTACCTGATCCATTTTGAATTATTTTTTGTATTAAGTGTGAGTTTAGGTCGAGGTTTATTCTTTTGTCAATGATTGTCCAATTTTTTTAGCATCATTTGTTGCAAAGAATATCCTTCCTCCACTGAATTCTTTTGCACCTTTGTCAAAATCAGTTGGGAATATTTGTGTAGGTCTATTTCTGGGTTATCTAGTCTGTTCATTATTCTATGTCTGTCTTTTCACCAATACTACACAGTCTTGATTACTGTAGTTCTATAATAAGTTTTGAAATCAGATAGACTCATTCCTTTCACTTAAGTCTTCTTTATCAAAAGTGTTTTAGCTATTTTAGTTCCTCTGCCTTCTGTATAAATTTTGGAATAATCCCATATATCTAACAAAGAACCTTACAAAGATTTTTATGTGAATTGTATTAAACCTAGATATTAATTTGGGGATAATTGACATCTTTACACTGTTGAGTCTTCCAACCCATAAATAAGATACACCTCACCATTTATTTAAATCTGCTTCAATTTCCTTTATCATTTTTGTGTAATTTTCAGCATACAAATCTCCTACATATTTTCTTAGTTTTACACTTATGTATTTTATTGTCTTTGAAGTAATCATTAATGTAACTGTAATTGTAAATAGTAATACTGGATTTTTAATTTTGGTATCTACTTGTTAATTGCCAGTATGTAGAAATATAGTTAATTTTTTGTATGTTTATCTTGTATCTTGCAATCTTCCTGAATTTATCTACTGTTTCCAGGTGCGTTTGTTTGTTTCCTTTGTTTTTCTTTTTTGATGAGGAAGATTGGGCCTGGGCTAACATCTGTGCCCATCTTCTTCTACTTTATAGGTGAGATGTCTTCCACAGCATGGCTTAATAAGCGGTGCCTAGGTCCACGCCCAGGATCCAAACCTGCGAACCCCAGGCCACCAAAGTGGAGCATGTGAACTTAACCACTATGCCACCAGGCCAACTCCTTGTTTCTTTTTTTCTTTTTCTATTTTTTTTTTTTTTTTTTTGAGATTCCTTAGGATTACCTACCTACACATAGGGACACTTTTATTTCTGCCTTTCTGATCTTTGCGTATCTTTTATTTCCTTTTCTTGCTATATTGCATTGGCTAGAACTTCCAACACTGTTGAATAAGAAGTGGTGAGAGTGGACATCGTTGTTCCTGATCTTAGGGGAAAAGCGTTCAGTGTTTCACTATTAAATATTACGTTAAGTGTAGTTTTTTTATGGATGCTTTTTATCAATTTGAGGAAGTTCCCCTCTTTTCCTGACAGTTTTTATCATGAATGTGTCAAATTTTGTTAAACACTTTTTCTGCATCAATTGATACAATCATCTGATTTTCTTTTTTTAGCATAATTTAATAGATTATATTGATTGCTTTTCAAATATCAGAGTGGTCTTTTATCTCTAGAATAAACCCACTTTTTCATAGTATAAAATTATATTCATATAAAGTTGATGTCTATTGCCTAATATTTGGTAAGAATTTTTGCATCTGTCTTCATGAGGGATATTTCTCTGTAGTTTTATTTTATTTGCTTCTTGTACTGTGCTTATGCACTATTCCAATTATCTAATTTTATATTTGGTTAGTTGTAGGGGGTGTGTGATTTATGAGTAACTTCTCCATTTCAGCTGAGATATCAAGTTTTTATGTGCAAAGTTGTTCAAAGTATGCCCTTTTTATTTTTGTGATATTTTTAGGGTCTCTAGTGATATTCTCTGTTTCATTCCTGATGTTTCTGATATTGGTAATCTATGTCTTCTCTCTTTTTTGTTCAGTCTTACTAGAGGTTTGTCAACTTTTTGATTTTTCAAATTACCAGCTCTTTGTTCCACTGATTTTCTCTATGGCATTTCTGTTTTCAATTTTATTGATTCTGTTTTTATATTTATTATTTCTCTCACTTCATTCATTGCTTTGAGTTTATTTTTCTCTTTTTCTAGATTATCAATATGGTAGTTTAGAGTACTAATGTTCTTTTCTAATGTTTTCTAATGTTTCTAATTAGTGCTATAAATTTACCACTTATCAATGCCTTTGCCGTGTCTTGCAAATTTTGGTATGCTGTACTTTTACTTCCATTCAATTCAATGTATTTCTGGATTTCCCTTGAAACTTCCTCTTTGACCCATGGATTATTTAGAAGTGTGTGCTTTGTTTCTAATTGTTTGGACATTTTGTTGTTGTTATCTCTCTATTTATTTCAAGTTTTATTCAACTGGATTTTGAGAACAGATTTTGTATGATTTCAATTATTTTAAATTTGGGGAGGTTTGTTTTATAGCCCAGATTATAGTGTATATGTATCTCAGAAATGGAGCCTTTGATTGTTCTGACTTACTCTGAAATAAATTAACAGGTGAGTAGAATCAGGAGTAAGAGGCATTCACATATCATTTTATAATGATAAAAGGGTCAATCCACCAAGACATAGCAATTCTATATGTGTATGCACAAAACAACACAGCTGCAACATATGCAAAGCAAAACTGATATGACTGAAAGGAGACGTAAAGAAATCCAAACTTATGATTGACTATTTCAACACCCCTCTGTCAACAGTTAACAGAATGAGGCATAAAGTCAGCAAGAATGTATTAGTCAGGGTTCTCCAGAGAAACTGAACTAATAGGATATGTAATATATAGAGAGAGAAAGAAAGATTTATTTTAAGGAATTGGCTCAACAATTGTGGAGGCTTCAGCAAGTACAGAATCTGATGAGAGAGGCTAGAGGCTGCAGACTTGTAAGAGTTGCAGCTCCAGTAAAAAGGCAGTCTACTGGCACAATTCCTTCTTGATGGGGGAAGGTCAGTCTTTGTTCTATTAAAGTTTTAAATGATTTGATGAGGCCCACCCACACTGTGAAGGGTAATCTATTTTACTCAAAGTCCACTGATTTACATGTTAATCTACCCCCACCCCCCAAAAAATAGTTTTTCACAGAAACATCCAGAATAACATTTGACCAAATATCTGGGCACCATGGCCCAGCCAAGTGGGTACATAAAATTAACCATCACAAAAAGTGTAGAATAACTTACATATTTTTCTATTTTCCTTTGATTTCGTATTTCCAAATTAGTTTAAACTGCGGGTGTCCCTATACAATAGTTTAAAATTACACCTTGCATACCTTATACAAATCTTTTGAAGTGAATGATATTTAGATAAGCTGTTCAAGTGGATGGAATATAAAACCTTACCTCCCTTTATGTTTCTTTATCTTTCCCAGTTTTGAATATATTAGTCTTAAAATTTCCTCTACAAATATTTAGAACCACATCAGTCAATATTATATTTTTGCTTTGAACATGAACCATAATTTATAAAATTCAGCAGGAGAAGGAAAGCTTCCCTAATTTTTGCTTTCTATATTTTTGTTCTTTCCTGATGTCCCAGCATTCCTTCTCTTATTTTTTCTTTTCTACTTAGAGAAATATTTTTAACGATTCTTTTAGTAAATCTGTAGATAAAACATTGTTTTAGTTTTTCTTCATCTGAGAATTTATTGATTTCTCTGTATTCCCAAAAGTGTTTTCACTGGGTCTAGGATTCTGCACTGACAGTTCCTTTCTTCCAGCGCCTAGAAAGCGTTGTGCTGCTGCCTCTGGCCTCCGTGGTTCCTGTTGAGAAATCTACTGTCAATCACATGGTTTTTCCCCTCTGGGTGCCGTTTTTCTCTGGCTGTTGTCGTGATTATTTTCTTTGTTATTGGTTTTAACTGGTTTAATTATGGTCTAGTTAGGCATAGATTATTTTGTGTTTAACCTCTTTGTACTTCTTTCAGCTTCTTGAATCTGTAATTTTATGTCTTTTGACAAATTTTTGAAGCTCTCAGCCATTAGTTATCTTCAAGTACTTTTTTGTGTGTGTGTGAGGAAGATCAGCCCTGAGCTAACATCTATTGCCAATCCTCCTCCTTTTATTTTTTCCCCAAAGCCCCAGTAGATAGTTGTACGTCATAGTTGCACATCCTTCTAGTTGCTGTATGTGGGACCCAGCCTCAGCATGGCCGGACAAGTGGTGAATCGGGGCGCACCTGGGGTTCTGAACCCAGGCTGTCAGTAGCGGAGCTCGCACACTTAACCGCTAAGCCATGGGGCCGGCCCCTATTCAAGTACTTGTTTAGCCTCAACCTTTTTCTCCTCTACTTTTGGGACTCTGATAACATAAATATTAGATCATTTGTTATATTCTCATAGGTCTCTGATGCTCTGTTAATTTTTATTTTTTAGTTTCTTTCATCTCTCTCATTCATACTGTGTAATTTTATTGTCCTGTCTTTTAGTTCATTAATTCTTTCTTTTGATACTTCCATCTGATATTGTGCCCATCCATTAAGTTTTTCATTTTGGATATTGTTTATTGTAGTTCTAAAATTTTCATTTGATTCTCCTTTATTTCTTCTATTTCTCTACTGAGACATTTTATTTCTTCCCTAAGATTTTTTATTTTTCATTTTGTTTCAAGCATGTGCATAATTGCTCACTGAGCATTTTCATCATGATGATTTAAAATATTTGTTGGATAATTCTGACATCTCTGCCGTCTTGGTGTTGGCATTTGGCATCTATTGGTTGTCTTTTTTTTTCATTCAGTTTGATATCTTCCTAGTTCTTGGAATGAGTGATGTTCTATGGAAACTTGGATATTTTTATATTATATTATGAGATTCTGGGTCTTATTCAAATACTCGTTTTAACTAGCTTTCTCTGATCCACTCTGGCAGGGGAAGGAGGACTGCGTCATTCCTGCCGGGTGACCTCAGCTGACACCTGAGAGGGGAATCCTCATTGCTGCTGGGCTGGGGTGGACACTGCAGCGCCTCACGTGATCTCTACTGGCACTGGGTGGAGTGGCTTTGTTTCCACCTGTTTCCGGGGGAATTGAAAGTCTTCACTATCTCCTGGTCTCCTCTGACGTCACTCCAGTGTGGACGGGGAGTGAGGCCTTGTTGGTGCTGGTTGGGGTGGACATCTCGGCCACCACACAGTCTCCAATGACACGCCGCATGGTGGGAGGGGGGCTTATTTTCTGTAGGTGGTGATGATGGTCCTGGCTCTGTACTTGGCCTCCTCTGACGTTGCCTAGCTGTGGCGCTGGGGAGCCTCACTACGGCTTCGTGAGGATGATGTCCAGACTTCCAGTCAGCCTTTTGTGGTGTGCATGGACTCAGGTCTACTACCTTTTTATGGTGTTTGGCACAGTAAAGTGGTTGTTGTTTAAAAGTTTTCTGCATTTCTAGGCTGCCCCTTTCATGGTTGTTTGGCTAGAGAAAGCAGGCTTTTGTTGGGCCTTCTTTTTTTTTAATCTGTGTGGCAATTTATTTTTTACAAAGTTCAAATACACTTCAATGGAGAAAGGGTAGTCTTTTAATAAAATGATGCAGAAACAATTACGTATTTTTGCACAACCATATGCAAAAAAAAAAAAAAAATCACATGCCTAAATGTGAAATGTGAAACTATAAAACTTTTATTGAAAGCTTAAGGTAATAAAATTGTAAACTTAGGTTAAGCAACAGGTTCTCAGATACAAAAATAAAAGCACAATCTATATGAGAAAAAATATAAAAATTGAACTTCATATAAACTTAAAATTATGCTCTTTGATAACATTATTAAAAGAATGAAAAAACACACAAGGAGTGTTTCAGGAGAATCACTTACATAACAAATGACTTATATCCAGAATACATAAAGAAATTTCAGAACTAAACAATAAGAAAACAAACCCAACAAAAAAAAATGAGCAAAAGATTTGAATAAATGCATCATCAAAATATTTATGCAGTTGGCAAATAAACACATGAAAGTTTGCTCAAAATTATTAGTCATTAGGAACATGCAAATTAGACCATAATGCCATACCTATTAGATTGGCAAAAATGAAAAAAAATTAAAAAATAAAACTGACAGTAACAAGAGCTTGCTGGGACACAGAGTAATTTGAACCTTCGTACATTGTTGAGAGGGATAAAAGATGATGGAGAAGAGTTTTTCAGTTTCTAAAAGGGTATACATTCATTTACATGTGACCCAGCGATCCTACTCCTAGGTGTTCGCTCTAGAGAAATATCCACAAAAAATCTGTTCACAAAAAAAACTCACACGTAGATGTTTATAGCACCTTTATTTATAGTAGTCCAAACATGGAAACACCCAAATGTCCTTCATAGGTGAACTGATACATCAACTATGGAGCATCCTACAATGGAAAACTAGCCAGCATTATAATGAATGAACCAACACAAACAACACGCATAAGTGTCAAATCAGTGCAAGGCAAAAGAAGCCAGGATCTGAAGGGTGCATACTATATGGTTCTAGCTCTATGACATCCATCGAAAATCATCACAGTAGCAATGGAGAACAGATCAGTGGTTGGGAGTAAGTTTTGGCTACAAAGAGGCAGCACAGACTTTTTTTTGGAGGGGACAATGGAGGAAATGTTCTATATCTTAATTTTACTGATGGTTTTATAGATTTGTGCTTGTTATAACTGACAGAGGCATATAACAACAAGAAGAGTGGATTCTAGTGAATGGAAAATAGGTGATAGGTAGACAAAATAATAGCACAGAAAACCAAGTATGTCATTTTTCTTTTACAGGACATTCGTTTAATTGAATGACTATACTATAAGTGAACTGCTTATTTTTTTAGAAGAAAAGGCCTGTAATTTCATGTATTTAGGTACACAGTACTTAATTTTAATCTTTACTGTTATGATGTCCATTTTGGATAAATAATCTAGACTTTATCTAACAAGTAAAACATACCACTTAGAATGATGTTTAAAAGACCTCTTTCCTTTGCGAAATTACAATTTAAGAGGATTTTGTGCTTGCCCTCATATTCTCAATACAGCAGCCCATATGATCCTTTGAAAATATTAGATTCCGTCACTCTTTTGCTTACATCTTTGCAATGGTGACTCCTCACATCCTTCAAAGTGGTCGCAAAGTCCGTAAATGTTTTCTAAGGATCCTCACAACTAGGCTACTTCATGTCCTGCTACTTCCTTCTCACTTGCTCCAAGGCAGCCACCCCCAGCTCCTTGGAGTGTGTCAAACACAGTAAACTTGCTCCTGATCCTAGATCTTTTGCACCATCTCTGTTCCCAAAATCTGAATAATCTTGTTCCCGACAGGTGCGGCTCATTCAAGTTCCGACCAAAGGTCACTTTCTTAGAGAAACCTCAGTTCACATGATAACATTGCTGCGCATAGAGCTACCCACTTGGCCCCCTTTCCATGTACTTTTTTCTTATCCCCTATCCCTTCTTATGGAATTTACTCTGCTTGTTTTGGTTGTTGATTTTGCCCCTGTCTCTTACAATCTAAGTTCTTTGCCCGCAGGGATCTTTGTTTTGTTCGCTGGTATATCCAGAGCCTAGAAAGAGCCTTGCTTACAGTTGATGTTCCATACGTGGTGGTTGAGCAAATGACAGACAGTGAACGCACACACACAATTGTACAAGGCAGCACTTACCTCTATGGGTGTGTTTGTGTGGTTGAGAATAGCAGTTTCTTTAACCTTGAATGAACACACTGAAGACATGTTCCGTGAAATTCTAGGGACAAACCCCCTCCTCAGCTAGTGATTTGGTCCTGGTTTTTTTTTTATGAGAGGATTAGCATCCTGTGACCCAAGCATTCTCTCCGACTTGAAGGTAAAGCAAGGATAAGTCTAGAATGTTGTTCCAGATGTGGGCTTGTGAATTCTGCCTGCAAAGCTTTGATCTTAAGGAATGCATTGAACTCTGGAAAACTGATATTTCTCTTATTATGATTTGTAGAAAAGCAGTATCATTTCATTCCTACTTTAACACTCATTAGGGAGTAAGAACAGAAGGATTCTTCTGTTCTTATGTGTACATCCTTCTGTATGCATAAGGATTTCAAAATTTTTGTTTGAGATCCATAATGCCAGTAGTTAAAACTGTATTTAGAAACATTTGGGCTGATAATGTAAAATGCTCTCTCATGCTTGTACACATAATGTACTTTCATCTCCATGGAGACGCAAATTCTCACTCTGGAACCTTGAGATTTGGAGGAGCCAAAAGATAACTGAGGAAATAAGCCAGCTCAGTCCCTTTGGGTGTGCGGTAGGAGCTGAAACAGAAGGAAAACGGCTTGAAGGAATTTGCATTTTTCTGAGTTTCATCTGTGAAAGCTATGGAAGCTCAAGAATGAGGAGATTGTTTCCATGCTTAGAGGTAGTGAAACAGAAAACAGCTATTGCTTGCATTGTAGCATATCCCCAGTGCTGAGAGCAGCTGGAAGTCGCTGAGTGATGCTCCTTGTTCAGGAACACCTGCCTCAGAAAGCTCACTCAGCAAACCCGCTAGACTCAGGGTGAGTGCAGGGCTGTGATTCCTCTCACACATGTCTCTGCTTGAGAGCATGATACCAAAACGAGCATTGAAAATATTGAATAGTAATTGTTAATAAAATATGCAGTATTAGGCATGGTGACTGATTATAGGATTTTGTGGACAGTGTATTACTGTCAGATAATTTTAGATTTAGACCATAAAGACAACCAAGTGCAATGTTAGTATAAAAGCATAAGCATTTAGGGATTTGGTAGATGTCCCACTTAATTTACCTGCTTCTAAACTTATTTTAGACTTTTTTCAAGAGTATAGAAGTTTTTCCCTGCTTTGCATTATTTGAGCTAATACTTCTAAGGTAAGCAAAGACAGTGATTTCCTGATTCACAAATATTGATAATGTGTGTGTCTATATACCTGCTAATTTAGTGTTTTTGTAACGTATTTATAGCTTGCATGATTTGCCAAAATAGAAACACAAATAGCGTAATAAAGTTGGAGAATAAGGATTTGAACACTGAGTTTAGGTAAAGAGAGAGCAAAATAATTTACAGCTGAAATATTTTCTCTCCATGATGACTCTTCTTTCACGGTTTAGCAGGTACAATGGAGACAAGCAATTCATAAAGCAGAGTTGGTCTTGTTGTGAAAACAGCACCACTGCTGCTGAGACACTCAGGAAGAGTGAATTCAAAGGGGAGCTGAGCTGTTTTTTGTGAAAATGGGTGTTGTGTTTTGCAGAACTCTAACAGAGAAACAGAAACTTGAATATAACTCCCTTTGACAACGTCGTCACCTTGGATATCACAAACCCTCTGAAATGAATGGACTGTGTTTCCACATGTGCTGATGAGATTTGTCCACACTGTTCATCTTCACAGGGGTTCGTTGTCTACCAGGAATATCAGCTCTCAACATTTGATATATTGATTCTATTCTTTAATTTCTTGCCTTAACTCTACTATGCGTTAGCATGATGTTCTTTTCTTATCATATTTGTTAATAATAATAATGTTGTGGATTCTGGTATGCAGCTAGAAATGACTCTAGAAATGTAAGATGATTAAAATGGACAGATATCTTTTTATCTTATTTTTTCCACTTCTCTCTCTATCTAAAAAATGAGAATTAAAAGCAAAATAATTTATTGGAAAAGCCCCCATAATCACCCGTTGGTGTGGGATAGTAATAGAAATTCTCATAAATTCTTACAAATCAAATGCCTAAGAATTCATTATTGCCACAATAAAGAATATAATGTAAGTGTGTGTGAATATACATAAATTATATGGATAGATATATAGATGATAGGTAGGTAGGTAGACAGATAGATAGATATAGTATCTTTAGATAAATGTATCTTTAATTTTCTTTTATTAAATATAAATATCTTTTCTAAGGGAAAGAGAAGGTTGTAAAAATACAATTGACTCAATAAATAAATGATGAATATTGTGACTTGGATTTTTGCAAAAGCAGAGCCTTAGAAAAAGAATTGTGTGTAGATGGTTTATTTGGGAAGCAATTCCCAGAACCATAGAAGTGGAGCAGGGAGAGTGAGGTAAGAGGAGAAGCCAGCATAAGGCTGCATTAAGGAGCTACTGCTCTGGGGTCTCCTGAGGTACACACACTCAGTATTCCCAGTACTGTCCCTCTCAAGGACTGAAGCTGGATCATTTGTCCACCAGCATCTGTCCCTGGTGTATTAAGTGTTATCCCTGCTCCTGTTAACTTTCCTGCACTTCCAGGTTGTGTTTGTGTGGCACTGTGAAAGTCACAGGCAAAAATCAGAAGAAGATATGGCACAAGACTGAGGCAGCATGCGTGCAGCACAAGGGGAATCTGAGCTTGCCTTGAACTGCACGTTACTGTCGCTAAAATAAGAGAGAAACCAAAGGCTTTCGATATACCCCATCCAATAGGTGTTGTAGAATGGTGGATCTCAGGGCTAATTCTGAGTTCTGCTTTTGGCTTTAGGACATGATGCTTCGATGGCTCTGAAAGAAAGTAAGGCAAGTGAAAGAGATTGAGATCTCACCAGCTCTTTGCATTGTAAAATAGCTTGGTTGTTTGGTTGGTTTAAATGAGAGCAGTAATGATAGTTAAAATAGAATTTTAGTACTATTTAGATTTATCTAAATTATTTTTCTTAATATTATTTCCCTCATTCTACCAAACTATGATTGAAAGTAGGCTAATTTGCCTCTTGAATTCAATAATTTACAATTTTAAATACTGTCACTAAAAGAATAAATCTTTTTCAGGCATAAAGATTTACTGAGTAGAAAGGGCAGGAAAGAAATCTAATTTTGTCTACATCGGGTCAGAAGTAGTTTATATTTAAAGTGATTTTTAATTTATTACTTAGCTTTTCCCAAACTGCCGTATTTTAACTAAAATCACTTTACCATTCTGCTATTGTAATAGAGTCATGGCTGTACGCTTAGCCACATAGTGAGGGAGATGTGACTAATTCTGCTCAGTTGAGGGTGAGTGGAAATGGTCTGAGCCACCTCCAATCCAGGGTTCTTAACAGAGCAGGTGTCTCTTTCCTGCTTTCTCTTCCTCTTTCCTGGTGAGCTGTGACCTGGACAGAGAGAAGAAGCTGTGGGTGGTGGAGCCATGCCATAGAAGGGACCTAGACCCCAACAAACGCGCAGAGCACAGCTTTCTCATGGACTTCTCAACTCACCTTGGAATTGTCACACAGACAAAGAGACACTTCATTTTCTTTAACCTACATTATATTGCCTGTTTTGCCCTTTGGAGGACTTAGCCTTCTACCATCCTGGTACATCAACATAGCATCTTTTTTTTTTTTTTAAATCAAGATTATATTGTTACTAACATTTATATAGTATTTACTATTTTACTACACATTTTACATTCATTTTTTAGTTAATCATCAGAAATTATAAATGAAGGAGTTATTAACATTTTTATTTGATAAATGTGGGAATTGAGGTTCTGGAGTGTTAAGAAATGTGTCTAATATCACACAGGTCAAAAGCAGTTCACATAAAATTCAACCTTAATAGTCCTCATATCAAAAGACTTTCTCCTAATAGAAAGTTTATAGAAATTTTTCTTTAAGACAATTACAACTTTTTAAAATCAAATTTTAGCCCCTCTCTCATTTTTTTTTCTAGATTCTGTAACAGTCTGCCCTCCTCATGAATGATCATCTTGTCTTCAAGTAAATGTATCCGCTTTCCCTGCGCCTTTGTAAAAATTATCCTTACCAACCCAGAGACTCATCTTCCTCTTCTTGCTCTCTTTAAAATGTAAATCAAAACTCATACATTAGGAAGTATATTTTAACTGAATAGTGTGATCCCACAAAATTTATTTTTACTTGGTTAATTAATGTTAGAGGGCAGCATTGTGCAGTGGTTAAGAACCGGTTCTGATCCAAATTGCCTGGATTCAAATCGTCACTCTACTACTGCCTACTAGTGTCAAATGCTTAGAATAACTCACAACGCATAATAGGTGCTCAATGAACGTTAATTAGTAGCAATTGGTATTTTTTGAATGGTGATTTATACGTATATGCACAGATATTTGGACTATGAACAGGTTCATATAGGTCCATTTGTTTCCAATCATATATAGTATTTATGAAGAATTCACTGTTTATTAAGACCCATGTCTATTGATAGGGAAAAAAAAACAGCAACAAGGAATAAATGAATACGACAAACCCCTGACATCGATGATTTTTGTTTTTTGGTTTAGATGCAGGTATGAAAAAAAAATCATTATTTCGGTTCCTTCTAATAACCAGTATCAGGTTTGATTTACTAATGTCTAAAAGGAAGAGAAAGACAAATATCCCAGCATTCATACACAGGTAACATTGACTGTTTAGGTGGATAAAATTTAGGACACTAGGAGAATATCGAAGAGAGACAGAATGAAAGAGAAGAATAAGGAGGAAAATTAATAGACGAGTATATCAGATCTTCACTGACATTCACATGGTATTTCATGACATTTAAAGTGACTTCTTACCTAGTTCTCAGCTGGTCTTCTTGTCAACCTTGAAAATATAATGTAGATATTAATATTTTCTTTGTAAGAAAATAGAGATTAAAAGTTACTAATTAATAACATGCACCCATACGTCAAATTTGTTGGTGATATGACATGGACTAAAACCCAGAGCAGTGAGGTAAGGATCTTTCCAGCATACATCTAGAGAATTTGGAATAAACAAAGAAATCTAAGGGTCATTTTTGTCATTTTTGCACTTATCTAAATGACTTAGCAAAGAAATAATGTGACAGTGGTATGCTAAGTTTACTTATAAAAGTAATTATTACAATTATTAACAATTTTTTATTGACTTAACATTGGTTTACAGCATTGTATAGGTATCAGGTGTACAATATTATAATTTGACATCTGTATATTCTACAGCGTGCTCACCACCAAAAATGTAGTTTCCACCATCACCATATAATTAACTTCCTTTACCCTCTTTGACCTCCTCCCACCCCCCTCACCATCTGGTAATCACCTAGACGTTGTCTGCTTCTATGAGTCCATTTCATTTTGTTTTGTTTATTCATTTGTTTCTTTTATCTTCCACACGTAAGTGAAATCATATGGTATATGTCTTTCTCTGTCTGACTTATTTAACTTAGCATTACACCCCCAATTTCTATTCATGTTGTCACACATGGCAAGATTTCATCTTAATTTAAGGCTGAGTAGTATTCCATTGTATATATACCACACCCTCTTTATCCAGTCATCCATCCATGGGCGTTTAGGTTGTTTCCAAGTCTCCACTATTGTAAATAATGCCACAATGATCATAGGGGAACATATATCTTTTCAAATTAGTGTTTTTGTTTTCTTCAGATAAATATTCAGCAGCGGCATAGCTGCAACATATGATAGTTCTTTCTTGATTTTTTGAGGAATCTCCAAACAGTTCTCCATAGTGTCTGCACGAATTTACATTCCCACCAGCAGTGTATGAAGGTTCCCTTTTCTCCAAATCCTCTTCAATACGTGTTATTTCTTGTCTTTTAATAATAGCCATTCTAACAGGTGTGAGGTGATATCTCATTGTGGTTTTGATTTACATTTCCCTAATAAGTAGTTACGTTGACCACCTTTACATGTGCCTGTTGGCCATCTGTGTGTCTTTGGAAAAAATGTCTATTCAGATCCTCTGCCCATTTTTTAATCATTATTTGTTTTTTGTTGTTATTGAGTTGTATGTGTTCTTTATATATTTTGGATATTAACCCCACATAAGATACATAATTTGCAAGAATTTTCTCCCAGTTGGTGGATTGTCCTTTTGTTTTGTTGATAATTTCCTTTGTCTTGCAGAAGCTTCTTAGTTCAATGTAGTCCCATTTGTTTATTTTTTCTTTTGTTTCCCTTACCTGAGGAGAGAGATCCAAAAAGATACTGCTAAAACCAATGTTAAAGAGCATACTGCCTAGGTTTTCTCCCAGGAGTTTCATGGTCTCAGATCTTACATGCAAGTCTTTAATCCATTTTGAGTTAATTTTTGTGTATGGTGTAAGACAGTGGTCCAGTTTCATTCTTTTGCATGTGTCTGTCCAGTTTTCCCAACACCAATTGTTGAAGAGACTTTCCTTTCTCCATTGTATGTTCTTGGCTCATTTGTCATAAAGTAGTTGTCCATAGATTTGTGGGTTTTTTTCTGGGCTCTCTATTCTGTTCCACTGATCTATGTCTGTCTTTCTGCTAATAACTTACTGTTTTGGTTACTATAGCTTTCCAGTAGAATTTGAAATCAGGGATGGTGATATATCCAGCTTTGTTCTTTTCTCTCAGGATTGCTTTAGGCTATTTGGGTTCTTTTGTTGTTCCATATAATTTTTAGGATTGCTTGTTCTATTTCTGTGAAAAATGCTGTTGGTGTTTTGGTAGGGATTGCATTGAATCTGTAGATTGCTTTGGCTAGTATGGACATTTTAACAATATTAATTCTTTCAATCCATAAGCATGACATATATTTCCATTTATTTGTATCTTTTTTAATTTCTTTCAGTAGTGTCTTCCAGTTTTCAGGGTACAGTTCTTTCACCTCCTTGGTTAAGTTTATTCCTAGGTGTATTATTCCTTTTGTTGCAATTGTAAAGGGGATTGTTTTCTTAATTTCTCCATCTGAGAGGTTGTTTTTAGTGTGTGGAAATGCAACATATTTCTGTATATTGATTTGTACCCTGAAACTTTACTGTATTCATGCATTATTTCTAATAGATTTTGGTGAAGTCTTTAGGGTTTTCTCTACATAAAATCATGTCATCCACGAATAGTGTCAGCTTTTACTTCTTCCTTTCTAATTTGGATGCTTTTTATTTCTTCTTCTTGCCTAATTGCTCTGGCTAGGACTTCCAATACCATGTTGAATAGAAGTGGAGACAGTGGGCATCCTTGTCTTGTCCCTGATCTCAGAGGAAAAGCTTTCAGCTTTTCACAATTGAGTATGATGTTCACTGTGGGTTTGTCATATATGGCTTTTATTATGTTGAGGTGCTTTCCTTCTATATCTATTTTATTGAGAGTTTTATCTTAAATAAATGTTGAATCTTATCTAATGCTTCCTTGGCATCTATTGAGATGATCCTGTGACTTTTATTCTTCATTTTGTTAATGTGGTATATCATGTTGGTTGATTTACAAGTGTTGAACCATCCTTGCATCCCTGGAATAAATCCCACTTGACTGTAGTGTATGATCATTTTAATGTATTGTTGAACTTGGTTTGCTAATATTTAGTTGGGGATTTTTGCTTTTATCTTCATCAGTGGTATTGGCCTGTAATTTTCTTTTCTTATGGTGTCCTTGTCTGATTTTGGCGTCACAGTAATGTTGGCCTCATAAAATGAGTTAGGAAACATTTCTTCCTCTCAAAATTTTTGGAAGAGTTTGAGAAGGATAGGTACTGAATCTCCATTCAGAGTTTGGTAGAATTCACTAGTGAAGCTGTCTGATCCTGGACTTTTGGTTTTTGATTACTGTTTCAGTCTCCTTACTAGTGATTGGTCTATTTAGATTTTCTATTTCTTCATAGTTAGGTCTTGTAAGGTTGTATCATACTAAAAATTTATCCATTTCTTCTAGATTTTCTACTTTGTTGGCATATTTGTAGTAGTTTGTAGTAGTCTCTTATGATCCTCTTTATTTCTGTGGTATCCATTGTAACTTTCCTTTCTTCATTTCTAATTTTCTTTCTCTCTTTTTCTTAGTGAGCTTAGCTATAGGCTTATCAATTTTGTTTATTTTTACAAAGAACCAGCTCTTATTTTCATTAATCTTTTCTATTATCTTTTTAGTCTCTATTCCATTTATTTCTTCTCTGATTTTTCTTATTTCCTTCTTTCTATCTGACTTTGGGCTTGGTTTTTTCTTCTTTTTCTGATTTTTTTAGGTATAGTGTAAGACTGTATATTGGAGATTCTTCTTGTTTTTTGAGGTAGACCTGTATGGCTAGAAACTTCCCTCTTAGTACTGCTTTTGCTGCATCCCATAAGTTTTGGTATGTTGTGTTTTCACTTTCATTTGTCTCCAGATATTTTTTGAATTCTTCTTTGATTTCTTCATTGATCCAATAATTGTTAAGTAACATGTTGTTTAGTCTCCACATATTTGTGACTTTTTCAGGTTTTTCTTGTAGTTGATTTCTAGTCTCATACCACTGTGGTCAGAAACATGCTTGATATGCTTTCAATCTTCTTGAATTTATTGAGGCTTGCCTTGTTTCCCATCATATGGTCTATCTTTGAGAATGTTCCATGTACACTTGAGAAGAGTGTATATTCTGCTGTTTTTGGATGGAGTGTTGTATATCTATCTATCAGGTCCATCTGGTCTAGTTTTTCATTTAATTCCAATCTTTCCTTGTTGGCTTTCGTTCTGGATGATCTATCCATTGATGTAAGTGGGGTGTTGAGGTCCCCTACTATTATTGTGTTGCTGTTGATTTCTCCCTTTAGGTCTGTTAATTGTTGCTTTATATACTTTGGTGCTCTTACATTAGGTGCATATATAGTCATAAATGTTATGTCCTATTGATGGAATGTCTCTTTTATCAGTATATCTTGCCCCTCTTTGTCTCTCATTGCTGTTTTTTATCTTGAAGTCTGCTTTGTCTGATATAAGCATGACAACACCTTCTTTCTTTTGCTTGCCACTAGCTTGGAGTATCATCTTCCAACCCTTCACTCTGAGCCTGTGTTTGTCTTTAGATTTGAGATGTGTTTCCTGGAGGCAGCATATTGTCAGATCTTGGTTTTTTTTTTTTTTTTGTGAGGAAGATCAGCCCTGAGCTAACATCCATGACCATCTTCCTCTACTTTATACAGGACACTGCCACAGCATGGCTTGACAAGCAGTGTGTTGGTGCGCACCTGGTATCCGAACCCGCAAACCCCGGGCCGCCGAAGCGGAGCACACACACTTAACCGCTATGCCACCGGGCCAGCCCCCTGTTGGGTCTTGTTTTTTACTCCATCCAGCCACTCTGTGTCTTTTGATTAGTGAGTTCAATCCATTTACATTTAGTGTGATTATTTAAATATGAGGGGCTAATACTGCCATTTTATCTTTTGTTTTCTGGTTGTTCTATATTTTCATAGTTTCATTTTCCTTGTGTTTCTGTCTTCCGTTTCAGTTGGAGGTTTTCCAAGATGTTTTTCTCAGCTACCTCTTATTTTATGTTTTGTATCTCTGCTCTAGAAATTTGTTTTATGTTACTTTGAGGTTAGTACACAAGATCTCATAGATAGAATAGTCCTTTTCCTGCTGATAACATCTTATCCCCACTTTCCTACACAGGTTCCATCCTTTCCTTCTCCCCTTTTATGTTTTTTTGTTGCAAGTTATCCTTTTATACATTATGAGTTCTTTACCATATAGAAGTATCTTTAGTTATTTTTAATGCTTTTTTCCCCTTTAACCTTTTATACTATAATTGTTTATTATATATGGACTGGTGAGCACCTCTGCTGCCTATTCTGTAATAGCTTTGCAATTTTCTGATTCTGTCTATTTATAACCTTACTCAAAGTTTTGTGTACTTTTACCTTTTTCTTTCGGGTAGGAGGGCTCCTTTCAATATTTCTTATAAGGCAGGTCTACTGGTGATGAGCTCCCTCAGCTTTTGTTTGTCTGGGGAAACTTTTATTTCTCCTTCATATTTGAAAGATAACTTTGCTGGATAAATTATTCTTGGTGGGCAGTTTTTATCTTTCAATATTTTGAGTATGTCATTCCACTCTCTCCTGGCCTGTAGAGTTGCTGCTGAGAAATCCACTGATAGCCTAACGGGAGTTCCTTTGTAGGTTATTGTCTTTTTTTCCCTAGCTGCCTTTAAAACTCTTTGTCATTGACTATGGAAGTTTCAATATAACGTGTCTTGGAGAAGGCCTTTTTGTATTGAGATAATTAGGTGTTCTATTACCTTCATGTAGTTGTGTATCCAGTTCCTTCCGTGGGTTTTGGAAGTTGTCAGCTATTATTTCTTTAAATATGCTCTCTGCTCCTTTCTCCCTCTCTTCTCCTTTTGGTATACCCATTATCCTTACATTGCTTTTAATAATAGAGTTGGATATTTCTCATAGAATTTCTTCATTTTTAAAAAAATCTTATTTCTCTCTCTTCCTCCACCTGAATCATTTCTAGATTCTTGTCTTTGAGCTTGCTAATTCTTTCTTCCATACGGTCTGCTCTATTTCCAATGCTTTCTACTTTATTCTTTCTCTTATTTATTGAATTCTTCAGCTCTAGAATTTGTTTGATTATTTTTTAGACTTTTAATTTCTTTGTTGAAGTACTACTTTTGTTCATTATTTTTATTTCTGAGCTCATTGAACTATCTTTCTGAGTTTTTTTGTAACTTGTTGAGTTTCTTCATGACAGTTATTTTGAATTCTCTGCCAGATCATAATCTTTTGTGACTTCAAGCTTGGTTTTTGGAGAATTGTCATTTTCTTTTTGTGTTACCACATTACTGAAGTTTTTCATGGTGCTTGATGAGTTGTTCCTCTGCTGGCGCATTTGTAGTAGCAAACACTTCTTTTTAGGTAAAGCTTTGTTTCCTTTGATAGGAGCTGCTTCTGATTGTATTTGAGAGCTGGCACTTTCCACCCTCCATGGCCTCTGCCAGAGGTGTTGTCAGTGCGCTGCTTGTGACTTTGAGGTTGCTGGTGCCTCGCTGCTGTCAATGTTGCTGTGGTGGCAGGTGTTGCCACTGGGGACACTGGACTGGTGAGCACCTCTGCTGCTTCCAGAGTTGCTTGGGTCATGGGTTCCCCCACTGCAGCAAGGGGAGAGTGGGGTGAGAATGGGGTCACAGGCACCTCCACCACTTTCAGAGTTGTTGGGTCCATAGGTGCTGCTGCCTTTTGTGGGAGAACAGGGGCTGCAAAAAGCAATGCATCTGGGGAGGGTGGAGGTGCCTGCACTGCCCCTGCTGCTGCTCCTGGGATTTCTTGGTGTGCTGGCATTGTCACTGCCAGGGGCGCTTGGTTTGCAGGCATTGATGCTGATTCCAGGTGGACCAGGGTAGCAGGCACTACCGCCTCAGGCAGGGAGTATTTGGATCAGGGGTGTTGCTGTGGTTCCTGGAGCCGCCAGTCACAGGCACCACTGTGGTTCCTGGAACCTCAGGTCAGGAGCACTGCTGATGCTGCTGGGGGAACCGAGGTCTTAGATGCAGCCCCTGCTGCTGGAAGGGCCATGGTCACAGGCACCACCACCACTGCTGGGGCAGGGGGCTGAGTCGTGAGTGTCACAGCGGTTCCTGGAGCCCCTGGATGCAGATGCGCTCACCGCCTCGGCTCCTGGAGCCCCTGGATGCGCTCGCCGCCTTGGCTCCTGGAGCCTCCAGTCATGGGAGTTGCTGCAGTTCTTGGAGCCTCTGGTCACGGGAGCCACCACAGCTCACCTGGCTCCACCACCTCCCTGAGGTCCAGCCCACCCACCTCCGGGTGTTTAGGTGCATGGATCTCTCAGGGGTTCTGGAGCACTGTGCAGGGAGTCCTCTGTGGGTCTCTGTCTGTCCTACTACCGGTAATTTAGAGGAGAGAGACAAAGGGAGCAAGTCACACTGTGATGATGCCAACGGGGCTTTCCTACAATAATTAATCTTTAATATTTATCTAACGTTTGTAACTGAAATTTGTCTGACTCCTTAGTGGAACAAAAGGTGAAATAATTAAATGTATTTTTAAAAGTGTTGAAAAATATGCATTTAAAAATATTATATAATACGCCTTACATATCTTTTGATGATAATAAATTTTTTTATTTCTCCATAATATATAATAAATGGCAGATTAATGATTCATGACATGAGTAAATGTCTTATAATAAATGGATTACAAATATATTTACATAGAGATGTACTATTTCTTAATTTACATTTACAGGGGAGGACAGAGATATAATTATATTTAGCATAACTACTGTTGAGGCATAAATGAAGTTTCCTACCTTGTGATTAAGTTTGGAAGGACTTGTGTTTGCTTAATGCCCATTGAAAATGTCAGTAGAAAGATACTGAGAATCATAATCTCCCTCCACCATCCCAGACAAATGAAACTGCTACAGACTTTTTTATACATTTTGCAAACAAAGACCCAGTAAAGTGAAAAAATAAAGAAAGAAAAAAATACACAAGGTTATTTTAGAATTATTTACAATGTATACAATGGATATACTTCAACTATAGTTCTCTTTTAAAACACACGTTTTTTTCTAAATTTAAAAATATAGCAAGTTTACTGTTTATATTGATGTGTAATCTATGTAATAAAATAAAATCAACTTAGTTCTTAATTCTCTTTATATTTAAAGAAAGGAAAATAAAAACAGATGAAATATGTTGCTTATAATAAGGGGAAGTGTATCATTAAAGATATTCTTACTTGGAACTTGCTTCAGTTTAACAAAACTCTTTATCAATAATTAACTACATTGTCCTGTGCTAACTGAAGGCTAATATATGTATTGCCATAAAATATCAATTATTTTCTCAGTAACATTTTTCTTGTATCTCCACCACGGTGTATCATTTAAAACACTTTCCTGAGTGTTGTCTTAGATGACAAAATCCTAAGCACATCATTGTGTGTCTTTCTGTGATTATAAAGAGGCCACTCTCCTTACTTCAGGGACATGCGTTTTTCTTCATCAATAAATTAATTTCTTTAATGACTTCTGTCCAGATGCACATGGACCATATAAGACTTGTAAGAACTTCTTTTAAAATCATCTCTTGGTCATTAGATATTTATTTGAAGAGTTTTTTCTGTATTTATTACATATAGATGGCAAAATTTCAACTTTACAAATGTGTATATAACAGATTATACCAGTTGTCCTCAATGAAGGCAAGCATGTTTATAAAAAAAAGGTGCATATTTCCAGAAACGACAGTGTATGTATGTATGCACATATCTAACTATTATCTATTTATCTAGGTGACTCTCTAGATACAGATATTGATAGAGTTCAATTAAAATGATCTCCTAAAATACATATGTTTATATAAATTAATTTTTTCACTTTACAATAAATTTTGAGTTCTTTAAATATGTGCTGATATGGATAAGTCACATCTATTAAGGGGAACAAATAGTTCACCTCGATAGGCTATGTTTCTGTAAATTATTTAATTAGCTTGCTGGCATTTGAATAACATTATCCAAGGATTTGCTACCACAGGTAAGTCTGCAATAACACCAATGTGTGTGCACATGTGTCTGTGTGCATCAATATACGTCTGTGTATCCAAATAAGTAGTGATTGTCTTAAAAGTGTGTTGGTTAACGGTTAAACTACAGCCTAGATGAAAATAAAAACAAGTTTTTGTGTGATGGTGTGTGTATGTGTGTGCATTTATTTATGGAAAAGGGTCTGAGAAAAAAAGGAGATAAAATTCGATAGGTACTGATGTCCTTGTAGGGAGTAAAAGTGACCATGTTAAACTTCAGCATTATTAGAAAATTTAAGTTTAAATTTACCTGTCAAATATATACAGAAAATTAATCAGAAATTTGAAAAAAGAATATGTGGGTATAAATATATTAACAGAATGAAACAAAGACAACTAAAACCACTAAAATGTAGGAAAAGGCATGTATAAAACAAGCAAGTATAAAACAAAAATATAAAAGTATCCAAAAACATCAGAAATCAGTATACACATGAATGGATTAAGCCCACTGGTTAAAAGGCCCTGCTTTCTGATGGAATTCCTCTGCCTCCCCTCAAAGGCCATGTGTTTTTTGCATGACAGGGTTTTAAAACAAAATGATGCAAAAAGTTTAAAAATAAACAGAATGAAAAGATACACCAAGTATAAATAACAAAATTAAAGTGGCTATCATATTATTCATGCTGGAAAAACTAATCAAGGTTTCAAAGTGTATAGCGTTGAAAGGAACAAAAGAATTGTATTTTATATTGATAATAGTCATTTTCCACATAAATTGCCAACATCACTTCTGTGTCCTTTTGATATGAACACATTAATATTTTATCAGTTCTTTGTGTGCATTTTGCATTTTCTCTGTTTTCCCTGTCCTCAGACTTGGAAAGAGCTATTTCTCCAAGTTTCACCTCTTCATTATATTGGTTTTCAGAACCAAGATATGGGTGCTGTGTGTACACATTACTCCTGGGAGGTCATTGTTTCTAGATTTTTTCAGTATAAAAAAACTAGGAAATATATGTTTTAAATTATAAATTTATATTCTAATTTCTAACTCAAATTTAGCAGTAAGGTTTTTATTTACTTATTTTATTTAACACTTTTATACTCTACAAACTATTCCCAAAAAGCTCAATATATTTACATATTTTATTTATCCTATAACATACATTATAAATAATTATTTTAAATACATTGATAATGTATTTAATGTAGTTTAAAATAGTGTAATTTAATGTAGTTTAAAATTACATTGTCAACATTACTGCTAACAATAAAGCTATTGAATGAAGTTTAGAATGTCTTTGTAGTTAATTTTGTTCTTAGACATAAACCACCAAATCCATGCACTAAGAGAACTGTGTGGAAGTTACCTGAAATATTATTTATTCTTTATGGCTGTGTTATCAATTTAATATAGAGTTAGATTTATTTTTTAATGGTTGTGCTTAATTTTGCATTTATTTTTCCCAATTTTTAAGGAATTTTCTTGTCATTGTGGTTGAATTTCATTTTTAGAAATGTAAAATAAATATAGTTCAAAGTCAAAACCATGTAAATGTACCCACTTTATGTATCATTCCCCTTGTTCTAACTTTTATATAAAATTAAGTACAGGCACACCTCAGAGATAGTGCGGGTTCAGTTCTGGACCACCTCAAGAAAGCAAATGTTGCAATAAAGGGAGTCACACAAATTTTTTGATTTTCCGTTGCATATAAAAGTTATGTTTACACTATACTATAGGCTATACTATAGTCTGTTAGGTGTGAAATAGACTTATGTCTAAAAAACAACATACATACCTTTATTAAGATATATTCTATCGCTAAAAAATGCTAAACATCATCTGGGCCTTCAGCAGGTCACAATCTTTTTGCTGGTGGAGAGTCTTGCCTCAGTGTTGATGGCTGCTGACTGTTCAGGGCGGTGGTTTCTGAATGTTGGGGTGATCATGACAGTTTCTTAAAATAAGGCAACAATGAAGTTTGCTGCATCAATTGACTCTTCCTTTCTCTGTAGCATGCGATGCTGTTTGAAAGCATTTTACCCACAGTAGGACTTCTTTCAGCATTGGAGTCAATCCCGTCAAACTCCACCACTGCTTCATCAACTAAGTTTACGTAATATTCTAATCTTTTGTTGTCATTTCAACAATCTCCACAGCATCTTCACATGGAGTAGATTTCATCTCAAAAAACCACTTCCTTTGCTCATCCCTAAGAAACAATTCCTCATTCATTAAAGTTTTATCATGAGATTGCAGCAATTCAGCCACATCTTCAGGCGCCACTTCTAATGCTAGTTCTCTTGCTATTCCCACCACATCTGCAGTGACTTCCTCCACTGAAGTCTTCAACCCCTCAAAGTCATCCATGAGGGTTGGAATCAACTTCTTCTAAACTCCTGTTAATGTTGATATTTTGTCCTCTTCCCATGAACGTTCTTAATGGCCTCCAGAATGATTAATCCTTTCCAGAAGGTTTTCAGTTTACTTTGCCCAGATCCATTAGAGAAATCACTATCTATGGCAGCTATAGTATTATGAAATGCATTTCTTAAATGCTAAGACTTGAAAGTCAAAATTACTCCTTGACCCATGGGCTACAGAATGGATGTTGTGTTAGCAGGCATGAAAACAACATTAATCTGGTTGTACATCTCCATCAGAGCTCTTGGGTGACCAGGTACATTGTCAATGAGCAGTAATAGATTGAAAGGAATCTCTTTTCCTGAGCAGTTGGTCTCAACAGTGGACTTAAAATATTCAGTAAACCATGTTGTAAACAGAAGTGCTGTCATCCAGGCTTTGTTGTTCTATTTATAGAGCACAGGCAGAGTAGATTTAGCATAATTCTTAAGAGCACTAGGATTTCCAGAATGGTAACTGAATAACGGTAAATTGGCTTCAACTTAAAGTCACCAGCTGCATTAGCCCCTAACAAGAGAGTCAGCCTGTCCTTTGAAGCTTTGAAGCCAGGCATTGACTTCTCCTCTCTAGCTATGAAAGTCCTAGATGGCATCTTCTTCCAACATAAGCCTGTTTCATCTACATTGAAAATCTGTTAAGTGTAGCCACCTTCATTAATCATCTTAGCTGGATCTTCTGGAGAACTTGCTGCAGCTTCTACATCAGCACTTGCTGCTTCACTTTGCACTTTTATGTTATGGAGATGGCTTCTTTCCTTAAACTTCTTGAACCAACCTCTGCTAGATTCAAACTTTTCTTCTGCAGCTTCCTCACCTCTCTCAGCCTTCACAGAATTGACGAGAGTTAGGGCCTTGTCTGGATTAGGCTTTGGCTTAAAGGAATGTTGTGGCTGGTTTGATCTTGTATCCAAACCACTAAAAGTTTCTCCATTTCAGCAATAAGGCTGTTTTGTTTTCTTATCATTTGTGTGCTCACTGGAAGAACTTTTAATTTCCTTCAAGAACATCTCCTTTGCACTCACAATTTGGCTAACTGTTTGGTACAAGTGTCAAGCTTTTGGCTTACCTCAGCTTTCAACATGCCTTCCTCACTAATCTTACTCATTTCTAGCTTTTGATTAAAATCAGAGACGTGTGACTCTTCCTTTCACTTGAACACTTAGAGGCCATTGTAGGGTTATTAATTGGCGTAATTTCAA
This sequence comes from Diceros bicornis minor, assembly GCF_020826845.1. Taxonomy (NCBI): domain Eukaryota; kingdom Metazoa; phylum Chordata; class Mammalia; order Perissodactyla; family Rhinocerotidae; genus Diceros; species Diceros bicornis. The sequence continues at coordinate 1,130,484 of NC_080754.1, read as the reverse complement.
TGTTGTTGTGTCTCAGGGAATAGGGAGGCCTGAGGAGAGGGAGAGAGATGGTGGAGGGGTGGCTGGTGGGTGGAGCAGTCAGAACAGACACAACATCCATCAATTAAGTTCGCCATCTTATATGGGTGCAGTGTGTGGCACCTCAAAATAATTACAATAGTAACATCAAAGATCACTGAACACAGATCACCATAACAAATATGATAACAATGAAAAAGTCTGAAATATTGCAGGAATTATGACACAGAGACACGAAGTGAGCAAATGTTGGAAAAATGTCACCAATAGACTTGCTCAACACAGGGTTGTCACAACTTTCAATTTGTAAAAAAATGCAGTATTTGTGAAGCACAACCAAGTGAAGTGCGATAAACAAGGTATGCCCATAGTTCATATTTCATTCTTAAGTTCCTTTTAGTAAATTAAATAAATCTGCCTGTATAATTTTATTTACCCTCTTTCTTACAGAAAAGAGAGCTAACTATATTGGCTCTTTTTTTTTTCCCAGCAGTTACTCAATCTGACTTGATCAGTTCTCCCTCATTCTTTCTCCTAATAGAGTGGTATTTCATTGTGTAGATGACCATACCATGATTTAGACTGTAATGGCATGATCTTTGTTTTTATTCCCAGCCTCCCTACAAAAATAAAGGAAATAATTAGGGCTCACATTAATTTAGTTACTGGTAAAAAATTTTTTTAAGTAGATACAGAGGTATACACAGACTCGCACATGGATAATATGGGTTTCAATTATTATATCCATACTTACATGGAAAAATGGTAAAGGATATACGGTGGTTTCCAAATCAGTTCTCAGTATTTCCTTCCTTAAGAAATAATGAGAAACATCATGTCCATGCTGGTCATGTTTCTTTTGCTCTGCTCTTAATCTGTGCTGTTTCACTGTCTGGTGAGAGAAAGAATGTAATTCTTCTAGCTTCTTTTCCAAGTTTGTGTTTATACCTTGGCACAAAGCATATTGTTGAGTTCTTCTGTGTGCTCCAAGGGAATGACAGAAGACTGTCTCTTTATTCTTATATCATCAGCTGTTTTCTCTTCACGGTGATCAGCATTTTTCTGTTTCTACAATGTTCTTGGTATATACCAAGGGAATGGAATGAAGGGAAATATTCTTCTCCTGCCTGTGAGTTGTGACTAAAAATCCATCTTCATTTTCCTATCACTTACGTGATGCTAGATATGATGGGTATTACCAGAAACAATTCTATAAATGTTTGCAAGACAGTGTTCAAGTGCCAGCTCTTCCTCTCACTGGCTGTGTTGTCTCAACCATTATATTTTAATCCTCTAATCTTTGGCTTCATTGTCTTTAACATAGAAAAAATATAATAATATAATATCGGTTATTATATTTATATAATAACTTGTATATTATTATTATTTATATTTATTTAATATATGATATATAACAATATGGGCAGGGGGATGATCATTAGGGCTAAATGAGATGATACACACACATCACCTACCATGTGGTCTGACATGTAGGAAATGAACAAGGATAGAACTTGTTTTTTGGTGGTTGTCGTGTTAGTTATAATTAACTCTTTCTCTTTATATCGAACTCTTTCTGTCAGCAATAGCCAGAATGCAGTAGAATAATTTCCTGTTAGGATGTAGATCAATATGATTAACATGGAAATATTTATGACATAAATTTTACCAAAAAATAAGATGGAAATTTGCATGTAGTGTTCAATATAAAAATTTAAAAAATATTAAAAGGATATAAAATATACCTAAATAAACTTGAGAGGTTTTGATAGTAGGAATAATCATGATATTCCTCATATTTGTGCTTTCACAAAGTGTATATTTTATTTAAATAATATTTATTAATATTATAATAAAATATAGTAAATAATTTAATACAATATACCTGGAAAATCATACTAATTTTTTTTTAATAATGAGCTTAGGAAATACTTTACCCTTTTCCTCCAAAATATAAATATGTTCTTAAAAACTTAAACTATTTCTTATTAAAGACGTAACACCAACCTGCAAATTTTACATAACATCAACTTGCACACAATCCCGACCCTCTGAATGGGCACCTACAGCATTGTCCACTGAAACAGCAAGGTTAACTGTTGGCGCCGTCGCAGCCCCCTCCTCACTGCTGCAGGACACTCCTCTTGACGGATGTCAGCGCCGTGATGCCGCGGGAAGTCTGTGGCTTTCATTACCTGGATTTACAGTGGTGTTCAGCAGAGGCTTAAATTGCACTGTGAGCCGTGACAGCCGCAAAAACACCCCAGAGGACAACTTTGTCAAACCCAGAGGGCTCCAGAGAGGCTTAGTGGAGTCAATGAAAACATAAAGCTGGAAGAGCCTGGAGACAAAAGAGTAAGGAGGAAAAGAAAGAAAAGAAGAAGGAGGCTGGCTGAGCGTGCAGGTGCCTGCATCGCGTCCCGTGTGGCTGTGCACAGAGGACAGGTGTGAGCTGCACGGGAACCGAGAGCCATCAGCACATGCCCAGATCCGTGAACGTTAGTTCCACGTGCTTCAGTGGATTTATGTCTATATTTTATTCTCCTACAGGATTCTAAATTGATTTGATTTGCTTCAATTTGATTGCTAATCTCCCAAGGAAAAAAGAAAAAGAAACTGCATTCTTTGTCTCTTAAATAATTCCCATCAAAATAAAATAGGTGAAGACAAATTCTCAGTTGATCTTTGCATCTCAAATCTTTATAGAAGGGTGAAGATCATTGTTTATATCATTTATTATAGGAAACTGAGGTTCCAAGAAATGAAAGATACTCCACGGAGTAGAGGTAGAAGTAAATTATGAAGCAGAGTTTATTTCTCTGACCTGAAGACAATCAGAATATCCTACTGTGGTTGTCAGTGAAATATTCTCATTAAAAAAAGAAAACCTGGTGGTAACAGTAAGCCTACCTGTCTTCACTTGGGGAAGAACAGCAGCAGCACACCTGAAACAGATCTGGCGTGGTCTCTCCCCTTATCTTTACACTTCATTGGAAACAATCTGAAACAGTAGGCACGTCGCTAATCCTGGTGATCAGAACCCTCATAAGTCTTGTACACGCTCTCATGCGCAGACACAGGAGATGCGCTTCATTAGTCTCTGCTTCTCTTCAGAGCCATCAGGAACAGCGAATATTAATACTACTTCACTCTTTCCCAACACACACACTCACACACGCTTTTTGAGGTTTGCCAATGCATCAGGCGCTTCACGCTTATTCACGAGGGTGAAGTTCTTATATATATATTGTGATTCTATCTGTGTAGTTGAAAAAAGGAGTAAACACAGATATAAAAGTTGCACTATGCACTGTCCCAGTTGTAGGGAATTTCAAACTTTAATTTGTGATGGAAACTATATGCAAATAAAATAATTGGAGATTATTACATGAGTTACTAGCAAAGAAGAAGAGACATGTACATGTGCACAGGAATAAGGAAAATAAAGATCGCCTTTGTATGAGTCAGCATTCTCCAGAGACACAGAACCAACAGGATCCATGTATACATCTAGACAGAGATGGAGAGAGAGAGATTTTAAGGGAACTGGCTCACACAAATGTGGAAACTGGCAAGTGCAAAATCTGCAGGGTACGCCAGCAGGCTAGTGACTCAGGGAAGAGTTGATGTTCCTGTTTGAGTCTAAAGACAGTCTGGAGGCAGAATTCTCTCTTTCTCAGGGACTGTAGTTTTTTTGGTTAAGGACTTCAACTGATGGGGTGAGGCCCACCCACACTGTGGAGCATAATTTGCTTTACTCAAAGTCTAGGGAATTAAATGTTAATCTCATCTAGAAAATACCTTCACAGCAACATCTGAGTGGTGGCTGACCAAAGATCTGGGTTCTTTGGCCAATTTGATACATAAAATTAACCATCACAATCTCTCCCTGGGTTGTTTTTTTGGTTTGTTTTTTGTTTGTTTTTTACCTGGCTCATGAAGGATGATACAAGCAAACAGAAATCGGGTATACGGCTTTTAGATTCAGGTAAGTACTCACTATTTCTTCCTTATATATGGGTGGACTCAGTAACCTATATTCTAAAGTTTAGCTATTCACGACCACTTCGCCTCCAGACAAACGAACCAAATCAAGGAGACACGATGATTTTCACCAATATACTTAATGAGAAAGGTCCAATAATTATTGTGATCATTGGAATACTACATTAATGAGAAAAGACAGACAGTATTCTGAAAGTTTTGTTTCTTCTTTTCAGTAATAACATTATACCATAAACCCTAATTATATTATTAGGATAATCCAATAACAAAAAATATACTATTCTTTCTTCCTTGCTGGAAATTGTCATTAATTATGAAGGACATTTTTCAAGGATGTATATATATCAAAAAATACTCTTCAAAAACTATGATAACCTGTCTATTTTGTCAAAATAATTGGTTGACAAGCTCACTTTAAAAATTTAGGGACATCTATATCCGATTAAAATGGCGAAATAACTATAATAACTGTTCAAATACTGCACGACAGGCAAGGCAGAACTGTTATCACGAGAGAAGGGGAAACTGAGGGATGTTCCATAGCCTGGAGACACTCCCCAGGTGCAGCCAGTCCGCACAGAGCGGGACACCGCACAGAGTGAAGGTACGGAGATCCACGCCCAGGTGAGGGAGCGAGCTGGACTTCATGGGGCAAAGACCTGGGGGAGGACTGTACAGAGATGGCTTCCCTCATGCTAACTTAAGATCTAGCTGTTACAAAACTAATAGGAGATTGAATAGAAAATTTAAAATCCTAAAGAAAGCAAAAATGAAAAGAAATAAGAAACAACAAACCAATGAGACAGATGTAAAACAAAGATGGCAGAGTGAAATATACATATGGACCATGCACTTCAATAAAATGCAGAAATTTTCCATTTGGATCCCAAAACAAAGCTAACCTATATGCTATTCATAACACTTGCATTTTAAATATAAAAACAGGCAGTGATAAAGTAACAGGGTATGAAAACATAAACCAGCAGGGACTCATAGAAAGTTACCAGGATTACACTCTTGATTATGTTATCGTGAGACAGAAGAGATGGGCTAACATTAAGAAGTGCCGCGGAGACAGAAGTAAAGTTCTTAATGAGGAAAGGAGAAAATCATCAAGAAGACATAAAAATCCTGAAAGCCTAATAATCAAACTTTAAGATAGATAGGTAAAAGATAAGTAAAAACTGACAAATCTAAGATGGAAATAGAAAAAGCTAACATTATTATTGGAGATTCCGACATCTCATCTATCACTAATTGTTAGAAATAGAAGACAAAAAATCAGTAAGTATATAGAATATCTGAACAACTTTCCCACCAAATTAATTGCCATTTATAATCACTCAAAAACAGCAGAATACATCTGCAAATGGAGCATTCAATATAGACAGTGTCCATTGTGGTAATGATCGATATATAGATCAATAAAAGAGGAGAGAGTCAAGAAATAAACACAGACTTACAGGGTGAATATATTTTCTACAAAGCGCCGAGTTAGTTCAATAGAGAAAAGGCAGTCTTTTCAATAAATGATACTGAAACAACTGAATAGTTTTATGGAAAAAAATAAAAACAACGCTTCTTCCAAAGAAAAATGAGCAAACTATTTTGAATAGACCATTCACAAAAGAAGACTGATGAATGGCCAACAGGCACATGAAAATTAGTCACCCAGAAAATGCAAATTAAAACCATAATGAAGTAACACTGCACAATTACTAGATTTGTTAAAATCCAAATGCTTGACAATCCCCAGTGTTGGCAGGGATGTGGAGCCAGTGGAACTGTCAGGGATTTCTGAGTGAAATGCACAATGATGCAGCCATCATCAACTCATGAATAAGCAAACCAACTGTGATGTCTCAACATCACAGAATACTACTCAGCAATAAAAACAAACAACATATTTATACATTGAAAAACATGGATGAATTTCAAAAAACATTTTGCTATGTTAAAAAAAGTCAAACAAAAAAAGAGTAAATATTATGTTATTATTTACCTGAAATTACAGAAAAGGTAACACCTATAGGGACAGAAAGGCGATCAGCGGCCCCCAGTGCTGAGGGCTTGGGTCAGGGGAGGCACGGACTGCAAAGGAGCTCAAGGACACAGGTTAGTTGGTTGGACATGTTCTATATTATGATTGATGTGGTGATGACTACATGCAATTGCCAAAATTCATTAAACTGTACACTTACAAGGGTAAAATTTATTCTTGTTTACTTTTTTATATTCAACATTTGTTTTTCAGAATAAGGTTCATATAATTCAGAACTTCAGGTTATACTCCTTCTTTTGCAAAATTTGAAGCTGACTCTGGGGCACGCGCTCCTCTGCCGCCTGCGCGCACACTGGCTCCTGGCGTGCTCCCACTCCTCACAGTCAGCAGTCGAGTCTTCTCATCACAGGGCGCACACTGGAGGCTGCCTGATCCTGTGGCCCTGTTCCGCCAGCGAGAGCCAGCACCCCTCCCGCTTCTGTAGCCCAGTGACTGACAGCTGTGTGAGGATACAACACAAACGCTCCAGCTCCTCTCTCTCGTCAGAGCCACTCTGAGTTGGTGCTCACACTGTCTCCAGAGATCCCCGCAAGATGGAACCCAAGTGCCCTACAGAGGACTCTGCCCCTTATTGAAGCTCACCCCACCTGAACAATTCCCTTACTCTCCTGATGCTTACTAGAAGGCTTCTTAAATTTCTTACACACAAATGTTCATCCTTGGATCTCCACTGATATGACCCAACCTAAGAAAAAGACATTCTTTGGTTCTATTCGCGAGTCTGCCGGGTAAAAGTCAGAAAACGCCAATTAGAGTCAGAGAAGGTTTAGGACAAGGATGAGCTGCACCAGAAGCACCGCTGGACTGCCAAGGCTCTCGTGATCCCGTGTCTTCTCTTTTCTTTCCATCAGCCTAGTTCCGTCCTGCTGCATAGGGTTACCTCTACACAACGAGTGGAGGTGGGGAGGGCAAGGCAGACACAGCACCACCAGAGGCTGTCAGAAGCCACGCTCTGTTTACAAGGTCTAAAGCGACAGTGAAGGGCTTGATTATCAAGCTGTCATATCTTCAGGAGGGGAAGTAAATATTTTCTGTGGCTATTTGTTTTAAATATTTTTTTCTCTTCCCATTATATCTCTATAGAAAAGTACACGTTGAGATGCACTTGAGCTACAGGCTTTATTGAAGGACAGGAGACATGGTGCATTGTGTATGGAGGCATTGACTGAATATTTGTTGATGGATTTTTTTGTTGGATAGTAATAAAAAGAAATAAGATGACTAAAAGCTCTGGTAGGAGTCTGTTAAGCAAGTAGTTATTCATATTATTTATTACTTGAAAAAAACTAACACATTTTATGTGATTCTTAGGTTCAGCATCAATGTGTCTCCAGCCAACATGCAGGCACTGGTTTTCGTAAAAGTAAAAGGCAATGACAAGAAGGCTGTGGGCTGAGTTTTACTTGGTTGCGTGATTTCATTTTGGACTGAAACAGTGTTTTTGGATTGTTTTACTTCAACCTATTGTAGGGCAGACTATTGATACAGAGTATGTGTAGAGACTTTCTGGGTCAAAAAGCATGGGATATCTGCATTTTATAAAATATATTTCTTTTGAAATTTTTCTCTATCACATTCATGTTTTCACTAGTAAATGTTCCGCAAGGTGTTTAAATAATTGTTTTCTATTAATATGATAATCAACTGAACAAGGAAGACGTGGAGAATGTTAACATACCTCTACTTATGAAGAGGAAATTACAACCAGTAGAGACATCTCTTTAAATCAATACTAGCTACAATTTACCCTCTCTACCACTGGGACTAGAAACAGAAATATATACAGGATGCTCATGAGGTTTTCTGTTATAGCATCAAAATCCATAACCACAAGCAATAAGAAATAATTAATATTGTGAAATGATTCCTGAATGGCATAACATGAGGTTCAATTACGTGATATCTTGGAGATAAATCCTTATGAAGATGATGATAATGACGATGATGACAGTAGAGAAGGAGGGAAAAGTGGGGACGAGGAAGGGAGCAGTGGAGGACAGTGAGGTAGGGAGGGAGACAGACGAGGAATATGAGAGATATGGAGAAAGGAGACATATAGGGTGAAAAGCAAAGAGCAAAAAGAAATAATTATTTTATGTAAACTGAGTTGAACAGTAGTAGTTACTTTAATGGTTCTTAAGAGTTTAGAATGTTACATTTAATTTCACCCAGTAATTTTTTTGTTTTCTTAGCATATGTATGAGGGTTGTTTTTTTAAGTGAGAAACAGAAAAATGTATTTAATAATTAAGATGCTAGTTTTAAAATATCAGTGTCATGTGATAAATATCAACACATGTCAATATATACATAATATGCATCCATTCATACAGATACCCTTACGTAGTCTTATCCATTTGTATAAGTACATAGATACACAATTACACAATTTTCCTATTTTAATAAACCCTATTCTCCCCTCATTATTGTTTAGAAAACTCACATCATTTTGCACACAGAAAGAATTTTTTGCATTACCTGCCATGAACTGCATTTGGTGACTCTTTTCTCCTGATTCTCATATATAGGCAGTGCATGACTTCCTCCTTAGCAGACTCTGTGTGATGCTTTTTATTGCTTTTGGCATTGATAATTGGCAGGAGAATTTCTTAGGAGTGTAGGCAATATGTGCCAACACAACACTCAGAGAATAAATGACACGTCCTGGGGTGGCCTTACGGGCGAAGTATTGGTAAATTAAGTCAAACCTTGAATAGGTGGTACCAGGGAGGTAATGTAAATTGAAAAGTGATTAAATAACACTAGTAAATGGCTATTTTGCAAGATAAATGTACAACTCAGTTAGCATAAGATACAAATACATATTAGGAGAAAAAATTTCTTGTGAAATATGCAAAATATCTGTTCCTTTTTGGGTTGGCTTCCACAGAGTTAATTGATCTTCAGAGAGTCTAGTTCTGTTTTCCCTGCATGATTCAATGACGCAAGCTCTATTGACTACAAGGGGCGAGGAATGCTCGCTGTGTGGACAATAACAAAAGAAAAATAGAAACGCCATGGGGGCCAGCACCCTGAAGGTTCTCAGAACCTGGTCGTTCTTCCTCAGCAGACACTCGGCTGGGCCCCACTGAGATACTGACTGATGCATCTACTTGGCCAATGACCCAGCTGCACCTGGACCTACGCTGAGAATTGTTTTCTTGTTCTTACTGGGAAAGCTAACAGGTTACGTTGGTCTGGAAAGATCTGAATAAGCGTGATGCATGTTCCTTTTCCTGAGGATCTATCAGTTCACTTCTTCCAACTCCATTCTATCAGATTCAGGTATATTCCAAAATCTATTTGTCTGAAGGATGAGAGTTTTCTCTCATTGAACAGATGTAGAACAATTAGAAATTAAAACACATATTTAATCAGATTATGCCACAAAGTACACATTTATCTTTAATTGTACAGTTTGATAAACCATTTTTATTCTATAAATCTTGAATATTAATGTAGATTTACTTTTTCCTACAGACAATAGGTGGACTTGTATATTATTACACGTTTAGCCAAAATACACTTAGAATCTAATGCTAAATATCATAATGAATAAGATCCTATCAATTGTTTTCTTCTTATAGAAGATAAAAATATATTCTACATATAGTTTGGAAACAATTTTGTGCCATTTCAAACCCAACTCCAAGGGTAGGAAATTAGTCATAAAAATTTAACTAACTAGTTTCAAAAATGGTATTGAACCAAAAGTTATTAAAAAATTAAGGGCTGATGTGTAAAAAGAACGTGCTTATTCTATCATAGTTTTAGAAGTACAGTGATTCTAAAAGTTGGCAAAGGATCCTACAAGCAAAAATTGAAATTATAAACTGTGAAAGTGACTAGAGAATAAATCTTTTATAAAGTCTAATTTTTAAAGAAGGCATAGAAATGATTTGCCCAGAATATATAACACTAACCTACGTATGCACACACACACACATATAAATGGAAGTGGTTACCTACAATAGTCCCTTTTCTCTTTCTATGGTCTTTCTGTAGAATGGTACCAGTGTCTTCATTTTTTGTCTAGGTAAAGATGATTCTAAGGGCCTGAATAGACTAAGAGGAAATATTTGAGGTATATTTGAAAAATTCTTTACAAGACAAAAATATTTGTGAAATAATATTAATAATCAGCATGCACTTATAATGTTTGTCATTAAATATCTTAGGCATTTTCTATTGTGTTAAATAGCAATATTTGTTTTTTTAATCTAAAATGGCATATATCATAGTTATCAAATGTTGTTGATTTAAAATTTTATTTGGGAGAGAAGCTTAGAAGAGAGGGAGAGCATAGTTAGACTGGCTGAGTAGAGTTACTTAGTGCACATAGTTTTCACAATCCAGTAAAAGCCGTTATTGAGCTATTAACTAGACAGTGTGGCGATATCAATAGTGAGGGAAGAAAACTGTTCTGAAGAGGAAATTAAGGAATGGATTGGTGAACAAGATTAAAAGGAGGCTGGGAAAGGTTTGGATTTCAGAATATAGCTTCAAAGAGTTCCAAAAGGTTAAGTAAATAAAGTCAATATTTTAGATTTGTAATTTTTCAAGAACTGTGAGCAAGCATATGAAAAATCTGTATATAAATAACACTATAACATTTAAAGCAGTTTTAGCTCATCTGTTGTTATCTATGAGTCCAATCACCTTGGTCTCTGAGGTTCTTTGTGATATTTTACATTCTGTATTCAAGGCTTTTGGACATCCATCCTGTTTCTGTAACTAAAGCCAAATTTGCTCATGAGACTAAATGGGGAACAAAAGGAAAACGCTGGCTGTACCTCGTTTTAATAATAAAACTTTCTGGATAATTAAAATGTTTAATTTGGGAGAAAAAGTTGACAGGTAGCAACATTCGTACAGCTTTCACGAATACACGCATAATGGATGTCAAGTACCAAAACAACTTCAGTAATTACCATGCACAGTATTTTGAATACTGTTATGTGCAGTAAAAGGGGAAAAATGTAGAAAAACCATATTTATTTAAATATACATTAATGATGAAAATATTAAGAATCTTTTAAACTAACTCAACTTGGCTACTTTCAGAATTCCATTTTTATATGCTATTTAAAAAGCCTATGCACAATTTACACTCAAAGATAAAATATGTTTTTTGTCTATTATCAGAATGTAATTTATTCATTTATTATTTTTCTAAAGTATACAAATTGTGCTTATCGTCTATATTAACTCAGCCAATGTTAAATAGCCAGAGTTATGTGATAGCTAGAGGGCTATTAAAATGTGTTGATACAGAAAAAAATATTCATTAAATTTCTTAATCTGTGTGTAAATGAAATCCATAATATGAGATATACAAAGACAAAAATATCATTCCTCTAAGTTACTTTACAACCACATTTCTGCAGGCAGCATTGCACAGCGGGTTCTGTGCTTAGAAAATTCAGTATGTGTTCTCCTTCAGACCTTTTATAACCAAAGGAGTAGAGCAGCAGAAAGGTGAAAGACTAAGTCTAAAAATGCTTTCTAGAAGTAACAAGAAGTGCAAGACTCGCAATGATATGAATACTCATACTATACAGTACATTTTGTGCTTTTGTGTTACGTCCTTAGAAGTGTTATTTTTATTAAATAAGAAGATTTTCTCTGATGTCAGATATGGGGTACCATTAAATGCTTTAAGGTAAATTATTATATAAAATAATGATTGTTCCTACATTTTATCCACAAACACGTGGATAAAAAGAAAAAAATACAATTAATCATGCAACTGTTATTAAGCAGGTAGCAATTTGGCATCATGCAGACAAGCCATCTGGTTGATTAACTGAAATCTCACTCTTCATAAATCTCTCCACAGTGTATGAATGTGTCAAAGATTCCCAGCATTTTCGATAAACTGGCTGTGCTGTCATGTTTTAAAATACAGTGATGCAAAAAGTATGTTTTATATAAAGTATTTTAAATATTTAGTAAATATTTACCAGGTTTTATTGTGATTTTCTCTTATTTTGCAAGTATGATTCCTTGGAAAATAGTTTTCTGTTTTCTTTAATTGTATCCTATGTATGTTTAATTCCTCTTCTCTTTCTGCCTTGGACCTGACCCGTAGGCATTGGCCACCTTGATACTAAAATAGTTATACAGTTTCCATGACTGATTACTGCTCCTCCTCAATGGAGAATTTAAACTTATTTAACATACCTTAAAATATTTCTCCTTATAAATACTGGAAAAGATATTTTATTTCTAACATTTAATAGGCCTATTTATGAATCTACATATTTATTATATATACATTAGTTTATTTTATATATAATATTAATATAAAATACATTTAAATTATATATGCATATGTAAAACCAGCACGAGCCTATCTAGTTTTATTACACTTCACTTTACTGTGCTTCACACATACTGAGTTTTTTACAGGACCCTCCACCAGCAAAAAGATTATGACTTGCTGAAGGCTCAGATGATGGATACCATATTCTAGCAATAAAGTATTTTTTAATTAAGGTGTGTACCTTTTGCTACATATAATGCTATTGCACACTTAATAGACTACAGTATAATGTAAACATAACTTTTACATGCACTGGAAACCAAAAATTCACGTGACTCGTTTATTGTGATATTAGCTGTATTGCAGTGGTCTGGGACCGAACCCCCAATACCTCCAAAGTATGCCTGTGCCAAAAATCAGAGAATATAGAAAAGAATTAGAGACTATAAACCAGCAGTGACACATTTGAGAAATAACCTTAATTAACTTTTTGGAAAATATACACTTCACACATGTTTGCACATGTGTGTGCATACACACACTGTTTCAATTTTGAATCAAATTGATTCTGGTTTCAAGATGGCAAGGTAGGAAGATCCTGAACTCACCTCCTCCCATGGACACAACGAATCTACAGATACATATGGAAAAATTTCCTCCGAAAAAGCCTAAAAACTGGCAAAGCGACCCCTTCACATTGGGCAAATGAGAGGGAAACCTCATCAAGGTGGGGAGGAGAGGCTGAGATGGGGTCTTGCTATAAACCCCACCCTCGAGAGGTGACCCACAATTGGCAAGGAACTCAAAACCCAGAGCTTCCCCCTGAGGAGAGAAGGGTTCATACACCACATGGGACAGCCCAACTTTTAGGATCCACATCTGAGAGATGAGCCCCTATATCATCCAGCTTTGAAGACCAGCAGGGATTGCACCCAGGCAACCTATGGGGCTGTGGTGAACTGAGGAACTGCTCTTAAAGGGCTTGTGGGCAGACTTCCCTACCCCAGGGCACAACACAGAAGCAGCTCTTTGAAAAGTGCCCAGACTTTATGTGAAAGAGACCCATTTCCTAATATGAAAGCATTGGTCTGAGGGCAGGGGCTTGCTGGGAACTCTCCGGGGACAGAGGCTGATGGGCCCCATCTTCCTGCTCTCCCTCTTCCCTGCTAAAGCCAGAGGCACCTTTTTTTCTCTTTCCCTCAGATGCTATCTTTATGCTCCAGCCTGCGGGCACCATCTTGCACCTTCTCCCTCTGCCTTGCTGAAACCAGGCGGCGCCATCTTTTCTTCCCCTTTTTTCAGCAGCTTCCGTCTTTGCACTGCCCCCTGTTGCTCCAGCCAGTGAGCTCCATCTTCACGCTCTCCCTCTGCCACAGTCCAGAGCACGAGTATCTCCCAGAGGGCGCTTCTACACACCTCTGCTGCCCAGGGGACACCCCTTGATCACCTGGCTCTGGCGCCCAGGGGAGTTTGTGTTCCTGGGTCCCATGGGACTGTAGCAGTCGGAGAGACAGTTCTTGGCAGACTACCGTCCCCAGGGCGCTGCACAGACAGCAGACTGAAGCACATCCCGGTCTTTGGTCTTTTGGTGAAAGAGCCCTACTTGCTAGTCCTGGAGCTTGGGCCTGAGGGGCAGGTAGGCTGGGCACACCTCCAGAGGCTAAGGAGGTGCTCTCAGGGAATGCAGGCTGGCGGATGCCATCTGATCTCTCTCCCTCTGCTTCACTACAGCTCACTGGTATTTCCTGAAAGGAGCTTGTAAACTTGTATGGGGCCCCAATTTTTGTGACTGCTGCCCAGGGGACACCTCCAGATCTCCTGGCTCTGGGGGCCAGCTCTGAGGGCTTATGCTTGCAATCCCACAGGACTGAATATATCTGCATTCTTTAAAAGCTGCTGCCTGAGGGTCTGTCTTCCAATCAGCCTGAATCCAGGTGCTGACTGAGATCCTCCCCTTTGGGACACTGACTGGTCTTGGGACACTCTCAACTACTGAAAGCCATTAAAAATAAAATAGGCTGTTTGGACAATCACAATGGTTTGAAAGACAACCAAGAGCTGTGGCAGGGTTGAACGATAAGGTTCATCTACTACACAAGACCAACCCTTCAAGACTGAGGGAAGTGGCTGTTTCATCTAATGCTTAGACACCAACAGAGAGTCAAGCCAAACAAATAAATAGAGGAATATGTTCCAAATGAAATAACAAGATAAAACTGCAGAAAAATCCTTAATGAAACAGAGATAAGTAATTTACTTGCTAAAGAGTTTAGAGTAATGCTCATACAGATGCTCACTGAACTTGGGTGAAGAATGGATGAACACGGTGAGAATTCAACAAAAATACTAAAAATATAAGAAAGTTCCAAACAGAAGTCACAGAATTGAAGAATACAATAACTGAATTCAAAAATACACAAGAAGGGTCCAACAGCAGACTAGTGAAGCACAAGAAAGGATCAGTGAACTCAAAGAGAAGGCAGAATAATTCACCCAATCAGAGCAACAAAAATAAAACAGAATTTAAAAAAAGTGATGATAGCTAAAGGGACTTATGGGACAACATCAAGTGGACTAACATTGGCATTATAGGAGTCCCAGAAGAAGAAACGAGACAGAAAGGGGAAGAAAACTTATTTGAAGAAATAATGGCTGAAAACTTCCCTAACCTAAGGAAAGAAACAGACATCCAGATCCAGGAAGCCCAGAGTTCCAAATAAGATGAACCCAAAGAGACCCATACCAAGACCCATTATAATTAAAATGTCAAAATTTAAAGACAGGGAGAAAATCTTAAAAGCAGCAACAGAAAAACAACTTCTGTACAAGGGAGTCTTGTTATGCACAAGACAAGAGTCTTACAGGGTCATAAGTCTTTCAGCAGATTTTCCAGCAGAAACTTTGCAGGACAGAAGGGAGTGGCATGATATATTCAAAGTGCTGAAAGAAAAATATTTCCAACCAAGAATACTCTACCCAGAAAATTTATCATTCAGAATTGAAAGAGAGATAAAGAGTTTTCCAAAAAAACAAAAGCTAAAGGAATGCATCACCGCTAAACCAGACTTACAAGAAATGTTAAAGGGACTTCTTTAAGCTGAAAAGAAATGGCACTAATTAGTAAAAAGAAAACATATGGAAGTAACACTCTCACTGGTAAAGGTAAATATATAGTAAAGGTAGTGGATTAATAACTTATAATGCTAGTGTGAAGATTAAAAGACAAAAGTAGTAAAAATAAGTGTAACTACAACAATTAGTTAAGGCATACACAAGATAAAAAGAAGTAAAATGTACATCAAAAAGATAAAATGTCGGGGGGTGTCATAAAAGTCTAGGGCTTTAGAATGCATTCAAACTTAAGTTGTTTTCAACTTAAAATAGACTGTTATAACTTTCTATATGTAAGCCCATGGTAAACAAAAAGCAAAATCCTATAGTAGATACAAAAATATAACGAGATAGGAATCTAAGCATACCACTAAAGAAAGTCATAAAACCACAAAGGAAGAGATCAAGAGAAGAAGAAAGAAACAAAGGAACTACAAAACAGCCAGAAAAAAATAATAAAATGGTGATAAGTACATACTTATCAATAATTACTTTAAATGTAAGTGGACTAAACTCTCCAGTCAAAAGACATAGAGTGGAAAATGGATAAAAAATGAGACACATCTCTATGCTGCCTACAAGAGACTCACTTCAGATGTAAGAACAGAAACAGACTGAAAGCGAAGGGATGGGAAAAGATATTCTGTGCAAATGAAAATGAAAAGAAAGCTGAAGTAGCTATACTTATATCAGTCAAAATAGACTTTAAAAAAAGGCTGTAACAAGAGACAAAGAAGGGCATTACATAACGATTACATTAATACCCCATTACATCAATGGATATATCATCCAGACAGAAAATAAATAAGGAAACATCTGCTTTAAATGACACATTAGAACAGATGGACTTAACAGACATATACAGAACATTCCATCCAAAAGTAACAGAATATGCATTCTTCTCAAGTGCATGTGGAACATTCTCAAGGATAGATCATGTTAGGTCACGAAACAAGTCTAAACAAATTTAAGAAGATTAAAATCATATCAAGCATCTTTTCCAACCAAAAGGGCATGAAAGTAGAAATCGACAAGAAGAAAACTGAAAAAGTCACAAATATGTGGAGGCTAAACAAAATGCTACTGAACAACCAATGGGTCAATGAAGAAATCAAAAGTGAAATTAAAAAATACCTTGAGGGGCCGGTCCCATGGCGCAGTGGTTAAGTGCTTGTGCTCCGCTGCTGGCAGCCTGGGTTCAGATCCCGGATGCGCACTGAGGCACCACTTGTCAGGCCATGCTGTGGCAGGTGTCCCATATAAAGTGGAAGAAGATGGGCACGGATGTTAGCCCAGGGCCAGTCTTCCTTAGCAAAAAGAGGACGATTGGCATCAGATGTTAGCTCAGGGCTGGTCTTCCTCACACACACACACACAAAAAAACCTTGAGACAAAAGAAAATGGAAATAAAACATACCAAAACTTATGGGATGCAGTAAAAGCAGTTGTAAGAGGGAGGTTCATGGAGATAAATGCATACCTTGAAAAACAAGAAAAATCTCAAATAAACAATCTAACTTTACACCTCAGGGAATTCACAAAAGAACAAACAAAGCCCAAACTTAGTTAAAAGAAGGAGACAACAAAGACCAGATCTGAAATAAATGAAATAAGGACTAAAAAGACAATAGAAAAAAATCAATAAAACCAATACTGGTTCTTTGAAAAGATAAACAAAGTTGATAAACTTTAGCTAGACTCACCAAGAGAAAAAGAAAGCAGGCTCAAATAAATAAAATCAGAAAAGAAAGAGAAAATGTTACAACTGATACCACAGAAATGCAAAGAATCATAAGAGACTACTATGAACAATTGTATGCCAAAAATTTGGTCAACCAAGAAAAAGTTGATAAATTCCTAGAAACATACTATTTCAAGACTGAATCATGAAGAAATAGAAAATCTGACCAGACTGATCATTAGTAAGGACATCAAAGCAGTAATTTAAAAACTCCCTACACGCAAAAGTCCAGAACCAGGTGGCTTCGCTGGTGGATTCTACCAAACATTCAAAGAAAAATTAATACAAATCCTTCTCAAATTCTTCCAAAAAATAGAAGAGGAGGGAACACTTCCAAACTTATTTTATGAGGCCAGCATTACCCTGATACCAAAGCCGGAAAAGGCCACCACAAGAAAGAAAAATTACAGGCCAATATCCCAGACAAACATAGACACAAAAAATCATCAACAAAATATTAGCAAACCAGATTCAACAATAATTAAAAGGATCAGAGAGCATGATCAAATGGTATTTATACCCAGGATGCAAGGGTGGTTCAACTTTTGCAAATGAATCAATGTGATACACCACATTTACAAAATGAAGAATAAAAATCATATGATCATCTCAATAGATGCAGAAAAACATAATACCCCAACATAATAAAGGCCATATATGACAAGCCCATAGCTAACATCATACACAAAAGTGAAAAGCTGAAAGTGTTTCCTCTAAGATCAAAAACATAACAAAGATGCCCACTCTTGCTATCTTTATTCAACATACTATTGGAAGTTCTAGCCACAGCCATTAGGCAGGAAAAAAAATACAAGACATCCAAATTCAAAAGAAAGTAAAACTGTCACTATTTTCAGATGACGTGATACTATATAGAGAGAACAATAAAGATTCCACCAAAAAACTGTTTGAACCAATGAATGAATTCAGTAAAGTTGCAGGATACAAAGTCAATATATGGAAATCTGTTGCATTTCTGTGCACTAATAACAAGTTATCAGAAAGAGAAATTAGGAAAACAATCTATTATAATTGAATCAAAAAGAATAAAATATGTAGGAATAAATTTAACCCAGGAGGTTAAAGATCTGTACACTGAAATCTATAAGACACTAATGAAAGAAATTGAAGAATACACAAATAAATGGAAAGATAGTCCATGTTCATAGATTGGAAAAACAAATATTGTTAAAATGTCCATGCTACTCTAAGCAATCTACAGATTCAATGCAATCCCTATAAAAATTTCAATGGTATTTTTCACAGAACTAATACAAATAATCCTAAAACTTGTATGGAACTACAAAAGACCCCTAAAAGCCAAATAAACCTTGAGAAAGAACAAAGCTGGAGGCATCACACTCTCTGCTTTCAAACTACATTATGAAGCTATAGTAATCAAAACGGTATGGTATTGGCATAAAAACAGACACATAGATCATGGAATAGAAAACCCAGAAATATACCCACACGTATATGGTCAGTTAATTTACAACAAAGGAGCCAAAAATATACAATTGGGAAAAAACAATCTCTTCAATAAACGGTGCTGGGAAAACTAGATGGCAACATGCAAAAGAATGAAACTGGACCACTACCTTACACCATACACAAAAATAAACTCAAAATGGATTAAAGACTTGAATGTCAGTCATGAATGCATAAAACTCCTGGAAGAAAACAGGCTGTAAGCTCTTTGATTTCGGTCTTGGCAATGATTTTTTTGGATGTGACACCAAAAGCAAGGCAACAAAAGCAAAAATAAACAAGCAGGATTACATCAAACTAAAAGCCTTCTGCATAGCAACGTAAACTATCAACAAAGTGAAAAGGTAATCCATAGAATGGGAGAAAATATTTGTAAACCATATATCCGATAAGGGGTTAATATCTAAAATGTATAAAGAACTCATACAACTCAATAGCAAAAAAACTAAAAATCTGATTAGAAAATGGGCAGAGGATCTGAATAGACATTTTTCCAAAGAAGATGTACAGATGGCCAACAGGTACATGAGAAGATGCGCAACATCACTAATTATTTGGGAAATGCAAATGAAAACTACAGTGAGCTATCACCTCACATCTGTCAGAATGGCTGTCATCAAAAAGACAAGAGATGACAAGTGTTGGCGAGGATGTGGAGAAAAGGGAGCCCCTGTGCACTGTTGATGGGAATGTAAATTGGTGCAGACACTATGGAAAACAGTATGAAAATTCTTCAAAAAATATTTAAAAATAGAACCATATGATCCAACAATTCCACTTCTGGATATTTATCCAAAGAAAATAAAAACACTAACTCAGAAAGATTGTATGCACCCCCACGTTCACTGCAGCATTATTTACCAGAGCCAAGACATGGAAACAACCTTCATGGCCAACAGTGGATGAATGGATAAGGAAAATGTGGAATATATACAATGGAATATTATTCAGCTATAAAAAGAATGAAACCTTGCCATTTGCAACAGCGTGGTTGGATGTTGAGGGCATTATGTTAAGTTAAATAAGTCAGACAGAGAAAGAGAAATACAATATGATTTCACTTATGTGTGGAATCTAATAAATTTTTTTTAAAAAAATCCAAGCTCATAGAGACAAAGAACAGATTAGTAGTTGCCAGAGGTGAGGGGTATGGTGAAGGGAGTCAAAAGGTACAAACTTCCAGTTATAAAATAAATAAGTCCTAGGGATGAAATGTACAGCACGGCAACTATAGTGATAATACTGTATTGCACATTTGAAAGTTGCTAAGAGAGTAAATCTTAAAAGTTCGCATCACAAGAAAACAAATTCTGTAACTATATATGGCGACGGATGTTAACTAGACTTATTTTGGTGATCATGTCACAATATACACAAATATAAAATCATTATGTTGTACATCTGAAACTAACATAATGTTGTATATCAATCATACATCAATAAAAATAATTTGGGGGAGGCTGGCCCTGTGGCGCAGTGGTTAAAGTTTGCACACTCTGCTTCAGTGGCCCGGGGTTTGTGGGTTCGGATCCTGGGCATGGACATACACACCGCTTATCAAGCATGCTGTTGCAGGCATTCCACATATGAAGTAGAGGAAGATGGGCACAGATGTTAGCCCAGGGCCAATCTTCTTCAGCAAAAAAAAAAAAAAAACAATAAAAGGGAAAGAAAAAATGATTTTTTGAACCAAGTTAAACTCATATAATAGATATTCTTTCAGAATGTACTTTTTCCTTTAAAATTTTGAGATTATTTTGCAGTAGTAATTCTTTTGGGAACATGTTTTTTTCCACTTTTAAAGGGAAATATACAAGGTACTATTTTTAGGTGGCCATAGAACATTTAAGAATACTTTTGAGTACCTTACATAATTTTTTACAGGGATATAGGAGGCAGAATTTAAAATGTCAAAGTAAAATGAACTTTCCATTTAATACACGTTTCAACTTGGAAAGCACTTTCTCACCTTTACTAAGTATCTACATATTTTAAATGTGTGCCATTCTCCTCCAATAAAGTACATGTTCCTTCACATGAGAAACGGGTCTATGTCTTATTCATCTTTGCATTCTCTAGTAAGGCTTAGAGTAATTGATGCAGGTTTTATTAAATAGAAAATACTGCCTGGTCTAGTTGTTGAATTTGTCAGTGCAGATGAGAATTAGATATTTTCTATGTCTTTCCTTTATTAGTCCAAGTGTGATCCATGACTGCCTGTTTTGGGCACCACACCTGTTTGCATTCATTATGGAGCTAACAAACTGTCTCTGTTGATACTATGTTTTTATCCTACTGTGTCTGTTTTTAAACAGTAGGTAGTTGCTATTTTTAATTATTATTGTTTTTAAACAGTAGATATTTGCTATGTCTAATTGTTATTGATAAAAACCAAAGGATACTATAATACTAATAAAAACAAGATGGCATATACTTTTTTCATATATTGTGTATAGTGAATGCCTAATAATTTAAGCCCTTTCTATTTTATTCATTTGATAACCAATATTGAAATTAATTATCAATTTTTTAATATATATATGTTTTGTATTTCTTCTGTGAAATAATTTCTTCCTCAGAGTGATTTAACCACATATAATAATGGATCATTTAAATGATTTCCTTATGGAATTTCTCTTTCAGCATTTTATAAAATGTAGTTTCTATTCCATATTCCTCAGAATAAAATGAGGTGATTTTTTACAAATAAGAATATAAAGTAGTTAGATGACAGTGGAAAATAAGAAAAGATGCAATCAATAAAATAAACAAGTAAAGTAGGGAATAAGACCAAATATACTGTTCATGTGAAAGGATTCAGTTCAAAAGAGGAGAAGATATGCTTAGTATATTCACCCACCATCAAAACACCAGTGAATAATAGCAAGAGCACATAGAATGATATGTTTTTATGATTTTAGACCAGTTTTAGAATTACAGCAAAATTAAGAGGAAGGTATAGAGGTTTCCCATATACCCCCACACGTGCATAGTCTCCCTCATTATCAATTCCCTTACCCGAGTGGGACCTTTGTTAGAATTGATGAACCTACGTTGGCACATCGTTACCACACAAAGTCCATAATTCACATTAGGGTTCAGTCATAAAATTGTAGCACAACACATTACTCACCTGTCTGTGGTGATGCTGGTGTAAACAAACCTACTGCGCTGCCAGTCGTATAAAAGTATAGCACAAACAATTATGTACAGCACATAATACTTGATAATAAATGACTATTTACTGGTTTATGTATTTATTCTACTATACTTTTTATCATTATTTTAAAGTATACTCCTTTTACTAATGAAAAAAAGTTTACTGTAAAACAGTATGCCATGTTAGGCCAGCAGCAGCCTCGTACATCTTGTGTTTATTGTGTCTCTTGACTATATCATTTTCTCTTGTGCTTGATTTAATCTCATGTTGTTTTGTTCATCACGGCCCTCAAGCATATAAAATCCACTGCTAATGTTGCCGGTAAGAGGCCACCTCAAGTTATTGACCTAGAAACAAAATTAAAAGTGATTTAGGACTATGAAGTTGCAAAAAATCAGTGATGGTTATCACTTCCCAGTCAGGCATGTCCCATTACACCATAGCTATGATCTTGAAGATCAAGAACAAAGTGATGGAAGCTGTTAAAGGATCTGCTTCAAATTAAAGACAATGAAACTAAAAAAAAATTGAGAAGGGCGTATATCAGGCATGGAGAAACTTCTAATGACCTGGATTAAAGACCAGACACAGAAGCGTATCCCTCTCAGCACCAGGACGATCATGGCTCAAGCAAAAATTTGCTTGTGATATTGAAAGAAAAGGCTGGATCTGACTACAATGTTGAATTTACTACTATCTCTGCATGGTTTAAATGATTCAAGAATCATTATTTATTACATAATGCGAAAGTGAGTGGTGAGTCTATGAGTGCTGATGAGAAGGTGCCTGAATTCCTTTGTGATCTGGCACAATGCAAATCCCAGCACCTTCAAGCATACCAATAAGCACACACTGCCAGTGCACAACAGAAGCAATAAGAGGTCATGGATGACACAGCTCTTCTTCCAAGTTGCCCTCCTGAATTGCTATGCCAGTACAATGGAGAATTATTGTTTAGAGAATAACACACCTTTCAAGATTTTGCTTATTGTTGATAATGTTCTGGACATCCTCCTTTTATTGGTGATCTTCATCTCAATATCAAAGCAGTGTTTCTCCCTCCAAACACCACCTATTTGATCCAACCAATGGATCAAGGAGCTTTTAAGGCCTATTACCTGAGATGGACCACTGCCCAGGCTATTGCTGCAACTGAGGAAGACACTGAGAAGACACTGATGTAATTCTGGAAGGATTACAACATCTACAACTGCATCAAGAATAATGCTTGGGCTTGGGGTGATGTCACCAAGGAGTGGATGAATGGCATCCAGAAGAAGACACTCAAGAGGTTCGTCCATGACTTCAAAGGATTTGTGAAGGATGAGGAGGTTGCAAACATCGACAAAGCTGTGGTTGAGAAGGCAAACAACGTTAACCTGGGTGTAGATGAGGATGACATTGAGGAGCTCCTTGAGGTGGTTCCTGAGCAATTGACTAATGAGGAGTCATTGGAACTGGAGCAGGAACACATAGCTGAAGAAGAGGCAAGAGAAAAGGAAACTGCAGGAGAAGAGAAAGAAGAAGAACCCCCAAGAAAATTCACGGTGAAGGATTTAGCAGAAGATTTTCAGACGTCAGCAAACTCCTTGGAAAGTTTGAAAACATGGACCCCAACACTGAAAAGTTTTCATTAATAGAGAGGAATGTTCATGGTACATTATAAGTTTACAATAATCTATGATGAAAGAAAGAAAGAAACCAAGCAAACCAACATGGGCATATTTCTGAAACGAGTGACACCTCCTCAAGAAGAGCCTCAGGCAGGTCCTTCAGGAGGTGTTCCAGAAGAAGGCATTGTTAACCATGGGAGATGACAGCTCCATGCGTGTGCTTGCCCCTGAAGACATTCCAGTGGACAAGATGTGGAGCGGAAGACAGTGATGATGATGATCCTGACCCTGTGTGGGCCCAGGCTAATGTGTGTGTTTGTCTTGGTTTTTCACACAAAAAAATATATAAAGTAAAAAAAAAATTACAAATAGAAAAAAGCTTATAGAAGAAGGATATAAAAGAAATTTTTTTTACAGCTGTACAATGTGTTTGTGTTCTAAGCTAAGTGTTATTACAAAAGAGACAAAAAGTTAAAAAATTAAAAAGTGTATAAAGTAAAACAGTTACAGCAAGCTGAGGTTAATTTATTATTGAAGAAAGAAAAATCTTTGTTTATAAATTCAGTGTATCCTAAGAGTCCAGTGTTTATAGAGCCCACAGTAGTGCACAGTGATGTCCAGGCCTCCACATTCATTCCCCACTCCCTCACTGACCCACCCAGAGCAGCTTCCAGTCCTGCAAGTCCATTCATGGTCAGTGCCCTATGCAGTGTGCCATTTTTATCTTTTATACCATATTTCTACTGTACTTTTCTATGTTTAGATACACAAATACTTACCATATGCCAGATGCCTACAGTATTCAATATAATAACATGCTGTACAGGTTTGTAGACAGGAGCGACAGGCTAGACCATACAGCCTAGGTGTATGGTAGGCTGTACCATCTAGGTTTGTGTAAATACACTCTGTGATGCTCACACAATGACAAAATCACCTAACAACAGATTTCTCAGAACGTATCCCTGTCGTTAAGTAATGCATGACTGTGTAATGATGTGTATCCATCCTTATAGTATCAGAGTGTTTTCCCTGTCCCAAAAATCCTCTGTGCTCCACCTATTCACCCCCTAACCCTACCTCCACCCAATCCTGGCAACCACTGTCTAGAATCAAACAGTATGTAGCCTTTTCAGATTGGCGTCTTTCATTTAGTAATATGCATTTAAGGTCCCTCAATGTTTTTTCATGGCTTAATAGCTCATTTGTTTTCAGCAATGAATAATATTCCATTGTCTGGATGTATCATAGTATATTTATCCATTCACCTACTGAAGGACAACCTAATTGCTTCCAAATTTTGGCAATTATGAATAAAGCTGCTAGGAACATTTGTGTGCAGGTTTTTGTGTGGATATAAGTTTCAACTCCTTTGAGTAAATACCAATGAGTGTGATTGCTGGATCGTACGGAAAGAGTATGTTTGGTTTTGTAAGAAACTGTCAAACTGCATTCCAATGTGGCTGTATGTTATGAGAGGTTTGGGGATTCGATCGGAGACGTAAAAGACACTTTCCACTCCAAACAAATGGACCGAAGGTATATTTTATTATATAGAGGATAGTAAAGGTGACAGTCTGCAAACAGATCCAAATAGGTCAAATATTAAGAGGGAAAAAACATCAGCCCGACTGGAAAGGGAAAACACCCACATCGGCTGAAGAGAAATGACACAAATCAACCAGAAGGAGAAACACCAGGTTAACCGAAAAGAGAACACATCAAATCAATTACTTCATATCAAATCAATTACTTCATATCAAATCAATTACTTACAACATCCACGCCCCCCTGCCGGGAGAGCCCTGTCAATCAACGCGGCTGGGCAAGGATAACACGTCCTGGGCAAGGTGTCCCTTCCACAGGTGGAACTCTCACTAGGGCTCAGTTTCCAGCAGTTTTTATACCATCAGTAATTTTCAGAGTAAGCAATTACAGAGTTTGCAGAGCAAGCATTTAGTGTTTCCATGCACAAATGGTTATCAGTGGCATACGTGCACTGAGCCCCCTGGCTAACGTCCCAGCCCAGTAGTTGCGTACGTGCATTGTTCTCTTTGGTTATCGTCTCAGCCCGGCACAGATGGCCAGTCCATCCCGTGCTACGACGCTCCAAGAGCCTTGAAATGTTACAACTTGCAACTCTCTCCATGGGAGAAAGGCCAGTTCCCGGGAAAAGGCCAGTTCCCACCACACAGAAAGCAGCTTTGTATTTCTTTTTGTGCTGGTGGCTGTAGGTCAATGGAGCGGCCAAACATGGCTGTACTCATGTCAAGACACTGTACCATATCGTGTTCTCACCAGCAATGAATCAGGGTCCCTATTCCTCCACATCCTTACCAGCATCTGGTGTCGTCAGTGTTCTGGATTTTGGTCATTCTAAGAGGTGTGTCGTGGTATCTCATTGTTGCTTTAATTTGCATTTCCCTGATGACACATGAGGTGGAGCATCTTTCCATACATATATTTCTTATCTGTATATCTTTGTTGGTGAGTTGACTATTAAGGTTTTTGTCCCATTTTTTAATTGGACTGTCTTCTTATTGTGAGTTTTAAGGGTTCTTTGTATATTTTGGATAACAGTCCTTTATCAGATATGTCTTTTGCAAATACTTTCTCCCAGTCTGTGGCTTGTGTTCTAATTCTGTTCACACTGTCTTTTGCAGAGAAGTTTTTTTTTTTTTAATTTTAATTAAGTCTAGTCTATCAATTACTTCTTTCACGGATCATGGTTTTCATGTTATAGCTGAATTAGTCATGGCCATACTCCAGGTGATCTAGGTTTTCTCCTATGTTATCTTCTAGGAGTATTATAGTTTTATGTTTTACATTTAGGTCTGTGGTCCATCTGAGTTAACTTTTGTGAAGGGTATAAGGTCTGTGTCTAGATTTTTCTTTCTTTTGCACACGGATGTCCTGTTGTTTGAGCACCACTTGTTGAAAAAACTGTTTTTGCTCCATTGTATTGCCTTTGTTCCTTTGTCAAAGATCAGTTGACTTTATTTTTGTGAGTCTTTTTCTGGCTGTCTGTTCTGTTCCATTGATCTATTTATCTATTCTTTTAGAATACTACACTGCTTTGATAACTGTAGGTTTATGGTTAGTCTTGAAGTCAGGTAGTGTCAATCCTCCAACTTTGCTCTCCTTCACTATTGTGTTGGCTATCCTGGATCTTTCACCTCCCTGTATACTTTAGAATCAGTTGGTCAATTATCATAAAATAACTTGTTGGGATTTGATTGGACTGCACTGAGTCTACGGATCAAGTTGGGAAGAGCTGACACTTGACAATGTTGAGTCTTTCTCTTTATGAACATTAACACGGAATATCTCTCCATTTATTTAGTTGTCTTTTAATTTTCGTTCATCAGAGTTTTGTGGTCTTCCTCATATAGATCTTGTATGTATTTTGTTAGATTTATATCTAAGGTATTTAATTTTGGGGGGTGTTCATATAAATGGTATTATGTTCCAAATTTCAGATTCCACTTGTTCATGGCTGGTACACGGGAAAGTGATTGACCCAAGTATATTAACCTTGTATCCTGAAATCTTGCTATAATCACTCATTGGTTCCAGGAGTTTTTTTGTTGAATCTTTCAGATTTTCCACAAAAATGATTAGGTCATTTGTGAACAAAAACAGTTTTATTTCTTCCTTCCCAGTCTGTATATCTGTTATTTCCTCTACTTATCTTTCTGCATTAGCTAGGACTTCCAGTACAATGTCAAAAATGAGTGGTGAGTGGGACATCTTTGCCTTGTTCATGATCTTACTGGGAAAGCTTCAAGTTTCTGACCATTAAGTATGATGTTAATTATGTTTTTTGTAAATGTTATTTATCAAGTTGAAGAAGTTCCCTTCTATACCTAGTTTGCTGAGAGTTTTTCTCATGAATAGATGTCAGATTTTGTCAAACACTTTTTCTGTATCTATCGATATGATTATGTGATTTTTTTAGCCTGTTGATTGACTTTCACATGTTGAACCAGCCTTGCACACATATGAATATCCTTGCACACAATAAATACCAGCATAATATACTTTTAAATAGTACTTTTATAGATATTCACTATAAGTTTTCATAATGATTACTTGGAATATGAATGGGACAAGAAAAGAAGCTATTATTTGTACATTTACTACGACCCAGGCCTTATGCTACTAAGCATGGTACATCCATATTTTAATCAATTCTTATTAGCCTATTATCAGTATTCTCAATTTTATATAGGATAATAATGAAACTGAGAGAAGTCTGTTATTTGAAAAAGTTTAAACTAAGAAATTTAAGGTAAAGACGATATTGAAAGCCAAGTTGCATCATATTACAAAATATTTTCTACTCGGTTAGATTGAAAAAGTTAAGATTAAATTAGTCATATTATTATATTTGCACTAAAATAACTGGCTTGTCTTTTTATTTGAATATGATAAATCTCATAAATAAAACACATGTGCATATATATATGAGGTTCCATATAAACTAAGTTAAATACGTATACATGTAAAAAGTAAAGATGATTTTTAAACACATTTTTAGATACTATTTTAATAGAACACGTTCAAGTGAACATTCACTGCTGCTGCTATTATTTTTGTGTTAATATTATTATGGATGCAATGAAAGTAAACCCTGATTCCATTTGTGGTTTAAACTAATGATGTGTAAAGTCCCCTCTCCCATTCTGATTTTCTCTTGTTTAGTAAAGTCATGTGAATAATGTCGCACTGCAGGGGTAAGCATCTCTTTGCTAGAATAGATAATGTCTTACTGTTTTTTTCCCTTAAAATGATATGCACTGCAAACAGCATCTATTTTATGTTTAGAAATTAGGATATTTATTTAAGGGGAAAGAAATTGTTTCTTTGTACTGTATATTGTAATAAAACAGTTTCAGTCCAAAAGCAATTTAAGTCAGCAACATATTGAACTGTAATTAAAGATTTATGATTCCATTAAAAGGTAATGTTATGGTTAATCCCTAATAATAAAACACTTCATAAAAGTTCAGAGTTATACACAATGCAGAACACAGATGTCAAGTTCTCCCAAACATTTACTGGGTGTGTGATGCTGTGGAAAACATTAACACTTGAACTTCAATAATACATCAGACTGGCTTTAGATTTTATTTTAGAATTATGATTATCTTTCTCTGCGTATATGTGCAGATATATTTTGTGGGATATGATATATTTACATAGATAACTAGATACCCTTCGAAAAATATTGTGATGCTTTACCTCTTTTCAATGTATTTTAATTCTTAAAAAGATGTTGGATTTCTGGTCAAGATGATACAGTATATTCACGTTGCAATGCCCTTTCTTAGCTCCAAATATATAAAAAGAAAACATTACAAATATAGAAAATTGAAAAGAAATAGCCAGGTTGAAATAACAGAAATGGACAAAACGCATCCAGTGTTGAAACTATGGGCCCTGGACCCATAAATATACAATGATGACCAAGGATTTGTCTTCAGCATGATGAAGGGACAACGTGTGCACATGCGAGATGAGAACAAGAGTCAGTCTCACCACTTGAATAGGAGCATTGGCTGGAAAGCTCCCTCTCTCAGCAAATGAGGCTAGCAAGACCACTGAAGAACACTCTTCTATAGGATTGCCATATTGAGTAAATAGAAATACCAAATAAAATGGGGCATACTTATACCAAAATATTATCCAGTTTAACTTAAATTCAAATTTAACTGGGCAACCTGTATTCTACCTGGTAACTGTACTTATGAAACTACTGCTTAAAGAAACGTGTACAGCTTCAGAACTGAAGAAAGATAATGATAATCTGCGTTTAAATTTGACTCCTTAACACCACCACAGAGTCAAAAGCCCGATATTTTATTAATTTTATAGGGCTATAAAATTTCATCATGAGCCTCAGTTCTCAAGGACCAGTGGCCCAGGGAGCAGACAGCAGTAAGCTGCTGGTTGGGAGACAGTGAGGAAAAGTCAAAACAAAGATGAAGAAATACGAGTTTATTAAAGTAGAAAACTCCTTTCCAAATGATACAACAGATCGCATTCCAAAATACGAAAGGAAAGTCAACGCTAACAAACTAAACACAAAATAACCATTAGTATGAAAATGATTTTATAAAATGGTCTAATACAGAGATTAAATAAAGCATGTTTGTGGTGTTCAGATAGTTATACGAAAAAATAAATTTAAAAGAAAAAAGCAGTATGAATAAAAGAAGAATGAAATAAGAGTTTATGACTATAGAAAAAGAATTGAAAATTTTGGAAATAATAAAATATATATATTTATAGTCCTTTAAACAGAAGCACAATAAATAGTACAAACTAGGTAAAACACAAATGAGGAAAATCTCAGCAACTTGTCAAGACTCTACTGAGGAGTTTGCCACTAATGCACCAAAATGTTAAAATGTTGGCATTGGCATTAAGATCAGTGAAATGACAGAGAGAGACTCTGAAGTAGATAGTTAAGTTTCAGAAGAAGAAAATGGAAGGGAGGTTGTAGGAGCAATATCTGAAGGTATAATCAATGTGATTTTTTGACAAAGGAAAAATCAGGTCTGTTTTTATATTACAGTTATGCTAAAAACGGTAAATAAAATATATCTGTACCCATGTTTGTCATATGGAAAACTTCCAGAAAAAAATAATTAAGACTTTTTTTTTTTTTTAAGTTAGAAGAGGGAAAAGGCAGATCATTTGCAGAAGAAATGAAATTAGTTTTTCACTGAATTGCAATACCAGATTTTTAACCAGCTGCAAAAAATATTTAAAGAAATTTTGAGAAAACTATAACTAACAACCTAGAATATTAGCTAAACTTGAATTCAAAACTGAGGATAAAATTAAGACTTCACGTTGAGCTAGGCAATGACCAAGATAGCTATCTACCAACCATCACTAAATATAATTCAGAACAAAACTAATACATAATATCTTCTTTAGCAAAAATAAAGAAGGGTATAAATACTGAATATATTTTTAAAAAAATATCATAGATGGAGGTAGAATTCCAGAGTATAACTATAAATTTAAAATTGCAAGTGGCGTGTGGCTTTCTCGTCCTTTCAGAAATCTCTCAATCAAGAGAGATGAATAATGTAAACGCAATCTGTATTTGCAACAGTAATGGGAAATGCATGTATCCTAGCACTGCATTATGTGCAGAAAGTCTGTTAAATGGAAGCAAATTTAGAGAACGATTTGGAAAGAGGACAACAGATGACACACATGGCTGAAACCTCACACTATGATTGAGGCAAGTTCCACAAATTAAGTGATGCAGCTTGAGATTCAAAACCAAATTGCTTATTTGGAACAGGGGAAGTCTATTCTGGCTCGTGGCAGAAGTTTCCTCCTTCCAGCCTCCTCTGGCGAGAAGCAGCAGCAGGAATGTGGCTGCTGTGAGCAGTCCTGTCTGCAGACAGCAGGTTCTGCAGAGAGGTGGGCTGCTGGAGGAGAACGGGGTCGCAGCGTGAGGAGCTGGTTGTTGGTGTCTGGCAGAAATATAGACTAAGAGACTGTGCTCAAGTAGACACTCTTATTTCGTAAAGAAAATCTTTGCTATTCTATAACATGACCCAGGTCCTCCTGAGAAAGGCCGGTTCAGGAAGTAATCACACCATTCAAATATAAGTAAAATGCAAAATATCAAGCATAGGATCTATAAGATGTGAGGAGGAAAAAAAGGTGAAAAACCCAATGGTTACACTCATCAGAAAAAAAAAATTACTATAGAGAAATGTAAACATTGTGATGCAAAATTTTGTCATTATATTTTTAAAAAATATATGATAAATCAATATGTCATTTCACTTTTGTGAAATTAGATTTTAAAACAGATATAAAAAATCTTAGGGACAATATCAAACTAGAGAAATAAACTACGTATTAGCTGACTTCTGAGAAAAATCTGACTATCTGAGAGAAAAAAGAAAAATTACTTTGATGTAGCACAAAGATGCAATAGACAACATGAAAGAGGGAAATGAAAAATTCACAAAATAAAAAAATAAATTTAAAAAGAGGTGAAACAACATGAAATTCAAGAAAACTTTAATGAAAATGTTGAAATCACCAATTTAAAGGAAATGTTGGGTCTTAGAAAAAAATCAACACAGCAATCAATTTAGAAATACCTCAAAAAGCTAATTGATTTCAAAGCTTGTCAAAGAATCCATTAGTAGTGAAGCAAAATATCATTCTACCTATAAATAGAAAACAATTGTCTGGCCTAATATTTTCCCACATCAACAGTAAACTCTGAGAAGGACTGTAGCAGTGCCTGCAAAGCCCTCAGAGAAAGAAAATATGAACCAATACTTTTAAGAGCATACAAACTGTCATTCAAATGTAAAAGTAACAAATCAATATTGTCAAGCATTTATGAGCTCAAAGAAAGCCTTTCTCATGAATCCTTCTGGAAGAAACTACTAGAAGATGAACTTCAGCCAAATAATGAACGGTGAAATGACCGTGAAGACGTTGCAGTGGTATTGAGCACATTCCATCATGTGTGGTGACAGGCAGAAGACCAACAGGACCACAGGCTGCCCACGACCCCCACTCTTGTACAACGTAAGCATGGGCAGGCCTGAAACCTGCTTCCTAACCGGTAGACTCTGGCATGTTTTAGGAATATTACCCGTGCTTCTGTTCAGCTATATGTCAAAAGTGAGGGAACTCTGCAGATGTGATTAAGCCCTGTAATCAGTTGACTTTAGGTTCATCAAGTTTATCTTGTGTGAGCCTGATCAAATCAGGGAGGCTCTGAAAGAAGCTTGAGGTAGAGACAGATGACGTCAGAGACTCTTTCCTGAAGCCAGCTTTACCCAGCTGCAGGGAAACCCATCTTGCCAAGGGTACGTTAAGTCAGAAGAGGAAGCCAAGGTCTTTGGTTAGCACTGAATCTGTGCCCTTCTCTCCAATTCCGCTTGTTTGCATTAGTTCATAACTATTCAACAACGCTGTGATGCAGGTAGATTAAATCCAACCACCGTAGAGAGCTGATTTGAATTGATTGGGTTGAAGGCTGAAAATAGTTTTTATTACATTTATCTCCTAGTATAAAGTAGATTCCTGTACATCAGTTCATATTCCTCAATATTTTTTCTCTTTTCCTTTTTTTTCTCAATTTTGATCAAGTTATTCAATCTATGAGTTACGTATTCATTTTTTCAAAAATGAATCAGTCTAATAGTCTGGGCCTTGAATAACCATATGAAATGTTAAGTAGTTACAAAAGAATTTCTTTACATAAGTCTTAAATTCATAATTAAGCTTTTCACGATTTGCATGATTTTATAACAACGCTTTATGCCAGAGACACTGAGGCATGAAGAACTGAATTGACAGACTGAATAGGAAAATGTGCTGGATATTTCTAGATCTATATGCTCAAATTTCAGACGTTTTTGAATGTTGTATGTGGAGAACACATGACGTCTTCCATGTTCGCAAGAGGTTCAGACAGTAAGTGCTGATGGAAGGAAACAGACACTCTGTCGACACAGCACTGACGCCACGTCAATGTGTGCACGTGGTACCTCATAAGATTTCACGTTTCTACAGTCATAGTCATTATTTGTCATCCTTCAGAGGAATACGGGGTTTAAAACAGTGTCAGAGCAGCTGTTCAAAGAAGCCGCTTGAGGGGTGAGGGTTACTCCTGACAGTCTCAGCGTGATGATTGCGTTACTGTGTGCTGGAACACGGTTGTGAGAAATGAGAAATCTCCACCAGGCGGAGAGGAATGACTCGCTGTCTGTTTCTTAGTAACTCAGTCCACCACATGTTAGGTTGGAACAGACACAAGAATCTTATAATGATTATTGAAACCATGGCGAAAAGTCTCATTAAAGCAGACTGTAGGGTATCTGAGGTTTGATATGTATTTACGAAACAACCGATAGAACTATATTGTATTTGAAAATGAAGAGAAGAGGTTCAAGGTCATAAAATCCTCAAACCTGGTTGTTACCAATGATGTTTTATTATCATTACTAATCATATCTTATTTTTTTTGTTTCTAGAATGAGTACAGTTGCAATGCCCCTTGATCTTTCTTTTAGCTGTGTTCCAGGAGTTGTGTTCAAATTTTTATTTTGATCATTCAAATCTTATTTTAAATACAGTAGGAAAATATAGAACATAAACTACTACTGCCATAAATTATTGTGAAAGTAAATGGCTCCCTTTAATAAACATAAACACTGCTTGATGTCATAATGTTATAAATCTATAGTTATATAATATTTATAAGGGTATTATAAATCTATACTCTTTTACATATGACTTCCATCAAAATGGTCAAGCAATTAACTTTACTAAATTTATTAACATTATTATATGTACTGAGTAGGCTAATTTTAAAATCATTCAAACTAGTTCAGATATTCCTTCCATTTAGTAAAATCTATATTTTGACATATCTAAAAGAAATATCAAGGTTTATCTATATATTTTTATATATATAAAAATTTTCTATATCTTTTTATCTATATTGAGATATAGATATGTCTACATCTTTTCCAAAGTAAGATCTAATGTGTAATAGCATTTCAGAGTGACAGTTTAGAGTGACACTAAAGGATGAATACTTTCATATCTCTCTCTATAAATAGAGGTATATTATTTATATATATACATATATGAAAATATTCATCCTTTCATTGTGTTTAGTAATTCTTGACCCATAAGTTCATCAAGCAGGCTAAGTGCCCTATTCGGGGTTCAGTTGTGGGATATTGCAAACAGAGAAGAGCCTCACAAGGGGCGAGGTGCTTACGGCATTGTTAAAACAGCTGAGAAAGCAGAACCTAGGGAGCGGCTTGAAGATTTCAAGGGCAAGCCCCTCCAGTTGCCACTCAGAGATCAAGAAGGGTCTGCTGACCTTGGGCTATCCCAGAGCCTCAAGCAAGCAAAGGGTGGACGATGGAATCTGACGACTGCAAACTCCAGTCAGCTAAGCTTTACACAGGAGCCACCCCAGCTGCAGGAAGAAGAAAGCCTTTGCCTCTGTCCCACGTCCCAAGTCTCTTCTGAGCGCATCTCATCAGAAAGACCTAACGCACACCCAGAAACCTGGGGACAAGGGAGGCAGGCAAATGTATTTACCATGAGAGCCCAGAGAGAGAAGTCAAGGAGAAACAGAAAAACGTGAAGGAGGAATGACGGAAGGAGTGACTAACTCTCTTTAATGGTAAGGGTTGAGGAAAACCAGCTAGGTGAGATTAATCTGTGCTCTTTCTTAACAGCTAAGGATTTACCAGGTGAGGCATTGGGAAAGATACCACAAGCAGAGGAGAATGAACATCAGAGCCACAGACATGTGAAAGAGCCTGATGCAGCATAGTCATTGGAGTGTTGGAGGGTAAGTTGTGCTTCAGGAGCAAGGAAATGAGTAACAGCAGTGAGTGGCGCTGGAAAATCCTCAGGAAGGCTCACAAGGCGACATCACAAATTGCAAAGGAGTTTTCACTTTACCTCCATGGTGACCGAGCCATTAGGGAGTTCTGCACTTGACCAAGGGAGGACGGGGGCAGAGATTGGGGAATAAAGACAAGGATTCCACTTCTACTGTTTGCAAACACCCCCCTGTGTTTGCAGAATTGATGGCAATTTCTGTACAGACACCAAGAAGGGTATCTTTGTATGTTAATTAATTCACTCGACTCTTTTTTGTTTAGAACCTATCTGTTTAAATCTACTGAGCATCTAGAGGCAAACCAGACAGATTCCTGCCCTCCGGGAATGAAGCCTGAAAACTGGCTAAGTCTGAAATCACTAAGCTAAAATATCAGGTGGTGTGGACTTCCCGGTTTTCACGGGTCTCTTAAAATTATAGAGCATTTGGTAAATGCTCACTTTCTGTGAAAAATACCATAATATTCATTAGAAAAAGACTCCGATCCTCAAAATCATTAAAATGATCATTCAATTAAAGAACTTACAATGCTATAAAACCAAAGAATGTTGAATTATTTACATACTACCTCAAATCCTTTACTAACAGAAGGTTAAGATGATAAAGAATGTCTAGAAAAAGAGAGCTCACGGGCCGGCCCCATGGCTTAGCGGTTAAGTGCGCGCGCTCTGCTGAGGGCGGCCAGGGGTTCAGATCCCGGGTGCGCACCGACGCACCGCTCCTCCGGCCATGCTGAGGCCGCGTCCCATATACGGCAACTAGAAGAATGTGTAGCTATGACAGACAACTATCTACTGGGGCTTTGGGGAAAAAATAAATAAATAAAATCTTTAAAAAAAAAAAAGAGAAATAGAGCTCATTTTGCAATTCTTTCTCCCACTGACCCCCCACTAATCCCCTTCCCCTCCCCCTCCCGGTGCCCCCTCAGCCCTTCTCCCCATGTCACAGGCAAGCACACCTGTTTTCCGGGCTGCTCAGACTGTTGGCCACTGAGGCTCCTCTGTGGAAGCCCTCCTAGGGAGTCGCTCCAGTCCAATGACTAGTGGATGCCACGCCCCCCAACCAGGGTCTGATAACTGGGCTCCAGAGCTCCCTGAGGATCAGGAGGCATTTTTCACAACTAAATTTCAATTCAAGTTTCTTCTCTCTCCAATCTCAAGACATCCCCTGATAAATTTCCTACACTCAAATCTGCCTCTTGGAGTCTTTGCCCCAAGACATCTGATCAATGACTCAAAAACACAGGAGCATGCACACGTATACAGATATACCCACTTATCTCACACACACACACATGCACATGAACACACATATGCACACGTTCGCATGCAAACACACATGCACACATGCATGTGTTCACACACAAACATGAATGCATGCATGCACATATGTGTACACATAAACACAGTACACATAAACACATGCACGCACACACATGCACCTCTACTTTGTGTTGCTTACCTTTCCCCTAGGAATATTTTTATTTATACTGAGGGTGTGTTCGGGAATGAGGAACAGCGCTCCTTACCTGTGGTCTTTCTCTGGCATAAGGCATGTCTTCACGATTGAATATCCTCTGATTAGTGCAATGCCTGGAAAACAGTGAGCACACAATAAAAACTGATGTTGAATGATAGGTTGAATAAAGGAATAAAACGTGAATTAAGTCAAGCCATCCTTTCTGTTCTCTGCCTTGCCAAAAACCTTTTTTTTTTTGAGATTTAGAGCATACTGTGCTCTCCAATATGGTAGCCACAGGCCACATGTGGCTACATAGATTTAAATTATATTAATTAAAATTAAATGAAATTTAAAACATTGGTTATTGTGTATTTTTAGATGATATGTGTGCCTGGATACACTGGATGCAGGCAAGTTCTCTGTCACAGAGTGGTATGTTATATACATACGTACACACGTACAGTGTGTGTGTGTGTGTGTATAAGATATTAGATATACAATGTACATTGCGTGTGTTTATGTAACTAACTGGGATCCAGGGGAGCCAACAGCACAGTCCCAGTCTGAGTCTAGAAGCCCGAGATCCAGGAGCGCCGCTACACAGGGCGGGAGAAGACGGGTGTCCCAGCTCAAGCAGAGAACACATTCCCCCTTCCTCTGCTTTTTGTTCTGTTTGGGCCTCAACAGACTGGATGGTGCCCCATTGGTGAGGGCGGCCTTCCACACTCAGTCTAATGATTCAAACACTAATCTCTTCCGGAAACACCCCCACAGGCACACCTGGAAGTCATGTTTTATAAGCTCTCTGGGCATCGCTTAACCCAGTCAAGATGACACGTTAAGATTAACCATCAGTCCACTGACCGTCTTTCTGAGGAGAGTAACATGCTCAGCTTTTGAACTGAACCCTAAGGGATTGGTTGGAACGCATCTTGTTCCTTATGTCTCCAATTTGACAGTCTAACAAACTTAGTTGAGTGGACAGCTTACTTTCTAACCTCTGGAGTAGTGAGAGTATCAATGGTTTCAATAATATTTAGCCCTATAATAAAATTCCTTTTCAGATGCTTATCATGATGTCACCAAATTTTAATCGGAATCATAGGTTTGGCTTTTGGCCAACCAATAATATGCATGTGACGGTAGCTGAAGTTACCAGAAATTGTGACTGATCTCATGAAATTCACGAATGCAGAGTTAAGCGCCATTCTCTTTAACAAACATTGATTGTGTTGGTATGATATCTCAGGCACAGCAATAAGTGTTGGGAGACAAATAAGGAGAGAGGGCTGCCTGCAGTGTCCTCTCAGTCTAGTGGCTGAGAAAGTGCAGCACCGGGAACATGGTGACTCAACAGGAAGGCGTCAGTGCAGGGCTGCAGGGGCCTCTGAGGGGCCCGACACCCGGGTTCTTGGGTTGGTGAGGGCTCTCTAGGGGAAGTAGGTTTAGAAAGCAATGCCTTCAGCTAACTAGGAATGATATAGGTAAAGAAGAGGAGAAAATTGAGACCCAGGATAAGAAGGTTTAAAAGGAAAAAATGTGGCACATTCTGAGCAGAACAGGTAATTCCACATTAACAGACTGCAAGTGAAAGAGGAACAAGACTACTCCTGCAGAGTGATGAAGAAGAACAATCTAATGGGAGAGGATAAGCAATAGAACATACCACTTCCTTTAGACTGCGGCCCCATATACCGCGATGGGTACGAAAACAGATGCTATCATTAGACGAAAGACCAGAAACTACATAGTCAGGTTCATTGTTTTTCACTTTCATAGGAACCGTCTGCTTTGCTTTATACCCAAACTACATAAATTAACTTATCTATAAATTATCATGTGAAGGTATTGTAACAATTTTTGAAAATAATTTTAAAATTGCATGCTCTGAAAAGTTCAGAATGGAGGGTGGCTGGGACATTAGCTGTGTTTTTGCTATATTACATATAATTCATTCATCTCTTATAATATGCAGTTCAACCCCCTGTGAGCTCTAGGAATGTAAAATGGCTCATTTAACATGGTTAAAGTTGAAATATATTCACAGAACTATTATATTTGTGGCGATTTTTAAATAAAATCAGTATTAAAAATCTGTTAACAGAATCATAAGTAGAAATTTGGCTCGCCTTTTATTCTGCAAAAAGGTGAAAAAGAAACAATGCATAGCAAACATTTTCTAACACATACACACATAGAGATTTCATCTAACCAGCGGGATTTCCCTTAGAAATCGTGATAATTCTACTTAATGTTCTGGAAACACGTTTGACTGAGGTTCTCTATGCTCTTGGATGCAAAAAATATTCCCCGCAATCTCACCGCTTTGGCCCTTCAACACCAATGCCCAAAGCTCATTCCCCTTGCCCAGAGTAGTAGAAGACTGGCTGTCCCAGCTCCTCTGACTGACAGGGAGGGCCACATGGCAGAGTTCTGGATGATAAGATAGGAGCAGGAACTCTCCGGGGAACGTCTTGCAAGGATTCTTTTTCCCCAATTAGAAAAAAAAAGGACGAGTATGTCTGTCCTCTTGCTCTTCTCATTCTTCCTGCCTTCAACCTGAACGTGAGGCAGCAGCACGCACAGGGACGTGGTACAATGAGTGCATATTTAATGTTATCACAAACTGCCAGACTATTTCCCGAAGAGGTTGTACCATTTTACACCCCCACCAGCAATGCATGAGAGTTACAGTTGCTCACCATTCTTCCAAACACTTGGTATTTTCAAAATTTTCTATTTTAGTTATTCTGTTGGGTATTTGGTAGTAACTCATGGTGGTTTTATTTTGTAATTCCCTAGTGACTAATGATTTAGAGCATCTTTTCATGTGCTTATTGGCTATTTGTATGTCTTTAAAACTTTTTGCTCATTTTTTAATTGAGTTGCTTGAAATACTGCTGAGTTTGTAAATGTTATTTATATATATTGCTATGAACAATAGTGTATGAACAATAGAACTTCTTGTGCAAGTCTTTTTATTAGTATATATTTTCATTTCTTTTAGAAGGATACCTAGAATTGGAATTGGTGGGTTATAGAGTAGATGTACATTTAGATTTATAAGAGACTGACAGAACTATTTTCCAAAGTGGTGTTCAAGATAATTCTCCATGAGTTCCCATATTTCTGTATTTCTTTCCAACCAAGACACTGACAGCCTTTGTTCCAGACTGGCTTTTATATATATATGTGTGTGTGTGTGTGTATATATAACATACACATATATACACATATACATATATATGTGTGTGCATGTGTGTATATATAACATACACGTATATACACGTATACATATTGAACAGCCTTAGAAGATAGAGTTCACTCTCCCTCCAGGATAATTAGCTATCTAATATGAAAATGTGTCTTCCTTAGGTGCAGAGGTCAGACTGTCAGTGCACATTATAAAATAGTTAAGTCCCCCAAGCTTGTGACTTTTCATTTCTGATACAATCCACTGGGCCCATCCATTTGGACCTCTCTGCATTGCTTTCATGGGACTTGGTGGGCAGAGGAGACTCGTGCAAACATGACTCTTATGCTGCTTGCTGTGCCATGAGCCTATCTTACACCATACACAAAAATCAACTCAAAATGGATTAAAGACTTGAAGGTAACAGGTGAAGCTGTAAAACTTCTAGAAAAAAACATAGTGGGTAAGCTACTTGACATTGGTCTTGGAGATGAATTTTTGGATTTGACATCAAAAGCCAAGGCTACAAAAGCAAAAATTAACAAGTGGGACTATATCAATCTAAGAAGCTTCTGCTCAGCAATGAAAACCATCAGCAAAATGAAAAGCCAATCTATAGAATGGGAGAAAAATTTGCAATCCATATTCTCATAAGAAGTTAATATCCAAAATATACAAAGAACTCATACAATTCAATAGCAAAAACCCCAAATAACACAATTAAAAAATGGGCAGAGAATCTGAATATACATTTTCCAAAGAAGACATACAAATGGCCAATAGGTACATGAAAGATGCTCAGCATCACTAATCATCAGGAAAATGCAAATCAAACCACAATGAGATACCACCTCACACCTGTTAGAATGGCTGTCATCAAAAAGACAAGTAATAACAAGTGTTAGCAAGGATGTGGAGAAAAGGGAACCCTTGTGCACTGTTGGTGGGAATGTAAACTGGTGCAGCCACTATGGAAAACAGCATGGAGGATCCTCATGAAATTAAAAATAGAAATACCATATGATCCAGCAATTTCCCTTCCACGTATGTAATCAAAGGAAACAAAACCATTATCTGAAAGCGATATCTGCACTCCCATTTTCATTGCAGCATTATTCACAATAGCCTAGGCATAGAAACAGATTAATTGTCCATCAGCAGACCAATGCATCAAGAATGTGGTATACATATCTATATCTATATAAATGTATAGACATACATATACCCACAATGGAATATTATTCAGCCTTCAAAAAGAATGAAATTATATAATTTGTGACAAGATGGATGAACCTGGAGGGCATTATGCTAAGCGAAATAAGCCAGACAGAGAAAGTCAAACACTGCATGGCATCACTTATGTGTGGAATCTAAAAAAAAAAAAAAAGTTGATCTCGTAGAAACAGAGAGTAGAAAAGTTGTTGCCAGGGTCTGGGGTTGGGGTAAATAGGGAGAAGTTGGTAAAAAGGAAGAGACTTTTAATTATAAGATGACAAAGGTCTGAGGAGCTGGTGTTTAACGTGATGACTATGGTTGATAACACTGTATTGTATAATTGAAATTTGCTCAGAGTAGAACTTAAATGTTTTCACCAAAAAAAAAAAAAAATTAAATTTGTTTGATGATGGGTATGTTAATTTAATGTGGGGAATCCTTTCACAATGTATATGTATATCATATCATCACATTGTACACTTTAAATATCTTACAGTTTTGTCAATTACACCTCAATAAAGCTGAAAAGAAAATCAAAATCACAAGCAAAAAACATCAACTACATATGCACACAAAGTGTGATGTAGAGAGTTTAAATGTTAACTCATCCTCCACAGAAAATAAAAGTAGAAATAACTTGGGGCCAGCCCTGTCGCCAAATGTTTCAAGTTCTGCGTGCTCCACTTCGGCAGCCCAGGTTCATGGGTTCAGATCCCCGGCGCTGACCTGCGTCACTCCTCAGCCATGCTGTGCTGGAGTCCCACATACAAAATAGAGGATGCCTGTCACAAACGTTAGCTCAGGGCTAATCTTCCACAAGCAAAAAAAAAAAAAAAAAAAAGATTGAACTAAAAGAAAATTTTTAAAAATAGAAATAACTAATATGACATTTACTTATTTATGTAATTAATTGATGTGACTTCTTAATTTGAAAAAAATGATTTTATGTTTTATTTTTCAATATTTATGTGGATATCTTTGACTCCATAGATCGTTTTGTCTATTTCTTTCCTATCTCCTGAAATATAAATAAAGAATCAAACTCTTAAATAAATTTTTAATAATATCTGGCAAGGGATTGTTCCCAAGAGTGTATTCTAAATGTTACTTTAAAAAGTAGAAGAGAAAACATACACCTCTCAATTGTCACCATTAATAAAATTAAATGATGTGCTTGCTTAATTTAGTGACCATGTCAAAAATGATTATGATGAAGAGAATAAAGGAAGAGAA
Organism: Diceros bicornis minor; assembly: GCF_020826845.1. NCBI lineage: Eukaryota > Metazoa > Chordata > Mammalia > Perissodactyla > Rhinocerotidae > Diceros > Diceros bicornis. The sequence continues at coordinate 1,088,492 of NC_080754.1, read as the reverse complement.
ACACTATGCAAAATCAGAGTAGAGCATGAGGATCTTTGAAGAGCTAACTCTGTTTAACAAGCATATAATATCCAAAATGCGGCAGAAGGACAGGAAATGAGAGTGTGGAGCATGTCAGGGATGATTTCATGAAACTGGTTATCACACTGCAAAATGAATCTGCAAAATATAACAGAATAAACTGAATTTCTATTTTTATTCTTAACATTTTAAAATATTGTTTTAAAATATCTCTCTACCAGCTAAAAACCTACATAGAAACATGAAATGTGTCTTAAGTGTTTTTGTATCTCTGGTACCCAGCATGAGTCCCAGGATGCAGCTTAATAGTCATTGAACGAAAGAATGAATGGAGAAATGAATGAGTACTATCCGGTTAGTAGAATACTGACATATGAGTCACGTGGCAGTTAACTTGGTGGGAAGTGCGGAGAAGAGTAATCCAGATAGAACACAACCGCCTCTGGGAATTTTACCCCCACGCTCCAACACTCCCTCCCCACCCTCGGGTCCCAGGCAACAACTAACTATGGAATTGCTTGGGCTCTACTCTGGAAGTGAAACAGAACACTGAAATTATTCTAGTCACCTAATTCTGAGTTCTGTACTATTGTTCCAGTGAAGGTCAGCATTTCAAATCAAATGTTAATAAATTAATTCAGCGTACGGTACTGAAATCCTTCACGTCATCCAGTTGCTGGACGCAGTGAGGAGCAGGCAGCGCGCTCCGCTAATGAGATCCTATGAGAGCCTCGACCCGCGCCCACGCCGAGGCAACCTAGTGACTGACAGCTGCGAGCGTGCTGACGCTGGAAATCACAGGTCAGGGCCTGGCGGAGTCCTCCCACTACATGATCTTACTGGGAAGGGACAGTCTGTTCTCCTATTTCCCGTTGATATTTTCCTGCTGAAATTTGACGTTTTTATTTAACGCCCAGTGGAAGAAGTTCTGACTCACATAACCACTAGTTAGTTTTCCATGGACCCTGGAAAAGGGCCACTTGAAAATGTCACACATCCAGACAAGGACCCCCTCCCACTGCAGAGATGCCCCTGCTCCAGTGTAGGGGAGAGTCTAGAGAGGTGAGCGAGCAAATATCTCCCTTGCAGGACAAGAGATTAATAATGAGCCTTTTCTCTTCCTCAGTGTGTCTTGTGAAAAGCCATGGAGATGAACTTGCAAGAAATCCAGGTTTTCTAGCAGAACATTAACAACCAAAAAACCAACTTATTTTGCAATCTAAGGCTTGCTTCCTTATTTTAAAATGGCATTTGACTTTCTTATTCACTGTTTTCTTGGTTTTTAAGAAATTATATTGTAAAAATATTCTGAAATGCACATTTTCCTTTCCCCAAAACTTGAAATGCGATGCCTGTGATGGTTCTTTGCCTCTATGAAGATTTACAGGAACCTGGAGACCTAGCAGAGTTTCTCCATCACCTTCAGAATTCCTTTCACAGAAGAGGTGCCTCCTGGAAGTATTCATCATGAATTTGCTGTGACCATCAAGTAAGACAGTGTCTTCATAAAGCAGTGTGCAAATACAACCCTGTTAGAGGTAACACAGCTTACATTTCCAAAGACCCTAATCACGAAATTTAACATAAATAAAAATGAAATTAAATGAAGCCCCAGCCACACTCTGTTCTCACCTATGCCACACTCCTCCACAATTGCACGTATCTTTGCAATGTCTTTCCTAAGGCAATCCTCATAGTGAACCAGTTTTCTAGATACCTTGGTATTGGCAGCTTTCTTTCATTTAAATGTCACTTTGAGTGCATCCTTACACTAAATCTCGACATCACGGACGCCATTAGGAACTAGGAATCAAATATTTCTGTGTCCTGGGAATCATAAACCTGAAAGGATATTTCAGGTAGGTAATTCGTTTTTATCTTTTTCTCCAGTACTATATTTTCCCCATTATTAACCCCCAAGGCTCAGAGCTCAGTGGCATATTTAAACATTAGTTCAAGGGTGTCGGCGTCTTCTGCCAGCGGGTGACGTGACAGCCCTGCAGGGAGGGAAGGGGACGGACCAGTCCAACTCCTGGGCCCTGGGGCCGCGGGCAGCTGTCGAAGTCGCCTCTGTTTCTGTTTTATTCTTTCCTGAATCTGAGAGCGGCGGGCACTTTTACACCACAGATAACTTACACTGGACTGCTATGTGTTGGTGTTTCAGACAGGTTGCAGTCGGGATGCAGCCCTGTTTTTCTTCACTAGGTTTTACTTTTAAATTAAGATTTCTGAAGAACCTCCAGCTCTTAATGGACGACGTTACTTCACCATTCCCCAAATGGACAAAACTAACAGATTCCTTGAGTCCATTATGTCTTCCTTTTTTGACAAACACTAAACATCAGTCAAATCTATTCAGAAAACATTGCTTAAAATGAAAATTAAAAAAATCAGATATCATTGGTTGACTGGGCCATTGAAAAAGTTGCATAAGGTATTAATTACCTTGTCGTAAAAAAATCGTGCTTCTTCTGCCCAATGTATGCATTAACTTACTCATATTTTGAAAAATACTTGTAATTATTTGTTTAGAATTAATTTTAAATTATTTCTGAATCCAGAGTATTCCTCATAATAAGTTTTTTAGATTTCCCAATGACAAGGACATCACGTAACTACTTTTAAACTTAAAAAGATTTAATCCTTCCGTGTCCTTGGTAACACTGGACACAAGGTCTTCTTTCCTCGCTCCCGCCTTCTGTTCTGCACTTCGCCCTTACTGCTATTTCTCGGAAGCGTGTGATCACTCTTCACCACCCGCAGTTCACGATCAACCAGGACCCGTGGCACAGGGGGCTGTTCACACTTGACGCCTTCCCGGTCACCAGGCTCTCGTCCCGCTGTGTCTTCCTAACCGCACTCAGAGCCCTCCCGCCATCCTGGTGCCTGTGTGCCGACGCCATGCCTGCATGCAACCCCTCCCTCCCCTCAACCGTGGAAATATGTCAGTGCTGCCATCCAGCCCCCATGGTAGTCTGCTGGGGCTGCCTAACAAAAGACCACAGACTGAACAACACAGACCAGGCTCACATGGCAGGAATTTATTTTCTCACAGTTCTGGAGGCAGCAAGTCCACGATCAAGGTGTCAGCTGGTTGAGTTTCTCCCGAGGACTCTCTCTGGCCACCATCTCACTCTGTCCTCATGTGGCCTTTTGTCCGAGGTCTCGTCTGTGCCTCTGAATTTCCTCTTCTCATAAGGACACAGTCAGATTGGATTAAAGCTAATCCATGTGACCTCATTTAAACTTAATCACCTCTTTAAAGGCCCTGTCTCCAAGTAGGTCACATTATGAGGGGTTAGGGCTTCCATATGTGAGTTTTGGGGGTTGGGGACACAATTCAACCCACAAAACAACCTTCTGTAATTATACGTTTTTATTTTTCCAAATTAGGAAATGTGGTTTTCCATAAAACTACCATGTTCCAAAGGGCTAGTCACAAAAAAACCAAACCAAAACAAAACAAAAAATTTCTTTCCATTTTAATAATTGTAGGAACAGATAGAATATTTTTCTAAATGATATTTCATTAGAGTTGGAAGAATCACACAGAGTAAAACTCATCGGTATATCTTAATAATCAAATAACAATTGGATCAAACACATCTAAAAAATAATTTGGCTTTCTGAATTATTTTGTTAGTGAACCGGCTGAAATAAGCAAAGCAAGTATTGCTTCACAAACTAGAGAACATGAAGAGGTAAGTGTGACAATCCATAAGAAAGCAACATGGGTCACTGTGAGCAGACTATATAGCATACGCCTTGAGAACATTTAGAATACGACAGCACGTTCCTATAACTCTGAGAAAAACAATCAAATTTGTGGTCTTTAACCATAAAGGTTCTGACAAGGATCTGAGTGAGTCAGGGTCTTAGCTTCAGTCTTTACTCTTTTTACTGTTTCCATTATGCTGTATTTGCTCTATGAACAATTTGCTACAGCACCAGATTATGAGTCTTAAGTAAATAAATACTTAATTCAACATTTCCATCTAGATCTTTTTTACTCTCATTGTTATTGCATGTTACTATCTATCCAAGACTGACTCAGACTAATATCTAGTCATGACTATGATTTTTCACCAGCTGTGTTAGAATGCCTGTGAATTGGACAAATTGGCAAATCTCTTTCACCAAGGCTCTGCAACTACATGCCCTCCAAGAACATGAATCAAATCAGTTAATGGTGTGAGTAACAACATAAGGAAAACAAACAAATACAGTGTTCTGTAACTACTAATATGCTAAGGTTTGTTATTGCTACAGTCAGAGACCTCTGTGTTCCTAAGCTCCATGTTGGAGATTCGCTGATAACAAGAAAAAAACATACAACTCTGCTTAGTGTTCCTTCTTCAATAAAGAATTTACTGAAGCTGTCTTTTAGGGAGAGAATCAAGGAAGCGTTACAGAGTGTGACAGAGATGTGCTTATTGAATAGGTTCTCTGGCGGCCCCGATATCTCCCTGGTGTGTGTGTGGATCTAGAATTCAGGAGCCCCCTGCAGGCCCCCTCACAGTCCAATACCAAGTCCACAAGGTGGGATGAGGATGGGCATCCATGGTCTTTGGGTTGAAGTTTCGGGCTGGTTGGGAAGAAGACGAGAAAGGAAAGTTCTCATCCAGAGAGCTTTTCCTTAAGCATTGGGTGGTGATAAAAAGGTGCAAAATCTACCAGATGCCTCAGTAAAACTATACAAATATTACCATTAACTTTCCTTTTGCTTTTTTACATTGCTGAAGACCAGTTATGTGAAAGGAAAAAAGGGGAAACTCAGCAATCCCTGCTCCACATGTATGACAGCATCCTCCACTCACTCTCAGTTCTGTCCCACGTCCTTGCTCAAAAACCAGCTTATTCTCCTCATATCACTTTTGGGACTTTCAGAATAGTTTCTTTACATCAACTGAGTTCTTCCTCTTATTCTACATACAAACACTCTTCTTCCTGCATAGGCGTTTCCCTACACCTTCCTGAAGACACTCCCAGCCATCATCACAGTGAACTCAGCTTATCACACATCCCTTCCATCAAACTGAAGTTAGCAGACCCCAGGTCCTTCACAGAACGTTCCTTAAATTATACAGTGGTAACCGTGCACCACTGCTGCAACCGTAACAGTGGAAAGTGACCGTGCAACTCGACTCAGGGTCTTTATTCAACATTTCCACGTTCATTTCAATATCTACGTAACACGTGAATTATCTTCTTAAATATCAGTATTTTACTGCGTGACATGCAATTTTTAACTGACATACAACTCTGTTTTCTATACCTGCAGATTTTTACACAGCTGTGATTACCAATTTTCTCTTATTCAATACCTTTGATATCTTCATTTTTATTTATCAATTTTTCAAATTCTCAAGAAATTTCTTCCTGTAAATAATATTCCTTATGCTCATCATCACCAATAATCAGCTTACGCTAGTGATATTTCTTTTTTATTTTCTGCTTTCCTCAAATTTACCATGTCTTCAACAAAGATATTGGGTGGGATAGGTGGCAGTGAAGCATGTAGACAGGATGGTAAATATAAAAGTTACATTGTTAGCAGTTCATTATTAACCGCTCCTCCCTCTTTGTCTGGAGGAGTGGGAATTTTTATCTTTAACAAATTTTGTCTTCAGCAACAGCAAAATCATATTTTTCAAAGGTATCTGAGATTCTTTCCTTAATTCATCTCCAAGGTATCTGATGCAGCTAAAAGTCACTTAGCACTAATATGAAGAAAGGAGAACGTGGTTCTGAATAAGTATTTTCAATTAAAATTAATATCATACGAATCTGACTTACACATTGGAATTCGATGCAATTTTTATTTTCTTTATTTGAAATTGAAGCAAATAAGCAATTTTAATTGATAGTAAAAGCATAATATGCATAGTTGAGATAATTGAATGAAAACCTTTATAGTGGGGAAATTTCCACTCACAAGAGATACGAGTGTGACATCTGGAGGAAGGAGTTAAATTTGTATATTTTAATTCCATGTGCTTTAACGCAGTTTCTTTAAAAATATATTGCCATTACAGAGGTTTTCAGAGATGGTTTTAAACTTTAAAATAATTAAAAATGGTAATTTTTGTTCCTGTGGCTTAACAGCTAGAAATCCTGTAGGTGTGTTCATTCTTACCTACAACACATCACAGCAAACAAAAGCCATGTCAGGTTAACAATGAATTCTAGCAAAACATCACTGAATTCCCACTGTTGAAAATGTCAACTATGCAATAATAAAGTGAACAGCAAAAAAGCTACATTTTTTTAAAAAATGAGGTACTTAGAAAATCCTTCACATCTCTTGCTCTTTTTTTTCAGCAATGAATCATACTTGGTTACCATTTTTGGAGTGCTTTATACAAGATAAAGCTTGAGAAAAAGATGCCTATCTTTGAAAAATCTGTATTTTTCTCTTTCTAAAAAAAAGTCAACATTATTCCAAATGTACATTTTCAGATTGAACATACACTGGAAAACTAATTAATTAATTAGTTTATTAATTAATCTAATCTCTAATTAATCTCTTAGTAAACAACTCATATTGAAAATGTTGTCATGTATAGATACTATGATGGAAATAGTTTCAAAATCCCTTGAATAAGAGATTTTTCTTTTGTAAATAGTGTCAAATAGATATCCCGTTTGATCATTATAACAGCTGTTAGGAATGACTGAACAATTAATTGCTCAAAACCACATCCAAGCTTAAAATAGAACAGAAACACAATCTTTGTGGCAATCTTGTGTTCACAGAACTATTTTTTTCCAGATACTTGAAGCCAAGAAACTCTGACTAAATGAAAATTAAGGCAGTGGGCCGGCCCCATTGCTTAGTGGTTAAGCGCACACGCTCCCCTGCTGGCGACCCTGGTTCGGATCCCGGGCACGCACCGCCGCACTGCTTCTCCAGCCATGCTGAGGCTGCGTCCCACTTACAGCAACTAGAAGGAAGTGCAGCTATGACATACAACTATCTACGGGGGCTTTGGGGGAAAAAATAAATAAAAAAAAATAAAAAATAAAGAAAATTAAGGCGGAATTATCGAATTACAGCTAAAAACTGAGATGTTGTGGAGCAAGGAGTGATGTAGGTGGAATCCCCCAGCCTGCACTCTCCCTTCTGACTTCTTCAAGGGTTATTTCAAGCACATGCATAGACAGAAATAAAAATGCAAACGACCAGTATGTCAGATACAGCTAAATTAGGTGTGCTTTCAAAGAAAAAAGATTTTGAGTTCAATTTTCCAAAGGAGAGGAAATGATTAAAGAAGAAAGACCTAACCATTCAAAGAGTTCCTAGAATGATTTATATCTTGAAGGAGCAATGATATAAAAAGATACACAGATTGTTTTTGTCATTCAAATTTCATAATTATAGGTGCATTTTGAATGAAAAGATGAAGAAACAGGTCACAGTCCAGTATTCTTTTGATTCTTGTAGATATTCCTTCAGAGAGTGGTTATCAGGGTGATATATATATATATGTATATCAAAATACTCTGCTGACTGTCTGTGAAATGCCTCTGATGGGCCCATGATGTGGGTTTAGGGCGAATTGTCCTCCTTTTTTCCTGGAAGGCAGTCACTCGTCTCCATTTTGTCCCACTACTGCTGAGTTATTGCCACAAGAACCATTTTTACTGTGCCCGAAACAGCTGTCATGATGCCAATATTTTTGACTCCAGCTTCCCTATTCATTTTCTTTACTTTTGTATTAAGTTCTCAAAAATTGCTTGGGTAGAGAAAACATTTCTTGAAGTGAAGGCATCAAAATTTTTTATCTCCTTAAATCCTAGTATTGTTATTTTTTCTTCACAGCTCACCCAGCAGTTACCAGTGTTGGGGGAAGGGGGAGAATCCCCCTCTGCCCCTTCCCTTAAGGTTCTTATGGCTGGCCAAATAATTAACAAGACAGGTTAGCAGGAGAAAATAATACCAAGTTTAATAACATGCATACATGGGAGAAACTCAGAAATGAGCAACACATCCCTCTGTCTAAGCTGCTTGCTTAAGTATTGTAGCTAAAGGTGAGGAAGGTATTGGGGGTGGGTAGTGGTCTGGGACTTCAGAGGGCAAGAAGACAATTCTTTTCAGGGTCATCTATAGGTAATGTGGTCAGGGAGAGATAGAGTTTTTTGATAAAAGGGGCTTGGTGCCCCTCCCATTGTAACATCTATTTTACATTATCATTACAGCCATCATGATAGAAGATCTGTTCCAGGAAGGAGCCACCATGTCAAATTCTTTAGGCAGTTAGTGGGGGAGGTCAAATGTCCCTCAGAGAAAACAATCAAGGTAAAGAGATATATTTCTGGGTGGTCAAATCTTGATCTCCCACACCAGCATTGGTACTCTGACCATTTTAATAAACACACAAGTTTTTCCTGTGGGGGAATTGTTCCGTTGCCACATTTGCAGGGCGTGGAAGATGCTCTAGGTTCCAATGTGGGGTCTAATATCTTCTCAGATACCTTCTTGTCCTCTCTGTTATAAAACCAACAAATGGTCCTCCCGTCTTCTTGCTACCTACTACAATGATCTGCTAGTCCATTTGCATGCATAAAATATGACCCTGGTTGGATTAAAGCTTGATATTTATTAACTTATATTTCAAATATAAAAACATTTGACTATGCGATATTTCAAGAAGGATTATGGTATACTTCCTATTGTGAACAACTATAGTGTTGGAATGGTGTATTTTAAAGAGGAGATCTCATAAATGTAAAGATAGGCTGGCAAGAAAGCAGATAATAATTAGTCCAAAAACCAGGTGAATCTGGGAACCGGGAAAGGCAAGCTGGGCCCTGAAGCTGGCTGTGCGTTTTCCATGTGAGTGAACGTGAGCTTTGTCGACCCCGTCAGGGCCCAGAAGACACAGCCTGGTAGACAGGAGTCTGCGGAGATACTGATGTTGTGCATCAGAATCTGAGCATCGGTTACACAAGAGTTCAATATTTTTCTTCTTTATCCCATACCGATAAGTTCTTTATCATGTATGCTGTTTCACAAGTTACAGTTTAAAATACTTGAAACACAACACCAGTAACAAGCAACCTGAGGTAGTCTTTCTGTCAGTTTACTGTACAACTTTAATAATACACAAACCAAAATGCTATATATCTTCCATCCATGAAATTTTCATTAGCATGCCAAAAAAATTACATCTATGACTCCACTAAACGTCCATATTAGTCCCTGCTCCTTTCATCTGATTTGAAGCAAAAGTGTATATAACATAAATTCTTTAATTTTCTAATTTGGCCTCTTTTTGGCATTTTATTCCTAGGTTCCCATCATTAATACTGTCTTATATTTTAATCTCACCTCTCCTGCTAGGTAGGCAAACACAGTTGTTTATTTATGCCCTTGCCGTCAGCTCAAAACAATAACAAAATAATAATAATAATAGACCTTTTATAGGTTAGCTGCTGCAGTTTTCATTCTTAAATATTTTTTTGCTGTAACAAAATAATAGTAACAAAAAACTACTTGGCATAAATGCCCCTTTAAAACTGGACTGAAGGTAATATAAGCCCAGGTGTCTAACAGAGCCCATTTTACTGCGAATGCATAAAAACTAGGAGATTCCCTGTAAGAGTCTTTGGAAATAGACCTCAAGCCTAGGGCAATTGTCTTGAAAGGTATTTCCCTCAGGAAACTGTCGGCATTGGGGACACACCGTGGCTGACTTGACCAACCGTGCCCTCTGCTGCATATCTGCCTGCCTCTCCCTGGTGGTTCTGGCCCTCGGGGGACCAACGACTCTGCTCCCCCACTCCAGACACAGCAGTGTGCTCTTCTGAAGGTATCTTGTTAAATCTCGGAGCCTGATTCATCCTCTCTCTTTTGCCTAGATTCTGAGGCTTCTGTTTGTTTTGTTTTAGCACCAATAAACCTTTTCCTGCCCCTGCTGTACCTAACGTAATCCTGTTAATATTTCTTCTTCATGTTTAATTAGGCCATGACTTGTTGATAGACGCAGAATAACTTTAAATATTCTGGTGCAGGTAGCAAATTTAGTTTCTTTGCCTACAATATTTTATTAAATTTTATAATTAGAATGTACTTCATTTTGGGGTGAGAGTGCTTCGATTTCTTCGCTCAATGCCATACTTGGGCAAAGTGGACATTGATAGGAGCAAACAGTAGGATGTGTGTGAAGGGCAGTTGTGAATATAGCAGGAGCCTCATTCTTATGTAAGATAAATATCATTATCCAACCTGACTTTTATTTAAAAAAATAATAAAACTAAAAACTAAAAAATTCTTTGGACAGTTGTAGTTTCACCTCTCGGAATTCCTCAATAAACCTCGTGGTCAACAGACTGAATGTAATGTTGTGCATCCAATTCGCAGGAAAGCCTGATCTCAAGGGCACGGCGAGGTCTTAGGCAGAGACCATCTGATTTGTTCTGTCCAGAGTGGTGGTTTTCCACTCTCAGTGCACATGAGAGACACCTGCAGAGTGGCTCTCACGGTATGGTCCCTAGATCAGCAGTGTCAGCATCAGCTGAGAATTTGTTAAAAACACAAGTTCTTAGCCCCCACCTCTTACCTACTCAGAGACTGTGGGGATAGGATCCAGCAATCTCTGTTTCAAAAACTCTCCAGACGGGGCTGGCCCAGTGGTGTAGTGGTTAAGTTCACACACTCCACTTTGGTGGCCCCGGATTCACAGGTTTGGATCTCGGGCACAGACCGGCGCACCGCTTATTGGGCTACGCTGTGGCAGGCGTCCCACATATAGAGTAGAGGAAGATGGGCACAGATGTTAGCTCAGGGCCAGTCTTCTTCACACACACAGAAAAAGCTCTCCAGATGACTTGGGTGCCTGCTGAAATGTGAGAATCACTGAGGTAGACTGTTCTATTCACAATCCATTGTGCCCTGCTCCAGGATGAGACTTCAGGGACAAGATCTCTCATGTAAAACTCAGTGAACATCTGCAGCCACACGGTGCGGTGTTAGCAGGGTGATCTTTGGACCTGATCGGGCATGTTCCAGAATTCTTCCAATGCTTTATTCTCTCTGACCGCATTTCCTACATCTGCAGAATGGGGATATTAGTATCCATCTCCTACAGTTGTCATAAGGATCAAGGAATTAGGATCAAGGAACTAAGATTTTTAAGCTCTTTGTAGAGTGCCCTAGAGAAAGAAAATCAATAAATGATAGTTATTGATGATATGATTATAGATTTGGGTAAATGTATTTTTTATTGTTAATGTAAGAAATTGTTTTCACAATTATTGTTATTGAATCAGTTTTAGATTTGGCATTCAGCTGGCATCAGATATTCCCAGTTTAGAAAGTAATATTTACTATTGAATTTCTCTTTGTGTTGAGGGGAGGATGCTGACGTCTAATTCTCTATAGCTTCTTTTCCCATTTTATAAATTGTTATAATTTAAAACCATGCTCTTTGAAGTTTTAAGCAAAAATTCTAAAAAGTATAATTCATTTGGTCACCCAGGATGTAAGTATGTGTATAGATAGATAGATATAACTGAAATAAAATATTACAAACAATACTATATATGATTTATTCTGATATTTTATATTCTATATATTCATGTCTATTATATTTAAGTAAAATATTCTGCTACCATTCCCCACACAATTGATATAGATAGTACAAAGAACCATGATTAAGCAAAATATAATTTAGTAAACATATTAAACTACTGCCAATTTATACTCCATATTATAAATATATTGTTCAATATGACATAGAGTTGATCCTTTTGTTTTTTCTACAGCTCTTCATAATTTAAATATAACAGTTATCACATTGCATTACAATTATTCCTATTTGTATCCCTCCCACTTTTACCAAAAAATTGAGTTATTCTAGAATACAAGCCATTCACCCTGCCCTGTGTAAAATACATATTGAATGTAAGCAAAGTCAGACATCAAAACTAATGCTTTTCTGTTTTTCTATCACTGTTCAGCTCATAGACATAAACATTGCTTCTGGTTTAAGCGGTTTCCAATTAGCACACTGCATAATATACAAGAATGGGTGGTAGTCTTTTATTGTCTTATATTTTAGAATTTGTTTTCTCATATAAGACATATAATTAACATTCTACTAAAAAAGCAAGTTTTCCTCATAGTGAGGGAGAAGACTTCAAACTTTCATGTACCATATGTTAGCTTCTTTTCTTGTGATTTATATATTAATATAGTCATTAAAACATCATTGCCTTGGTTTTGCAAAATAGTGTTGATTTGATCATTCAGATCCTTTATTCAGATTCAAGCTACTATAATTAATGTGAAAGTATTGATTATAAGCTTTCTTTCTTTTCTTTTTCTTTTTTGCATTTCCCTAATGTCTACCAAAATGTACCAAAGCTTGGTAACGTCTACCAAATGTCCAAGTACTGACATATTCAATGCGTGTCAATTTCTGCAAGTCTGTCTGGAACTGTCGTCTGTTTTTCTGTTAATCATTTGCAAGCACAGATTCACCTGGTTGTCCCTACCTCATTGTTACATTTTGGCTTATCAACTAGTCAAATATACACATATGCTTACTAAGAGCATTCAGAGACTGTCTTCTGTAGAGCAACCACATCAGCTTGTGCAAAAATCATGATCTCGTATTTATTTCCTTCAAGATCACCGATGAGATGGAAAAAAATGACCTTTTCTGACTGACACCCTGTGAATCCTGCCTCAGACACTGAAGGCAGCTTTGAATGTGTTTTGATGTTTTCACCACCTATTACTGTATTGACTTGATGGCAGCTAAAACATACATTTGTGATCTCATTTTTCTCCAGCAGTTTTTTCCACTCAATCAGACATGCACACAAATATCCACAGGACGGGAGAATGCTTTCAGCTGAAGCAAATCTCTTAGGAATAGCGGCACGCAAGAACCTCTGTCTGAGAGACTAGAGTCTGCTGTTTGTGCCAAGCATTCTTCCCCCTTGGTGAATAGCAGTGAGTTAATGCCAGAAAGAAAAGCTGCATCGTGAATAAATGATTTTGCTATGCCAAATGTCCCCATGGTGCCAAAGATTGAGCAGTAATTGTATGTTTTTTGATAAGGACCAAGAGACTTTTAACATCTGTTTGCTGTGACTAATTGTTAATATGCTGCAACTGTTCTTTTGAATTAGCATTAAGGAATATTTCTTGCTGGTGTCACAGGAGGGAAAAAAACATGTCTTTTTCAGGGAGATAGAGCCCAAATCAGCACTGTCTTTCCGTGGTTCCCCTTTGTAGGTCTCTGCTATGATGCTGCTTCACTTCTGATGGGGAAATAATTAAATTACAGTGTCGATCTAGATGTTGTTATGCTAAAAACACTTTAGGAATTCTCTTTTGGATTACGTTCTCTCAGTTTACAGAAACCACACAGGAAGTTTAACTCTCACTTCATAATGAGGCCCAGTATTGGACATCACATAGTATCTCTCATTGATCATGCACTATATTCACACTTGGCACCAAAAAACTTATAGCTATTTCCCAAAATAAACCAGACAGTCAAAAGATTAAAATCCTCCACTATGATGGAAATTCAAAAAACATGTTTAATGTTTAAAATAGCAAAGTATGAATCTAATCACACAATGTGACTACTTTATAAGATAAAAACCTAGTGACATTTTTCTTTATACCGATCAGCAGAAGATTCTGTATCACTCACCCCTCTAATGATTTTTAAGCATCAAACAAAGCTTGCAATGACAGAAATAGCTGAATTAAGAAAGAAAAAAATCTTTCTCTGAAGTTTGCAGAAACAGAACAAATTCTGATAAGGAATGCCTTATGGTCCTGTGTAAAGGCTACTATGATTTATCAAATTCTTTTGCCATCATTAAATCTCCATAAAATTCTAGTCAAATTATGTTCAGCAAAAATCAAAATACTCATTTCTCAAAAATAATTAATCATTCTGTATTTTCACTCATTTCTAACAGCAATTCCCTAACAACTTTTCCAAAAGTGAATCAACCTAATTAAACATTTCGCAGGTAAGACAGGTACCAGGTCAATGACCAGGGATCCTTCATTGGAATTCAAACTGAGTGTTCATGTCGTTTAAGTTGATTTCAACCAGTTACTTATAATTCAAAATGACATGTGGTAAACTAATAGTAAAATAAAATGATTTACTATTAATATAAAAATGATAAAATGAACATATCTATAAATGTTTACTTACATATTTATTTGGTATTTAATATATAAGGAAAAAGCCCATTTTCACACATATATTGTGGAGAGAAAAAGCATACTAAATGTTACATAATACACATGACCCCACATCCCCCACACGCGGTCATGCCATTGAAAAAATACTTATTAATACTACTTTATTTTTATTACTGATTTTATGAAAATTCAGTCTTAAAAGCACTAAAATCCAATATGTATTTATCAAAAGCTTGTGTTTCATTATTGCAATAGGAGATTTCACCTCTAATTTGTACAGTTGTTTGAACTATATCTTTCTGAAAGTTTTTCCTTTCTAAATACATTTTACCAATGCTAATTTTAATTTCCTCTTCTTATGTATTCAGGGATAGGAGTCTACTTTCTTTAAATCATCATCATTAATTTTGAAAACATGTTCAATTTAATCACTTCCAGCATTTTCTTCTGTCAATACAAGTATGCATGCCCTCTCCCCGTTTACTGGGTCTATTCCACTCTATGTAAAAGAATACAAATAATCTTGTTTTGAATTAAATATGAATGGATACTTAATTAACAGCATGTTTCTGTTAGGTATTTGTTAAGACTGTGCCCAAACTGCAGGAGTTATAAGGTTTAAACAGACACATTCTCATCCTTTCTGCGGGGATGAAAGAAACCTCCAGGATGCTATCACTCACAGAATGTGGCGGCCAGTGTGCGGGGTTCTGTTGGAAACCAGGGAAGAGGAAGACACTCCCACAAAGAGGCGTGTCGATGAGATAGGTTCAGAGGCTGACTTTAGAGCATCACTAGAATTTTAATCAACCACTGGAGAAAAAAATAAAGAGATATGGCCTTGTAGTCTGAGGGATTGACATAAAACTACGGGAGCAGAAAATTGTAGAACATTTGCGACATCAGTCAAGATGCCCATGTTGTTAGAATACGGGATATGGAGCTTTGTACTTTCTTCTGCAACATCAACTTTTCCATATTAAAACTCTATTCCCTAATATTCACCTGTTACGTGCTGCCTTTCCCCCGCTCCCTCCTGTGCTTGTCTTTCATATACATTATAACTTATCCACACTGCCCTTAAAGAACCGTCTTTAACACTAGACACAGTGTGTTATATGTGTTGAGATCAATTTTGAGTATAATAAGGCTGTTCCCTCCCTTGATCTGGATGCCATAATCGATTGGTACTAATACGTATTTTAACCATTCTATTAGCTGTATTACCTGAGTTTATCCTCAATAAAAATTCCAAGATAGTTTTTTTCTTGCCTCCTCCTTCCTCCTGCTGTTAAACTAGGTCTCATCACTTGTAGATTATTTTTATACTTAATTCGAATTTCTTGCAGCTCAACTTGATTTTGTATAAATTGGTCCTCCATAGCAGCATACTTGTCAAGTTTCCCTGATTTTTTAGATAGTCTTGTGCACATCATTAAAAGAAATATTGAGCTGAGCTATTAAATGCTATTTAAAGACGATAATCAAAGACCTCAATAGAGAACACCCACAAAGCTAATTCCACCCTTCAATCAATGTCAATTAAGTCTAATTTTTCAATAATGACAAATTCACTGAGTTGTAGGTGCTCCCTCAAACTTTAACATTGATCTGTTTATCAAAATACACTTTCTTGTGTGGAGTTATCCTGAGGTACTAATTTTATGTTTAATATCATCTCTACAAATTGTAAATAATAAATCACTCTTCTATTTTTCCTGTGATAGGTTAAATTATTTAAATGTTAACAGAACTGAATATTAAAATAAATATAAAATATGTACATTATCTCCTATAGAGAGATGCTGGTACCACGTGGAAATTGAACTGCCAAGAATCGATTTTCACGTGTTTTTGTTCTTTGACATTATTATATTCAATTTCTTTTTTCTCATCTGGTATAGAAGAAAGACTAGAATTAGAACTAAATGTTACTGTCTTTCTACATGTTCTAGCACACTGCAAAGATGAGGACTTTCCCTTTTCCTTTTCCCTTTATTCTTACCATAAGATATTGCAAAAGTATTCACTTCATAAACCATTTCTTTGTAGTTCCTGGTAGCAAACTGTTATTTTTAACACAGACTTTTTCTGTAGTCAGAAACCCATATCTAACTTTCTATTAGAAAACTTCTCTCAATACCTTTTAGGCAATACACTCAAACTTTAACTGATTAACTGATGATTGTTTTTCTAAGTTTATTTCTCCTTCTAAAGGCAAAATTCTGAATTCAGATGTAGTAAGAATTTTTTCAGCTCCTATTGTAGAATTGTTTAGTAATGACCTGTGGAGATCTGACGGAGGGCGAACCTCACTCGCTCCTGCCCAGGACTAGAAAATCAGACACACCCTCTCACTCTAAGTAACCTTGGAAGGCATCTGAAAAATATTAACAGACATCTAATTTCCAATTAATGGGTTTGAGAAATGAAGTGAAAAGAAATACATTGAGCTATTCTCCATTTGATAACAAATAGGAACTCAATATGTGTAAATTATTAGTGTATAATCTAATATGCTGGTATTATTTGCGTTTGTTTTTGAGTCAATCAAACTTTGCTCCAAGAACATGCTGCTGTGGAGTTTACAAAGCCAGTTTCCTTGTTATGTCAGAGAAGGCACTAGCACTTTGCTTCTTTGCAAATTCTTAATCACTTTCCAATTTTCTCTCAAACATTTAGCCATATCATCATCTGTTCTCTTCTTTCACAAAATAACTTAGAGCCCCTAGGTATGCCAATGTTTTTGTTCACAAAGCAGTTAAAACAAAACAAACATCAGAAGGACAAGTAAACTCTTTCACATCATTACTGACATCATGGACAGGCTTGAAGAAGCAAGGAAAAACCTCAGGGCAAATCTCTAACATTAAGTTCATAACTCTAATGCTCTCTCCCTTCCTTTAGCATAAAGAGGGGCTGTGAATCCCTCTTTCTACATGAAATCACAACGTCGTTCTCAAGGGAAAGAAACAACCATTGACTCTCTTAACAGGATAGAATGAACAACCACAAATACGCTTGAATTCACTGAATTTTGCAGGCGGCATTTGGCAAACTCCTTAAGATATTTTTTGTTCCAAATATTTAATGCACACTTCTATTTAATTAAATAATGCTGTTAAGAATTTTCAAATGTTTAATGAACTCCAGTAAGCTAAAATCAGTATATAACCACAGGTGAATTCTGCTCGTCCACCACCATCAGAGAACCGTGCGGATGCTCACTCTGTCGTCAGGTGGCTGTGGCACATGATGCCCCAGGAGAGACAGTTCCAGCAACACCATATGTCTTAACCATCTGGATGATGCTGTTTGGCCCATGTGGTGATGCACACGTCTCCTGAGTAATTTCTAAATGGAAACTTACAGACTTTGTGAAGTAACTACCGTTAATTCAAATCAAAATTAGGGACAAATTTGTGGAAGAATTATGTGATGCTATTTGGTGCTTGCCTTTACAGTAACAAAAAATAAATTAACAAAGTGCAGTTTCATGTCCTACATTTAATAAATGATATTAGAGGACTTGCTAAGTTTTGATGAAGCCATTAAAAGAATTTAAAACTATTAAATATTTCAAGATATGGAACCCAAAATTTCGTAATTAAATTGTTAATATTTTTTTCAAGCATTTATTTTCACAGCCTGATTTTCACTCTCACAGTCTCACAGCTCATTGTTTGAAATGACATTTTTTAAAATTGTATTAAAGAATAATTATACAAATGCAAAACATGTTTACGTAAGGAGGGAAAGTGTCTTGTATGGAATAAGCTGCATGTATATATGTGTCAGCGCTGTAACATCAAAATTGGATTTTCCATGAAATGTTTAAAATAAATGTTTTATTTAAAACCGTGGATCTTGTCACATAGTAGAAACATTTCCAGTCAAATCAGTTAATTAGCATCTCCTGAAGTCAGCTAAACTGCCGTCTTCCTGTACCTCCTGTGTGCCGTCTGATACATATCTCATATGAACTTGATTGATTGGAAGATAATGCCTGTCAAACAGAGTTGAAGAAAAGGGAAAAAAATGTCCCGCTTCAACAGAATGGCTCAGATCTTGACCAGGCCAAAGGGGCCAATATCCACTTATAGCAGGTAATCTGAATTTCAACTCAGAGTGGAGAACCGGGTTTTATAAATGGTAAAAGGCTGAAATGAAAGTGACTGAAGACATAAAATAATGGATGGATATAGAGAAAAAGAAAGAACTGAGAGAGTTAGACACAGTATATGATGCAGAAATTTGTGGTAATTTCACTGGACCCTGATCACTCTAAAGTACTTCAAACTACGTGGTATGAAATAAGGGCACGTGTCCGTTAAATGAAGGAAGGAATCAGCACACACACATCAGGACAGCATTCGGGGAGGCAAAGCCATCTTTATGGTTGTACTGGACGCCCTAGGACATTGCATAAAGCTGACCCCCGTGTCTGCTCCTTGAGGTCATGTTAATTCTACATTTTTCTCTTTATGGACATTGCTGATTTGAACACAGGTCTATAACCGCACCAAGCACACTCAAGCAGATCTCTTCTAGTGCAGTGTTAAACAGTGACAAGATAGCCTGACAGCATCGATCTGCAGCCTAAATTAAAGCCCGTGACACTGTCTCCAGTGTGGGAAACATAAAGTGTGTCATATACACCTCAAAAATGAAATACAGTATTGTAGCGTGCCACCTATCATTTCCACATGTCTGTGCAGGGCAAAATAACTATGAATGACCTCACAGGAGTGAATATTGTGGACCAGCTCCGGCACATCCAGTCTCAGATCACTTTTCAGCTCAAGCTCTCCTTTCCCTTCAATCTTCATAGCTAGGAAACTGTCTGGCTGCTGCTTTAACAGTCGCAAATTCACATGAACACCCACAGCACACTGCAGCCCTCACAGCTGAGAATCGTGGGTGAAATGCACAGCCAGATCCCTGAGCTGTGATCGAGTGCACACTAAAAACGGAGACTCCTCATTAGTAGAGCAGGAGAAGGGCCTTGAAGGTCATAAACAGAAGGCTTTCTCCATCTCCTTTGATTCGTCTCTCAGATTGTCATTGTAATTTTTATTTGCTGTCTGATATCACTTTAGGTAAAGAAAAATAATATATTAAGTCATTAGCGTGAGTGTACCATCATCTTCATACTGTGTAATGGCAGTTTTAAAATCCCTGAAATTACACAATTTGTGTTTTACAGCTCACATGTGCATGTTTATTTTGTATGAACAGGGGAAACAGCCCATGAATCCAACTCAGCTGGTTTTGTTTCACTTCTTGATACCTGCACATCCTGCCAACACTCTGCCTCTGGCTGGCTGCCACGTGAGGAAGGACGAAAAGAAAAAGGAGCTGTGGGTTGCTCTCTCTCCCCCTTTCTTATGTGTCGTTATTTTCAGCCTAAATGGTTGGTTAACAAGACAGGGGAGTAGAGTAGGAAAGGACAGAACGGGCCCCTTGGATTGTCTGTGTTTTGTGGAACAGCATGGCCTTCCTTGCATCTTCAAATCTAGTTCTTGTCCAAATGGAAAGTGTGGCTCTCAGGGCCATCAGTGCCCTTGTCTCCTTGAATGTAGATGAGACACAACCACCTGGACTTGTTTTGTGTCTCACAGAACTCCTGTGTGTTTTGGGTCCTCTGGAATTCCATGCTCACGGGGCGCCATGAACTCTCCATGTGCATGGGATGAGAAGGAAAGGTGGATATGCAATTGCCTATATCTCTTTGCTCACCTGACCCACTGTCTTCACTTGCAGAACACGAGTGCAAAGACAAAAGTATTAAGAATTTCAGTATGGCCACTACAGAGTATTAAGGCAAGTATTAAGGCATTTTAACTTAAAAAATTAAAAATTGGGGTCGGCCCGGTGGTGTAGTGGTTAAGTTTGAGTGCTCTGCTTCAGCGGCCCAGGGTTCGTGGGTCCAGATCCCCGACGCGGACCTGCACACCTATCATCAAGCCATGCTGTGGCGGCAAATAGAGGAAGATGGCACAGATGTTAGCTCAGGGACAATCTTCCTCACCAAAACAAATAAATTAATTAAAATCAACAGGATTTAACTGAAAGTAGTCTTTGATGAGTAAAGAAAAAAGGGAAAGTAACTTCACTTGAATAGAATGAGCATAGCAAACAATGCCAACAACCTAACTCATCAGCTGTTCTGTCAGACACGGGGATATGGGGAGCTCTGAATCTTTAGAGTGAGCTGGGGAAGAGTGCTGGCGATTCCTCAAGGACAAGTCCAGTGATGAATGTGCATATTTCTCTTTGCAGCCACATCCCAAATGCTGCTGTGTGTCAACAAACAAGTGAAACTGGTGTCACCCACGTCACCTGTGGAGCAAGGGCAGATGCTGGAGGTGCTGAGTGAGAGCAAACGCACACCCGGGCTGTGATCCCACAGAGCGTATTCCCACTGACCAAGCCTGTGTCACAGCAGGACAAAGTTATTCTAAATAGAGACGGAAGTTTGGAGCTGACAGATCTGTGTTCAGAAAGACTGATGCACTGCATAAAATCTATAGCAATGGAAGGGTAAAAACAAACACAAGGGACTGTGTAGGAAATCAATATTAAGTATTCGTAAAATGTTGAATAAATGATAATCCATCATTCATTATAAAACATACTTTACTAATAAACATCCTAGTATAAAAACAGAAAGTAATTGTAATTACCAAAACTCCTCTCTATTCTATATCTGTCTCAACCTAATGCCTCCAAAACTAATTTATGCTTTAAAAAAAAAAAATTTACGTATTGTATCTTCTCAGAAAATCCAAAAAGTATGAAAATTATGCATACCCACAAATATACAGACATTTCTTTCTCAGAAACAAAATAGCAGAATAAAATTAAAAGACATAGTATTACTCATTTTCATATACTAAAATACAAATAAATTAGGACTCAAAGGAAGAAAGCAGTGTTCAAAGGAAGAAAGGAATGTTAACTGTGACATAAAAATTGCCCTTGATCATGGGAAGTTTCCCTATCACCTCCCATGCCATGTGTCCACAGTTCTACAGTCTGCAGGGATCTGCGCTCTCTCAGGCTTCCAGTGAGCCACCCTCTCTCTCAGGTGGCACACGTCAAGTCTCTGTGAGTCTATGAGTCCTTGGCAGGCCGTCTCCCAGTATCAGGGCTTGTTCTTTATCTGGAAATGCAGGACTAAAGAGTTGTCCTCCAGCTAAATAACCTGAACATCAACCACCTTAATTCTGCAAACAGCCTACAAAGAACAATTCCATCATTTTTCACACCCTCCCCCAAAGGCATCAGGCCTCCCAGGTCATCATCATCCACGCTTTTTTCTATAGTGCCTTAAAAATGCCCTGAAATGGTGTATCTCACACTTTTTCCTATCCTCATGCTCCCGGATATAGTCTTCTCTAGGGATCAGGCTCTGTCACCAGCCAACCCCCAGCATCCTCATTCTGCCCACTCAATATCTCAGTCACTTTCCTGTTCTAGTAGAAACCCGAGGGTCTGCTTCTCACATGGACAAGTCAGCTCCTGCTGTACCCCACCTCCCCTTCCCACAGATAACAACTAAAAAGTCTAGAAAGATACAAGAAATTACTCATCTGAACACAATAAAGACAAGGAAAAACAAGGAGGAAGACTCTGGATGAGATGGAACTGGGGAGAAAGGAATAGTACGGCGTGGGTGACTCATGTTCCAGGCTTTCACCTGAGGATAGGATGAGGTCAGGGCCACTAGTGCCTCCAAAACTGATAGGAAACCTGAGGTCTTCTGGCCAGATGAGGAAGGAGACTAACCTGGAACAACCAGGGCCCCCGGAATGTGGGGAGGGAGGCTGAGAGAATCACCAGGTTCCCAAATTTCATGTGTGAACTTTGCCCAAGTCTCAGGCTGACCCCGGAACCAGGCACTCTGAGGGCAGACTGAGATTTGATTAACTGAACTGAGGAAATGGTGAGCATGAAGGATAAAATGTATCCAGCTACATACAATGGCTGAGATTGAGAAATGTACATCTAAATGACACAGGTCCAACCTTTCCTCGACACGTTGTCAGTGCGCAGGCAGTTCAGAACGTGCACGTACTTCTTTTCTGTTCTTCTTATATGCTTATAATGCTTCACATGAAATTTTATATAGTATACTTGAAAGTGACTTCTATAATTTTAGTCTATAAATCGTAAACCTACTATGTGTAAAATATAGTTCTATATATTTTGAAATGATAATGCATACATCTTTTGGGGCAATTAAGGTGTACATCTATGGAAAGAAAAATAACAATTAACAGCTAAATAAACAGCCAAAAAAGAGAAAGAAATAGAGACAGATTTTAAATGCCATTATGTACAGTTGTAAAAATAAATAAAATTGAAAACATCCCAAGTTTTGGAAATATATAAATGACACTGGTATAGTTAATTTATATTAATGATCTGTTCCATTCTCCCAAACTACCTTACAAGAATGTGTTAGGCAAGCTAACAAGATAGTCATCAATGCTTCTATAGATAACTCTGGGGTTATACAACAAGGAAGATCTAGGACACACATAAACTACACACATACACAAATTATGAATATACACACCAACATATCTGCACACTTTAGGCTCTACAAAACTTGTCAGAAGGCTAAAACAAGGGTTACTGTTTACTTCTTACTTCTAATTAGTCCCTATTGTAGATTTTGTAAACTTAAAGTATTTATTTTCTTAGGATAAAGTTTCCTAAGCCTTCCAAGAATTGGTGTTAATTCACTGAGAGGACCCTCACTTACTTTTGCAGCAAAAATTCTCATGTCTAGTGATATAAAACTTGATAACAAACACTTATTGCATGAGGTCTACTTAAAAGCTTTATTTCATCTGGTACATACGACACAAGGTGTTGCCTGTTAGAGAAAGGAAGAAATGAAAGAAAGGAGAACGAAAAAAGGAAGGATACAAAGAAGGAAGGAAGGGAGAAAAGAGAGAAGAAAAGAGGGAGGGAGACAGCCAGGGAGGGAATGAAGAAGACTGAATATTGATATTTAGTTAACACCGGTCTACTTCCGAAAATAATAACCTGTAAATTAAAAAAAATCATTCTGCCCTTTCTGTATATTTTAAAAGAGAATTCACAGTAGATGCAGAGTAAAGCTAGGAACACCACTCAAATGGCAAGCCCGTTAATCATCTCTTGTTTCTTTTGATTTCACAATTAATTTGAATGGCTGAGAAGGCAAGCAATTGTTTTTGTCAGCCAGATTGGACCTGGAAAGAGATTATACAGTCTCCCTGCCCTCCGAAACAGCATTAAATTCGGTTTCCTAAGGTTTGCAGCGAGGAGAATACAAGCTAAACTGAAGCTGATACAGTTTAAATGACAGTGGAACATGGGAGCTGCGAGCAGCATGTTGCCCGATATATCAGTCCCCTTATAATCAAGCGCTGCTTGCACTTTTCAAAGGCCAAATATCACTACTTCACAATTGGTATGATTTTCTTCTCCAGTAAAATTTACGATTTTTTCAAGTGCAGATTTGTAGGAGCACTTAGAAAGACAGGCTCAGGGCTGTTTTTCACCATATAATCTTGCTGAGTGAGGGTTACCTTTAGCTCTTTCAAACTATTCATCTTGAGAAATTTAGTCATTAGGACGGTGTTGAAAACTCTTAAAATTTAATTTGTCAAGATAACGTACTGATGATTTTTCATCTTACAACGTCCACCTTAATTTTAGAAATTTGACAGAAAATTCACCCTCAGTATAGGCAGTCAAGTTGTTCATGGTCTTGGAAGCCTGTTGGTTTAAACCATTCCGTCTCCAGCTGTAAAACAGAGCCAGACGGAGAGTGAGGAAAACTGACAGCTCTGACATGTGCTGTCAGCCAGCGATGTGCCCAGGAATTTTCAGATATTTCACTTAATCCCCCCAAAATTTTTGCATGATATAAATCGTTACCCACCCCACCCCCATTGTTTTATTAGTGGAGATTGGGATTTTTAAACCTATATCTGCCCAATTTCCAAGTCCAAATACTTTGTTCCATGCCAAGCTACCTCCAAAGGAAGAAGTGTCACTGTTAGAATTTTTGTTTTTCTGTTCGTTTTGATATAAACTCTGTTTTTATATGTTGAAAATACTGTATCTCAACAAATAAATCATGTCAATTTAATACCACTCAAGCGAAACACACAGAACATATTAGAGAAAGTATGGAAGGTTAGAGATCAACCCCCCGCCACTGCATAGAATTCACTGTGTGTTACAAAAGCAGAACTTTTACTACAGAAATTGAAACAAGACATTTAGATTTTAACAGCACCTTAGGACCGCAAAATAGTTACTTATCTCTTTCTGTTCTGTTATTTAATCTGACACATTCCAATTAAAATTCTTACCACTGTAAGTGATAGATAGGTAAAGGATTAAAAACAGCGTTGACAAATTCGGAATTCCTGATTGTTAGAGGTCTCAGTACTAAACAAACCCGAGGAGAAGCACAAGGAAACCATTATTGAAAGTGATGGATGTTTCAAAGTGCGGCGTTTACTATTCTTGTAAAGTGTTTTGCTAGATTAAATTAGATGTCGTGCCTCAAATGCGGTTGGCATAAATGAATACCACCAGAAATTCAATTTACTAAAGATCGTTAATGTTTGCACATCGTCATTTATTTCAAAATTGTTATGGTAGTGAAACAAGATTCTAAATTTATTTCTCAGCTGTACTTGAATTTCCAATTAGAGATTCATTCATTCCTTCTTTTATGCATTCACCAGTCCAGGCCTGACACTGAGCCAGGAGCTGCTGTAAGCCCTGGAGAGTCGCCATGGAAGTGTCAGTCTGCTCTCAGGGGAGCACGGGTAGCGGGAACCAAGGCAAGTAATGAGGAGGAAGATTAAGCACCACAACCCGTGATGATTTCTGTGAAGAAAAAAGACAAAGACTTAGGGTGTATCTCCGAGGAAATTTGAGAGTTTTTAACTTCTGTGTGAAAAGACTCACAATCATTTCAAACTTTCCGGTTATTTTGTTTGTAGAGCTTTTGTCATCTCCTTCCAGATGTCCTCGAGATTGCCAGAGGTCCTGCTAGAGTTTAAGGTTGAGAATTAAACACAAAACCCCAGATTTCTATCTGTCCAGTAGGGGGTTACATGAGTACTTTTGCTGGGAGTGTGTTATTCAATGCTTCCAACACAAACGCTGAATATATTTGAGGTCAATTAAGGCAAAAAAATCCTATTGTATTTTAAGATTCAACAAGTCATTAAATACCTGCAGCAACAGTAGTGGTTGCCCTTTAAGAGTGCCTGACACGGGTCTGTGTGCCAGGCACTCTGCTGGGATCCTTATCACCAGTTTGCATGTACACACACACACACACACACAAAGATACGGGGTCACATAAACACACATATATGAGAAAATGCCTATTGCAGCAGTACTAGGGGTACACACCATTATCCCTATTTCAGTGATGAGGATCTGAACGTTTGGAAAGCGTAAGTAATCTGCCTAAGATAACAAAGCTCTAAAGTTTTTGAGCTGGATTCCAACTCAAGTTTTGAGGAAAAAAGATCTACTTTTGTTTTCATTACATTCATTATGCCAACGTTCCTCTTTTTTTTTTAATATTATAATTTATGTCATAAACAATAGGATTTGAATTTATGCTTTGTTTCTCAATTTATATTTCTATCCCTGACCTATTCCTTTGGTTCTAAATTCACACATTTCACAGCTCCAGACTCAAAATTTCTACCTGGATAGCTAATAGGAATGGCAGACCTAATACGTCCCAATCCAATCCCACTGAAGTCTCTTGACCTACACCCTCACTAACCCCCTACTCCATCTTCCCCATCTCAGTATCAGCTCGAATCTTCCAGGTGCTCAGGCCAAAATCTTTGAAAGCATCCTTGAATTCTCTCTCTCACACCTCATGCCAATTCTAGAATCAAGCTCTTTCAGATCTCTCTTAAAAATACGTCTTGAATCTGACAACTTCCTTTTTTTATATCCAGCCTTGACCTGGACTAAACCACTCTCCTCTCATCCACCACTGCCAAAGCCCTTGGTTAATCTCCCGCTGTGTTACTCTGATTGGTCTCTCCCCCGTGTTTAGAGGGACCCTTTCTCTAGCGACCCTGTCCGCTCTCCAGAGCCCCTTTTTTACCATTCGCTCTGCCCATCCCTACAGAACCCCGTCTTCTGTGCTCACACCACACATGCTCGTGCTTCCCGGCCCTGACGTTTCCTCTGCTGTCCTCCTGGACCACTCATCCCTCCTGCTTATTTCTGACCTCTGTCGAAAAGTCACCATCTTACAGAGGCCTCATTTATAAAATGGCACCATTCTATATAAAATATATTTTATTTATTTTTTGTGTGTGTGAGGAAGATCAGCCCCGAGCTAACATCCATGCTAATCCTCCTCTTTTTGTTGAGGAAGACAGGATCTGAACTAACATTTATTGCCAACCCTCCTCGTTTTTTTTTCTTATTTTTTCCCCAAAGCCCCAGTAGATAGTTGTATGTCATAGTTGCACATCTTTCTAGTTGCTGTATGTGGGACGCGGCCTCAGCATGGCCGGAGAAGCAGTGCATTGGTGCAAGCCCGGGATCCAAACTCGGGCCGCCAGTAGCGGAGCGCACGCACTTAACTGCTAAGCCACGGGGTGGGCCCCAAAATATATTTTAGATGCATGAATTATTTGAAAAAAAGTTATACTTGTCCTATGACCTCAACTATACTGGAGAATCAGGCCAATTTTCCTCGCAAGACTTCATTCCAAGATGCTGCCCGGCTGACAGATGTAAGAACGAGACGTCTGGTAGGCAGATCCCATGTCACTGGAAGAGGAGCTAGAAGGATCCCAAAGTGCTCAACATTTATCTGGATTATCCTTGAGACATCACGTCAGTTGAGGATACTTTCTACAGCTAGAATTGGACTACTTCCATAACATAATGTATTTAATTCATAAGATCCAATTTTAGAAAAACTTTTCCCTGAATGAAAGGCCATTGCTGCTCTCATCTCTGACCTTAAAAAAGTATAAGAAACACACGTAACCTCCTGACCGCCACAGAACACACTTTCAGGTGACCTTTTAGCAGCTACACACTCATTCATTGCCAAGAAGTGTCTTCAAGTAAATAAGAAGGGAGAAGTTTGCTAGACTGGAGAACTTGCTATAATCTGCTCAGTCTATTCTTACCATCTTTTTTATATACTCATTTCATATGATCTTAAAATATTGTAATAGTTTAAAATTTCTGTAGAAATTAATATGTTTTTTCAATATTTGCTGCACATTTTGGCATCATTCTACTAAAAATACAATAATGCTTAGCTGAAATTATTTTATGTGAACAGCTCAGACTTAATATCTATTTGTCTCACAGGGGAGTTTGGGGACTAAATCTTGGTACGACCATATACTACAACAGTTAAGCTTTGCTTTTGGAGATCTTCGAATACTATATGTTATCTTATTACTATTTAAATTTAAAGCTATATTCCATAATGTCATATAAGCCATGTTATGTAATTAAAATATTTAACTCAAATTTCAGAAAATAAATGTTTTTAAAAAGGAAGGAAATTAGCTTGGGGTATTGTCTCTCACGGCTTGCCTGCATGTTACCTGACTGCATATTACCTGAATCATGTTTGGAAGATTTGTTTTTCAAAAGGAAAGAATTATGGGCTCACACAGCCTATTGAATTAGGATGTCTGGGGCACAGATTGGGAATCTGCATTCTACTACCATCTTTAGAAGATTTCTATGCTTACTAAAACTTGAATACTATTATCTTGGGCAACAAATTTTTTATTTAGTATTAAGATATTAAAGAAAATATATAAGACCGTATAATAACTGATTTAATATTAAATATAAATTCTAAAATAAAAATGAAATATTTTTATATATGCTGAGACTGGTACTATAAAAAGTAAAGATTTATTTTAGTGAATTTACAAAGCAAAGTGTGGCTTTTGCTTGAGTGCTGATTTTGAAAAATAAATCCCATTTTAATACAAGCTGAAAAGGATTGGGCAGAGCAATGTACTCCTCTGTTCAAATCAAGAGAAACTCTCCATACTCACAGAGTTGGGTGTCTTCAGTTCTCCAGTGAGGGTTCTCAGTGCCATCTTTCTCACCTAAATTGTGCACTCTTCATATGCCATGTAGCACTTACGTTCATGTTTAACCCTTCCTGACCAAAAATCAAATTTCCAAGTAAAACTTATCTACATTTTCTATACTTAGCATTGCAACTTTAAAAATGATTTCATTTTGAATCAAAGTATCTTGCTTCAAAACATTTATAGATGCAAACATCAGAGACAAGATAAATGCATGTTTATATAATTCGTGTATGTATACATACTCAAGGGAAAACACCATGAAGTTATAGATTCTCTATCTAAACATTATTCTATCTTTCAACCTATGGAAGAAGTAACAAAGCAGTATCAAAATAATTTCACACATGTTCTTAATCTATTAATTGATCAATGCATACACATTGAGAACTTACTACGTATCAGATATTACGAAAGAGAGTGAACTAAAATTGATCAACATGAAATCATTGAGGAAAGGTTTCATCGTTATAGGAGTAATCACAGAAAGCAGGCTATCATTTATATTGGCTTAGTACTTTATGAAAACATAGTCTATAAAGTCTGTTTTCAAGGTAGATAGTGAGGGAAATATGATTAATAAACCTAAAGCAACCAGGTATCAAAAAAGTTTACAAGTCTATATCAAAAAGTCATGGGGAAAAATCAACCTTCTTTAACAATGCCCTCATTGAATGGTCATAGCTGATAAAAGGACAACTAGCATTAAGTGCAAGTGGTGGGATAAAATATATAATATAAAAGACTGGCAAAAAGCATGTTATTTATTTCAGAAGCATGTATGAGGATAAAAAATATGAGTGTCAAGGCACAGAGCTAAAAAATAAACGCATTTTAATTCCACCAAAAATTGTGCATAGATATCAAAATATGATATTTTTCAATTATTGTGAATATAAGAACTTATAGAGGATAGATGGATAGACATGATAACATTTGGGCTATCAACGAGATTTGAATTAAAACTTTTTTTTATTTTTAAGAGCTATAATAAAAAATAAATAAACAAATTTTATTTTATGATGGCAGTGTGAGATAACTTGAAAAAGAGAAGAAGAAGGAAGAAAGAAGAAGAATGTGGAGGAGGAAGAGGAAGGAGGAGAAAGAAAGAAGAAGGAAGAAGACAACCACCAGATGTGGAATGGCAGAGTCACAGGGCTAGATCCATTGTTGATCAGTTTCATGATCCTGTAAGATAATTTAACTTCTCTGGATCTCAATTTCTTTGCGTGTAAAATGAGAGCTTAGGTGCAGAACAACTACAGGGCAAAATGTAAGGAGCAGAATAATTTCAATTAGGTTAAATTTATGCAAATATGCAGATTATATAAAGTTTACTTCGTCAAACATCTTGTTTTATTTTTAATATTATATATTTAAAAACATTATGATTTTTCAGAAAGCATTGTCTACAAATGTTTTCACATATTATTCGCTGATTAAAAAAATAGAAACTTTATTAAGGCTACGTGGAATTTCCACAAAGTTTTGAAATCTGTGTTATACCCCATGTTAATATGGATCCTAACATCAAGATGTAATGGCTTTGCTAGACTTACAATCCAGCAGCTGCTTAAAATCACAAGATATTTCAATTTGCATTTAATGGGACCATGACATATTTATATAGCTTTTTGTTCTTCCCAGATTTTTAAATTAATATTTATTCTATTATAATTAATCATTATTATGTCCTTGATATTTTGTTGCCCATTCTTTTAGTCATACTATCTCTTAAATCCAATTAACTTTAGTAACAAAGCCCTGCTCATCATGGTCCATTATCATTCTCTTCCAAACTAAGCTGGCTGCTCTCTAGGTCTGATGCAATGGTCCTAGAGAGCAGAAATGGGCTCTACTGCTTTCCTAGGGTGTTTATGCTGAGGCATATGTCTTCTTTTTCTCTATTTACGTCTCAGTCACCATCTCCCTCCCTATATTATATCCTGAAATAACTTCCAAAGAAAGGCCTGTTGACTATTTGTCATCCACTGCTCTCCTGAAGGAGGAAGTCCCACACTTTCCTGGATCTGAAACCTTTTCCATTCTTGATTTGTCCTTCTACGTAGATGCATATACTTCAGTGAATCTAATTAATAAATACATTGGAGATAAATATAGTATTTCCCTGTTTGACAACTGCATCAGTTATCTATTGCTATACAATAAAACACTCAAGACTTGTTGGCTTAAAAAACAACAATTTCATTTCTCAGGATTCTGTGAGCCAGGAATTTGTGCAGAGCTAAGAAGGGACGGATGACATGTCTCTGTTACATATAGAGTCTGATTGAGCCTGGGATATTTCAAAAGTCCTAACTCATACAACTGGTTCTTTTACTATAAATAGTTATAGGACAAATTCATTAAGCAATACGTTAGTAAAATAGTTATATTTTACTATAATACTATTTATTTATTTTAAAATATACAATTATTATGCTAGTTCATTTTGTCTTATTCATTATAATCTTTAATATTTAACTTTATTTTCACGTGCTTCTTTGTCTTCAGTTGTGATAAGAGAAAAATAAATAAAATCAATTAGAACATTGGAAAAATTGTCAAAATCACCTTTTCCAATTTCTAGAAATTAACTAAAGAGTTGCAAACATCTACAAACACTGGGGTATTTTAACTTGCCTTATTCCCATCCTCCTCCTCCCAGATCTGCAGTAATGTTGAAAGCCCAGAGCCTTGAAACCATGAGAGCAGTGAACTTACGCATTGTGGCAGCCCCTGGAGGAGGCAGAACAGGTAGGGAGCTCTTGCAGGACCCCATCCCCAGAGAACTGTGACAATGTTTCCTCTCAGGAAACTCCCTGGAGAGCCCCATTCACAGAGTCTGTCTTTATTTGACCTGACTCAATGCTCAATTGGTAAGAAAAAAGCAGATCCCCAGAGCATTTGCTGAAAATAATCAACAACAATTGTTTAACATTACAGATTCCTGAGCTAGGAATAGCAGTTGAGGCAAAGAAAACACTGGCCAGAAACTTTAAAAGGACAATCTAGGAAATTAGATGACCACAAGGGCCTTTGAAAACCTCAGACATAACTGTGTGTATCTAGATGGCCCCATTCAGCTGAAAGACCTGAGAAGGTTCAGGTCTCTAGCCTCTGGCTGACACCGATGCACTGTATGAGAAGTGAGGTCTCAGGCAGAACTGAAAACTGCAGAACTGTTGAGGCTGGGGGACGTGTTAGTACTTGGAATTGCATAAAATCTCTGTATAATCTATAGATGACAAAAAAGTTAACTAAGCTGAGACGGGAGTGGTCCCCCAAGACAAAAAATACAGAAGACAGACTTCCAATAATCAAAACAGCAAAGTTACAAATCACACAAATAGTATCACCACATGAACGGCAACAATAAATCACACCAAGACTAAACCCTCACAGGGAGGATTCTGATTCAGTTGTCTGCATTATGTGGTTTAACACATCCAGTTTTTAACAAAAATATGAAATACACAAATGAACAGGAAAATATGACCCATACGCAGGAAAAATAACAGTCAATAGAAGCGGTCCCTGAGGTAGTCATGTATTGGACTACCTAGGAAAAGATTTTAAACCAGTTACATAAATATATTCAAAGATCTAAAGAAGTCAGGTCTAAAAAACTAAAGAAAAGTGTGAGACTATTGTCTCATGGATGAAAAATATCAATAAATATACAGAATTTTTTTTAAAAACTCTAAATATAAATTCTGGAGTTGAAAACACAACGGAAATAAAAAATTTACTAAAAAGGCTAAATGGCTTTTTGAACTGCAAGAGTGAACAATCAATAAAACTGAAGATGGATTAATTGAAATTACCTAGTCTGAAGAACAGAAAGAAAAAAGAATGAATTAAAATAAGGCAGAAATCTGTAGGGCACCATCAAATGTATCAACATGTGTATAATAAAGGTCTAAAATTGAGAGGAGAGAAAAAGACAGGAAGAATATTTGAAGTAATGATGAGAGTTAAAACTTCTTAAATTTGATGAAAAACATTAAACTACACATGCAAGAAAATAAACTCAAAGAGATCCATGCCTGACACACCATAGTCAAAAGTCAAAAGCTCAAGACAGAGAGAGAATCTGAAAATCAACCAGACAGACTCATCACAAACAAGGGATCATCAATCAGATTAAAACAGCTGATTTCAAACCAGAGACCATGGAGTCCAGAGGCAGTGGAATGACGTATTCAAAGTGCTGGATGCAAAAAGAAGTCAGCTAAGAGTTCTGTATCCAGCAAGATTATCCTTTGAAAATAAAGGAGAAATTTAGACATTCCAAGATAAAAAAGGAAAAAAAAACTGAGCCAATCCTAAGGGTTATGCACACACACATACACAGACACAATATTAGAGCTGATAAATTTGGCAAAGTTGCAGGATAAAAGATCGATATACAAAAATCAATTGTATTTCTATACAATAACGATGCACCACCTGAAAATGAATTAAGAGAAGTATTCTATTTACGATATCATAAAAAATAATAACATACTCAGGAATAAATTAAACAAAAGAAGTGCAAAATTTTTACAGTGAAAACTATGAAACATTATCAAAAGAGATTAAATAATTAATAAAGGGAAAGACATCCAGTGTTTATGGATTGGAATGCTTATTACTGTTAAGGTGGCCGTACTCCCAAAGCTGATATACAAATTCTACACACTCCCTGTCAAAATTCTAGCTGTCTCTTGGAAAAAGAAACAAAGGAAAGGCATTCCAATAAAGTGAGCAACGACATTGTATTTTGTGCGTAGAAGTTATAGTTCAAATTGTCTGTAATATTGAGTTCCTATAAAATACAAGATTGGTAATATATGCTGTTAAGAACATGTTATTTAATGAACCCTGGGCAAAGGGGACTGGCTATTTATTTTCTGAGAATTATATGGGCATCACAGAAGATTTATGTTTGGAGATGGGACGTGTACTGACCCGAGTCTGAGAAATGTTAATCTGGAACAGTGCGAAGTATCAGTTTGAAGGAAAGGAGTGGAGAGTGGATAGTGAGGTAGAGGCTACGGAAGTGTGCAGAAGTGTGGCAAGATAAATGAAAGTCAAGGAACTGAAGGACAGTTAAAGCTAATAAAGAACGGGCAGCATTTCACAGCTGAAGGATAGTTTTGTTGGGGGAGGTAAACACTGACTGAGGTATGAAATAGAGATATCTTAAAGAGTGGCATTTCCTTTTAGAGAAATAAGTCAACTACCTCATGGTCACCTCTGCCTGAATTCTGAACACTTCATTTATCAAACCTAAAATTGAAAGATAAGTTGCCTGCCTATACTCACAAAGCTCTACCAATTAAGTTTTTCTATTTTTGTGTTTTCTAGTTTGATGAATCACACTGCCATCTACCTAGTCACCCAAGTGAGAAAACTCCACTTTAAAGTTCCAGTCTCTGATCCATCGTCATACATGGTCTATCTAATCTTGTATGGGAAAGAGATCTGATCTCACTCTCCCAGCAGTGGAGAAAGATAAGCAGTTGATGCTGCTCTAGTCAATGTCAGAAAAGCTCCCCCTTTCCTATCTACATGTTTGTCTTCTATACTCCAGTCAAATTCTTGAGTATACTTTCTGTGCCTTTTACCTTTGAATTCTGAGGGCCCAGCTCAGTGCCCGGCATGGAGAAAATAGTCACTACATCATTTTTTTCACTGAATATGTAGATAAACAGTTATATAATATGTTGGGAGATTATTTTGATCTAATAAAGTAGGACTACTTTATAGAGAGAAAAGGGTAAAACTCTAATTCAAAACTGTTCCAGGCGGAGCTGCTAACATGACTGGGTTTTCTGATTTCACATAAGTGGTCTCTTTGTATATCATAGGGAAAAAGAAAAGGAATCACATTTGAATCCATAACTTGAATAACCAAGTAGTTCACAGTGACAGCACAAACAGTAACAAGGAAAGATGTGAGCGAGTGGTGAGCATGTTGACTCTAGTATCAGTTACGCATTGAGTTAAGTATTACTAGATTATTTTATCCATGGCAACCATGCAATAGCTAATTTGGATGATATGATTTGAGTTCAATAATAACTGAGTGGAAAGAACAAGTTTCCTCTCATATAGGAAAATGTTATGCTCTTAAAAATAGAATATGAAAATACAGATATAGCAACATGTAATCCTGAGGAGATATACTAATATCTTTTTTATCAGCATTCCAGTAGTTAAATAATATTTACTGAGTAGCCTCTGCTTTTATAGCTCCATATATTTGAAAAAACAGTTGTTATCAAATCAGTAGAAGGCATATTAATGAGTTTCAATAAAATTAAATTTTATATGGGAGAAACAAATATGTTTACAGAAAATGTAATATTGTGAAAAGAAAGGTATATTTCCCCTCCATTACAGATAATTCTGGACGGTAAAATAAGTGTGCTAAACATTCTAAAGAGAAGAAATTTCTACTAGATATAATGTAGATGGGTGTTTTGGACTGAATTGTGTTCTCCCCAAATTCACATGTTGAAGCTCTACCCCACATGGTGATTGTATTTGGAAATAGCGCCCTATAAGGATGTAAAATGGTTAAATGAGGTCATAAGAGTAGTGCCTTAATCCAATAGGACTTATGTGTTTATATAGAGGGAGAGACACCTCTCTCTGTGTTCACAGAAGAAAGAATACGTGAGGACACAGAGGAGCTGGCTAACCACCAGATGGGAAGAGAGTGCTCCCCAGAAACAAAGTCTGCTGGCACCTTGATCTGAGACTTCCAGCCTTCAGAAATATGGGGGGAAACGTCTACTGTTTAAGCCACCCAGTCTGTGGTATGCTGTCAGGACAGCCTGGACTGACTACTACTATGGATAACAGTGGTGAAGTCAGTGCTTCCTGACAATGACTTCTCTTCATCAGAGAAGATCATCCTATAACAATGAGAGCAGCTCATTAGTGAGTATCATGAAATAGGTCGAGAAAAAAGATTCACGGATCCCCACTATCTCTCCCTAAATCAGAGAAGTGAGAGTAGGCGCAGGTAAGCAACCATTTCAAGGAAAACTTCAGGATGGCAGGTCTTCTTTTCTGATGGTGGCTACAGCAAGGAAAGGGCAGTTGTGAAAACATTTACAAAATAAAATGAGCAAAAAAGAAAGCTCATATAATCCATGAAAATATGCTGGATGAGAGGAAATGCTTCTCTCCTAAAAAGAAATATTTCAAAAATCCAGAAAAATTTAGGCAACGTCTAACTAAGGTTTTGAACCATGATCAAGGGGTTATTGTATCTATAAAACTAGAGAAAGAAAAATTAAATGGAAATAATCTCTAAGTTTCAGGTAAAACTCATTAGATATAAAAATGACAATTATCTATTATGAATGATAATGGAAGCAAGAAACAGAACAGTGCTTGCAAAAGAAATGGGTTTAAAATGATAAAGAACTTGAAACATGCTCCTAGAGCCAAGACGAGTAAGATAACGCAAAGAAAAATATCAACAACAACTACAAACCAAAATCGTGGGGACAGATCCAGAAGAACCCATCTGTTTACTGTAGAATTAGATTCAAGTAAGAAATGCTAGAA
This sequence comes from Diceros bicornis minor, assembly GCF_020826845.1. Lineage (NCBI taxonomy): Eukaryota > Metazoa > Chordata > Mammalia > Perissodactyla > Rhinocerotidae > Diceros > Diceros bicornis. The sequence goes on along the minus strand of NC_080754.1, from coordinate 1,052,585 downwards.
TTAATAAAAAGGAAATGATAATGAGACTTCACATGCTAAGAAACATCAACTTTTGAATGTAGGTGAAAATTAATAAAAATATTTTGATACCTAAACATATTCTAACATTTTTATTCAGTTGAATTATAAATTAAAATTTCAAAAACTTTCCAGGCATGAAAAAAAATATGCAACCTGAAACAAAATAAAAATTACCCTGGCAATACAATTTTTACAATATAAAATACCACAATTTATAAAAAGAATGTGATCTAATAATAACATGACTAATGTGATCTAATAATAACAGGTAGCCCCAAAAGTCTGAGAGCCACACAAAGTCATTTTGAGACTATTGGGAACCAGAGAAAATTCTTTCTGAATTAAAGTTAAAGAGTTTTGCATTTCTGTTGGCCTAGATGTAAAACAAAACAGGAAAACCACGAAAAAGAATTCAAGAAGCTTCACGTCATGGGATGAAAGAAAGGCAGTGTCTGAAATAGCCAGTTTAAATGTGAGCAGCTTCATCATCATCATCATCACCATCACCAGATTTTGTCAACCAAACACAAGGGAGGTGAGGGATGAAAATACGCTAAACTTTTACTCATAAAGTTAGCATGAAAATATCCCACTTGATTTCATTTTAACCTTAAAAATAAAAAGGAAAATATTATCTTAAAAGATTGTTAAATTAAAAATAACTGCTAGTAGGATAATAGGATGTATGCCTTCAAATAATTCTAAAAAATCTAGATCATACAGAAAAGAGATGGAAAAAAGAGAAAAGAGTGAAGAGTTAGATGACATGGCTAAAGCCTAAGAAAAATAACACCAATGATTCACAGCACACTCATATGATAAATTATATAATTATTAAAGGACTTATGAAAGGATTCAAACAATATAAAGATAGTCACATGTTGATAGATGATTAATGCAAACCCTATTCTTTACATGAAATATAATTCCAATTTACTTAAAAATTAATCATAGTTGGTGACAATGATAAGGATAGTAGTAATCTTGATTTATGGAATTATGTAATAAACACTACTATGCAATATGTGCAATTATATCTAAGATGCTGATTTGAAAAATCAACACAAGAGAGTTTCTGATATTTGACAGTTTTCACATACCTAAAAAGTTTTAGGGCATAATTTTAACTTATGACTGTTTGTCTCCAAAACCTGAGTTTGTGTTAAAATATCAGCACACAAAAGTAACCACAATGTTGACAGTATATTTTCTAAATGAGGTACTATTGAAGATTAACATTTAATACTTTCAATAAATATTTATTTTTGTGAGAACTATATATGATATTAAAACTAGAATGTTATATATTAAAATAATGTATATTTTTTAAATGGGTAGATTATATTTATTAAATAGCATTCCATATAAATGCTATCTCAATGATATCTTGCTTAATTTTTTCCCAGCTTAAAACTAGATTCACCATCAAGCCTAAGGGTTAGGAAGGCTGTAAGTAAGTGCTTGGCTGACTGCAGTCAAGAGAAATCAGAGCAGAAAATGGGCCACGTTGAAAACACTCTAAGTAAGCAGAGTGGCAGTCTTAATGGCAGCAGGAGCTTAATCAAAACCTCTGCAAACCACAGGCTGAGCAACAAGCTGCTATGACCCAGGGCAACTGACAGGAAACCAGGCATAAAATAAAATCCAGAAGACTGTGTCTGTGTCCAAGGCTGCACACTCTCAGGAGTGATCAAAGGGATTAAAGAGGAAAAGTCTAAGCCACTAGTTCTTGGGTAAAAGTGGGGCAAAATAACTCTTTACTGTGATAACAGCCTCCAACACACACACACACACACCCAATGGTAGAAGAAAAATCTAACTTGCTAAGGAGCCTTAAGCATAACCTTAGACCAGTAAGTGGCTTATGCTGATCTGGATAAACTCTTAATTAGCCAGGCTAAAAGATAAAAACAAAAAAAAAACAGATATGAGAAGGGACAATAGAGGATACACAGTGCAGGGAAATAGATTTCACATAATCAATTTAGCCAAGTTATTAAACAATTAATAAATGACCATGAAAATAACATCACCTTCAGGGGTTGAGGGGTTGCGTGTTCAGAGTAGATATAGCATATTATCTAAAATGTTAAGTTTCAGCAAAACATACAAGACGTATAAAGTAATAGGAAGGTGTGGCCCTTATACAGGAAAAATATCAGATAATAAAATCTGTTTGTGAAGAAGGCCTGATGTTAGACTTGACTAACAAAGAATTCAAATCAGGTCTTATAAATACATTCAAAGAATTAAAGGAGAAGATGTCTAAAGAATGTAAACAATGTGTCATAAAATAAAGTATGTCAAAAAAGAGAGAAAAATTACGCAAAAGAATCAAATAAAAATTATGAAGTAGAAAATGACTAAAAAATTTAAAAATTCGCTGGAGAGCTTCAAAGTACATTTGAGCTGGCAGAAAAATATCAAACTTGAAGATAGATATATAGACATGATGCAATCTAAAGAACAGAGAAAGAAAAAAATAAATAAAAATAAACAAAGGCTTAGAGAAATATGGGATACTCTCATTGTCTGTAGGTTGACATCCTGTAGAATCAGATGGAAAGGAGAGAGAGAAAAGGGCATGAAAATGTTCAAAGAAATAACAGCTGAAAACTTCCAATTTTGATGAAAAACATTAATGCACACATCCGAGAACCTCAATGAATTCTAAATAGGATAAACATAAAAGATCCACTCCCAGGCACATCACAGTTAACATATTGACAAAGACAAAGAGGAAACCATATAATGGAAACCCCAATAAGGTTAACAGCTGACTTTTCATCAGAAACAACGGAGAAGAGAAGGTGCCTGAACTACATGTTCAAAGTAGTGAAAGTAAAAATATCTCAAACGAGGACCTTAGATTCAGCAAAACCGTATTTCAAAAATATAGATGAAATAAAACCATTCCGAGATTGGAAAAAGCTGAGAAAACTTGTTGCTAGTACACTACCATCCAAGAAACACTAAAGAGAGTTCTTCATGCTAAAAGCAAGTGACTCTAGATAGTAATTAACATGTACACAAAAATACCAAAGCCTGCTGGTTAAGGCAATTATGTAGGTAACTAGAAAATGCACTATAATTGCACATTTTTTCATCTTTCTTTTCTTAACTCACTTTAAAAAGTAAATATATAAAACAATATTTATACAATTGTACTTATGAGCTTCCTTATAACATAGAAATGTAATATATTAACAACTAGAGCACAGAGAGGGTGAGTGGGAGCAAAGCTGTGCTGAGTAGGAAAATGACACAAGGAAATAAATTCACAGGAAGAACTCTACAGAAATGGGAATGGCTAATCAGGATGTACAACAAGTTCCACAAATATGTACTTGCTCTCGTTTCTACTCTCGGCTCCTTGAAGTACATAAGGTGGAATCAGATGATAACTACGACAGCCTCTGGTTGGGTTTGTAACATATAAAAGGAAGATGCATCAAAATAATAGCACAAAGGGGGGGATGTAAAAACTATAAAAAACTAAAACTCATTTATTTCTAGAATTGAGTTTTTATATATCTGAAATATATTTGATAGGTTAAAATGTTCAACATAAGCCCTAAGTCAATCAGCAATAAAATAATTAAAAATATATAAATAAAACTATTAAAGGAATTAGTATGTTTTACTAACAAATATTCATTTAATAAAGAAGGTATTAAAGTGGAATAGGGGAAGAAAATAAATTAGACATGAGGCATACAGAACACTATAATCAAAATGGCAGATGTCTATTCTATCATATTAATAATGACAATAAATGTGAAGATGTTAAACAATTCAAACAAAAGGCACAGATGATCAGATTAGACTTAAAACATACAACTATATGCCACCTGAAGGAAATACAATTCAGATTCAAAGAAACAAACAGGTTGAAAGTAAAATGATGAAAAAAATATTTACCATGCAAGCAGCATGGTAAATGCTCTCTCTTAAGAGAGAGCTGGCATGGCAATTTTAAAATAAACAAAAATAGGCTTTAAAACAAAAAATACTACTATAGATAAAGAGAGAGATTGTGTGATAAATTTGTTAATGTATCTGGTAGAAATAGTAATTATAAACTTATGCAGCTAACAGCAAGGACTCAAAATAAATGGAGCAAAAATTGGCAGAATTTGAGAGAAATAGTAAATGAAAAAAAAATAGTTGGAGAATTCAATAATCCACCTTCAATAATAAATACAGATGGTTCATGACTGACAATGGATCAACTTATGATTTTCTGACTTTATGATGGTGACAAAGTGCTAGACATTCAGTAGAAACTGTACTTTGAATTTTGATCTTTTCCTGGGCTAGCAACATGTGGTATGATCCTCTCTCTCATGCTGGGCAGGGCAACGAGCCATGGCTCCCAGTCAGCCCTGCGATCATGAGGGTAAACAACTGACACACAACCATTCTATACCCATACAGCCATCTGTCTCTCACTTTCAGTACAGTATTCAATTAATTGCATGAGTATTCAACACTTTATTATGAAATAAGCTCTGTGTTAAATGATTTTGCCTAGGTGCAGACTAACATAAGTGTTCTGAGCACATTTAGGGTAGACTAGGCTAAGCCGTGATGTTCAGTAGGTCAGGTGTATTAAATGCGTTAAGGTCTTTTCAACTTTCAATGGGTTTATCAGAATGTAACCCCATCTTAAGTGGAGGAAGATCTGTAAAACAATTAGGCAAAAGATTAAAAGGAAATGGAAGACTTGAATAATACTATATTCTAACTAGACCTAACATCTGCATAGAAAACACTACCCGATAACAGTAGAATGCACATTCCTTTCAAGTGCACATGGAAGGTTCTCCAGGATAGACCTTATGTTAGGCAATAAAACAAGCCTTAGTATACCCAAAGACATTGAAATCATACAAAATATGTTCTCAGATGACAATGGACTGAATTTAGAAATCAATTCAATTTATTCCAATGGATTGAAATTAGAAAGAAATTCAGGGATTTCACAAATCTATGAAAATTAAACAACACATTTCTAAATTACTAATAAGTCAATGAAGAAATCACAAAGGGAATTAGAATGAGGAAAAGAAAGACAACATATCTAACTTAAGGGATGCATCTAAACAGTGCTCAGAGTGAAACTGATAGCTTTAATGCCTATATTAAAAAACAAGAAGTCATCATCCATCTTAAAAAATTAAAATGTAGAGCCAACTAATTCCAAAACATTGAGAAGGAAGGAGATGATAATAATTATAGCAGAAATAAATGAATTTATATATATTACATATATATTATTTTTAATAGATAAAATCAACAAAAGTAAAAGTTGACTCTGAAAAGATCAAACAATTGACAGTCCTTTAGTTGGACAAGACAATGCAAAAGAGAAATGAGACTCAAATTACTAAAATCAGAAATGAAAGAGGTGACATCACTTAGTGACAAAAAAAATTACAGGGAATATTTTAAAGTAGATAATTTTATGAAATAGACAAACTTCTTGTAAAATATAAACTACCAAACTGATTAACAAAGAAATAAAAAAATTTCAACAGACCTATAATAAATAAAACTAATGAATTCATAATTTTAAAAACTACCCACAGAGGAAAGCCCAGGACTGAATTGACTTCATTGGAAAATTTAATCAACCATTTAAAGAATTAGTATCCATCCTTCACAAACTCTTCCAGAGCTAGAAGATAGGCAAATACTTCCCATAGCAGTTTCTGAGGTCAGTATTACCCTGATGCCAAAACTAGACAAAAACATCACAAGAAAAGAAACTACAGACCAATATCCCTTCTAAAAATAGATAAAAAGTTCCTCAAAAAGTATTGTTACATTTAGTCCAGAAACAGATAAAAGGAGTTATACACCATGACTGAGTGTGTCTCATCCAAAGAATACAAGATTGGTTTAACACATGACAGTGTAATAGACTGTTTCCATAGAATGAAGGACAACAGCCACATGCTTACATCAGTAAGTGTAAAATAACATTTGACAAAATTCAACACCTTTCATGATAAAAACACTAGAAAAAACTAGGAATAGAAGGGAATTCCTAAAACCGATAAAGGACATCTATAAGAAGTCACAGCTAACATTATCTTAATGGTGAAAGACTGAAAGCTTTCTCTCTAAAAGCAGGACGACACCAAGGATATCCTCTCTTGCCACTTCTATTCAACATCGTAATGCAAGTTCTAGCCAACGCAATTAGACAAGAAAAAGAAATAAAGGTCATCCATGTCTAAGAGGAGGATATGGAACTTTCTCTGTTTGGAGATGACATAATCTCATATATAGAAAATCCTAAGGAATCCACAAAAATCTTTTAGTCCTAATAAACAAATTTCATAAGATTATGGAATATAAGATTAATATACAAAAATCTTTTTATTTCCATGCACTAGTAATGAATAATTCAAAACTAAAATTAGGGAACCAATCCATTTATAAAATCATCCAAATACCAAAACACTTAGGAATAAATGTAGCAAAAGGAATGTAAGACTTGTACACTGAAAGCTGCAAAGTGTCACTGAAGGAAACTAAAAAAGACCTAAGTAATTGGGAAGACATCCCATGTTCATGGACTGAAAGACTTAATATTGTTAAGATGGCAATACTTCTCAAATTGCTGTAGAGATTCAGTACAATAACTGACAAAATCACAACTGCCTTTCTTGCAGAAATTGACTCCTGATTCAAATGGCAATGAAAGAGATCTAGAATAGCCAAAATAATCTTGAAAAAGAACACTGTTGGAGGACTTATACATCCTGACTTCAAAACTCTCTATAAAACTAGAGTAAGATGACAATGTGATACTAACACAAGGATAGACATATAGAAAAATGAAATAGATTCAAGAGTCCAGATAAAAAACCCTAACATTCATGATCAATTGATTTTTGACAATGTTGCCAGAATAATTCAATGGGGATAGAATCTTCCTTTTGACAAATAGTGCTGAATCAACTGGATATCCACATGCAAAAGAATTGGTCAGGGTGTTTACTTACACTGTACACAGAAATTAACTCTAAATAGACCACAGGCATAAATGTAAGAGCTGAAACTATAAAACTCTTATAAAGATACATAAGAATAATTCTTTGTGATCTTGGTTTCTTAGATATGACACCAAAAGCACATATGACAAAAGAAATATAGTTAAATTAGACTACATCAAAATTTAAAAGATTGTGCTGCAAATAATACCATTAACAAAGAGAAAGATAACCCAAAGGCATATTCGCATATCATATATCTGCATACTTAAGAACACTAACAAACCGATAATAAAAGAGAGAAGTAATTGAATTAATAAATGATACAGCATTTGTAGACTTTTCCTCAAAGATGATATACAAACGACTAAGTATATACAAATGATATACAAATGTCAATATTATTAGCCATGAGGGAAATGCAAATCGACACTGCAATGAGATACTGCTTCACATCCACCAGAATGACTATAATCAGAAAGAAACGTGACAAGTGTTAGCAAGACGTAGAACAACTGTATCCCGCCCACGTCACTGGTGGGAACGTAAAATGGTTCTGGTCTACGGGGAAAACCAGCACTTCCTCTCAAAGCTAAACATAGAGTTACCCCTATCACCCAGCAATTCCAGTCTCAGATGTATATACCAAAGAGAAGCCAAAACATATACCCACACAAAAACTTCTTTGAGAATGTTTATAGCATTATTATTATTATTATTATTATTATTTTTGCTGAGGAAGACTGGCCCTAAGCTAACATTTGTTGTCAATCTTCCTCTTTTTTTGCTTGAGGAAGATTCTCCCTGAGCTAATGTCTATGCCAATCTTCCTCTATTTTGTATGTGGGTTGCCACCATAGCATGGCATGATGAATCATGTAGATCTGCACCTGGGATCCAAACCTGTGGACCTGGGCTGCCAAAGCAGAGCACACTGGACTTAACCACTATGCCATGGGGCTGGCCCCCACAGTGTTATTTCTAATAGCCCAAAATTGAAAATAACTCAAATGCCCATCAACTAAGGAATAGGTAAATAAATTGTGGCATATCCATACAACGGAACATTATTCCACATTAAAACTGATGAAGTACTGGTACATGTTACAACATGTATGAGACTTGAAATCATTATGCTAAAAGAAGCCAGTCACAAAAGATCATGTATTACATAGTTTCATTCATATAAAAAGTCAAGAATAGGCCAATATGTAGGCATAGAATGAGGATTAGCATTCATGTAGCTGGGGGAGGAGAGGGAGGAGTGACTGCTGATGGGTAGATGATTTTTGGGAAAGTGATGAAAATGTTCTAAACTCATATTGTGGTGAAGATGGTTGTACAAGTCTTCTTGGAATTTACTAAAGTCATTAAATTGTACACTTTAAATGGTTGAATTTTATGGTACGTGAATTATGTCTTAATATGGGTGAAAATTATATATAATTGCAATACTGTTATTAAAACCTAATTTTCCTATTAAATACACTAATATACTTACATACGTATAAGTAATATGCCCAACACCAGTTGTTAAAAGCAATGTTTAAATGAAGTTAAACGAATTGAAATGAATTCTGTTAAAAGATACACGGAGGCATATTAAAATGTTAAGTGTTTAGTTTATCTGAGCAAAAATCGATTCGAAGGGGACAGCATCCAATCTAGCAGACAGAAAGGAGCTCCAAGGAGCTGTACCAAATGGGACTTTTATAGCCAGAGGGAGCAGGAACAAGGCAGTTAAACCAGACGAAACAGCAGGTTGGTTACTCTACGGTTACTTTCCTTTAGCAGGTAGCAGGGGTCCATCAGGCAGATCACTCACTAGCGCTGATCTGGCGATTACTGACTGGCAGGTTCAAGTTTCCATTTCGGGGAGAGCAGTAATGTGATTAAGCCTTGGTATGATGGTGTGGGCCTAGCATCAGCGACGCCATTTTGGGCCTGTTGTCTTGCCTTTTTTTTTTTTTTTGTGAGGAAGATCAGCCCTAAGCTAACATCTGATGCCAATCCTCCTCTTTTTTGCTGAGGAAGACTGGCCCTGAGCTAAGATCTGTGCCCATCTTCCTCTACCTTATATGCGCGGCCGCCACAGCATGGCTCAACAAGCAGTGCATTGGTGCACACCCGGGATCCAATCAGGCAAACCCTGGGCCTCCGCAGGGGAGCGCACACACTTAACCCAGCAGACCACCTGTTGTCTTATTTTTTAACACTTGATAAATATTTCATTCTCTCTCTCTCATTTTTATTCTGATAGAATTAAATGTGCAATAGTGACAAAAAATGAAAAAAAATAGCTTAATTCTTGGTCATACCCACTTTTGTTTGAGGTTTGGAATTTAGAAGGATGACATTTTATTACATTTTATATTTTAAAACTCATGTAAGTTACAATATATTATTTGAAGATGTGTGTAATGTTGATTTAATACTGACATAATTTAAAAGTAGTATAGCTCTGAATGTCTAATACAAAGTTTATCTAATGAAGAATGTCAAAAAATACCATCTCATTACAAAATGAATTTAACCCCAAGCTGTCAAATCTTTTAAAAGTAAGTTACAGGCGTTAGATATTTCCTACTTGTTATTCAAAAGCACTAATATATAGGATAAGAAAATATAATTTCAATTAACATTGCTTTTATATTCATTCTGCTGCTTCACTTTGAATTTAACAAAATGAATGAGAGTGAATACAGTGTGGGACGAGGTGACTCCGACACTCTCCACAAGTTTCTAATGTCATACTAAGACTTATTCATTTACCTGCTGTCTGAGAGACTTAATCATCTCTAATGAATTCTGGCAGTATTTTGGGTTAATAGACTTCCTCCCTTTCATAAAACTTTTATGAATTTCATAGGTTTTCAAAATAACTAGGTTGGATTTATTCACACATATGCTCAGCTAAAGATTTATTTTACTTTATTCACATATGACTATAATAGGAAAGTGATACAAATTACTCTGTGTTTTCTAACCTTTTTGCTAGTACCCCACACAGTAGTATTTCCCTCAGTGAAATGTGGAAACATCATCACATTTTGACTTGAGACCAAAGGCCACACTAAATGGAAAACTGCAGTCTGATCCTTCTAAGAACAACTTCCAATCCAGCAAAAGGATAGGGAAAAAGAAAGAGAAGGGGAAAGATAAAAAAGAGAGGAATCATAGCAGGGAAGACAGAGAGACAGGGAGACAGAGGGACAGATGCTGAGACAGAGAGATACAGAGAAAGCCTGGGGAAACAGACAGATCAATAGAGTGATCATAATTCAGGTAGATTTAAAACATAAATGTAAATAGATGCGAGGAGGATCTTACATTATAAAGGGAGGGGGAGACAGATTATGAGACTTTCATCAGCCAGAAGCATATTTTACTAAAACTTTGCTTCAAAGGAAATTTAAAAACAAAACAACCACAAAATTAGATTTTTAAGATAAAATCTATCTAGAGGTCATAGCGTAAAATTGTTTCTGCTAAGTATTTCAATGGTTGGTCACTAATGATAAAGACCAGGAGAGCATTTCAAGGATAACACTTGTTTGCTGACACTCTTCCCATCTTAGCTTTTCTTTCTCTGAGAAAGTAATCTCACCATATCTGAGTTCTTTTAATTTCATTGTTTTATTTTATGTTGGCAAAACTCTATCTCCAGCATTTTTAGCATATCTGATTATTTAATTTTAGAAATAGGAAAGATGGGATGAACACAACTGGCTGTGGATCTTTGCCACAGGATAAATAGGATTGAATTATGAGCCACATCTCCATGGAACCGTCTGTGAGTGAGTAGAGGGACATTGCTCTAAGCCACAGTGAGCATGGTTATTTTAGTGAACATACTGACAACTAAGTCAAACATAGGTACAAAAAAATGTTCGATTTGGGTCATATAACTGTGAATACTTATTAAAGAATTTTGGTTACTATTCATTAGTCCTGAAGCAATCTACATTAAATTTCAGAGTGCAGATTTATATTAATTTACCGAGAAAAAATAAATGATGAAAGGAAAGTGTATCTTGGATTACATTTTTTCTTAAATGACAATGCGTATCATTAACTTAAGATAAATAATCCATGAACAAAATGGAGGACTAAACCTTACAGAGATTTTTGCACGAATTTATAGCTTTAAAAGACTGACCCAGAAATCAAATAGCCATTGTTAGAATCTTCTATACATAATATTGAAGCCACAAAACTTTTCTGATACAAGCACACAAACACAGGAAATTCCTGGTGAGCTGCAGGAGTGGAGTGGTCGACATTCGTTAGACAGGCACCCGCTGGCTTGGCTTTCCCCTCCTGCACAGATTGCTGTCCTTCATCGTCCTTCCACGTCAGTTCTGGGTTATCACTCAATTTCCATGGCAAAGTGAGCACATACAACCTGGTGGTCTGTTCAGCTGCATTTTCTCCGTAAATAAAACCACCACGTGATGTGCTCTTTCCTGACCTTGTCTTGTGACCATCATCTCTATCAGAACACTTCTGCTTCTCTGGGGCCGCTGATCTAGGGCCTCACAGGGTTTTGCTGGCATTCTTTTCATCTTTATTTTTTGGGAAATACTAAGTTTATTGTTGTCACTGTTTCTTTTAGACATAATACTTTATATGGGTGATTCAGACTAGCATTTCTTGTAGTTACTCTTGTTATCAGGTTGATGTGAACACACGCAAAATAATTTATAGTGAAAGAAAAGTATTTTCATAATCACGAACTCATATGGAGATATTCAGTGGCATTTCAAGGTATACAGATTGAAACAAGAATACGGTTTTCACCAGAATGACTAATGAAAAAGAAATTATGCAAACTATACCTTGTATTATAAAAAGAGTACTAGATGTATAGCTGAGTAATGCATGCCTAGTCTTACTTGTTATTCTAGAAAAACACCAAACTTTTGGAAAATCAAACATGAATACTATAGCATTAGGAATAAATCATAAAACACAAATGCAGCAATGTGAATCTCATTTGTAGGGTAAAAAATCTTTAAAAATTTCCTTCACTAGTAACTTGCAATAGATATTTACACAGGTCAGAATTTTTCCCATAATTTATAAATGACAAACTGGGAATCCATCTTTATTGGTAGAAATATAACTGACATGGAAATCAGTGAAAAACACTTTTTTTCATGCCTTGCTCTGAAATTTTGTGCTTTGATATCTTTCTAAAGTATTTGATTAAAGATAGGCTGAAAACTCATAAAGAGATGGAAAATGAATTTTTGTATCAGTGAAATATCTTTAATCTTATATAAAATACCAACCATCATCAACACACTGCAGAATATTCAACATAGAAGAAAAATGTTGCACTACTGAAGACTCTACATACCAATGGCTACTACCATCCATCCATCTACCTACCTACCTGTCTATCTACTCACCTACCTATGATTGTTTGTTTTAATGAAAGGCATAGGTTATCTTTTTCTAAACTCATTTAATCCAGAGGTGACTTCCGGCTGTGACTCATTAAAAAGGAAGGCCGTGCCTTTAAAACGTAGCAAGGTGGGACACCATCATTATGAAAGTCCGTTATCGTTATCATAGTTCCAATGCTGAGGACCTGCTAAATTTTTAAGGAATATACTTATATTTTTCTCCTTTGGAAACCATCCTCCTTTATGGAATTTGAAAAATTCTTAATTATCCCTAGCCAAAAAAATATAAAAACTGAATATTTCAGGCCATAGAATGAAATTACTCCAGCTTGATCCGTCATAGATACACAGTCTCTGTGCTCACTGTAATCTGCTTTAACTATTGTGCACCTTAATTTATCAATTTCCAAAGTTACTATCCCAAAGTCTTGTGACACTACCATTGGGAGAGAGCCTATGAAGAGAGCCACGTGACAGGGAACTGCAAGCAGCATTTATGAGCTGCGTATCACAGCCGCCAACAGCCAGAAAGAAAACAGGCACTCAGTGCTACCGTTTAAGGAAATGAATTCTGTGCTATTTTAAACATGGTGAATTCTTCTCATCAATATCTGGGGTCAAAGTCTCCTGCCATTAAAACAAGAAAGTTTGTAACTGTTTGGACCACTTGAGCACAGTGGCAATGATGCTCTGCCTTCTTTGTGAGAACACACCCTCTCGGAGCCCTGGCTGCCATATAAGAAGCCCAATTACCATGAGACCTGCGTTCTGAGAGACCAGGCAGAGGAACTCCAGCAGACAGATCAGATGACTCCGCCTATCAAACATCCCAGCCCAGGAAGCAGACACGTGAGAGAAAAGCCTCTTGGAAATTGATCCTTGAGCCCACCTGTTTTAGTCCCAAGGCATCTGATCCTTCCCAACTGAGGCCTCAGATTTTGGGCAGTAGAGAGAAGACATCCCCACTGTATATTATCCGAATTCCTGATATGCAGAATCTAAGTTTTATGCCACTATGTTTTGGGTTGTTTGTTATACAGAAGTATGTAAGTGGAACCATGACCCAGGACAGAAAAGATTTCTTTAAAATGATCATAACATGTGTAAGCTTTATTTTCAAAGACGGATAAATTTAGCTACATTAAATTCAAAGGATTAAAAGCCAGCAAAATTTAAGATATTATTTAAAACGTACCTGACTGGGGAAAAGGTGATAACATTAAGTTTTTCTTTGTATGTTGACAGTAAGAGCTCATTTACTGTGGTGGGTGTTTGGAAAACAGTTTGGTGTCATCCATCATATTTGAATTTGAGCATAGTTTGTGTTACATTAATTCCACTCCTGGATGTATATTCCTGTAGCCAGTTGCACATATCTACCAGGACATGTATATAACAATGTTTATAGCAGCATCCTTCATCACAGCAGTAAATAAATAAGTAGATAAGTAACCTGCAAACAACACCAATGCCCATTAACGGTAGGAAAATATATTATATCTCAATGGAATATTATAGAATCATGCACATGGACAAACAGCAAGACCCACGAGCATGAATAGATCTGATGGGGCTGTGGGGTATAACAGCTAAGTCTTTGGAGCCGTCTACTAGCTGCGCAGTCCTATGTATGATGCTTAACCTCCATGACTCATTTTCCTCATGTTAAAATAAGAATCACTGAAGCAAATAAACAAAGATTGCTGCAATGCTAGAATGTTTATGTTCATATTAAGTACCACAAAAATGTTAGTTTTTGCTATCCCACAAACTCCCCCCCAAATACTAATGAAGAAACAAGTTTCAAAAGAATACATAAAATGGGTGAGTATATCTAATGTTAAAAATGAGCAAAACATAATAGTAATTATTTAAGGAATATTTATATTTGTGGTAAACATACTTTTTTTTTTTTTTTTGGTGAGGAAGATCAGCCCTGAGCTAACATCCGTGCTAATCCTCCTCTTTTTGCTGAGGAAGACAGGCTCTGAAATAACATCTATTGCCAATCCTCCTCCTTTTTTCCCCCAGAGCCCCAGTAGATAGTTGTATGTCATAGTTGCACATCCTTCTAGTTGCTGTATGTGGGACGCAGCCTCAGCATGGCCGGAGAAGCGGTGCATTGGTGCGTGCCCGGGATCCGAACCTGGGCCGCCAGTAGCGGAGCGAGAGAACTTAACCACTAAGCCATGGGGCCGGCCCGTGGTAAACCTACTTTTAAAAAACAAGAATATAATCAACTAGAAAAAAAGGAGAGAAGTTAATGACCTGGGGGTCAGAAGGGAATAATATCGAGTGAGGGATACAGGAGTTTTCAACAGTGTTGGTAACATTTTACTTTTAAGCTAAGTTGTGTGTACACAGTTGTTCAATGATCATTATTATCTTTTAAATTGTAGTCATGCTATATACTCTGTGTGTGAGATGTCACAATAAAATTGTTTTTTTAACTTAAAAAAAATAAATTGCCTAAAGTCTACCACTATTTATAAGTACTGTTAAGTTCCATTACAGTGTAAGTTAAGTTTCCTGGGAGCAGAAATCTCTGCTCACACGGCTGCGTCTCCAGCACCTACAAAGCCCCTGGCAGGAGTGGTGCTCACCTCATGTTGATGATGGAATGAATGTTGATACACAATAACCCAGGCCATAGCGGAGACAAATTATGTTCACTGTAACATTATCAAGCCTTCATTTTCCAAGTGCACAGACCTTAGGTCACTGGTTCCTCCCTGATCTAGATTCTCCCTTTGACCCTCTCTTCTGGGATATACTGGATCTGCCAACTCTCATTTCCTCGTCTCTCTGAGATTGTCTCTTCACCTTCTGCACCCAGCCCTCATACCTTTCCCAGAACTGCCAATATTGCTCTCAAATTCATGCCCCATGCTCAGGTATAGATTCTTGTTTTTGAACAGTATTTTTAAGCTTCTTGTAAGAAGTTAGGCAAACAGGCTCCCACAAACCAAAGGTGGTAGATAGTCTGTAAATAAAGGAGTGGAAGAGAAAAGATTTCCACTCATCTTATTTTTAATCACAAGAACCATGTCTAAAAAAGATAAAACTCAAAGAAGCAGACATTAAAAAAAAAACAACTATGCTAGTGAAAATAATGTAAAAGATAGTGATTCAGTCAAAAATTTCAAAAAATATTAGTCTAAGAAAAAATAACAAATCTCAAAATGAGGAAATTTGCCACTTTCAAACATTGGATTGGAGAACTTTGTACGAATCTGACAATTTACACTATAGCGTAAAATATAGTTTGAGCCCTCGAATCCCATCTAAAAATAATCCTCAATCTGAACGTTCTCAGGGAGTATAAGCTATGTAAGAAAAAATTTACTCTTTCTGCTTTATAATGTTATAAAATTTTATAATTGATGTTTATAAATAAATTTCAACTCAGTATGGAAAATATGAATCCCACGTCAAGCAAGGAGCACAAATATTTAAGCACTTCATATTCATTTCTGAGCACTGTTTATGTGCCCAGTATTGAGAAAGTTACCAGAGAGACAAAGATTAAGAAATAATACACAGTCTCTACCCTCAATTAGCTTGTAGTCTCGTTAGAGAGAGAGATAATGATAGTACTTATTAAGTGCTGTAAGTAAGTACTCACAAAATCATGTGGATCCCAGCGAACAAAGTCTCTCCTAAATAGGGAAGCCAAAGAAGGACATTCTGAGTAGGTATTGAAGTCTATCTGTGTGCCAGGTGAAGAATGGGGAAAAAGGGAGATAAATAGGAAACCATTCTGGGTAGAATGAACAGTGTACACAAAGACACAGAGATGTCAAGGCAGAGGAGAAATCTGAGGAGTAAAGTCTAATGAAACCCAATCCTGAGTGCACTTGAGGCGATGATGAGAATTCACTGATGAAAATTCAAATTTAAATTCGGAACCAAATTTAAAGTGCCTTGCATGCATATGTATATGAAGTACATGCATACAAGGTACGTGTATACCTCATTGAGCATAAATACTATTTTTATTTTTTATAATTAGTCTCTTGGTGATTGATAGAATACAAAATCACATTTTGCAGCCATTCTGACCAGAGACACTTTTCCAGGATGTAACACTTTGTATATATACCAAATCTGAAGATTGAATTTCTTATAAAAATCACAACATCAACATTGATGAAGGGAAATAACTAATAGTCTTCTTAGGATACCTTTAAGAAAGTAAATAGTTTAAGCCCTATTATTCAGAGATAATCTTGAGGTCTATAATATCCCAGACTGAATTCTTCTATTGTTCACACCTTTTAGAGGTCTTCTCTGTTCCTGATTTTCATTAGGCCAATTTTGTGAAAGGTGAACATTAGAAAGGTGGTTTCCATATCCTTTCAGTATTATAGGAAATTTGATTTCCTGTTGCATTAAAATAGGGAGAAAGCTTCATGACATTCGTTTTGGCGATGATTTCTTGAATATGACACCAAAAGCACAGGCAATAAAAGCAAAAATAGGCAAGTGAGACTACATCAAACTAAAAAGCTTCTGCACAGCAAAGGAAATAATTAAGAGTAAATAGGCAACCTGTGGAATGGGAGAATACACTTGCAAACCCTATATCTGATAAGGACTTCACATCCAAAATATATAAAGAACCACTACAACTCCATAGCAAAAAAACAAACAACTCAATTAAAAAGTCGGCAAAGGACTTGAATGGACATTTCTCCAAAGAAGACATACAAATACTTAACAGGCATGTGAAAAGAAGCTCAACATTGCTAATCATCAGGGAAATGCAAATCAAAACAATAATAAGACATCATCTCATACCTGTTAGAATGGCCATTACTAAAAAATCAAAAGATAACTGTTGGTGAAGATGTGGATAAATTGGAACCCTTGTATACTGTCGGCTGAAATGTAAAATGATACCGTTCCTATGGAGAACAGTATGCAGGTTCCTCAAAAATTAAAAATAGAACTACATATGACCCAGCAATCCCACTTCTGGCTGTATATCCAAAAGAATTGAAATCAGGATCTTGAAGAGTTATTTGTACTTCTCTGTGCACGTGTTCCATATATACACTCCATGCGTAGCAATACTCACAAATAATGATGTGGAAACAACCTAAATGTCCATTGATGGATGGAAGGATAAAGATAATGTCTTTTCAGCCACAAAAAGGAAGGAAATCCTGTCCCCATGTTCTATATTCCTGTTGTCTTGCACCGGCAAGCTTTGAGGGAATAAGAATTCAGCTACTTCATTGATGGACTATGACATTTCTTGATAGATTAAGGTTCTTTATGATTTACAAATAATCCCCATCCAATCCTTCTGACTCTCCAAGTGTAGGACAGCTGGTGAAGACTTGAATTACCTCAGATCAGAGAAATAGCTGGATAATTCCCACTGCTGGAGCTTCAGAATCTACCGACATCTCTCCCTGATCAGACTCTGACCAGTACACTAAGGCAGACTTGATCTTTTCTTTGGACATGGTTTTAGACTCAATTCTCCTTTGAGACCATGTTTGTAGTTCATCCTGTAGCCTCAAACTTAGAGTGAATTTTCTTGCTTTCCAGACACAACCTGTTGAATAAGCCTATGGGCATTTTGTCCCCATTAACTTCACCCTCCTGAACTTGCTTTTGCTTCAGTCCCCACTGATTTGTCTTGAAGCTGCCATCCCTGAAACTGGCAGAGGACAATCAGAGGACTTGTCTCTAAGGATCATTTTTAGAGGCAATGACACTTGTTTCTAGGAAACTGTAGGGAAAAGGTAGAACACTACTGAGAACAGAGCTGACCAGTCTAACTTGCTGAGGACTAAAGTAGGAATTCTTACAGCTACAGGGTTGGAATGATGTAGAGGCAGGATCTTAACATATTTATATAACTTTGATTTACATGCCGTCCTGCTGGAGATTACTCAACAGGGTGTGAGGACATCTCCATGGGTGTGAGAACAGGCTCCATGTGACGCATGAGGAGGCAGAGAACCAAGTTGTCTGCTTCGAGTCAAGGCTGATGTTTTTAAGACCATCTATTTATATTCCCTACATTGTAGTTGTGTATCCAAATGTTTTTATTACAATGCCAGTCACAGGAAAATCGAGTTATCTTATGAACTTGCAGACTTTCTATATACTCATAAAAGAAGGCAATTTGTTAGCAATGTTTATTCGAAGTAATCTATAAAGACAATTCAGCTTTTCATCCACATCTAAAATCAATAAGTTAGACATGATGTCATGTCTTTGGTGGATGTGATTTTCATTGATTTTTCAATATTCTAACATTCCTCTAAAACTATTGCATTAACTCTATAAAGTTTCCATTTAAATTTGGTATATTACATTTTATTGAAGCTACATAATTTGATTTTAACTACTGAGTATCCTCATTTCCCACAAAACAGTTAGAAGAAGAAAAAAAGTCTGAGAATTTAATGTAAATTGCAATAATTTCCAACAGCATGCTGTTAAAAAAACGCCTTCTGCTCCCGACCCAGTGTGTTACTTAGTGATATCTTGAGTCTTGACATATTTCATGTGGGTGGAAAATTAATTCTGACTGCTTCAGTTTAATTTAATACTAGACTATTTTGGAATGGTGTTCCTAAGTACATATGCTACTGAAGATTTACTGTTATTCTTTTAAAAACTTTATTATTCTACTTTTATTAGTATGGACATATCTGCTGTTATTGTAAAGTTTATATAAAATGATCTTTCTATATTATTGTCTGTCTTGGGATTTAAATCTTAGCTTTTTAAATTATGATAATAATATTGAGTCTTACTTGGAATTTTATATGTGCCAACAGACTACTTTTGTGTGTGTGTATGTGTGAGGAAGATCAGCCCTAAGCTAACATCCATGCCAATCCTCCTCTTTTTTTGCTGAAGAAGACTGGCCCTGAGCTAACATCCATGCTGATCTTCCTCCACTTTATGTGGGATGCCGCCACAGCATGGCCTGACAAGTGGTGCATCTGTGTGCGCCTGGGATCCGAACCTGGGCCAACAGCAGCGGAGCACGAGCACTTAACCGCTACACCACGGGGCCGGCCCCCAACAGAATAATTTCTAGTTGTGCAAAGTAACAATATACTGAAATATTTGGTAAGCCATATTTCTTTTGTGTACTTATGAAATAATTTTAATCTAACTCATGGAGATAAGAAGCTTCCATATTAGTTCTAATTTTTAATGGTAGTGCTCAAATATTTCAATGAATATTTCCAATTCTTGGAATTTGGTCCATTGAAAAATTTCAAAACTAGTCTAAATCCTAGATTAGAAACATAAACACCAGGATACCTAACTTTCTTGTGCCTTTATCTTCTCACTTTTCTTAAGATACTATTATTTCAAAAGAGGTAAATAGAACTGAAGCACATATGTTATTTGGTTAAGTTCATGCATGAAGATAAGGGCAGTGTTTTATTATAATAAAACATAGATAAGTATAAATTCATGTCTTTTCTTCCTCATATTTGAATATTGTTACTTTATGAAAATATAACTGTGTCTGCAAAGTTCAAAGAAGTTATTTTCTACTTCCAAGAAAACTGTTTTGATTTGTGTTGACTGTCAACGACTTTCTTTAGGCTAATATCTGAGACTCCCACCTGCTGACACCTTGTTAGAAATGTTTAAACACTTTGGAATTTCAACACAAGATACCATGGTCCATTCAATGCAATGCTACTAAGTCTTAACGGTAAAACATTCTCCTAACTAGTTTTAATATAGTCTAAATGTCCTACTTAGAATGTTAAAATATTCCTAAATATTAACTCTGGACCATATAATTCTGGGTAGCAACTATAAGAAGTTTCAAAGACTTTCATAATGTTTTAGGTTTAACATAATAAAGACACAGGCATTTCATTTATGTATACCCCTGTGGTTTGAATTTTTGTGTCTTAAGAAATTTATGCTTTATTAAGATCAAAGCAATTGTGATCAATTGATTAGCATAAGCATCAATCTCTATAATGACCTTTACTGATATTAAATAATGATGATTTCTTAAATGAAGGTTTTACTTTGACTCACATGTTTGAAGCCTATTGCATAAGTTATTCATGGTATGAATAACTTAAAATCTAAATAAATACTGCTAAGTACACAAAAATGCATATGAAAATAACTATACATTAAGCTATATTTTTACCAGCACATTTACAAGCATAAAGTATGATCATTAAAGAGCATAGTTCTTTTTTTTTTTTTTTTTGGTTAGGAAGATTAGCCCTGAGCTAACATCTGTTGCCAATCCTCCTCTTTTTGCTGAGGAAGATTGGCCCTGGGCTAACATCCATGCCCATCTTCCTCCACTTTATATGGGACGCCACCACAGCATGGCTTGAGAAGCGGTGCATAGGTCCTCGCCCCGGATCTGAACCCGTGAACCCCAGGCTGAGTAAGCGGAGCGCTCAAACCCAACCGCTATGCCACTGGGCTGGCCCCAAAGAGCATAGTTCTTAAAGCAAAGGTTTCATCAACAAAAAATTCATCCTTCATATTTCATTTTCACTCATTAGCTAATATAGTAAATTTTGATCCTAAATTATACCTCTTCTACCAATATCTTAAAATACATCTGTCACTACACTGGGGTCTGGCACTAAAAACTGGATAACCAGTTAACTTGATCAACTCAGCAAATCTTCAAAACCTCATTATAAGTTTCTTTACATGAAATAAAGTCACCCCGGCATTACACAATGAAATGAAATATAAACAGACTGGATCCAGATGTTCTGTCATCAAGATGCAAGATGGTTGACCAGCAGGGCAGGTGTGTGATTTACGTGCTGTGACTTGGAAAGCTGTAGAATGATTAGAATCAGATCAAGGGAGCCAGGAAAAGTATCGATACGAAGGCTGCACTGAGTTGCACAATACCTAGAGCCAAAGCCCGATGCACTCTGTGTGTGGAGAAGCAATCAAACAAGCCCACAGAACGACACAGTGGCTTTGCACTCGTGCCCTACTGATGGAAACTGACAGAAAGACAGATAGGATGCAAAGGGGGCATAAAGGCTTGAAGTCTAAATTGGACAAATTAGCAGAGAAAGTTAATAATCTGGAAACACTAATCGATGGCCCAAAGGAATAAGCTGCCAGCATTGACCCAGTCATTAGACGAGACTCAAAGGAGCTGATACACTCTAAATATTTTGCAGCAGTGGGACAGAAGAAAAGGTAAAGTTTTGTGATTTTAACTAGGAACCAGTGAGAACTGTACCTGCTCCATAAACATCAACTTTACCTCAGGGATAGAGAGACCGACCAGGCAGCCTACTTGAAAAATGATGATTCCAAAATCTTTAAATTGGATGCAAGATGCATTTTGTTAATTCCTCAGGAAAGAAAGTAACAGAGCACCTACACTCTGGGGTTGGTTATGTTTGTTTGCTTTTTGGTTTTTTGCTTGATTTTCAGGAAAAGTCTAAATGTTTTTAAGTTGACAATGGTACAATAAACTAAAGTGATTTCCAATTTACTTTCCAGAAATCTTAGTCCAAATCATTCTCTCCTGTATGATTTTCACAGCATAATAAGGCTCCAGGAGAAAAATGCATTAACAGTTGGACAAATTACAAATGGATTTGTCCCTGTAAATATACTATTATTTTTTAAACCTACTTTTTCCAGAAGTATTATTTGTTATTACGTTAATTCATTCTTGATTCTACACTTAACGCCCAAAGAGTCCCCAGATTTCACAGGAATTATGCAAGATATTCAAATTAATTAAGACTTACTGAGAATTTAACATTCAAAAAATGGACTTTGTCAAAATGGCCTCCTTTTGGACCATACTTTAAATTCACACAAAAAGTCTTCATTTATTTCATATGCCTTCTTCAGAGCACGCTTTTATCTACCCTTATTTGGCAACATTGTTCAACACTCTTAACAGTCTGGAACCGAGAAAAACCTCTGTACAATACGATGGGAACAGCAGTAAGAGGCAGCAGTCTGCAGGCTAGGATTCTCTGACTGTTTGGAATTGCTGACATTCTAAGAACACTAAGGACATATCGGAAGAGACCATCAGAAGCCAGTAAGCTATATGTTAGGTAAATCTATAATCTTACCTTGTTCTACATCTAAAGAGTCATATTGACACATGTTACAGAAGACCAACAGGAACAACTAGTTAGAGTCACATAACTAGTAAGATCAGGGGTTTCTAAAAGGCACGTGGGCAGACTGACAGAAGGGACTGTTCTGGGGCCCGTTAAAAAAATTGAATCATAGTAAAAAAGCTAGACCACGGAAATATTCAGTGACAAATATTGCAGGTGAATTTCAAGCATATTCCCTTTTCTGATCAATCAAGGTTCAGTTAAAACACTGGTTACTCCGAGTACCTGACATTGCCTAAGTCACAGCCTCCAGAGGACGGGTTAGTTTAGCGGGTTCCCTTCATGTAACAGAAAAGCGGAGGTATTTGAGGATATTCCATTTCTTATGCAACACATGGATGTTTTATATATAGAAATATATATTACAAGAAATAAACCCAAAAGAGTAAATATCACTCTTTAGTAAAGATTTTGTTTCATATTTAAAATGTAATGAATATTTATAAGTTAAAATTTGAAATATAGAGAAAAGAGAAATAAAAATTTCTTATATTCCTCCAAATCAAAGACAAACACTGTCAACAAGTTTGCATATTTCCGCTCTTTTGTCAGTGCTTCAATGCATATTTTATACATATATACATATTTTACATAGATGTATAATTCTAATTATTGTTATATTATGCTTTTAAATGGGCATATGTCCACTTATTTTCAACTAGATATTTGTAAAGAAATATATACTAGAGAATGGTAGCCTTTGAAAGAGACCAGATGCATGTGCTTCAAAGAACTGACCTCTGTGAGTGCAGGAAACACAACCCGCCAGGGAACATGTGATCACTCAGACTCGGGCAAGGAGATGCTTGTTTAACCCGCAGGAGACTTCTTCATAGATAAAACCAATGAAATTTCAAATTACTTATGTAAACGTGATTCTGGGGGTGAGGAAGTCACTGAATGGAAACAATGACAACCACAAACGTGGTGTCGTAACTCTCTTCAGGGATGTGTTTACACACCAGGAAGACGTGATTACAGAGGTTACAGTGACTAACTGAAAATTTCCACTTAGCAGTACTTGATTAAGTTTGTATTTTTATGACACATCTTTGAAAGTGAAGATACATCTATTCTACTCTTCTATCAACTGTTTATCTTACTTTATTATGATTCTACCACTATTCCCTTAACATTAACTCTCTTCACTGTCTTTGAAAGCAAATCAACACTTGAAAGTGTGTGCATGGCTTGAAATAGATGGATAATGCAAATATATAGAAGAAGAGGTTGTGAATACACTCAGCTACTATTCTGCTTCATCTTTTGCACCAAATGAAGGAATTTTTACTTAAAAATAGCTAAGACAAAGATTGACAAGGAAGTTAAACCCTGTGATTGTTAAGATAACATATACGAGAGCACCAGATCTCCAATCCCCAAACCACGATTAATTTTATTATGAGGTACAAGGTAACTTTTAGATGGCATGGCTGAACCACATTGACGATGTTTAAAAAAGTCGTATGTTAAATAAATCTTCAAAATCATTATGCTACTAAATCTAGCAAAGCTGCTTGTGAAAGCTATATTTTAAGTAATTGCAAATGGTTATTCTGTTCATTATTACAAAACAAATTAATACACATTTCAGATTTGAAAAAAAGACATCATGGGCACAAAATCAGAGGGAAGTTTTCTGAACCTTCCTAGAACTTACAACAGCACAGTGTTACCATAAGAGTCAGAGTATTAATACAGGAAAGACATACGATTTCTTACCTACAGTGACCTCGTTATTAGGTGATCACGGCACTAAAAATCAGCTTGTCAAAATAAATATCCCCAAAAGGAAAGATAAGTAATTGATAAGCTATTTCCATATGAAAGAGTGATGAGAAAAATGCCGTGTGGTTTGTTGATGAGACCTGAGTTAGAAAGTTTTAAATTCTCTTGGAAGAAAACAAATTTCCTACAACAAATGTATATAACACTAATTGCTCAGTTTATGTTGCAAATAAATTAAAGAACTCCAATATCTGAGAGTCTATAATTTAGTAACCATTTGACATAATTGAACATAAACATTTTACATTTTTTGTCCTTCTAAGTATTTTTAAAATAAACATATTGAGAAATAAATATGAAACAATTTAAAAAACATTTCTTTCACTCAACTACAAGCGGCTAGCATTATTGTCAAATTTTATTTTCTTAACAAAGAAAAAAATGCTTTGCACCGATCTGCTCTGCGTGGACCTGCTCTGCGTGGATCTGTTCTGCCTATGTATATATGAATAAGAATTCTTTTGTGAGAGAGAGAAGAAAGAGGAATAATTTGTGATCTTGTTTTTCCAATTGCTTGACATTCTAAATTACTTATCTGGAATCTAATTGGAAAATCATTAAAAATTAGGTCCACTAATCACTTAAATCTACGTCTTAACGGTTGTACAGAGGCAGTAGTGTTTCTGTCCTTCATAGTTAATATAATGAATGCTAATTTTTGAATAATATCTGTCGGGGGAAGAGGGAGAATCTCCCTCTGCCCTTTCCCTTAAGGTTCTTCTGGCTGGCCAAATAATCAACAAGACAGGTTAGCAGGAGAAAATAATACCAAGTTTAATAACATGTATACATGGGAGAAAGCAGGGACACTGCGTTTCTCAACACAATAGCAGAAATTCTCGTCTTAAATATCATTTTCAGCCAATGACAAAGGAGGATTTTGGGGGTGGGGGAGTCAGTTACAGGAGATTACCACTAAAGCACAGTAAACAAGAGTAAGGTTTATTATACAGCCCCAAGGCCTCATCTTCCACATTGATAAGTTACTAGAAATGAGCTCACCCCCCCTTTTTCTCAATACAGAGAGGGAGATACCTTTACAAATGGAGACTTCCCTTGTAAATGATTGTCTGACAACTCCTCGCAGGGCCATCCAAAGAATGTGGCCAGAGAGACAGGACTCCCGATAAGATGGGCTTGTTGGTGCCTTTTCTATTGTAACCTCTATCCTAAATTGTCTTTTATAGCAGTCATGATAATAACCCCTTCCTAAAACAGATTTTTTGGTTTTAAATTCTTTAGGCAGTTTGGGAAGGGAAACTCAAATATTTTTCCTGAGCTCTCTGAGTCCTTATTGTCTTCAGCTCGAAATAATCCGCATACCAGAGTGGTGCTTCCTGGGGCAGCTTGCCCTGAGCACCATCATATCTTAACCGCATTTTGTGTGTGTATGTGTGTGACATATAGTATCAATAAAACAAACATTTATAAAATTATCTTCAGCTAATATGCGGTCCTGCCTAATTATTTGAAAGTGTAGACCTCATCTCAGAGCCAAAGTCCAAGTACACAGTGTCCTGCCACCCCGGGAAGAAGTGATTCAAGTCTGCATTATAAATAGGTGAAATCAATACACCAAGCCATCTGTAAAATTTGAGGGTAATAATTTTCAGGTTGGATCTCTAAGTTCTGAGGTACAAGCCAGACACAAATCCCAGGTAGGTGTGAGACTAGAATGCAGAGTTATTAATTAGGATTCAGAGTACAAGATGGTTATATGAACACACACAATACTGTGGAGTAAAAACTTTTTTCTTGTAGTAAGGGTGGGAGTGACAGCACCCAAGCCCTGTACATGTTGGAGGTGAAAATGGAATTCTCCACATAGCATTTTTGACTCTCAGGTTAGAAAATCTTTTACAAATATTCAAACACCCCATGAGTTGGATGAACACGGGTTAACAGACTCGTATATTGTTAACAAGAATTTACATATGTTGGTGCAAACTTTTTGGAGAAATTATGGAAACAAGTATCAACGTTAAAACTGTACTACTTCTAGCATCCATGTACAAGGATGTTTAAATACAGGAATGTTGGTATTAGTGGCAGAAACAGCATGTATTGCCAACAATAAAAAATGGTTAAATTAATTATAGCTAAATTATAAAATAGAAAAATATTCACTAGTGAAAAATAATGACGTGGACATATATGCACTGATATGGAAGGAACACATAGACTATGTGACAAAAGTAAATAAAAGACTTGAACGTATGCAAGCCTCACTTGTATTAAAATATGCACACACACATATATAGTAGGAATGCATAAAAATACACTTTATATGTATTTTATATATGCCTGTATGCACATATTATGTTCCCAGTTGTTACAAGTGTGATAATAATGTGATTGATTAAGACACCAGTAGTCACAGACCAAGGACACAAGTTCCTTTAGTGCAGGAAGTGTTACCAGATACGTACCCAGGTTCTTCACCTGCCACACAAGAGGGGCCAAATAAAAAACTGGAAGGCCAGGCTTATGGCAAGGAAAGAGTTTTTATTTCGGGTGTCATCAGCTGGGAGACGAGAGCTCTCAAATTTGTCCCATTTCCCCGAAAGATGGGAGGCAAGGGGTTTTAAAGGTTGTGAGGGAGAGCATGTGCTGGGGTTTTAGGTAGAGGAGGGGGAGCGTGTGGCTGCGCTGGTTGGTCTTGAAGACTGAATTTCTTTCCCTTGACTGTCTGGGCTTTTCTGGTTAGTTTTCATCTGCAGCCTGCGTTTGGCCTTGTGAGGCTGAATCTTGACGTCTGGACCTTGACTTCCTGGGAAAGACAGCTCATACACTAAGGAGGGACGGAAAGACCTGGTTAGTTTTGAACAACAGTTGATTATGCTGAACATGCACAGCTGCAGTTAGCAAAGCTTATCTCCAAGTTTTTGCTCTCTTCTTCTAGCCCAGGGAAGATTTTTTAACCTCTTCTTGCTCAGTTTCAGAAGCAGATACAGAATTAGCTAGCACTAATGTGACCGTGGAAAGCAGGACTCAGCAGCACTTCCTGTCTAGGGCCCAATGTCTGTGGTTTCAAGAACTTACAAGACACCCAGTTATCAGTTGTGTGCCTCTGGATTTAGGATCCCACCAGGTTTGGTGGAGGGTCACATTTGTGATTCTCTCAGAGGCTGTCATAACCTATGGGTCCTCCTAAAGGTCCCTACCAGCTTAGAACATTCCCAGTTGTCTGGTTTAAGATGAAGTGAACCAGCATTCGCCATTCCAGTTGTACGTTCTTCCTATCAGGTCATGATTTAGGCTTTCTGGCTTCTATTTCTTAGCACGTGGATAATACACACACATGATGTTTGTCCCTGGCTACACATCCAAATCATCTGGACATCCACGCCAGAACACTTAAATCAGAATCTTTCGAGGAAAGCTTAGGCATGGATATCTTTAAAGGCACCTGTGATGATCCCGGTGAAAGCTATCACTATACGTGGATTTCCAGATAACCAAGACAAATTTAATTCACATTCTTCATTCTGTTTCTTCCTGAAACACCAATAAACATCACAAAGTCAAGGAGAAGAGGAAAGAAGAGGTCAGCACAAAATATCAGAAGCTTTAATGCAGATGGGCAGGTAGCCACAGCAGCCAGGAGAAATTGAGATATGAGGTACATTGGAGGAGTGCAGCAGGCTATGCCACACTGAACCCTGGAGAGCCCGGATGGGTCCTCCTGCTAATAAACCAGGGGTTCACATGGAGCTGAAAATACAAGCACTGACTGAAAGGCTATTGGAATGTGGGAGTCAATTTTTCATTAAAACCTTTTATATTTAGGGGCCGGACCTGTGGTGTAGTGGTTAAGTGCACGCATTCCGCTGCTGGCGGCCCGGGGTTCAGATCCGGGGTGCGCACTGAGGCACTGCTTGTCAAGCCATGCTGTGGCGGCGTCCCATATAAAGTGGAGGAAGATGGACACCGATGCTAGCCCAGGGCCAGTCTTCCTCAGCAAAAAGAGGAGGATTGGCATGGATGTTAGCTCAGGGCTGATCTTCCTCACAAAAAAAAACTGTTATGGAAACAAAAATAAAAGATTTAAAAACATTTCATATTTAAAAAACTAAAACTTATACTTGAAATTCATAGAAAACTTATAAAATCATTTACTTTAGGGAAAAGCACAGCTAATGATGTTAAAAATAAAGAATTTTTATTTGTTGGAATTTTATGTGTTGGAATTTTTATGGGAACATATATTACTTGTGCAATTAAATTAATATTCTAAAGAGATTAAATCTTTTTGTGTTTTTGTTTATTGCAGTAACATTGGTTTATAACATTGTATAAATTTCAGGTGTACATCATTATACTTCTATTTCTGCATAGATTACATCATGTTTACCACCCAAATACTAATTGCAACCCATCACCACACACATGTGCCGAATTATCCCTTTCGCCCTCCCCCCTCCCCCCTTCCCCTCTGGTAACCACCAATCCAATCTCTGTCTCCATGTGTTTGTTTATTGTTGTTATTATCTACTACTTAATGAAGGAAATCATACGGTATTTGACCTTCTCCCTAAAGAGATTAAATCTTGTAGTGTTCATTATTTTGAAAGTAAGGTTCTATTTTCTCTACTGAAATTTCAGAGATTGAACTTGTAAAGTTTATCTCTCTTCTATCAGATTATAATAAAAGATATAAGTCATTATTTGTGAGTATAGTGAATATTTCTTAATTTTTGGCTTATGCTTATGAAACATAGGAGACTGTGTAGTGATGTGCGATCTAGAGTCCCCTTGCTGTGGACTGAATGTTTGTGTCGTCCCAAAATTCAATTCGTATTTGGAGACCCCAGTGTGATGGCATTTGGAGGCGAGAACTTTGTGAGGTAATTAGCTCTAGGTTAGGTCATGAGAGTGAGGCCCCTGTGACGAGATGAGCACCCTTATAAAAGAGGAGGAAACTTGAGATGTCTCCCTCTGTGCCCACCAAGGAAGGCCACGTGAGGACATAACCAGAGAGGGTCCTCACCAAGAACCCGATGGTGCTGGCCTCCTGATCCTGGACTTCCAGCCTCCAGAACTGTGAGCAACAAAGGTTGTTGTTTAAGCCCCGGGTCTATGGCATTTGTCACAGCAGCTCAAGCTGCCTAGGATGCTCCTTCCACCCAGAACTTGTCCCAGTTGGTGAGGGTGCTGTTGGCACACACCCTCTTTCTGTCAGCCCCCTCGGGGATGACCTCACCTGTGGACAGCCATGTTGACCAAGGGCACAGCCCTTTCTGGGGAAGGCAACATCTCAGGGCTGATTGATATGGGTTATAAAAGCCTGGACCTCTCAACCTACCTGTGACAACCAGGAAGAGCCATTCTAGCCCTAGAGCTCCTTGTGGAGTTTAGGGCCTGTATCAGAGCTTGACTTTTCCACCTGCACAATCCTACATACTTCCCATAGCTATTGACCCCAAGGGCACACTAAGTCCCCAGAGTCTGTATCCAGGCACCCAGTCTACAACATCGTCAACAAGGTGAAGTCTGCTTTTTACGTGTATAGGAATCTTCTGCTGCTGACTTGTTTTTCCTCTATGTAGATTGTGTTTCTTATGATAGAACATACCATCAATCAAAAGTTAACATTTTACGGATCATCAGAACCCAATCAAAAAGGTGCTCTCATTCATTAAATTGGTGTCTCTCAAAGTAAGTTAAAATTTTAGAGAAATAATAGTTTGGTCATACTCTTTACATCCTAGGTCCTAGGAAAGCATAAACTAACGGAGAATGAGTCTGGATTGAGATGAAGTAGGGAGACACACTCTGAAACTTGGGATTCCTGAATACAGACTGAAGAGGATGCAGATGACAGAGGAAAGAGGGAACCCATGTAGCTCAAAAAGCACTCCAGGAAGAACCTTTTACGTTACATCCTCTGGATATACCCTCAAAATTATTTCAAACTTTTGAAAGTCGTCTGGCCTGGAACAAGAGCTCAGTTATCAAAGCTACAAAATTGACGTCATTTAAACTTTCCTCTTATATTTTTACACATTCAATGAATGAATGTTTATCCTTTAAGTACCCAGTGTTAAAGTGTTTTTAGTATAATTTTTCTTTACAGATGAGTAAGATGGACTTAATGTTCCCCTCAGTATGACTAAGTTTTATACAGGCTTCTTCTTGACCCTAGGCCCCTAATATCCCTTTTCTTACAGCATTTACTTTAGAAAACATGTAATTGTACATTCTTTCTTTGCCCCCCTTCAAAAGCTCTCTTACTAGTTTTACAACCCAGAAATGTCTTTCTCAAGGACCTTGGATCCATCCCTTTGAACTATAACCACCAGGTAAGATAGAGACCCTATCCCCTAGTCTCTGTGGGAAGGTAGGAGACTAATTCAGTAGACACCATTTAGCAAACACAGTTGGCCTAATCACAGAGAAAACATTTGCAGCTCAGATATAACTCAATGTTCTTGATGTGTCCCATTGCGTAACCTCAGAAGCAGAAGTAGGCAAAGAGAACTCTCAGGCAGCAAGGCTCACTTGAGAAATGTGACAGAAAAAAAAAGGAAGAGAGGATTGTGTAGGGAGAATATCATACATTAGCACCGTTTTGAGAAACAGAGCCTTAGCGAGGCTGATGGGGTGTCCTCAAGCCAAAGTTGCCCATAAGACTCCCTACCATACTCAAACATTGCGGGGATCAGCCAAGGAAGATGTGGTCTTGGGGCATACATATGATGGGTCCAAAGGTCCTAGGTATACATGTCCAAATGTTGGTTTCTAGACGCTTTCAGAATCTAGACTTGACTGTCAGAGCATAATATTTGCTAGTGGGTTACTGTTGAAGGAAGCAAACTCTACAGACTTTTGAAAGTTGATCTTCCCTTTGCCAAACTTACTAAATTCTAATATCAGTCACAGTGATTTCTTTATCTGTTGGGTTTTCATGTAAACAATCACATTATTGGTGAATAATTATAGGTTTTACTTCTGCTTGAAATCTCTGTAGATCTTATTTCTTTTTAAAGGGACTCAGTCTTCTGGGGCTAGTTTAAAGACGCAGACACTCTGTGCTACCGTGGTAATGAGGGGACCAATAATCCATATGGGAAGCCCACCAGAGGTAAGAGCATCAATAAAAGCTTTTCTGTAAAGGCGTCTTTTCTCGTCTGTGGCTGTTTTTGCTTCCACGTATGTTCGGAGACTTCTCTCCCGAATGACTTCCCACAGCTTCTCCTTAGTCCCTTAGACCCATGAACTTTCTCTCTCTGTCACTATATCTCCAAAGTTAGAAAGGGAAAAAGTCAGCAACCTATAATAATTTATCATTTAAACCCCTATTAAAATACACTACAAAACTACGGCATTGAAAATAATGTAATAGAGACATCTGGCTTCAGCTTTCACTTGAAATTGGTCATTTCTGTCCTTATAACAAGAAAAAGATGTGCAAACTGAAAAATCCATGGCTTTTCTTGTACCAAGCAGAGAAGTAAGGTCTCAGGCAAACCATCACCACAAAATCTGGAGAAAGAGGCGCATCCAGAGAGACACAGCAACCAAGTCTGCTTACCTGGAGCAGAGCCACCGGAGTCATGGACTGCTGGAACATTTAACCGGTCATTTTGATGAATTGCTGGAGCCTGAGCGTGGACTAGCAGAAGAGCAAGAAAACCCCAGTGGCCTCAGGCTTGGCAGAACCCCACACTTTCATGAAGCTTTTTCTAGGACCCCCGCCTGGTTCTCACTATGGAAACTGGGTAAAGATCTTTTCATGGCTCTCCTAAATGGAGGGGAAAAGTAACCACTGTGAAACATGCAGAGCCTTGTCCACTAAAAGACCTCCTCTGGAGGGCAATGGCCTTTGCCTGAATGAAATTCTAAAGCCTTATGCTTTCTGGGGGAAAGGAATTCCTCCTCAGTTCAGGCCCCTCACCTGAGGAAAAGTGAGGGCATAACCAACAGGGATCAAGGCTTTGAGGAAATAGATTGAGAATGCTGAGTCCAAGAAGGGAATATGGGACATTAGGATGTATTCCTTAAGATTGGATGGCAACATCTCTGCAAGTCCAGCACTGAGACACAGGCCAACTAACAGAAACTTAATAGGAAGATGCACAGCACACTCTTCCCAAGCAACCCTACCACACCAACATGATAGTCACGTTATTACAATGACAGTGTAATAACAGATTTCAGCTGAAAGGGTTTCAAGAAACAGACTTTCTGAGAAGGAGCAAACTAGGAAGCCCCAAAGTCAAGAGGGTTGACAAAACAAGGACACGGAGGAGTCAGAAGCCTCTGGTTTATTTGGCTACAGTGAACATTAGACCCAGTCCAATCCCAGACGGATCAACATGACACCTCATATTAAAGGCCTGTTTAACTCAATTCCTATACTGGCTTGCCACAAAACATATAAATGATATACTATGAGAAGACATAAAATAGAATCATGTAAAATGCTCAGTTAAGAAAAACAAGGCAGAAATAGAGAGAGAACAAAACCAAAAAATGCAAAAAACAGAAAACAGTTACAAAAATGGTAGATATTAACCCAACTATAGCAATAACAACTTAAACGTGAATGGTCTAAACACACCAAAACAAACACTCCAATTAAAAAATAGAGATAGCTGGTGTTGATTAATAAAAATAAAACCCAACTATATGTCTTATAAAGAAAACACACTTTAAATTTAAAGATAGGTTCAAAATTAAAGGAAGGAGAAAGCTACAGAATGCTAACCCTAGTAGAAAAGAAAACAAAAAAACTGGAGTAATTATATCAGGGATAATACCTAAAGACTTAAAGAGTCCTAAAAGTGTCTGAATGTAACAACAGAAAATCAAAATACTTGAGGCAAAAACTGAGAACTGAAAGGAGAAAGAGACAAATCCACTAGTGTAGTCAATAATTGATAAATCAAGCTGGCAGGAATTTAATAAGGATGCAGATGACCAGAACAGCACCGTCAATCATTGACATAATCGACATTATGAACACTCCATCCAACACAGTAGAATACAGGTTCTACTGAAGTTCACATGGAACATTCACCAAGCTGGAACACATTCTGTGCCGTAAAATACATCACATCTACTTAAAAGAATAGAAATCTCAGAATACAGTAACATTAAACTATAAATCAGTAACACAAAGAAAGCTGGAAAATTCCCAAATATTTTGAAATTAATAGATTATTAATCAAAGAGGAAATTTCAAGAGAATTTAAAAAATATTTTGAACTATGAAAATATACTTTATTGATATTTTGGGGATGCATGAAAAAGAGCATTTGGAGGGAAACTTACAATATTAAATATAAGTATTAGGAAAGAAGAAAGTTATAAAACCAGGAACCTATCTTACATTTTAGGATAGTAAACAAAGAAGAGAAACTTAAGTTTAAAGCGAATAGCAGAACAGAGATAAGATAAATAAGAGCAGAAATCCATTAAATTAAATAAGGAAAATAACAGAGAAAATAAATGAAACCAAAGACTGTTTCTTTTAATAGTCTAGTAAAATTTATAAACTTCTAACCAGGTTAATGAAGGCAAAAAAAGGCACAAGTGAATATCAAAAATGAATAGGGGTCTTCCCTACTGATTCCATGGACATTAAAAGAAAAATAAGTGAATATTATGAGCAACTGTAGTATTCAATACTATTTTGATAACACAAATTTGATAACATGGATGAAATTGATCACTTCCTTGAAAAACACAAATTATTAGAACTTATATTAAGAGAAATAGTTAACCTGAGGCTGGCCTGGTGGTGTATCGGTTAAGCTGGCACGTTCCACTTTGGCACCCTGGGGTTTGCAGTTTCAGATTACAGGTGCAGACCTACACACTGTTCATCAAGCCACGCTGTGGCAGCATCCCACATACAAAATAGAGGAAGACTGGCACAGATGTTAGCTCAGGGACAATCTTCCTCACCAAAAAAAAAAAAACAAAAAAGACACAGAGAGAGAAACAGTTAACCTAAATAGCTCATTATCTATTAAATAAATTCAATCAATAACTTAAACTCTTCTCCCCTACAAAGGAAAGTACTAAAGTTTTACAGATGAAATCTACCAAACATTTAACAAAGAAATAATAGCCGTTCTCCCCCATATTTTCTAGAAAGTAGAAGAGGGAATACTTCCTAACTTATTTTATGAGGCCAATATTACAATATTATAATCATATAAAGACATAACAAGAAAGGAAAACTACAGTCCAACATCTCTCATAAACATTGACATGAAAATCTTTAACAAAATATTAGCAAGTCAAATCCAGAAATGTATAAAAAGAATCATATATCAAAACCAAGTTGAGTTCAATCCACAAATGTAAGTCTCATTCAACATTTGTGAAGCGATCATTGTAATTTATTATATTATCATACTGAATAACAAAAACCACTTATATCAATAGATGTAGACAAAGCATTTGACAAATTCTAACACCCTTTCATAAAAAACTCTCAAAAAACTAAGACTAAAAAGGAACTTCTTAAGCTAATAAAAGGAATACAAGATAAAACAAAACAAAAATAGTTTACCTTATAGTTGATGGTGAGAAATGAAACAGTTCTTTCCTAAGAATGGGAACAAGGCAAGAAAGTCCTTTCTCAACATTGTTTTTCAACATAATACTGGAAGTCCTAGCTAATGCAATAAGACAAGAACAAATGGAATGTATACAGCTAGGAAAGAAACACATAAACTGTCGTTATTCATAGATGGCAAGATTGTCTATGTACAAAAGCCAAAGAATCCAAAAACGAACTAACAAAAAAGTTCTGGAACTAAGTAGCAAGTTGGTAAGGTCAATGGATATAAAAACAATATACAAAAGTCAATTGTTTTTCTACATGCCAGCAATAAACAAATAGAATTGGAAATTTTAAATAGTACCTTTTCCAATGTCAACAAAAAATGGAATACTTAGGTACAAATCTAACAAGATATCATAGATTTTTTAAGCCCAAAACTACAAAACACTGAAGAAGAAATAAAAGATCTAAATAAATGGAATATTATTCACTGTCCATGGATTGGAAGACACAACGTCCTTGAAATGTCACTTCTTCTCAACTTGATCTACATATTCAATGCAACCACAATCAAAATCCCAGTGAGCTATTTTGTAGACATTGAAAA
Organism: Diceros bicornis minor; assembly: GCF_020826845.1. NCBI lineage: Eukaryota > Metazoa > Chordata > Mammalia > Perissodactyla > Rhinocerotidae > Diceros > Diceros bicornis. The sequence continues at coordinate 1,017,093 of NC_080754.1, read as the reverse complement.
ATCAATTCTAAAATTGATGTGGCTATGCAAAGGACCAAGAATAGTCAACACAATACTAAAGAACAAAGTTGGAGGACACTCAGTACCGGCTTTCAAGACTTACTATAAAGTTGCAGTAATCATGGCAACATAACATTGGTGAAAGAATACACACATAGCAATGGACCAAAATAGAGAACCCAGAAACAGACCCACAGAAATACAGTCAGCTGATCTTTGACAAAAGAGCAAAGGTAATTCAATGGAGAAAAGTATTTTCAAAAATTTGCACTGATATAATTAGAAAACCATAAGCAAAATAAACGAACTTAGAAACAGACCTTATACTGTACATAAAAATTATCTCAATTAGATCAAAGACCTATATATAAAAGGCAAAAATATAAAATATCTAGAATACAACCTAGGAGAAAATCTACACGACCTTAGGTTTGGTGATGTTTTTAGATATAACACCAAAACCATGATCCATCAAGAAGAAAAAATGATAAGTTGGACTTATTAATATTACAAACTTTTGCTCTACAAAATTCACTGTTTAAAATATGGACAAGTCACAGGATGGGAGAAAATATTTGCAATTTTCTTATCTGATAAAGGACTTGAATTCAGAATATGCAAAGAACTCTTAAAATTCAACAAAAGGAAACAAAATCTAATTATAGACAGAAGATCTGAGCATACACCAGCCCAAAGAAGATATACAGATGGCATCTAAGCATACGAAAACATGCTCATTATTATCTGTCATTAAGGGAATGAGCATTGAAACAAGTACAGTAGCCATTAAACATCAATGAGTCCTTAAAATCGTGAGTGAAAGTTTGATGAAGAACAGGATATTTACAAGCCTCAAAGTACTTTCCAGCAAAGACTACATCTTGTATGAGTTCATAGAAATACCTAGACAGGCAAAACTTTAGGGGAAAAGAAGTAAATCAGTGGTTACCTCGAGCTGGGAGTGGAACGGAAATTGGCTACAAATGGGGTGATGGAAATACTCTAAAAGTGGATTGTGGTGATGAATTCACAACCCTGTAAATTTATCAGAAGTCACGGAATTGGATGAATTTTATGGTAAAGTTTACCTCAATCAAGATGTTAAAATACTTTTACTGCAAAGGGGAAAAGAGTAACTTTACAATACAGAAATTGTCAGGCACCATCTTAATTAGGTGACTGAATTTATCATCAATAATGGGACAAATCAAAATCATGTGTCACCTGACAGAAGCAATGAGAAAAACACAGCATCATGTCTGTCATATTTCTGGCAAAAATGTATAAACCAAATTTAATAAAATATTAAATGAACTCAAATGAAGGAAAATTCTATAAAATAACTGGCCTGTAATCTACAAGTGTCACGGTCATGAACATCAAAGAACAGCTAAGTAACTGGTACAGAATGAAGGAGAATAAGGAGACAAGACAACTAAATAGGATTCGTGAGCTGAATTACATCCTACTGGAGTGGAGGACATTATGGCACCAACTGAAACGTGAAAGGGCCTGAAGGTTACATGACACGGGCCATTGTTAATTCCTGATTTTGATGATTGTGTTGTGATAGGAGATAGGAGAATACACTTGTTTGTAAGAAATATCCATACTAAAGTATTCGTGGGAGATGAGACATTATGTCAGAAACAGTCTCAAGCAGTTTGAGAAAAAATGGTGCTATTTTTGCAACATTAATGTAAGTTTAAGATTATTTCAAAGTAAGAAGAAAAATATGACTATTGAGCTTTAGAGGAAAAATTATCAGGAATCAACACCTTGTGGTATATATCAGATTCAGAATGCTAGCAGTAGAGTCAATATTGTCTTCCAAGGTTCTAATGGTTAGGGAGAACAGCAAGACCTGAGTATTCAGCACTCATTGAGCACTTAGAGTATGCACTTACAGGAAGTTCAGGACCTGCTCCCACCTGGAAGCCAGGAGCCCCATATGGGGCCGCAGTGCCCCCTTCCCTCTCTCACCTCAGTGCTCCGAGTCTGCAGCAGGCCAGCTGCCCAGCAGCCTCCACCGGCTTGTCCCCGGCTTGTGCATTCACACTGGCATCCTGGGTTTGTGAGAAAAAACCCAGTGGCCCTTAAGAGCAGCTCCATTTCCAGAAGGCTCTGGCTCTTCCCCAGAGCCTGCTGATTCCAAGGGGGGTGCTGCCCTTTCCTGCCTGTTTGCCTCACTTCTTATCTAATCAGGTTAAAAGCAGAAACAAACAGAGACCAGCCTTGAAAACTCCCTGAGCAGACAGAACCAGTTTAGTCATATAAAGCTTAACTGAGCTTAGTTTGCAAGGCTAACTGACCTGGGTCATTTCTTGCTTACGCCTCTGGAAATCATAACCGTCTCCCAAGGTTGATATGGGTAACCACGGACCAATTCCTATCATTTTAGTAAATTCTAATATTATAACCAATCACTACGAAGAATAAACAGTCACTGTTTTCTCACAAAATAAGCTCCTTTGTAACCATAAACATCCATGTTTTGTTTTGAGCACTCCTGGTTCACAAACTGTCTTTTTGGTGAGTGTGTTTTGAACTCTCAAACCTTATTTTGCAAACCTGATTTTGTTTGTTGAAACTTCTTGGTTAGTGACCCTATTCTGTTGAAAAGGGGTGGGGGACACATGATTCTCTGTTTTGGAACAGCTGTTGGAAAACAGGGGCCCTCACAGCTAAGACATCTTAGAGAAGCTAGAGGCAAAAATGGGTTCACCTGGTTTACGGACCAGGCTCTTGTGCCTTTTTGGAAAATGGGTGGTCTTTTGGAAATTTGCTATTGTAGTGGCCACTTTGGGGAAACTCTAACTTAGATAAGTCCTCCTTAAGGAGCATCTTTAGAACAGAATTCCACACCTCTCAGAGACAATGGAATGCATTCTTTGGTTTGTATGCAGAAGCTTCTAAAAGACAAAATGACTCCTAAAGTAGCTCCAAAAGGATCCTGATAGCATGCAAATAAAAATTCTTTGGTAAAAAACTTTGATCTTCTGAGCAGGTAATTTTATTAGTCCATCTACCAGGAACACAATTTGGATCCAACTATTTTTCTGAGTTCTGTACCTGAGACATGACTAAAATTTTTAAAACAAAAGCTATAAGATCCCTGTTTGCATCTGTTGGTATGATTATGTATGTCTATATGTGTATGTTTGATATTTTAAAGAGCTCTGCTTAATTGGCTCAAAGAAAAATACTTAATAACTATATAAATTAAGTATTCCAAAAACTCTCATAAATATAGAAACTGACTCAAATGTTTTTCAAGCATATGATCTGATATAATCTTTGATAAATAAAAGCTAGTTTAAGCTTGTTGGTTTAATAAAAGCAGGCATGTCTTCAGCGTAGTCAACATTAAATGTAATACAAACATACAACTTTTTCTGCTGGGTTTACTAGTCAAATAAGCCCATGCTAGCTCTATATTTCAAAATTTGTCAACACGAAAAATGACTGAAGATGATGGTTAGCTATTTAATATCTAATTCAAGCACAGTTGTTAAAAACAAGGGACTCAAAATGTAAATAAGATCAAAGATTTTGCTTTGTTTCTTTCAGACTCCACAGATAAGTGAGATCATATGGGATTTCTCTTTCTCCATCTGACTCATTTCACTTAACATAATGCCTTCAAGGTCCATCCATGTTGTTGCAAGTGCAGGATTTTCTTCTCTTTATTGCTGAATAATATTCCATTGTCTATATACCACAATTTCTTTATCCACTCACCCATTGATGAACACTTAGTTTGCTTCCGTATCTTGGCTACTGTAAATAATCCTGCAATGAATATGGGGGTGCAGATATCTTTTCGAGTTAGTGTTTTTGTTTCTTCTAGATAAGTACTCCAAAGTGGAACTGTTAAATAACATGGTAGTTCTATTTTTAATTTTTTGAGGAAACTTCATAGTGTTTTCCGTAGTGGCTGCACCAATTTACATTCTCACCGACAGTGCTCAAGGGGTCCCTTTTCTCCACATCCTCGCCAACACTTGTTGTCTCTTGTCTTTTTGATAATAATTCTTCTAACAGGTGTGAGGTGATATTTCATTGTGGTTTTGATTTGCATTTCTCTGATGATAGGGATGTTGAGCATGTCTTCATGTACCTGTTGGCCGTCTGTATGTCTTCTTAGGAAAAATGTCTATTTGGATACTCTGCCCATTTTTTAATTGGACTGTTTGTTTTTTGGTAGTGAGCTGTATGAGTTGTTCATATATTTTGGATATTAACTTCTTTTCAGATACATGATTTGCAAATATTTCTCCCATTCTGCAGGTTGCCTTTTCATTTTGTTGATGGTGTCCTTTGCTGTGCAGAAGCTTTTTAGTTTGATGTAGTCCCACTTGTTTATTTTTGCTTTTGTTGCCTTTGCTTTTGGTGTCAAATCCAAAAAATCATTGCCAAGACCAGTACCAAGGAGCTTACTCCCTATGTTTTCTTCTAGGGGTTTTATGGTTTCAGGTCTTATGTTCAATCCTTTAATCCATTTTGAGTTGATTATTGTGTATGGTGTAAGATAGGGGTCCAGTCTCATTCTTTTGCATGTGGATGTCCAGTTTTCCCAGCACTATTTACTAAATAGACTATCCTCTCCCCATTGTATATTCTTCCCTCCTTTGTCATAAATTAATTGACCATATAGCGTGGGTTTGTTTCTGGACTCTCTATTCTGTTCTATTGATCTACGTTCCATTGATCTCTGTTTTTATGCCGATACCATACTGTTTTGATTATTATAGCTTTGTAATATAGTTTGAAATCAGGGAGTGTGATGCCTCTAGCTTTGTTCTTTCTTTCAAGATTGCTTTGGCTATTTGGGGTCTTTTGTGGTTCCATATAAATTTTAGGATTATTTGTTCATTTCTGTGAAAAATGCCATAGGAATTTTGATACAGATTGCATTGAATGTATAGATTACTTTGAGTAGTAAGGACATTTTAACCGTATTAATTCTTCTAATCCACAAGCGTGGAGTATCTTTCCATTTATTTGGGTTTTTTTCAGTTTCCCTCATCAATGTCTTATAGTTTTCAGTGTACAGGTCTTTCAGCTCCTTGGTTGACCTTATTCCTAGGTATTTTATTCTTTTTGATGCTATGTAAATTGGATTGTTTTGTTAATTTCTCTTTCTGCAAGTTCATTATTAGTGTATAGATATGCAACAGAATTTTATATATTGATTTTGTATCCTGTGACTTTACTGAATTAGTTTATTAGTTTAAAAATTGTTTTTTTGGTGGAGCTTTAGGGGTTTTTGTCATCATACATCATGTTATCTGTAAATAGTGACAGTTTTACTTCTTTCTTTCTGATTTAGGGGCCTTTTTTTCTTTCTCTTGCCTATGGGCTCTGGCTGGGACTTCCAATACTATGTTGAATGAAAGTGGTGCGAGTGGGCATCCTTGTCTTGTTCCTGATCTTAGAGGAAAAGCTTTCAGCTTTTCCCTGTTGAGTGTGATGTCAGCTGTGGGCTTGTCATCTCTGGACTTTAGACAACATCCTCGAGCTTTTCAGTATGATATGCACAAAAACATATTTAATTGTTCAACTCAACACCACCACATGTACTCTCTGACAAGTTTTTGTTTATCTAAATTGTATTTTTTCTTTTTGATTTGTGATGTTACATAAGCAATTAATTTGATCAAATCTCCCCAGATTCTCACTTTGACTGAAAGTGATTGCTATTAGATTTAAAAATCCTTCCTTTTAAAAGAATTAATTTATGTATAACATAATTGATCATTTGTAGATCGTGTAATTGTACAAAGGAATAACTCAAAATGTATTCTTTAACACATATAATATAATCCTTACTGCAGTATTTTACTTGGAATTATTAAAAGATCTTTCAAAAGTGCTAGTTTACTAGAAATATTTTATTGAAATTCTTAATATTTGCATCAATATCAAATAATATTTTGATGTTGAACTACAGAATAGAGAATTATTTTGTAATGCCTCAGACAAATTTAGAAATGACAGTGAAATCCAGAAGGTACACTGTGACATGACTCAGGTAGCAGAGAGTATGGACTAAGGAGAGATAGATTTAATTCCAATACTATTGCTGTGATGTTCCAGTTAAATCCAAAGATGGATTTAATTCCAATGTTATTGTGCATGGCCTTAGGTAAGTTGTATTGCCTCATTTGGTCTTAGTTACCACATCCCTTAAGTCAGGATTTTAATGTGACTTCTAAAATCCCTTCCAGTGGTAATAATCTCATACATATACTCTATGTGATAGTTTCTTAAATTAAAGTTCTGGGTTAATTATACCTCATTTCAAATACAATTCTCAGGAAAAGATAGTTGACTTCTGGTATTTAGATTAGTTTTATGACACTTAAAAGTTATTTTAAACACATAAGTAGCTCTTATGTGATATATAATTATAATATGTCATCAAGGTATCATCAAGAGAATTATGGTCAAATATTATAGATCATCATGTAGGAACGGTGATGGATAAAGATGCCTTAAGGTGACTCCTTCAAATCACATTATCAGCTATTTTCAGAGTCCCACTTTTCTCCAGTGTGTAGATCAAGTTACTACCTGAACACAAAGGTCCTCTGAAGGTTGAACTAACATTTTATGTATGAAATAATGATTATTTAATCTAGACACAGTTCATCTGTTACATCTATAGGAAAGATTTCTGCTAACTGCTAATTTCTGCGGATACTGGATGCTGTGCTTGGGATGGGGAGGGGGTCGGTTAATGTTCCAATAACGGAAGATTATGTGGATAGAGTTGATGGTGTCTAATGTACCTTGAAGCGTGCACTGAAGTAGATTTCTGTCAGCAGAGCCAGGGACATGAAAGAAGATAGATCTTAGTTGTAAGTGAATTAGCAATTCCATACCACTTCAATTCATTAGCAAAAAATACATGTTGACTTTTAAGATGAATAACATGAATTTCCAGTGTGAGGCAAAGTGCACCGTTCTTGCCTCAGGTTGTGGTGGTCAGGTTAATCATGGTGCTAGTGGCAGTCTTAGTGAACAAGGCATCTCACAGAGCGTAGTAACAGAAACATAATAAAACTCTAAGTAAGCTAAAAGTCAAACTGATACTGTTAACTCTTCAAAAATGTTGAAAAGATAGTTCATCTTAAAAGGATTGCAAAATTCCAAAGTTAAGCTTGTAGTCAAATTGACAACCCTAGCTCACAAGGATAATAATAAACTATACATTTAATTTTTGCACCGAAGGCAACTCACTAGTCATGATGGAAGTTTTTCAAAATCTCTTTTAGGTAATCAGTGAATAGCGATGGGGGCCTGTGCAGTTGCCATCGCTGAACCCTCTCTGGCTGCGGCTCTGAGCCGTGTCTGGAATCCGAGGACCTCTCATCCTGTCCACTTGCTCCCAGCCTGTTGGAAGCTGCGGTCCTGTCTGGGGTGGATTCATGTGACAGCCCTAAGGGGCTTCCCTTCTAGTTTTGCCCGCAGGCCGCCACGTGCTGACTCCACATTCACGGCAGATAGCAGCCAGCGTTGTCTGTGAAAACGTTTTAGATCCTGCCCCTCTGTGACGCCTGCAGCTTCTCCCCGTTCCGCCCAGAGAAAACAGTCAAGGCCCCGCCAGCGTCTGGGCCCGGCTGGTCTGACCCTGTCGCCTGTGACGGCTCCTCGCCCTGCTCTGCTGGCTCTGCTGCGGCCACAGCGCCCGCTGCTCTCACGTGCACGGGCGGCCTCCCACACCGAGGCCTTTTCCACCTGTTCCCCGCGCCCAGAACACTTCCTCCAGAATTCTGTGCGGCCAACTCCCTAAGAAGCTCCATGTGTCGTGTGACGAGGGGTCCCCTCACTAACCTACTTAATGCTGCCACCCGCAGTCCCACCCCGCTGTCTGTGTTCACCCCGGCTCTCACCACGACCCCACACACTCAGTGACACACTTCTTCTCACGCACGTTTGCCGTCTGTCTCTCTGCACTGGCAAAGGGATGCAGGCCTCCCCCCGCTACCCGATGGTTCTCCTTATGCGCCACGTTGCTTTGAGGAAAGCCCTCAGTTCCTATTTTCACTAAGCGAAGGAAATCCGAAGAATTTCACTTTTACAAAAAAAGGCAAAAAGCAAAAACAAGGTCCAGCGCTTGTTTCGCAGTGAGTCGACGATGAGATGCTAATCGACGCCCCTCTTGCCCTCTCCTGCACCCGTCTTCTGCGCCTGCCCCCACCCCGACCTCCCAGCGGCAGCCTGACGCCCGTCACCGCGCCCGTCAGCCGGCCGGCGGCGGCCCCCCCCGCGAGCGAGACTGCGCCCTGCAGCCAGCGTTTCTGTTTCCTGTAGGCTGTGTGTTCATCACAGCATTCCTGCTTTCACCGCGTGTTAGTGGCAGTTCAGGTTTTATGTGTTATTGGTATGACTTGGGAGGTTAGTTTTTGGGTCTGGAAACGCTCAACAACTTTTCCCACGTCCGTTATTGGTAGTTTCTTCTCCGCCTTACGCCGGTTGGGTTTAGGAAAGGTTAGGAACACCCTACTGTCGGAGACCGGGGAAGCGGTCTTGGCAGCGGGGAGCCGGTAAACGGGCTCTTAAAAGAAAGAAACGCAGCCCCGATTTGCGCGGTTCGCAGGGCGTGCGCGGGGTGAGCGCTCCCGCCCCGGCTGGCTGCGCTCGAGGGCGGGCTCGCCAGCTCCCCGAGTCCTGAGCGCTCTGCTCTGCGCCCGGGCCGCGCCGCCGGGGACCCCGGGGCTGTCCTGAGCCGCCCGGGCCGCGCCGCCGGGGACCCCGGGGCTGTCCTGAGCCGCCCCGGGGCCACAGCGGGACCCCTGAGGGGGCCCACGGGGAGCTTAGGAGCGCTTCAGCGCCTCGCACGCGCTCCTGCCTGCGTCTCAGGTTAAGTCCAACCCAGACCCGGAGAGAAGCCGTCGTTTCTGTCTGCTTACATCAGACTGAACGAATTCATCTCGAATTAGACACGTTAATGAGTAGGAAAGTGATAATGAAAATTATCTCCAGTCCTTAAATTGTTAACTACTTGAACTAAGAAATTGCACCTTTCTTAATTTTGTAAATAATCAACACTGTGTGCACTTTATTTTCCACATGGGAAGCAGCCACCACACTACAAACTTCAGTAAAGATAAAGCCTCATTTTCAAAGTATCTGTCATTAAAATTGCTTCATTTTTTCTTTTATAGATTTAATAATGAATAATTACCATCATATATGCCTTTCATAATTTTCAAAGCAATGGTTAAAGCTCATTTCAGATTCTTGATCTGCATGGTGAAAATTAGCTTTTGTTATTATTCTTAGCTTACTCTGGGATTTGGTTTTCTGAAATAATTTTAGTATTTTTACACAAATTATGAAAGCCAAAAGTAGGCATAGTTCGTAGATAGATAGATAGATATAGACAGAGGTAGAGAGATATATAAAATTAAGATAAATGAGATGTCTATTGTTATTGTTATTTAAAATAATTAGTTTTTCTCTGAGAAAGAAAATGCCACATAAATGAATAAGATCAGAAAAAGAAACTTGATATTTTAGAGAAAATAATATATTTTAAAAGTCAATTACTTAAAAGTCAGAATAACTTTAGTGTTATATACAAAAATTTAAAATTTTGAAAATTTAAGGTAATAGTAAAAATACCAAAAACATCCTAACTTGTGTCACTTTTAATGTGATAAATAGTGCAAAATGAAAAAGAAAGATTAATCAGGAAGACATTTGGATGTATAAAAGCTGAAAAATGACAAAGTTTCTGGGAACCTGAAAGAAATTGAGTGATTTTTCAGATGTGGGGTGAAATTTCAGTCTCAAGTGACATTAATGCTGGGTCGAAGTGATTATTCTTTCTTGTTTACTTATTTACGTAGTTTTTCATAGCCTTAAAAATTACTTGAATTATGTCCCACCTACTACAACAAAGTAGGAATTTCTTTATATACTTATGACCTGCATGTTGCTTAAGAATTAAGTGAACTTTTCATTCACAATAAGAAGTTTTAAAAAAGCCTTTAACTATGCCGAAACCAAATCTGTGGTTGTTGGCCGATAATACTAAATGACTCCATCAAGCAGATCAACATGTGTCGAAGATTAGGAGAACATTTAGCACCTGCCTTTTCCTGAAAGGTCCACGAGTTTTCTAAGAATCTAAGGTGCCTTTAGAATAACCAAGATATTCCCGTCTATGAGTTAACTCTCAGATATGATTGGATTCAGCTATACACGACAGAAAACCCGGCTGTATATTTTATTTCCAGTTTTCCTGTTTTATCCTCTCAACCTACCCTCACATTCCTTAAAACCAGACACTGCACTCTTGCAGTTTAACGGTATTTTTTAATACCTGAGAGATGCATACACTCTTAACTGTAATAATCTATTTTTTCTCTTTTTTCTTTTTTCCCCAAAATAATGTGGTTATTAATAATGCTGGGTTTTATTCCAGATGGACTTTGGAAATATTCTCAGATTTTACCAACCAAAAAAGTCTTTTGGAGACATCAACAGGGATTTTAACAAGTAACTTTGTTAATAATCAATATTGTTGGAAGAATATCTCTTTATATTCAAATACTTATATTTGAAGTCATTACTTTGTTTTCTTACTTCATTCTAATATATCTAGTGTCTTTCTTAATCAGTTGTCATATAGACCTCTCACTATATGTAATTTTCAGCTTTTTTGATAAATGATTTCCTATCCTGCTGTAATTTACCCAAAGGTGCCCAAAGTGATTTTAAGTAGACCACACAGCCTAAATCTTAAACAGATTATCCCAATCTCACACACTAAATTTTATGGACTTCTGGTCTTGCCTTTGGGTGATCTGTAAATGATTGACTATCTTTGAATGTTCCCTGTGGTCCTGAGAAGAGAACAGCCTACATGTACATACATCATAAGATAACAGACAAATCAAGTGACCAAAATGTGGGCACAACATTTTATTTATTAAGTAGATTATGCTTATAATAATAATAATAACAAACAGTGTTGTGTTAGTTAAGTGCATTATCTTATATACCTCTCACAATTTGCCTGTCATTAGAATTTCAAGAGTACCTCTATAATTTCTAATCAATTTAAGAATTAAATTGGCAGGGGATCAAAAGATAGTGACAACTTCTTTAATCCAAAATATAAAAATTATAATATAACGTGGTGGGGAACTTAGCTTATCTACCGAATATTTTAAAGCTAGAGCTTACCTGCTGCAAAGATGGATTTTAGAAAAAAAAAAAAGGCAAATAATCACAGCCAGTTTCTCAAACCTGTTGTGAATAGATCAGAAAGACTCCTTTCCCCATCCACAAAAAAAAAGTGTAAATTCAGACTTGAATTCACTGTATTTGAGATTTATTTCCATATTTGATTTTCAATAAATATGTCAGGTAACTCCAAAATATCTTTTCTCTAAATGCCACTTTAATAATTTTACTATGAATTTTTTGTATAAAATATCATTATGAATTACTTGGGTACTACTTTTGGTCAAATCTTTTGAAATAATAATTTTTAGAAATACAAACCTGTATCACTGATTCATAGTGGTTTTTGTCTTTGTATGTTATTTTTTATTGTATCAAAATGTATATAATATGTATCATTTTAACCATTCACAAATGTACAATTCAACGGCATTAAATACATTGACAGTGTGTTATAGCAACCACCACTATCTATGCCCAAAACATTTTCATCATCCTCAACAAAATCTCTGTACCAGTTAAACAATAATTCCCCTTTACTGAATTTCTCTAGCCCCTGATAATCTCCATTCTACTTTCAGTCTATGAATTTGCCTATTCTAGGCGCCTTATATAATGTATGTTATTTGTTTTAATAGACTCTTTAATTCACTCTTGGTGTTGTACATTCTATGAGTTTAGACAGATGTATAATGACATGTACTTACCATTGGAGTATCATACAGAGTAGTTTCACTGCCCTAAAATCCTCTGTGCTCTACCCGTTCATCCCTCCCTCTCCACAAACCCTGCCAACCACTGATCTTTTACTGTCTCCATAGTTTTGCCTTTTCCAGAATGTCATATAGTTGTAATCATACAGTATGTAGCCTTTTCAGATTGGCTTCTTTCACTTAGTAATATACGTTTAAGTTTCCTCCATGTCTTTTCATGGTTTGATAGCCCATTTCTTTTCAGCACTGTATAATATTCCATGGCCTGCATGTACCACAGTTTATCTATTCACCTGCTGAAGGACAGCTTGTTTGTTTCCAGGTTTTATTATAAATAAAGCTGCTATAAACATCTGTGTGCAAGATTTTGTGTGGACATAAGTTTTCTACTCATTTTGGTAAATGCCAAGGAGCATGACTGCTGGATCAGCTGAAAAGAGTATGTTTGGTTTTGTAAGAAACCACCAAACTGTCTGCCAAAGCGGCTGTGCTCTTTTGCATTCCCACCCGCAATGAACAAGAGTCCCTCTTGCTCTGCATCCTCGCCAGCGCTTGGTGTTGTCAGTGTTCTGGGTTTTGGCCTTTCTGATAGGTGTGTGGTGGTGTCTCGTCGTGTTTGAAGGTCCATTTCCCTGATGAATGTGATGTGGAGCATCTCTTCTATATGTCCCGTCTTATTTATGACATTTGTCCAATTATATTAATTATAACTGGAAATTAATAATCATAATTTATATATAATTAAATTAATTAATTTGATAAGAATTAAACACTCGTGTTCTCACACCCGGCTTGATCACAGAACTCTGCAGTCTCTCTCACAGCCTCCATGCCTCTGGCAAGCGCAGCGCTTTCTCCCACACGCCTGCCCTCGCTGTCCTTCCCACCACCCACAGCACCACAACCTCGTGTTGTTTGTCATTCAGTTGGTTTTCCTTAGTTTTACATCATGTTTGTTTACTGTTAAAACACATATTTTCTTTTGTTGAGTATCTTTGAACTTTTTGTAAGTGGCAACTTATTCTGCTTTACATTTTTTCCATTTAATTTTTATTTTATTGGAATTCATCCATGTGGACATATGTAGCTGCAGGTCATTAATTTTTTATTGTTATATAGAATTTGATTGTATGAACAAAAACACTATTTCTTTATTCATTAACCTATTATTGGGCATTTACCACTCCCAGCCCACAAGATTTTGCTATTAAAACATTGCTGTATGAGTTTTTACAGATGCAATAATCTGTCTCCGGAAATGCTTTTTAAGATTGATATTGTGGCCCATGGTGGATTACTAAATCAATTTAATGGTCATAAATATCACTTAAAAGAATACAGTGGAATAGAGGAAATGAAATGTAATAGGACAGAAAATATGAGAATGAAATGTCAGTGGTAAGGTTTATTCCCTTTTCATTCAACTTTTAGTCATGTGTGTGTATTATGTGTGTGTATTACCTTATTTCTTTGAGTCAGTCGTCAAACACTTGGAATAGCACTGCTCTAACACAGAGACCTAGGAGTGATTGGCTTGGCCATTGAGTTGGAGCATCGCCAGCTATACCATGTCTTTTATTGTGTACAAATTTGCCATCTCACTGAAACCAGGTGAGAGGTCTGATTACTGCGGTTTCTGCAGCCCTTAGACTGATGAATTTCAGTGCAGCACTGACAGGTCTGATGGTCCTCCAACCGCGGTCTGTCTTTGTACCGTGCTGTCCTGAGAGAGCTGAGCCTTGTCCTTCCTCTCTGGTGAAATGCACTTAGGCAGGCTTAAAAAAATTATTGGATTGTTTTCCATTTTCTCTATGTTCTTTTCTTTCTTTTATTTTTAGGAGTTCTTTAAATGTTCAGGTGTCCTCAGGTACCTCAGGTGCAGTTAGGTCCTTTTACTCAATTATGTATGTTGTAAATATCTTCTCCCAACTCTGTCTTTTCACTATCTTCAGATGCACGTGATGAACATATATAACTAATTAAATATAGCTGAATTCATAAGAATCCTCCCTTACAGTCAGTTCATTTTTCACATTTTTAAAGAAGTTTTTATATCATGTGACCATAAACATATCCTATGCATTTTTCTAAATATTTTTACTATTTCCCACATGTATTCTTCAATTCACTCTGGGTTCATGTTTGCATATGGTTCAATTCAAGCTTCGTGTTTCACTATTTTTTCCAAAAGTCTTCAAAATCATTAAATGAAGAGTTTGTCTTTTTCCCAGGTTGCAAGTCAAGCTCTGCCAGGAATTACTTTCTGCACATAGACCTCTTTGGTGGTTTAATATACAGTCCTGTGTCTAACCACGTGCTGCTCTCTTGATTGCAGAGTGCTGTGTTAAGTACTCTCTTGATTGCATAGTGCTGTGTTAAGTACTGGTATCTGTCTGGTACAGGTACTTAACCTGGTAGGATTTTTTAAAGTTCAGTTTAGTTTTATTTCGTTCTTTTTATTAATTTCTTTTTTAAATTTTTTGTATCCAAAGTACATGGCTTCTATAATATCAATTTATACTAAATATTTTCTTTTGCTTTATGGTCAAGTGTGTGGGCTATTTCCAACATTTTGGTCTTTATCTGACAACAGAAAGAATAGGTATCCTAAAATAGTTTCCTCAAAATTCCTATAAATTTTGAATAAATGAAAAGGAAATCTCCTTTAAAACCTAACTTTTTATATTCTAAGCACTTCACTTAAGTTAATATTTGTGATCTTTAGTTTCTTCACACAAAATTTGGATCAGTGAAGGTTGCAGTGCCATTTGGTTAGTTGGTATTTACAGTTAGCTCATCCACGTCTGGTGCCCAGTATACTCTGCTGGCAGCAGAGGTCATGATGTTGGTTAACAGCAACCTCACTGTCTGCACTCAGCTGCACCAGCTCCGAGTTTCCTTAGCTTTTGTGGGGATATAGGACAGGAAAGCACACAGCTTGTACAGCAACAGCACAGCAACACCTCCTAAGTCCAAGCACAAATTCTCATGACCCGGTTACTCTGTCCTGCTGGCATGGTCACTGCACATGACACTGAGTGTGAACAGACTTCAGATCAGAGAAGGTCAGCACTGGAGCTGACCCCAGCCTTCCTCCCGAGCATCTGCATCCCAGAAATATCAGTTAGTCATCACCCGATTATCCAGGAGGCACAGGAGTTTGGTCTGGTATATAAACCTTGGCCAGATTGTGAACAATGTTTGATCTAGTATAAGTGAATTCTTAACAATTCCTTGAGTGGTTGTTTCAAAGAGAATGGAGAGAATCAATTCCGTAGACATCATCTCTGGGGCTGAAGGATAGGCCACAGAACAGCTGTCAATCATTTTCTTCCCACATTCAAACAGCTGAATGTTTACAGATAGCAAGTCTCAATAGATGTCATTATTATTACTAATATAAATTTAGTAATTTTGTATATTTTCTGTTTGAAATGTAAAGTGTGAAATAAAAGTAATACCATTTTTTCATTATAAAACAACTGAAGAATTTTATTCTTAGCAGTATGGTGGATAAGATCCACTGAAGATGATTTTAACAAGAGTATCTCCTGGATAAATTGAAATAAACATAATTTTATTGCATTGCTAGGTTCACAGTAAATGAGAGATCAAGAGTCCTCTTAAGGAAAGGGAAGAAGTAAGGAAAGAAGGAGAGAGCGATGGAAGGAAGGAAGGAGGGATGGAGGAAAGGAAGGAAAGAAGGCAAAGAAAGAAAGAGAGAGAGAGAGAAAGGAAGGAGGGAGGGACACAGGGAGGGAGGGAGGCAGGGAGGAAGAGAGGAAGGAGAAGGGGAGGGAAGGGAAGGGATAGCTAACTGGACCAAGAATAATGAAGCTCTGGAAACAAATGTGCTTGGTTCTCCGCAGGATCAGGAGACTAACCCTTTGAGACCATCACAAGTGAGAGAAACTATATTTGAGTTTTCTGTATCAAATCAAGAACCCAGACGAGAACTAGATTTGTCTCGCTCATTAACATAGCTTGCTTCCTATTTAAAGTACATTTAAATCCTTCCTATTTGGGGTTAAGATTTCTCAGTTTAGACCCTCAGGATATTCACATATTAGATTCAACAAAATAAAGCAAACAAGAAAACAAGCCACTATAAGTAAGAGTTAGAAAAAAAATACAGAACATATTTAGATTCACCAAGGATTTTAAATATTTAATTTTTAATTAATAATATGAAATAAGTATGGTTAATATGTTTAAAGAAATAAAAGAAGAAATATAAGTAATGAAGTAACAACATATCATTAAAAATAATGATGATTTAAACACAAACATAATACACTTAGAAATGAACAATCATGGAACGTAAAAATTAATTGGTGGGGTTAAGATGAGATTATACCAGCTGATGAGAGAATCAGACATTATCTGTAAGGCACCACAGAGAGATTAAAGAGATTGAATATGTATATATATACATTTTTTTTTTAATCAGAACTTTTTTTTTGAGGAAGATTGGCCCTGAGCTAATATTTGTTGCCAATATTCCTCCTCTTTTCCTTTTTTCTCCACAAAGCCCCAGTAGATAGTTGTATGTCATAGTTGTACATCCTTCTAGCTGTTCTATGTGGGACACTGCCTCAGCATGGCTTGATGAGAGGTGTGTAGGTCCACACCCAGGATCCGAACCAGAGAACCCCAGGCCTCTGAAGCGGAGTGTAGGAACTTAACCACTACACTACCCAGCTGGCCCCAAAGAGATTGAATATATTAAGGAGAGGTCAAAATACATGGAGGAGCGACAAGAAGGTCTACAATACATCAAAAAACTGTGAAAATCAAAATCTAAAACTTTTATAAGAATAAGGGATATCTTTAAGACCATGGAGTTAGAGAAGGTTTTCTTAAACAAGACATAAAAAGCTAACTGTAAAAACTTCTTTTGTTCAAAGCACATCAAAAAGAAAATGAAAAGACAAACTGCAAAATGGGATAAATTTGAAATAAAGGTATTTTAATGGGATTATATATTTAATGGGAATATAAGGAGCTCCAACAAATTAATATGCAATAGAAAAACAATTTATTGGAAAAATTTGACAAGGTCATTTAACAAGTATCTCACACACACACACACACACGAAAAAACGACAATAGGAAACTATTAAACCTCATTTATAGTTAGGGAAGTGCAAAGTAAGACTATAATAGGATACCAATCTTAGTCCATTGTATTGGCAATAATCAGTAAGTCCACAATGCCACAAGTAGGCAAATCTGTGAGAGACGGGTACTTCTCCTATACTTGCATTGGAATCAATTTGAAAACAATATAGCATCACTGCTTAAAAGTGAAAGTGCAGGGGGCCGGCCCTGTGGCTTAGTGGTTAAGTGCAAGTGCTCCGATACTGGTGGCCCGGGTTCGATCCCGGGTGCGCACCAAGACACCTCTTGTCTAGCCATGCTGAGGCAGCGTCCCACATACAGCAACTAGAAGGATGTGCTACTATGACATACAACTATTTACTGGGGCTTTGGGGAGAAAAAGGGAAAAAATGGAGGAGGATTGGCAATAGATGTTAGCTCAGGGCCGGTCTTCCTCAGCAAAAAGAGGAGGATTAGCATAGATGTTAGCTCAGGGCTGATCTTCCTCACAAAAAAAAAAAATAAAGTGAAAATGCAGACAGACACCTCCTAACTTAATAATTCCATTTCTATGTATATAGCCCAGAGAAACTCCCATAGACATGCATCAATAGAATTTTAAGAATGCACCTGGCTATCTTGCTTAAACTAACAAAAAACCAACCAAACAACAACAAAAAGGAAAAATACAAATGGAAGCAACTCAAATGTTTATGAATGCAAAAAAAAATGGATAAAATATAATGCTATAGACATACGAGATATTTTACAACATTAAATATTAATGATCCATGTCTACATAAAAAGTCACAGATGAATAATAGGCATTTAACATTGAATGAAAAAGCCAGTCACATAGGACAATTTAGACTTAGATATAATTTTTTACGGCTCGAAAAAACAAAAGAAAAACTACGTTTTGTTTTGGATTCATACATACATTGCTTATCATTGAGTTTCAGGCAGGAATATAGAAATTTCTCTGTGGATGGGGGCAGATAGAGATTAATACATGGAATTAAAGGCTTACAGAATCCCGTGAAGGGTGGGGAAGCAAATGGCAGGGAAGTTGCACTGACTTCAGAACATCAGGAGGCTGCAGAAATCTCAGGAAAGATTTAGTAATCTCACTGGCTGGTGGCCACATCAAATAGATGATTTATATTAAAATGCACACATGCAGATCAAAATCTTCGTCTTCCATTTGGAGATTGATGGGGTTTCCTTCTGCCTTCCAAATATTACATGCTTCTCAATATCAAAATCTAACCAAAAATGCTGTTGGCAGTTGTATCAAGAAATGTAGCTCTTGGTTTCTTTCCAATGAGACAGGTGAAATATAGGAGTAAGTGACGTTGATGCTGTGTTGTGAAAAGATAATCTGGCGTAATGGTAAATGTATTTTTTAAAAAATTAACACAGTGATAAATACAAAATTCAGGATGTTTGTTACCTCTGTGTAACACAGGGGTAATTGGGGGAAGACACATATACATTAATAGGCAGTGGCAATGTTCTCGTATTTGGGTCAGGCAATGCGAGATTACTTATTTCTATGCGTCAGAATTTTCATGTACATCCCATATACTTCAATGAATAAAATACTAATACCGTATAAAATTTTAAAGATAGAAAAAATATTTGATTTAAATATTCAAAATCTGAACTATATTACTGTATTATAGGTACATAGATTTAATTTGCTGCAGGGAAACATTTTATAAATAGCACCAGCACATATTTTAACAACATATATATATACGAATATATTAAGTAAAGTTATTTAAAACACAGCACATTTAAGTGCAAAGACGCACAAACAAATCACATTCTTTTTCTACTCTATTAAAACATATTAATAATTATATTTTATTTAGCTGCATTTAGTTCTTTTTTTTTTTGAAAGACATTGTTTCCAGATTATTCCTAGAAAAACTCAGGAAAAAAGCAGTTAGCAACTTTGATGCACAGATTCCGGCATTAATCCAATTTTTGTGCACTATAGTATTATTTGTTAATAATACAAATATTATTTTCTTTTAGCCTATGTAAGATGTCTCCTCACTCCCTTCGGATCACCAGCCAGAGCAGGTTATTTTTGCCATGGTGCTATTCCAAAATTGCCTAGGAATTAAAACAACCATTTTTCCTAAACTAGACAATATCTCTATTTTATAAAATGGTAATTATAGAATATACAAAAGGAAATTCAAACAGATAAACTTATTAAGGCTCCTTGAAAACCAATTGAAACAGAATAATAATCATAATAAGAAATTATCTTAATAAACAACTTCTAGTTATAAAAATAATAATTATTTTAATAAACTCAAAGGGGTAAAAGCAAACGTATAGTCATTTTGAGATAAGATACTACTAGACAAGTCGTCATTGTTTTGAAATGGTAGACCACTAGTTCACCTTATGTAAGCAGAGAGAGTCAAGTCTGATATTATGAGTTTGAAATAAAGTTTCCTTCGATTTGAAAACAATGACAATATATATTTATATTTGTATTTGTATTTTTATATATATGAGCTATTCATTACAGTATATAAGTAGGAGCTTTCAAGAAGTCCGTATTATGTCTATGTCTAGAAAAGTGTTACACAACAAAGGCCTTTGTTCTTTTTAAAAATATATTGAACATATACTCTTTCATTGAAACAGGCATCTGGAAAAAAAGGATTTTCATGAGCCACAAAAACCCTGAAAGTATTCTTTGAATTTCACATCTCTAAGTTCAGTTCATACATTTAAAAAAAGACCATGACTGATTATGTTTATATATATGTAACATACCATTTTACCTGTTAAAAAGGACAAATTCTACAGTGGAAAAGAAAAAAGAGAATAAAAATTGGTAGAACAAAAGCTACTGCAGAACGATTCTCGGTTCATTTCTCAAGCTGAGTCCTTCCATTTGCTGAACAAATAGCGGTGGTTGTGGAGCGAGAGAGCTTTTCAACAGTGCCGGCTACTGCCACCTGCTACAGCTAATTAAGCGTGATTATGAGGTAGTGAGGGGGTGGCAACATTATCACAACCACCTGAAATTCCGGGTTTGGGAGCATGCCCAGAACCCCAGGGCCTTCAACCAACAAAGACAAACTGTTCAACGCTACAGATGGTCTCTAAGGCCGTTTATTTAGACCCAGCGCTTTTTTTGGCTACTTATAGAGTCCAGTAGACTAGTGAATTCAATATATTTAATCTGATATCAGATAATTCATATCATCACGGAAGTCAAATCAATTGTTATAACCAGCTGAATAGATTTAATTTTTTTCCATAAAAAGATTTTTTTATCCTGAAAGATAGAACATACACCATTTAAATAGAAATTAGTTTATCAAAGTGATTTGCATTATAACATTTACCCCAAATTTTCAGTGTCTTGCAAAACAGTCCTAAATGATTAAGGTATCAGTAAACTTCAGTTGTTACAGAGAAAATTGCTAATCCTCTAAAGGTAAAGCAGAGCCCATTGAAACCAATGCCATCAATTACCTCATCAACATTACCTGGTGTGACCTATTGGCACCGAAAAGCAAGTCCTCAGAGAAACAGAAATGGAGATACCCCAGAATTAGCCATCAAATTTGCAGTCTTCCAGTCAATTCTCCCTCTGTGTGCGGGACTATGATTAATACTCCTAATGCCTGAGTTTGGGATTGCCAATAAACATTAAAGAATATAAATGGACAAAAATATAAGGGAATTAAAGGAGTCATTTTATGAATTCAGGTAGAAAAAATTTACTTCTTACCAAAACATTTAAAAAATGGGAACAAAGAGTTCTTTTCAATCTAAATTGCCCTGATTCTTTGTGGGCAATGACATACCGAGAAGGCGTGTGTGTTAAAAGACAGACAGTTACTGCTGTTGTGGGAGATACAAAAGATGAATACAATATGTGGGGACAGTTCCCGATAATTACTCCATTACATACCCATTTAAGAAAGATTACATTTATTAGCACATCAGAAAGGTAATCCCTGTGACTGTGGAAATAAGTTTAAAAATGCAGCAAACAAAATTGTATGCTAGACAAAGACGTGATGCTAGACATTCTTTGAGACATAGAAGGTGTTTGCGAGGAAGGAAAAAAGGCAGAAAGGAAGGAGGAAGGGAGGGGGAGGAAAGAAGAGAGTAGAAGGAAGGATTTAAGACTCCTGTATTTGAGTTGTAGGTGGACAATAAATAGTAGGATGCACGACGGATTTTTGATGGAATGACTAAAAATGAGGCCTAACCTCTAAAATATTCCTTAAAAAGGAGACTATTTTCTTCTCTTAGTAAACCACTGAAATATACGGAGGTCCCATGTACATTCTTTTACTATGTGATTTCTATGAGATATTATTCCAAGAGATCAGAAAACATAATTTAATATGGCATCTAATACATCTTAAAGGACACTTTTCAGACTCCGAGACATGTATGAGTTGACGATGGAACGGAATTTAAAGGGCATGTGGAGTTGGAGTAGAACTTTGCCTTTAACCCGACATCCAAGGAATTGTCCATACAAAGGCGGATCCGCAGACAGAGGTCTGGTTATCTTCTATTAAGTAAGTTTATCGGTTTACCTATCATAGCAAAAAAGGAACACATGACAACTACATGAATTTGAAAAGTATAGAAAAATAAAAAGCAGCAAATGAGAAGAAACTATGATTGCACCACCCCTCAAGACCCTTGATCAATCAGTTTCTCAATCTCCCCCCTCCCTCTCTCCCTCTACTCTCTCTCCTGGTTCCTTCACACAAACATACACATATTTATTCATATAATTGGGATCATTCATGAAATTTGAGTGAAATTTGAATTCTACTTTGGCAAATTGACATTGCTGTATATTTTCCCAGGCTACCATTTTTTTCCTAAAGTGTCATTGTGTTAAAATCCTCCCTGTTTAATATTCCATATTTGTATGTGCCTCTGTTCATTTACTTGTAGTTGGACATACACATTTTTATAGAGTTGTAACTGAAAATAATACCTTCAAGGAGACCTAAAGTAACTGCCTGTAGGACCCCAGCGCGAGTGCAGTGGAGAGCGTTTGCTGAAGGTGGTGTCCACCCATTCTTTGAGGGACGTCATTGAGAATCCTCAACACCAGCAGCTCCTCCGTGTCTCGTGGTCCCCAGAAAGCAGAGCAACTGCAAGTGTGGCAAGAAGACTCTCTGCTTCAGTGGGAAAAGCAAACCCCAGGTATTTATTGAACAGTCAGACCAATAATTAAAGGACATGGCAATTTTTGTAGTTCTGGCTACCATGACATAACTTAAAAACGTAATAAACACATGAGTAACAAAATCATACCAAAAACACTTGCTTAAAAATACAGTGTACTTTTACCACCCTCTACAGACCCATTCATGTATTTTCTGGCCTGACGTGTTTTCTTGCTCTGCTGTTTTGGATGAAGACCCTCTTTTGGTTGCCCTCTTTAAAAGTCAGGAAATTCTTCAGAATTCTTCACAACTTCTGAGCAGTTCTTGGAGTTTTGAATTTCAACAGGAACTGAGATAAAAGGTTTTTTCTCCTAAATAATGCAAGGCTCTCATCTTCAACAACCTGTAATCCCATCAGAGAGAAGGCAGCAGCCACCAAGAAAACGCTCAGAACATCTCTTTCTCAGAAATATTTCTTCAGATGGATGGATTCCCAGAGTCTTTGGAAGGTTCTTCATGTACCAAAGGCTTCTTCAGTCCGTTCATGTCAGGTATGTTTACTTTGGGAGAAGTATGAGAACTGAACCATTTTAATTTGTACACTTTTAGCATGCATATTATGCTTCAATAAAAAGCCTATTTAATAAAAATGGGTACCAGAGTCGCTGATCCACCCCACTCTGAACGTAAACTAAAAGCCCCACAATAAGCTTGGCACAGCTGCTGCCTTTGGTTGCTCTGTCTGGTGTGGACACCCAGATGAAGAAATAGTACTCTGCCAGCCCTCAGAAGGTACGCTTGTGGCTTACTTGAGCTTATCCAAGTGGCTTTATAGTTTTCCAAAGCAGACAGCAACCTGACTTCAAAAGTGTGTATTAATTTTCTTGTTCTTGATTATATAAATGGAATTACACAGTGGTATGCTTTGTGTCTATTTGTAACATCCATCCATGTTGTTACATATAGCAGCCATTTGATCTTATTGTTGTATAATTTTCCATTGTATGAAGAAACCACATTATATTTAACCATTTAGATGAAGATGAAGGTCTTGTTTATTATAAATAGTTCTATTATTTACCACCTGTAGTAGTCTGTTAGGGCAGCCATAACAAAATACCAGACCTGTAGCCTAAACAAGCGACATTTACTTGTCACAGTTCTGCAGGCTGGAAGTCCAAGATCAAGGTGTCAGCAGCTTTGGTTCTTCCTGAGACCTCTCTCCGTGGCTTGCAGACAGCCGCCTTTTAGCTCTGTCGTCACGGGCCTTTTCTCTGTGCATGCACATTCCTGAAGCCACTCTATCTTCTGATAAGGACTTCAGTCACACCGGGCCCACCTTTGTGACTTCATTTAACCTTAATTATGTCTTTAAGGCCCTGTCTCCAAAAACACTCACATTGGGGGTTAGGGCTTCAACATATGAATGGGGGGTAGGGGGCACAATTCAATTCAAATACTATCACAGTAGATTAGTTTTCATTTTCTATAATTTTTTATAAGTGGCATCATATAATATTTACTGTTTTTGTCTGTCTTTTTCACTCAGCACAATTATTTTGAAATTTGTTCATGTTGTACATCATTAATTCATTCTTTTTTATTGATGAGCAGTATTCTATTGTCCATGCAATAGTGTGGTATATTATATACCACAGTTTACCTATTCACTTATTACTGGACACTTTGGTCATTTCTATTTTCAACTCTTACAAATAAAACTACTATGAACGTTCATGTACAATTCTTTTAAAGGATATATGATTTCATTTCTCTTGTGAAAATACATAGGAGTAGAAATGGCCACATCACATGTTAGATGTAATGTAAAATTTCAAGAAATTTCCAAGATGTTTTCCAAAGCCCCTCCACCATCTTCCATTGCTACTAGCAACATGCGAGGATTTCAGATCCTCAGCATCCTGACAGCACTTGAGATGGTCAGAACACTTAACTTTAGCCATTCTAGTAAATGTATGTAGTAACTCATCATGGTATTAATTTGAATTTCCCTAATGAATTATATGTTGAGCATTGATTTATGTAAATATTTCACATCTATATATCTTTTGTGAATTATCTATTCAAACCTGTTGTCTTCTTTAAAAAAAAAATTTTTGACAGTTCTTTATAAATTCCAGATACAAGTCCTCGTATATGACTTGCAAATACTTTTTTCCTTCTATGGTTTGTCTTCTTATTCCTTTTACAATGTCTTTTAAATAAAGACTTTATTTTTTTTATTATTATTATTTATTTATTTGTTTTTTTATAAGGAAGATCAGCCCTGAGCTAACATCCGTGCTAATCCTCCTCTTTTTGCTCAGGAAGACCAGCTCTGAGCTAACATCTATTGCCAATCCTCCTCCTTTTGTTTCCCCCCAAAGCCCCAGTAGATAGTTGTACGTCATAGTCGCCCATCCTTCTAGTTGCCGTATGTGGGACGTGGCCTCAGCATGGCCAGAGAAGCCGTGCATTGGTGTGCGCCCAGGATCCGAACCCCGGGCTGCCAGTAGCGGAGCGCGTGCACTTAACCACTAAACCACAAGGCTGGCCCTACAGTGTCTTTTAAAGAGCAGAAGATTTTAATCTTGATAGAGTCCAAATTGTTCTTTTATGGACTATATCTTGTGCATCATATCTAAGAAATATTTGGCAAACCCAGGGTGACAACTGACTTCCAGAACTTTTATAGTTTTAAGTATTACATTTAGATCTACGATCCATTTTGAGTTAACTTTTGTATATGGTATGAATTATGTACCAAAGTTCATTTTTTTGCAGACAGACATCCAATTGTTCCAGCACCATTTGTTGAAAAACCTGTATTTTCTCCTCCACTTAAGTTGCTCTTCACGTTCGTCACAAATCAGTTGTCTGTATCCCTTCGGGCATATTTCTGGACTCTACATTTTGTTTCATCATCTATTATCTATATGTCTATATTTATGCCAATTCTCTAATTTAGTGATTACTGTAACTTTATAGTGTCTTAAAATCAGGTAGCAGGTCCTCCAATTTTATCATTCTTTCTCAAAGTGGTTTTGTCTAATATAGCTTCTTTGGATTTCCAGAAGAGATATAGGATCGGTTTTTTGATTTTTACAAAGTTCTACAGAGATTTGCACTGGAATTTTGTTGAATCTATAGACCGGTTTGGAAAGAATTGAGATATAAACCATAAATAGTCTTCTGATCCATGAATACCAAATAGCTCTCCATTAATTTAGATCTTCTTTAATGTCTCATAGCAACATTTGTTGTTTTCAGTATACAGCGATTACCATTTTTTGTCATATTTATCAGTTTTTTTTTCAGTGCTATTGCAATAGGTATTATTTTATTAATTTCAGTTTCTGATTGTTTGTTATAAGTATATGGATCAATCTTTTATCCTGCAAACTTCTCAAACTCACAGAATAGTTCTGGTAGTTGTTCTTTTTTCTTTTTTGCATATCTCATTGGTTTTTCTACATAAAAGATCATGTTTTCTTTTAATAAAGTCATTTATTTTTTCCTTTCCATACTGGATGGCCTTTTTTCCTTCTCCTATTGCAGTGGGAACAGCCTTCACTCTAATGTTGAGTGAACATTGTGCTCTTGCTCCTGATCGTAGGTGGAAAGCAATAAAGATTTTTGTGTTTATTTTGAAATTATTTCTTAAGTTTCTTAAAATGGAAGCTAAGCTTGATTTTTTGATTTTTTTTCTTTTGTAACATAAGCATTTAATGCTGTAAATTTCTCCATGAATACTGCTTTTTCCACATCTTTATCAACGTCTCACAGATTTTCATGTTTGTTTTCCATTTAATTCAATTTAAAATGTTTCCTAATTTTTTATTTTAATTGCAGCTTTACAGATATGTAATTAATATACTATACCATTCACCTATGCAACTTGTATAATTCAGTTACTTTTGGAATATTCACAGAGTTGTGCAACCATTACCACAGTCAATTTTACAGCATTTTCATTTTTTTGTCACCCACTCAACCACCCTCCGAACAAAAAAAAAACCTACTTATTAGTAGTCACTTCCCTTGTATACCCATCTCTCAGCCCCAGGCAACCATTATTCTTTGTTTTTATAGATTTGCCTATTCTGGGCATTGCATGTAAATGAGATCATACAATATGTGATCTTTTGTGTCTGGCTTTTTTCACTTAGCATAATCTTTTCAAGATTAATCCAGCTTGTATCATGTGTCAGTAACTAATCGTATTTTATTGCTGAATAATACTTCATTATATGATGTGATAGGCAGAATAATGACCACCCAAGGATGTCCACATCCTAATCTCTGAAACTGTGACTATGCTAACATATTGTAAAAGTGACTGTGCAGATGTGATTAAGTTAAGGGACTTGAGATGGGGAGATTATCCTATGGTGGACCAAATGTAATAAGATGGATATAAGAAGGAGGCAGAAGAGTTTGAGTCAGAGAACAAGAGGAGATGATGGAAGCAGGGTTCAGAGTGATGCAAATGCTGTGTTGAAGATGTAGCAAGTGGCCTCAAGGCAAAGAACGCAAGCAACCTCGAGAAGCTGGAAGAGGCAAGGGTACAGATTTCCCCCTAAAACCTCTAGAAGGAAAACAGCCCTGATATCACATTTATTTTAGCCTGGTGAGACCCATTTCGAATGTCTGACTGCCAGAATTATAACATAAATTTGTTTTGTACTCCACTAAATTGTGGTATTTTTCATAGCAGCAACCAGGAGCTAATACATACAGTTATATAACACTCTATTTGTCCTTACATCAGTTTTGGATATTTGATTTTGTTCCACTTTTGACAGTTATGAATAAAACTGCTGTGAACAATTGTGAACAAGTTTTTGTCTGGACATGTTTTACATATCTAGGAATAGAATTCTTCTATCACATAGTAACCTAGGTTTAACTTTTGGGAGAATTGCCAGACTATTTTCCAAATGAGCTTCACCATTTCACATTTCTACCCGGTGTATGAAGGGGTCCAATTTCTCCATATCCTAAGCAACAATTGCAATTGACCTCTATGATTACAGCTGTTATTGTGGGTATGCAGTGATACCTCATTGTGATTTTCATTGGCATTTCTCTGATGGCTAATAAAGCTGAACATCTTATGTGTTTATAGGACATTTGCATATCTTTTTGAAGAAATGTCTATTTAGATCCTTTGCTCATTTTAAAGTTTGGTTGTCTTTTATTATTGAATTGTAAGTGTCCTTTATATAGTCCAGATACAAGTCCTTTATCCAATATGGAATTAGCAAAAATTTTCTTCTATCCTGTTGGTTTTCTTTCACTTTCTTGATGACGTCCTTTGACACACAAAAGTTGTTAATTTTAATGAAGTCTAATTTATCAACGTTTTCTGTTGTTTTTACTTTTGAAGTCATATCTAAGAAACCATAGCCTAATTTGACATCACAAAGATTTATGAGTATGTTTTCTTCCAAGAACTTTATAATTTAGCTCTTACATTTAGATATTTGATACATTTTGAGTTAATTTGTGTATATGGTATGATGTAAATTTCCAACATATTTCTTTTGCATGTGCATAGCTAGTTGTCCCAGAACTATATGGTGAAAAGACCATTCTTTTCCCATTGAATTGTCTTGGCACCATTTAAAAAAAATCATTTGACTGTAAAAGTGAGGGTTTATTTCTGCACTTTCAATTCTAACCGTCTATCTATAGGTCCACCTTTATGTTGGTATCATAGTGTCTACAGTATCACTGTAGTTCTTACTGCATTTTGAAAGCAGGAAAAGTGAATTTCCAAATTTGTTTTTCTTTTTCAGTATTGTTTTGGCTATTTTAGGTCTATTGAATTTCTCTATAAATTGCTGTCACCTTGTCTATTTCTTCAAAGAATCCAGATGGAATTTTAATGAATATTGCACTCAATCTGTAGATTGATTTGAGAAAATTGCCATCTTAATTAT
Source organism: Diceros bicornis minor (assembly GCF_020826845.1). NCBI lineage: Eukaryota > Metazoa > Chordata > Mammalia > Perissodactyla > Rhinocerotidae > Diceros > Diceros bicornis. The sequence continues at coordinate 988,953 of NC_080754.1, read as the reverse complement.
GTTAAATCTTCTGATCCACGCACATGCGATGTCTTTCCATTTATTTAGGCCTTCTTTAATTTTTTTCAACAATGTTTTCTCATTTTCAGAATATAAGTTTTTCTTTTGTTAAATTGATTATTAAATATTCTATTTTTGATGCTTTTGTAAATGGAATTATCTTAATTTCATTTTCAGACTATTAATTATAAGTAAATAGAAAATCAATTGATTTTTATATATTGATCTTATATCCTACAACCTTCATGAACTAATTAATTAGTTCTAATAGTTTTTCAGTGGATTACTCAAGATTTTCTATATACAAGATTATGCCACCTGCAAATAGAAATAGTTTTACATGCTCATTTATGATCTGGGTTGCTTTTATTTCTTTTTCTTATCTAAGTGTCCCAAGTAGAACCTCCACTACAATGTTAAATAGCATTGGAAAGAGGTGATGTCTTTGTCTTTTTCTTTATCTTAGTGGGAAAGTAATTAGTCTTTCACCATTAAATATGTTGTTCACTGTGGATTTTTCATAGATGCCCTTATTTAGTTCAAGAAGTTCCCTTTTATTGCTAGTTTGTAGAAGTTTTTTGTTTGTTCATTTGTTTGCTTTTAATGAAAGAGTATTGAATTTTTCCAAATGCTTTTCTGCTTTTATTGAGGTGATCATGTGATTTTTATTCTTTATTCTATAGGTTTTCAACATTAATTGATTTTTCCAATATTCAACCAAGCTTGCATTCCTGAGATAAATCTCACTTGGTCAGGTTGTATGATTCTTTTTATATGTTGTTGGGCCCAATATTCTAGTAATTTGTTGAGGAATAGTGTGTCTAAATTTATTAGATATATTGAGTCTGTACTGGTCTTTCATCCTGATTTCTCCTTTTAGCTTTGGTATCATGGTAACATTGGCCTTATACAATAAGTTCAGAACTCTTTCCTCCTATTGTATGGGTCTATATCTAATGTCTATTTCTTCTCTTGGTTTAGTTTATTGTTGGTCATTTAATAGCAAAAATTTTTTATGAAAAATTGTAGAGGCTTTGAATGACATTTTGTTTTGCTAAAGAGGATTTGTCCTATCCTTTAGCAGGAAACTAGAATACACTAGATGCCCTTATTCTAACGAGGAGCTGAGCTGACCCAAAATTGGACTTAATAGTTTCAAATTATGTCTAGCATTGGTTTGTCCCCACTCTTCAAAGTTTCCTTCTAGGGGTGTATTCTGATGTAATTTGTTAGAGTTCCTCATCCTTGTTGGATCCTAAACTCCAGTTTTTGTGCACCCACCAAAAGCAAGAGAATGCCTAAACCATTCTGTTTTACAGTTTCTTTGCTTTTTGTTTTTTTTTTGCCTCTTGCCCTGTTCAACTCAAGAATTTGGCAAATGTTTTGGGGAAAAATGTAGAGTGTTAAGTTCATTTCTACTTTCTTTCAGAGATACGACCTTTCAAGTGTGGCTGAACTTGTGGACCCATCTTCCAACTCATCCCTCCAGTTCAGTGTGATTGCAGAAGTTCCTCCACCTTCTCGGATTCTCAGCCTTTCCTTATCTCTCCAAATTCATTCTCTTACCTTTCCTCCTGAACCAACAAGTGACATATGCTTTGAGGTAAAATGTATGCTTAATAATGAGCTTTAATTCTTTGAAGATTATGAAAACTCAAGACTTAATTGCCTTGGCAGCTCTCTGAGGACTGTTAAGTCATTTCTGTGTGTTTCTTACCTATATTTTCTGGTTGATCTCATTAGGAACAATGGTCTGCTATTATCTACTCTTTCCATAGTTGGTATTTTATTATCTTTATTAATATTTATTTAGATTATTTCTAGTGGTAGAACTAGCATCATACCTCTACTTATATGTGTTTTCTGTCACTATTAATTTGTTTGTAAATTTACATTAATTTTGTCATCTTAGAGTTTATAGATTCATTTCTATATTAACTAGACTTATTCTCATTCTTTATTATTTTTGAGTTCTTAGTTATAACTATGTTGGGCTCAAAGTGTTTAATTCTTTCTTAATTTTAAATGGCCAGTTGTTTATATATTTGTTACATTTACTGTCTACTTATACATGTAAGAATGTTACTTTCCTGTGATATGCTCTAGTACCATTATCACAGGAAAGTATACATATCTATAGAATATGTATGTGCATATATAGAGAGAGAGGGAAAAGTATATATAGATATAGACACAGTGATTTAAAAAATGTTTATCAGGAGTGAACTTATTGCCTTCTCTTATTTGTAAAGACTATGTTAAAAAATTCAAAAATTAGCCTTATTTTCCATTCTATTTAATTAGACTTGAATCTTTTTTACATTCACAGCATAGATATATATATAATTTTACTTTATTCATATAATATAACATATTATAATCCCTGGTATGCATTATATATCCTTGGGGGAAAAAAAAACTTCCCATTACAAATCATTGAATAATATAGCAAACACTGTTTATATTTATAAATGAACTCATAACAAATGTTTGAGAAATTTCCAGGACAAATAAATGAGAAGAGAGCAGGAACCTGTATTGGTAAGCAACATCAAATCCACAAATGTCCCAAGAATGGTTGTTCAACTCAGGAACCTAGAACCATTGGCTTTTATAGACATAGAAAAAAGAGTACAGAAAGCTTGTTGCATCCTGTTATGCATGATACTAAATATAATTGGAAGTGATATGACTACATAAACCTAAACAGTTAGAGGGCCCAGAACCAAAATGAAATAACACACTAGTTTCACCTGTGGAAATTTACAAAGAACACATGGTTGTCTTTGCTCTAACTGAAGCTGAGAAAAAAGTTCTACTGAACTCACACGTGGGGCTTGAATTCATATCACTGACTGGGTTTCAGAAACCCTTAAAATAAGAGATTAATTTAACTGATATAGAAATGAGCACTTAGGTTATGCTAGAGAGCTTTAAAGAAGTCAGAGATGAGGAACACACGTTCAACACAGACCAGCTAGGATTTCTGCAGACGTGTCTGAATACGTGAACACAAGTCCAAATGAAACCTCGGTGTGGGTCACCAGAAGAAAAGACACTGAATCTTTTTAAATGATAAAAATATTTAAAGAAAACATAAAATAAATGAGACGAAGATACTGTTCAAATATGCCAAATGTATCAGATAAAAATAGACCTTGTAACATAAAAATAAGCTTACTAAATTTATAAATTTTAAATAGCTGATTATTCACACAAGAATAAAACACTGAGCTAGAAGATGTATCTGAAGAAGTCGTTCAAATTTCTTTTCTAAAGGACAAGGGAAAGCAATAAACTTTCTAGATAGCTAATGTGGGCGGTTATCTTCACGTTCCAGGGAAGTTACAAATTTGTGAAACTAAACATAGAAGCATAAAAAGTGTAGGAAAAGACTAAAGAAATCAAGAACTTCAGTTTATTTAAAAACATTACTAAATTGAAAATCCAACAGAATGGGAGAAGATATTTATAATACATATATTCAACAAATGACTCATATCCAGACTATATAAATATCTATTACAAATAAATAAGAACGAGGCAGACAACACATTAGAAATTGAACAAAATGTTTGAACAGGCACTTCATAAAATGTAATACAAAAAATGGCCAATGGTAATACAAAATCAGGGAAAAGCAAATTAAACTTACATTGAGATTCTAAATGAAATATGTGACATAGGAAACGTTAGCGAGAATGGAGACAATATGGAACTTTCGTTCACTCTGCTAGTGTAAATTTATAAAATCACTTTTTACAGCTGTTTGGCAATGTACACTAATGTTGAGCACATACATTACATGTGATTCGGCAATTTCAAACTGAAGCATATACCCAGCAGAGTTGTGTAAATCTGTGTCTAAAGATGTACAATAAGTTTAATATCGGCATCTTCCATATTAGCCAAAAAATGGGAAACAAGAATAAATTAATAAATTGAGAGAAACTAAAGTCGATAAACAGCAATAAAAGTAAATGAATCACAGTGACATACAATATTATGTATGAATCTCAAAGACATTATTAATAGAAAGAAATAAGATATAAAATACACATCATATGATTTCTTGTATATAAAATTTAAAAGAACAGAAAAACCTAAAGTATATAATTTGAGTAGTGGAAGTGTTCTTTTCCTCTCTGGTTTTCAATGCACTGTTCTGCTGACAGGACGGTGCATCTGTGGGAAGGGGGAGGGGAGTGATTGTGGTGTGGCGGTGGTTGTTAGTCACGTCGACCTTTTCTTTCTTTCTGACATTGCACCTCACAGGGCAAAGTTTAAACAAAAAGAAGAGACTTTTCTTTCCTGACATACAGTCATACAATCTCAAAGAAAACTATTTTTCAGAATGTTTATTAAATATTGAGTGATTATATTGTAAAATTTTTTCTAAAGGAGAGAATTTATTTTAGTGAGAGTCAGTGAACAGTAATTTATAACTTACTTCCCTATTTCTCAAGGTAGGTCTTAGATCCTTCTTGTTAGCTCTGGTCAAAGTAAGAGCATTTCCAGAAAAAAAAAGTGATGAAAGAAACTCAGAGAGATGTCTGACCTCCATTATAGTTTATTTAGAATCTACCTAAGAAAAATGTTTATCTCAAAGAAAAAAAAAACTATAAAAATACCAAATCTGAGCTTTGCAATTGGAGCCCAAAGTTGATAAAATGATCAGTCAGATAGAAAGATCAAATGATGAATACAAATACACTTAAAGCAAAAGGTTTTTTGTGAGCTAATTTAGAGGTAGGGACTGAAAGCTGATGCTAAATCGTATTTTAAAAACTGTACTTTATTTTATAGTGAATTCCACAAAGTTATGTTATTAAGTAGGAAGGAAAGAAATCATGTCTACTGCATAACATATTAATTTATAGATACTTGGTAATATATGCTATACTATGTATAATATTTTCTACTATATAATATGCACTAATATAAACATAAAAATATTATGGTAATAAATTTTTAAAAGCAAAAGCTAAGTGTTCAGGTGTTCTGGCCCGGAATTAACTGACTGCAGAAAGGTAATCACACCATAAATACTCCACTTGCAAAGGAAGATGATGCTTAATAAAGAATCTTCTTATCTCTGTAGGGCATCCTCCAACTCTCCTATGACTGATTTGTTACTGGATTAGAATAACTAACCACATGAATAAGAAGTTGTTTTCATCAATACTGACATGGAAATGGAAATCCACATAGGTGAACATCACATAGGATTGTGTAAGTGTTATATTATGCTGTTTGAAACTGCACAAATATGTAGGAACATAAGTGAGGTGAATGCATATGATACAATTTTGCAATTTAAATGATTTTTACTAGAATTTAAATTCTTTCTACAAGAAACAGACATTTGTGGAATTATTTCTCATTAGCCCTCTGTTGATGTTCCACGTGGCATGTTCTTATACCTCTGAGGCCCCGTAGAGTTCAAACCTCCTTGAAAATTCCAATAACAAGAACATAGCTATTAAAAAAAAAAAAACTAAATTCTAAGTACCCACTCAACACATTTTTTTCCGTCAAAAAGCAATTTATAAAACAAAATCCATTAAAACAAGATAATATAAACTGATTTTCAATGTACATTGTAATGACATTTGGTTTATAGTGTCAAGAAAGAAATGAATGCCTTGAGACAAGGTTTTTCCAGTTAAAAAAATACTTATCATCAAGAAAGAAATGAATGCCTTGAGACAAGGTTTTGCCAGTTAAAAAAATACTTACCCTATCCTTGCACTTTGTAAGGCATAGAGTTTTAATTACTTAGCATGGATTTAAGGTAGATTGCCTGAAAAATGTGAAGGTTGTTTTGCTGGTGATTAGAAAACTTCTCTGAAAATTTCTGAAAATTTTGTGTCTTTAAGGTAGTCAGTGAATATTCATGATGGGTCTAAAGCAGCAAAAAGATCTATAAGCAATAGAAAATAATTCCTATACCTTATCAATAAGAAGCCTGTACTTATAGGAGGAATACCGTATGCTCCAGCGGAACAATTAGGAATAACCTAAGTCTGAATGCAACCATGCTGAGTTTTCTGAAGAAATTAGCATGAACTGGTCTAGAGTAGAGACAGTAGAGCTATGAAAGAAGGGCTAGTCGAACCCAGCCATGGCAGGGAACGACAGAGACACCATTCTTTGCTTTTGTCACATCAGTTCACACCACCCTGAGCCATCCTAGCTCACTCAAGTCTTCTAATTATGTTCACAGGAGGAAAGAAGCTAAAATGCTAATTTATGATGGTGTGACACCTTTTCAAAAGTCTAACAGGGTTATAGTGTAGGGAAAATTAAAATGAAATTTCCTTCGCCCTTTGTTAAAATTCTTGTTCATATGATCTGACATTAAAAAATGAAAGTAAAACCTTTGGGAGGAGAAATTAATTACACATTTCTTCCTACACATTCCCTGTCAGATGTCTTCCTATTATCCTGTATATTATTAGAATTTTTAGGCATTTTATGAGAAATTTGTTATCCCTAGTCCTTCTGGTAGGATGGCTTCAGTGTGATTAATTCATAAACACCCCAGACTTCCACTTTCGGTTCTTCTGGGATGGCTTATAACAAAACCACTTACCACAGAGGACAACCACAGCTGCGTCAATACTGGGAAAACGTTTTTGAAGGCATCTGAGAACTTGTCAGGATGTGAGGGGTCCTGACCCTGGAAGAAGGGGAAGTTCAGAGAGATGAACCCAAACATCGTCTATGCAAGTATCCCCAGGGGGCGGTCTGGCGACTGGGCGATGGAGTGGGCACGTTGGGGAAAATGCGCTGGGTCTCGGTCGCTCTCACTGTCACTGCGGACGCCAGACATGCGCGTTCCTCCCACGCTTATCCATTCTGCAACACCAGGGGTGCCCTACAGTTCAATTCAACTGGAACACTAGCCAGAGTTAGCTCAGACCCCAAGGGTTAAAGATCCAGGCCCACAAGACTGCCTCCCCCACTTCAGATGCCACTTGTCCCCAGGTTACCCACAGCTTCTGTCCCACTGGGTTTCAGGTCGGAGGTTCCCACTACCCCTCCTTGGGTGCTGTAAGTTGCTAGAGTGGCTCACAGAACCCAAAAACAGTTTTCTTACTATTGCCAATTTATGACAAGGATATGATAAAGGATACAGAAGAACAACCAGATGGAGAGAGAGATACACGGGGCAAGGTCCAGAGGGGTCCCAAACGCAGGGACTGCTGTCCCCGTGGAAGTGGGGTGTGTTACCCTCCCAGCAGGTGGCTGTATTCACCCACCCACAAACTTTCCAAACGACATACTTTAGAGATTTTTATGGAGGCTTCATCACGTAGACATGACTGATTGTTAACTCATTTCCAGCCCCTCTCCCCAGCAGTGGCCTTGCTAGAACAAACGACACTCCATCAGTCAGGAAATCCAAGGGTTTCAGGAGCTTTGTGTCAGGGACCAGGGACAGAGACCAAATACGAGCAGGTACCAGGAGCAGAGACCAATCTCTATTTCTTATTATTTCACAGGCAAGAAGCCTAACGCTGGGCATGGAGGCAGACAGGACTGGCAGAGTCAAGATCCTAGAAAACAAGAGGTCCAGACAATTCCGTGCACTGATTTTCTTCACAAGCATTTGTGATTCCGAAGCTGCTCATGACAAAAGCCTAGGAAGACCAGCAGAAGGTGATGGGAAACCTGAGAGGGGCTTCTGCTGTTCTTATAGTGTGGGAGAAGAAAATGGAGAAGCGAAGAAGTGGCCCCAGGAACATTCACGGGCCCTCAGTTGGGACCCCTCCAGATTTACAGTCTAAGATTAAGCTCAAATCAGAGGCAGAACCCACCTTACAAAGTGGACACCTTGACTCCTGTTGTCTTAGTCCCTGAATGGATTGACGGGATGTCTTCCTACGGTAGCTGCCTGACAGAGGACGGGGTGAGGAAGAAAAAACACCATTCAGAGCCTCTGTGATCTTCATAGAAATGTTTGTCATCCAATAAAACATTACTAGGTATACTAAGGAAAAGAACCAGGAGAAAATAAGACAGGAGGAATAGATCCATGGGAGGATACAAATGTTGGCAGTATTACACATTGACTTTAACATTTCTGAAGGGCAATGGCGTATTTGGATTATTTTTAGCATAGCCATAAGATTCAATGAAAGTAAGCAGTGGGTACACTAGAAACCAAGAAAATAGACCTGTGCGTTTGGTATGTGGAAGCAAAAAGGGAGAGGTATAGATGGCAACAATGGATCATCCCTCAGTTTTGTGCCCCATTTCCAAGGTAATCTTATGATCAGCATGCTTCCCCTCACAACAGATATGACTGGACATGGATAAGATGTGACAAAAACGAGCCCTCTGGAAAGAAGATATCTCTGCCCAGGGCCTGCATTTTTAGTAACTTGGCTTGTTTAATCAGGGTCAAGTTGGCACTTGACATATTGGGCATATTGTGATGACTATAGCTCCTGTTGGGAATCAGCCCTCATGATTCCTGCCCTCCCACCTAGTTGGTTGGTATCAGAACATGTGTAGCTTCTATAGGTCCCATGGTTTTTACATTAGGAATTGGTGTTTCTTGTTATTTTATTTATTTTGAAAACTCCATCAGGGGTTATAATTACTGCTGTCTTAGGTGATCTCTCTTATTAAGGAGGTAAGTAAAATAAGTCACAACACGCATTTTCTTTATTTTATGCATCTTTCCTCCTTTGAATTCATCCTTTCCTCCTTAAGCTTCAGAAGGACAGCCATTTTCGTGGCTTTATTCCCAATATCTGGACCACACTACGCTAAGCACAGAGTGTGTGCTAAATATATACCTGTAGATCAGTCCATCGATTAATTATTCAATCTTGTCTTTGGTCTGTACGTCATGCTATTTTAGTCCCAATATCTGGAACACACTATGCTAAGCACAGAGTATGTGTTAAATATATACCTGTAGATCAGTCCATCGATTAATTATTCAATCTTGTCTTTGGTCTGTACGTCATGCTATTTTAGTCCCAATATCTGGAACACACTATGCTAAGCACAGAGTATGTGTTAAATATATACCTGTAGATCAGTCCATCGATTACTTATTCACTCTTGTCTTTGGTCTGTACGTCATGCTGACCATTCAAGCTGGTCTTTGTTATTTGATCATGTTTAAAAAACTAAAACCACTTAATGTATGGAGACTTACATATCAATATAGCTTATTTTTTCAATTTCAATAGTAGAGAAATATAAATATGTTGGCCCAAAAAGTTCTAATACCCAAGTAGACACTTGACCTGTCTTAACTCCACCTTCATGGCTTAATAATCATCTACAAAACATTAACTCCAAGCTCCTAAGTTAAGGACTAATTTTAAAACTTAGAATTAGGCATGTTATTAATATCATAAAGAGGCTTTGTAAAATTAACAAAATCAACTTTTGTTTTTCTTAACCAATAAAACCCAAAGTACTTTTCCATAGGCAGATTTCATGTTAGTTGTGCGTGCATGAGTTTTCAAAGTATTTCCACGTTGATAATTTTATGTGATCTCCAAAACATTTTAAGGTACAAATAGATAGGATTTTCTCCATTTTATAAATTCAAAAATCAAACAGAGAAATATAAGTGCTATTCTAATGTCAGATAGATGGTAAAGTTCAGATTTGGAAAGAGTTCAGCTTTTCATAGTTACATTGAACAATATACAATACACTGTTTCATAGTTTCAGTTTTCCAACAAAAAGCATAATAGCTCCCTAGACTTTTGGGAAGCACTGTATGTGTAGAAACCTCTTCTACTCAGGTGTTTCATTCTCTGGCTATTAATTTCCTACAATCTCATGGCGAGGTACAATGATGACATCTTGCATTTGCTTGTGACCAAACGGTGACGCTTCTGAATGAATTATATTACATCGCTTCGTAAAGATATTCAGAAACTTTGGAATGAATAGATTAATATGGCAAAAATTTAAATACAGACTGATCTTCATTTGCTCCAGAATGTTCCTTTGAACTGCATCATGAAAAAAACAGTGCACTATGGATCATATTTTCTCATGGGAAAACTTATAATCGGAGATGCAATTCCTGGCTTAGGCATGATAGTGTTATAAAATAAATTCTAGCAACTAAAATATTTTGTAATGATGAAAACAGTAAAATTATATTCCACATCTTAAAATATGCACTTCCTGGTATTTAGCATATGTCCAATGAATGTTGAATATGATGAAATGTAGCCCCAATACATGCTCAAGAATTATTCAATATATTAAATTGCAACTCCGTGTTTCATCACAAATTTTACCTAAAACTAACTGTATCTAAAACAAAGATTAACATATAATCAATTGTATGCAGTTACATTTTTATTTAAAAATATTTATTAAAATGTAGTTTCTATATATATTCAAGTGCAGTCATTTTGCATGATATTTGATGAGTTTTGATAAATATATACAAGCATGTAACCACTACCTTAGTCAAGACACACAATGTTTTCATCAGTCCAAATATTTTTGTCAGTTCCCTACCCATCTCCACCCCCAGGTAAACACTGGTGTGCTTTTTTGTATCGTAGATTCATTTCTTTGTTCTAGAGTTTCATGTAAATGGAATCATACAGATGTGTCCTTTTGGGTCTTACCACAATGATATCTGTGGTTCCATCTATGGTTCCATCCGTGTTTCTGTGTGTGTCAGCTGTTCATTCATTTATGTTACTACATATGTACCACAGTTTGTACATTTATGTTGATGAGTATTTAGTTGTGTCCATTTTTGGCTGTTGTGAATAAACCTGCGCGTATTGTGTAAAGACTCTGCGTGGACATGTTTCACATCTCTTGAGAAGTGCCTAGGGGTGGATTACTGGGTCTTATGGTACTAGTCTGTGAATCTTTGTTAAGGAATAGCCACCCTGTTCTCCAAAGGGGCTGTGCCCTTTATGGTCCCACCACAATGGGTGAGGGTTCCAGCTTCTCTGCACCGTCACTAAGGTTCAGTTTTATTGGTCTTTTTAATTTTAGTTGTAATGGGAGTGTTTGCAGTACTTCATTGTGTTCTTAATTTTCATTTTCCTGAAGACTAACGACGTGGAACAGCTATTTAAGTGCTTGTTGACAATTGTATCTCATCGTTTGTAAATTTTTTGCTGAAATCTTTCACCAATTTAAAAATTTGGATTGTTTTCTTATTATGGAATCTAAATGCTCTTCATACATTCTGGACGTCAGTTCTATGTCAGATATATGCGTAGATGTGTGTGTGTGTGTGTGTGTGTGTGTGCGTGTATTTGTGCGTTTTTGCTGTTTTCTTTTAGTTTGTGACTTGCTTGAAGTCCAATGTATCATATTTCTGAATTTTTGTCATTAGTTTTAATTTTATAGTTAGTGCTTTTTGTGTTCTATCTAAAATTTTTTTGCAACCTCAAGGTCATAATGGAGTGGTCCTCTGTTTTCTTCTAATTTGTTTCATAGTTTTAGCCTTTGTGTTTAGGTCTAATATCCATTTTAAGTTAATTTTTTGTGTATAGTAGTTAATTTTGCTTGCCTCTATTTTCTAGAGTGTTTTCTTTATATGTCCTAACTTCACTTTAAAACAGGTGTTTAAGTTTGAACTGATGAGCCTGGCTTACTTTTTCTAACAGTGGATTTAACCTGCAGCAGAGAGAAAATTCAGTGCCATTCTGAGGCCCACAGAGCTGGGTATTTCACAACTCTCCAGGAGATAAATGCTTATCACACATGAAAATGCTGGCAATGAAGACTAAGTGATCAACACAAAATTTTTTTGCAAATAAAAAGCATTATAAAATTAAAGTCCTGATCTTTTCCCGAATTATGTCTTTTCAGTATGTTCACAACAGCAGGTGAGACTCTATACTTAATATGACCAGAATCAGGCCCAATGAGCATGACAAACAAACAATCTACGAATCTCCTAGAAATTACTACTCCTCAGCTTTCTTCAAAATTGAGACGTAGTACTTCGATAATGTCCCTTTGGGTACGTTGAACTCTACTAGAAAACCATAAATGCAATTGTAAGACATGAGGAGAGATTTTTAAAAGTAAATTTAAACTTAGCATTACAGAACGCTGAGTACCTAGTCGGTGCTAACCCCATGGATCCACAGACTTTAATTAGATAATTAAAACTAAAAAGGCTGGTGAATTGCTTGACAATATGACATTTATTGAGAAAGGAAGACTCTGTGTTGCTGAACATTCACTTATAGGAAAAAGGCCTAAGTTTAAGTGAGTAAGACATATTTTTGAAATCTCAAACTATGAAATTATTTGCAAAATACCTTTTCTATGTAGCATTTCAGTTTAATAACACATCGTTCTGAGACTATCACCAGGTTACAATTCTCTGGAACATGGATAGTATTGGAAGTCCTCTAGGATCAATGCTAAGAATACCACTGTTTACTTAAAAACCACATCAGCAATGAGGTTCCCTTGCTCATCACTTTGATATCTTTCAAACATACAATCTACTTGTATTTATCAGCAACACATCACAAAATTCTAACCACAACTATTATGGACATTGTGCAATGTTCTTTAAAGGTAACTAATGTAATATGTATATTGAGAGAAAAAAAGAATAATTCTCATTATCTACTCTGATTTCCTATGCAGAAGGGGGAATTAGCAAAGATCTGTCAACTATGTGTCCAATTTGATATCCTATATATAATGGAATAATTTAAGTTAAATATATAATTTCACACTTTCACTGAAAACACAAATCATGTTAATCACTTGTATAACCATCCTTCTGCTTTATCTACACCTCAGACACAGAGCCAAGAGTTTTACTTCCTGAATCTAAAGGTCTAACATTGTCTTTTACAAGTTTGGGTTTCTGGAAGATTAAAGTTCTTTCCTGTAGATCTTCAGTGAAGCAAACACAAGTCTGGATAATTTACCTTTTGCAGTAATTCATTTTATTCTGCTCATAAACATACTTCATCCATATCTCTTCCTCTTATATTTTATTATCCTAATTTGCATAAGAAATAAGATTTAATGCATTTTTGTGCTTTGTCTATTTATTACTAAATCAAATTTTAATGTTTTACTAATATTTCAATTTGGAAATCTGAAATACTCCCTAGTGTATATGATGAAAAATACATTAAAATAACCATTAATCATCAGAATTGACATAAAATTTATAAAATTATTATAACCCTTAAACCTAATAATACTTTTCATTTATAGCATACCTATAGTATGCCTGGGACTTTGTTAATTTATTTACATATATTATCTCATTTAATATTCGCAAAAGCTCCTCAGGTTAGGCATTTTCCCCATTTTATAGGTAAGCTTCAAATAGTTAAATAAATGGTCCTAGGTTATATAGATATTTGGCTTATAATTTAGAACTCTGTTAAAAAAATTTTTTTAAGATTATCTTACATTACATTAATTCCACAACTATAGAGAATTATATTTCTACATAACATTCTTTAATTTTTTAAGTACAAAAAATTAATTTTAAAAATATTAATTAACTAATATTAACATTAATATAATTTCCTACAAGTGAATAAATTTATTCTTCCTTATTATCTTTGTGTTGGAATTGGGAATTTTTAACAGAAATACAAAAACTAGAATTTTACTCAAAGAAAAATGTTAAACTACATGACAACTGTACATAATAAGTGTAGATGCTTGATACAGAAATTCGAAGTGTGTAATCTCTGCCACTTGTGAAACTCTGTTCCCAGTATTTAAGAGGAAGAATTGGGTTTGACCCCCGAGGAGGGATTTTGTGGTGTGGATTTTACAGGCTCTTGCTAACTGTTTGCTGAGTCAACCAGCTTAATTTTTCTAGAGGAACCTAACCAAAAACACAGAAGAACAATGTCTACCCCATAGTGAATAAGATTGTTCCAATCTGTTGATAAGATGACAGTGGTAGTATTGTTCATATCTGGTTCGTTACACAATGTGTTTCAAAATAATCTTGTAAGAAAGTTGGCTGATCCCTAAACACAGAGCAGTCCTGCTGGGAGGAACAAACTGAAAACTCATGTGGGGCATGCGGGTCTCAGGAAGAACCCTCAACAGGGGTCAACCACCTCTCTTGTGAGGCACATCACTATTATAGCGGTCAGCGAGCCTGATGAAATGGATGTGGACGCAGCTCAACGATACTTGAGCAACTCTGGTCCAGGAGCCTCTGACAACAGCATAAACACAATTAAACGTCCTGAGTTTTTCCACAGATTGAAAGCAAAGACACAAAGACAAAGAACTAACAGAAAAAAGAATCATAGCACAATAAAATTTGTCAACAAAGTTAAAATTGTAAAAAAAACTTTATTTTTATGAGAAAAAAATGGTTAACAGCACAACAGTAAAAGAAATATGCATTTTTTTCCTGAAAACATTAAAAGTACTTGTCTACTTCCATGTACAGTCACACAGTTTTCATATGTTATATTATCTTAAGTTCAACTTATGGACATTAGCACATCTGTCATGGAATACTCACTTAAGCAAGTAGATTCCCACTTAAGCAACGTCTGGTTACCACAGATCCTTCTAGAGATCAGTTCAATTCACATGACCGTTAAATCCCTAGTATAGTACAATTGAAAAAACTCTGTTAGTTTAAACATACTGCATGTTCGAATGGGAATTTATGCTTCTTGTCTCATCCAAAGGTGGTGCAAAGAATCCTGCCATCCGCAAACTCTGCCTGGATCCAAATGAAACTGAAGTTGCCGTTAAGCTTCTTTATAATTATCAATTTATTATATTAAATCCTTTGATTTGTAAAGGCCTGCATAACCTTTATCAGGGCTGTTTATCCAGCTGTCTCAGGGTGTAACTCCCTCTTCTCCCTTTGTGTTCTCTCTGTGTTTTATCAGAATCAGATAATTTTATTCCTTGCCAGATCAAAGGCATCGTCTTCTGTATTTGAGCTCTGCCTTGAAGAGTATAGGTACTTATATTGTAAATTCTTAGTACTTCTTATTCTCTTGATGCCTCAACATCCCCACAAAGGGGCTAGGAGCTCCTCCTGTGTGGTCCCCACATGGTGTGCTGCCCTGCCTCTTGTACGACCTGTGAGTACAGTAAGTTTCTTTCATTTCCATGAGCCGTGGTGTTATTCTGTGTCCACATCCGACTATTATAAAAACCCTATTTTTAAGTAATGTAATTATTCTTTACATCACAGTTGGCAGAGAGGATGGGAAGATCTAAGTCAAGGACGGAAAAATCCCACTGCAGGGCCACTGGCCTGCTCATGGTTCCCAACTGGCTGTCCCAGTGGGCTGTACCACAGGGAGGGCCTCTGTGCTGCTGGGGTCCTTCTGTGCTGCTTGGAGTCACCCCTTCCAGTGCCACCAGACCCCCATCCTCAGGTGCAGATCCTGCCCCAACCCCTAGAGTGCCCCTGGACCCGTTTCCCAGCTGTGGCCCTAGAAAAAGGGGGAGCCGCCCTATGTGTCCCCAAGACACAGAGGCCCTGGACAGATGGGCTATCATTTCCCCTCCAGAACTTGGACTAATTAACAATAAATAATTAATTAAAAGTAAAGTAAGTATTTAACACTTGCAAATTGGTTTAATAAAAATAGGACCCCATGAACCCCCAATTAAAATCATTAATATGACCCAATGTAAGTTAAAACAGGGCTTCGAGGATTAAAACTTATGTAAAACCTAAAAAAAAAAGAGGATGATGATCCCCATTGCTTCTCCATTTGACAGCCCAATTTTGCCTGTTCTTAAATCTGAAAATAAATAAGTAAAAAATCATGCCTCAGGAAGGATTACTACAACCTGAATGCTGTGGTTCCATGCACCGAGGCCCCTGTAGCCAACACTCAATACTATTAAAATGACTGATTCTCTTCAGCCAATGCCTGGTCAGTATTTTGCTCCTACAGGTGGGCCGACATGCTCTGTGCAGTGCCTCTTTCAACAGCCTCTCACCTGCAGTCTGCCTCCACCTCCCAGGGACACACTGCTTTTCCAGGTGACCAGTGGAGGTGCTTCCCCCCTGCATCCCTGAGCCTAAGCACATCCACCCTCCTCCAGGGGCACAGGTGTGATGTTACAGCGGTAACCTCCTCCTCCTCCGAGGAGATTCGCTTGACACACTCATTAGGGCTCATAAGTTCAACATCGTTTAGTCCTGTTTGGGCTCTGGTGGCAACATATTCCTCATTACAAATCTTACTCACAAATTAAAATCCACAGGCACTCCTGCTGGTGCCCTCAGAGACTCCCTCTCTGCACAGGCTTCTTGTGCCTCCCGGAGTCTGGACACTTATGATGCTCATAAGTTGTCCCAGGGCTTCTGGTGCAAGAAACTCCCTCTCCTGGCCTTGAGCGATACACCAGCAAATGACTGGTACCTACCGGGCCCTCCTGGAAATAGAGGCCCCCACAGACCAGGGCTGTGACCTTCCACAGCCAGCTTCCAGTCACACTTCGGGTCGTGGAAACAGCACCCCACAAGCTCAGCACGGCCGCAGGGGCCTCCCTGAGGCGGGGAGGAGACAAACCTGGGTCCTCAGGCATATTCCACCTGCAGGAGGGGTGGTTTCCCCATCCTCGTCCCCTGCCAGATGCCAGGGTGCTGGGGATGTCACTCACCCACAGACCCTCTGGGGAGCCTCCTGGGGAGCCCCTGGGGATTAACTGAGTGAAGAGCAGTGGGAGGTCGTGGACTATGCGAACAGCCCTGCCAGCCGTCACACGTGAGGGAGCTGCTGTGGGATGCTGCTGCTTTCCGTCCCTTAGCCAGGAGGTCCCTCGTGAAGGTGGAACCAAGAAACAATATTCTTGCCCAGACTTGAGGTGGTCACCTCAGCACTGGGTACTCTGGCTAACATCTTCACATTTATTATAAACCATTGGGCAACTGCCCAAAAACTGTCCCCTTCGGAGTAAAAAAGCCTCTGGAATCTCTTATCTCACAGACACCCCAACTATAAACCAAAGTCCCACCCGCCTGTTCGCACACATGGGCCACGACACAAGGCCTCGCTTTGACGTACCTCAGACAAGAGCGTCAGGACACTCCCGGCCCCTTCAGAGCAGAGACAGTGCTGGTCGTAGCCACGACGCTAAAATACACATGCTGGGCTCTCAGAAAAGGCATTCGCTACAAGTCTCACGTCCCCAGGAGATTGCAAATAGCCAGTTTATCTGGGAGACATATGGTCTCCAACAACTGCTATTCAAATTCCAGCCCAACCAATAAACCTCTAAAATTCTCTATCTTGCTCCAAGCCTTAAGCTAATTTTACAAATTTTATAAAACTCCAGTGGGCATCCCTTGAAAAGGACAGCCCAGTCCCATATCCCAGACGACACCACTCTGCCCCCAAATCTCACCTCTGGGGGAGACACCGCCGCACATGACATCATCCCTCAGTGTCGGGGATGCCTTGGCCCCTCGCACTGAAGCCCCGCCTCTGCGATGCCCGTGGTCTGCCTCTCCTGCAGCACAAACTGGACACAGGACTTATCTGCTTTTCCCCGGAGCTCACTGTCTGCTTGGCCTGCGAGCCTGGTATTCTCCTTGCTCTCTGCTAAAGCTTCTGCCCCCATACTGAAGAGAAATGTGGTCAGGTTACTGATAATGGAGACTGTTGTTTCCCCCAGGAGGCACCTGCCTCAGATCAGTCACCCGCTTGGCCCTCTGGAGGGAGGACCACCCACTTCCTCATGCCTTTCCCTAGCACCCCCTCCAGCTTCACCAGACTCCCACCCTGCATCTCCGTCCACCACCACAACTACTTGGTTTTTCCGTTGGTTAAACACACCACCTTCTCACAGGTACGTTATACATTAAACAATCACCACTTTGGGTTTTATAGTGGCCCAAATGCACAGACACGGCACCTCATACATTTTCACTTGCTGACTCTCCAGCATGTTTTTCCTGATGAGACCATACCCCTGGGGATTCCCATAGTTCTTTATCCACTGAGTACATCCCATTTCCATCAACCCAAGGACACTGGGCAAAACAGATAATATTCATTCTCACCTCAACAGGACTTGGCACAGCCGCAGGAGCCGCCAGCACTGGTGCCAGGACAGCAGCCTCTGTCCAACACGATCAGCTTATGACTGCCAACCAGCCCCTCCCGGCAACCCTTTCAGATCACATTCAAAGGCTGCGTGGAATACTGTCCCCAGACAGCAAGTCCATGAGTCTGCAGCCCAAAGCATAGTGATGACAGCTGGCTCTTAACTGCTCAGTCTCCAGGGACGGAGGGGTCCACGCATCCAGCACACCTCCTGCTGTATGAACATTATCACTCTGGACAGGCACAGCCAGACTACAAGGACTGGGCAGAGAGGTGAAGAGCTTTCACAACATAACCAAAATTTCCCAACAGATTCCCTTAAGACCAGAGGTGCCTGGCCTGTTCTTTTCCCCTGGCCCACAAAGTGGGGTGCCTGGGTGCAGACTGGGTTCAAACCCCATCACATGCCTAATAGGACTCTCCCCTGTTGTCACCTTAACGCTTTGCCTTCCGAGGCTAAGCCAAGCGGTCTGCTTAGCTTTGACATCGCCACAGCCTACGTAACAGGTGGTATCCGTCCCAGTTAGTGCTGTTAATGAGGTTGAGGCATCACAGGATGGATCGTATCACAGATTTTTACAACTTCATATTTTCCTGCTGCCTCAACCCCCACAAACAGGCTGTGTGCACCTGCCCAGGCGGCCGGGGAACCAGGGTGATAAGGCTGGTCCAGCCACAAGCTCGCATCTGGTCCTCCCCTGCCTGGAACGTAGTGACACTTATGCACACCAGCGAAGCCCCTCACTCCTTCTGCTTGTGTGCTCCACCCCCACCCCCAACATGGCACCTGCCTGTGGGTGTGTCTCTCTTGGCAGCCCACCTGCTCCGTGAGTGAGAGGCGGGCAGTGCTTCCCTCTTCTGGGATCTGGGTAGAATGAATCTCTTTCACTGTCATATGCCTCTCCATGGGGTTGTTCTGAGTTTGCACCTGACTGATCATATAAGAAAAAAAAAAATTCTTAGTAGCACAATTATTCCTTGCATCACAGTACTATATCACTTATATTTTAATCCCTTCCTCACAGAGCCCATCATTCTTGACTAATATATTAACAGTCTCACCTCTAACAAAGTGACAGCAACTTTATGTAATTAACAACAGAGACAGGCTTTTTCCACAATGTGATTAGTGCCCATCAGGTGATGGAGGCAATATTATATTTTTAAAGCATGCTCTTAGATTAAGATGCCATTGGGGACATTTTTATATCCACCTCTCCTGAAACTGCCTTAAAATTTTAGTAAAAGGTAAGGGAGTTTAAACTACAAGAAAAATAAAAACAGAGAAATAAAAAATCAACTACATTTTGACTGACAGCAGATAAAAACACGTAAAATTCTGCAGACCTATCCAAAATGAAATTTCAGCCAGAAGCAAACTGATTATTCCCCAGAACCCAAGAAAGCCGCAGGCGTTAGTTTCCTCATTGGACGGTAACTGTGGCTGAACGCGGAGGACTGACGCGCCGAATGTCCCCGCGCGCCGTGGCAATGCCCCTCCGCGCCTGCGGGAGCGCGCGTGTCTTCCGCCGGAGGCCGCGGTGCGAGGGCGGAGGAGGCTCCTGAAAACAGGCGGATGGTGCGGCGGGCTTCACAGGAGCAGAGTCCCGGCTGCGCAGCCCCCTGAACTCCGCCGACGCGACCGCCAGCTCAACCTGTCGGGATGCGGAGACGCTCCTCACTCAGGGCACCTGACAGCTTCTCGATTCACCCCCAAATCCGGCCCGTCTGTGGACGCCTCCTCCCTCCCCTAGGGGCTCGCTTCGGCCACATCAGTGGGTCCTCTGTGTTCAGGCTGAGCTTGGGTGGGGCCCGTGGACGTCCCTGGAGGAAGGGCGGAGAGAAGAGACCGAGGTGGGGTCCCTGTCTCCGTGGCCTCCCCCCGCGGAGTCAGAGTCGCCCCTGGGCGCGGCCCCGCGGCTTCTCCCCACCCTCCTCCCGAAGGTTTGTGCCCCCACCCTCCCTCCCACCTTAGGGCCCAGAGGGCAGCAGCTTCCCCCCCTTCTGTAAGCCCGGGCCAGACAGTCTTCTGTGGGTGAGCTGCACACGCCTTCCAACACTCCCTTGACGATAAACCTCATCCAAGTGTGTGAAATCTGTTCCTGATCTGCTTCCCTGATAAACTCTCATTTCTCCCCCGCCAACAAGTAGTTGAGCTAAACATATGGTTAACTTATTTTTATGATTATTAAAAATGATGAGTATAAAGGTCTGCCCTTGTCTCTAATGTCACTGGGCATTTCTCATAGGATTTGAAAGTTAGCATTTGCTCCTTTTTCTGAAATTTTAATTTCTTCCTCTTTCCACAAGCTTTTTTGCCTGTTTTCTAGAAACAAACATACAAACAAAAACAGAAAATTTCTTTAAAATTTTAAAGTATATAAAGTTATTTTTAATAATTTTCTTTCATTGGGGTCAAAGAATGCAACCCATTAAGTCTTCTTTGAGGAATTTCATTGAGGGTTTCATTTTTGCTTTATATGACTAGTTTCTATGAATACTCCACAGATATTTAAAAACTAGAGACATGTTCCCTTTGAAGCAGTTTAGCATTTTAGAGAAAGAGAAGATAGAGATAAAGAGTGAAGAGTAACAAAAGAAAGAAAGGAAGAGTAGAAGGCAGAGAGAGGGAGAAAATAGAAAGATTGATAAAGCAACTGAGATAGAGATGGAGAATACATGTGTCCAGACAGAGACCATGAGATAAGTTCAAGGGTAGATAGAAGTAGGGGTGTGTGTGTGTGAGTGAGTGAGAAAGAGAGAGTTTGAGGTTTATTGACTATGGAGTCAAACAGCCTTGATTCAAATTTCAGATCCTGATCTGACACTTAGAAGCTGTGTAGCCACATAACTGCTTCAGGTCACTTTGTAAGCATATAAAGTGGAGATATTAACTGTTTCCTATCACAGAATTTCTGTGCTATAATCCATGTTAGAATGGAGCCTAGCACTAATATAAACTAAACAGATATTTTCTCATAGTATATTTTACCCAGATATTTTATGGTCATGTATTTTTTATATATTTCATCCATCAAGGCCTAATGTAGTATTTTGAATTTTGCACTTAATTTGATACTTAATAATTCTATTTTTTTCTTAGGACTGCTGTAACAACTTACCATAAACTGGGTGGCTTAGAACAACAGGAATTTATTCTCTCAGTTCTGGAGCCAGAAGTTTGATATAAAGACATTGGCTGAGCCGAGCTCACTGTAGATCTCTAGGGGGGTGCTTCCTGCCGCCCCAGCCTGTGGGAGCCCCAGGTGTCCCTGGTTTGTGGCAGCAGATTGGAATCTCTGCCTGTCTTCACATGGCCTTCTTCTGTGTTGTGTCTGTGTGTCTTCTCCTCTTGTAAGGACACCAGCCAATATTGGAGCCCACCATAATTCAGTGTGACCTCATCTTAACTTAGTTACATCTGCAAAGACCCTATTTCCAATAAGGTTGCAATCACAGGCGCTGGGGGTTAGGACTTCAACATATCTTTTTGGGGGACAAAATTCAATTCATAACAATAATGTATGTTATTTCTCATTTCCAATACATTTTAATCTATGTATTTTAATGCTCTCTTAATTAGGGAATATTATGTTTTGGAAGGTTCTTCTCTACATATAGTCTGACTAAATGTTTTAACTTTGAACTAATTCTCATATTTCATACTCAAGCTAACCACCTGCTAGAAAATTTACACACAAGCCCAAAATACACAGGATAAGCCGAGTCATCTGACAGCATCAGAAAGTGAGAAAGTGCCAAGCAAACAAATGAAATAAAAACACCCAGTGATGGAGAGCACAAAGGGACACAGGAGCCAGATTAGAGAGCTCTAATGGCCAAAGCTGAAACAATTTGAGGGAAAAAAAATAAAGTATTATTGGATTACAACATAAAATATAAAATAAATATCTATGAGCGGAGTGCATACTGATATAAATAAATGGTTAAATAGCTAAATGGGTAAAAGAGACAGATCTCTTTTAGAGAAAAACTGAAGAAATCTGAATAAAGTAGGAACTCTAACTAATAGTATTATATCAGTATTGGTTCCTTAGTTGATACAAATGTGACCTACTAATGTGAGACGTTAACAGTAGGGGAAACTCAGGGTGGAGTCTATACAAGCTCTCTGGATTGTCTTGACATCATTCTGTGAATCTAAAGCTGTGCTAAAAGAGAAATTAATTGTAAAATCCTAAAATGAAATCACTCTAAAGTATCTGAATATTAATAAAATCAAATAACAAGCTGTGGATGAATAACTATTTCTAGTTAGAAGACATGCGAGTATTAACCAGTGACTAAAGAGAAATAAAAGAGGGGAGATTTGAAATGCCACATTCTAAATGTATTTTGCCTACTAAAAAGTCCAGCATAGTCCCTCTCTACATGAACACGTCACCAAATAGTTCTAAGGAAATGTGTTGAAAGTTAGTTGTTGAATATAGTATCAGGAAGCTAGTTCCAATATATTTTTTTCTCTTGTTTTATTTCTTGTTGCTCTTTGTTACTGTACCTATTTGTAAATAAATTTTAAATTTTGGGGAGAAATAAGTGTTATGATCATCTTCCAGAAATCTTGTGAGAAAGAGGACAGTCAGAAATATGCTTCAATTTCACTTTTATTTCTATTACAAAGAAAAGTCAGAAATACGTGAGTCTTGCTATATCTTTCTTCCTCTCATTTTTTCTGTTTATTTCTTTCTACCTGAGGGGAAAAAAATGTCTAGGATTGCACTGAATTAGAGTGCAAACAGGTCTATGTTCCAGGAAATTTTATCATAAGCATTATAAATTGTTGCACTGATTTTGAATTTTTTCTTTGTTAAAGCAACTAAGCCATCATTTCAAGGCTCCCGTCTATGGATGAGCCGTCTGGTCAACACAATGCTCTCCATTAACAAGAAAAATCAGCCAGAGGGAGGGAAATGGTAGAGAAGCAAGATCACTTGCCAAAAACTATTTTAAAAAAGTTAAAAGTACCACACCCTAGTTAAATGGCTGAACAGCTCTTTCAGTTGTAAAATTAGGTCAAGACGAGAGAAAGAACATGAATGCCCCTTGTTCTTGTTTTAAATGAATACATGCAAAATGTGCCCTCACCCCAAACTGTGGCAGCCAGGAGGAGCAGCTCTTGCCTTCCACCTTAGAGCTGGTGAGTACATCAAGGCTCTTCCTGAGCGTTTGCGATTCCTTCTTCCTTCTAACGTAACATGCCTTTTCTTCTTCAATGTCTACGATCGTCCCTTTATAACAGCTTGATTTTAGGGCATTTCAAGGAGATCATGTGTGATTTTCCAAAGGCAAAGGGCTTGATAAGGACCTCAGCACAAAAGGATTAAGCAGTTTAATTTGGAACAGATGAATGCCTTTTAGTCATTTGGGACATTTGTTCAGTAATTTGCCAGGACACATTTCAACTCACTTTCTAACGGTGATCAACACATAACTAACTGAGCGGTGCTATGGAGTTGGAAATTCTAGTGAGCACGCTATTGGCTTTTCTGGGGTGGTAACTCTTAAATCAACCACATGAGAGGGTGGAGAGCATAAAGATTACTGTGAAAAACAGTGTAAAACAGAGCCTGAGTTGCTCAAAGGATGTGTTTGTCTCTTTGTTTTTCTAAAATAATATTATTGATCCAATCAAAGAATGCCCATGCAAAATGATGCAGTATTTTATATATTATATATGATGAAAGAATTATCATATATTAAGGGAAAACAATATATTTAATGTTTCAACTTTAATATGCACACTATTTCTTGCATCTATAAAATCACATGGTGGACTAATTTTGGTGTAATATCTATGCAAGTGAAAGAATAATTTATTACTTAAATGTATGTTTATACTGCTCTGACACTTGTCATCAGTGATTGACTTTAAATTAATTATCTTTAATCTGGAATTACAAGATCCCACCATTGCTTGAATTTTATAAATAATTACATAAAATTTTCTTTCATATGAGATGCCCTTGCATCAATCAATCCTGCCATGGACTGATCACCATGGTGGATAAAAACTCATGAGTGATTTGCACATATAAATATTATGACAACAAAGAAAATGCCCTTTAATGAAATTG
This sequence comes from Diceros bicornis minor, assembly GCF_020826845.1. NCBI lineage: Eukaryota > Metazoa > Chordata > Mammalia > Perissodactyla > Rhinocerotidae > Diceros > Diceros bicornis. The sequence goes on along the minus strand of NC_080754.1, from coordinate 964,799 downwards.
CCAATAATTTTGACTAATTATGAACTTTTTCCGGAGTTGGATTTTAGATTAGTATTCAAAGTGACAAAAAGTGGTTTGTGAAGGGTGTGAAAGTGTGAAGCTACAGAAAGCCCTTTTATTGACTCTATCGTGTAGCCTAAGACTATGCATCCTGCCGTCTTTTACACGGAGAAGGGTCATGGGAAGCTTATGCCATTTTATTCCGAGGGTTGATTTGTGCCCTGGGATCCTGATGCAATGGGGGAAGCTGGTTGATAGAGCCTTATGGGCAAAATCTATTAAGTTTACATGGAAATTTGGAGTGAAATATTTTGAAGAACAGATAATGGAGGCCATATTACAACAGTGCAAAATGAACCCGCAGCTTCTGACTATTGTCAGGATGAGTTCAACCCACCATGTGCAGCTTGGCTTCTGTGAACGTCTGAAGAAGCTGGAGGAACCTCTGCTGTGTACGTCCCTCTACTTTCACTATTGCTCCCACCAGCCCTCTGGCCAGGACGTGTCGACCAGGGCTCTTGTGATCCAGCAGGCCAGGGTGCTTGCTGTGCACACACCTACTCTCTGCAGGGATGTGAATGATTTCCTGAACATCCCAGACCCTCTTTTTGCTATTGTTTTTTATCTCTAAATTACAGTTTATAATGTTTAACTCATGTGATTGCCATAAAGAGTAAACGTCCCTTTTCAATAGTTTACAAGTCGCTACTAGAATTATTAGAAATGAAAATTTTAACGATATTGATGCAATAAATATAACATTCATAATTCCAAATTATTACCTCTATAAGGCAATAAGAATTTCATATTATTACCTATGTAATATTTAAAAATATTACCAAATTAATACTCTAAATTCTTCCTCCCATTTTATCATCTTAAAATCAGTTATTTGCTAAAATTTATAAAATAGGTCTCTCCGCAGGGCATCTTGCTCTTTCCCTGCCCCATCCCCACTTAGCGGCTTTAGTACAGCGGTTTGCTGTGTGCATGTCTCCCCTCTTTGTTACTAAGTGGTGTACGGAAGGTATAAATTGTTTTCTGATCTTACAGATGAAGGTCGGATTTTTGTCCAGATGGTAATTATTGCAAATTATAAGATGCTGTCAATTTATAAATGGATTTAATTAGACAAAAAATTTCAGGCTGTTGCTTTTTATAAAAGGCATTTCATGAGAATCAACCAATTTTTTTCTTAAATCATTATATAAAGTGGGCAAAACAAAATGTTTTATGCAGTTGTCTATATATTTTGTGAGTGTCTTTATCATTTGGTGCAATGATTTTAGTTTGAGATAGGTCAAATATGTGTTAAAATAGTCATTTAAATACAAATCTTCTAATATGAACATCCTTGCATACTCCCCAAATTATAGTCATCTTTGCACTTAAGACTGTTAATAGACAAAATAGGGATATTTATATTTAAATATAAACTTTTATATTATTATGAATTAATATTATATGAAAATGGGTGAAATTACAGATAAAGTGATGCTATAACTTTCCTTTTTCCAACACTTAATAAAGTGTGAAGAAAAACAGCTTCTAAGGTTTAAGTGATGTGACAATTGTCCCCAAACAAGACAACCCACGGTGGCTTTTCACAGCTGTTTCTGCAGTTATCGTTCTGTCAAGTTGACTTGCAAGCAGGGGCTCATATGGAAGTGAAGCAACAAAATCATCTTCATCCTTTTTCTGTCTCTCAGCGTGTGTTAGAGTTGAGTGGCAAAGGCGTTTTTCCAAATGCTAAATTAGACATGTTTTTTCTTTTCCAAACATTTGGGTACCACTCACCCATAGTACACTTGTGGACAAAATATTCTGTTTACTCAATTATCTTTTATGCTTTTATTTTCCCCATTTGACCGACATATGGAATAAGTGCTTATATGGAATAAGTGCTTATTATTTAGACTTATTAAAGTATCTCACTTTATTGATATAATTTATTGCTTTTTGAAATCTTACTTTCTCTATATTTTTTCAGTCTAATTGGCTTAGTTATAAACTCTATCTTTCAAAATGCCCGTAATATTCAGTACAGTCTGACAGCCATCCCACTTTATAAAGGCAAGGCGTGCCGTTCAGTAAGCCAAAGTCAGATTCATAACACAGTGTCAACCCCCTGAAATTCCCACCGGAAAGTAGCTTGTTTGGCAACTTTATCTCATTCATTGACACACTGGGTGACATGCTAACTAGCTGTGTGGTCTCAGGAAGGTCACCTAACCCCACTGTACTTCAGTTTTCACTTTGGTAAAATGAGGATATCTCACAATATCATTATAAGGACATAGGGGTTAATACACAGAAAACATTTTGAAGAGTACACAGAAAATAAGAAGTCCAAGGACACCAGGATATTTACAGCATATATGTAAGTTGGAAGACTATTAATGAAAGAATCACACCTGTATCTACCACACAGCTTAAGAAATTAATCTTACCCAGTATCTTAGGAAATCCCCATGTTCTTGCCCCAAATCCTGCCCTCTTTCTTTCTTCCAAGAACTAATAACTACTTTGAACACAGTGTTTATCACTTTCGTGCTTTTCTTTATACCTTTGCCACCCAAGAGCATACCCACCATGTGGTCTATAGAGGCATCCCATGTTTAGCTGACCACATTTGTGGATTCACACGTGGGCTCATGGAGTCTGTCTGTGCTGGGAGGTTCAACTGGATGGGAAAGCTCTGTGCATACCTCCAGCATCTCTGGAGTCTGACTTTGACTTGTGGCCACCAAAAGGGAGCGGACTCATGGTTACGATGTTCGCTTAATGTCTGGAGTCCCCTGGCAGCAGCCAGGACCAGGCTGCTTCTTGTGGCTGTATATGCCTGGATTCTCCAGAGAAACAGAGACAAGAGGAGATGATATGTAAAAGTGAACAGTCCAAACATACCAATTAAAATGCAGATTGCCAGAGTGGGATTAAAAAAAGAGAACCCAACTGTGTGTTTTCTACCAGAAACTAACTGTAAATATAAAGACTCTGACAGACTCAGAGTGAAGAATGTTGAATGGTACTTAAAAGAAAGCAGAGAAGCCACATTAATTTCAGACAAAGCAGAATTCAGAACAAGGAAGATTATCAGGCATAAAGAGTGGCATTAAATAATCAATTCTCCAAGAAGACATGACAATACATAACAAAAATGTGTATGAACCTGACAACAGTGTCATATCTCTGAGACCTTGGAACTAAAGTCTCTCAGAATCATCAGCTTTGACATATATTAAATGGGACTCAAATATGATGAGTAAAGTGGCCTCCAATACTTGAGATTATCCACAATTTCTCCAGAATTCAATAACCTGAAAACTCAAATCAAAAATAAAATATTCACATTATAAATAAACGTAGATACATTCTTCCTCCATTTAAGTCTCTTGCATCCAAACCACAGACTTTGTCAAAAGCAACGTGGTTGCTCATGATCTCCTGGCTGCACTCCAGTGTGTTCCGTCTACCATCCAGGCAAAGGCCAAGTTACTAGATAATCCCCAGATGTATCCTTACTTGTATACTTAGGAAGAAGGCATTGCAGATAATTACTTTTTTTTTACTTTGTTTCTCTCTTCAGGATAATTATGTTGAATATTGCAATCAAAAATGACAAAGAATAAATTCTTATTCTGTGTCGCCCTAGAGCAATAACAATCAGCTAGTGAACAGTCTGCCTCATGAGGTGGCTACGACACTCAGCAGATCCCTGAAATCAAGGTTCCCAGGACTTTCGATAGTACTTCACATTCTCTTCATGCACCAGGGGATGGGGCCACAGAGCATTACAGCAATTTAACAAAATCCCATACTGTTCTTTACAATATTTTTAAAATATGTATATTATTACTGCTCTTTTAGGATTTGAGATGCAGCAAGCATTTTCCTAACTTACAAAACGAAGGGAAAAAGGAAGAAAGAAAGCTCTGTCTACTTTAACATCAAATATCTTTGCGTTCACACTTATGTTAGAAGTAGTACTTTGATTAGTACTCAAAGTAGAGTAAACACTTGTTCCATCACAAAGTTACTCTTATTTAGGACTCTATTACAGGCAATAATCATCGTGTTACACACATACTTAACAGTGATCACGTACAAGAGTGCTTTGTAGGATTATCTGGAGGTCTGCTACACAACACACCCACTTAGGTTCTTTTTAGATGAGTCTACAATGGGGGCTTATTCTGATGCACACTAGAAAATAAGATAAAATTTCTATTTGTATCCAATAGTAACATATGTAAAATAATTTAAAGGGTTTAAAAGTACCAAGATTATGTAAATAATATAAATATAAAACGGCTGATGCATAGTAGTTGCTTAATAAATGTAACCAAATATTGCATTTGTAGGAAATCAGAGATGACAGCAATAATGAGGAGATTTCAAAGGTCAATTTATGTAGAAACAGAATTATTCCATGTAGTATGTATAAAAATCCAGGCAAGGAAATTGACTGAAAGGTCACAATATTTCAGGACAAGAGCAAATACAGGAATTACTGCTGCTTCCCCTTTTCTCTAAATTTCTGGACTGAAATTCAAAAGGCTAGCCGAAATACGCGATCAGTGTGTCTGAAGGAAAAGTTCTCTCTGTCCAAGTGTGCTTCTCCTCTTGACAGCCTTTTTCCTCCTCTGTTTTCCTCTTTTCTCCTCCACAGCCTGACAAATAACATCTGAATTCCTTTCTCAATCAAGTTCTAACCTATTTTATTACATCGTGCTTTGCAGCCACGTCAGTAACCACACAACCCGTGATTACTCCGTGTGATCAAGTGGGTTGCCTGCTCTCCCACCCCATGCACATTGCTCACACGCACTTTCGCTCAAAGTGTGTCTGCTGTTTAGCACCTTCTGCCCATCAAAGCCCAATCTTAGCTCCTGACCTAGCTGAAATATCGATTATTTCATTAATCTTCCCACAGGATTGCCCCACAGCAACAGAACCACGAGGAAAAGTGACAGAAACATGACACCCGCCTCTTCGGAACAAGGTGTGCAAGTGTGCATGCTTACACCCACCTGATATGGCAGCTGTTCATAAACACGTTTTATCCCAGCCATTTGTTTCTTTGTATTTCCTATAGTTTCATAGATTATTTGCAAAAGTAAGCACTGGGTGACTTTTTATGTGAATAATTGAAGTCTAAGTAAACCTTTATTTCAATTCAAAACATCGGCAAGATTACTTTGATAACTTGTAAATAATAAATTTATTAAACAGAAGCAAAAAGAAACAACAAAATACATTGCTGACCAAGTATGTGAATTTATAAAAAAGATATCCCATACGTGGTCATCAACCAGATTGCTCTTGGCAAGGACATTTTTAAGCTGAATTTACAACATCAAATAAGTCTGCTATTTAGTAATTAAAAGGATTAAAGCATGTTTATAGACTGTTTAATACAGAAAGAAAACCTATACAAATAATCATGCAGTGCACATTTTACCAATAAACATCATCAACTTTCTAGTTCAAGTTTCTATGTAAACCAGTCCATTTGATACTTAGCCAAACAGCAAGTAAACAAAGAGGGTAATACATAAAATTAAATGAAGATGGCAACTGATGGAGGTCAGTTTATAAGGTGTATTTTCCATAAGGAACAACAATATAATTTCTTAGAATATAACCTTTCCAATTAGCAAGTATGTTATTGAAATGATTAAAAACACACTAAATTATTAACACACTAGGGGTGGCCTGGTGGTGTAGTGGTTAAGTTCACGTGTTCTCCTTCAGTGGCCTGAGGTACATAGGTTTGGATCCCAGGTGCAGACCTACACACCACACATCAAGCCATGCTGTGGCGGAGTCCCACATACAAAATAGAGGAATATGGGCACAGATATTAGCTCAACAACAATCTTCCTCAGCAAAAACAAAACAAAACAAAACAAAATCACCTAAAAAAGGGTCAAAATCTTATTCTGATTGCAATCAAGCTTAAAAAGTTTATCATAATCTTTAGGCAAAATTAAATATACACTTAGAATAATTTTACTATATGTCCAAGGATTGTATACAACGTGCAATTATAACAAAAGTAGAATTTTAAATTGAATATTATTTAAAAATGATGGTTACTATGTGCATTGTTTTTAATATATGTTATTTATCTTTTACATTGGCAAATTCTTGGCCATTAGTATTAAAAATGCTATTTTTCTTAAAAATATTAAATTTGATGATTTAAAATTTTCTTTAGGAAAAGATTGTACAATTATTGGCTTTTGTCCTCAGCAATACAATCAACTTTTGGAAAAATTAAAGATGTTTGCTGCATTATAATGAAAAGAAAATACCAAGAATTGATTCCCTGGGCTAAAGATGATCCCAGAAGTGAAAAAACACACATACACATACACGGACAAAACACAAATAAGTGTGTGTGCACATATCACATACCTTAGAATCACTCTCTCCTAAATTTCAAGTTAGGGACATAGTAGAAAATTATTTTTTTCTTATCATACTAGAAAATTACTTTGCCTTACCACATGTTATGCATGAAAGTTATGCATATATCATTATTTTAAACCACACAAATTGAAGTATGAAACATGACTTTCTGCGTCTCAAATCCCAGCATTCTATTTATCCCTCTTGTCACATCCTACCTTAGCACAAGACCTGTCACTGCACTTCTCGACCTCACTCGAACCTCAAGTAGCTTCTTTGCCTCCAGTATCTCATATTATCTCCTGATTCTGAGTGACCTTTTTAAAAGAATAACTTTTTAAAAATGAAATAGATTTTATTATGTTACTTGTCTGCTAAAAGTCTTCTATCAATTCCCTATCATTTTCAGGATTACATCTAAATTTTCAGCCTGGTATTCATTCATAGATAGATATATAGTTATAGACAAAGACATAGATGTGGATACAGATACAGATAGAGATGCAGACATAGATGCAGAATCTCCCCTGCTTTCTTGTTCAGACTTATTTGTTCCCGCACTCACCCGACATTCTGGTCACCTGGAGCTCTCTGTAATTTTTCCCCCGAGGGCAGCACGTCATCTTGGAATATGCTGCTCTCTTGCCCATAATATTTACCCTAACTAATTTCTGTTGTCCTTCAAGTGTCTGCCCAGCCATCATTGTCAAGAAGTTTAACTTTATCCCTCAGTGTGCGTTAGCTGTAACTGCCAGCCTTGGCTTCTCCCTATAAGAGGGAGGAGGGGAAAAAAGAGAGGAGGGATAGAGCAAGAAAGAGAGAAGGAGAAGGATCTACTGCAATAGGGGTCCTCTAACGTTGAGGTCTGAAGCATCTGAGGAGCTAGGCAGAAAAGGGCTTTTCCCTTAAAGGGAGGAGTAAACAAAGCTAGGAAGACCCTAGCTGGGTGTGGGGCAGTGGGGTGAGTGAGGGTGGCATGTTGTCACAGTGGATTAGAGAATGTTGAAACCTGAGCTCAGTCCATTCTCAGTCTATAATCCGTACAGGAGGATGGAGGCTGGCTCCAGTGAGGATGAGTACAAGTCCAGGCCCTGAAGAAGGAGAGAAACACAGCCAAAGTTTGCTTAATAAGCATTTTGTTCCAATGGATCAGTGGGGACAAAACGTTCATCTAATTAGTCTGAGTCAAAGAAGAGAATTTGGAAGACCTGTGCCTGACTTTGTCATAAGTAATTCAGGGGACATCTGAGAGTCTGACCTAAGTCACATGGAGAAGGGAGGTTCCTTGCAGTAAGATCTTTGCTGGAACACAAAAGCCTGGTGGGTTTTTTAATCGTTGTTTGATCGTTGTTTTCTAAGAGCACAGGGCTCAAGTACAGTCCAATTTTGTCACACCCTCAATTCAACATGTTTAAAACTGTTGAGTTTTAAAATCAAGCTCATGATTTCTTCCTGCTAATTATTCTATCTCCAAACTCCAATCTTGACTCCTCCTGCAGTCAGCCACTCTAGCTCCGCATTCTGTCTATTCTCCCACTTAAATAGATTTCAAGTTTGTAAATATTTTTCTATCATCTCGACAGCCACCCTCTTCTTCTGAGCTGTCACTATTTCACGCCTGAGCTACTGGAGTGCCCTTTAGTCTAGAGCTTCCCCTCATCTTATTCTCTGCGCCGTAGTCAGATTATCTTTAAATGCAGCTAACCTCAGACACCACTGTGTAAAAATCTCCCTTCTTTATTTTCCGTCTTCCACACTGACCACAGTCTTTACAGGACTCTATGTGAAATCTGGCCGTCTTAACTCCACACCCTCTTCATTTCACTGTGCACCTCGTTCTCCATTTGCTACTCGGACGCCCCAGCGAGACGCCAGCTCCTACCTGGGCTCTTCCTGCCTCTCCATGTCTTGCCACTCCTCAGCCCACCTGTGACCAGTGAGTCACCTGTGACCAGTGAGTCACCTGTCCTGCACTGCGTCTGTGCCTCAGGCTTAGGTGCATCAACCTGCCTCCTCTCCATGTATCTACATGCAACCTGCTCTAGCTGCAAATGCAAACCTTTTCCATTTCTTCTGTCCCTGAACATCTTCCATTTATTCCAGTCTTCCTGTAACTTTGGGATGATAAATTGTATCTGTGCTTTTCACCACTTGGTGCCCAGTTTGTAGAGTACATGGTGCATAGTACAGACTGAAAAATGCATTAAATGGAGGAGAAGATCGAATAAAAGACATGCCTTATCAACTGTGCAAAAAATACATCAATAGCTATCTTCAAATATTTACACATGGCCATGCTCATTGGAAAATAATTATTTTGAAATATAAACCAATTATTTCATAGATAGAAAAAGAGATAAGCTGGTTAGATTCTCCTGATAGACTGCACACAGTTATTTAATTTAGTGTATTGCACTTCAAAAAATTGAAAACAATATGGCTTGTGAACATACAGTATTTCAGCTGCATAATAATTTAAAGTTGCTTTTACGGACCAGCCTGAGTGTCTAATCACAATTATATAATAGCTGTCAGCAGAGAAAAAAACAATACCGAGTTAAAACTGAGGCAAAACTAAAAAGTTCTGCCCTTTGTCTTCCCATCCTCGTTGTTTTGGTGGCAATTATCTAGCTCATGTGGAGTGGTTTCCATTGTGTACCCAAACAGCCCTTCCTCTACACCTTTGCTCAAAGAAGAGACCAGAACCTTTAGGAAAATAGTTTATGCACATGAAAAGGCATATAATGTTTAAAAATCTATAATAAAATTTGTATTTAAGTATAAGTGAATATCTGATTATACCTAAACATTCTTCAAAATAAATGAGTCACTTTAAATACGATTTCAGATGAGAAATATGGGGAGGAGGTCAGAGGGATCAAAGAGCGGTGACGGGTACACACGTCCCTCCCGTCCGCCGGGCGCCGGCGCGGTGTGGGAGCGCAGGGAGCCCGCGCGCGGGGAGAGGCAGACGGTGGCCACCAAGGGGGAGGCGACATGGAGGCCAGCTCCCGGGTGGAAGGAAGGCACAGTCTGGTCTGGGGCGAGGCGTGGATCTCATAGAAGGGGGCGAGGAAGGCCCCTCGCAGAGCGACCGCTGAAGTGAGACCCGGAGAAGGGAGGGCGTGGTCGCCCCGGGGCGGGAAGAGCTTGCAGCGAGCGCGCTGCTTGTACAGCCGGGATTGGCTCGTGACGTTTTGTCTTAACATTTTCTCTAACTTATTTTTTATTAGAATTTGAAACAGTGTAAAGGTACTCCCCAAATTAGCTTGTATTCTCATTAAGTTGGTTAATCAATTGTGATGTCTTTTAAGTAGACTTTACTTAATTCAACACACAAAAGTTAGCAAATTTATCATAAGACCATCTGGACTTTGTGCTTTATGAGAGCGAGAGAAAGACTTTTGATCATCGGTTAAACGGCATTAATATTTTGGATTATTCTGCAGATTTTTAGTTTCTAGTAGTATAGTCATATAATTAAATAGAGACAAACATTACAAAGAATTTTATCATAAGAACAGTAGTCTTCTATCCCGCCCCACCCCACCCCATCCTCAGCCCCGTTCCCCAGACATAGTCATTTTTTATAAACTTAATAAAATTGTATTATTATAAAAATTAATAGGAATTTATAAATAATAATACATTAATAATATTATAGTAATATAAAACAATAAAAGTGTATTATTGTAAAAACTTTATGACAAATTTCAAGCATATATGAAAGTAGAGATAATAGTGTAATGTATGCAGGACATTAGTTAGTCAGTTTTAACTATGATCATTTCATGGATAATCTTATATTCTCTATTTTCCACACACTGTAGCCCCTCAACAACCATACAATTATTTAGAAGCAGATATGAAACATCATCGTTTTTTCTTTAAATATTTTTGCATGTATCTCTCCAGAAAAGAACTACATTTTTAAACATAACCGAAGTACCCTCACACACACACAAAAATTAAATAATATCTTTAAAAGTATAATACAATATTCAGTAAGTTTCCACAAGTCTCATTGTCCTCAACATGATAAAATACCCTTTTTGGGATTCAAACTGCATCCATGTCCTGCAATTGGGTACTTTGTCTCTTTAATATCTACTAAACCTTAGGTTTCCCCACACTCGCATCACAGACGGGGTCCTCTGTCCTATAAGATTTCCCTCAGCTCAGATTTTGTTGGCTGCCTCCCTGTGATTTTGTACCAATTACTAAAATTTGACCTGACTACTTCATCCTAAGGTGGTTATGACTTTTACAGGGGTGTTATAACACATTATTTTTAAATACCAGGGTTTGGCAAACATTTTCTATTAAGAGACAGATAGTGAGTATTTTTGGCCATAAGGTCTCTGCCACCACTATCAGCTCTGCTGTTGTAGCACGAAAGCAGCCACAGACAGTATGTAAAGGAAAGGATGGGGCTGTTATCCAATGAAGCTTTATTTGCAAAAGCAGATGGCAGGTGGGATCTGGCCCAGGGGCCGTAGTTTGCTGACCTCTGAGTCATGCCATGCTTTTAGTATGCAGGCTGCAGAAGCAAACCTTACACTCATGATATGCTTATTAGCCATACATTAGTACACTTGTTGAAGGAGGACTTTTTTTTTTTTTTGCTGAGGAAGATTAGCCCTGAGCTAACATCTGTTGCCAATCCACCTTTTTCTTTTTTTTGCTGAGGAAGATTGGCCCTGAGCTAACATCCATGCCCATCTTTCTCTACTTTGCATGTGGAATGCCGCCACAGCATGGCTTGATGAGTGGTGTGTAGGTCCGCACCCGAGATCTGAACCTTTGTCTTCATTACAAGACAAAATTTTAATGCGGCATCATATGTTTAAACTTAATTATGTAAACTATATGCAAAACACAGAATTTGAAGGAAATTTGGAGAATGTTTGGACTAGGCTCCTCATTTATGAAGAAAATAAGTGATGTCAGATAAAAATGCTTGCTAATCAGTACTTGACAGTTACAAAAATTATTGGCACATTAAGATAATATGCTTTAATTTACTTGAAACTTGGAAAATACATTTTATTTTTTAAATGTCCCTTTTTTCTCCTTCTACAATAAAATATTTTTGCTTCTTAAACATTTTTCTTCATATGAATGTTCATTCAAATGTAAAAAGAGGATGGGTATACTCTCCCCACATTGGAATTTCTTTAAATGAAATTCATTTATGGGACAAAAGGTTAGATGGAGACTACGGTGTCCCCTAACAGCTGCTCTGAAAACACTCATTTTGGGTCAACTCAGATGCTATAAACCATTCTGTGTTATAATTAACAAGTAAATCACGGTATTGTTGCGATTCAATTACTTAGACACACAAAACTTGCAACTTTTTTTTTGTAGTGCTTTGAACACAGCTGTGTGAAACCATCATCTCTTGGTAAATTTTACAAAATGTTGAGTATATTTGCTTAGTTATGAAAATTATGACACTTCTAAGACAAAGAAGATTGAAAGAACATTGAATATGGCCACAGTTGTGGATTTTTAAACAAAAGAAAAGTGAATCTCAAAAAAGGATAAAGAAACAGCATGATTTCATATTAAAAAGTAAATGCACAACATCTCTATATTCCTACCAAATAAGAGCATTTAAGATAGGAACACAAACAACATTTTATCAAGTAAATATTATTGTGATGCTATCTATAATTAATTGGGATATTTTAAATGATTGCATGTATACATGTATAAATATGGGTATCATGTATTTACATATGTGATTATATATATATGTTTGAATATAAGTATGTGTATACACACACACATACAGACAATAAATCATTCAATGAAAAATTGAATCTGTTCATTAGTAAAAGTGAGTATCTGTTTTAAGGTGCAGAAATTTTCTCACTTTTAGAACATGGGCAATTTTAGAAGTGCGGATTGTAGCTAAAAATATTTGAGTGTTTCCCAGTATTTTCACAGTGCTTGGAAAACTAGGTCACAGGGATCCCTTGTTTTGAGAAGTTTCATGAAGGATCCAGATGACACAGCTAGAACGGTGGACCTAGAACTCAGGCCTCCTGCCCCAACGGTGATGCTTCCGTGATGGTTAGATGCTGGGTTTGGAACAGGGATTGCTTGCAAAGCAGTATGAGGGAGCGAATGCCTTGGGGTAATGAAAATGTGCATTTATTTTTAATGTGGTAATAGTAAAAAGCACTGTGTACATTTGTCAAAATGCAACCACTGTTCACTTAAAATAGATGAATTTGGGGCCAGCCCGGTGGCGCAAGCGGTTAAGTGTGCATGCTCCATTTCAGGGGCCCTGGGTTCATGGGTTTGGATCCCGGGCACATACTGATGCACCACTCATCAAGCCATGCTGTGGCGGCATCCCATATAAAGTGGAGGAAGATGGGCATGGATGTTAGCCCAGGGCCGATCTTCCTCAGCAAAAAGAGCAGGATTGGCAACGGATGTTAGCTCAGGGCTGATCTTCCTTGCACACACACACACACACACACACAAAAGATGAATTTATTGTATATAAGTGTACCTCAATAAAATTGATTTAAAAATAAAAGAGTATTCCTAGTTCTATGTATATTTCACAATACCATTGTAATAAAAATAAGTTGTCTATAAAAGAACTTTGAAAATTTCTTATATCCCCATTTTAAGTAAATTTAAGTATTGGTATTTGTATTTCTTTGTATTATTTTAAATACTTTATTGATGATTCATAGTATATCCTCTGGATATATCTGACATATTTCTCATGCAGCTTCTTCCTGGATATTTTATGTTTGGTTGCTATTGTGAATGACAGCTTTTTAAAATGTCCATACCACCCAAATCCATCTATAGATTCAATGTAATCCCTATTTTTTTAAAAAAAATAATAGACATTTTAGGACAGTTTTTGGTTTACAGAAAAATTGAGCAGAAAGCACAGAGAGTTACAATATACCTCTGCCCTCCCCCCAATTACCCCTATTATTAACATGTTGCATTAGTGTGATGCATTTATTACAATTGATGAGCCAATTTTAAAACATTATTTTTTACGGCTTTATTGAGATATAATTGCCATTTAACATTGTCTAAGTTTAATGTGTACAACATGATGATTTGTTACACGTATATATCGGGAAGTGATTATCATGCTATGGTTAGTTACATCTGGTACCTCATATAATTACTTTATGTGTCTGTGTGTGTGTGTTGTATGTTGAGAAAATTTAAGTTCTACTCTCTTAGCAATGGAAAACCTGAACAGACCAGTAAGGACTGAGGAGATTAAAGCAGTAATGGACACCCTTCCAACAAAGAAAATCTCAGGACCAGTTAGTTTCACTGGTGTATTCTACCAAACATATAAAGAAGAATTAATACCAATCCTTCCCAAACTCTTCCAAAAAAACTCAAGAAAAAAGAACACTCCCAAACTCATTTTATGAGGCCAGCACTCCCCTGAAACCAAAGCCAGATAAGGACACTACAAGAAAAGAAAACTAGAAGCCAATATCCCTGATGAATGCAGATGCAAAATTTCTCAACAAAATACTAGCAAACCAAATTCAACAACACATTAAAAGGATCATACACCATGATCAAGTGGGATATATCCCTGGATTCAAGGATGGTTCAACATATGCAAATCAATAAATGTGCTATACCACATTAACAAAATGAAGAATAAAAAGCATAACATCATCTCAATAGACACAGAAAAAGCATTTGACATAATGTAACACCATTTCATGATAAAAGCTCTCAACAAATTAGATATAGAAATAACATACTTCAACATAATAAAGACCATATATGACAAACCCATAGCTGAAATCCTAGTCAACAATGAAACGCTGAAAGCATTTTCTCTAAAATCAGGCACAAGACAATGATGCCCACTCTCACCACACCTATTCAACATGGTACTAGAAGTCCTAGCCACAGCAATTAGGCAAGACAAAGAAGAAAAGCATGCAAATAGGAAAGAAGAAGTAAAATTGTCTCTGTACGCATATGACATGGTCTTAGAGAGAGTCTTAAAGACTCCACCAAAAAATGACTAGAACTAGTAAACAAATTCATAAAGTTGCAGGATACAAAATCAACATACAAAAATCAATTGCATTTCTATACATTAACCACGAAATATCTGAAAGAGAAACAAAGAATATGATCCTACTTACAAAAGCATCAAAAACAATAGGAATAACTTTAACCAAGGAGATGAAAGACCTGTGCACTGAAAACTATAAGATATTGATGAATAAGATACAAACATATGGAAAAATATTTGTATTCATATATTAGAAGAGTTAATATGTTAAAATGTTCATGCCATCCTAATCCATCTATAGGTTCAATGTAATCCCTACCAAAATTCCAAAGGCATTTTGCACAGAAATAGAAAAATCCATCCTAAAAATAGTATGGAACCACAAAAGACCTTTAATAGCCAAAATAATCTTGAATAAGAAGGTCAAAGCTGGAGGCATCACACTTCCTGATTTCAAACTATATTACAAAGCTATAGTAATCAAAACAGTGTGGTACTGGCATAAAAACAGACACAACAAACAATGAAATAGAATTGAGAGCTCAGAAATAAATCCACACATATACAGTCAATTAATATTTAACAAGGGAGTCAAGAATACTCAATGGGGAAAAGATAGTCTTTTCAATAAACATTGTTGGGAAAACTGGATATTCACATGCAAACCACTTACAAAAATTAACTTCAAATGGATTAAAGGCTTAAGTGTAAGACCTGAAACTATAAAACTCCTAGGAGAAAACATAGGAAGAAAGTGCCTTGACATTGGTCTTGGCAACAATTTTTTGGATGTGACACCAAAAGCACAAGCAAGAAAAGCAAAAATAAACAAATGGGACTACATCAAACTAAGAATCTTCTGCACAGCAATCAACAAAATGAAGAGGCAACTTACAGAATGGGAGAAGGCAGAACAGAATATCTAAGGACTGTGGGACAACTACAAAGATGTAACATGTGTAAAGGGAAGATCAGAAGGAGAAGAAATAGAGAATGGAACAGAAGAAATATTAGTAACAATGACGACTGGGAATTTCTCCAAATTAATTTCAGACACACTTAATGTCCATTAAGTGCATTCAGGAAGCTCAGAGAACACCAAAAGAAAAAAATGCCCAAAAACTACACATGGGCATATCATTTTCAAACCAAACACAAAAAGCCAAAGGAAAAACCACCTTACTTATAGAGGTTCAAAGATAAGAATTACATCTGACTTCTCAGAAACTATGCAAGCAAGAAGAGAGTGGAGTGAAATATTTAAACTATTGAGTGAAAAAATCACCAAGCTAGAATTCTGAATCCTGTAAAATTATCCTTCAAATGCAAAGGAGAAATAAAGACTTTCTCAAACAAACAAAAACTGAGGGCATTTGTTGCCAGTAGATCTGCCTTACAGGAAATGTTAAAAGAAGTTCTTTAGAGAGAAGGAAAATAATACAAGTCAGACTTGGATCCACAAAAGCAAGGGAAGAGTAGAAGAAGGAATAAGTGAAAGTAAAATAGAAACTTTTATTTTTATTTTCCTTAATTAATCGAACAGGTAACAGTTCATTCAAAATAATAGCAACAATGTACTTGATTATGCATGCTTATGTATATATCTTTTGTATACACATATACTTATGCATGCTTATATATAAGTGAAATGACTAACACCGATGATACAAGGGATGGGAGGAAGGAATTGGGATTATTTTGTTATTATAAGGTACTCACACTACCTGTGAAGTGGTATGTGTAGTATTATTTGAAGGTGGACTTGGATTAGCTGTAAATGTATGTTGCAAAATGTAAGGCAACCACTAAAAAAGAAGTATAACTTAAATACTAAGAAAGGACAGAAATGGAATCATATAAAATGCTCAATTAAAACCATAAAAGACAGAAAAAGAGTAAAAGAAAAAATGAGCATTTTCTCTCTCAGCAGCTTCTTCCAGCATTTTAATATGATTTTTTTTCAGATTCATATACTTTTGTTCATCTCCATATTTAAGTAGCCTGATCTAATTTTTCTTCTTACTGGGCAACCAGATATTTAGCCACTATTCCTTATAAATCTACTCATATATTTTTATTTTCAAATTGAAAGAATTCACAAATATATGATAAAATCATAAAATTATCTTTAAATATTCAATTATAAAGATGAGTCCTATAACTTGAAGGAAAATGGTTTAGTAAACAGATTTTTTTTAATTGATAAGGAAATCTCAGCTGTAAGGTATAATAAACAAAGGTATTCCAAGTAAATGTATCAAATAATAGGAATTTTTAGAAATCAAATCTTAACTCATCGATATTTAAATTTTAAAATAATCTCTCCAAGCTATTGTACAATCACCACAATCAATTTTAATTAGATAAATGAATAGTAACATGGTGGAAAGAGAAGCAAATGTGTCTGAAAGCTGTGATGTGCTTTATATGATTTTATTTCAGGTAATTTGCCATTTTCAGATTGTGACTTTATCAAAGCAGACATGCCAGTTTTATGCAATTTTTGTCAGTGAGCCACAATAAAACACGACTGTGATGCACAGCAGATGGTGTTGTGATGGATTGTCTAATTATTTCTATTAAGTACTTTTTTAAAAAATGTAAAATAGTCACAAAGAAGAATAAAAATCAAGCAATGGTAGGCCAGAAACAAAACTGATACCATTAGATGAGTCAATTCAGCTGCAAGCATGTAAAATTGTGAATTTATTAGTCGTGCTACCCTGAGGAAAGCAAGCGATCAAAGAGTAATGTAAAATCCACTTTAGTGCACACATTCCCTTGCAAATTTAGGGGAAATGTGCTAGGAAATCATTTAATGACAAAGTTAAATAAATAATTCTAAAATTATTTGAGGATGTGTGTTTTACTAAATCTGCAAAATATGCTATTTTAATAGTTATATTATTAAATACTGAATTCTTATTTATTTGAGAGCAATATAAGTATTGGGGTGGAATAGCTTTTGGTGAATAAGGAATACAGAGGTCTAAAATTATGTAAATTTTATTATTTTAATCTATTGACTGTGGAAATTAATAAACAAACCTTAACTAAAGTGGATGGGGAAGGCCTGGAGCAGAGCTCTCACATCCCATCACACATCATCAATGACACCAAACAGGAAGAGAGGACACTTGCACCTCCCACAGGAAGTGCAACTGAGGGCAGACTTCTCTCCTCACCCAGCAACAGCCCAGCCAATCAGAAACGCCTCAGCTCAGCCAATGATAAATGCCACAGCTGGCCAATGAGAAGCCATTCCTGCCCTGAACTGCTACCTTCCCCCAAAGGACTTGCCTTTAGAACAGCCCCTCTCTATTCCCCCTTTCTCTCTGTGAAAGCAGCTCCCTCCTTTGTTTTCTGGATTTACCTGTGGTTCACCATAGCGTGCATGTCCTGAATTGCAGTTCTTTGCTGATCCCAAATAAACCCAAACAAATCCCAAAAAATTTTTACTGGAGAAATAATCGGCTATTTGTTTAAGGTCAACAGAATAAAACCAATTTCTGCAAAATATTATAAAAACAAAATTAAAATTCCCTCCTATTTTTAAACATTTAAAAATATGTTCTAATGTCTTTTAAACACTGGCTTTGAAATAAATAGTTTTGATGATTTTATTCAGGATTTCTATCCAAATGTTCTAAGTATTTAAAAGGTATATTACACTATGTCAGGGAGTAAAAACATAGGAAGGCCCAAACTCTGGTCTTGAGTGAACATTAAAGGCCTTTACGCAGGCCAGGAAATTGCAAATCTGAATGAGGACCCTCAGAGTTTAAGTTATGTGTGGTAGTTACATGTGTAAGTGCTTCTCATGTTCTACCTTATTTAATCTTTGTTACCTCGCTTAGAAGTATGTTTCATGGCCTGTTTATAGGGATATCACTAAGACTCAGATAGATTGAATGACTCACATGACACAAACGGCAGAAAAGTGTGAGAATCAGAATTCATTGTAAATGATCCTGTCGACAGCTTTTGACAAGGAGATAGTGTAGAGAAATTAGGATAAGTCTGTTGAGGATGGGGAAATATTCAAATAGAAAAATGCCCATTTTGGAGATTATTTTGTGGAGTCAAATTTCTGTAAGTATCATTATGAAGTGCCTGCTTCTCTGAACCCAGTATCTGAAAAGAACACACATGAAAATGACAAATCTTTATTGTTGAATTTTGACAAATTGTCGTTGGTCAAAGAAAAATCAAAGGAATTCCTATTCTTTCTTCTTCACTTTTTTGTCTATTGGAACATATATGAAATTTAAATATTGCAGAA
Organism: Diceros bicornis minor; assembly: GCF_020826845.1. NCBI lineage: Eukaryota > Metazoa > Chordata > Mammalia > Perissodactyla > Rhinocerotidae > Diceros > Diceros bicornis. The sequence goes on along the minus strand of NC_080754.1, from coordinate 946,059 downwards.
ATATATAAATTAAAACATAACAATAATTCAAATAGCTTCCAAAGTATGTGTTTTAGCCCTTAATCATCCATTATGCTAAGGGAGTGTACAGCATCAATTTTCAGCCCCTCTACTAATCAGAATGAGAGGGCATTAATCCTGAGGATGGTTCTCCTTGAACTGGAATAAATTCCATATATATCTGTAAGATAGATTTAGTTAATAGAGAGAGCAATAGGCTAAATTGTCAGAAGCTTTTTTCGCTAAAGTGACACTAATAAAAATGCAATTCAAAATATCGACTTGCGAATATTAGTTATTTTGTCAGCAAATTAGTCACGGATGATGACTGAAGAACAACATGCAATGTAAAGTCGTGAACCTAGAATTTTTATCTTTTGACAAAAGATTAAAAGGAATAAAATGCCCAAAGTGATCACAGTGAAGCCTCCAAACACTTGTCTAAGTGCATAACAGGCAGTCAACACACTGTATTCTTCTTATTTCTTTCTTATTGTAGCATTGATGACAGGCAATAGAAACAGACTCATGAGATTGAAGCTGGCATTACCAGAATGTGGGCAAACCACCCAGTGTGACTGAATCTCATCCATGTCACCAGCGTTGTCGACCAGAACCTAACGTGCAGCACAGCTGTGTAAACAAGCAGCAAGTAAGCGGAAGGGTGGAGAGGACAGGGCTTAAGGGAAGTGACTGGGTTTTGCCACTTACAAGAACACTGTACATTTCCCTGTTGACTAGTAAAGCTGGGCATTACTCACGTGTTAACTGATTGTGTTATGCTTGATCATAAATCAAATGACCAAATATGCCGGTGCTTTTCCTGGATGCTCTACTCTGTTCCACTGATCTGAGCTTGCCTGGGACAACACTGTCTTAGTCACTGAGGCTGGGTGGGAGGGCTTGACATGCAGTAGAGCAACTCCCCACCTTTACTTTTCTTCAAGTGGTCATGCCTATACTCCGCCTTGGCATTCCCTATAAATTAGAATCGGCTTGTCAATTCTACAAAACAAACAACATATAAAATTACTAAACATGAAAAATATTGGAAGTGTCAATTGAACTGCATTGAAATTATTGATAAATTTTCAGTAAATTGACATTTTTACAATAAGGAATCTTTCAAACAATGATTACGCAATATCTGAAGAACTTTTACGTCTTCCTAATTATTTCTCAATTCGTTTCATTGTTTTCCACATAGAGGTTTTTGAACAGCCTTTCTGTGATTTATTCCTAAGTAATTGATTTTTTATGTTATATTTTTAACAGTTTCATTGAGGTATAATTGATACACAAAGCACTGCACATATTTACCGTGTACAATTTGGTGAATTTGGACGTACACAAACACCTGTCTACCATCACCACAGTCAAGGTGTTAGACATATCGACACTTCCCTTTGTTTCTAGGTATGTGTGTGTTAAGAACACTTAACATGAGATCTACCCACTTAAATTTTGAAATGCACAATACTGTATTGTTAGCTATAGCAGATCTCTAGAATTCATTCATCTAGCACAAATAAAATTTTATAATTTTATACCCTTAGAACAACAACTTTCTACTTCCCCCTCTTCCTCAGCCCCTGGTAACCACGGTAGTATTCTTTGCTTCTAATGAGTTCGACTATTTTAGATCCCCTATGTAAGTGGAATCATGCAGGATTTGTCCTTCTGTGATTGAATTATTTCACTTAGCATAATGCCCTCCAGATTCATTCATATTGTCACAAATGGCAAGAGTTCCTTCTTTTTTACTAATATTCCGCTGTATGTATATACCACATCATTTGTCAGTGGACACTGGGGTTATTTCTTGGCTATTGTGAATAACACTGCAAGGGAATAGAGGAGTGAAAATACCTTTCAAGATCTTGATTTCAGTTCCTTTGGATACATACCCAGAAGTAACATTGCTGGATCATATGGCAGTTCTATTTTAAAGGTTTTTAAGCAACCTCAATACTGTTTTCCATAGCCCCTGCACCATTTTACATTGTGTGACATAAAAAGTACAAGGGAACAGATACATTAATCTGCCGTTGTAACCCCGGAAGTCCAAACACCGTTTTAATAGTTACTACTCACAGTTTAAGAGCCTTACCTTCTACCTGCTGAAGAATATTTTCTTAGAAAAGATATCAAGACTCTCATATAAGTATAAAATGAACATAGATAGAATATTTTATTTAACTCATTAAATATTGATTCAAAGGAGAATTCAATGAATGCACATGAATAGATCATCATGAAAGCTGAAATGAATTTTCAAATAGACGCAAAACAGATCACTACCCACAAATCAATGATCAATTGCATTTCACTGGACACAATTTGATTGTATTTTTATAGAAAAGAATAATTTGCATTATTACCAATTTTATACAATTACTGTCCTGTAAAATATTTCAAAGACAATGAAAAGTTACCATACAGCAGAGCACTAGAGAGAACACCAAATCATCTCTCTTGCCTATTTCAGTTTTTCTCAATTTCTCCTGAAATAGTTGCATGTGGAAACAGGTTAGGCTTTCCAACCATCATATTATGATTTCAAAACTAACATGTGGGCTTCTGATGCTCACAGCATATGAACTTCTATGAGCCCTAAACCTCTGCCTGTTCAAAGTCGTTGTTTCTGATACTGTGCCAAGTCTCCAATTACTTGATCATCAATTCTCATGACAAAATCTTTTCCCCAAGGGGTGGGCCCAAATATCATGTCTCCAAAACTTTCATAGAATAATTCCTGCCAAGAGAAAACCTTAGTACTCTTTTAGCCTTCCAATCTGGATGTACACCATTTCTCCAACACACATTCAGCTTCCAGAGTGGGTTTATGTCAATCCAATGGCTTCTGGGACACTGGTTCCCCATTCTGCCCACTGAGTCTATCACTCATCCCGCCCAGAGGCTCTGCATGAGGTCTGACCTTTAGGCCTTCCCTGCTGCTGGAGTCACTCCGCACAAAATAAACCCCTGCCTTGTTATCATACATTAACCCCGATACATGATAATTTATAGAACATAATTTCATTCTTTTATTGGGTAAAGCACACAAGTCTTAAGAGAACAGCTGGACAAGTTTTCACATGCGTACACATGCGTGTGGTCGTGATCCAGGCCCCAGTCACCTGATCGAGCAGAATTAACTGAAAAGACGATGCTTTTCCCCACTTTACTGTCTAAATCAGATGACAACACCTGTAGCCAGTTTCTATATCACCAATCTGTTTCGTTGGTCTATTTGTTTATTTTTCATGGTTGTACCACATAGTTTTCATTGGTATAACTTCCTCTGAGGTTGATATCTGCTGGTATAATCCTCCAGATTTATTCTTTTAGTAAGAGATTGCCTTGGATTTTTGCAGCTATTTCGAGAATCTATTTTGAGAGCTTGCTGTGAATCTGTAAAATAATTTTGGGAAAATTGATATTTTTACAATATTACACCTTCTTATCAATATAAATGAGTATTTCTTAATTTGTTTAGGTCTTATTAAAATTTTTCTTAATCGTATTTTCTAGTTTTCATTATAGAAGTGTTGATAACATTTCATTAAATTCATTCCTTGGCATTTGCAACTGTAAATGATATCATTTTAATATTGTGTTGCTATTGTGTTTTCAATGCATCCAGTGTTTGATGCATACAGATTTAGGATTGGCACTTATTCCTGTTGGATGCATCCTGTTGTCTGACATTAACATTACCAGTTTTCTTTGGTACCTTTATATAATATATCTTTTCCATTCCTTTGCTTTCTTTTGTTGTATCTTTACATTTAAAGTGTATCTATTATAAACATCATAAAGTTGAGTTTTAGTTTACCTGTTTTGTCTTTTTATTTGTTTATTTTTCCAGTCTGACAATCCTTGCCTTATGTTGGACTATTATGTGATATCTTGGGATTTATATCTACCAATTTGCTCTGTGATATCTATTTAGGGCACTAGTTTTTGCCCTTTGTTTCTTCTTTCTTGCTTTCTTTTGCATCAATTGGGTATTTTTTTATCATTTTGTTTTTCTCATCTATTATCTTGAGAGCTCACAATCTTTGGTTATTCCTTTAGTGTTACTCTAAAGATTACAAAATGTTTTTTATTTTATCCCTTTCTGAGCAATGAAAGAACCTTATAACAATTTAATTTCTTTCTCCTTTCCCACTGTTCCTGTGCAGAAAAGAGTTAGCAAAGCAGCCCCAGGCTGCTATCTTCAGAGGGTCCTGTTGGCCAGCGTCTGGAGACAGACTCCGAAATGCTCCCTGCCTGATAAGCTGCTTCTCCGTGCCTACAACGTGACTTATAGAGAACATCTGCTTTCTTTCTGAGAACCTGGTAGTTGAGCAAAGTGTGCCCACATGAAAAGCTCCCGATAAAAAAACTAAATTCTGAGTCTCAAGTCGGTCTTCCTGGGAAGAAACACTGCACTATGTTGCTGTATTTTCTCTGCTATAGGACCGGTACATTCTGTGATCTCTCATGGGATGAAGAGACTACAGGAAGCCTGCACATGGATTGCTCCAGACTCTGCTGTGTCTTTTTTCCTTATGGAACCAGCTGGGTATCTGCTGTTACTGTGTTACTATGTTACTGAGTTACCATGTCACTGCATTGCTGTGTTAACATGTTGCTGTTTTGCTGCATTACTATGTCACTGCATTGCTGTGTTGCTGAATTTGCTGTGTCACTGCTTTACTGTGTCACTGTGTTGGTGTGTCATTGCATTATTATGTCACTGTGTTACTGTGTTACTATATTACTGTGTTACTATGTTCTGTGTTACTGTGTTGCTGCATTACTATGTTACTACATTATTATGTTGCTGTGTTACTATGTTACTGTGTTACTATGTTGCTGTGTTTCTACATTGCCATGTTACTACATTACTGCTTTATGTTGCTGTGTTACTGTGTTTTTGTGTTACTGTGCTGCTGTGTTACTGTGTTGCTGGTTACTGTGTTACTATGTTGCCACGTGACTGCATTATTATGTTGCTGTGTTACTATGTTGCTGTGCTGCTGTGTCACTGTGTTTCTGTGTTACTGTGTTACTATGTTCTATGTTACTATGTTGCTGCATTACTGTGTTGCCATGTTACTGCATTATTATGTTGCTGTGTTACTATGTTGCTGTGCTATTGTGTTTCTGTGTTACTATGCTGCTGTGTTACTGTGGCACTGTGTTTCTGTAATAAATCTGAGCCATGGGGCCAATTATACACTGAGTCTGTGAGTCCTTGTAATGAATTAGGAAAGGTGTGGGTGGTCTTGGGGACTCCTGGAACAGTTGCCACATATTTTTTTTCCACATATGTCATAAACTCCACAAGACTTCATCATCATTTACTTTAAAAAACTCATCATATTTCACATTTCCTTTGTCCTTCTTTTATACATTTTCTGTGGATCCATCTGGGGTCATTTTTCTTCCACCAGAACTCTCTTTAATAGTCCCTTAATATATATATATGTCTGTTTTCTTTTTTTTCCTGAAACTGTTACTTTACTTTTATTTAAGAAGAATATATTTGCTACGTATGGCATTCTGGGCTAGCAGATATTTTTCCCAGCACTGTTGAAACTAATGATGATTTTTCTCCAACGGCTTTTACGCTTTTCTTTTTGGTCTTTATCAGCAGTTTGACCAAGATGGACCTATATATGGTTTCCTTTATATTTTTCCTGTTTGGGTTTAAACATTTTATTGACTCAGTGGTTTGCTGTATTTTCTTAACATTTGAAAATCTTTACCTAGTATTTTTACAAATATTTGTTTTGTCTGTTCTCTCTCTCTTTTCTCATTCTAAGACTCCAACTGCATGTATGTGAGAACTCTTCCCAGGCCCCATGTGTCATTATATGCTTTTCTGTACTGCTCATATTTTTTCCTTCTGTGATTATATTAGGATTCTTTCTATGGACCATATAAATGTAAGTTTTATGTATTTTTAATTACTTCATATTAACTCAACCCAGTGTCTCTTTGGGCTATAAACCCACATTTAGATGTTAGATAGACAGCAATGTCCATGGACCCATTGGGTTCCTTGTTTCATCTCTCATGTTGCTCCTTCCCTGCTAACATGAGTCTTTAACTGTTAATTTTTTTTAGTTATGTTTTCACATAACTTATTTTTTTTGTGTGTGAGGAAGATCAGCCCTGAGCTAACATCGTGCCAATCCTCCTCTTTTTTTTTGCTGAGGAAGACCGGCTCTGAGCTAACATCTATTGCCAATCCTCCCCCCTTTTTTTTCCCCCTTTTTCTCCCCAAAGCCCCAGTAGATAGTTGTGTGTCATAGTTGCACATCCTTCTAGTTGCTGTATGTGGGACGCGGCCTCAGCATGGCCAGACAAGCGGTGCGTCCATGTGTGCCCGGGATCCGAACCCGGGCTGCCAGCAGTGGAGCTCGTGCACTTAACCGCTAAGCCATGGGGCTGGCCCCTCACATAACTTATTTTTAAATAAATCTCTCACTTTAGAAATGATTTGCCTTGATTTTGTTTTTTCTTAATAGATTATAATTAATTCTGCATAAATATAAACTTGACATTTGAAATGCCTATGAGTAGTTCTTTATAAATATTTCCAAATGTTTTATATTTTCATTTTTACTCTTAATCATTTTATCTTTGCTTAGAAAATACTAATCTTCTTATATAAGAGAAAGATACATAAGTAATCATGTACTAACTGAAAATACTAAAAGGAGCACGTATTTCTTTCAATTGTCAGAGTTCTAAAGATTCAAATGCATTTATAAACTATCTTTAATGCTCTATTCTGAATTAGAAGTTAACATTGCACCTGAATTAACTGAGCAGAAAGTTGGCATTGCTCATCTGAAATACTTATACAGTCGAAAGGAAGTGTTGAGATCACACACATATTAGTTACTAACCATTAATCTTTTAAAAAAGCTTCAAGGTTTCTGTCCTATATCCACACTGAAGGAATAAAGTAATTTTACAGGTAGCATTCTGTAAATATGATGACTCTGATCATCTGATTTACCCTGGTTTATACTATTCAGTACCTTTAAATTTTTAAATTATTAAACTTGAAAATGTCTCAAAATAAAAATCAAAAATAGATAATTATAATCCATTTCCTACGTGGACATATGTTATTTATATGTTCCCCATAAGAACCGCAATCTTCAATTCATTTTGTGTGCTATGTGGTTAAAATAATCAGTCTGCACTCTCAAGTTCTTATTATTTTATTGATGACTCAAATTTTCAAAGTATTACATATTTTCAATCACCTAAACCTTTTATCACAGAACTGTATGATATGCACTTTCTGAAATGAAGTGCAAAATATTTCCTCAAAAATGACTAAATCAAAAATATTTAGATTATAAAGTACATGAAAAATTTATAATCTACCTTATAAAAATAAGACCCTAATTATTGATTTATGAAAATATCTACCCCAAACCAACTGAAATAAATCTATAGAAACAAAACATAGAATCAAATATCAAACTTAAAAACAAGAAAGAGACTCTAACTCACTCCAATGTCATATGACATGAGCCGAATTCTAAAATAAACCACGATGCCAACACCCCATGTAGGCCCTTGCTCTTTGGGGACACCTTCCTTACTCCACCTGACCTGGTATCCATCCCGTGTAGGTTCCTCTCACCCTGCTCTGACTCCCTGTGGCATCCCCCTCCATCACGTGGTGCCCTCTCCACCCCAATAAGCCCCTGAGCTCAGGACTGTTGATTGAGTCTGCCCCTCACCCGTGGCCCCTGGTGGCTGCGTTGTTTGCCCAGTCCAACCTTGCCATCTTCAGCTGCCTCATGAAGACCTTCTTACTCGACTTAATCTCTGACCTCCATACACCAAGCTGCCTCTCCAGTTGGACACGGCCTTTTTCCCCTAGTGTGGGGCTTGCTGTCCTGCATTGAGCATTGTCGCCGTTTGTAAACGTTGTTCTCAGTCTTCTCAGGTTCTGACGTAGCCACCCAAGAAATGGTCTTCCTCTCCTGCTCAGCGTGGTCAGCTGCCTTGCATGGCCTCACCTAGTATCTTTAAGACTGAATTGTTTTTGTTTGGATGATGGTAATATATTGATACCAATTTCCTGATTTTGATGTTTGTATTCTGTTTATGTAGAAGAATGTCCTTATTTACAGGAAATAAAGTATTTGAGGATAATAGGCACCACCTTTGCAACTTGATCTCAAATGATTCAAGGGAGTTGAGAGAAAGTAGGTGAGGTAGTTACTCTACCAGGCAATAAACACTATTAGACTGTTGCTGTGATTAAAATGCTATGATAGTTTTGCAGGAACAAAATGAATAAAATTCTTTAATATCCAGAGGCTTTTTGCCTAGGATTTAACTCTGTGTGACTTGAAGTTTCAGATCAGTAAATCTCAGAGAAAATCTCAACACTGTGGGCCTCACAAACTGCCCATTTTATCTTTCCAGCCCCACATAATCACCAGAATCTCTACTGTTTTCTCTCTTCCCCAGCAGCAATCATCTAACTGGGCAAAAACTTGAATTTCCAACCTCTAATCTGGTGCATTGTGGGGGAGCAGAATTTGCCAACCCAAAATGTATCTCTTTGGCTTGAGGATTATTTTAGGCTGATTATTCTTAAGAAACAAAAGACTCAGGAAGAAACTTTGACCTTTCCCCCAAAACTGCCTAAAGAGAATTTGGGCAGAGAACCTGTTCCAGAGGAGCTCTCACCATAGATAATTCTAGAATAGCACAAACTAGGTGTGGTAGACAGGGAGGAACCTGGCAAGGCGCTTTTGATCAAAGTCCTCTCTGTCTTTAGAGGGCCCAACAAACATTTGTTTAGCAAACATTAATTCCTTTCATCTTCTTGCAAATTGCCTCCTTTCCCTGTGAAGTCCCAGGCCCCTACCCGCTTCTCCTTAGTCCAGAACACGTGTATACCTCATTTTGCCTATCTTTGGAATTTTTCACACTTGTGTGAATTCCCCGTGTGCACATATTAAATCTGATTATCTCCTGTTAACCTGCGTTACGTCATTTTAATTATTCAACCAGCCGTAAGAACCAAGAGGGGAGGGGGGAGATTTCCCCCCAACCAACAGTATTCAAATAAATTCAAACTACGACTGTCTCATGATTGTTAGTGCACTTGTGGGTAACCAGATGCACACTCAGCCCATCTCTCCAGAGGCCCCTCCTCTTCAGGATTTCAGCCCCTCTGTCCCTGCAGCTTTAGTAGCTTTGATGTCTCTAAATAGATAACCTTCACGGGGACGTTCTGGCTTTCTAAGTTCCTTTTAGCAGGAATGCTGTTTCCTTATTCACTTGATACAACTTAAAAGTGGAAGTCCCCTTTTCCAGAAGTTTTAACTAATCTTCTCCTCATATAAACTTGGCTTCTTAAAGCTTCCGACACAACACTGCTTTAGGCATCAGGATATAAATTACCGTCTCCAACGTCATGCCTTTCAGATAGACGGAAAATTTCATAAAAGTAAAAGATAGCAAGCTTCCGACTTTATTTATGATGTGACACCAAAGCATCTTTTTGGGGGGTCAATCTTGGCATTGCTCGGTTGAAATATACTTGTTGAGAATAAAATAGAAATAAGTTAATGTACACATGCACATCTTATTGGCATTGTATTAAAAAGAGTGTTCTCTTATTTGAATTGGGTTTTTTAAATTTTTAAATGATTTATGTAGTTATTACATCTCAGTCTGCTTCATCTATCTCCTAGGTTTTCCACATTTGGCCAAAAATAAATTAATAAATTAATACATACAGGATACCCAGTCAAACACGAATTTCAAATTGGAAAAAGAATTATTTCTTATAGCGTATGTATGTCCATGAAATAACTGAGACATACTTGAATTTTAAAAATTTACTTTGTGTCGCTGAAATTCAAATTTAACTGAGTGCCCTGTATTTCATCTGGCAGACCTACTCCCTCCTTAAGGTCAGGAATATATATTGCTCAGAGGAAATAAGTTTTGTGAAGACAATGGGTGGTTTAAAACCAATTTGTATATAAATAGAAAAAATGAAAAAAACTGATAGTTAATAAACCCAAATGATAGACATGAACCAGGAGAATAAAAATACCATTGTGCAGAACACAATGGAGCTTCGAGACGTAAAGATCAGTAACTCGTCAGGAAAACCCTTGGGAAAAGCTTGTGTGTCTAATAAAACATACAAGCATTATGTGGACATGTACTGCCAAGCCCTGTCTCGTTTTAGTGTTGTTTAAATACACTTTACTAAAAACAGGAGCAAGTTCCTGGGCACAGTCTAATTTGACACTCATAGACGCAGATAAATGAGAATATAAACTGGGGTGAGGATGAACGGGAAGAAGCAAAAGCAGTTTCTGTGAGGTTGTATGTAGCATGTTAATTACCTGAAGAACTGGCGTGAAATAACGGTTAACTTAGGTGATGGGCATTTTAACTGATTTGTTTTTCATTAGCTATGCTAAGTTACAAGGCTGAGGTTTCCTTTAGTCTGTTAAATAAAGGCATTTTACATCAAACAACTTTATACTAAATCAAATTTAGCTTAATCCATAAGAATTAGTTTCTATTTTTGATGCCACAATTTGCAAGAGAAGATTTTAAAACCAACATCAACAGAATATTTTGATTTTGAACTCTATTCTTAGACATACTGTCAAGAAATTTTTTCTATATTCTCAAGAAATTATAACTTCTTAAACACTTTACCTTTTTCATAGTTGTTTTTCTTCTCAATTCATTTCTTTTATGCAGCTATGAATGTCCTATGACACATTTTCTCTTTTCCTCAGTACTATACTTCCAAATCCCCACAGGTCACACACATCAACAGTGACTGCTCCTCCCAGCTTACTGAGCAAATGTACAGGCATGGAAGTCCCAGCTCCAATTCCCTCCACTTGAAAATGTGTGTGTAATAAACCCTTTTCACTATTTCAAACTTCTATGCTCTGCATAATTTCCTCCAGGGGTAAGTGGGCAGTTATAAAGGCATGTGGTGTAAGGTGTAATAAGCACTAACATTTTCTTAGTAGTTTATACAATCTGTTTTCCTGTGCATTATTGTATTGTAAAAAGAACGTGTAAAATTTGTTACTATATTCAGACAAGAAATGAAGTATCACAGTTTAAGTGACTTGCCCAGAGTCACACAAAAGAAATTAAATTTGAATTTAAGGTAATTTCAAATACCTAGGCTTACTCAGGGATCCCTGACCACATCAAGTGTAGATTCCAGGGTCAAAATGCTAAATTTAATGGGATTGAAATCAGAGTCTTTCACAACCCTTGTGTTAGAGAGGGATTGTTGTCATAAAAATGAGTGTGCAGAATACTGTAAGAACAAACCTCCACATCTGTATATTTTATATTAAGTTGTATTGAGTAATTGTGCAAAGACAAGGAGTCATTCCTTAATTCAAGTATCCATTTATTAGCTCATCAAACAGCCGTGACTGAGCATATAAAATACGTAAGATGCCTGAATAGAATACATATTTGTCTCTTGAGAGGGGACAGGGAGGGGAGAGGGTAAGGAATTTACTCCAAAAGGTACTTCTCTAGCCTTGACAATTCTCTATCATGTCAAGAACCTACCCACACATCTGGAAAAAAAAAAAAAAAAAAAGCCCACATTTAATAGTAGTGAGAAAAGACGGTTCCTAGGTATGAAGCTTCAATGCACAGAAAATGAGATAAAACTAATAATTTAGCACACACGAGATGAAAAGCTAGATTCTTTCACTCCCAGGACTCGGTACTTGCTGTTCCCTCTGCCTGGAATTCTTCCTCCTGAGATCCCCACGTGGTCCCTCCCTCACCTCTTCCAGTCAGAGCTCCAACATCCCTCTGCTGTGCGGTACCACCACCTCAGGGTTCTTATCGCCCCTCTCTACAGCACTCACGGCTAGCTCACACACCACGTATTTATTTTTTATTCTTGTCTTTTTTGTATTTTTGTTAATTTTTGTTGTCTTTCTCCAGCATAAAAGCTCTATAAGCACGTGGTTTTTGTCTTTTTTTATTCACTAGAATTTTATCAGCACCTTGAAAAGTGTCTAGTATAAAATAGTTCCTCAACAAAGATTTAAGTGAATAAATACTTTACAACAGAGGGGAGATGAGAAGACGTACAAAAATAATTCAAAGGAAGTTATGACGTTCCATTTTAAATTCCCAAAAAAGAGATTCACAAGTAGTCAGTCCTGAAAACTGTTTTGAATCATAAGCATGGCCAAGTTTTCCTCACACCTGTTCACCCCATGGATGAGGGAGGGACGCGCCCTGGGGTTACAGGGATAGTCAAACGGAACAGCTGACCTGGGCAGATGGCGTGACAGCATATGTGCGCCCAGTAGGGAGGACACCACACACGACACGACCACACAGGGAACAAGTGAACTTGGTAGGACCAGCAGAGTGGGGTCTCCCTGGTTCCCGCGGGAGAATGTGGTTGGCTTGTTTGGATAATTCGGAGGGCGGTCAGGGAACGGAAACCCCCTTCTCAGGGGTGGGGAGCTCTGCCTTGTCCCTTCGATGAGGAGGCGGATCGTCAGGGGCACCTCATCTGAAGGAGCAGGTGGGAGGGAGAGCTGTGCTGAGGTTGTTGGAGGTCCTCCCAACCTCACCAAATACCAAGGCAGCACATGACATGGGCCTTAAATTTAGGCCTTGCACCACAACCTGAGGCAATGAACTTCTCATGTTTTTACGTATATTGTGAAACATGTTACCCTCGAGGAAGGAGAATCTCCGGGGTAGGGTGGAAGAATCAAACCCAGTGTCCCCTGCTGGGTGTGGTCAACAACAGGCTCTTCAGCCCGCAGTCCACACTGAGCAAGTCACAGTCGCCTGCCATTAGCTCAGACTCCAGGATGAGGGAGGGAAAAAGGAAAGAGAATCTTGCCAACTAGAAATCTAAAAACATTTCTGCAACTTTTCTTATAGAGAAAAAAATGTTATTTCATCCACAAAGGAAAATACAGGTCATCGTCAGACTTACATTAACACTAAAGCTAGAAGGAATCAGGCAACAACTTTTGAATTTTCAGAGTTGAAAATTTAAGGCTCACTCAGAAATATTAAAACCCAGAAGATTATTTTTGTTTTTAGTGAAGACAATGGAAAATAATTACACATATATAAAGTTTTAGAAAATATAACATTTCTTTTATGATTCTAAAATAACTGCTTGAAAATAGCATTCTGATGAAATAGCTATTAATCAAAATAACCACCTAAAGAATGGGGGGATAATGAGTTATTCAAGAGAAGATACTGAATAAAAGGAGCAGTTAGATGTAGAATAACATCCGTGATTACAAAACAATGCAAAAATGTTTTATAAAAGATTTTAGATTACTTGACAAAGACAAGAAAGAGAAAACTAAATTTGCTCAATTAAGCATTTACCTAGGATACAGTCAATACACATATGTAAAAGCTTAATTTATTTGAATAATTTAAGCAGGTTTAAAAGTGTATCCAAAATGTGCACTTACAGATATATTCAGATACTCATCAATGTAGATGGTCATTTATACATATACAAAATATGAGCTTATGGGGAAAATATACATATTCCTGAAATAAGTGCACCTACATATTAATATCCACATCCCTTGGTATAGGATTATGGATCATTTTGTTTTCATCATAATAGTTTCCTGCACTTCCTGCACACATTTTAATAAGAAACATGTTTTAATTTTACAAGCAGAAAAATAACTTCATTTGCATTTTGAAGAAATCCTGCAAACATTTTTTAAAACAAATTTCTTATTTATCTGCTCCCTTAACTTTTTTTCAAGTCCCTTCTGCTTGAGTTTTTAAATCTGCTGCGCAGTCAGTCCACTCTTCATGCTTCTGATGGAAATGTCCTTGGTCAAGGTCAACGTGATTCTCCTCGTCGTTCCTTGGCTCTTTCGTCATTGATTCCCACAGGAGACTCACTCTCCACCTCCACTCCCCCCAGCCTCCCAAGGTGTATACAACCACGAATTTAAAAATTTGTTTTCAAAGTTCCAAGAGTTGTTGCCATGACTTAATGGCAGCTGAGGGGACCTACAGAAGATGACACTTTGAGAATCGAGAGTGTTTGCAGCTGACAGCAGCTGACTCAGGATCTCCAGGGAAAGACACTCCTTTCTTCTCTCATCTGCTTGCATGACTTGCTGCTTGGCTCAGAGACTCCTATTTTAACGAAATGTGTGGCTTTCACTGTTTGTGCATTGTGAGAAGTGCTTCTCGCCACGTGAACATCACTGCATTGCTGTGCTTGGAAGTTTAAAAAATAAAATGTTTAAGATAAACACTCTCTCAAATATCCTTGAAACTTGTTCTTTCCCATATTCCTTTCTGTTAAAAGACAAAAACAAAAATGCAGCAGTCATAACAGGACTGACATAACTATAATATTTTACTAAAATCAACATGCTGTTTTAGTCAGTAATTAATTTACTTACAATCATATGATACCTTTTATACAGAGTATAAATAAACTTTCTTTGGCATTATTTGCCTCATAATCTGTTTGCTGTCAACCCAATAGTTAGTAAAACAAATCAACATATCTCAGTTCAGTTGCAGGTTGAAGTGTCATGGGGCCAAAAAGCAGCCAGACACAAGAGAAGAGAAAGGGGGCAGACTTGTAGATGCAGAAACTACGAATTTTTGAGAAACGATTTCTCCATTTCTAATGTTTATTAGCCTCAGTTTTTAGGTTCCCCACCACAATTCTAAAGATGAACCATGATACACCTAGGTCTCCTGTTTCTCCTGGAAACGTCCTACAATTCTGAACTCACATTTGCCCAGAAAACTCTAATATTCTTTCCACAGTTTAACAGGAGTAGAAGTCAAATTTATTATTAGGGAGAAGATAAAGTGAGTTATTCTCTACAATCCACTCTTCACTATTTTAAGACATTCTTCTCCATTTAAAGGATAAATCAATTACACCCATAATCCATGTTGCCCAGGCCCCTGCCCTCTTGTCTACAGGCTTTGAAATGCCCACCCACACAAGGAGACAAGTGCGATGAAAGGCACCGAATGTCGCATCCTCCTTACTTGTCTCCATCAATGTGAGAGGGAAACACCTGCTCACCCACTGGCCTCTGAACTCTCATTCCCATCTGTCCAATTCATGAAGCTCTCCTCTCCCAAACTGTTTCCCCACTTTGTTCTCTGGAACACCTACCCTACAATTGCCGTATACATATTTTCAGACTCACTTCTGAATTTCTCCTTTACATCTGCTCCTTAAATAAAATATTTTCCCTTTGAATATACCATTTCCTGCAGTTCTTTCAACAGGAGGCTATTTTTTTTCACTTGCCATGTATCTTAAATTTGAGAACAGGATTGATAACCTCTTTGCTGTCCATTGTTGCTTCCAGATCATCATTTCTCGCCTGTCGTTGGAATTCTCAACATTGAGCTGTATACCTGCTCTGTGCTCCCTCTTAGTGATCTCACCCAAAGTCTCAGGCATCATTCCCTCCATTACAGACCTCACCAGCTAGCCCATGGAACTTAACTTCCACTCCAACCTTTCTACGACACTTCAACATCCTTTGTACATTTCATTTTACCATTAAGCTCCTAACATACTCAATTACAAAGAATTTTTCTTTACTTTACCCTACCAAGGTCACACTGTGCTTGTTGTCATTATCATAAAGTGAACCGTCTTTTGAATCACTAATTCAAACTTCCTACTATAACATCTACCCAACCTCAGTAAGAAGTCAGATCTATTGACCTTGCAGATCTTGCTTTGTGACCTCCAGCAAGTTTTCTAGGTTTCCACATCTCTGTTCCCTCATCTGTTAGATGAACATAATAACAGTACTTTTCTCATGGAGCTGACGTAAGAAATAAATTAGTTCATTTACATAAAATGCTTTAAAAAATTCCTGGAACGTGGCAAAAGTGCATTAAATATTAGCAATCACCATTGTTAGTATTATGATAACTTTCCAATCTTTGTTATCACTTCATTATTATTTCCTTTTTTATTCTATTTCATGATCACTATCTTCAAATGGGCCCTCTACACCACCCAGAACATCTTTTTTTTTTTTCCTGATATGCTCTTCCAACAGTACAAAGTCAACGTCATTCTATTACAGCATTCCTCAGATCTCTTGCTCCCATCTCTTTCAGCTGGTGTGTGTGAAAAAAAAGAAGCCGTCTCTCTGCCATCAAATTTATAACAATCTACAAGTGTAGGTGTACACATTCTTTTTCCTCCATTCCCTCATTTGTCTACTGTGTTCTATTTATTTTCATAGTAGGGACCTCATCCTTTTAGTGACTCTCTCTTCTGAATCTTTAAGGAATCATATCTACATATCATTCCAACGGGCTTCACTATAGAGGTAGAGAACAAAATGCCTTCAAGAAAGGACCAAGAAATTTTTTTCTAATTGTGATGAGGCCAGATGCAGGCGATGCAGTGGTGGGGATCAACACAAGCCTGAATGTGTGACACGTGGAGGCCTTAGATTTCATCGTTTGAACACTGCCATCTACAGAACATATTTGGAGGACAAATTCAGCCTGTAGGAGGCCAGCTTGTTCTCATATCTCATAGTAAAAAGCAGAAAAGAAGAAACTTGATAGACATGTCCTTTCATGTAACTCTATAAAAATAAAACACTCAAAATCTGTGCCTCCAAAATGTTTTTTGCTGACAATGGAGTATTGTTATCCGTTCTAAATTTGTATGCTCTTAGACTTCCTCATTTTAGAAATCAAAACCACTGTTTATTAATTTATTCAAGCCAGACACATAGGAACCATACTTTACCCTTTCCTCTCACTTAGTTACATCATCCGACACAACAACATAACAGTGGATTCTACCTTAAAAATACATCTTAGGAGATGGACTTCTGGCATGACACAGTGAGGAGCTGCACTGATTGGCTTCCCATTGGAACTAGTGAAACCCACAAAAATCAACCATTGAAGGCTCTGGAAATGGTCCTAAAGATAAAAAAGAAATGAACAAACATCCATTCAAGAAAATCTTCAAAAATTTCTTATTAAAGGGGAAAGTCTGTGATATTTGAACCAAGACCATTCCTTCCTCTGAAAAATACAAAACATTACTGAAAGAAATTAAAGAAGATCAAAATAATTGAAAAACTTCTGACATTCATTAATCTGAAGACATAACTGTGAAGATGGCAACACTCTCGAAACTGATCTACAGAATCAATACAATCCTTATCAGAGCATCAGCCAACTATTTTTGTACAAATTGACAAACTTATTCTAAACCCTACATGGAATTTCAAGGGACCTGTTTCAGAATAACCAAAAAAATTCTTAAAAAAATAATAAAGTTGCTCCTTCACTTTCCAATTTCAAAACTTACTCTAGAGCCACCGGTGTTATCAAGGCAGTGTGATGCTGGCACAAGGGGAGACTGATGGATCAACGGAACAAGACTGAAAGTCCAGAAATGAAAACCTACCTATACGGTTTACGTGGTCAGGAGTGTGCGTGACCATCTAATGGAGACAGAGTGGTCTTTTCAGTAAACGGCAATGGAACACTGGATGTCCATGTGCAAAAAAAAAGAAATTGGACACCCAAATGAATTTATCACATACCACACACAAAGATTAACTCAAAATGGATTAAAAAATAAAAAAGCCTACCTGTAAGAGTTAAAACTATAGAACTCTTAGACAAAAACATGAGGGGAAAGATTCAAGACATTGAATTTGGCAAAAGATTCTTATAGACGACACCAAAAGCATGAGCAACAGCAAGAACACAAATACATGAACTGAACTTCAACAAAATCAAAAACGTTTGTGCTTCTAAGAACACCATGAAGAAAGGGAAAATACAACCCAGAGAATGGAAGAAAATATTTGCAAATCACATACCTCGTAAAGGATTTGTATTCAGACTATACAAAGAACTCTTACAACTCAAAATTAAAAAGATAACCTAATTAAAAAATGGACAAAGGATCTAAATAGACATTTCTCCAAGGAAAATATACAAATAGGCAATAAGCACTTGAAAAGAGACTTGAAATCATTAGCAATCAGGGAAACACTAATCAAAACCATAATGAAATATCACTTCACGATCACTAGGAGGGCTAGAATCAAAGTCAGATCATACCAAGTGTCCGTGAGGATTCGGAGAAATCAGAGCCTCACACACTGCTGGTAGGGATGGAAAACGGTGCAGCTCCTTGTAAAGCAGTTTGCCGGTTCCTCAAATGACTAAACAGAATTACCATATGACCCACCAATTTTACTCAATCAGGTCTACACAAAAATTTGTGCATAAATGTTATAGCAGAATTATTCATAATAACCCAAAGGTGGGACCAACTCGAATGTCCATCAATGGAAGAATATCTATACCAAATGTGGTATGTACATACAGTGGAATATTATTCAGACATAGAAAAGGATGAAATACTGACACACGGTACAACATTCATGAACCTTGAAAACGTTACACTATATGAAAGAAGCTAGTCACAAAAGAGCTCATATTATATGATCATATTCATATGAAATGTTCAGAACACGGAAATCTATGGAGACAGAGTATATATTAGTGGTTGCCTAGGGCTGGTGAGTGGGGGGTGGAAGTAGGGGGCAGGATGTCGATAGCTAAACCATACAGGGTTTCTTTTTGGAATGGTGAAAATATTCTAAAGTTGTCTCTGGTGATGGTTGCACATATCTATGAATATTCTAAAAACTATTGAATTATACATTTTAAATTAGGAAATTATAAGGTATGTGAACTATATCTTAATAAAGTTGTTAAAATATATCTTAAATATGTCTGCATTTCTATCCACAGCACAGTCCAAGCCACTATCTTATCTTACTTAGTGCTGTAATATCCTAGGAATATCTTATTTTACTTATATTCTTGGTATGCCACTGATCTTTCTACACAGTATTAAGAGTGAAAGGTAAATAAACATTAGTTGAATCACCTCACATCGATGCTTAAAACATTTCAATGACTGCCAGTCACATCTGGATGGAGTGCAAGCTTCAGAAAACAACCATCACGGCCACGTGTGCTCTGACTAGTACCTGACTCTCCAGGCCACATCCAGCCGCTCCTCCACTGCTCTGCGTGCTCAAGTTCTCCTTCATCCCTGGACAGGGTGCTTGCCTCTCCTCCCACTTGCCACCTCTTCCCGGATGCCTCCTTAGCCACGTTGGTTTTATTCCAATTCCTCATATAGGACTCCCCTGATCACACAATTTAGTTTCCCATTTTATATTCTCTTTAATGTCTGGAAAATTAACCTAATTTGAGAACATTTATTTTTACATTTGATATTACTTTTAAATGTCTATACCATTAATTGACAGAAGCAGCCTATTTAGAGTTTATTCCCATATTATATCCTCCTCCAAAATGGGGAAGGGCAGGAGATAGAGGAGAAAGGAAGAGAACAAGAGGAGGAGGAAGAGAAAACAATTTGACAAAATACGAATTCATAGACCTAGGGAAAGGAGGCAAGAGAAATAAATGCAGGTATGTTGTACCACACTTTCAAATTTCAGTAAATCTGAGTGATTTAAAAATAAAAGATGGGAGAAACGGATTCCTGCTCCCGTAACCCCAGGGCTGTTAGAGCCAACAGAAAGAGACAAACTCCATTTTAAACATTACTAGGACAATGTCTGGCTTTTAACATATGACCTCCAAAATATTTGCTGACCAAATGAATGCACATTGCTCAAATTCTATTATTTAGGGAATGATGTTAAGTCAATTCTCCTCAGAATGTAGAACCAGGTGATGTTTGTCTTTCTTGAATTAATGGTATATTTCCTTAAATCAAATGACATAAACTAAATTTGACACCTTGACATCATTTTGCCTTATCAACTAGGGGGTTTAAAATGAAATAATCACCAAATTAAGAATGTGTATTAACTCAAGTTCATGACCAAACATCTCCTCATTATTTACTTTTATTTATCATTTATATACCATTATTATTTTGATTTGTATGTTTATGTAAGCAAACGTGACTGTGAAAAATGCTGGTCCAATGGTTCTCGCTATATAACAAATTACCTCAAAACTCAGTGCCTTATGACAATCACTTTATTTAGCTCACAATTTCATAGATCGGAACTTGAGGAAAGCTGGGCAGGAAGTTCTCACTTGAGGTCTCTCACAGGATTGTAGCCAGGTGTCGACGGGCTGTAGTCTGAAGGTCCGGCTCAGCTGGACATTCAAGAAGACTCACTCCCAACTGGCTGCTCAGCGGGGCTGTTGACCAAGGGTACCTATATGTGACCTCGCCAACCTGAAGATCTGAAGATATCGTCTCTTATATGGTAGCTTACGTCCTCCAGATGAAGCTTCCCTCTAGGGTCCTGGTGGTTATTTGCATTTTAGAACTGGATCCATGGGGAAGAATCACTGTATTTCTTCAACTTCAGTCTTCAACTTAGTGGTAAACTATCTACTTCCTTCCTTAAGTCAGTTGGAAGGAGACGTGTGGAGGTCCACCCTTCTCTCAGCTTCAACAGTACACCTTAGACTTCTGTCAGAGACTGTTTGGCTCAGAGTCAAGCATCACCTTCCTCTGCAGGTGCGAAGCCAGCTTCTGAGCATCTCACTGAGGGTATCTTGCAAGGAAATCCACCACAATCCTCAGTCTCCCTCCAGCACCCCAGTCATCTTTTCCACAAAGTGTCTTGAAAGCTGTCACGGACCCAACAGTAACAGAAATTGAAAAGTGTATTTTAATTGTTAGAAATATAGGAAAAAAATTTGGGGGCTGGAGACATTGAGAAAACTTTTAAAATTAGAGTTGCTCTCACTGGTATCGGTGGAATCTCAGGGGCTCCCAAGGATGCTCCACTGGTGTTTGGCAGAGGAAAGAACCTGGAGAGAAGAAGGCCATGGCGGGTCTTTAGGAATTCCGTCTCACGTAATCATGTATTTGGGTATTGCATAGGGTTTGTTTCAAGAAGGGTTTCTGCTGCTAATGTTTTGAAACCACTAACATATTTTATGTTCCAATAAATCATGTTTGTGTGTAACATCGATGTTACTTGTCCAGAAGTAAATAACCCCGAAGAAGGCATTCTCATGACTCCTTTGATCCTGTTTAGAGTTCTTATCTCTTAGCTGTGCCTCTTGTGCTGCAGAGGGCAGGGCTGCTGAATTAGCGTTTGCCTGAGTCATTTAACCCAATGTTGCAGGTTGGCATTTTGCACGGCTGTAATTTGAAAGCTGATATTTCACAAAAATCTTACAAAAATGAATGTCCTCTCCCTTACATACTTTTTGTAAAGGTTAAGTGCGTAGTGTTTCACATTTAAGTTGATTCTTAAATTGGTAACAAAGTTACTCCCTTTTTTTAGAGATGTCAACCACAATACATGGTTCATTAGAAAGTGACCCACAGTCTTTCTTGCTCTTAATGCCTTCCTTGTGGTATTTTAAATAAAAACCTATGCTTAACTCCCTCACCTAGAAAATTTACTGCCATTGACTTTTCTATGTAACAGTAAGCATTATAATTTACCTCTTTGTACCCACCTAAAATGATTTATTTTTCTATAAAAACTGAGCCAATCACTGGTTGAGGTTTAAATATGCATGCTTCTAAAGGTTTACCTTTGACCAACCACAAAAGATGACTCATGCAGACTGTAATATGCTGTTCACTGCCCATAATGTGAAAATCTGTATACTAGCTAACTGTTTATAGTTTGTAAGAATCAGAATGCATTATAAGTAATGGTTTACTAATTTTATAAGGTATAATCAAATGGAATGTTATAAAAATATGTGAACAGTGTATAGATTTACTGTGAAGATTTCCATTCCTAAATCAAGTAGGTGTCTCATGTTACATGGAACATTCAATCACACACACACAAGTGCATACACACACACACACACATACACACACATTCTGATTTAAATAAATGACTGAGAACTTTGGAGCTCAATCTTAATACACAAATAACACATTGTCTTCAGAGTTTCTCAATAATTCCAGCTCTGTGACAGTTTTCGTCTCCTTTAGGTCCTGGAAATGAATGTATTTACTGAAGCAAAGTGACATTATTAAAAGCTTTAAATTAAGCTATTTTATTTTCTTTCTCTGAACCTGATAATTAAAAAAAACCTTCTCTTTTGAACGCTGCACCCACGTGTGTGTGTGTGTGTGTGTGTGTGATTTCTGTGTTTCCCTCCACACTGACTGGCCCAGTTGTGACACTCTGGATTTGTGCCATTGAGAAACAAGGGTAGAAAGCAGTGGTGGGCTTTACAGCCTGTCTTTGTCGTTACTGAAATAGTTAATGCAAATTCTGGTTAGTGTAACATTCACAGTGTTTAATTAGTGAGAGTATCAGTGCAAACTACACCTCTTTACGAGTGAGCATGAGAGAGGAAGCAGACCCCTACCAGATAATTCCTCCATACGTTCATCCTTCCCTGTCCTCGCTGTCTCTTCCTCCACTCAAAACTTGATGCTGCAAGGAAGCTCCCATCTTTCCACGTCAGGAAATACAGGGAGTTTCTGAGCAACAACTTCTTGACTAAAATATTTTATGTTTTAAAATGTTGACACCTGAACCAGAACAACAAATGTTATTAGAAGCCTGTGTTTTGTCATACCTTGTCTTCCCGACCCAAAACTACAGCTTTCTCTCCAAACTGCGAGACAAGGTGAAAGCTAACAGACTGTTGGGCAAAGCACTTGCATAGTCAAGTGCAATTCTGAAAAAGTGAGGGTAATACGCTATGTTCAATCTTTAAGAATACTGGAAGGCTTTATTTTCCATTTGGCATCACATACAGGAAGGAGAATATTAGTGTTGGCGTCACACACGCTTTTCAAATGGATGAAATACACTGGAATTCAATTACATCAGCTGCAGTGAGCTCCTTCAACAACTGCTGCTGTTTGGCTCAGTTTGAAGCAGTTCTGATAAACCTTTCCTAACCAAACAGCTGGAGTTGAATTGCTTCTTCACTTTTCTTAAGTGACTTTCACACCAAGCCTCATCTCATCCTAGTGATCGGAGTGGGATTTTATATTTTATTTTTCCTTCAAGCAAGCTGAGAAATCTTAAATTTGTAAATTTAAGTAAAGTTGAAATATGATAGCTTTAATTACTCAATTGTATCCCTTATTTTCACAAACTCTTTGATAGTAATAAGCAATAAGATATGATAAATATTTTTACAAGAAATAAAGTGCCAATAAATGACTCCAAAATAACATTGATCAGCCAACATTTTTCCTCAGAACAGATGTTCATATTTGAAATAAATATATCTATGAAAAAATGATAATTAAAAATATCTAGATAAATATGTGAAATCTCTGCAGAAAAATATGTTCAGGATGACATCAGTCACCGCCCCTTCCCTGCCCGGATGTTGTAGCTCATTGAACAGAATGGAACACAGAGACAATCTTTTCAGCAAGACAAACTGGACTAATTTATAGATTTCATAAAAAACAACATATCCTTGCAAAATTGAGGCAAATCCCCAGATATTTTGAATTATCAGATGTTGGTCAAACATCTGCATATATCACCAAAATTTTGGTATCCACATGGTGGTATAATGATGAAAACTGTAGACTAGGAGCCAGAAAAGCTGGATTCTGACACCAGCTGATGTAAACATGGCAAAGGTGGGGCTCAATGTCCTCTTCTTGTTAGAAATCTGTCCTTTCTAAGCTCTGCTAAAGTCTGCATTTACGTTTTACTTACATAAGTACAGCTGGAGGAATGAGCAGAGATGTACACATGCGTTTACTCGACGAGCTTTGCTTGTGTGTGGACGCTGATCAACATGGAACCAATTCCTACCACTTACTATTCTTAGTCACAAACATGAACAAGAACCAGGACGCCAACTACAGGCCCTGAAAAAATTACACTAATCTTGATTTCTAATTTTAGTTATTTTGAAGATTGAAACTGTGATTTCAAATGCGGTAAATTCAATATTTTACCATAGACAGCTAAAAACATGTTTCCTGGCATTTATCTGTTATTTTACCTCTTCCTAAAGTAGATTTTCTGAAATCAGAGTTGAAAAAAATGCTTAAACTATATAATACACACCTCAGAGTTAGTTATAATAACAAAAAGGAATTATTTTTCTTGTTATAGAATGGTTAAAAAGATCATGGTATTTCTATATTGTGGAATAATTCGTAGGCATTAAATAATCTTTTTGCATCATATTTAACAGCATGGGAAATGTTGACAGCATACTGTTAAAGAGACAAAGAGTAGAAGCTCTACAGAGAGTGACCCCGGTGTGTACGAATGTGTGTGTTTGTGACACAGAGGGCTCTGTGACAGTGTTGGAATTAATTGCCTTACCTGATTCCGAAACTTTCTACGTATTCTGTAGAGCCCTTCAGCCTGGAGCCGGCTGGGCCTTAGGGAATTCACTTGGAGCAAAACGCAGCGAGACACCGAGTAACAGGAAGGACGGAGTAAAGGGAGGAATGTGCAGCAGGGCTCCTCAGCAGCACGTGACCCGGGAACCAGGACCCATTTCTGCAACTTGTGGACAGTCCCTCAAGGGTGTCAGCAGTGTTGGCAAGGGGCAAACTTAAACCCGAAGGTCTGCCTTTACTCATTTGGGGCTTAGGTAACGTTGGTGACATTGTTCAGATGGTGACCTGGGAGCCGGAGGACCTGGACTCCGGGGCGTTGCATGAAAATCATGGACTAATTTTATTTCGCACCAGATGAGCCAAAAAGCAAATTGCTTGAAGCGTAATATCGCATTTTACCCATTATCTCATTATAGTAATCTAATTGATGTAGCTAGAATGTTATATTATTTCAGTTCGTGGCCTCTGTTAATTTTCTACTGAGGGAATCACAAGGATTTTTGCCCCTAAATCATGACCAATAACTACATAACTTCAGTTGTTCCTTGATTTTACTGGTCATTTCTACTTTTTAAAAACGTTAACGATAGTCATACAAGCAGTCGTGATCTAACACTGGCCTATATTTGGTGTATTTAAAGCAAAGTTAATATGAAAACATAGTATGATACTTGTGATGCCCAGTTTCAAAGCTGCCAAATTTTGCCATTTGCCAGGACCTACGCCTTCCACCACTAAGTCAAGAACTTACAGACCCCTCCATCCAGCTGTGGTCAGTCCTAGAGAAGGTGTTCTTGCCACAGAAAATCTACGGAAATTGAATTATGTTTAATGGCAAATTTATTCATGAACCTGGGTCAGGAATCACTGAGGAACTTAGGGCACTCTTTTGATAGCTCTATCCAGGAAATAAAGTCATATACAAGATGATCACTTTAAACACATAGAAATGGAGCAAACATAGTGCAGATTTTCAACCATGACTTTAAAACACAACACAAAACAAAAACACTAGAAACGTCATTTGTTATTAGGAAATCTTAGTATTTGAATTTTGGTGCATAAGAATAAACCATTCTTATTCTTCGTTTCTGTATATAGAATCTATGAACTTCTTGTATTCAGAATTGCATGATTAAAAATTGCAGCACACCAGTTCTTTTATTCCCTGATTTCTGCATTCTTGAATATACTGTCTGTCCTAATGTCAATCAACACCCCTCAGAGTGTCTTGAATGAACTTGAAGCCGCTTGTGTTAATTTCAATGAGTCAATTTCCTCCTGTGGGACCTGCTGTACTCCCCTCCACTGTTTTAAGATCCCATTCAGGGGCCTCTTGTCTTTCAACGTCCGTAACAGCCCTTCTCTAGCTTCAATTCTTTCTTGGCATCATGGTGTATTCGGATTTAGAGGAAGTGTGTGAGTAATTTACTGACAAATTAGAGATCTCGAACACATCTTTATTTATTTTGTAAAACACATTCATTGATTTACAGGCAGGAAACAGGAAAGTTCAGACAAAATAATTTTTGTTCACCTCCTGTACCTTTAAAAGGCACATTCCCCCTAAAATAGCATGAATTCAAGGCCAGAGTCTGAGTCTGTTTTTGGTATTTGACAGCTGATAGCCTTCCAGCCCCACCCTTCCTCTCCTCTTGCTATGGTTTGAATATTTCTCCCCCCGCAAAATTCATATTCAGTTTGACATTCTTAACCCCAAACATGATGGTATCAGGAGGTAGAGCCATCTGATGGGGCTTAAGTCACGAGGGTGGAGCCCGCACGATGGGGGTAACGCCTCATACAAGAGACCTGGCCAGGTCACTGGCCCTCTCCACCACATAAACTGACACAGTGAGAAGGTGCTGGTGTGAACCAGGAAGCCAGCTCTCAGCAGACCCTGCTGGCACCTGATCTCGGACTTCCAGCCTCCAGAACTGTGAAAGAGAAACTGCTGTTGTTTATAAGCCACCCAGTCTACAGTATCCTGTTACAACAGCCAGAACCCACTAAGACAACCTTTCTGCCTTGCATCTGGGCCAGCTAATAAGAAAGCCCAGGGGTTCCTCCAGGGGCTCTAGAGGGAAATTCACGCCTCACAAATCCAGCTCACGAGTGAACTTTTCCCCAGGTGCACTCCAGCGGAACCCACCCTCTCTGCCTCACTCAAACCAGCCCAGACCAGCTACGTCTGCCTGCCTCCCAGGCTCCCCTCTGAGAATAATAAATTCTGCTGGGGTGTGGAGTACCCTCAGACCCAACACTCGCTGTATGAAGTGGGAGGGGGTCTCTCTCACCTCCAGGGGTGACCACAGAATAAACACTTAAATTTCTGGGCTATTTCCCTGTGATTAGATCTCAATGTTGTGCTAATTATAAAGGGTGGAAAGTACCAAGTCGCTGGAAAAATAGGAGTTGTTCTTCTAGCAAGGTCACACAAAAAGTACTGTGAATTCACCTGACAGATCTCTTATTGTGCACATTTTTGGTCATTTTAGTACTTCAGATATAAACTTAAAAGGATGGCAACATACATGTTTGGTGTGAACTTTTGAAGTGAACCAAGGAAAGTATGTAGATATGTTATTTTACCAAGTGAAACAAATCCACATTTAGATTTATAACAGTAACCTTATGGAGGAACTACTCATTATATCACCTACTCTGAGTGTTTCAGAAAAAGAAGACCCGTGAATGAATATAAATCTATAACCAAATTATCAAAGGAGTTCAAATAATTGATTATGTCACCAGCAGAAATTACTGAGATTTTCAACCAGTTATTGAAGAAGAGAATTTAATTTAGTGGAAATCTAAAAGTCTAAAAATTTCTAAATTTTGGACATGAAATTATATTTATATATAGTTTTATATGAAAATATTCATTAAACTAGGATCCATAGATTAATATGCTTTCTTATTTTTGTTGTGACTAGATGTATAAATATGTGTGACTCACATCAATCCTTTATATATTATTTTCTTAATTTAAAAATGTATTAAAATTTGACAATTTTGTATTACAAATAAATTGGAATAGTATAGTAGTTTCTTTATTACTTGTCATGTAGAGACCTAGAAAGAAATTCTTCCAACCCATTTCTCCACTTCCATACCGACTTAGAAGACTCTGTTATCTTTGTGAATAAACTTTTAAAATAGATTTTGATCTACTTTTCATTTTCCATTTAAAATTACATGCGGGATATTGACTTTTACATCAAATTTTTTTTTTACAGATTCTACCTCTATGATGATTCATACAGCTTTTAAAATTGGCGCTCAGATTGGTGCGTGGTATAATTCTGTGGCTCTGAGAAGATACACGGAGCAGGTTTGTTTATAGACTCTAGACCCACATTTATACGCGTAAGGAAAATACATCACATGTTAAAAGTTCTAAAATAAAACACACACCAGGCAAAGAATTACATATTTCTAACAAAAAGCGAGTCAATATGGTAAACGTGGTACTGTCCTGTCTTTATTGTATGTTATTTATTGGAAGATTAGTCCCCATTCAATCTAATCCTTTGTTGTCTTACCCAACATTTAGTTGATTTTCTAAGACCCTCAATGGCTTTGACTGCCCTAGGACTTCAAGCCAACAAAAAATGCTTCAACCTGTTCCTTGTTAATTGTTGAGTATGACTACCAGATTGAAAAAACGCAGGACAAACTGTCCGTGTACCTGGATTTTAGACCTGCATCTGGTACTAACTAGCTTTATTCCTCAGATTGTTTTCATCTGCATAAAAGATGCCAAAGCAAGTTTTATCTAGAGACTCTGGCATCTTTAAAATTCTGTAGTTAGATTCTCCCTTATTTCTCCACCACTCAAGCATGTCAGATTATAATCTTTCTCTAAGGGATAGAAGGAAATAAAAACTATATGCAACATTTCTTTTTGATCTTGCAGTCTTTCTAAACAATAACCATTTCTATCTTTGGGGAAATACCATCTCTTCTGTCATTCACGGGTTGATCACTTTAGCTAAAACCTGATGTAGTTTAAATCCTCTTGTGCAACGTGTCTTTGCTTTATTAATGATTAGCAACAGCTTCATATAGAAATCTATTCAAGTTCAAAGTTGCTAATCATTTACCAAAGAAAGGAGTATTTTGTTAAAAAATTTGCAAAAAGCAAAGTTTTACAATCGACTGGTGTCACCACAACATCTCACTGAGATTCTTCTCATTAATTATATGTGAGACAAAAGGACATAATTCATAAAAGTGATTAATCAAGACATCCTCAGTACTCTTAGAGAAGGCAAATATGTTTTGTCTGTTTTGTTTTGTCTTTCAGCTCTAGAGCACAGAATGGATAAGTCAAAGAGGGCTGCTTTCATGTGCTCTGGCTTTGTGGTTTAGGACATCTAGGCCCTTTAAACAACCAACTGGTTTTCCAAGAGATTTGAAAAATGGAGCTTTATGTTTTGAGAATTGAAGAAAGCAACCTTTACGTGCAAGTCTGGATCTTTGAGAACTGAGAAGGAGGGTTGAGATCCTGAAGGTGATGAGGACTGGGTGAGCGCCAGTGAGTGGAGACGCCTCAGAGGGGAGATGGGCACCTTGTGCTGGGACTGTATGGTTTCCACGAGCCGCCCTGTGGCTGAGCTTTGCACAGAGGCTGTGATGCCGTGGAGGAGAGGAGTGACTTTAAATGGACCATCTCAAGCAGGACAAGGAGGAACTTCTTTGACACCCTGCTTTCAATTCTTTTGGATATATACCCCAAAGTGAAATTGCTGAATTATGTGATAATTCTATTTTTAATTTTTTGAGGAAGCAC
The DNA here is from genome assembly GCF_020826845.1 of Diceros bicornis minor. Lineage (NCBI taxonomy): Eukaryota > Metazoa > Chordata > Mammalia > Perissodactyla > Rhinocerotidae > Diceros > Diceros bicornis. The sequence continues at coordinate 916,840 of NC_080754.1, read as the reverse complement.
CGTACTGTTTTCCATAGTGACTATACCACTTTATATCCCCACTAACAGTGCACAAGGGTGTCACTTTCTATACATTTTTGACAACACTTGTTATTTCTTATTGTTGTTTTTTTATAGTAATCATCTAATGGGTATGAGGTGATATCTCATTGTGCTTTTGATATGCATTTTGCTAGTGATTAGTGATGTTGAGCGTCTTTTCTTGTGCTTACTGAGATTTGTGTACATTGTTTGGAGAAATGTCTATTCAAGTCCTTTGCCCATTTTTAATCAGATTCTTTGTTTTGTGTTGACTTTTAGAAGCTCCTTATATATTCTGGATATCAACCCCTTATCAAGTTATATGATCTATACCTTTATCAGGTATATGATTTGCAAATATTTTCTCACATCCGTGAGTTGCCTAGTCACTCTGTTAACTGTGTCCTTTGATGCACAGAAGATTTTAATTTCAATGTAGTCCAATTTATCTATTTTTTCTTTTCTTGCCTGTGTTTTTGCTGTTATAGCCAAGAAATTATTGCCAAATCCAATGTCGTCAAGCTTTTCCCCTATGTTTTTTTTTACCAGTTCTATAATTTTAGCTCTTATATTTAGGTTTCGATCCATTTTTAATTAATTTTTGTATATGATGTAAGGTCAGGGTCCAACTCCATCTGTTTGTGTGTGGAGTTCCAGTTTTCCCAACACCATTTGTTGAAGAGTTTTCTTTCTCCACTGGATGGTCTGATTTCCCTTGTCTAAAATCATCTGGCCACATATACAAGTGAAATCATTTTAATTTCATATAAATTATATTTTGGTCTCAATTTGTATCCCTAATTAATACCTTCAAATTATGCTGAATTCTAAATAATAAAAAGTGAGACTTACAACTTTTGAAAATGTAGGCAAATCAGAATGTCTTAAAGTGATATTTTCCCCCACAGTACATTTTTTTTGTGGCATTTTTTAAAAAGCCAATGCTACTTTTTGAAGATTAAATGAAAGACTGAATCCATTTTAGAACTAAATTAAAGTCTTAACATATTTTATACTTTGGAAAATATTTATGCGAATGACTAAAGACATAGTACCTTTATAGAATAGAATCTGTTGGGATGACCAAACAAAAGGAAAAAACTATGCTATTTTCATATTTCTCTAGAAGGTGACTGTGACAGGCTACTGGGGCCTCCTGAAAACAGAAGCCTCTGCCTCAGCTCTGCTGTCAGTCGGAACCTAGCTGCACCTCCAGCAACCAAGACAGGCCCACCCAGCACACCCTCCAGGAACGCAGTCTCCCTGCCCTGAATCTGTTTCAGCACATCAGTCAATTACTTGAGACCCCTCGCCTAATGACAAAGTAAGAGCCCACACGCAGGATTGGGGTTGGGGTTGACAGAGTCTGAGTCATTCACAGGAGTGCGAGAGGTTGTGTTCTGAGATGAAACCACAGAGAGGCAGACCCCTCTGGCATCCGTCTGCAGGGAACGTTGAATGACTAAACTCAGGAAAAGAGCAAAACCCTGAGAGCCCATCTAGAACAGGACAACGTGAGAAACTGACACTGAACTGACAGGTCAGAATGTCTAGGGGCGCCTGGGATCTCAGCTACACTTGGGAAGTAAACCAAGAGTGATCAACAGACTGGGTCACAGTCTCAGGAAAATGAAAATCAGGAGGAGAGAGCAAGAGAGAGAATGAGAATAGAAAAATGCAGATGTATACTCCTCCACACGCAGGAAGGGAATACACCACACACACGCACGCACACACAGAGAGATGCACACACACACAGAGAGACACGCACACACACACAGAGAGACACGCACACACACACACCTTAGGTAACAGGTGAGAAGGAAAACCTAGGGCAGCAAAAGACTAAATGACATGTTGGAGAAGAAGTTACCGTCTAGGTCGGCGGTGGGCGGGGAAGGCCTCAGCCAGGCGCTGACGTCTGAGTTAAGGCCTGAAAGAGGCGACGGGTCCAGCCAGGCGCTCAGCTCTGCGCTGAGGCGAGCGCTCCAGACAAGGAGAACAGCCAGTGCGCAGACTCGCAGGCTGAGCCCGCGCTGGGTGGCCGGGGAGGACTGTGGAGGCCGCGTGGCTGGTCTGAAGGAGCAGGTGGGGAACAGCGGGAGGGGAGTTTGCGCAGGTAACTGACGCCCATCACAGAGCCTCGCCGAGTTCTGTGCTTGAGCGAGGGAGGGAACCTCTGGTGGATTCTGAGCAGCAAGGTAGGGCGAGGGTGTGCTGAAATGTGTCACTCTGGCTGCCTGCTGAGAACAGGCTTCCCAGGTCTAGACGGTCGTCTGACCGGGGCTCCGAGGCCGAGTCACATGTACTTCACAGGGGGTTACAACGTCATAGACATTTTCAGAGACAGAGGCAAATTTCACCAAAGTAGTTTGTTGTGTGAGACCAACAGCCTTCCAGGTGCGTGAGAGAACAGGGAAAAGGCAGAGTGTCTGCAGTCACGTGCACAGACTGGACAAAAGTCAGTCCAGATTGAGATTCATTTCCATGGAAACAAATGGCTACCTAACAAGTCATACTTTCACCTCAAGCTTAGCATAACTTGCAAGTTTAAATGAGATTGAAAATAATTGAATTCTAATTCACTTTCAAGGGAGATTTTCTATCATTAAGCACTTCACTGGCAATAAGATTTTGAATGAAAAGAGAAAAATTCAATCTGTTTTTAAAGAAAAACATCAGAGGACATAAAAATTCATAAACGTGCAAAAGACTTCTCTATCCTACCATCTGGGCTGTTATAAAGATGGTTTTACACAAATTCTATTGCAGGTGCTGGAGCTGAAAGCTCTTGGCATCTGATAGTTATAAGAGCAATAAATGGTATATTCACAGAGCATAGAAAATATGCAGAAATATAAGCATGCCGGGTATTTATAGTCATATCTGTACTTTGCTGTCGTTTAGGATTGTACGAAAACAGATGTTAGAGATAAGTGTGTTCTGAAAGAACACACTGCCTCACATATGACAATAATATATCCTTTCTTTATTAAAGATAAGAGTTCTGAAATAATATATGCAGCTGCTGTGAATTCATATGGTCCTTTCGATATTAAGCTGTCAATATTCATTGGCTTATAGTTGTTTTCACTTGTCTTATGGATTCCCTTTCTGCTGTGCTAAGCTGTCTGTTATGAACTTAGATTTATTTATAAAAACACCTTCCGCTTGGCTGGAGACAATCAGGATTTGGACTGTAATGGCATTTCACTCCTCCTCTGGCTCCCTGTGGAGAGGGAAGTCTTGATTGACCTTCATGGACCTGTTTAGGGAAGGCTGCTGTTGACCGGCTGCGCTTGATGAGGTGATCTAATGCCACAGGAAGAGTGAGACTGAAAAGGAGGTAATCATGTTTGGAAAAGGGTAGGCTTATTCAGCCAACGGAACAGAGAAGAGCAGAGCAATGTTGGGGATTGTGTTCGCCTTTAGCACAAGGGAGAAAGGGCTTGAAAAAGGGACACTGATTCAAAAGCCTCCAAGAACAAAATTTTTATATTAGTTTAAATGTAAACAAGGACCAAGCCTCACAGTTTCTACATTGCATCCTGTGTGGTAAGTGACTGGCCACTACTGAGCAAGGGAGGAGTTTGTGTCACATTTGAGATTTCTGCTAGAACCAGTACCAGGCATACATTGTGCATGTATAACATTTAAGCTGCAACTGTAAAATACACATCAGTTGAGGTTAGTATGAGTTAAAGTGACAAACGCTGGTAAGGAGACAAAGGGAAGATTGATGGAACTGTTTTTCCTTCCTTAATCTTTATTTAGTTACGTGAATTTGATTTCCAAACAGGGTGCTGTGACCATAGAAAGACTTGTAGTGAAAATAATAGACTTAGCAGAGAACACTAGTGAGCTTCCAGAAATTTAAAATAGTCTTAAATTAGAATCCTAAAGCTGGTTAGTTCCATGCAGGTGTTCCAATCGTCTCAAGAAACAATTTCCTTCATAACTGTGGCCAATAACCACCCACCCGATGTAAGCCTTTACCCTTAACTAAGCTACCTCTTAAATTACCCCCGTTCACTGAATGAACGTCACACTTTTCTGTTAGATGGTGGGAATAAAGAGGAGTAATGCCTATTTCCTTCCTTCCAGGAAATATCCTCTCGGAAACAACAGCAAAACAGTAAAATGTGAGTTCTCTTACCTCCTCCTGGAGATAAGCACAACATATTGTGAGGGCAAAGTAGGAAAGGTTAAGAACGGATTTATTTTTCTTTGGCTGGGGTTAAGCAATTAACTGATAGATGGCAACTTGCCCAGAGAAAAGTTACTGAATTTCTGGACCTGAACTTAGGTTGTGGCATTAGAACAAGTGGATGAAGACTGAGGTAACCAAGACATTGAAGGAAATCAGAGAAACACAGGACAGTCCCAGGAAGGAACTCTCTCAGCCTACAGTATGTCTGAAATAACCTTACTATCCAGACCCATAATTCCTTAGTGAGTAGGCAGTTGGTTGTCATCTGATCCCACATGCAATAGGACTTGTTAATAAAAAATATCCAAAACTTAGAAGTGAATGGGGAAAGTAACTGCAGGTCCTTTCAATATCATACAAGAGCACTGCCTGACAAAATCCCCTGAGGGTTAATTGACTAGAAGAATCTAACTTTGTTTAACTTGTATTTGCTATTGATTAGAAAGCAAACTCTACTTGTGGTTAATTTGTAGAGAATTGAAAATGTGAAAATGATTCTTCTACCTCTGGTAGAGAAGGTATTTCTAAAGGTTATGGTTTAATTCCCTTTGAGGACACTGACCAGTTTTGTATCTCATTGAGCAATCTTATTTTATCATTCTTTGTTTTCCATTTACATCCTTATTTAAATCAAGCTTTTTGCCCTGCTGATTCCATCCTTAACAAGTTAAGTAAAATTCAGCCATATACTAAGTATGAAGTACTTAGTACTTACATAAGAATCATATTTTTAACATTTTGAGAATTAAGTCTTGCTGTATCTTGAGACAGTCTGAGGGGACCCTTGGCAGGCGACGTAACTGTCAGATAAGTCCCATGGCCGCAAGTTACAACTACTGTAATTTACCCCCCGTTCTTCTTTTTATTAGTTTTCTTTCGCCACATAAAAAATTGCCACAATCTTAAGCAGCTGAAAACAACACAAATTCATTATCTCGTAGTTTCCGTGTGTCAGGAGGCCGGCACGGCACGGCTGGGCTCTGTGACTAGGGTCTCGCGTGGTTGAGTCTGAGGAGTCATTTGGAGCTGTACACCCACCTGACGCTCACCGTCCTCCTTCAGGCACATTCAGTGGTTGGTCTGATTCATGTCCTTACAGCTGTAGGTCTGAGGTCCCTATTTTCTTGCTGGACGTCAAACAAAGACTATTTTGGCTCCTTTTTGGCTTCTGGGGGTCCCACCATCCTTGCTATGTCACCTTCTCCATAATACGGCATTTGCTCCTTCAAGGCCAGCAAGAGAATGTCTCTGTTGCTTCCAAACTTTCACTGGCCCTATCTCTTACCTGTGGACCACGAATTAGGTCAAACCCATGCAAACAATCCCCCTTTTGATTAACCTAAAGTCAATTTATTAGTAACCTAATCACATCTGCAAAAATTCCCTTCAGACTATAGCGTATCACAGAAGCGCTAATCTCACATTCCTGCTCACATTCAAGGTAAATATGTGAGATGATGGATGTGTTAATTAACTCAGTAGGGGGAATCCTTTCGCGGTGCATATGTGCATCAAATAATCCCATTATACATTCTAATATCTTGCAATTTTATTAGTCAATTATACTTCAATAAAAGTGAAAAAAAAGACAATGTGGTTTAAAGATAGATCAATGGAACAGAACAGAGTCCAGAAATATACTCACATATATCCAGACAACTGACTTTTGACAAAGATAAAAAAGGAATTCCGGGGGGCCGAACTCATGGCGTAGTGGTTAAGTGCACATGCTCCGCTGCTGGCAGCCTGGATTTGGATCCCGGGCTCGCACGGATGCACCGCTTTCAGGCCATGCTGTGGCGGAATCCCATTTAAAGTGGAGGATGATGGGCACAGATGTTAGCCCAGGGCCAGTCTTCCTCAGCAAAAAGAGGAGGATTGCCGTGGATGTTGGCTCAGGGCTGATCTGCCTCACAGAAAAAAAAAAAAAAAAGGAATTCAGTAGACAAATGTAGTCTTTTGCCAAATGGTACTAGAACTGTTGGTATTCATATGCAAAACAAGTAAACTTTATCCATACCCTGAACCATACACAAATATTTAATTTAAAAGGATTACAGACCTTATTGTAAAATTTTAAACTTCTAGAAGAAATCTTGGTGACCTCAATTAGGCAAATATTTCTTAACTAAGACACCAAAAGCACGATCTACAAAGAAAAAGGTTGGCGCTCTCCATCTGTGCAGCTAGCCTCACTTGTCCTCCATCTTGTCCCCTGGACAAACACCTCCTCCACTCAGGGACTCCATTGCGCTCCACCCGCTTCCCCTCCCTGTACTGCAGCCTGGAGACTCTCTCTAGGTAGTAGGCTGGGACCATGGTAGGACTCACCTCATTGGTTTCCCCTCATTCAGGGATCACGGCCTTTCATTGTCTGATGTCCACTGCCTTGTGAATTGTTGTTACCTATATTTCCATTTGTTGGTTGCTTTAAGTGGGAAGATAAATCCTGCCTCTGTTATTCCATCTCCTACTCTAGATTCTTGAGTCTCTCCGCTTTCCTGTATCTTCGTCTCTCCATCTTTCTTTCACCACCACGTCCTGCAGGAGCCTCTGCTGTGATTTTGAATTCTGGTACCACCATTGATCTCTAGGTGCCTCATTTTCATGATCTATAAAATAGGAACAAGAATAATATCTAACAGACTTGAGCATGTCAAGGATTAAGTGAGATAATAAGTTTAAAGATAGTAAGTCTTATTGTTCTCATATGGCTCTTCCTATCTTGGATTTTTACCCTCTTTATCTAAGATTACATCCATCTAAGAAGATGAGTGAGGCCATGGTTGTGTGAGCTGCTTCAATTGCAGGGGTACAGCGGCTGCTGTTTCAGGTCAGCCACAGTTACCAAATTGCTAAACTTTTCAAGTTTTTCAATGATTTTATTACAATGTGTGGATGTGGGGCAAATGGGACCTCAGAGAGCCCAATCTGATGGTCTGTGATGATCTGTGTGAGAGAGAATAATATTTTGCACTATGAGACATTGAAAAATAGACATAATAAAAGTAGTTTGAATAGAGAATCTATGGGATTTTGTGTGTTCTGAGTAATAACAAGAGAGTAATAAATGAAAATTACTATGATTGACCAATTTAAAGGAGGGAGCGTCGTCATAAAACGGGGAGAAAGAAAAATTCAGATTTGACATGAATTGGAGAGATGCAAATCAAGTGATGAATGTTAAGTTAAGTGAGAAATTCAAGTGGATACATCAATTTATGAATATACAGAGCAGAATATAGGTCTCAGGTAGAAAAAATCAGAGTTTCCAGTATATAGATGATATTTAAATTCATGATGTGATAACATAGAAGGTTGATTATCAAAGACTTATAAAAATCATGGTTCTTAGCCAACACCAAGCATAAATAGTGATTCTTTTGATACAGATAAATACACTCAATTATGAAATAACTCAGATCTTTCAGATACAGTTTCAGAAAAAAAATTATTGCTCTTACTTTACTGTGCCTTGTGGTCTTGGATTAATGGGCAGGTTCTGAACAGTGTGCATGGAAACCTTTTGAAAAGAAGCCATTTGCTTTGGGGCTACTCATTGTCACATATAAAAGATGTTTACTTGCCTACCTCCTGTTCTCCAGTCAACTATTCTCCAAAAAACATCTATAAATTCCCAAGTGTACATACAACAAGCAATCTAGGCATACTGGTAGATCCTGATGAAAAGGCATTTCTTTCCAAGTAGAGAATACCACTCTTATCTTTCCACTAGTAAACATCACTGCGTGTTTATAAGTAAGAGTCTTGGATCAATCATTCATACCCTAAATCTCAGAGAAAGGAAGTGCTGCTGTTATCAACTTCTTGTGTAATTTAAGGCCAATTTGACTCTTTTTTTCCCCTGGCCAATAATTTTTACATCATTGGTGGGTTTCAAATCAGTCTCCCTAAATATTTTCTCATTTGGTGAGTATAGGGGACACCATGTAAATAGGTTTTGTTTTATTTAATTCTCTTAATGAATATACAATTTTTTTATCTCCCTGACAGGGAGATTAAAAAGTTACACTACCATGTTCATTCCTTCCCAATAGAAATGAACTTTTCCCACATTTCCAGTAATTAGAGTAGTGATTAGAGGCCATTATTCAGTAAATTGTGATTCTATCTGGTTTATGAACATAAGCACATCATGGTATCATAATATAACCTTTTACAGACATAAGTTTCAGGATATCTTGTGTCATTGTCCATTTCTCACCACACAGAGACAACATGGCCTTGATCCTGTCTGTGTCCAATCCCAGCTGAATCACAGGAGGGGGAATTTCTCTTTTCATCTTTGGCAGCTGGGACACTAGAAAGCAAGGGTAATTCCATCCTCCCCAGTGGCATCTTGTCACAGTTTAGGCTATCTGTAGTGTCCCCAAACTGCACTGCCTTAGCCTGGGTCCTTAACCTTTCTGACACAAATCTTTAGAATAGTTGAGACCGTCCTTTCTGAGTGAAGGCTTAAGCCCTCCAGCAGAACTGTGAGTGGATTTAGTGTTTCATCAGTTTGAACTCAGGCAACTCACCAATTATTCATTATCTTCCCTAACTGACTGCGGATACAATTCTCCTAAAGTAGTGTCCCCATTACATCCCTAGAATAGTGAGCAAGTCAACTAAAATTCCCATAGCTCATTTTGCCTAACACGTCCAATTGTAATCAAGTCACCACGTATGTTGTTACCCCGGGGTGTTTGGGGCATATGACTGGCTGGGTGCACCTGCAGAAGAATTGTGTAGCCCACTAAACTCTCCACTGAGCAGAGTCTAACCTTACATATAGCTCAGGGTGTGTTGCCACAAATAGCACATCTGTATCTCAAAAGGAGAGTTATTTGTGATACGTGGCCACCAGACCAACCTGAAATCCCCTTTCCTTGAGGCTACCCAGCTTCCATGCCACTTTTCACGCAGGCATTTAGTCTTCACTCACATTAATATCTCCAAAGGAGCAAGTCAAGTGCCGACCTCTGGGAAGGTGGCATCAACTGGCTTCCCATCGCACCCAGGCAGCTGCCTGTCATCTCGTTTAAAATCCACACCACGTGCAGAAGCTAAGCAGCAGGACTGAAGTATAATATTTCTCTCATGATATATTTAAAAGAACCTAAATAGTAAACATATCCACAAATCATGAACCCAATGTTAGTTCTAACTGGTTGAATCATTGGGGCCACTGCGAATCTTTTCTCCAGATTATTTAGATCAAGTTTTTAGGCAGAAGCCATGAATTAGCACAAGTCAATTTCCATTCTTTGTACAAAGCAGGTAATATGGTTTTTCCTACATTTTCCATTAATTAATATCAGATTGTAGAGAGAGTGAAAAGTACTATTCTATTAAAATAATAAAGTTACCGCATCTTTCCCTGGGATTACAACCTACATATGAGTGTCCTTCACACTTGCCATAAACTCCTTTTCTCCCTATTTTGACCCATAACCTTCCTTCCTTGATGGGGTGCTCTGGTTTGGACACACTGCTTACCTGCACACAGACAGAAACATTAATAGCAATTTGCCTCATCTGGTCCTGTCTTTATCCTGCTTCCAGGAAGAAGTCTTAGGACTTGGTAGATAAAAATTATAGGACTGTCCTTGCCACTTGGTGATGGGGACCATCATAGTTATATCAAAATTAGCTAAAAGGGAAGAAATTTCATGGCACCCTAAAGTTCATTTGAGCAGAATCACTGACAATGGGAAGCAAATACGATGCATTCTGAAGCCGACTACTGCTTCATAGGGAGACACGGCTCGTCACCTAGCCACATAGGATGTCCCTGAACAGGCTGTATGGAAACACTGTGCCTCAGAGGCCCGTGCAGGAGAGCAATGCAGAGGGAATTTATCTACCAGCTCCCTCCCTTCTCTTATGTCCCACTGGTCAAATCTGGTGTTGTGGGGAGATAGACTGGTCCCTTTGGCAGCTGGTGGGAAAGGCTTGTCCCATGTCATGCTATGTGGTACTTGCACCAGAATCTAGAATAGTGGGAGAAGCCAGGGACTCCAGGTGTCAGTCCTAGTGGTGAACCCAGGTGTCCCACACAGGCAGTCAATTGCCCTGGAGGCAGGTTGGTTGGAGCAAGCTTTTCAGTGACCAGTACAACAAGGTGGGAGAACATCGACCAGATGTTAGGACAATACTGAGCTCTGGTTATCAGGATCCTATGGTATCCTGATAGTCTAGAGGATTAAAAGAGAAGGTTCTGAAACAAAAGCAGGCATATATGGGCACGATTTATGACAGAGATGACTTCTGTGGTGCTTGTAATGCTCAATTTATTGATCTGGGTATTAGTTACAATAGTACTGACATTTTTTGTTAAACTGTATTTGTCAAATTGACTGTTAAATTGTGTTTTTGAATAATATATTGAATTAAAAATAAAACAAATGCTCACAAAAAAAGAAAATTCACTGACAGATGTAGCTCATAGATACTGTACTTTATGCATCAATATCGTTCAATAGGTGTCAATACTATCAATACCATCCTGGTGAAGGTAAATGCACCTGTTGCCTTAGGGCCACCAGATCGAGGAGCTAAAAAGAAAATGTGTAAGGCTGGAGAGATAGGAAGTGTAACTGCATTATCACTAACCCCTCATTCCCGTCTCCTGGTTGTAGCAGCTGTTCCCATAGAGTCCTTCCTTCACACCTTTTAGATTCAGTGTCAAGACGTGTGCGTTTAATTGACTCAGTCAGCCTCTCAGACCTTTCTTACCACCTCTTTTAAGTAACACACAATATTTAAAATTGCTTAGTCAAAGAAACCACTACTCAGAGGGTATTAAGGAATGTGATATATCTGTTTAATATATTTTCTCACCTATGGCTATACATTGGTAACAGTAGATTACGTATGTTGATCAGAGGAACTATAGTCTAGGGAGCCACACTGATGGCCTATTTGCTATTCCAAACTTTAATTGTATTTTCCACAGTTGCTTTTGAAACTAAATAAACGAAGCATAGAGTTAAAAAAAAAAAAACTATCAATTTCAAACAACACCCATTTTGTCGACTCCTGTGGCTTCTGGTAGGAGTCCATGCCTTTCAGCAAAGTGCCGGCCCCTGAGCAATGAGAACTCTACCTCGCGCCATCTTGAAGAGATGTCTTTCCTGTCGGCATGAGCAGAGAGCAGCAGCTCCTACCACATTGTTGGTTTCCTTGATTTGAGGTCCAGGTTTGCACAGTCTGAGCACACTCAGGCCTACTTGTTTCATGAACTTGGATAACTAATTCTAGAGATTTGACTGAGGTAATGACTCAGAATTACCCTGGTTCCTTCTATAAATTCACAGAGAGACCTCCGTAACTGAGTGACTCTAACAGGAGTGGTGGTGTCCTCTAGTTCGCTAGGACTCCCTCGTCTCACTGTAGCATAAAGCCTGTGGCTACACAGAAGGATCTGCAAAGGTCCAAACACTTCTCGGATGGAGCCCGACTCCACCTGCATGTGCTGATACAGTGCTCCCAGCTGCACCTGGTGTGAACTGTGGCTCTTCCTTCCCCTCTGGGGTTTCACACTGTCTACCCAGTATAATGCAATCAATTTCCAAAACAGATCTTCAACCTTCTGTTCTAGAACACTAATTGTGGACCAAGCAGCATGACTGGCTTTGCTGAAAAGGAAACACAGGGTTCAGACCATACTGGGATGGGGATAGGGAGATAGCTTGAGAGCTCTGTCTCAGGACTCTGCGGGCAGTGGAGAAACAGGTCTGGCACTCATGAGCTCATAATCAGATTCTCCTCATCATGGTTCTGGATATATCATCCCCATTTCATCAGTGAGCATGGTTGTGTTGCTCTGTCTCTGTTGAACTTTCTCCAGCTTTACCTGAGGCGTGGGAGGTATTTCTGGGCTCAGAATTATCTACATCCTTCAGTGGCTGAGGAGTCTCCTCCAATACCTGGTAACAAATTAGAAATTGTCTCTCAAATAAGCTATAAAAGGGGCTGTGTCAGGCAATTTTAGAGCTCAAAACACAGGTAGCTTTAGATGAATTAAATTAATTTCTGCCGGAGGATTCAGTCTGCATGAGCTCTGGTTGCAAACACATTTAAAATCTTACGAGCCATTGAGTTGTAATGTACCAGTCAGAGTTCTTGAATAACTGCCTTTTATTAATCTTTTAATATTTCTGCTCAGAACTCAATTCTAATTTAGAGTTCATTTTGGTGGCCTTATGTATAGAAGCCAAAAAATTCCTAAGTGGCAAGTGGGGTTCATTAGAACCCAAATAGTCCCACTAGACACTTGGGATATTTTTAATGGAGAGGGTAGAAAACTGTAATTGTTTCCCACATTTTCAGGGATACTCATGGTTGTACTGGCACACGTAGTTACTCAAAATTTCACAAATTGGGCTTAACCTTAATGTTTAGCTGGGTTCTTTAGCCATACGTTTCTTGTCACATGGTTGACCCCAGTCCTTAATTCATCAGCACTTATTTCCCTGAGGAGTCAACAATCATGGCTGCACCAGTGCAGTGCACTCACTTACACTTAATGAGTTGCAGGCTCAGGTAGCTACAAGACCAGGTTAAGACTGTACTGCTGAATTCAAATATCTTGAGTCAAGACCATAAAGATATAACTCATATCATTCATGTATTTACAGCCATGATGCCTTTTGCTAGATCCAGGCTCTATTGCAGACTTCCTTAATCCTTCCATTAAAATTTCATTCAGAAATTTCTCCATGAAAAAGTGGTGTCAAGATACAAAATTAAAGGATTAGTATCTGTTTCAACTTTTTTTTAAAAAGTGAAGAGGAGAAAAGTCATCGTCATCTTGTTTGGTCAAGAACTCAACCCACAAAGTACAATGATTGAGGTAGTCTGCTATAAAGAAAAAAATAGGAGTTTTGGAATCTGACATAAGTGGGATTCTATCTTGTCTACTCCACTTAGAAACTATGTAATACTGAGAAACTTCATTGAATTATCTAAACTATATTTATCACTTTTTTTTTTTACCTAAAAAAATGTGGATGATAAAACATCTTATCTTGCAAGGGTGCTGTAAGAACTAGAGAGAATTTCTGGAAAGGGTGTGTTCCAACCTAGAACATGGTGTTATTAATATCAATAAAGTAAGACAATACTTAAATGGGGTAAGATAGAATAGACTATTTAGAAATAATTACTTGGTGGATTGAGTTAAATAACCAGTCAATTCTGTTCATACACAGATCTTAAATACACAAGATCAATTGGCTGTTTTAATCAAATAGACAGATAATGTCAGTATCTAGAATGACAGAATTGAATACTAAATTCTTGTTGCTCATATTTTAAGCCAAGAAGATGCATTTTCTTCAATGATTTTCTTTGGTACCTGAATTGGTTATAAATTCAGGGAATTTTAATATTTTATTATGGCCTTATACAAGTGAATATTTTGGAATTTAGCACCAATAATAAAAAATAATATTTCTATAGACTGATCATCTCTACTTTTCTTCCTGGAGTTCAAAATATTGATTAAAGTATTTTGGAATGAGGCCACATCATGCCTGTATAACTCCTTGATTTTATTTTAGATAATTGACTTATGAAAGAATCATAAGGATTCTGTAAAGGAGAATCTTCCCAAGAACAATAATTAGACAGATTTCTACCTGTATTAATTTACATACAAAACTTAGGGTTCACAGTTGGTCCCAAGAGGAGGGACTCAGTATGGAGAGTCTGTTTACTGGTCTCCCTCCTCCCACAGAAGACATTTTCTTACCTGCCTCCAGGCAGGCCTGAGGGGCAACAAGGGTGCTGCCAAGAATGCTGGTCCCGAGGGTTCTGGCTGGTTGGGCATGAAATAGCGCACAACACAGACACCTTCGAATGAGCAGGAGTAATTCAGAATCCCCCTTGCTCAGACGCCGTTGACACTCCAGTGGACTTTTTGCCTCCTGGTAGCAAATTTCCATCTCCGTGTTTCTATAGGTTACTCTGCACTGTCAGTGAACCCAGCATTTGCCCTCCTTTTGGGCAAAGGTTTATTCATTGTGCTATTGCGCCTCTTCACTCCTCTTGGGAACCTGTAGCATCTTCTGCCCACCTAGATTAATTCTTTATGCCAGGGGGTCTGCTCTGCACCCTCACTTCCTACCTTTTAATGAAAACATGATGACAGCAAACTGATAATTCTGAGATTACTTTGATCCTAGAATTAACATTTATTTTCAATAATACTGCTTTTAACGTATTTTACTATTACCACCAGGAAAATTTATGCTTAAATTTATACTATAATTTTCAACTGTTAATGAATTTATTTTCTTATGTTTTAAAACTATAGCAATGCATATGTACATAAAACTCTGCTGAAATATCTAATGTCACTAAAAGTTATGTTAAATGAAGATACAACAGGATTATCTCTAAACATAATAATTTTTAAGGAAGTTTTGTGCTTGTGTCACATTGTGGTCCAGTCTTTAATAAAATAGAAAATTAAATATGAAGGTATGAATATACGAAAGAGTGCATTTAAAACTATAATTCTCCTCTTCCACAAAGCTAAGAATTTGACAGGAGTATAAAACAAAGGCAAGCAAAGAAGTAAAGGAAAAAAAGAGATTTGGGAGATGCACAAGTTATCATTTAAAAAAAACTACTGGGTAACAGAAACAGAAAACATGAGTTTATATCACTAGAATGGATTTCTTCCAAATACCTTTCTATCTCTCCCACTAAGGAAATAAATAATCTGTCACTTGACTTAGAAAAACTGATATGGAATTTTATATAAATAAGAAATCATAGACTTCTACATGTTCAGAGAACAGTGGTTTAAATTCAAGTTGTGGAAAACCCCAGAGGCTGTCGCTCCCCGATTGAAGGGCTCCAGAGAAGGGCTTCTTCATCCCAGAGCCACAGGAGCCCCATCAGCTGAGCCTCCCCATGCGGTCCAGTGGGCGATTCTCCGGCGGGAGAAAGGCAGCGGCTGTCAGCTGTGCACACAGGTCTCCCACTTCCCCGAGAAGGGGATCGGTGCCTGTACCTCATCAGACCAAAGGAAAAGAACCCCTCTACAGTCCTTTCTTGGGTGGAGAAAATGTCCTAATAAACTGGGGACTTGGTGGGCAGGGAAACAGAAATTATCTGAATAAGTACTTACTGAACCTGGTGTGCTATGCTAACTTCTTTTACGAATACATTAAAAGCATAAAATTTAGTCTCGCCTTTATGAACCTTACATTCAAGAGAAGATAAACCCCCATGAAACAAGTATTCAAGTTCTAAAATGGGCTGTAGAGGAAGATGAGATATTTTATAAAAATAAAATATATATGAAAAGCAAATTTAATCTGCCTTCAGATTAAATATTTCTTAGTCTTAGATTTTACCCACTTGAACACACTGACAAAGCTTTAGAAAAATACTTTATTTTCTGATTTTTGGTCAAAATTACTAATCAGAAAGTAACAATGTACATAATGATGTCTATTTTGCTTTTATTATTGAGCAATTAAGCCAAACACATACTCTATTAATCAGTCCAGTGAGCATGGAAGGAGTTGCTCTCAGCAAGACCCTCTTCTCAGACCTCCATCGGCTGCTGTAACAGAAGTCCACTAGATTGCAGAGCATCGTGTGTGCAGAGTAGGGCTGTCCCGCCGTGTTTTTGTGTGTTCACTTCCACAGGGGGAGAAAGAGAAAGACCGCCTTCTGCACTATAATACAGCTCTCAGTATTTGGCCCTCCGCAGACTTTCAGATCCCTGGATAAGAGACATTTTATTAAAAACGGAAAATAAAACTGGCTTTCAATTTTGTCAGAAGTGAAAAGTAAGATTATTGATTCATAAAGTAGAAGAATGATTCAATGCTAATGGCCAAACTATGACTCAGAAATTAGATCAAACACTATTTTCAAATACTAATTACATTCAAATGAAATTGCATTGTGATAAGCTAATACAAAAATTTATTTAATAGAAATTTAATGTGTACGAAATAACTATGGTTATAACAAATAAGTAAGAACAATTTCTCTTTAAGCTTTTCTTCTACGTCAGTATTTCCCAAAATAAGTTTCCTAAGGCTCTTTATTTCAAAGCAATTTCAGAGTCTTCACAGAAAGAAAGAGAGGGAGGTGGAAGGAGAGAAGGAGGAAGGCAGAGAGAGAAGGAAAGAAGTAACTCATTGAGAAAGAAAAAAGCAATGTTTGAGAATCAAGCAATTTAGTCTGTGGAGTCAGCGTTTTCTGTCAAATAAGACAAAATTTACAGTACCTGGGATATTACTATAGAAGCAGTATTACCCCATGAGTATTTCTTGATTTCTTGACTTACTGTAGTCCGCCTCAATCAGTTTTTCCATGAAAAGCTGGCAGTGGAGGTGTTCCTCGGGCTCTGTGCACTGCTATCTGAAGAAAGGTGCTCTGTGTTCAACAGAAGCGACTCACCTATTTGCTTTGTTGGGTTCTGCAGCCCTAATCTCAGAACTGAGCTTGCACATGGTGGCTCGTCCAAAAGTGTTAAATGACTCAATTCCACTTAGAAAATTGTGTGTAGTAAATCTCTTTTCTAGGAACATAACATTTTGGAAACATATCCACATCTATACATATCTATATCTAAATCTCAAATATAAATTATATTCTTCAAACTCAAGTGCCTAAGAAGCATATTTTTATTTTCTATACTGTTTCAATTCTTAGTCCCTATATGATCTAGGTGACAAAACAGTTAATCTCAGACATTCTAGAGGATCTCTCCTTATTCAGGATCATACTACGATTCAGGATCTTTCTTTCACAATCCTTAGGTCTTCAGTGTTGGGGTAGAGCATCAGAACGGACCTCTTCCTGGAGTCCCCACAGCCTCTGGGTGTCCGTCCTCCTCATCTGTCCACACGGCCTTCAGGTCCAGTGGTTCTCTGCTGCTCCTGAGCAGTGGCTGGTCTTGATTTCCATACAGGAGGTGCAGAGAAATTGCAATTTAGTTGGAAAAGAAATGGTAGTGAACTTATGTTGAAACTGGGTTTGTTTGGCTAACACATTGTTTTTATAGGAATTATGTGTTTACTGGGCTAGGCTTTAAGGAGGCTGACAGAAGTTATTATGGGGTCAATAACAACCTGGGCAGGCATCTCCCCAGCCACTCCTCGATGTTGCTCATTCTCTGCCATGCTTGGGCTCAGAATCTTTATTTTCTAGCCTTGGTTGGTGCCTACTAAACTTTTGGGAGGCCTGAGATTGTGTCTCTCAAGATTCTTCTGCTCTGCTCTGGAGTTCTGACACTTTGTGAACAGAGTATTCTTCCCTGTCATAATTTAAAGAATCTCACTCTAAACAAAGCAAAATTGTTCTCTGTTTGTTTTTTTGCAAAACATATTGTCTCTGCCAATCCCCTTCCTGTTTCGGCTCTTTACTTATATGGACCGCCTAAACTTTTGGAAAGAATGGCCAAATATTTATGTACCTTTTTTCACTGTATATCCTACACCTTTACCTATAACTTCTTTGAATGCAAAAAGGAAAAACCGGGGATAAAAGATTTATTGTGTGTCTTAGTCTGTTCAGGCTGCCATAAGAAAATAGCACAGGCTGGATAGTTTATAAACAATAGAAATTTATCTCTCACAGTTCTGGAGGCTGGTCTGAAATCAGGTGTCAGCAGGGTAGGGTGAGGGCCCTGGTGCAGACTGCTCCTGTGTCTTCACGTGGAGGAGGGGCAGGGAGCTCTCTGAGGTTTCCTTTATAGGGGCATTGATCCCATCCACGAGCACTCCGCCCTTATATCCTAGTCACCTCCCAAAGGCCCACCTCCTCACACCATCACCTTAGGGATTAGGATTCCAGCATGAACGTGGAGGGGAGGCAAACATTTAGACCACAGTGCTGTGACACAATATTTCGAAGGTCATATTATTAAAGGCTTAGAATCGAGAAAATTAATAATGTATGTTAGTCAATATCGTCCAAATTTATCTTAGCAAGAAACACCTTACCCATTCTAGTCTCACATTAACGTCCCATGGCAGAGGATTCTGCAGATTACCTTCGGGGAAAAGCTTATGCAGATACTTACAAAGACGGAAGTGTGAACATTTAGATTGAGGTAGAAAGTACCACTAACTGGTAGCTATGAGGTTTCGAGTAGGAGATAAGAGAAATGTAAAAGTAAGGATTTGTTTAGCTCGGGAAAAGTGACAAAACGATGACCGTCATCAAGTATAAAATGAATAATTGTGGAGAATGGAAAACAATTGTTTTCCTTCTTCACTGAGGAAAATAAATGAGCAAATATTGAAGCAAGAATTTGGCTGAACAAAAATGGATTGTTCATTATAAAATGTTTAACTACTAAAGCTGGTCACAAATTGTATTTATGTAGGATTTTAGTTCCTGGAGAACTTTAAAGGCAACATAGGAAAATCTCTTCACTAACAAATGAACAATTTGATCTGTATGAACTGAACAGGAAAAAAAATGCTCCAGTAGTATTTTGTCCTCTTAACCCACCAAGTAGAACTGCCTGCTGCTCACCGTCCACTCTCTGGTTTTACATTCATTCACCTTAAACTTAGGTTCTAATCTGATTTTAGAGAAAACCTCTACCTTAGGAGGAACAAGGCCATTCAGTCCAAAGAGATTATTTTGGCCAAAATTGAACAATTCGTTTTGCAGCTACCCCACAGCTGTTATTCAGATGTTCTTCACATACATTGTTCTCTTTCTGCCAAAATAATTTTCCTTGAGCTCCTGGCACTAATTGCAGATGCCTGACCTCTAGATTTCTATGTTTTTTTGAGTTCTCTGATCATATCTAAATTATCTGACTTACGGTGTCTTTGTCCTGAATAGTAGGCCCCTAAGAGCTAGCTTGGCAGTCGGTTCCAAGATTTCTTGCGTTATCAAGTCTCCTACCACCTCACAGTGCCCTCCATTCTCTCATGTATCTGAACTTAAATGTCTGTTCAGACAAAAACAAACAAACTAAACATATTTTCCCTTTTTTGCCTGCATTACTATATGTCAGCAACTCAAACGTAGGCTCTTGTCATGCTCTAATACTTAGAACTACACCTGGTCTGTCTTTCCATAGATGTTTCTTTAAGAAAAGAACGAGTGGCCTCATGAGTGAATGGACGAATGCCCAACGTGAAGTTGGGGCCCGTGACAGTGAGGCTGTCTGCGCAGGCAGCTTTGGGACCAGTATAGGAAGATGCAGTCAACAGTGTTAGGAGAATTGGAGTTATGAACGGGATGGATCGGCTGATCGTGGCAGTACTTGCATGTTTTGAAATTCGGAAGCGTAACGAGATGTTCTCTGAGGAACCTAAACTTAATTTGAAAGCTGGGAGGTGGGTGTGCTGTGAGGTGAGGTGTCTGGGAAGGAGCATAAGGGATGTCTGGACCAGGCAGGGAGGAAGGGTAGGTTAAGTCTGTGCTTGATCGTCCGTTCGTTCATTTTCAACGCTGTGATGCTATGGCATGAAGAGTCAGATGCTGCAGAATAAGGACCACTTACTAGTAATGCAGACCTTCCTTTGGATACTCAATACCTGGTCTTAAAACACTAGTGCTCCTGAATAAAGGCTAATCTGTGTACAGTACACAAACAGTCATTGCCCGTCCTTGACGACCACACCATCACTCACACTCCTACCATTTTTCCAAAGACCAAGAGTGAACATTACTTTGGATGATATTTTGATGAGTGAAATAAAGTGGATAAGTGAAATAAAGTAGATGCTCAAAACATACGTGGACCCTTTTCCTAATTGAAGTAAATTCATCTTCACTTGCCTCAAAATTTACCACTATTTATAGTTTCTCTAATTCTTCTTAGTTTTGTGTATTTCTTTTATTTTCAATGATTTATGTAAAACAGTGGAGTGTCTTTTCTCTGATTAGAAATGAGGATCCAAGTTGAAAAACACCACATAAAAAACTTTTGAGGGGCCGGCCCGGTGGCGCAAGCGATTAAGTGCGCGCGCTCCGCTGCGGCGGCCCGGGATTCGCTGGTTCGGATCCCGGGCGCGCACCGACGCACTGCTTGGTAAGCCATGCTGTGGCGGCATCCCATATAAAGTGGAGGAAGATAGGCACCGATGTTAGCCCAGGGCCGTCTTCCTCAGCAAAAAAAGAGGAGGATTGGCGGATGTTAGCTCAGGGCTGATCTCCTCACAAAAAAAAAAAAAAAACTTTTGAAAATTATTCTTGATACAGCACAGATTATAAAATATTAACAATGAAGTTTAATATTTTTTGAAGATTTGTACCATGAGTTGTTCACACAATAAGACATAAAAATAATTATACAAATTTGTAAAATCTGTTAATAACTACCAACATTTCCTATAAAATGTGGTTTGCAAAAATTAATTTTCTAAATTCTGTGTAGTATTTACTGAATATTTCAAATGAGGAAGTTTGGTATCTTTGGTATATTTCATCTACATTTATTTTATTTAAAGAAATAGAAGCAACATCTATTCATTTACCATGGAAATTTTTTTTTAAAATGTCAAAGATTTCACATAGTTTCAAACATTAAGTGGAATAAAATATCTAAGAAAAGCTCTATATTTGTGTGATTCAAATATTACAATTAAAACAAAAATTTTACCTCATCCTGGAAAATGTTTTATACTCAGAAAAACAATATCACATTTTGAATATGAACCAAATTGAAACTTCTAACTCTATCACATAATTTAATAGCTAAACATAATCCTCCATTAATACTCAGTCAAATTTTAGAAATGTGTCTTATGATTGAAAAAAAGCTGTTTCATCTAGCATAACTACCCTAGAATATTAATGGGAAGAATAGGATAAAAAACAATTTAAATATTGTACAATAGAGCTTTTGACTTAATTCTTATACCCTCCCTATGGCCCTTGAATACATGGGATTGGAAAGAAGTCTAAAATATGAATTTTTAAATATTCTTTGAGATAGGATGAAAGAAGCAGCAAATAATTATAGTTGATTTTACCAATCCGGGGCTATAATTATCACCTTCCTTTATCCTGTCCTCTGTCTGGAGAATAAAGAGCACATGTATTCTGCATAGGCCTGGCTCTATGAACAGAAGGAGCAGGAGGTAGGAGTTGAAGGGTTCTGAGGCTGTCAATGCCCAGAGGACACTCTCCTCAATTCTAGAAGCCACCGGTTGAATCCCGTACATTCCTCTACGTGAGTCTCTTACAAAATGTGAAAATTCATAGGAGTTTTTTATAATAATAATAATAATATTTATTACTAGCAGTACAAATAACGATGATTATGATGGCAATGGCTAACAATTACAGTGTTTACTGTGTGCTAGGCATGTTCTAAGCACTTTCCATACATGGATTCATTTAATCCAGACAATAAATCTAAGAGGAGATACTATTATGTTCCCAATTTTACAGACCTAAGAGCTGAAATACGGAGATGTTAACTTGCCCAAGGTCACACACCTATTATTAACAAAGTCAGAATATGTTATGCAAAATCCCCCTGTGTGTCAGTGACCACACAGAGTCACGTTTCTCCTAAGGGAAGAAGCAGTGAACCATGCTGTGGACACGTTAGGTGTCAGGTGAGGACAGATATATGCATGAGGGAGGGGGATAGGGAATACATATAAAAATGGTGTACCACTGATGAAGAAAACTAGAATAACTCCAGAAGGGAAATAAGTTTTAATGGCAAGTTTTAGCTACTCTAGGGTTTTTGTTTACAGCTTTAGTTTTAAACATTTTTTGGATTGAATCTATATAAAATACTGTTTGTTAAAAATCTCTTTTTACTCATCAACCAAGAATGAAATGGTAATGCCTTTATTGCTCCCTACTTATATTTAAAACTTAAATCCCTAATTTTCAAGAAGATGTTTATTTTGTGTGTTGATCAAAATGCCTTCTAATGAGTGAATATACTTCTTATTTAACAAAACCAAATATTTTTGCTATAGCTTCTGAGAACCTTGCTAATGTGTGTCACGACAAGCTGTAGTTCTCCGCCATGCTAAAGCATATTCAACTGCAAAATCTCTCTTTCCAAACTACCCATCAGCATTTCCTGCTGGCTCTTCCCAGGAGCACCTTTTGAGAACTGGATCTAAAAGGACATTCAGACCAGGATCAAAGTGGCTGGTCTTCTAGAATCAGCTTTTATCATGGGCTCTCTAAAAAATGTTCATTTACTAGAGATCTATAGTGACGTATCCTCCATAAATTCATTCCTTTATTGTCCTTCCATTTTTATGATCAACCTCGGATGGCAATATAAAAGAGTCAAAGACATTTGAGAGATTGACTGATGATTTTCAAATAATAATAGCTAATATATGTTGAGCAGTTACTGCAGGTATTAATTTTATTACAAAAGATAGGTGCTATAATCATTGCCATTTTATGAACAAAGAGCCTGAGGTAGGAAACTCTGTCGAGGTTACACAGTTGCAGAGTTGGAGTTCCAGTCAGAGAGTCTGGGACAGAACCCACATCCCTGACTTCTTCCACATCGTGGGGATGGATAACTGTAACAATTATTCGAGTGGGATCAATAGAACTATGTTAAGGTCTTTGGAAATTGAAGACATTTAGTAATGTTTTACAATAAAGTCTGTAGTTCAACCCTCTTGGTATTAGCAAATATGTCATATCAGGATAAAATAATAATAATAAAGTGTAAAAAAACTGGAAAGAAAATTGAACACACATGAAGTTTTAGCGTTTTTTGTTCCCAGTAACTACTAGTATGTACCCACCACCAAAATCAAGATATAGAATATATCCACCATGCCCAAGTTTCTCCATGACCCCTTCCAGTCAGTATCGACCTCTCATAAGAACCATTGTTTTGATCTCTAGTCCTAACAGATTAGTTTTACCTGTTCTTGAATTTCATATCAAAGAAATCATCTAGTATGTATTATCTTGTGTCTGGCTTCTTCTACTTAATGTAACATTTCTAAGTTTCATCTATGTTTCTTGTATACTAGTATTTCTTCTTTTCTTTTCTTTCCTTTTCATTGCCCAGTAGTATTCTGTTACATGAACACACTACACTTTGTTTTCCTGGCTCTTGAGAGTGGGCACAGAGCTTGGCCAGTCAGATGCTCCCTCTCAGGACATAAGATTCTGTTGAGCTAACACAGATACCATCAAGTAGAGAGATTCTCCACAGCAGCGGTGCTGAGAGACCAGAGGCAGCAGGAGTCCGGGAGAGTGACCATGGTTAGAACGGGACCGAGCACACTGCTCGGCTGTGTGATCTTCCCACAGTTCCTGCTACTCAGGTTACCTTCATTCTGATCCGTTTTCTAGACAACTGCAGCCTTTCCCTGAATTCTCAGAGCTTCTTGATAGTCTTCCAGTTAAGTTTCTGCTTATTATGTCAGAACTGCTCTCTACTGCTTGCCACAAGAACCTTTAGTGCTCAGACCCATTTCCTTCAATCCCTTAAGACCCCACGTCCAACACCCTCATTTTACACATGTATAGTTCATACCAAAAGGTTATTTGGTTTTTTCCTCCGATTTTTCATGTAGGACAAAAAACAAATCTCATTCAAAATCTCACCATCAGTAAACTGAAGCGATTGAAACAGATTCAGATTCATTTTACAGAGGTTTTTTTAAAAAAATAAAATGCAGTTTGGCACATCTGCAGAACAAATCTATTTAAACTCAATAGGGCACTTATCTCTTTTTTCCCGAGGCAATCCTGCTGGATACTGAGTAGAGTATCATACAGCAATTACCGTCATATTAAAATGACAAAATTTAGCTTCTAAAATGGTTAGAGGGCTCGAGTATGAAAGAAAAAAGATTTAAAAGCAGAGGGATGCACGATGCAAAGCCATTAAACACTCATTCCTGAACACAGGAGAATTTAAAGATGCATTAAGGAATCTGGGGGTAGATTTTACCGTCATTTATGGCAGGTGTCTAGGGGAACGGTAAGATTTTGTTTTCAATTTAACCTCGGTACGACTAATAAGACTTTTCAGATGAAAAATATATTTATGAAATGCAACTATTTAATAAAGGCTTCCAATGTTTGTTAATAGACTTTTTCTTAAACTGTTTCAAAATTACAGAAAAAATGAGAAGGTAGTACAAAGAACTCCCATGTGCCTCCTCACTGGGTTTCCCCATTCTTAACATCCTACAGGAGTGTGGTATGTTCCTTACAATTAATGAACCAATATTGATACACTCCTACTGCATACTGTAGTCAGATTCCCTTAGCTTTTATCTATGTCTTTTTCTGTTCCAGGAATACACATCACATTGACTTGCTGTGTCCCCTCAGACTTTTCTTGGCTGTGACAGTTTCTCAGACTTGCCTGTTTTTGCGTGGGATTTTGTAGGATCTCTCTATTGGAACTTGTCTGATATTTTTCTCATGATCAGATGGCGTTATGATATATTGGGAAGAAGATCACAGCTGTAAAGTGTCATTTTATCACATAGGATCAAGAGCACACACCGTCGACATGATTTATCACTGTCGACATTGACCTGATCACCGGGTTGTAGTGATTGTCAGGTTCTCCTGTGAAGTTGTTCTTGTTCCCCCATGTTTTCAGCCTGTGCTCTTTGGAAGGCAGTCACCACGCACAGGTCACACTTACCGAGTGGGGATGTATGCTCCCCCTCCTCGAGGGCAAAGTATCTACATAAATTATATGGAATTATTCCACAGGAGAGATTTCTCTTTCCTCTTCCAGTTATTCATTTATAGAATTACTTATTTATATCGGTATGAATTCATAAGATACTTATCTTATACTTTAGGTTATGATCCAATACTATATTGCTTAAATCGTTCCAGTTTTGGCCACTGGGAGCTCCAATTGGCTTTTGTTTCCCTTTGACATAAGCCCGTAAATCTAGGTATTTCTTTCTTATTGAGCATTTCCTTAATTCCTGGTAATTCTTGCTCCAGGCTCATCTTGTATGGTTCCTGCCCCAGTTCCAGAATCAGACATTTCTCCAGGAAGCTCTGATTCCTCTTGTTGAACAATAGTATTAGAAACCAAGACATGTGCAGTGGGGTCCACACTATTGGAGTGCTGATGTTTCCAGGCTCTCTCAGCTGACACACAGCAAGGAAATGTATGTGTGTATACTAATCTGTATCTATACACATATCTATAAATATTTTGTATGTAAATATCTGTATCTATGTTAAGCTCATTTTGAAGTCATACTGTCTTCAACTCTGCCCCATCACCCCAGGAATCATTCTAGCCTCTTCCGTTTGCTTATCTGCAAACTCTCAATTAAACTGTAAGAAACCGGCTCCCACGATCTGCCAGCCATTTACAGTCATGCTTTGCTTAATGATGGGGACACGTTCTGAGAAATGCATCCTCAGGCAATTTCATCATTGTGTGAACATCATAGAGTGTGTTTATACAAATCTAGACGGTATAGCCTAATACTCACCTAGGCTCTATGGTACTAGCCTTACGAGACCACTGTAGTACGTGCGGTCCGTCATTGACCGAAACGTCATTATGTAGTGCATGACTGTGCT
The DNA here is from genome assembly GCF_020826845.1 of Diceros bicornis minor. NCBI lineage: Eukaryota > Metazoa > Chordata > Mammalia > Perissodactyla > Rhinocerotidae > Diceros > Diceros bicornis. The sequence continues at coordinate 891,087 of NC_080754.1, read as the reverse complement.
TGATTGTTCATTCCCAGTATCTGCAGAGAGCAGTAACAGATTGTTAACCTGCGGACGCCTGGAGACAGCGTTTTCAACCAGGGTGCAGTACTCTCCTGCAGCTCCTTTGCCTGCATTCTTACAGATTCCACTCATTTCCAGAGTCACCCTGGGCTGCACCTTTTCTCCCATCCCCCTTGGTGAGGTTGTTTCATGCATCTGTAACACAGTTATATTGTTTGGCACATTCTGCATTCCATCCTGTGATCTCCCACCTCCTAAATGATTTTTTTAATCTGCATGCATGAAGGCATATCCTGCAACGTTCTATGCGTTTTGACAAATGCCTAATGTCATCTGTCTACCATTATAGTGTCATACAGAATAGTTTCACTACCTAAAAAACCCCTGTGCTTCATCTAATCACCCGCCCATCTTCTCCAGAGCCTTCAGCAACCATGAATTTTTATTGTCTCTATAGTTTTGAGTTTTCCAGATGTCGTATAATTGGAATCGTACAGACTTTTCAGACTCTTTTAAACTTTGATATATGCATTTAGGTACATCTATGTCTGTTCAGGGCTTGATAGCTCATGTTTTTCGTTGCTGAACAATGTGCTGTTCCATGGGTGTACCACACTTTGTTTCTTCATTCTCCTATTGAAGGACATCCGGGTTGCTTTTAACTATTGATATTTAAGAGTAAAGCACCTATAAACACTCTTGTGCAGGTTTTGCATGGACATAAGTTTTGAAATGATTTCAGTGAATGCCCAGGAACGTGATTATAAGACTGTTTACTTCTCTGTAAGAAGCTTCCCAACTGTCTTCCCAAGTGGCTGGGCCATTTTGCATTCCTATCAGCACTGAGAGCTTCCCTGACCCCACATCTTCCCCCACAACTGGAATTGTCAGTGTGACAGACAGAATGCTTGCCCTCTGTCTGTGTGAGATAAGGCTCTTACAAAACCTTTCATAATGAGAGTAGGCTTTTGTTACGGAAAACACACTGAGTGTATTTCGTGATGGTTACTGTTCCGTCCTTCTGCCTCTGATTTTTCTTGGCTCCTTACCTTGAGAACCTGACGCGGTTCCTGGAAGTAAACCCATGAAAGCGTGGGAGCGTCCTAAGACTGGGCCTCCAGAAGTTTCTCACTCTCGTGTTAGTGCCCCGTCCTCATCACTGAAGCGTTCCTGTCAGTGTGAGACTCCAGTGGCTTCTGGTCTAAGTTGGCCAGTCTCGGCTGTGATTTTCCGTAGTTGCCCGTCTCTCCACATTCTGGGTGGTGGTTTGCACTGAGACTCTGTTCTCCAATGGGTCAAGAAAGGTCATTAATTTTCAGGGGGTTAGTTTATATCTCGTTGTAAGGACGGAGGTGACTACTTCCCATCTCTTAACATGTAGAAGATGGAATTGAAGTCGGCTTCAAATGATGTTTTTTGTTGTTAATTTAGAATGCACTTCCTGATATTCTGTGCTCATTGTAGTCCGTTGAATCTTTTTTCCCTAGAAAACTCTCTCTCTTATCTACTACTAGTTGTGCCCCTTTTTCAAACACATGAAGCCTGAATCTTACCACACACTTTCAATTCTTTTTCAGTGTAAAGTACCCTGAGTTACCCATTTAATGAGTCACTTAACACTCCTGTGCCTCAGTTTCCTCATCTTGAAAATAAAGGGCGTAATCTAGAATACCATGCTAGATTATCTGTAAATTTCCTTCCATTGCTAATCTCCTGTATAAAGTTGTGTGTAAAGCAAAATTTTGAAAACGGAATCATAATTTGAATCTTCTTAGGCAAGGGTCCTCAAAATGCAGTGAGCACACCGGCATGATCAGCATTATCTGGGAACTTTTTGGAAACGCAAGTTCCTGGGCTTCACGCAAGAACTAAGAAATCTGAAACTGCAAGCGGGACCGGGATTTGAGGTTTAACAAGCTCTCCAGGAGATTCTGATTCAAGCTACGTTTGAGAACCACTGATTTAGAACAATGTATTCTTTTACATAAGCCTACTCTAAATTTTTGGTAAATTAAGTTATCGTAATTAATTTGTATTTACTATTTTTATCTATTTAAGCTTTCATATATTGGTTTTCAAAATAGCGTTTGTATGTTCATTTGTAAATACGACCTTCTGAGTACGAGCACCTCTCCGTAGTGTGATTTGGTTTCTGTAGGCCTCTGGGATTGCAGGCACGCGGATCGCTTAGTCGATCCACAGCTTCAGGTGCCAGTGTTTGTCAATACTAATGGCAGTGGAGCCACGGTGTCACACGGCTTCATGAGCACGACTTTTTAAATGAATTTGTAGTAAATGCTTAGAGTTTGACCTTCCACACTGACACTTGTAAATGCAAATGAGAATAAATTACTGATTATGACTCTTTCTAGCTACTAGATTTTATAAACGTGAACACAACTGAAACATTTTTTTCCTTAATAGGCGTAAGGGCTTTTTTTTTTTGGTAGGGTAAACATTTGGATGGTATTTTGTTTGACCACAAACAAATCTTAACCATATTTTCCCTTTCGTCTGTACCTACTTGCTTTTAATATGCATAATATGTGACATAGATCAACATTTATGCCAAGAATGCATTATTTTCTTGAGTGATCAAGCTTTAAAAGAGCAACATAGATGCTTTCTGAAGAGTTAACCTGGGTGAGCTTCCGTATAAGATAAGTGATTTGTAATCTACAAACAAATAATTTTTTGACAAGGTAAGAAAGATTATTTGTAAATTTAGGTGGTTATTGAGGAAGATGAATAAGTCAAGATTCTCTACAACACAATCTACTATGTCTCCCTTAAAAAACAATTATTTGTAAAATATATACGTCACATCAAATCCATCTCCTCTCCTATGTCTAGACCAGTGATTCTCACTATTAAATCTTTGGACAGGAAGGCAACAGTGATTAAACTGTGCTCTCAGATGGATCCAAAGAACATCTGGAACAGAAGTGGCTGTGACGTTTATTAAATATGCCCATCTCAGGGTTACACCAATGAAATCAACGTGTAAGAATCTGAATCCCAAATATTGGCTCAGAAACCTAGAGAAGCTCTGGATTCTCTTCAGAAGTAAAGTCATTTTTTTAACCTATTCAAAACATTAAGAGAGAATTGTTATTGGTCCTCTGTACAGACACTGTTTACTGTGGGAGAGGTAAAAAATCTCCTTAATAGACTGATTTATTAAAGTCCTGTTAATACATGTGTGTTGTTAGATTAACTGTAATGATGCCCAAATATAGAATTTAAATAGCATTCATGAGATAGAATTCTGAAAATGTTAATCGGCTACATGGTTAGTATGTGGAGTGTTAAATAGAGCGTAACAGTAGTTATTTACGTTGAGAAATACTGGTTTACCTCTCCAAAGACACATAGTAATACACCAGGGATATTTCTATTAACATACAAGTTAAAATAATAGTTAAGTGTAATCATTTTACTTTAGTCTATCAGACAACAATAAACCTGAATCGGGAAGCAGTGACATATAAAAAGTAACGGTGGTTTTTCAACACACTCTATTTCTATTCTTTGTGTTCTGAGGGAAACTAAAGTATATTTAAGACTGGCTTGTTTCATGATCTTTTAATCTTGTGCGGTAGGGATGGGCATCATGCGGCAATGAAAGCTAAATTGAGAGGCACTGCTTGCTTTTAGGACCCACTGATTTTCCCACATCTGTTTTATGTATCACAATGACTAAAGCAACACCTTGTTAGCAAAAAGGTGAATTAAGATCCATCGTAAAATTTACAGTAAGAAAATGTTGACCTGAAAAGCGATAGCTGGTGGCATTCACATGAATACTTAGAACAATTCCTGGACTATATTAGGTGTTCAGTAAATACTGTTGAATGAAAAAACAATACAATTAAATGTACAATAAATAACTGAACAGAATATTTACATTGGATCAGATTATGAATGTCAATACATTAAGACCTGAAATGAATGAAAAAACAGACATTATTTAAAATTATTTTCTAAATGAAATGAGTAAACGATACTAAATATATTTCAAGTTTTTTTCTGTGCCTGACAAGGCACTATCTCATCTGACTGGTTCAGAGAGAGATGGGAAGAGCATCTCCTAAGGGGTCTCATGACCTGCTGACCTAGCTGCCCTTGGGAGGATGGCCAGATCTTTGATGAATCATTGAATTGGTAGTTAATTCCAGGAGGATTCTCTCCTGAAAAGGGGGTCCCATTAGCTCCAGGCCTTTCAGTGCCCAGTCTCCCTGCCCCAGGAGAAGTGCAAGGACTAATTGGTAAGCTTGGAAGAAGACGCTGCCCTGGGACAGCTTCCTCAGCCTTGATAGAATGAGATGCCCACAGGAGGTGACAGTGTCTTCCTTTTCTAGTCACAGGCTCTGTCCCTGGCAGGGAGGCCTCCTAGGCCCACTTCTGTTGATTCTAGGAAGGTAAATATGTTCAAGTCTGTACTTTGTATTAGAAAGAGCCATTTTCCATAAATAAAAGCCATGCACTGTAATCTGACTATAATCAATAATTATACCTCCTCCCTTTTTTGAAATACCTTCTTCACTTGGCTTTCAAGCTTTTCTCCCTCTTTTTCTTTCTCTCTATCTTGAAATTTGTATGTGAACTGTAATAAATATGCAAAAAATGCATAAAACATATGTGCAGTTTAATACTCAAAAAATGCCTAACCTATAAAATATTGGTCTGAGTTACTCACTCTGTATATATGTTCATATACACATATATACAGTTGTTTTCTTTCAACGCTGTATTAGCAAAAGGGAACCATGTGTAGTTGTGTTTTTTCATGTAGCTGTAGCTTGTGCACTTTAATGACAGATCATTTTTAAAAATCTCATTTTCACGTTGTTGCTGATAAATAGAAAAACGGGTGATTTAATTTTGCATATATATTTTGTATCTAGAAATCTTGCTATCAATTATTTTATTAATTCCAACATTTCATTTGGAGATTCTTATGGCTTTTCTTTGTATACAATAATATACAAAATTGACAGTTAAATTTCTCTCTTTCTTGCCCATATCGTGGTTCTTCTTTGTCTTGCCTTATTGCACTGGCTAGGACTCCAGCACCAGGGGATATAAAGGCATATTTTTCTTAAAGGGAACGATTTCAATATTTCACAACTAGGTCTGGTGATTATATTAATTTTTTATACACGTTCTTAAACTTATCAAATTAAGTTCCCTTTCAATACCTAGTTTTCTAGGACTTTTTATAATAAATAAACATGAAATTTTTCATACTCTATATTTGTATCTATCTGATCATATACTTCTTCTTCATTACGTATAAATCTTATGAGTACATTAACTGATTATCTATGTTAAACCAACTTTACTCTTCTAGGATAAAAACATTAGTTATTTCCTGATGTAATGATTGTGAATTAACAAGCATTCCGTTTGTGACCTTTACGCCCACTTCTCCACTGCAAAGACAGGTTGTTATTTTGCTCTCCGTGCTCTTCTCAATCACGGCTGTCAAAGTTTATTGGTTCAACAAATGCGGGAAAGAGTACCTTCTTTTGGCATTCTCTGGAAAAGTGTTTGTAAGGAGTTAAATTTTTTTCCTTAAATATTGGATAGGATTGAAACTAGCTGAGCACTGATTATTTTCTGTGGTAAAAAATTAACTTAAGATGATAGGACATTTCTATTTCTGATGGGATATCTTCTGTTTCTCCTTACATCATTTTTAGTGAGTTATATATTTTCATATCCATACATTTCATAGATATTTTCTAATTTGGGGGAAAAATGTGTTCATAATATCCTTTTAACTTTTTTCTTGATACTTATATCATCCAGGAGCCCTTTTCCCCTGGTATTGGTAATTTGTTCCAATACTTACTTTCACTGAACAGTTTTGTCATATGTTGCTCAAACTGATTCATTTTTTAAAATTAAAACTATAAAATTTCCATTAATACAAGCATAATTGCATCTCTTGGTTGAGCAATATCTTAGAGAGTCAATTAGTCATACTGGATTTTTACAAAATATGATCATATATAATAAAAATTTGTAGACAAAAGCAATATTACTTTAACATAAATATAGGAAAATAGATATTTATTTGAAACTATACATTATTCTGTGTTATCCAATTTTCTGTTATATAAATGTCATTATTTAAACAAAAACAGTAGGACTAAACAGTGGCAATTAGGATAAACTAAACAAATAATATGTGTGAGAAAAATATAAGAATATTTTAGAATGTTCCTTTCTCCTCTAATAAGAAAAAACTTCTTTTTTAAACTCTTTATTGGATATTAAATTTTATGGCCGATATTATTATGCATTCTTAAGGTACAAAAATCTAAAACTTTCAAAAAAGAATGTAAATACACTAGGAATAATTAAACAGATATTACCCATATTTAATTTACAAAATAAAAATGACAAATTTCTGCTTGTCCCATGACACAGTAAAATATTTTCACTCTTTTTCTTTTCTTTGCAAAATTACCTTTCTGAACTGCCTACAGCCTTTACAACATTCTTTTTCCTCCTCCTCCTCCTCCTCTTCCTCTTCGTCGATGTATTGGTAAAACTGAGTAGCGTCAAAGGGGAAACTCGCTCTGACTTGTAGCTCTGCTCCTGTAAGGCCCCCAGGACATTTGACCCTTGTGTCACTGCGATATGCTCACGTTCACTGAACCGCCTCTTGACGAGAGTGTTGGGCATGGAAATCGAGGCTTTTGCCTACCGGCGACTTCAGGTTTTCAGGTTTGTAGGAATTAGTTTCCGGATCTCCAAAAATGCTGTGCACTTGCATCTACAGACTTGTGCGGCAGACCAGCTGTTTGCCCATCAGATCCATAAATTCATCAAACAGACTACATCTGAAACGTCCAGCATTTTAAACCCTCTAATGCATATCGGAGGTCACCCTGAATTAAACATCTCCTCTCAGAGAAAATAGTTTTAAAGCACAGAGATAATTTGAACTTGTGAAATAAAAGTCGGATTTCAAATGTGCAACAGTTTTAGTAAAAAATTGAGACAGTTCTATGACTTGGTTGATGAATTTTTTAAAATTCTGAAGCAGAAATATTTCCATAAATTCGTCCATGTATCACAGTATGAGATTTTATCAAAGCATACCCATAACATAGAACAACTCCGGTGAAATCAGGGCAAACTTCTCAGACTCCCGTGGCCTCTTCTAGATCACAAGCCTTGGGAAACAGGCAGTGATGTATTTGCCCAGCTCCTGCTGTGCATGGTGAACGTCTATAGAGAAGGTGTGCTCTCCAAAAGCTCCATCTGGTGAGATTCAAAGAATGAGAGGTTTTGAATAACAGGATACATCATAGAAGACTGAAAAGGGTTATGAAAGGTGGGAAAAATTAGAAACAGGAATACCTCCAGTTTGTGCAGAGACTGGGACAAAATACACATGTGGCCAGAGTATAATTCTAAACAACGAGAAGATAAAAATTAAGGTAAAAAACAGTTAAATAAAATGTGACATATCCCCCTACCTTGAAAAACACGCATCCATGTTGACAAAGCAAGAACACTATGATTTTTCTACAAGTAAGCAAAATGTAAAGCAGAATTTAATTATTATAATACAAATAGTATGTTCTGCTGTGGTCTGGCAATGTTATTGAATAAGTAATAAAATAAGTAAGTAAATAAATACACATACATTTAAGTTATTACATATTACATAAAATATTTTTCTTGTCTTCATTTTAACAAAATTAATAATTGTGTAGTTATAATTTTTCATATTTGGGTTCACTTAATAATAATAGAAAGATTTAAAAGTAAAATTTGTGTTGAATATACAAATTTACAATAAATTTTAACTAAAAATAAATATCATCCAATTGTACCAACTCAAAAATCATTTTTATGTATGTATTCAAAGAATTATTTTCCTTCTTACATATTTGAAATTATAAAAATTTAAAGGATACAATTTTAGTTGAGATATATCAATTGTAAAATAAAAATTATGTAAATAAAACTGACATTTTAAGTTTGTGATAATTTAATTAAATCTTTTTGAATGATTTTATACAAATAAAACTGTTACAATTTTAGCGTTCAGAATCCATTTGGTTGTCAGTGTAAAGAACTGTTATTACATTCCGGTAAGCAACACTCTACTATAGACAGACAGATTTAACAGTGACATGAAGTAGTATTGCCATATACCTGCTGTTGCAGATACAGTTTAGGTGTGTTACATTAATGCATATTACTCCAGAACCACTAATTGGAACATAAGAGTCAAGAAAATGGATCCCTCCAAACACTGAGCAATAATGCTGGGTTATACAGGGCTTTCACCTATCTGAGAGGAAAAATTTGACAAATTAATAAATCTGTAATTCTCTAACTTAAAAGATTCTGCTGAATATATACAGTTTTTATTTGTCAATCATACCTCAATAAAGCTGGAAAACAGTAAAATGTAACAGCTCAAACTTATTTTGAGAAAAAGGTAAGATTCTGCTGTCCCAATCCCCCCTGCAACCCAAAGCACCATCCGTCTCTAACGTTGGCGTCAGCACCCCCCACGTTTCCGGACTTTCAGACGCTGTCAGCTTTCCTCCCAAAGAAGAAGGAGAATAAGAGTAACCCTAGGTGGAGAGAGTTCCCCGGATCCTCAGTGATGTTGCCACGTGAAGCAGATTCAGGTAGAACTGATAATCAGGTTTAGCATGACTAATATGCTCCAATAGAAGTTTGTGTAGTTATATTTTAGCCAATTTCACATGAAATGTTCTTTATCATTAATGTTTTCTCTTTGGTTTTGGCGAAAAGAGAATGTGATATTCTTTAGAGCTGTTCACAAATAATATCCTTTCCTCCAACATAAGTAAGGGATTGTTTATCCACACCCTGGAGTTAGGCAGGACCATGTGACCTGCTGTAGCCACTGGAACAAGAGCAGAGTCCACAGGTGACCTTCAACAGCAAACATTTAAGTGTCTGTGTACAACTCCTCAATCTCCTTTTCTTACCCCGGTGGCTGGTACTCCAGATGGTAGAAGCCACATCCTCTGCATTATTGATTAGGTGGAATCAGAGCAGAGGCCCCAGGCAATTCCCAGTGGACATGCAATGTCAATGATAAACAAATCTTGTTGTTTTCAGCCACTCTGGCATGACTTAGCCTATTTTGTTTGAAACAGAGAAAGTTTTCTATTAGTCAAGTCATTTGAATTTTGTTTCAATGAAAAATTTATATGAGTACACGAAATGTGATCACGTACTTATTGTCATTATTTAAGGACACTGTCAAATAAAACAGAGGATTAAAATGATGTCATATTTGTAAATATACATATTAATATTTTTCAAGAAAGATTTAGTTTTATTAAATTTAGGAAAGCACATAACGGTGTTCATTTCCTGTAAGGCTTCAGGTTACCTTAGTTTGTGCATGTGTTTCTGTTTCCCTAAACAGCTAGATTTACAAAAGCAGAATTTATATGTATTTATATGGGACATGTTAAGTCATGATCAATTTCTCATATGTCAAAATACTTCTGGAAGCAATTTTAACACTTCAAATTATGACCTCTCAAAATGCTAATGATAACCAGGATGAAGAATGAATGAAACATGGACATGACTGTATGCTGCCATCTAAATTGATGATTTCAGGTTCCTCTAAGCATTCTAGACCACAGGTGACCGGACTAATGAGAATTCCCATGGGTCCCTGTTACTCAGGAAGCTTCCGGATGGATTTTTGATATTATCAATAAAAATGTTGTCTTATAAAACCCATTTTCTAATTTTACTGATAAGATGTCCTAAAAAATAATTATTTCTTATCTGCCTCAGTTTTCAGAACCTTCGTTTCCATGGTTGGGGAAGGCAGCACAGTGCAGTGATGAAGAGCCTGAATTTTGTGCTGCACAGATAAAGGTTCGAACTCGAGCTCCTCCCATGTACTTACCAAGTGACCTGAGGCACTTCTTCGAGTCTCAGTTTCCCATCTGAAGAGGGGAATTTAAATGGTATTTGTCCTATAACTGATTCCTATGCCCAGCATGAATATCAAACAGACAACGCACATCAAACGTAGCATCTGAACCAAGGGAGCGGTACACGTCAGCTAACACAGTGTTAGTGATTGTGGTGACAGTGGGTGAAGAGGGTGATGTGACCCCAGAGATGATAAACAAAATGTCTTCACTATCTGAAGAGATAAGTAAAAATGATATACAATTGATCAAAAAACACTTAAAATAAATACTTAAATGACTTACAGGAGAGAGAGTATATCTCCAACCATTTATCTGAGATATTTTATGTATATGGACATCTAGAAAACCACCTAGTTCAAAATTAGGTAAAAATGATATGACAAATAATACAATTAGAAAAATGCTAACAAAAAATGCTTAGAAGTTGTTACAAAAATCCCATTATAGTCTCTGTGAGCAGAAGTTAATGTGTATATTTACTTCTAGATATTGGTTTCCTTCCATGTTGGCAAAATAGAAAACATAAAACAAGTCTAAAGCTACAAAATTGCTTTCCTGAGGTATGAGTTGGTTTAAGATCGCATTTTAGATTCCTACGACAAAATCTTGTCGTGGTGGTGCTGCGCCATAAGCTCAAGGCTCCTGTTTGCAAGAATGTGATCCCATCCATAAGGAAGCATTTGTTGAGAACCTACTCTTTTCCTAGAGTTCTTCAATGTGAATATTTCTTAGCAATCACGCTAAAATTTTCCTTCTTCACCTAAAAGGAAGAAGTAATCATCCATATCCAAGAGAGTAGACTATATATGGGATTGAACACACACACACACACACACACACACACACACACACACACACTTACAGGTAAATACATTGCATTTTTCTTAATAGGTACTTTTAAAATAGGTACTTTCTCCCAATAACTTGTCTTGTATTGAAATATCCATTCTTTGATATCAAAAAATTTACATGGAATCTCAGTTCATAGATCTGGAGATCTTCCAGGGCTGATATTTTGAGAAACAACAGAATGCTTCCAAAGTGTCTTTCAAAGATTTTGCAAATATAAAATTAAATGAGGGGGAGGCGGAGTCAAGATGGCGGCGTAAGCAGACTCGGAACTCACCTCCTCCCGTGGACACAGCCAATTTACAACTACTCGTGGAAAAATTACCCCTGAGACAGAACTGAAAACTGGAACTCCTGCAACAACGGACAATCCTAACTGAGATGAAAGAGGCAGAGACTCCCTTCTGGGGAGGAAAAACGCCGCCTTCACAAGCCGCCAGCTTCACGGCCGCCGGGGAGCAGCTCACAGGTAGGCAGCCTCCCTGGAGGCGCGGGGCCCTGAGCCGGGGAGCGCCCCCGCTGTGGGCATTTTGTGGACCCAGCACAATCGAGACCAGCAGCATAATATCTGACTGTGCCTCCTACTAAAACAGTGGGGAGTACCCCCAGAAAACCCGGTTCACAAAGAAACTAAAACTGGCTCTTAAAGGGCCCGCGCGCAAACTCACCCGTTTCAGGTAGCATCCTAAAATCACCAGAAAGAAAGGTGTACAGTGCTTTGGTGACAAGAGACTCACCTAATAGGCCCTGAGTGCATCTCGGTGAGGGGTGAGACCTCTCCAGGGACTGGGACATTGGCGGCGGCCATTGTTGTGGCCTGGTGTGAGCGTGCTGACACAGACGCCATTGAAGTTCTCCCTGGGGCCTGCTAGCCCAGGGTCTGCCCCACCCACTAGAGCACCGATTTAATCCAGCTCAGCCAGGGCAGGCAGCCCACCCTAGAGACTGGCCCCACCCAACAACAAGCCCTCAGGCAACTTGTGGGCCTGCATAGATCGACGGGCAGGGTGTGCACAAGGAGCGGGTGGAGAGTGTGGGGTGGGGGCAGAGTGTGTGGGGCGGTGGCAGAATGTGTGGGGCTCCCGCCGTGCAGAGCCTGGGTCCGCTTGGGGAGGTCGGGGCGCTCACACGGGGCAGGACTGTGTTGACTGTGTGTGTGGACCTGTGGGCGGCAGGGCTTCTCAGCCGCAGAAGACTTGTGCTTCTCAAAGACCCACATAGGAGGTTTGCTCCACCTTCCAAAACCTGAAACAATTGGGTGCTCCTGTGCCTGAGGCAAGCCCCACCCAGCTGCAATCCTCAGAGAGCTGACAAGAGACCTAATAGGCTAGAGGCTTACAGCAATTGTAAGGCCCTGAGCCTAACAACCTGCCATGCTGGGGGCTACTCACTTAAAAGAAATACTGCAACACAAATGTGGTATTAGAACTTACAGCCAACTGTGCTGGGGCTCCCCACACCTGATAAAGAGACTGAAGGGCCCACAACAACTACAAGCAGCTGAGCATTACAACAGCTGGCCAGGAGCATAACTCAGCCTCCCTGGGTGCCTAAAGAGAGAGCAAACAGGCCACAGCAGAAGGATACACGTAGCCCAGATGGGGTCACCCCTGGAACATTGAGAACTGAGGGAAGCACACTGGAAGCCTCCTAAGGCATCACTCACATAAGGTCACCTATCCAAGAGCAGGAGACGTAGCTGACCTACCTAATACGTAGACACAAGCACAGGGAAAGAGGCAAAATGAAGAGGCAAAAGAATACATTCCAAGTGAGGGAACAGGACAAAACCCCAGAAAAGGAACTAAGTGAAACAGAAATGAGCAACCTACCCGACAGAGAGTTCAAACTAAGAGTGTTAAGGATGCTCACTGATCTGGGGAGAAAAATAGATGAACTCAGTGAGAATGTCAACAAAGAAATGGAAGATATAAAAAAGAACCAATCAGAAATGAAGAATACAATACTGGAAATGAAAAATTCATTAGAGGGACTCAAAAGCAGAGTAGAGGATACAGAAGAACGGATCTGTGAGCTGGACGAAAGACTAGAAGAAATTACCCAAGGTGAACAGGTAAAAGAGAAAAGAATTAAAAAGACTGAGGACAGTGTAAGCGACCTCTGGGACAACATCAAGCGCACTAACATCCATGTTATAGGTGTCCCAGAAGGAGAAGAGCGAGACAAGGGGGCAGAGAATCTATTTCAAGAAATAATAGATGAAAACTTCCCTAACCTAAGGAAGGAAACAGACATCCAGGTACAGGAAGCACAGAGAGCCCCAAACAAGATAAACCCAAAGAGGCCCACACCAAGACACATCATAATCAAAATGTCCAGAATTAAAGATAAAGAGAGAATCCTAAAAGCCGCAAGAGAATGTCAAGTTACGTACAAAGGAAACCCCATAAGGCTATCAGCTGACTTCTCAGCAGAAACCTTACAGGCTAGAAGAGAATGGCACGATATATTTAAAGTGCTAAAAGGAAGAAACTTACAGCCAAGAATACTCTACCCAGCAAGGTTATCATTCAAAATGGAAGGAGAGATCAAAATTTTCCCAGACAAGCAAAAATTAAAGGAGTTTGTCACCAAGAAACCAGTGTTACAAGAAATGTTAAAGGGACTGATTTAAGGGGAAAAGAAAAGAACACAAATAGGAAAAATTATCTATTTCCATGATTAGAACATAATGGATACAAATGCACAACAAAGAGGTTAGATATGATATCAAAAACAGGAGGGAGGAGGGGAGTTAAAGAGTACAGCTTTCAGACAGAGGTCAAACTAAAGTGACCATCAATTCTGTATAGAAGAAGAAAGGAACAGAGAAGGACTACTAAAACACTGAGGAAAAAAAAAAATTTTAAAAATGGCAGTAAGTACATACTTATCAATAGCTACTTTAAACGTCAATGGACTAAATGCTCCAATTAAAAGGCATAGGGTGGCTGACTGGATAAAAAAACAAGACCCATATATATGCTGCATACAAGAGACACACTTCAGACTTAAAGACACTCACAAACTGAAAGTGAAGGGATGGAAAAAGATACTCCACGCAAATGGCAATGAAAAGAAAGCTGGGGTAGCAGTACTCATATCAGACAAAATAGACTTTAAAACAAAAACTGTAAAAAGAGACAAAGAAGGGCATTACGTAATGATCAAGGGAACAATCCAACAAGACGATATAACACTTGTAAATATCTACCCACCCAATGTAGGTGCACCTAAATATATAAAGCAATTATTAACAGACATAAAAACAGAAATAGACAGTAACACAATAATAGTAGGAGACTTTAACACTCCACTTACACCAACGGATAGATCATCCAAACAGAAGATCAATAAGGAAACATTGGCCTTAAACGACACACTACAACAGATGGACCTAGTAGATATATACAGAGCATTCCATCCAAAAACCGAAGAATACACGTTCTTTTCAAAGGCACATGGAACATTCTCCAGGATTGATCACATATTAGGCCACAAAACAAGTCTCCATAAATTTAAGAAGATTGAAATAATACCAAGCATCTTTTCTGACCACAACGGTATGAAACTAGAAATCAACTATAAGAAGAAAATCAGAAAAGCCACAAATACGTGGAGATTAAACAAAATGCTACTGAACAACGACTGGGTTAACGAAGAAATCAAAGAAGAAATCAAAAAATACCTGGAGACAAATGAAAATGAAAATACGACATGCCAGAATTTATGGGATACAGCAAAAGCAGTTCTAAGAGGAAAGTTTATAGCGATACAGGCCTATCTCAACAAACAAGAAAAATCTCAAATAAACAATCTAACAATGCACCTGAAGGAACTGGAAAAAGAAGAACAAACCAAGCCCAAAATCAGTAGAAGAAGGGAAATAATAAAAATCAGAGCAGAAATAAATTAAATAGAGACCAAAAAAAAATAGAAAAAATTAATAAAACCAAGAGCTGGTTCTTTGAAAAGATCAACAAAATTGACAAACCTTTAGCTAGACTCACCAAGAAAAAAAGAGAGAAGGCACAAATAAGTACAATCAGAAATGAAAGAGGAGAGGTTACAACAGACACCTCAGAAATACAAAAGATTATAAGAGAATACTATGAAAAGCTATATGCCAACCAATTCGACAATCTGGAAGAAATGGATAAATTCTTAGCATCATACAACCTTCCAAAACTGGATCAAGAAGAAGTAGAGAATTTGAATAGACCAATCACCAGTAAGGAGATCGAAACAGTAATCACAAACCTCCCCAAAAATAAAAGTCCAGGACCAGACAGCTTCCCTGGTGAATTCTACCAAACATTCAAAGAAGACTTAATACCTATCCTTCTCAAACTCTTCCAAAAAATTGAGGAGGGGGGGAAGCTCCCTAACTCATTCCACGAAGCTGACATTACCCTGATACCAAAACCAGACAAGGACAACACACAAAAAAGAAAATTACAGGCCAATATCACTGATGAACATCGATGCAAAAATCCTCAATAAAATACTAGCAAATCGCATACAACAATACGTTAAAAAGATTATACACCATGATCAAGTGGGATTTATTCCAGGGATGCAGGGATGGTTTAACATTCGCAAATCAATCAACGTAATACACCACATTAATAAAATGAAGAATAAAAATCACATGATCATCTCAATAGATGCAGAGAAAGCATTTGACAAGATACAGCATCCATTTATGATAAAAACTCTGAATAAAATGGGTATAGAAGGAAAGTACCTCAACATAATAAAGACCATATATGAGAAACCCACAGCTAATATCATCCTCAATGGTGAAAAACTGAAAGCCATCCTTCTAAGAACAGGAACCAGACAAGGATGCCCATTGTCACCACTCCTATTTAACATAGTACTGGAAGTCCTAGCCAGAGCAATCAGGCAAGAGAAAGAAATAAAAGGGATCCAAATTGGAAAGGAAGAAGTGAAACTGTCACTATTTGCAGATGACATGATTTTATATATAGAAAACCCTAAAGAATCCACCAGAAAACTTTTAGAAGTAATAAACGAATATGGTAAAGTTGCAGGATACAAAATCAACATACAAAAATCAGTTGCATTTCTGTACACTAACAACGAAGTAGCAGAAAGACAAATTAAGAATACCATCCCATTTACAATTGCAACAAAAAGAATAAAATACCTAGGAATAAACTTAACCAAAGAGGTAAAGATCTGTACACCGAAAACTATAAAACATTTCTGAAAGAAATTGAAGAAGACACAAAGAAATGGAAAGATATTCCGTGCTCTTGGATTGGAAGAATTAACATAGTTAAGATGTCCATACTTCCTAAAGCCATCTATAGATTCAATGCAATCCCTATCAAAGTTCCAACAACATTTTTCACAGAAATAGAACAAAGAATCCTAAAATTTATATGGAACAACAAAAGACCCCGAATAGCTAAAGGAATCCTGAGAAAAAAGAACAAAGCTGGAGGTATCACACTCCCTGATTTCAAAATATACTACAAAGCTGTAGTAACCAAAACAGCATGGTACTGGCACAAAAACAGACATACAGATCAATGGAATAGAATCGAAAGCCCAGAAATAAACCCACACATCTATGGACAGCTAATCTTTGACAAAGGAGCCAAGAACATACAATGGGGAAAAGAAAGTCTCTTCAACAAATGGTGTTGGGAAAACTGGATAGCCATATGCAAAAAAATGATAGTAGACCCTTACCTTACACCATACACAAAAATTAACTCCAAATGGATTAAAGACTTGAATGTAAGACCTGAAACTGTGAAACTTCTAGAAGAAAACATAGGCAGTACGCTCTTCGACATCATTAGCAACATCTTCTCAAACACCACGTCGGACCGGGCAAGAGAAACAATAGAAAAAATAAACAAATGGGACTACATCAAACTAAAAAGCTTCTGCACAGCAAAGGAAACCATCAACAAAATGAAAAGACAACCTAACAATTGGGAGAAGATATTTGCAAACCATACTTCTGATAAGGGCTTAATCTCCAAAATATATAAAGAACTCATGCATCTTACCAACAAAAAAACTACCAACCCAATTAAAAAATGGGCAAAATACCTGAACAGACATTTCTCCAAAGAAGATATACAGATGGCCAACAGACACATGAAAAGATGTTCAAAATCACTATCAGGGAAATGCAAATCAAAACTACAATGAGATATCACCTGACGCCCGTCAGAATGGCTATAATTAACAAGACAGGAAACAACATGTGTTGGAGAGGATGTGGAGAGAAGGGAACTCTCATACACTGCTGGTGGGAGTGCAAACTGGTGCAGCCACTATGGAAAACAGTATGGAGATTCCTCAAAAAATCAAGGATAGAACTACCATATGATCCAGCTATCCCACTGCTGGGTATTTATCCAAAGAACTTGAAAACACCAATTTGTAAAGGTACATGCACCCGTGTGTTCATTGCAGTGTTATTCACAATAGCCAAGACTTGGAAGCAACCTAAGTGCCCATCAAGGGCCGAATGGATAAAGAAGATGTGGTATATATACACAATGGAATACTACTCAGCCATAAGAAACGATGAAATCCAGCCATTTGTGACAACATGGATGGACATTGAGGGTATAATGCAAAGTGAAATAAGTCAGAGGGAGAAGGTCAAATACCGTATGATTTCCTTCATTAAGTAGTAGATAATAACAACAATAAACAAACACATAGGGACAGAGATTGGATTGGTGGTTACCAGAGGGGAAGGGGGGAGGGAGGAGGGTGAAACGGATAATTCCGTACATGTGTGTGGTGATGGGTTGTAATTAGTATTTTGGTGGTGAACATGATGTAATCTATGCAGAAATAGAAGTACAATGATGTACACCTGAAATTTTTACAATGTTGTAAACCAATGTTACTGCAATAAACAAAAAATTAAAAAAAAAGAAATATAAAATTAAACGGATCCTTAAAATTTTATATTTTCCATGGGGTCGGCCCTGTGGTTTAGCATTAAGTGCTTGCGCTCCGCTACTGGCGGCTGGAGTTCAGATCCTGGGCGCGAACCGACGCACCACTTCTCCGGCCATGCTGAGGCCACGTCCCACATACAGCAACTAGAAGGATGTGCAACTATGACATACAACTATCTACTGGGGCTTTGGGGAAATAAAGGAGGAGGATTGGCAATAGATGTTAGCTCAGAGCCGGTCTTCCTCAGCAAAAAGAGGAGGATTAGCATGGATGTTTGCTCAGGGCTGATCTTTCTCACAAAAAGAAAAAAAAAATTTATATTTTCCAGAGCTTTCCATTTGGACCCTGTATATGTGTGTGTGTGTGTGTGTGTGTGTGTGTGTGTGTGTGTGTGTGTGTTTTAACTTATGGCAGTGGGCAGAGAAAGGACAAAAGATTAAAATCACATGTAATCTAAAAATAACCTAAGCCAATTGTCATTTTAAGTGTGCCTTGGATCCACAAAAGTTTGGGATTAGCATATCAACATATTTAATAATATCTAATAATACTTTTTGACAAATCTCTTTTAATAATATAATCTTCATTCTGTCAGATAATATAAAATACTTGACAATACAAAAATATTTGAAAATAAAAACTGAGTATATTTTAATGAGAATTGTTTTGAAATTCAATTAAGATTCAGCAGCAATTATTTAAATGAATTATTCCACTTCAGGGCCATCCCCGTGGCTTAGCAGTTAAGTGCTGGAGATTGGCTAGTGGCGGCCTGGGTTCAGATCCCAGGCGTGCACCCACGCACCGCTTGTCCAGCCATGCTGAGGCGGTGTCCCACAAACAGCAACTAGAAGGATGTGCAGCTATGACATACAACTATCTACTGGGGCTTTGGGGTGAAAAAGTGAAAAAAAAAGGAGGAGGATTGGCAATAGATCTTAGCTCAGGGCTGATCTTCCTCACACACACAAAAAAGAATTATTCCACTTCATACATTCTCAAAATTCACTTTATTCAACAACTCACCAGCTATGTACGCTAAGCTCATCTAATTGATGTAAGTCAGGAATTTTTTTTTCTTGTTTGGGATATTAGAAATAGTTGTATTACATTCTCTGATGATTAAAAACTTTCACAAAGATTATCTTTCCCATTTCCTAGATACCTTAATTACTGGAGTAGTGGATATTGACAAGCAGAAAGACACAGTGAAGTGCATGGTTACCTCTGCTGGGCACCAGGTGCACCACTAAACAGACTTTACCGTGTAATTGGAATTCGCCTTAGAGTCATGACTTTTGCTTCTTGCCTCTTTTGATCTCCTGGCCTCTGGACTTTTTGTGTATAGACTTACATTGAATCGTTTCTGATTTTTCCTTATGACCGAGCAACTCCTTTGGAGTCAACTTTCCACCGTCTTGGATATACACCAATATACTGAAAATTGAACTTGCCCATGACACTCGAGGTCAAGCAATGTCACGAGTTTGTTAGGAAACTAAATCTCAGAATTTTTTATACTGCCACTCTCATTTCTTTAGACTGTATACAACCTAATGGGCTTGTCCCACTCAGAAAACTAGGGAACGTCTTGATTGTGATCCCAAGACTGCCCCACTGGTGATCCAATGTAGAGGATCCATAAGAAAGATAAACTACATGGTACGAAGGACACACATTAAGAACCACCAGCGTGATGAAAAGTGTTCCACTTTTGTAAAATCTCGTATGTTAGTCAATAGCTTCATCATAACCTCAAACTAAGAGCTTTAGAATCATATTGGACAATTTATTCTCCTTCCACCCACACCCAGTCAGTGAGCGTTTATTCTGCCTCTGCAGCGTTTCCTGAAATTGCCCCGCCCTGTCCAACCCCACTGCCACTTCCTTCATTAAGGTCTTCTACTATTTCTCACCGGTGGTCGTTAATTACACGCACTCTGATCCCCACACCTGCAGGAAATCAACACCCCATCCACAGTTTACTCTTATGCCAGAACTATTTCTCTAAAAGGAAAATAAGCATTATCAACTTTCTGCAAAAACGTGTATGTTGACTCTCAGTTTGCTATGTCCAAAATAAAATACAAAATTTTAATCCTGACATACAACACTATTTACTGGTCAGCTTCACATCCACTTTCTGTCTCATCTCCTCCCGTGTCTGTGTGTCTCTGTGCTCTGTCCCCTTCAGTCTTGCTGTTCCTCAAAAACCTTTTAATGCCTCTGAGCAGTTCCCTGGGAGTAACTTGCTTAGCCTGGCTAAATCCTAGTCATTCTTCACAAACCAGCTTAAATATTAATCCCCAAATCTCTCCTCCTCTTTTGTAACTCCGCTGTATTTTACACTTATCCCATCATATTTTAACACTTTGTTTTCACCACCTCATCAAGGACAGAGACCAGGTTATGTTATTCCATATCCCTGGTCCATAATAAGTCATTATTTTAAAAAAAAAAGCGTGTATTGTTTGCCTAACTATGGGCCAAATTCATAGAAAGTCCTGATTATAAATATTCTACCCCACTCTCCCCATGACATACATTTCCCATAAATTCATGTATTCTAGTTTTGAGTCCAAAGGTAGAGTCAACATAGTTGAAACAGCTTTAGAGCTAATATCTAAGTGTGGAGACCTCTGGTTCAGGAGTGTAAGCTCAAGAAGTCCGGAGCATTCCAGATCTCTTCTTTGTGTTTTCCCATCACAAGTAATTTAAATGCAATAAAAATGTCTGCCTGGTTGTTTACAAGCCACTGGGGCCTTGAATGCCTTCATCCTGGGCCCTAGAGACCTCAGATGAAGTACTAGGACAAACAACTTAATGAATAAATAATTAACACACAATTAAAAAGTTATTAAAGCAGACTGGCATTAGCTATCTGTGTATTGCAGGTCTCAAAGGTCTCCTGTAGATTAGCATTAATACTTTTATCTCTATTATTCATCTTGCCTAATGGCATTTTTAGTCTTGAGTAAGATAACTTTTATATTATTATTTCTCCTAAGATCAAAAGGTGTATAATGTCGTACAACCTAAACTGCTTAATTTTTATGAATAGACTTTTAAAGCACTACAGCTGAGTTATTTGTGTGTTTTATTTTAAAAACTATTTCTGGATGGACCACTGTCATCAGTACAAGTGCGGTGTTCTCGTCAAACATCTTGCAGTTGGCCCTTGGACTGTAATGAGCTTATTGCCCCAGAAATTCCAGAATAGAGTGAGCAAATTAGGTGATTCCCCATGCTAACCACTTTCATTTCTTAAATAACTTCTTGATAAAATAGTTTACGGGGGCTTCTCCGGTAACTGCTGTCTCTGTGCCGCTGTGGCGAGCTCAGGCTGTCAGCAGTGCTGGTCCAGATCCAGGGCCTGTCTCTTCAGTCATCGCCACACTCTCCGCGGAGTCTGCGCCGGGCTCCCCGCGGCCCTGAAGGAAGCGACTTGGACGCAGCTATCTGGATGCTCCAGGCCTTCCTTCACTTCAAAAGTTATCACGATTCGGGGAATAATTCGGAAATGCTCCATCGATCACTTCATATCCCAAGGAAAATGTTTGATTGTTTCTTATATAATTAGTCTAGGTTCTTATATAAATATGAGAAACTCAGCAAATTCAGAGTAGGATAAAAATAAAGAAAATAACTTCAAGAAATCATATAATAATTATGGAAATCAATGATCAAAAGAAAATCTTAATAGCAGACAATGAAGAAAGATACATTATCTATAGGGACATAAATATAAAAATAATAGCTGACTTATCATTAGAAACAACGTAAGCCTGAAGACAATCGAATAAATCATTAATAGAGCTAGAGGAATTTTTTAAAAACCCTCAATTTGGAAGCTTATTTTCAAAAAAATAAGTAAAAAACCAGAAGGGAAGGGACGAGGGGGGAGGGTGAAAGGGGTATAAGGGCACATGTGTGCAGTGACAGATGGTGATTAGACTTTGGGTGGTGAACACGATGTAGTTTATGCAGAAGTTGAAATATAATGATGTACAGCTGAAATTTATATAGTGTTATAAACCAACGTTCCTCAATAAAAAATTTTTAAAAAACAAAAGTAAAATGAAAACATTTCAGACAAACAAAAGTTGAGAAAGTTCACAACATAAGAAATATTAAGAGATAGTTTATAGTCTAAAGAAAAACAATTTCATATAGAAACTCAAATCTTTAGAAAGAAATTAAGAGTGTTGTTAATGATAAGAATGCGAATGAATATAAAAGACTCTTTTCCCTTTAAAAATAAAACTTGCTTCAAAACATATTTGATGCTTTAAAGCAAAACCATCCCAATGTGCAGTGACATTTATAACGTAGGTAAAAATAAATCATAAGACCTTAATAGCACAGAGACAGGAAGGGAAACATGGAAATATATTTTGTAATACTTTTTATTTTTATTTTTACTTTTTTGATCAATGGAACAGAATGGAGAACCCAGAAATAAACTTATATGTATGTGGTCAATTAATTTACAACAAAGGCGCCAAGAACACACAATGGAGAAAGGACAGTCTCTTCAATAAACGGTGTTGGGAAAATCGGATAGCAACAGGCAAAAGAATGTAACTGGACCTTATCTTA
The DNA here is from genome assembly GCF_020826845.1 of Diceros bicornis minor. Lineage (NCBI taxonomy): Eukaryota > Metazoa > Chordata > Mammalia > Perissodactyla > Rhinocerotidae > Diceros > Diceros bicornis. The sequence goes on along the minus strand of NC_080754.1, from coordinate 868,705 downwards.
CACCACACACAGAAATCAACCCAAAGTGGACTAAAGACTTGAGTGTAAGACCTAAAACCATAAAACTCTGGAAGAAAACATGGGAGGATAGCTCCTTGCCATAGGTCTTAGCAATGATTTTTTGTATTTGACACCAAAAGCAAAGGTAACAAAAGCAAAAATTAAAAAGTGGGACTACATCAAACTAAAAACTTTCTTCACAGCAAAGGAAATAATCAACAAGATGAAAATATAACCTACAGAATGGGAGAAAATATTTGCAAATCATATATCTGATAAGGGGGTAATATTCAAAATGTGTAAAGAACTCACACAACTCAATGGCAAAAAGCAAACAATCAAATAGCAATGTTTTTAGATTTTAGGTAAAGTAGTGCAGTGTTATTTGAAGACACAGTGTCATAAATCAAAAATGCATTTTGCAAACCATGGATAAAACCTAAAAATGAAAGAAATAAATAGAAATATAGCTAAAACATGAATAGAGGAGCAAAATTAAATACTAAAACATAATTCAAAAGAATTCAGAAAAAAAGAGAAAATAAAATGGAAACTTGCAATTGAAATAAAAATCCCAGCATTTTTTTTTCTTGTAGAAATTAACCAGATGATTCCAAAATGTTTCTGGACGTGTAAAGGATAAAGAAAACAAACACAAGGAAACAAGACAAAATAAACAAGAACAAAACTGAAAGACATCTGTGCTACCTATTTTAGGATGTACCATACGGCTGTACTGGCTGTGGTAGGCAGAATAACAGCCCTCAAGATGTCCATATCCAATCCCTGGAACCCGGGAATGTGTGTCCGTACACGGCAAGGATGAGTTAAGGCTGCAGATGGAATTAAGCCTGCTAATCAGGTGACCTTGAAATGGAGAGTTACACAAGGTTTATCTGGCTGGGTCCAATGCAATCACAAGGATTCTTGTAAATTGTAAAGGAAGCAGAAAAGAGAGGACCAGAGATGGTAGCCTGAGAAGGACTTGCCTGATAACGCTGGCTTTGAAGATGGAGGGAGGGGACACAAGTGAAGGAAGCGAGTGACCTCTAGATCCGGCAGAGACGGAGAACAGACCACCCTCCGCAGTCTCTGACGCAGGATGCTGCTCTGCTGGCACCTTGATTTTAGCCCAGTGAGGCCCATTTTGGACTTCTGATACCCAGGTCTATAAGACAATAAAGGTGTGTACTTTTAAGTCATTAAATTTTTGGTAACTTGTCACAGCAGCAACAGGAAACTAAAATACTAATCAAGACAGTATTAGTCTTTGCTTATGGGTGGACATATAAATCAATGAAAAAAAAAGACTCCAAGCATAGATCCACATATTTCTGGTTGGCAAGATAAATAAGAGAGGAGAGGACAGGCTTTCACATGGAAAGGCAGCTAACTGCTGACACTTATGGCCCAGAGTAGAATACAAAAATTAACTCAAAATGGATTATAGACATGCATATGTGTGAAAACTATAAAGTTTTAGAGGTAAACATGGGAGAATGCCTCCATAACTTGAGGAAGGCAGTTTTTTGTTAGAAAGAAAACAAAGAGTACTGTCCTGAAGAGAAAAAATAACAGGCACTATACTTCATCAAAATTAAATATTTATGATCTTCAAAGATAACCACAAGAAAATACACAGGGAAGACATAGACTCAGAGAAAATGTTTGTAATGTATCTATCTGACGAAGAAGTTACATCCAAAATTTATGCAGACCTTTTTTAATTCAAAAGAAAGAAAATAGTCCACAAAGGAACTGGTGCACAGATGTTCATAACTGTTTTATTCGTAATAGCAGAAAATCCTAACAGCAGAAACAAACCTAATCACCATCAACTGGTGAGTGGATAAATAAACCAGGGCACATGCATGCGATGGGATAGGAGTCTGCAGTAAAGATGATGAACTTCTGATGTGTACACCAACAAGGACACATCTCCAAACATCACAATGAGCAGAATGGGCCAGGCACACACCAGGTAGGTGCCGTGTGTTCCCATTAACATGGAATTCCAGGCCTGGTCTCTGATGGAGATCAGGTGGGGGGTGCCTGTGGTGGCAGGTCAGGGGGGATGGACTGCATCAGGGATGAGGCAGCTTCTCAGAATTGTGGAAATATTCTAGATGTCGATTGGGGTGGTAGTTATACAAGTGCATACGTTTGTCAAAACTTATTAAACTGTAACTTAAAACAACTGTATTTTATTGTATTTACAAAAAATTTACAAAAGAAGACAAACCAAATTTATTTATCCATTTGTCATTTGTCACCTATAATGTGTGCGTATCATAAAATATAAAGTCTCTTGGTTGTAAAGTCTCGCACAGATGTTGACTATTTAGTGTAAATAAGGCACAGTAAAGCTTCTTCTGTGGAGCTCTTCTGCTGTGGAGACATATTATGAGGCAAAGGCCATTATCTTTGGATTTAAAGAGACCCAAGTTCAAATGGTGGCACTCTTTCTGCTGAATAAACAAACACTAAAATTTCATGAGTCTGTTTTTTCCTCTGTAGAATTTGAATAATAATGCTTTGTTTTGAGCGTGAAGGTTATCTCTTATGCTTACCTGTTTCACTTCAGATTTCTGAGACAAGCAGGACCTGGGGGTAACAGTAGACTATAGAACCTCAGTACTGTGCACCAAATCGGGCCCAGTGAACTCTACACATTCTCTTCCGATGACTTGGTTGGGGAAAAATGTCAACTCTTTTTTCAACTTTTTCTGAGATGGAATACATTAAATGATTATATATCTAGGAAACGTAAAAAAACCAAGTCTCCTCCATTTGTGCCTTAGAAGGGAATAGAAAATTGATGTTCAGAGTTCTTTCATCTATTTCTGTTTCTCCAAGACTACAAAAAGAAGAGAGAGAAAATAAACAAGACTTGAGTAGCGTATTCTCTTGCTTGAGAGGTACATTCCACTTTGGAAGGAAGGTGGGGCAGGAAAAGACCAGGAAAAGGGCAGTGACTGGAACGGCTCTCTCAGATTCAGCTGGACTTCAGGCTCTGGAGAAGATGAGGGGAAACGGAAAATAGAAAAGGCACAGTTCCTTTGTTTGCCAGTACGAGAAAGCAGATAAATAGGGGCCGTGGGAAAAAGACAAGCCAAGAATGAAGACTGCACACTGCACTGGAAACGCAGGGAGCACTGGTAGAGAGATGCGAAGGGCCACGAGAGCAGAGCGGAAATTGAATAATAACACATGTAAGGAACTAGCACAGAGCCTAATTGGCTGTGTAGTAAATACAACTTCCTTCTCTCCCCATCCCACTCTCGCTTAATCATCACTCTGCAACCACCAAGAGCCTGAGGCAGAGTGGGAGCCGCCTGGGACTGAAGGAAGCAACGTTATGGCTTCTAATGTGCCAGGGAGGAGGCACCCCAACATCAGATGCTGGGTAACTGCATTTTGGCCGCTCGTTTGTGCTTTGGGGCAGTGCTGTCAGCCAGGACGTCGGAAGATGAAGCCCATGGTTTGCAAACATGGAAAAAATAAAAACATTTCAATATATTGAGATTTAAATAGCAGAGCTCAGAGAGGAAGCCTTTCTTTCACGACAGATGGCCAAAGGTTCTCAGTTCATAATAAATCACCACAGAGCTCAGGAAGCTGGAGTTCCAACCCCACCATCATCCCAGTTCAGTTCAGTTTTGGGTCCAGACGATCTTGAGGTCACAAGGGTCTTTAAAACGTTTCAAAACATGTTGATCAAGTGGGCTGCACCTGGAAGCCTGGGGGAGGGTTTTGTTTTATTGTTCCCCCTTCACTGTATTCACTTGTTACTAAACTGCAAACAAGTAATGGAAATAAAGTTTCGAACGTGCCAAGTGCATTTTTTCCTCTTTTTAAAAAGGACATTGGATAGTTACTATCAGAAAAGTAACATTAGTGTTGCAAAGCTAATAACTTTTAGAAAGATTGCAGTGTCACTTTCAAAGCCGCAGTGCAACATAAATAATGCCCCGCTGTTCTCACCTGCTTATGTGATCAGCTCACAAGGTGAATTGAACAAATGATGTAACAGTCCCGTAAACATGTTGACATCACCTAAAGGGCACAGCTGTTCATTTCCAGGAGAAAATATTCACTCATTACCCAAAATGTAATTGAAAACTAGTTACACAAGGGCTTGTGCAGGAAATTGTTTTGCTTTTGACACTTTATACTTAAGTACGGGTACCAAAAAATTGACTTAAACAATAGTCTTCATAAAAATTATCGCTAAATACTGTATATAAATTAAGGGTTGCTTATCACAAGAAACAGCTGTGTTATTTTACCTTTGTAAATTTTTACCCTATGCTTTCTGATGATGTTATAGTATATTAACAAGCCGTAATTACAGATGCAAATTAGTAAAGATGGCATAAAGAAGTTCTTATGAATATAAGCAAAGGTCATATAATCATTAAATTTGATGATTTTTAAACTCAATTATATTTTGGCTGTATTAATCATTTAATATTATATGAATTTTCCTAGACTATAAATCCATTTAACTGTAAGCAATTCATACAATAATAAATAATCAATTTTTTATGGTTATACATGAACTGATTTGTTATTTTGGTTGATTTTCCTTGGAAACATTAATTTTAAGGATATCATTCAGAAAAAAATGACATCTTCAAGAGTAGAGCATACGAAATACGAAAGGAAACAAATATTCTAGGTGAGTTGAGAATTTAATTTTTTAGATTTAATAGTCAGCATTTACAGTATCCTTAGCTATAGTAATATCTATAAAAGCAAAATTAGTTACCTAAATTCTCTCAGTGAGTTTTCTTTTTTCAGATTCTGCCTTATTCATTAAGAAAATGAAAAAGAAATTTGAGTAAGATCCTTGTTCTGTGAGAGTCAGCTGTCTGAAGAGCAAATGCTGTTCTCAGGATATTACTGTAGGACAGAATGCAGGCAGTGATGTGCAGGATGAAACCTGGAAGGAGCTGATGACATTTCTGTAGTTTAGACTGATGCCTGTCTGGTTTTCCTTCTGTGCCTGACAGAGGAAATGTTCAATTCTCAATAAATAAATTAACTATGTTGACTTGAATCCACGTAAGAGCGGCTTAGCAGATATTTAGTCCATTGTCCGGCAGTTACAGCTGAGGAAAGCTGGGGAGATGAGATAAACTGGAGGCAGAGGATGAGGAACACAGTCACCTCCTCTGGTGGAGGGCCGAGCCCTGCAGAATCCCACTGAAGGAGAGGGCGCCAGAGCTGCAGCCTGAGACGGCGTGTTTGTATACACGTCAGCAATTAAACGTTCATTAATGGTCAGTACGTAGTTGATGGTGATGTTCTGTTGGCATCCCTATTCATGTATTCACTTTTTGTTTTCTCTTTTTCAGATTTAGGTGGAAAATAAAACAAAGAGCACTCATAGAAATTACACTCCAAATTCAGATTTATTTTCTCCATCATGTTTAAGTTTTGATTTTGAGATTGAGATCTCTGCATCAGCAATGTCATTTAATACAAATGAAAATTATTTTTTTCTGAAATTCTTACATATAACCTGCTTTTGCCATGAGCTCTGAAGCAGAATCAGCATATAATTTTGAATAGCCCTTAGAATTCTACACTTTTAAGATTCTAGTTTGATTTTTACCTTGAATTTCCATTTAGAATTAGAATGTAATGGGACTCACTGCTTCTGAAAACAGAGGTCAGAATGAATCTGTTCTGTATGGTTGTTATGGAATATATACCTTAACTAAATAGTGTGTGCTTTGTTGAAAGTCTTGCAGCAGTGAATATTTGAGTTAAAAGAATATAAAGTTAAATTTATTGTTCTCCAGAATAGAACTAGGACCAAGATTTGGAAATCGAGTTAATAAATTTCCACTCAGCATAAGGAAGACCTTAGTAATGGAAGCCATCCAGGCAGAGAAGAGGCTGCATCTCAAGCAGGCAGTTCCCTGTCCTCGGAACTATTCGAGCAGAAGCCAGATATATGACTATCATTTGGGTGTGTGCCTGTGGCGAGAAGCCGGATGCTGTGACCTTTAAGGTCCCTTCAAACCTGTCATGATTATAAGGAGATGTCTGATTGAAAATAGTGTAGCACACACACGGCGACGCTGAAATATCAACATAGTCAAATTCAGCCAGAGAAAGAATAAGTTCAAGATATCATTGTGATTGGGGAAAAACAAGCATGTTTTCTAAAATCTTGTAGCAGTGAGTTGCAGGGTAAGACACTGCAGTGAATCAGTGCTTGCATGAAGCAGACACAGTGATTCAACGCTTCAGCCTCAGTCCAGATGGAGTTACTTATCCCAGGGCAGCAATTGCTGTAGAGCGCGCTGGAATCGGTCTGCTGTCCCCCCCACACACCCTGTAACGCCACTGCCGGTGCGGAGTGCTGCTTCTGTGTACGACAGAGGACCCACGGCACAGGGGCTCCCTACCGCCTGTCACTGTTGACTGTAGTGCCTAGCTAAACCCTGCTTCCAGTTGTAAAATAAAAAGAGAGATTGACATTGGGACAAAATCATATTAAAAATGAAAGTTTCAATAGTTATTCTTTGACTTTTATCAGACAGTGTGAACAATGTTCTGGGACAGGTACAGAACGAGACTGAGATGGACTTTCACATCTGCACTCCGTCCCTGTCCAGCGCAGTCAGTGCTCTGAGAGATTGAGCTGTGTGGACACATCAATGAGCTTTCCTGCTCTGGCTTCTGGTTGGGACCTGAGGATGGGGGCTGGTAGGATGTGGAGGGAAGAGGAGCCAGATGAGTTATCACACTGGCCTCCTCCCTGCAGGGTTGGCTTCGCTTGATTCAGCACATGATCCAGCGCCCCGACTTCCCAGAGGCCCCTGGCCTCTGGCTCCCGGTAACTCCCCTCACCCCCTGTCCCTGGGCCCAGGGAAGGACGAGGAGCTCACCAGCTCTAGGGCCCTGCGCCCTCATGCATCCTTGGGAGGAACTCCTCTGGCACACACTCTGCAGGTGTCCCACTGCAGCTCGCTCTCCATTTCCCTCCAATGCTCCTCAGGACGTGTTCCCTGAACTACAGCCCTGTGGGGCCACTGAGGCTTTCTCTATGTGTTAGGTAAATTCTTGCGTCCCAGATAGCTTAATGAAAATGAACTGAAGAATTTCAAAAACACGTGTCATATCATATTATTTGTAACCAGTACATATTAGCTACATATTTGATTTTTTTGACAGTTCTTCAAAATCATAAATTAAAAAATTATACACTTTGGGGCTGGCCCCATGGCCTAGTGGTTAAGTTCGGCATGCTCCACTTCGGCAGCCCACGTTCGATTCCCAGGTGTGGACCTAGACTGCTCATCAAGCCTTGCTGTGGTGGCGACCCACATACAAAATAGAGGAAGATGGGCACAGATGTTAGCTCAGTGACAATCTTCCTCAAGCAAAACCAGGAAGATTGGCAACAGATGTTAGCTCAAGGCCAAGTTTCCTCAGCAAAAAAAAAAAGATACACTTTGAGGTCCTGTCCCACAAGCCTGGAGCACTACGCTGATTGATCTCTCTGAATTCATGGTACGGTTATGCAAGCGGTGTACGTGTATATTAGTTTCACTTCTAGCCAATAATGATCAATTTTCTTATTTTTCTTTAGACTATCTAACAATACAGTTTTCTCCAAGGGTATTTGATAAACTGTCTTAACACTTTGAGCCTAGCATAAAAAAATACAAAATATATGCTAAAATTACTTATTTGTTATATTCTGTATTGGATTAGATAGTGTCCCCCCACCCAAAATTCAAGTCCTTCTCAGAACCTCAGGATGTGATCTTATTTGAAAACAGCGTCTTTGTAGATGTAGTTAGTTAGGTTGGGATGTGGTCATCCGGAGTAGGGTGGGCCCTAAATCCCAAGTGAATGGTGTCCCTATAACAAGAGAGGCGACACAGAGCCAGACACCAGGGGAAGGTGAGGGGAAGGCAGAGGCAGAGGCAAAGGCCGGAGTCTTCCCCTACAAGCTCATGGATGCCAAGACGCCCGGCAACCACCAGAAGGCAGAGACGAGGAAGAAAGACCCTCCCCAGAGCCCTCAGGGAGAGACAGCCCTGCTGACCACTTGATTTTGAAGTTCTACCCTTCAAAACTGTGAAGGAATAAATTCCTGCTTTTAAGCCACCCAGGGTGGAACTTTGTTATGGCGTCCTAGGAAGCTCAGACACGGTTTAACCTAAGTCATCGCCCAACCTGCTTCTTAAAAAGAGTCTCATTTAAAAGAAATCTGTAATGTTGAATTCACTCAAGATTAAATTTTATTTTCAACATGGTGTATCTAATTTACAACATTTGATCATGTGAAAAAGAAAATACAACAAATCTTTGACATAAATTAGTTTTAATTTTGTTATTCAGATTGATAATCAGGTGTCACTATCTCATTCTGGCAAAATACCTCATATTTACATGTCTTCAAATAATCTCACATTTAGGAATATATATATTTAAGATCCAAATCACATTCCTTGCATACAAAGAAAAACCTGGACATAGCTCAAGTTATTAGGAAGAATAGTGTTTTATAAGACATTTTATATAGAAAACATGTAATTGTTCTATTTAAAAATTAAGTACAATACTTAAAATTTAAATCGTTGAGTGGAAATAAATTGTATTTTTTTATTTAGTTAAGTTTAATTTATTTTAACATTTTAAACTTATTCCATCATCTCAATGGGTAATAACTGAATATTTAAAACCTATCACTTGGAAAAATTCTTGAAAACCATTAAGGTTTTTTTGTTGCTTCAAATATTAATTCCAACTGAAGCAGTAGGTGTTTGGTATTCCTGTTATGCTAACAATGTTATTTTGTGGTTAATTCTCCTACTGTATAAGTAGTATGGAAATGAATAATAACAAAAAAACAGATTTCATTATTTGACCTGAGATAGCAGAGAGTAACCACAGTTTCTTAAGTCTATATGAGAAATAAAAAAGGAAGCAAATAGACATGTGGTCATGCTAAAATACATTTACCGATTGTTGGGATATAAATACCAATTTATAATTTATCTGGCTAGTAATCTCAGTTGTTGAATATGTGATCCTAATGAAGTCAGGGTCTTTGTAAGACTCAATTAAATTCTCCCTTACTATTCACTTTTCAATATACGCATTTGGTTTAACAAGCAAAGAGGGTCTGGCCCTGTGGCTCAGCAGTTGGGTGCGCGCACCCCAATGCTGGTGGCCCAGGTTCAGATCCCTGGTGCCCACCGATGCCCCCCTTGTCCAGCCATGCTGAGGTAGTGTCCCAGATACAGCAACCAAAGGATGTGCAACTATGACATACAACTATCCACTGGGGCTTTGGGGAGAAAAAGGAAAAAAAAAAAAAAAAAAAGGAGGAGGATTGGCAATAGATGTTAGCTTAGGGCTGGTCTTCTTCAGCAAAAAGAGGAAGATTGGCATGGATGTTAGCTCAGGGCTGATCTTCCTAAAAATAAAAAATAAGCAAAGAAAATCAACTACAAAAAGTTATACCATACACAAAACTTAACTCAAAATGGATTACAGATCTGAATGTAAGACCTGAAACCATGAAACTTCTAGAAGAAAATATAGGCAGTATGCTCTTTGACATCAGTCTCAGCAGCATCTTTTTGAATACCACATCTGCTCAGGCAAACGAAACAAAAGAGAAAATAAACAAAAGGGACTACATCAGACTAAAAAGCCTCTGCAAGGCAAAGGAAACCATGAACAAAAATAAAAGGCAACCCATCAACTAGGAGAAAATATTTGCAAATCATATATATGACAAGAGGTTAATTTCCAAATGTGTAAAGAACTCATACAACTCAACAACAACAACAAAAAACAACTGAATCAAAAAATAGGCAGAGGATCTGAATAGATATTTTTCCAAAGAAGATATACAGATGGCTGACAGGCACATGAAAAGATGCGCAACATCACTAATTATTAAGGAAATGCAAATCAAAACTACAATGAGATATCACCTTACACCCGTTAGAATGGCTATAATTAACAAGACAAGAAATTACAAATGTTGGAGAGGATGTGGAGAAAAGGGAATCCTCATACACTGCTGGTGGGAATGCAAACTGGTGCAGCCACTATGGAAAAAAGTAAGGAGATGTCTCAAAAAATTAAAAATAGAAATACCACCTGACCTAGCTATCCCACTACTGGATATTTATCCAAAGAACATGAAATCAATAGTACAAAGAGATTTATGCACCCCTATGTTCGTCACAGCATTATTCACAATAGCCAAGATGTGAAAGCAACCAAGGTGCCCATCAACTGATGAATGGGTAAGGAAGATGTGGTATATATATACAACGGAACACTAGTTAGCTGTAAAACAAGACAAAAATCGTGCCATTTGCAACGACATGGATGGACCTTGAGGGTATTATGCCAAGTGAGATAAGCCATATAGAGAAAGACAAATATTGTATAATTTCACTCATATATAGAAGATAACCACATGGATAAGGAGAACAGATTGGTGGTTATCGGGGGGAAGGGGGCAGGGAGAGGGCAAAGGGACAAAGGGGCACATATGTATGATGATGGATAAAAACTATATTATTGGTGGTGAACACGATGCAGTCTATACAGAAACTGATATATAATAATGTACACCTGAAATTACAATGTTATAAGCCAATATGACCTCAATAAAATAATTTAAAAAAATACAAATAAGGAAATCTATCAAAACTCGTGGAAAACTCTGTCATTCGATTCGTAATTCATTAAAACATTTATTGTACATCGGATTTATTCCAGGCAGCATTCAAAATTCTGCCGGTGGCAGCCACAGAGGTATGGGGCACACACCTCCCTCCTCCCTCTGGGACACCTGTAGGAGAGAACCTACCACTGCTCCTTCGAATTCACCACAACATTCACTTCAAAGCCACCGGAAACTTTCTGAAAGCTGAACTGAGGTCTGAAGCTGTTCTTTCCTGGTTGTTTTTTCCCACTTTCCTCTCACAAGCGTCAAGTCTGAAGCAAACCCACGTTCTCGACCCTCCCCCGACCACCTTCATCCTTCCTGTGTGTCCCCACAATAAATTCTTGGATGTCTAATCCCATCTTTGCATCTTCTCTGGTCCTCTTCTTGGAGGATCAAAACTGACACACAAGGACACTGAAGAATGTCTAGTCTAGGAGAATTAAAAGACATGCAAATAAGTGAATAGAAAGCAATTCATTAAGTATCATAAAAAATTACGTGGACAGAACGCTCAGGCCACAAAGGGAGCCAGGGAACAGTTAACATTTGAGCGTACTCTTCACGGGTGCCCGCGGTGGACGGAAGTCAGTCCGGGTGGCAGTGGGGGGTCCCCGGCTCTGCACCCCTCATTCTTCCTGCTTTCAGATTCCTCGTGCCTACCTGACCTCTGGCGTCTGGCGGGTTAATGCTGGTGAGGAGCAGGTGGGGCAGTGAGGCAGAAGCAGAGGTATTCCAGCGGCAGAGGAGGGAGGGCGTCCTAAGAGAGAGTGCAAGTGAGAAGTGCAGAGGGCAGGTTTTAGTCTGGGGTATTTATTACCTACTCGGTTGGCTGTTTACAGCTCTGAGGCTCCTCTTCATGATCAGCCTGGCACGCGTGACTGCAATGACCAGGTAGACGGGGACGATTTGCAAATCTGCGCTGTCAGTCCAGGCCTCTTCCCTGACCTCCGGCTGCCTCTGTACGTCTCCACCTGTGTGTGTCAGAAGCACATTGAAGTCTTCCCACCCTAGACAGTCCTCTACCCCAATCTCTCCTCCCTCGTCTCACCAATGCAGTGAAACGTTTGTCTTCATCAGCCCTGATGAACACTCCCTGGGCGTACAGGTCAGAAGCTGAGGCAGCCTCCCCGACCCTTCCCCTTCCCCTTCCCCTTCCCCATAATTGGCTCCGGATCCAATTTAGTAATTTACCAAGTGGTGTGAACTCTCTCTTTAAATTCTTTCCAACCCACCCCTCCCCCTTAGCCCCACAGTTACTGCCGGGTACAGAATCCAGTTACGTCTCCTTCAGCTGTTAGAGAAAGAGCACAAGTGGTCCTTCTGCCTCTGGTCTTGCCCACGTTAACTCCTTCTCTACACAGCTCCAAAATCTCACACAGGAGTCTGACTGTGTGAATGTCCTGATTAAAATTCTTTAGTGGATTTTGTACAAAATATAAACTCCTTTTTCCTTATAGAAGACATTTCATTATTTTTTTCTATCTTTGTAAATTTTTATGACTTTATTATTTTTACATCTCTCAACCTCATTCCCAAAATACAAATGCGAACACACATACACATACCACACACATACACAGCCACGTGTGTGCACACACAGCTCCCATCCTGCCTGACTACTTATCGATTCCCAGGTCATTTTTCCTTTGTTTTCTCTCTGGGATTTAAATCATACTTCCCACTGCCTGGACTGTTCTTTATACCCTCTTTCCAGGACCACCGCTTAATCATCTTTGAGAGAGCATGTCTTTCTCATCTAAATGTGAAAACATCCCTCAGAAATTATCTATGGAAATTGTCCTTTTATTGGTATTGTGACTGTGTGGCTCCTTGCCTGTGGATCCCAAAGGCCACACAAATTCCAAATCCCCAGAGTTAACTCTTGGAGCACCAGGGCCAACCATCGTAATAAAACATCATCAAGTTAAACTGAGTGGTAACTGGTCAAAAGAAATAAATGAAAGGAAAGCAAAATGCTACATCAGTAAGTCAACCCTGACTTCTAAAATAATTTCCAGTCACAGTGAGATTCCTGCATGTACATCTGTTTTTAATTGTGTGCCACCATAAAAAAACACCTAGACAATTTCTAGACACAAACTTAGAATGAAAAACTAAAGTCTTTGGATATCAGTAAACAGTTAAATGAGTGGTTGAAAGTATACTGGGTTACTCTGTAGTGGGACACCACCGTAAAAAATAACAATTTGGGTCACTGTTGAGGTAGCAAATATAATGTAACAGCAGAGACAAGATGACAGTTTGATGTGAAAAAATCCATCAACCACACAGTTTGTGTGACATTGATTCTATGAAGTGGTTCTAACCTATCCATCCAGTGGAAATTTTATGAACTCAGACAACCAATGCTTTGAACTTTATGGATACAATGAAAGAAAAGAAAAATATATTATTTGGATTCATTCAATGATACATCAATTTTCAGCTTCCATGATTTATTAATGTAACAAAAATGCACAATCAAATACCAATACTGTTGATACTGTTCTGAGGTGAAAAATAAGCTTCCGTGGATCTTCAAAGCAACAGAGGCCGGAGAATACGAGAAACACGTGGCGTTCCCTCTACTTTTCACGAAAGGTACCCGCTTTAAAAATACGTCTGACACAGGGAGACAGCACTCAAAATTTCAGACAGCTAAAAGGTATTTCCATTTGAAATCTCACTCATTTATTCAAAAACAATGTGATGAATAATATTATGTGCCAGACATCATGCTCTATATGAATGAAAAGACATAATTCTCATCGCAAGAACCAACCCCTTACGGTGAGTGCCAACGCCTGCAGTGTGTTGTCTGTGACTGAGACAGGAAGCAGGGCCCTAAACACACAGCTTCCGAAGGCAGATGCTTAAATCTGAATCCTGACGCTTTTACCTGCCAACTAGGTTGCTTTATACAAATTGCTCAAACTCTATGCTTCTTTCACATTAATAAAATGGAATAAAATAATAGTACCTATCTCATAGGGAGTTAAGAACTAGATAATTTAATACATGTAAATTACGGAAACCATGAGGTGCTCAATAATTGTTAGCTGTGATTAATGTTTGTGTAAAAAGATTAACAATAGTGGTTTAGAGAGAGACCTCTGAGCACAGATGTAGGGCTGCCTGACTCTCTTGAGTGAGAAACAGTAATTTGAAAATAATTTCCGGGGATATTGCTGCTTCTCCTGGAGTCTTGAAAAATGAGTAGTAATTCCCCAGGATGACAGGTGGGCAGGCATTTCAGCAGAGGAGGCCACATGCACAAAGGTAAATAAATGAGAGTTTGGAAAATGATAAATACAGTAGAACCTCTTATAAAGAAATCCATCTAACATATTTACCCAGATTAGCTGATGACCTTCTGTCTAGGAAAAGAGTGCCAAGTGGTGCTCACAGCGAGCTGACAGTGCTCACGACTAGGAAACCTCGCTCTGGCATATAGAGGCATTTTTTTCTGCATTTTAAGTTGTATCATCAAAAGCAGTTGGTTTTCTCTCTAATTCTCTTTATGCCACTTGCAATTATTATGGTAATTATGTAATTAATTTAAATAGTGCTTAAATCAACTAAATGAGTTCAAAATAAATAGTTGTTATGATAAATAAATTAAACGATTTGTAAATACTTGACAGAGGTGTGCCATTTAAAAGTTTATCGTTAAATTGGGTGTGGAAAAATAATAGTCACATATTGGAAAATTAATCAAACACATCCAGAATAAATCTGAAAAACTGTCTTCAAAGCTTTTGCACTTCTTTAGAGAAACCAAAACTGGAAAATCTAGATTATGATGAAAATTTAGAAGTCAGGAAATATGAAACTACCATCAGCAATTCCACACACAAAGGAAAGGACAGTGGCCCCACAGCAGACGTTTGGCAAATGACTATCTATGTGTATGTTTCATGTTAAAATGCAGTGTTTACAATGCCTGTCTATAATTTTAAAACTATTTCTGGCTACCAGATATTTTTAATTAAGCACTACTATTCCATGTTGTTTGAGGAGGGATAGTTTCAACTGCAATCTGATTTGACCAAAATGATACATGCCTGTTGAAAATTGGTGGGAAATTAAGCTGGAGAGGTACGCTAAGTGAATTATGAAGCATCATTTATGTTTTCCTGAATGTACTGCCCAGAACTTTATAAATACAAAGATTCGTTGCTAGTAATAAGACATTTTTTGTGGATTCACACTTTCATCAGTTATCAAGAGAGCACTTCAATTTACATAGTTTTGCAGGACAAATACAATTATTCCCGTTTTCTGAAGGTTGAAATAAAGATTAGGGAACATCCGAAGTAAAACGTAGATTTTGGTTTATGGAGTCTTTTCGAAAGGACTTGCCCTGCACATTCTAAATTCAGCTCATGAACCATCCTCGGAGTGAGACCTTCCCACATCTCCTGAGTCAGTCAGTTCAACCTCTACCCTCCGTAGTATTGCTCAGGGGCCTCGATTCAGCCACTTGTGGGGTAACTCCTTAGTCTTTGCTGAAACTCACATCACCCCTTAGATCAGGAGCTTTCAAAGACACCTCAGTCTCCTGCACAATATGTTGCAAGAGCGTGTTGAAGTCAATGTTTGGCGAGGCTGGCCAGAGAGCTGGATAGAACACGCCTAAAATACAATCCTATGTACATTACTCTTCATGACTTTCTCATTGTCTGTACAGGATAAAAACGAGTTACGTTTTCTTGAATTCTAATTTAAACATAAAATGCCCTCACTTGGATTATCAGGCCAAATTTCTTGCTGTAACCCCAGCCAGCCCAAAGCCTTCATTTGAACCAGGTTCTTCCTACTGTCTCTTAGGATCTCTGAGCTTTAGTTCGCAAGTTTTGCTCACAGCCTACATATAAGCATCCTTAATAGGTCCCTTTTCTCACATTTCCTGCATTTTTCCTTACCCTTCTCATCTACACCGAGATACTTTTCGTGTACACTCTTCCCTGCCTCAGGAGCTCAGCTGAACTCCAGAGAGCGGGGCCGCCAGGGTCAGAGCAGCTGAGGAAGACGCGGAGCCAAAGTGACAGCGACAGTCAAGCCGTAAACACGCCCGAGACGGGCGGAACCAGAGGAAGTCTGATCCTCCAGTCCATTCCTCCCTGTGGATCGGCCCCGGGGGAGGTGGTCTCACTGCAGAGGGAGCCCCCAGCAAAGGGGTCCTGCAGTGTTATGGACCCAGGAGGCTGAGGGGAGGGAGGAGGGGAAGGGCTGGAGTGGAGAAGTCCCGAGTCCTGAGTCAGAGTGGGGAAGGTGCCTTCCCCAACCTTGGACACCTTGGTAGGGACCCCTGAGGACGCCCCCCAGAGACACCTGCAGAGGAAGGCGCCAGGGCTGGGATGCAGCTTCGCGTGAGGGCGGGACCAGCAGGGCAGAGTCCTGGACCGCACTCGGTCCAGAGATGGCCGTGCATGGCTGGGCACCAGCCGGGGGGGAGGCTGCTCCCCCGAGGCCGCCCCCTGAAGGCTTTGCGGTGCGGTGTCCAGGCTGGAGCGGGCTCCACGTCCTGCAGCGTGGGGCTCACAATGCCTCCCTCACCGCCCGACTCGCACTTCTGGGGGGCGGGGGCCTCCATCCTCCGTTTCCCACAGTTCTGATCCAAGTCGTGGTTCTTGACTGGCTTTAGGGAGCTCACACTTCCTATTGCCCGTCGTTAAATGGTGGAGTCAGAGGACGAGAAACTCCACACAGGTGAAGTGGTGAGTGTGACATGGACAGAATTTGTAAACAGCTTGAATAGAACGTGTCCAATAAATGTCACCAGTCATAACGATTACCCAGGAGACACAGGTTTTAAATATTGAAGAATAATGTAATTCAGTAGATTTAGGAAGATAATAGGAGAGGAATAAAAATCACAGAAATCTATGTCACCTAAGTAACCAGAATCCTTAGCACCTATTGAAATTTCCATGCTCAGTATCTTGAGCCTAGGAATTATTAGAAATGTTTCCCTTTGCACTGCAGAACTGTTAAGCCTGAAAAAATGCCTGACATCAAACATCATTCGACCAAAATTTTGGAAAAATGTAACATTTATGATGCACATGAAGACAATGGGAGAAAGAATATGTCTTATTCTGGCAAACCGAGGTGTACTTAATGCTCTCAAGTGAACTGTGTTGATGAAAACCCAGCCGGGAACAGGGGAGGTGACCACGATGGAGCCTTGCTGGCCACGGTTTCCAGGTAGGGGTTTCCAAGGTGCTGCTCCGGAGAAAAAAGGTCTCTCAGTGAATCAGTAAATAATGGTGTCTTTCCTTATAGTCAGCCTCGATATTGTTTTACTTTAATTCCGTAAAGAATTAATTAATCTATATGTCTATTGTCTGCTTTTCTCCCCACAGGTCCACCACAAAGAGGTGTTCAGGGAGGGAAAACGTATTTTATTTGCATTTACGAGATACCACACTAATCAGATAAAAAGGAAAAACTGACTGATTTTTTTGAAGAGGGGATACCAGAGAGAGTCCACACAACAAATAATCAGATAGATCCCTTAACTCGCGGAACTGTAAAATCATTGCGCTAAATTGACGGAGTTGACGTATTTCGGGGATTAATTACACAACCAATTTTGTTTGTTTAATTCTTTTATTGATATTTTTGTTGGATATGTAGATTTTTCATATAGGAGAATTTTTGTTTTGTTTTATTCTTAGTTCAGTGGCAGAAATAGTGTTAGTCAGCTTTATTTTGAGGTTTTAACTGGTAAATACAAAGTTTGTATAAGTAAACTAAAAACTTCCATTATAAGAAGGCACCCTCAAGCCCTCTTCTGTTCAACTTCTTATCTCAAGAAAAAATTTCTTTTTCTTCACACAGTCGTTTTTTAACAGTGTCGGAAATGTTTAAATGGAAAATTCCGTGTTGGTTCCCTTTCTGTCACACTCTCATCCTTAAGTATATTATGTAGCACCTCAAAATATCTAAGGGAAATGGCAAAGTCTCTCAGACTTGCAGGCATGTGTGTTTCTATTGGTTTAGTTGTTCTTAATTTAGTTTTGTTTGTAATTAAATGGCAGCAAAACTTCAGAAGCCATTTTTCATGTTAAAATAAGTTACATAGTGATTTATTGCAAGCAAAATTTTCATATCTATATAGGTTTCATTGTGATTGTGAGATTTCTGTGAGCATTCTTTCTTTTGTCATAACCTCTGCAGCATCCATCACATATTACAATAATTTGCATGTTGTAAATGCCTAATAAATTCTGATTTGTTTATTTAATAGGGTTATATTTCTGACTTGCCTAAAAATATCTGCTTAATGATGCCATTCTGTTCCCTGAAATAAGAGTATCAGAAATTTAAATTTATAGTTCGTATCAGCTGAAATTTTAACAACTCAGAGCCTAGTTTTATCTATTGGAGATTAGGGAATTATTCATCCCTATACAAGTTGAATTTATCATTATGTATTTTGCTCTTTTCAAATTGCCTGAGCCTCTCAAAGAAAAACTAACAATTAGTGTAATTCATAAGGAAACAAAACTATAAAAATGGTCTTGTCAACTTAGCAAGTTCCTTTAAAAGACCCTTTTAAGAGCTGAGTTACTCCAAGCTAATTTTATGATGGATAGAACAGTCACATCAAATGAAGTAAATAATTTTTTTTTCCTTTGACAGAAATTCCTTTTAAGCTCTTATCTAGTGAAAAGAAACTCAGCGAACACAAAATATATCCATCAGTTCCGCCTTCTGAAAAACTAAACCTAAGGTACTTAGAAAAATCATTTTAAAGATCGGGGATATGTGAGATCAGATTTCAAGAGAATCTCTATTTGATTTGTCACAGAAAGGCAATTGAGTTACTGGTAACATCACTCCTTTGAGTAGTGGGAAGAGAATTAGAATTTCCTGCTCTCATGGTTTGTGACAAAAGGGAAAGCCAGCCCTGATGGACAGCAAGTCTGGGCCAACAGAGGCCGACTCAGGGTCTAGACGTGCTGGGGTCTAGTGGGTGTCTACACTGGACTCATTACCCCTCCCCAGGGAAAACGCCACGTAAAGTATATTTGCTAGATTTGTTGATATCTGTGTGAGGGATATTCTCTTGTTATTATATGAGAATGCATAGGATTTTCTTCCCTTTAAAGTTTAAACTTCTAGTTTCATAAGGTCGATCTTCTCTTGTTTACTCATCTTTTCTTACCCAAAGTCCAAAGCAATTTCCCAGAACCACAGTTGGGCATCAGAACTATAAGGATGTTCTTCTCTTAACTGCAGTGGAATCATGAGGGTAAAGTTATGTCCAAATAACATAAGTTACAAGCATATCTTCTCTACCCACCCAGTCACCATGGCCTGGTCTAAGTACCTCAGAATCCCGTCTGGACGTGCAGAGGCTGGGTGGCTTATTCCCCAGGTTGCTTTGCGTTCTTTGCTAATTTATATGGTGCCCCAGTGTCACCCTCAGCCTCACTCAGCCTTTTGCTCTAAAAACCTAGAAAAGCCAACACAATGCGAGGAAGAGTTGGACTCACCACTGCCTTTCAAGATTGGTTCTCAAGCTGCAGCAACTGGGACAGCACAGTGTTTGTGAAAGAATCAACACACACGCCAAAGGAGCAGGACATGTGGAGCCCAGAGACAAACCCACACAGGGGTGGTCACTGGCCTTTGACAGAGGCTCGAAGGCAATTCAAGGGAAAAAGGGTAATCTCTTCAATAAACGGTGCTGGAACAACTGGACATTCACATGTGAGAAAATGAACCTAGACACATAGTATGCACTTTCACAAAAATTAATTCAAAATGGATTATACACCCAAAAGTAAAACACAAAACTGTAAATTTCTAGAAGGAAACATAGGAAAAAAATTCAGGTGGCCATAAGTTTAGCAACGAGTTTTTAAATTCAACACCAAAAGCATAATCCATGAAAAAAAACTGATAAATGGACATTAAAATTAAAAACTTCAGCTGTGAGAAATATACCATTAAAAAATATAAAGACAAATCAGAGTCTGGGAGAAGGTATTTGCAAAACACATTTCTGATAAAGGACTTGTATCCAAAATATACAAAGGACTCTTGACCTCAACAATAAAAACAACAACAATAAGAGAACAAACAATTCAATTAAAAAATGGACAAAAGATCTGAACAGATACCTCACCAGATAAGATATCTAAACAGCAAGTAAACATATGAGAAGGTGTTCAACATCACCTATCATTAGGAAATTGCAAATAAAACAACAATGTGATATCACTATACACCTATTAGAATGGTTAAAGTGAAAAAATAAAAAGCGAAGATATCAATAGCTGGTAAGGATGCAGTGCAAGAAGAAATGCCTTTCACTGCTGGTGGAAATGCAAAGTGCTAACCCACTGTTGAAGACAGTTTGACAGTTTATTACAAAGCTAAACATAGTCTTACCATACAATCCCCCTAGGTATTTATCCAACTGATTTGAAAACAATGTCCACACAAAAACCTGCAGGCACATGTTTACAGCATCTTTATTCTCAATCACCATAAACTGCAAGCAACCAAGATGCCCTTCAGTAGGTGAGTGGATAAACAGACTGAGATGAATCTAAATAAAAAGAATATTATTCTACAGAAAAAGAAATGAACTGTTCAGCCATGAAAACTCACAGATGAATCTTTAATGCTATTGCTAAGTGAAAGAAGCCAATCTGTAAAAGCTACATACTATGTGATTTCAATTATATGATATTCTGGGAAGGGCAAAACTATGGAGACACTGAAAAATCAGTGGTTATCCAGGGTTCAGGGATAGGAGAGTGCAGGGTGAATAGGTGAAGCACAGGAGAATTTTTGGGGTGCTGAAATTATGCTCTATGACACTGTAGTGGTGGATACATAACATTACGCCTTTATCCAAACCCATTAACATTACAGCACAAAAAGGGAACCACAGGGTATGAAAATTTCAATAGAGATAATTTAAGAGTTAGGGGAATCCCAGAGGGTACGCAGAATATGACGATGCACTCTATGTTACAAACGTATGAAACAACCTCACTAAGGTGGGGGGTGGGGACAGAGGCGCTGGCCCAAGTAACTTTGGAAATAAACAGGGTCTGTAGAAATAAAAGTAAAAGAACCTGTATGTGAGCACTCTGCTCCAATTGTTAAAGTCGTTTCCCTGTGGGCACAGGTTAACAATTCTTGTGCTACTCTACGTGAGCATTAGGATTGAACAATTAGGTCAACAGATGGCAGGTGTTGAGAGCCGGATTATCACCGTTGGACTGGAAGTTTACAGATGAGTAAGTGGAGGAGGCAGGAATGAACCACACGGTAAGAGAATGTAGTTTAGTATGAATTTATGTTTAGCTTAATATAGATACAGAAAGCTATATAGAGAAATATTTGCAGATATGTGAGTGTAAACAGTTTAACAAATGCGCAAGTACTTCTTCACCACATCATCTGGGAGGGCCCAGGAACAGTGACACTTGTAACACCGAACATACCTGTACCCAGAACTTGGCTTCTATCAACATTCTCCAATAGAATCAACCTAGGATCCTCAGAGAAATGACTCATTTTTGGAACTGGGGCAGGAGATATGTAAGATGAGGCTGAACATCTGGTAATGCCAGAAAGTAAAGTGTGACAACAATTCTCTCCACACACACACTTTGATGAGGCTGTATCGGAGGTGACACAGAAGCCAAATGAAAGAGCCCTCAGAGGTCAAAGCTGGCAGGATTTAGTAAATAAATAATCAGGTATTGAATTATAATCCAAAGTATAAAACAAATACCCATCATACTGACTTACACAAATGATTGAATAAAAAAATAAGTAAATTAATAACATGAGAGAAGAGACAAATCTTCCTTGAAGAAGGATTCCAAATAATTTATGACTATTCCACCCTCAGGGATGCGGAGTGTAACCTGCACTCCTTAATCATGAGCTGCAGAGTGACCTCTTTCTAGGAGCACTGTGAGGAGGAATAGAAAGAATGTCTTCACAGCAGAGACACCTGACAGGTGCCGTCACAGCCAGGCAATCAACGTCTCCATCAGCAATGGTGTCACACTGAAAGTTTGTTCGTTGATGTGACGTGATGAAAAGGTCCTCTATCTCTGTGGTCTACACTCAAAAACCCATAACCCCAGTCTCATCAAGACAAGTATTCTATAAGATATCTGATCAGTGCTCCACAAAACTATCAAGGTCATCGATAACATAAGCACTTCCTGAGAAATCGTCACAACACAGAGAAACCTTGGCAGACATGATAAGGACATGGATGTGGGATCCTGGGTGGGATCCTGAAACAGAAAAGGGGTATTGAGTGAAAACTAAGGAAATCTGAATAAAATACACAATTTAGCTAATAATAATGTATCAATATGGGTTCATTGATTGTCACCAATGTTCTACACTAATGTTAGATGTTAATGAAAGGGGAAACTAGGTTTGGGTTTAATGGAAAGGCTCTGTACTAACTTCACAGATTTTCTGTATATCTAAAACTGTTTAAAAAAATAAAGTTTATTTTAAAAACCTGATAATTACTTTGGAAAATCCAGTATTTATCCTGCTTTCCCTCTACAACCTGTGCTTTAGAGTAAACAATTGTGGATGAGGATTTTCTCTTTACAGAGTGATTCCAATTTTTCAATTAAGTAGGAGATACAAAATTAGAATGTCACCGTTTTGTAACACTTAATGAAACAATATGTTTAATGATAATCAGTATCTCTTAACATCTCAAAAAGAGACCCACTCAATTATTGTGCAGCTCTTGAGGGAACTACCACCACCTAGAGTTACTCTTGACTAAAATTGACAAAAATATCCAATGTCTGAGTAGCAATTTACAGGCAATATAGCAGATCGAAGTATCAATTTACATGGGAAATATGAAATACATACTTATATATGAAATATTTATGAAAACATATAAAATATGTATGGAATATAGAGAATATAAACATGAGTTAAATCACAGCATGAGGGTGCAAGAAAAAAATTTCAGAGTGTGAGGATTCTATGGAAATATGACCCAACTACTTTAACAAAATGTTCAGGGGGAACAAAAGCTTTCAAGGAGGAATGCACAGAATAAAAGAAATTTCAGAGATATGTCAGCCAATTGCCACATTTAAAGTTTATGGGATCCTGATTCAAACCAACAATTTTTAACCAGAAATAAATAAACATACATAGCCAATAAAAAGCACACGTGCACACATTTGTGAAACAATTGAGTAAATTTGAGCACTAACTAGATATTTGATGATATTAAGTTGAACTATAGTTCAAAACTGTTGGGCTAGCTGAGATTTTATGTCAAATATCCAAGTAATGTTGAATTGCTTTAAAACGTCAATTTTTTTAGCAGCAATTGTGATATGGCAGCTCATTTAAAAAAATAGAAACTTTATGTTATAAATACATGTTCTAAAATATTGCAGATAAAATACGACAATAATTATTGAAATGTTATAATGAGTCCATGTAAATTATATTATTCTCTGAATTTTACAAATGTATAAACTTTTTCAAAATTGTAAGTTTAAAAAATTAATGAACACAGCATAAGTCCCTGTGAGCCCTTTTAATATTTTATTAATTCCTTCTTTGCTACTGCTAACTACCATAGCATAGTAATTGACTCTGATTATAATAGGATCTGACTTCTGTATAAATTGATTAGTAAAGATAGTTTGATGCGTTCACAAGCGTATTTTTGTACACACAGACACACATATACACAAAAGTGGTGTAGACAAGAAAACATGCTACTTAACTTCAATTTTCTCTGACAAATTAAGAAAGAGACTAGATAAATTATAAATGTAAGTGTGCAGGGCCAGCCCCGTGGCTTAGTGGTTAAGTGCGCAAGCTCCGCTGCTGGTGACCCGGGTTCAGATCCCGGGCGCGCACCAACGCATCGCTTCTCCGGCCATGCTGAGGCCGTGTCCCACATACAGCAACTAGAAGGATGTGCATCTATGACATACAACTATCTACTGGAGCTTTGGGGGAAAAAATAAATACATAAATAAAATTATAAATGTAAGTGTGCAAAAACTCTTATGATTCTGTGATACTTCTTTAAATATTTGCCTGTGTTCTATCATTCGACTTCCTCCTTGTCAACATATATCAAGCTGTTACCTGTGATACAATAGGAATTATCTTTTCCTAATATTATTCTTCTCATCAACCAGTCTGACATCCTTTTCATGTTCCCTTTTGACATCCCTTTTCATGTGTTTCTTAGACATTGATGTTCTCCAGCATTCTAGTCTCAGATCTTTCTTCTTGTCTTTTTGTGGTCTTGTTGCCCAGACCAATATCTAATAATTTCCTGTACAGTTAATAACCACCAATAAGCTAATGGATCCTAAATCCATGTCACCAGAACATGTTGTTCCTGATCTCTAAACTCCCCTAAACAGCACTTCTACTTGAGAAGCCGGTGGAAGCTACTAACCTTTCTTAGATGTCTTTTCTGTCTATTGATGGAGAAACCCAACACAAGTAAGTTCTTCTCTACCAGAAAAATAGTATCTTTACTAGTCCTGAAATAAAACATATTATCTGAAACAATTATTTTGCTAAATGTGCTTGGAGTGGGGGAATAATTTGCAATACCCATTAAAAATACACTGTGTTCAAATTATTTTAGTAAGTACTACATAATAAATTCTCTCTTTGCTCTTTGCAATGACCATCGAAGTAGCAAAATCTCAGAGAAAACTTGTAGTAAAGATGCTAGTTTAGTTTTGTTTAACTCAGTGTTTTCCAATCTTAAGTACATGATATTTTCCAGTGATGTAACATATTTTAAGGTGTTAAGAAATTGGGATTTCGTGGAACACACTCCAGGAAACCTTTGTTTCTGGATTAAACCCTCCTTTGGAAGGACGTCTAGGGAGAAGCCAAGCAGCCTCCCCTGTCCCTGAGTCCTGCAGTGGATGGGCGGCCACAGGGGAATCCTCGTGGATATTCAACTGGAAATGGCCGGGACTCAGCTGAAAGGCAGAGTTCTCCTGTTGTTGAACTGAAGTTTCAAATGGATGTTGCTTCTGTCAATTTTATAAGACACTTGCTTGTTTCATGAAACAAAATAAGGAATGAGAAATATTTAAATGTATTTTTAAATGTCAAAAATGAAAAAGAGGGCCGGCCCTGTGGCTTAGTAGTTAAGTGCTCGCGCTTCGCTACTGGTGGCCCGGGTTTCGGATCCCGGGCGGGCACTGACGCACCGCTTCTCCGGCCATGCTGAGGCCGCGCCCCACATACAGCGACTAGAAGGATGTGCAGCTATGACATACAACTATCTACTGGGGCTTTGGGGAAAAAAAGGAGGAGGATTGGCAATAGATGTTAGCTCAGAGCCAGTCTTCCTCAGCAAAAAGAGGAGGATTAGCACGGATGTTAGCTCAGGGCTGGTCTTCCTCACAAAAAAATTAAAAAAATTAAAAAATGAAAAAGAAACTACATACAAGCACAATGTGAAAAAATATATGATCTGCCTTCATTAACATACAATAAATATTTGTAAATTTCTCTAAGATATTTAATTAAACGACAGTTTTTTGATCTGCCTTTGCCTTATTGTTTTGTTTTATTTGTCTTTTGCTTTTTCATAGGAGCTTAGACTCGTGAAATATGATTTTACATGACTTTCGTCTTAAGGATAACAACCACTGTTTCCCTCTGGTGGTGAAGTAGAGGGAAAATGGAAGCAATACAATTTTTGAAAAAAGAAGCATCATGTCATGGGCTCATAGTGCAGTCTTATTTTTGTTTGATTTCTAATGTAGTTTTACTTTGTAGACCTAGATATTTACATATTAGAAGAGAAATATTGCAAGAGACTAAGTTTATTTCTAAAACTAGTAGCTTCTGCCTTTTACTGCCACATCACTACTGTTTTATCACAAGAAAATTAATTCCCAAGATTTTCCTCAATTGTTTCTTTTGCATTTAATCAAATTTTTCCAAATTCCTCACATTAGAGGAATAAATGTAGAAGCATTTCTACATAAATAAATAGAAGCAAACCATCAAAGTTACTGATATCAATAAGAATACGTATCACATTTCAAAAAGTATAAATGGTTACGCTTGAATAGTTTCACATAAAAGCCGGATCAAATAATTCAGTGGCATAAAAAAGGAAAAATCAACTTTAAAATCTCACGTGAAAAAATGTTGTCTTACTCCTGTTAAAGGGACACATCCACGTCTGTGATGAGGTGAAGGCTCTCCTCGCATTAAAACTCACAGTGAAAATATTGTTTACACTGCTACACCTAGGAAATTCGTCATTAGTTTTTTCCTTTAGAGTTCCCGTGGAAACTTGAACTGGAGGTGATGAAAAGGAAGCAGATAAAGAGGAAGAAGAGAAAGAGGATATTTATAGCAGGTGCTGAGGGGAGGTGTTGGCAGCATCTGAATATGCTATGGTGACACCATTTTGGGTGACACTTACACTAAGGAAAACCACAACCACCAGGTGGATGTTATTTAACAAGTAACACCTTATGTTTTCTAGTCTGAATAATTTAAAAAATGTAAAACAAGACAGGTAGTTAAACAAAAACAGAGCAATAGAATTGAGTTTCCTGTCACCGAACAAGACATACTTTCTAGAGTAACAATATTTGCTCAGGTTTAGATGAAATAATTTTAAATTATTAATAACACAGAACTGTTTATGTGCATCTTTCAGATGTGGTCCACATTATACTATAGATAACAGAAAACAAGGAAATAAATATCATACCAATGCTTTTTGATAAATTTCAAAGTTCCTTTATCCTTATTAGGGTTCTCATCATCTAACTCTTAAATCTCATCAGTCACTGCCTTCAAGTTCTGACTTCTTCTGTGCCAAAGGGGAACAGCATCAGTTCTCGTCTGTAACTGTTCATCTCCACCCAGCCTTGTCCTCGGGAAGATCCTAAACCTTATGCTGAACAGACAGTTTAGCCACAGTGATGCGAGAGGAGAATGGCAGCTCTCTAGACTATTAAAACCTTCAAATGTATTTTTGACCTAGAGATTCTATGTTATACTAATTTTTGGTGTACTCAGAAAAATGTCTGTGGCATGCCGCCCATATGCCAGGCACTGTGTTATTTACTGAAGATGGTGTTGCAAGAAATGAGCATGCCTCTCGACTCCCACAAGGAACTTAAGCACAGGAAGGAGACGGGCATTGAGCGAAAGTCATTGCACGAGTATTTAATTAAAATTACAAAGCTTTTTTCAGGGCAATTTAACTTACCCTGAAGGGCGAGGAAGACTTGCTTGAAGAAGTAATATCTGAGCTCTCTCCTGAAGGGTAAATGGGAGTAGCCAGTGACGAGGGGGAGGGAATTCTTCTTGACTGCCTGCTTTGTGGAGTGTGGCGTTTTCTAATGGAGGCCAAACCTGCTCCCAACTGAAGACCAGGTGTGCACTTCAAATATTCTTGAGAGAGATAATAAAAGTGACTTTAAATGCAATTCAAGAATAAACAAGTGATTAACATTTGATCTTTTAGGGAAAGAAAAAATGGATTTTGGTGGTGGAGTTTGCAGTAAAAGATAGAACCTTAGGATATCAGTTGAAATAAATAAAAAGAAGGAACATAGCGAGAAAGAAAGATGTGAACATTTAACTGAGTTCATTTCAATAAACACTAAGCTTGGCATCGTGTGGAGGATACCAACACATCGTGTGTGGGTTTCTAGCTCCCACGTGTCTCAGAATCTAGCAGGGAGGTTGTTCAGTAAGCAGACCCTGCTTACGCAATACGGTAAATCCAGATGAAGAGGGCTGAGCAAGATGACAAGGGAAAGAAGAGGCACTCGCAGCTCCGCCCAGGGGTCCAAAAAAGGTTCCTAGACCAGTGATCTTCTGAGCTGGGCCTTGACACAAATGCTGGAGATGCTTATGATGAAATTCACCTACTTGAGGTTTTCCTAGTATTGATCCAATGCACACTCTCTCATTTTTTTTTAAACCTCCTTTTCTAGCAGACTCTGTGGGAACATGCTCTCCTAGAGTAATGAAGAGCTGGCTTTGTTCAGGAGCATTTGTGCACTTTCTGCTCTCCACCCCTGGACAAGGATGTGGCCTTGTTGCTCGTGAGTCTAAGAACCAGGAATGCCTGGTATCGGTCAACCTTCCCACGGATGGAAGTATCTAGATTTTTAGTGCTGATTATTTCAAATGGTTGCTATAAACGTCAGTGTAAAAGAGCAGTTGCTTAGTGCAAATTTGATTTCTTTCACATTTCTACCGGGTAAATGTGTCTGACCATCAGCAGCATCACCTCAGAGACCATGGGCAGTTGCCCCTTCCCTCTACAGCCACTTGACTTCTGTTAAGTCCTATATATTTGATTAAATGTATTGCCAGTATGTATATGTGTGTGGTGGTGGTTCTTCCTCAAAATTTACGACTTACCTGCAATCTGAAAAGTCATGAAATTTACACATTTTATCCACCAATCCACATCATTCATTTAGCAAATGTTGACTGGGTGACTACTATGTACCTAAAACTCTTTTCGGTGGTGTGATATTGTGATTTATCACAAGAAATATATATTTGGTCTTCACTCCTGTTCCTGGTTTAGGGATCTGAAAACCCTTGGAATTTCCTAAGTGATGAGAGTGAGTAAGATGACTTTTGGAAAGCCTCTAGGTGACCTAATGGTGGGGCTGGTTGCCAGGAGACCCATCCTGTGATTAGAGGGTCAGAACTTCCAGTCCCACCCCTAGCCTCCAGGGTGAGGAGAGGGGTTGGAGATTGGAGTTTTAGCACCAGTATCCAATGATTTCATCAATCATGCCTTTGTAAGGAAGCCTCCATAAAAACACAAAAGGAGGGGATTCAGAGAGCTCCCAGGTTGGAGGAGCAGAACACACCCACGTGCCCCCATGCCAGACCCCAGACTCCATGAGGACAGAAGCTGATTTGTTCAGGACCTCGTCCTGTGTATCTCTTCATCTGGCTGTCGATTTGTATCCTTTAACATCCTTTGTAATAAACTGATAATCTAGTGAGTAAACAGGTTTCCTGTGTTCTGTGAGCCGCTCTAGCAAATTAGTGGAACCCAACGAGGGGGTTGTGGGAACCTCGAGTCTGTAGCCAGTAGGTAAGAAGCACAGGTGACAGCCTGGGCTTGCGACTAGCGTCTGCAGTAGAAGGCGTCTTGTGGGACTGAGCCCTGACCCTGTGGGATGTGGTGCTTCTCCGGGAGATGGTGCGGAGTTGAGCTGAACAGCAGGACACCGGGCTGGTGCTGGAGACTCGCTTGGGGGTGCAGGGCCACCCAAGGTGAGAGTGGTGAAGAAAGTGTGGGGTACAAGCAACGTGCTGAACTGGACTCTGTGACAAATCCTACACCAGGGGCGCAGACGGGCAAGTGTTAACTCAGTAGAGAGTGTGGTGCTTATGATAGTGGGGCACAGTGTTGTCAGTACTCAGAAAGGCGACACATGAGGGACGGATTCATAAATGAGGTGATATCTAGGCTAGGGTTTGAAACAAAGTAAAAAACCATGAGTTACGCAAAGCTTGCTGTGGGAGTCAGGGAAAACGATGCTCTAAATTAAGAAAATAATATGTGCCATGGCCAGCAGTGAGACAGCATAAAATTTTAGAATAATTACAAAGCCTGGTGAAAGTTGTAGAATTGTAGAATTCAAGAGGTAGGTATAAAGGGGGGGCATGGAAGAGAGTTAAATAGGACAAAATATCCTCAAAGTCTCTTTAATAAATTGGAATCCACACGCAGTAATGTGGGATCACTCAGGTATTTAAAGTTATGAAATGCTACAACTACATTTAAATTCCACAACCACAACTCTGGCAGCAGCGTGAATTGTCTGGTGGGAAGAACAGTTTGGCCAGGAGTTCAAACCACATTTGCCGACTGCCTGAACTGTGGGCAAGTTGTTGCAATGGAGAGAGAAAAAACGATTTATATCCTTCATATGCTTTAGATTTAATCTATCCTTATGTGAATTTACGTATTTGAGGAGAATACGTATTATGTTTCAGAAATAGTAAAGGTTCTTAATAGCCTTGTTAGAGCAAACTGTTTTAGGCTCCTTTTCTTAACTGCAAATTGGAATAATACTCATAATAACGTAAATAGTACTTGTTTTGCTCTTAAGACATCACAGAGGTGCTCATATTTAAATACTTCCTCAAAGTATAGTTAGACATGGACATATCAAGATTAAGGGTAAGGCCTTTTCTGGTAAAAGGAAAAGTGTCAGAACAAATAATATGCAAGGATTGAATTTGAAAGGGACGCCACAATCTGAGGAATAGAAATGCAATTAGTGAGGCACAGATTAGAAAAATGAATTCAGGCCAGTTTGTAGGTAATCTTGATATCAGTCACAAAGTTTTCACTTAATCTTGTAGACAATTGGTAACCAGTGGATTTTTTGAGAAAAGTACATAATGTATTTACTGCAGAAGAAATGTCTTTTCAGCTTTATGAGGAGAAAGACGAATCAGATTATTTTAGATATTCGAAGTAGAATAGTTCTATCTGAGAGTATTTGGTGCTGCCTCAGTCTGAAGATTTCTGAAAAGAAAGAGAAAAAAGATTGCTAAGTGGTGAGGACGTCAATGTGTGTCAAATCTATCTGAAAAGGCATCAGTGCTTCCGCTCACGTGAACAAAGAGCAGACAGACATGAGGGAGAAGACTTGAATCTCATGCCAAAGCTCTTCTAGAAGGTTGGGCTCCTGTTCTGGATATGGTAGACGCGAGTGTGCAGGGTGTAGATCAAATGGAGGTGTGTGAGCACGGAGAGAGAACAGGTCGGTGAATCGGGGGAGTAACAGGGGCCTGGGAAACCCCTAGGAACAAGGATTTTGCTGACTCTTCCTCGTTATTCCACAAGAATGAGAAGGAGGGGCAATAATTATGATCTCTGGGGCTGCTAAAGACACAAATCTTCTCTTCACCAGGAAAGTTCCGTGGATCTGTGTCAAAGAGTGAGTACTTCAGGTGGAAAATACTTGAAGACAACCTGTTCTGAGAGCGGTTAATATTATGCCAAAAGTCAGATAAAAAAAAAAATGCAGTGGGTTAAGCCAAGTTCTAGTTACATGTGAAAGTGGGATAAACTCCAGATAACTCCATCATCTCCACTCATTTCAGATGAAGAGAAAGGAAACAAGACAGGTTATAACCATTGGAGCAAAGCCTGGTGATCAACTCCAACATGGCTGCTTTTGAGTCTGTCTTAATGGACACTGTATAAAATATTTTAAATTTGATTGTGATTTGGGTCGTTTCAATGACTGAATGCTGTAAAACTAATTTCAGCTTTGATAAATTTTATTTAACTTGAATGAAACATGAAATGCAACCATTGTTGATTAATCTTTTGCTTTTAGCTTAATTGATAATTCTGATACCTTGTGAGTAAATCATTCCACTAACAGGTTCAGTTCTTCCCGTAACAAAATGACATTGTTCCTGCCCCTCTAACACAGGAATGTGGATAACACTGGATATGATTTAGCAGAAAACACTTGCATCTTCAGATGGCAGGTACTATTTTACACTTTTTAAAATATCCTCTTCTTTGGCATAATTTTTCTAGTTTTTAATAAACTAAAAAAGCTAATTTTTAACAAGATTTTAAAGTGTGAGACTTAATTAAAGGAAATTCTATGATATGTAAGAGAATCTTGAAATATAAAAGAGAAAAAAAAACCAACAAAAGAAAAAGCTATATACTTGCAAAGAAGAAAAAACATAGCACCAATTTAGGAGACGTACGTCTTGGATCTGAGTATTTTTTTGACAAGATTTTGCTGAATGCATAACATTTGCGTTTTCAGGTAAAATACGTTGTTTGCTCTCTATTTTAAAAAGAGTGTTCTATTAAAAACAACAGCAATAAAACCTGCCAAGAAATATTGTGAGGTCAGCCTGGCCCACTTTATCCCTCCCTCGGATATTAATAAAAGCACAAATGTAGAATTGCCATTTTTGTTGTCTCCAGTAAGGGTAGAAACAGCCAAAGGAGAGAAAAAATTTACAGGAGGCACCAAGTTAAAATGTAAACCAGTTCCAAATTGTGACTCTTGGTAGTAAAATGTGTGACCTGGATTCCAGTGGAAATGCTCAGTAGTCACTTCCAACTCCAAACACCTCCCCTGCAGTTCACTCAGGAGACGGGAGATGAGGAGGGGTGTGCACTCAGGACCCGTTTGCAGGGTTTCTCAGATATTTCTGTGCACAAAATTACTGGGAAAGCTTGTTAAACGTCACTGTGTTCCCACTCCTGTACATCATGGTGGGCTTGGCACTGACACTGTCCAAGGTGCCATTCTAACAGGCTTCTCAGATGATCTGATGTGGCCCCAGACCAGGGCTGAGAGGCCACTGAACATGGAAACAACCAGGACTTCCACCCTCTGGAATCCAGCCTTTTCTCCTATAAACGGGGTCCGCTCTCAGGCTCATCTTAATGTTTGTCTGGTAATAATAATAATAGCTCACACGTTTTAAGGCGTACACGTGCCCAGCGCTGTTCCAGGCGCTCCATGTGCCTTTGCTCTTGTAACCCCTGTAACGACTCTGAGATGCAGGTCCTATTATTATCATAGTCATTTAGGAGATAAGTCAGTG
This sequence comes from Diceros bicornis minor, assembly GCF_020826845.1. Lineage (NCBI taxonomy): Eukaryota > Metazoa > Chordata > Mammalia > Perissodactyla > Rhinocerotidae > Diceros > Diceros bicornis. The sequence goes on along the minus strand of NC_080754.1, from coordinate 836,349 downwards.
GAAGCTGAGAGACATTAATAGTTGCCTGGAAGTCACACCTCTCGTAGGTGGCAGAGCAAGAATTCTAGCCCAACTGCACTGAAACGTGAGTTCTTCGTCATGATGCTGTTCTGAGGCAGCAGGTCAAGTGAGGAGGAAAGAAGAGAAGAAAAGGGGTCTGGGGAGGTGCCTTTCCTGCCTCATATAGACTCTCTGCCCTGCATCCCTCAGACTCCCTTGACATCTGTCCTCCAGGTACCTCCACCGAGGGACGCGGGAGACTGCAGGGCAAGAGGAAAGACAGCAGGCTTTTCTCCTCCCACGCAGGCAGCGTCTCTGAAGGACTGTGTCACCTTTGTGGTCCCACTTATCCAGCCCCCGAGATGGATGGAGCCTGAACCAGGTGGTATCAACTTCCGGCCTCTGATGGGACCACCTAGTCCTTTTACTCTCCTGCCCCAGGCTGCAGCTGCCTCCCTTTCTAACCACAACCCCCCGTTTCACCTCTCTGTGTTTCTCGCTGGACCCAGTTCCCTGCATTCGCTCTCTTGAACTACCTGGGGGAGCTTTGTTTTCCTGATAGGAAGCAGATTGACTGCAGAAGTTGATACGAGTAGTAAAAATAAAATAAAATAAAATTGCTGAAATAAAACTTAAAGTAAAAAATACTGGTCTAGAAATGAGAGCAAACATTCCTTTATTTTATTTAAGATCTGAAAGGTTATCCTCCTATAACACCTGCCCACTACTCCACTAAAATAAACTCTTTGTATTAAAATAAGAATTAATAGATGCATAAATTACAAAACACCAACAGATTGGAAAAATAAGAAATGAAAGTCTCCTGCCACCTCAGACTCCACCTAGCTCTTCTCCTCAGAGCTCAGTTAAGGATCACTAATACTATCTCATTTACTTGTTTGTTTATTTGTGAATTTGCAGGGCTCTGGTAAAACATAGCCGACAGACCACACGCATTTATATACGCCTCTCTCTCCTGGAACTGCCCCCACATCAGCTAAAGAATACAAGAGAGAATATCCACAGTAGGAGAGAAGACCTTATGAAAAAGAAATTCCAATAATTTTGGAGGTTGGAAAGTGATTCTAGGTGGGCTATTTTTATCTAACCAAGCCAAACAGAAAATAAAACCGACTGCAGTGACAACAGAGAGGGAATCCAAGAAGCTACCCAATTTACCTTCTCAGAACCCCAGAGAGGCTCTGAGTGGTGGTTCCAGGAGATGAGGGGCTGAAGCCTGGTAAGGAATCTATTTGGGCCAACTGGAACCCCAGTTTACCATCTTATGAAGACAGTGGACCCTACTACCGCTAATTCAGGCAGGAAACCACAGTGGTAGTGCATGGATAATTGGACTTGGATGATATGAGAAAAGAGGAGACTGGAGAGTCAGGTGTGAGGCTGGTGCTCAAAACAAGGGTCTAAGCAGAAATCCGGAAACAGAACTGTGAAATTGCCAGCCATATTTTCTCCCTGCTCCCAGAAAACCAGCAGCAAGAATGTAAGCCCTGGACGGAGACTGGAGGGTGTTAGGCTACTGATATACAGGAATCCTTTTGTGAAAAAGCTAGCTTATTAACTTTCATCAAAGCCCACAAAAATCACAGGAGATAAGATCAGAATGCATCCTGGAGGAAGATGAAGCAGAAACGTTTTGCTGTGTGTCTTCATATTAACCCTCCACACTCACTCACAACCCTTGTCAACCTGCTTTATAACCCAGGGGTCAAACCTATACGTACTTTATCAACAGGTTTGCGTGCTGTCTAGTTTGACAAATGGGGGATGAAGCACCCCTTGGAGGTCAGAAGAGGGACAGACAGGGAGGCAAGTGTACTTCTTTCCCTGGCTCAGTCTCGCCAGTTGGTTTAGGACGACTGCGTCTCTTCACCCAAGACTCAGCTCCTGTAAGGCAGACCTTGCTAAACAACTACCAGTTCTGGGACCAGTCTTGTCCCCTCCTGCTCTGGCAGGCCTGGTGTCGGTAAAGCATCTACCTTTCTGGGGTGGACATAGTGTGGACACTGCGGTGCTTCACCCAGATGTCCCTTCAACAAAGAACGTGTTGCTCGCGCTGCCAGGCACTTTAACCCAGGACAGCTCTGAGGGGCCATCGCAGCTCCCGAGCTGCTCGCGTCATCAGCTGAGGTTGGCGCTGAGACTGCTTTGCAGCTAGACTTGCACCTCTACTCAGTACTGCTTTCCTCCTCTTTTTCACAGGTGTTGATCCTGGTCCTGAGGGCACTTCTTACTAAGCATCATGACGCTATACTCAGCCTCAGAATCTGCTTCCCAGAAAATCCCACCTACAGAACCCACGGTAATGCACTATCTATTAGTTTCCATAAACCCTGACCCCCCTCTGGAAATAGTCAATCACCCAGCTTGAATTGGCCATCTGTTGCCACTGGGGAATTGGCTGATACAGCCTTTAAGATATTTTATTCTCTCTGAGTGAGATGGAGAGCTACCAAAGATTAAACAGAGGGGTGATGGGGTGAGACTTAAATCAGATTAGTTGACTGCCGAATGAAGAATGTACTAAAAGAGTGCAAGGGCAAGAAGGAGTGAAACAGGTTAGGAAGCTATTGCAAATAGCCAGATGTGCAATGATGGTATCTGAGGCCACGGTTGAAGTGGTGGTAAGAATAGGGCTGATTTGGAATCTGTTTTGAAAGTAGAGCTAATTACCTAAGAGAGAATGTGAGAGGAAGAGACCAGTCGAGGATAATTCCACATTTTGGGAGTCAGGCAATTAGAATATGGAGTTCCATTTACTGAGATGGAGATGGATGTTAGAAGAGCAAATCAGACATGAAATTAGAAGTTCACTTGAGAACATGCTAAGTCTTAGATGCTTCTGGATACCAAGCTGCAAGGTCCACTAGACAGTTGTATACACAACTCTGATTGGGGGAATGACGGGGTTAGAGATATGAATTTGGAAGTGATAAGAATTTTGATGATATTTATAGCCATGTTAATAAACAAGAGTATAGATAGAAAGAAAAGTGGTTTGAGGGCTGAACCTTGGTGTGGATTAGAAAGGACCAGCAAAGAAAACAGAGGAACAGAAGCCAACGAGGTAGGCGGTGAACCAAGTAAGAGGTGCTGAAGTGTTTGAAGGAGGGGGAGTGAGCAACTCTGCTGAACGTGCTGAGAGAGGAAAGAATAAAAGGCAGAATCAAACGTTTGGTGCAGCAAAGTGGAGACTACCGGTGAGCCGGCAAACGCCGTCTGTACCGGTGGAGGTGAAGGCCTGACTGGAGTGGAAGAAAGAATGCCTGGACATAAACGTGGAAACACGGAATACAGGCAACTATCGAAACAAACTTTTCTATAAAGTCAGAGAAATGTATAAACACATCATTCAGACTTGTGGAGAGAAGCACCACAAGACACAGCTCACGAATTTTAAAGTGTTTGCATCTGAAGGTGTTTACAAATTGGGGTAGAATTCAAGTCTAGGTGGCCTTTAGGTTCAAATTTCAAAAATGTCCATGCATTACATTGATTGATAACAAATTAATTTTAAAATACACCCATATATGTGTCATATGGTATTCCAGTCTATAATCTTTTTTTTGTGTGTGTGAGGAAGATCAGCCCTGAGCTAACACTTGATGCCAATCCTCCTCTTTTTTGCTGAGGAAGATTGGCTCTGGGATAACATCCATGCCCATCGTCCTCTACTTCTTATGGGACACGGCCACAGCATGGCTTGACAAGCAGTGTGTCAGAGCACGCCTGGGATCCCAACGTGTGAACCCCGGGGCTGCCGAAGCAGAGCGCTCGCTCTTAACCACTGTGCCACCGGGTCAGCCCCTCCAGTCTATAATCTTAATTTCACAAATGAACTAGACTGTAAACTCCATGAGAGCAAGATTTTTTTTTTTTCCTATTTTATTCAACATTACATTCCCAGTGCCTAAAATAGTAACCTGGTACATTGTGTCTGATTTATAAATATTTGCTTGAATGAATGATGATTATACCCACTTTTCTGCATCTTGCTTTTAAAAATTAATAATATATCTTAGAGAATTTATTATACCAAAACACACTGAGATAAACCTCATTCACTTTAATGTCTAATTAAAGTTCTGATGTCTAGTTGATGCTATTTATATATAATGTATGTCTCTTTCTGTTTTCAAACATCTTTTCAAATTGGAATTTGTTTTATATTAACTGTTACTTGTAACTTTACTAAGTAGTCTTTTCAACTAAATTTAGGAATGAGCAATAAACATCATTATTAACAAATAATTATGAACCCTGAGTATCCATGTATAGAATATTTAGTCCTGGATTAATCCATGAAACTAAATCTGACAATAACACACTATATGTCCTCATTATATTACTGCACGGCAATTAGGAATAACTGTTAAAGTTTTATGTAAATAAACAAAAATCTTTCCTGAGTGATTCTATACATATAGAACTAAGGGTAATACATGGTCCTGCAAATGTGAATGAAGCTAAGCGGCTAAATTCAAAGGCAGTGATTGACACCAAAAAACTGCTTCAAAATTTGGAAAGATGGGTCAGGCCCCAGTGGCCTAGTGGTTAAGTTCAGCACCCTCCACTTTGGCAGCCCACGTTCAGTTCCTGGGTGCAGACCTACACCACTCATCAGCCATGCTGTGGTGGTGGCCCACATACAAAATAGAGGAAGATTGGCAACAGATGTTAGCTCAAGGTAAATCTTCCACGGCAAAAAAAAAAAATTTGGAAAGAGTTAATTTTTGTTTGTTTTAATTGGAAGATGCTTGCAGAATAAGGCTTGCAAATATCTTTCATACAAGGGAATTTCATAAATGGTAGCACCTGGTAATATTGTATTTCCCTTTACTAGGATAACTAATAGATAAGTAACAGTCTAATATTTTATTTAAATATTGCATCTTTCAAGCCATTGCCATTATTAGCTTTCCCCTTTGTGGTACCTCTTTCCCTTTGACCTCACCCCAATCTGCAGTGGCATATTTTTTCCAATGATCTGTAAATTAAAATGCAGCAGTCATATTAATAATAACTTGTCTTATTAATAAGTATCGTCATTTAGTGATGAGTCTGATGACTCAAAAATACTCACATATAGAAAAAGCAGGACAGCATGGAATTGTTATCTCTGTCCTAATTCAGGGTCTTCTTCTTGAGGGATCTGTACTCAGAGTTGATGGACTGTGGTAAGAGATTTGCAGGAGGTAACAGCAGACTATAAATAATCAATGCAAAAAATTCAGAACAATTCTATCATGTTTCCAGTCTATGCATAAACCACATTTTGTGGTGCAATTTTTAAAAATTAGGTCCTTTTCACTTATTTTCCATTGGCCAGATTGTTATTCAAATTGTGAATAAATATCTTAAAACCATCTGTTAGCTAGATATCCATAGACAAGTCCTGTGTATTTTTTTAAGCTACGAAATTCATAGTAGTTGTGTTATAATTAGTAGTTTTTTATGGCTTAAGGAGCTAATATACTTACAAAAAATTTTTCAATATTGCAGAAAGTTATAAGCAATAATGATGATAAAAAATATATTGAAAGATTCTCGTTCAGACACAAAACTGTAAGAAAACTCTGCCTTATAAAAAAGACATTAAATCAGCTTAACGATACATAAATTTCTTGATAGCTAAGTACTTGTGATTAATTATATACCTTATTGCTTACATCCTATTAGTATCAAAATAAATGGCACATGAAACTAAGTGTATTTTCATAATATTATTTGATTGCATAGAAATGAGGAAATTCTTTGTTATGGCTTCCTTTTAAATAAAAACACTCTGTTCTCCACATGACCACATAACACTTAAGTTCCTTTCACAGAAAGCACTTATACAATATCTGAAGATGGTAAGTGAATTGTGGTTAAGCAATAAAGAATACATTTTTAATGAATACATGAAAAAAATATTTATCATCATTTTTCTGAATTTCTATTCATCGATGAAAACAAAATTGGCTTATTTAAAAGAATTTATCTGTTTTGAGACCCCTAAGGTCTCAAGACATTTGCTCACTTGTTTGATTTAGTACTGTAATTTGGCATTGATTCAAATCTAATCCTGTGCTCTCAATTTTTCTAAGGTTGAATTTTCTATTGCTGTCTACTGACTTGTAAAATGACAGGAATTGTTGGACATCTCAGTCGCTGTCTTAGATTGCTTCACAGACGGCTGCGAACGTTCGCCTGGCGTTAAGCCCGTTTGCGGTTAGACCGTGCTGTTCTCCTCCAGCGGAAGAGCGTTATTCCGGGCCTCCCGCGGGCACTAGGCTGCTGCCTTCTCTGGCAGTGGCATCAGCGGAAGAGAGGTGGGCCAGCCTGAGTTCAGGCCTCGGGAAGGGCCGCGAGGTGCTGGTCTGTCTCGGCATGCTGTCGCCACCATGTGAACACGCTCAGGCCAGCCCGCTGGACGAAGACGCATGGCGCGGTCGTCGCTGTCGCCCAGCTGATTGCCAGCTAATCACGAACGCATCAGGGAGGTCAAAGCGGAATTCTGCCAGCTGGCTGCAAATGCCCTGAGTCCAGCGGAAATGAGCAGAGGCGTCAGACCTCAGGACCCCCTGACCGACTGACAGACTCCTGAGCAGGGCCAAGGGCTGCCTGTCTCAACCCGTTAGGTTGTGGGGTGCTTTGTCACACAGCAAGAGAAAACAGACACAGCCCCATATGAAGCCGTGAAATATTTTTATTGGTACTTCTACCGTCTGAATAAAACGGGCCACTGTGAATTCTGCGCAGCGATGAATTTATTACAGAGCTGGGAAGGCATACATAGACTGACTGGAGAAATGTAACAGCTTTCATTTATTCAGGAGCCCCCAAAGTGTGGGTACCTTGACTTGTGAAACTGATAACTGAAGGATATATGGTGATTCCGTTACTGTCCAAGGGATACGGACAAACAGTAATATGTGCATTGAGCAAATCATAGATTACTGGATCCAGGGAGCACTGTGCACAGTTTGAAGAAGTTAATGTGAAGATAAGTTTAAAATGAATAAAAAAATAAACTTGATATGCTAGAAAAGTGCATTATTATCTTGAAAAGGGGCACAGACACAAATAGACACCATTTTTATTATTTCGTTTTGAGATCGTATGACAATTAAGTAAAAATTTGGATATGTCCATTTAACATAGAGTTTATTCTCTTCAAAATTGATTTTCAAACTGCCAACTGTGGTGTTCTTAAGAATGAATGAAAAAATATGCTCTAGTCAGGCCCCTCGTTTTGACCCAGTACAGCATATGTGTATAAGACTTATGATACTTAAGAGCCTCTGCTCCTGCTTCATCCTCAGACTGCTGCCTTGGAGCACTGGTTGTACTCACACCCCATGGGGACCCTCATATAACATCTGTTTAAATCTCTGTCAGTCTTTATAATGAGTTTTCTGCCGACGCCCATCTAGTTTCCTTCAGATGTCTCAGGATAGCAGAAGTCAGAGTGAGTGTTGGGAAAATGGATGAACTTCAACCTATTCTTTTATCTTTTCAATCAGAGATGACGGGGGATCAGCACCACGTATCTTTGAGACATGCCAGGCCACCACAGAAATGTATGAAGTTACTTGAACACTTTCTTGAAGAACGCGAGCAGGTTCCTGTCTGGTGTTGGCCACAGGCAGGCACACCGTCAGGACTGACCAGTTAGTAAACAAGATTCACTACAAATTCTGCTGGAACCTGGGACGTTGCTGGTCCGTAGAGAATTACTGCCGAGAAACAAGTTTAAACCATCGAGTTGAAAATAAATAAATGCATGACTGTGTCCTTGGTAATTCAAACTTTCTGAGTGAAATTACATGAAATGAAAGGTGAGAGGAAAGGTCCTCTCATGAAATGGGGTAAAATGCAATTAAAGAGAGAGAGAGAGGCTCAAGAGCCATAAATTTACCTTGAGAAAGTGAAGGCCAGTGTGTTTTGAATATAATTATTAATGGAAGTATGTGTTCATTAGTGATTGCCATTAAGAAAGTGGATTAGTCAGTTGACATAGAGTGAAAAAAAATGTTCACACAATTTAAAAATTGAACTAAATTCACAAAAACATATTTCTATTTATATTGTTAAATTAACTACTTTATTTTGCAAATAATGTAAGGTAAAGCAAGACACAGCCTGTTCAAAGCACGGCTGTGTGACCCCAGTGGCTACCTCGCTGTTGCATTTTGGTCCTTGTATTGGACGCAGAAGAATATCTCATCAAATGCTTGTGCTAATGAGCTTCATATCAGGATTATCTATTTCAGTCTGTGAAATAATAGTTTACGCTAATGCATAGGGTACATTTTATGTATATCTCTCTTAATCTCTAAGTAAGGATATCGTATTACAAGTTTCCTGCAGCTCTGGGTTCATATCTCTGTTCCATATATAAATGTTGCAAGCTTCAGTAACTGTAATTATAGTTAGAAGAAAACAAGCTCTGAATAGAAGATGGTTCCCAATTCACAACTCTTGGGTCAAAGACAATTTCAAGATACATGTGTACTCAAGGAGAATATTTTGAGAAAGTATCCAAAAATGTTAACTCCTCCATCTTGTTTACTAAAATGCACACTATGAAATCGATGGACCTAGAAATGCTGCAGACCATTCCCCTAAGAAAGACCTCTGTTTCAGTAATTGATAACCCTGGAGGGCAGTCATTATTCAGTAGCTGCTCTGCAGCATCCAGAGGGTTAGCACAAACTGTGGTTAACGTGAGTCTGATCAAATACTTTGTAATACTGAGATTTCAATTTGAATTTTTAAATTAGCTTACTTGCTCACCATGCCTAAAATCAAACATCAACTGATTAAAATGGAAATAAAATATAAGGCAAAGGGTAAATTTTGAATCAGAAATTATATTTTTATCAATTTACTTTTAACTTATTAAAATATAATTTTTCTCTTCCTTGCAAAAAGGGAGGTGAGAGGGAAGTAAAAAAAAAAAACAGAGCATGACAATTCAGGAGAAAATTTTTAAAGGAAATAACGGCAAATTATCACATAAAAATGTTCTTAAGAAAATTCAAACACATGAGAGCAAATACAAATTAAAAATAAGAGTCTTGGGCCCGCCCTGTGGCTTAGAGGTTAAGTGCGCGCGCTCCGCTACTGGAGGCCCTGGTTCGGATCCCCGGCGTGCACTGACGCACCGCTTCTCCCGCCATGCTGAGGCCGCGTCCCACATACAGCAACTAGAAGGATGTGCAACTATGACATACAACTATCTACTGGGGCTTTGGGGGAAAAAAAGGAGGAGGATTGGCAATAGATGTTAGCTCAGAGCTGGTCTTCCTCAGCAAAAAGAGGAGGATTAGCACAGATGTTAGCTCAGGGCTGACCTTCTTCACAAAAAAAAAAAAAAATAAGAGGCTTAATTGTCCTTGTTGAAAATGAAGGATGAGATTTCCCTGCCCTCCTTTTTTTTGAGCATTTGCTTTAGAAAACTTGTAAGTACTCTCTCGTCTGGTTGAAATGCATACAAGCCCTTTTGAAGACTAGAGTCGCATTTGTGAGCTTTATGACCCAGGAGTGTCTTTCGCAAGGACCTGGGAACATCCGTTGAGAGGGAAACCTCAGGAGGAAAAGCCCCCATATCCCAGTTTCTGTGGGATTCTAGGAGCCTGACTTCAGTGACCGCCTTGCTCCAGGTTGCAAAACTACTTCCTGTCACAAAGACTTGAGAAGTTTGTTTTCCCTCTAGATAAAGCCAATCACTTAACGCAGATGGTCACCCAATTACCAGGTAAAGTCAGGATAAGCCACGTGTGACAAATGGTGCTGTCAAGTCCTCTTACTTGAGGACTAGTTATTGTTTATCCGGGAGACATGCATGCAATGAGTTTCATCTGCCTGGCTATATAAGGAGATGAATTTCTTTTCTGTCTTTGCAATTTCTTAGCAGAGCCTGTTAGGGGCATCACATTCTGGTGTAATGCTTATTCAACAATAAATAAATGGTCATCTTTCTCTACTACCATTGTGGAGAGGATTTCTGGCATGGGAGAAGATTTTGTTTCTAATTTTAATTCCCCAGTGCAGTCTTACACTTGGTTCAATTCTTCAACAACACTGTAGACTACTTGATGAATCGCGTGAGAAGGAGGTGAAGCATGGAGGGGGATGGACAGGTGGAGAGATGAGAGCCTCATAGAAACTGCTTGGGATACTCGGGAGGGAGAGTCTGTGTAGAGGAGACACCAGAAAAACAAAAACAGAGCCTAACACAGACAGTATTTTAGGAAAAAATAAATTATAATATATATATATTAAAATATTTTATGTTTAGCGTAGCTATAGTATTACATTTTTATTATACATAGCCTTATATTTGCGGGAGAAAAAAACTCCAAAAAGTGCGTTTAACAATGGCATTTACTAAAATACCAGAATTTTGCAGGTTAAAAATCTATTGAGTTTTCATTTCCCTTCTCTCTCCCAATTTATTTTGATTCCTACCCCCTAAAAATAAATCTCAATTTATGAATATGTGATAAGCATACTGTAGGAGTGATCAAATAAAACAAACTTTCATCTGTGTTTAAACTCATTTAAATATTTACCATAGATTATTGTAGATTATTATAGATTATTGTAGATTATTCAAAACACTGTGCATGTGTCTCAGTGTGTGTGTGGGTGCTAATTACAGACAGATAAATGCAGAGTGAAAGAAGTAGATAGAAAGTGTAGGAGGTTCAGGCTAGGAAAATAAATCTTAGCAATTACTAATTGTGTTTCCCTTCATATAGTAGGTCCTTCTCCAACGGATTGGGATGGCCAAGACATTTGCATTTTTCTTCTTGAATTCACCGTGTCTTTGCCATCAATAAATTTTTGAGTTATTTCTCAATTTTCACCGCCATCAAGAAGCTGGTCTCATCCATAGGTCATATGGAAGTGCGTGATTTTCTTACAATTTTTAGAATTTCCAGATTTCTGTCTTAAATGGTCCTGTCTTATCCTAATTGATGGCTCACTCTGTTCTCTGCAGCGTGTAAAAAAGATATCCTCAAGCTATAGGCTTTTTGAGTGTTCCCAGAGTTCGTGTGCTAACTGCCCTCTAAAACGAAATAATTATTTTAAGGGATTCGAAATCTTTCTGTTATTGTAATTAGATTCCAGATAAACTGAGTTAGCATCATGTTTGTTCTTGAATTCTGCTTTGGGCTGTGGCAAATGGAGGAGATACAGGGATTATTTTCTCACATTGGTCAGAAAGATAGAAGGTTATATTTAAACAAATCAATAAAAAGTCATTTTTCACTGAAAAGAATCAACAGTAATTATGGTCATTATAATCCAGAACAAACCAGCCACAGGAAACAGAAGGAATTGAGCACTTCGGGGACGAAGTATAGAAGGAAGAAATGAGCTGAATTCTGTGTTCTATCTGGTTCTGTCATCAGCAAAGCTTGTCACTGCTGTCCCACTTGGTCCCGTCAACCAAGTGCATAATATTTACGTAGAATGTCCCGGTCATTGCATCTGTCCTCACTTCAAGATCACATCTGAGTTTTATAAAAGATTTAACTGAGAAATCACAGAGAGGTGCTGAAGTGATTTCTTTTGTGAATAGTTATTCAGATAAAACAGTCACACTATCAAATCTCAAGCCATAAACTTTTGAACATCAATAGGAAATATTTCAGATGTTATGTGTCCATTAAATTACATAGTCTAGCTAGTTTTAAAAGAGCAACTTATTCTGAATAATCTATTATAATAACAAGATACCACCAAATATTTGTGGCAAGACAAATTAACATCTAAGCATAGTGGAACTATAAAATATCAAACATCTGTATTAGCATGTAATTTACATGTAATGTAATAGTATTAATTCCTTTAACACCAGATGTTAACACCAACGGCTGCTTCTTAAATCATGGATTGAGCACTCTCTGTAGCCCTAACCCTCCCCACTTTATCAGATGCGTGCATATACAGAAGGTCCAAGCATGGAGGAAAAGTCAGGAGTGGGAGAGAGGGGTTTGTCCAGGCCCAAAACTGCAGGACCGTCTCCCTGGATTTGAATTCTAAAAAGCCAATATCTAAATCTCAAACCAATGGTATGTATATATCATTATATAGATTCACTCTGTCTCTTTCATATTTTTATATATATATATGTATATATAATTTTTTTTTTGCTGAGGAAGATTGGTCCTGAGCTAACATCTGTGCCCATCCTTCTCTGTTTTATGTGGGACACTGCCACAGCATGGCTGGATGAGCAGTGTGTATGTCCACACCCGGGATCTGAACCCATGAACCCTCGACCGCCGAAGCGGAGTGTGCTAATTTAACCATTGGGCCGGCCCCATGTTTATATGTTTTATAGCGAGGATGTATAAAATCCTGTGATTCACTTCTGACATTTTTTAACCTGTTTGTAATAAATTGTTATAGCTGAAACAATTAGAAACCTGCCCACTTATTCTACGCACTCAACTCTAGAATCCCAATTCCATGGAGCAGCTTGTTTTCCTGATTTCTCACGTTTCAGAGACTAGTACATCAGTGCAAGAATATTGATGTACTTGGTGAATTAAGACACATAGGATTGGAATTTAAGCTTTCAGTGAAAGTTTTTAGAAGATCAAATGGAGCTGAAGAATTAAAGATGACCTTCATCCAGATAAAATCAAAATAATGAAAATTTTTAGCTTTTCAAAGGAAATAGTGTTACAAGGCATAGAATATTGATGTATGGAAATAGTGAGAGCAGCATTAGTTTCTGCTCACACTAAAATGTAGTTTGTATGATCCTAGAAAGGCCGTTGATCAAGCTGCAGAAAACTATATCTTAAACTATTTGTTAGAGAAACATACTCCAACGAATATCCTCTAAAAAGAAGATTTTCATTGGTCAACTAAAGAACCCATGTGTCAGTCTAGTTCTGTGGGAGCTCCCATTTTGGTGTTGACTACACATTTGGTAACATTAAAAAGTATATATCTTCAATAAACTTTAAGCTTTGTTCCCTTTCTTTAGTAAGTACATTATATCAAGGTGTCTTCCTAACCAATCAAGACTGTGTTACTACTTCCCAGTTGAAACACACAAGAGAAGGGTGGAGAGCAGTAATCAGCAGGCAAAACCATCAGTGTAGGTGTATCTGGGCTGAAGGGAGATGGGGCTATGAAGCAGTGGGCTCACTGTGTCCCCTGCAGATCATTATGTGGTTTTGAAAACTGTCAGGAAAAAGGAATTATTTTCCCTCAAAGTAAATAAATATAACACTTCCAGTCACTCTAAAATAATCAGTTACTCTTGACTGTCATTTCTTTACTGTATTAACATTGAAAAACATTATTTTATATTCCAGAATCTTATTTTATTGACAGTAAAGTCCATACTATTAGACTAAATATTGGGGTTTCATGGTAATAATGACCGATGGCAATGTTGTTTAAAGAAAGAAGGAGGGGAAGGAAGGAAGGGTCATGTTACCTTAAGGTGCAAAAAAAATGAATATCGAGAAAAAATCATACTTATTAGTCATTAACTTCCTAATATAATACCAGCAAGCCCTGGTGGTCTAGCAGTTAAGGTCTGGCACTCTCACAGCCATGGCCCAGGTTTGTTTCCCAGTCAGGGAGCCACACCATCCGTCTGTCGGTTTGTCATACTGTGGTGGCTGCATGTTACTGTGACACTGAAAACTCTGCCACTGGGATTTCAAATACAAGCAGAGTGACCTGTGGTGGACAGGTTTTAGCAGAGCCTTCAGACTAAGAGAGACCAGGGAGAAGGACCTGGCCACCCACTTCCAAAAAAATTGGCTGTGAACACCCTATGAATAGCAGAGGATCATCGTGTGATAGAGCACCGAGAGGGGTGAGGATAGAGCAGAAAGACCAGGCAGGGCTCCACTCTGCTGTCCACAGGGGCACTAGGAGTGGAATCCACTCCACGGCGCTAACAACAACAATGAAAATAACGCCAACACATTCAATTATTTCTAAAGTGCTATTTTACAGTATTTATCCATTTATATATATTAAAACCAATGGTTAGATTAAAAATTTCAATTTGTTTGGAATTTAGGTTGATTACTTGATATTACAAAAAAAAAAAAAAATCTTGTTCCTAAGAGCAATAAATTCTTCTAGCAAATAGATACAATGAGAAGAGTTTTTAAATCGAATTGTTTTCCAGTCTGCATGTAATATCCGAAAGCTGTCTGCTTGATTCACTTTTCTCATAAGTAGATGTCTTAGTGTAGAAATAAGCACGATGGAAAACATAGGTGAGACAGGATGTACCTTGCACAAAGGGAGCCTGACCTGGCCTCTTCCAGCCCGCGGTGTCGGTGGTCAACTCCCAAGGGTCTGGCCTTTTATTTCACTGAATCGCACCACATCTTAGGCTCTCTGTTATAATTTGCTATCATGTATCTGTAGGAAAAGCCTGAAGTGATTGGGAAATCAAATTGCCTCCTTGGCCCTATTTTTTTCTTCCATTTTATTTACTGATTCACAGCTCTCCTTTTCCAGGGACCTATTTGTATTCACAGCAGAAATGAAAACCTCTCATCTTGCCAGAACCGGGACTTTCCATCACATCACCTCTGTGTCTAGAGAATTCCACTAGGTCCCAACAAAGCAGAGAATTGATTTGTAGCATCTTGATGTTAACTCTCCGGATTTGCACAACATCAATCTATCAGTTCTTTTTCACTTTATTTTCTTCCTTGCCAGAACAACCTCATGGCTTACCTCTGAAAAGCTTGTCTGCATTACTCTACATTTCATGTGGTGCTATAAGACCGCAGGCCACAAGCATTGGTAGCACGAGCTCTTCTTTAATCGTATTTTTAGATAATGGCAAACAATCCACATTCTGCTTACTCCTTTGGACATGTCCTCTCCCCTTTGGAAGCAGTGAAGCTGAAAGGAGCAGTCGAGGGAGCAGGCTGCCGTATGCCCCACACGAGCCGGTTCAGGAAGTCACTGCACCGGCAGAAGGGGCTCCGTTATCTCGACTGTGGTTCTCCCTGTGAATGCACGGCCACCACGTAGGACAGATGAAGTGATGTGGGTGGATAAACCATGCAGTTTATTTGCAATAGCTGTATTTGTAATTCTTAGAAAACCTCTTCCCAGTGCAAAAGCAACCCCCTTCTTTGTTATCCCTTCAGCTCACCCCCCTAGGCTCTCCCAGGGCGTCTTTTCAGAAGAAGGCAGCTAAGAAGCTTATTTAATATTTCCTTCTTTTTATGTGCCTTTTCTGCTTATTATTTAATCACAGATTGAAATTTGTAATCAGGAATAGAAGATAAATGGTCCTGTCTTTGCTTCTTTGTCCCATCCCCCAAATTGTTTCTAGTTTATCCTGTTTTTGTGGCGACAAAAAAGCAAATATTACCCAGCCCTCTTCCTTTCTTGATGACCAGGGAAATTTCAGCATGACACATATAAGTATTTACTTTTCTAAGTATATGTCCCTACTTTTCTCTTCAAAAACAATTATTGTATTATTCTGCATTAATTTTGCTACCTAGCATTTGAGACAGCACACATAATTGAATTGTCAAGTCAGACTACTACAAAGCAAACATCTCACCTAGTATCAAGCTTTACTAATAATTCGCTGTGTACAGGCAATCGACAGGCTCAGATGAAGTAGAGAGAATCTGGGACATCAAGGCGGCTCCCAGGTCCTGCTTTCCCACCACAGAAATGTGCCCCCGATCCCAGAATGGTAGAGGAGGTCTCGGGGTGAGGTTACTGCATGAGCTTTCAAACACCTCCAGCTTGTACCCCAGAGAGTTTTCCAGTTTCCAGGAGCTTCTCCAAGGAGCCTTGCTTGCGGATCCACAGATGCTGGGGCTTCTTCACTATAGGCAACACTTACCTGGGACTTTCTGCTAATGGCGTTTCAGAGATAACCTCTTCATCCCAGCAAACAGCACTTGTCCTTACCTAGACGACAGGTGACAAAGCGAGCAGATCCAGTTGCCTGCCTCCTCTTCTTCCTCCCAAGGCACCCCAGGGAAAGGAAATGAACACACGTCAGGCTGGCTGCTGAACCTCCTGCACCAGAATCGTGACTTTGATTCAAACACAATTGGTTCCCCAGGACAGTTTGTGTGATCCTGTGATGCACAAAGAGAACATCGGGCTCGGGTTTGTCCCTGTCCTGCCCTGTGGTGACGTGGTCTCTGCCTCTGTCTGGTCCTAGTCCCTGCCCCACTGCTCACACTGCGTCCTCCTCACACCAGAGCCCCCGCCTCTTCCCCTGGGCTTCCTTTGTCCCAGCTCCTTTCTCTGAGAGGAACACCCCCAATCTGCTTTCCTGACGCACCGATCCCAGTTTCTCCTTGAAGATTCAACACTCCCGGAATTCTGCCTGCCCCTGGGATGAGAGGTAACGCCCTTTCCTGAGCTCCTCTCTCCTCATCAGCACGTTTGCCACTCTACCAACACTTCGAAGATGCGCTCTTGTCTGACCTATTGCTGAGTTCCTGAGATCTCATCTGTACTGCCACAATAAACATTACAGTTTCGTAAATAAACAATGGGAAGCTCTAAATTACTAAATAAACACCTGCTTAATGAAGGAAGCTGCTCTCTAAGACAATTACATTTGTTCATTAGAAAAAAATCTGTGCAAAGTGCAGACAGACAAGCAGCAAGTGAGAGAGCCAGACTTGGCTTTCCCTGGACGGCACAGTGAGGGTTCTCAGGAAGGTCTCTGTGAGCATCTGTGTCAGGACCCCTGGGTGGGCAGGAGGCTAATTACAATACAGGTTTCTAGGTCAATCCAACTCCAAAAAAATAGAAAATTTTCCTGCAAGCATCAGAAGTGTTCAAAATTACACGTTTCTCAGTACTTGGTAAACCCCAACTATTTATAAAACAAGAAGCTCCCTGAATACTCCTGAACTTTCTCTTTTCTTTTTTTTTGTTTTATATTAATTAACAGTATCACTCATTATAAACATTACAATATATACCAACTTGTATTGCTATTAATTATTTCATGTATACATGCTTTTCTTCTCAAGATTGGCTATTCCTTGAAATTGGGGATTGAAACCTTCTGTAATTTCCATTGCCCATAGCAGAAGGAGTGAATCAGAGCACACCACAGCCAGTACAAAAACAATTCAAATGTAAAGGCATTTCTACTGTTAAATGAAAATATAATATACAAATGACAGAGCATCCAGTTAGGATTTGTTCAGTTAATTGGCTTAGAATAGTGTGTTTAGAAATAAACCAATTTATCTAGGACAGTGTTTCCATTTTCTTACAATATTTTCTTACACCATTATTTGAAAATTGGAGGAGAGCCTTTGCAGAGGCTCGAGGACATTGTCGTTGGTGTAGGCAGACTGGACAGGATCCCCGGGACACAGGAGAGAGGACCCTTCAGAGACTGAGACTTCATCTGAACTTTTCCCCGAGGGGCAGCTTTAGTTTTCCATAGGACACAAGAAATAGTCATCACCCAACTCAGTACTGTTCGCTTTTCAAAAAGCCCTTAAAATTTTAATTCTCCACAGAGTTTTTATGGCACCGGTAACGTCGTCACCACAGGGCCGTGCTGGAAGCGTCTCAAGTCCCCTCCAGAGCCAGTTCTCACCGCCTTCCAGCTGGGTGCATGGACCCTCAAGCTTCTGGGTTTTACTCAGTCGGGTGGAATAATGAGTGTTGGCTTTTTGTCTAACTGATTCCAAAATTCAAAAAACTAAAATTCACACATTCCTAAACAGGAACAATATTTGTAATTAATGAAATAATTTTATTACCATGATGGGTATGAAATATTTTAACATGTCTTTGCAATGACAAAGACACTCAGACTTTAAAAACCTCAGATTTATAAAAATATTTTACGTTCTTTTATTTATATTCAACATATGTGTTAAACATTTATTGAATTTCAGGTTCTAAACAAGGTGTGATAGTGGTAGAAATTTGAATATGGCATGTTTTACACTTTCAAGGGGGCTCAGAGCTTATTAATGAATTAGAACATGTAATCAACCAGTGTGGAGGAAACCAGAAGAAGTAACACCAGACTAGAAATTAATATGAATTATTATACATGAATTTTGGTAAGATATTTAATTGCTTTAAGCTTTAATTTTCTCATTTGAAATATGGAAATAATAATGCCAGAATGGAAGAATTGTTTATAAGTTTACAGACAAATCACAGTGCTGTTTGCATTCTGTTAACAGGTCCTCAAGAGGTAAGAGCTCTTATTACTATTACTTGAGAAGCCTTCATCAAAGCAGAGGAATTTTACCTGGAATTAAGGAAAGGAAAAAAAGACACATGCGAGGTTGCAGTGGGGAACGAGAGGCAGAGGCTTCAGGTAATCGAGGGAGAACATATAGGGAAAGACTTCACGAGAATCTTTTTTATTTCAATAAAAGACTGCAGATAAATGCTTAGTAGACAACATCTCTAGTGTGATTCAATAAATGAATATTAAGTTTTTTGGTACATTTCACAAATTTTCTAGAAAGGTGTTCACTTGGACCACCTCATTTTCCCTTGTGTATATTAATGTGTTATTTTTCCCTCTGAAGAGAACGTGGGATAAACTAAATGACTTCATATAAATTCGTCAGTAATGCAGGAACTATATAAGAAGATCGACTAAAACCGTGGAAATCCTTGGTAACAACCCACACAGGGACTCCATCGTCATGACTGGTGAGGTGAGCTGATGAGATGCTGTAGTTTGAGGAAACTTGGTTGCAGAGAGAACAGAACCACGTCTGTACAATGAGTGGTACAAGTGTTGGTTCGAGGGTAGGCGTGCACATCAGAACAGGAGAGCAGTCCGGCCGGGGAAGAAGGGAGGAACACACACTTGTCTGCTCCAAACCGCGCACGCAGGTCAAATTTCTATCCGTCAACCTGGGGACAACAGTGAGATAACTTCAGACAACTGTTTTTCTTAGACTAAACTCCTCCAAAAAAAGGAAAAAATTAGTTCTTTGATTACGTTTTGTCATCGTAAAACAATATTTCCTACCAATTTGTTTAAACAAAAACAAAACCAAAAGCATATGAGAACGAATTTTGGTAGAATTCTGCTGTTTCAAGATTCTGTCGAGCTTTCATTGCAGGCGCTTCCTACTGACTTGCCGGGAGGAACAGTGGGTATTTCTCTTGCCTGTGTTTTGGGGTGGAACTAAGTTCGCTAGTCATTTTATATTTTATCAAAGCTGCTGGAATTGCCATAACAACCCAAAAAATCATATTTTACCTTACTGTTTAACAGGATCTTAAGGAATAATATTTAAATTTTTAAGAACAGAAGTTAAACATATTTCTGGCTTTCAAGCTACAGATTTTTTTCCCTAGAAATTAATTTTCATTACTAGATATTTTTTTGTTTTTTTAAGGCAATATTAATACTTTCAAGAGAATTTTTCAAGAGAATTTAGTTTTTCAAGAGAATTTAGGATTCTCACCATTCAGCTAAGTTAGATGAGATGTGCAATGTTGCTGAAGAATGAAAGTTTTATTCTATGAGACTTTGGTTTAAAATAGTGCCTGATTTCACACTAAAATGTTATGCAAAGAGATGCAAATTTTCAATACGACTGGAAACTAGGGGTGTTGATGAGGGACATGACGGGCTCAGGAGAAATGTCCGTTAGTGAGAGCAGGGACCCTGAGGACGATTAGTGTAGATGCCTCCGCAGGAGACGACTACAACCCTGGGTCACCGTCTCTACAGATGCACTTTGGGGCACAGGTTCTTAACGGACTGAAGAGAAAGAAACCACCTCCTCCTAAAGGAACGTTACCTTCTGAGACGTACTCCTCCTACCAGCACTCCCATCAGGACTTCTCCCTTCCTGTCTGTCCTAGGACGACATTGCCCATAATGTTACACTAAACGTATTATACAACATGACTGGTGTCACTACATTTTGAGAGAGTACAGAGACGGAAGGTTAGGAAGGGCCACAGGAACAATAAACTATGGGTGCAGCATTGTTTTCTACATTTGTGCTGACTGTGGAGAACTTCCAGTCCTCCAAAAATAAAGTATCTGCCGTGTGGCCTGAGCTAAGCATACGGTGAGAAAACTCCTTTCAGTACAATAGAGCCAGTTTAAATAAATAACTGCCAAACAAGAGAACTCAGCTGCAGACTGTGGATGACATGAGATAAGAAACAAACATCTAACATTTACCTTGTGGACAGTGAGAGGTGCAGGATGATTCCAAGGTGCAAGACTGCACAAATGTAAAACAAACTAAATTAAATTAATTTTAATTAAAAAAACAAACAAACATGGAAATATGAAAAATTCAAAAGCATAAGTTAAGGAAATTATCATTTTTGAAAAGCAGAAGAAAATCAGATCTTAAAATAAGTTTTAAAAATAATAACTGAAGAACAGTTTAAAATGACTTGCTTATGTTAATCACTAATGAAAGCAATATTTTTTAAATTTTAAGAAAAAAAATTGAAAATAAATTCACAGATCCAAGATAATCAAAGTCAAGCACAGAAACATGAAAAATCGTAATTAAATTGCATAAAACCAATGATAAAGAAAAAATCTTGCAAGTATCCTGAGAAAAAAGACACGTTATCTACAGATAAAGATGACAGCAGATTACTCATCAGAAAGAATTCAAGTGAGAAGATAGTTAAGCAAAGTTTTAAAGTGCTGAAAGAAAAAAAAAGAAATATCTTTCAAATACAAAGGCAAAATTAAGACTTTTTTAGACATACAAAAGATGAAACAATTCATATGAATTCAGAGCAGACTCACAGTACAAAAGAATGTTAAGTCCTTCAGGAAGAAGAAAATTTATGCCAGATGGAAAAGCAGATCCCCACAAAGGAATGGAGAGCAGCAGAAATTATAACTGCATGAGTAAGTATATGACTGCTTTTCTTATGATTTAAATCTCTCTAAAAGATAATTGACTGTTTAAAGAAAAATAATAATAACGTGACATGGGATTTACAACAAATGTACAAGTAAAATGTGTGACATCATCAATAGAATAAAAGTTAGAACTAGACAATTTGAAATATACCAATATCTCAAAGTAAAATATTCCATTCTCTAAATAAAATCTCCTTTTGTTTTTAACCAGTAACTTCCTCTAAAACATTCACTCCAGTGGATTCCAAACCAGCTGATATGATAATATTTATCGTGTATCAATTCTGTGTGATAATTTTAATAATATTTCAAGTTCCCCAAACTTGAAGAGGTTGTTCAGACGTTGGTGCCTGAAAAGAAGAGCTGATGTGAACCACAGCAGCAGAAATAACCACGGCAATGTCACCTTTATTTTTTTTAGTTTCTTTTTTGTTTTTATAGTCATTGATATTTCTGAATTCTGGCATGTAACTTGGTGTGGTTTATTTTGTAACAGCATCTTTACTTTTTTCACAATGACACAACTTGCAGATTAAAATGTATAAATATTCTTCACCTTTACTAAGAACAATGATTACTACCATTTATCTGAAACACCTGGACCACTGGTCTTTTAATTTTCCCACTTTTAATAGAAACATGGGTTAAAAACTTCCTGTTAAATTTACAATTAAGTAACCCAAACCCTGTCACAGTGTAGCCGACCTCCCACATTTGGAGCAACGAGAGTAGTAAGGGCTAAACAGAGCTGTGTCTGAGCAGAGTATTTTCACATCAGACTGCTGGCCTGGTGTTTCCACGTACTTTTCTGCCAAAAGAAGCTGAAAATATGGATTTTTAATTTGAATTCCCATGAATTTAATAGGTTGATAATTAATGTCATTAAAATTAATACACAATGGGCTAAAATACTGTAGGCCAAACATATATGTCTGTGTGTCTATGCATATAAACACATATATATAATGTGTCCGATGTGAGCACACATAACAAAACACACAAACATACACGCCCATGCACACTTATACACACATGCATGCACACACACACGTACACACAAACTCACAAAACTGTGGCATATTAGGGCCAAGAGTCTCTAGTTTATTTTTAAAAAATAGACTGCTTTTGTCTAAGCTGAACATTAGGCTTTCATGCTTTGGAATATAAATATTTGGAAATATGTATATATGGAAAAAAATATTTTTTGGAGAGTGTTACCAGAGAAGGAAATTGACATGAGTGGATAGTCTATTTAACAAGACTAATTTAGCAGAGGAGTTTTCACTTCTCCATACTTGTTATTTTTATGAATACAACCCTTGAGGTGACCTGGCCCTTCACTGTTGTTGTTTTTATTTTTAATTCACTTTTTTTTAATGACCTTTGGAATCCACTGTCTCTGTTGCCTGTGATAGGACCACATCGCAGGCTGGCGGTGAGGTCCTCTGCCTCCGGGAACCCCATGCAGAGACCTGCATTAGCAGGGGGCTCTCTCTTCCTCCCTGACCCTCTCCAGCGAGGACAGAGGACTCCTCTGAAGGGAGCCTGCGGACCTCAGCATCTCATGAAGGGGGTTGACTGTGCTTTTCTTTTTTTCCACAAACCCCATAAAGCATGTAGTTGTTGTTACCAAAATAATTATTTTGGGTCAGTTGTGTACAAATTTGAAACTCAGGCTGGTCAGAGTGTGGCTCCAAATACAGAAACCATCCAGATTGCCTGTGCATTGAAGAAAGGGGAGGTCTTAAATCTGAAATTCTCAGTAACACACTTTCATTGCTTCTTCTCTTAGTTTTAGATTGTCTTTAGGTAGCACAAAGTAAATAGTAAATTCAACACAACATCAATAAATGCTGTGGTTTGGAATAATGTTTATCACATTTAAAGTTGTTGCTGACACGGAGGATGTGACACAAACATACAATTATACACCTATAACTGCAGGTACAAATCTCAGGTGAGGGTCCAGCCTGACTCAACTAGGGGAGAAAAGCAGCAAAAGTTCAGTGTTTGTCATGAAGCAGTGCACCTTTAGAAGATACCGCTTCATTTTGAATTGGTGATTTTGTGCTTAATTTCTTCTTTCATTAGAGCAAATATTTAAATCACTAAACCAGATACTGGAGTCCTCCTCTCATTGAAGACATAGAGAGACATGGATCTGTCCACCTATGTCTGTGATCCTCAGCACTCTTGTGATCATTCTGACCTTAACTTACTCCTGGAACAAAAAATTCTGAAGGCAGACGGAATAAAAATAATTCACTTGGGAAATTCAGTAGCAACTCAGAAGCAGGTATTTACACACACAATGAGAAAGGGGAAAATGGGTACTTTTTCAGGAGAAAAAAAATGAGCTCCCAAATCTCAATTTACACACCGTGCCAAGTAAATTGTACCATGTCTACTCTGCCTTGACTTTTAAAAGCATCAACAAAAATTAAATCCTAAAACAGCTGAAAGGAGGTTTCAATTTCATGTTAGAGCAGCTTATACAAGACCAACACTCCCACCAAGATCAAGAACAAAACCTAGAAAAAGGCACAAGGCAGACAACCCTGGAGGGGTGGGAATTCTCGAGAGAAGGAAGTCATAGAGCTGACCCCACAGTCACCTCAGCATCTTCCCTTGGATGATTTTCCAAATCACAACCAGGAATTAGAGACTTAGGGAAAGCGACGCCCCAGGTCTGGCTGCAATCCTACTGAACTGACATCCTGAGGTTATACCGTGAGACTGTAGATAGACCAAGACAGGAGGTGAAGGAGAGAACTGCGCAGACATGAGACTGAAAGTCGGTCTCAGATTTGCTCACAAGGCATGTACCAGTCAGCTAGAGCTGCCTAACAAAATACCACACTGTGAGGCTTGAACAACAGAAGTTTATTTCCTCACAGCTCTGGAAGATAGAAGTCCAAAGTCAAGGTGGTGGGGAGGTTGGGGTCCCAAGGCCTCTCTCTCACCTTGCTGAAGGCTGCTTTCTGCTGTCTCTCCACATGGTCGTCCCTCTTTGCTCACATCCCTGGTGCCGCTCTCTCTTGTAAGGACACCAGGCACTTTGGGTCAGGGCCCCAGCCTGAAGGCCACACTTTAACTGAGTCATCTCTTTAAAGACCTTCTCTCCAAATCCGGCTACATTCTGAGGTTCTGGGGACCGGGACTTCAACACACAAGTGGGGGACACACTCCGTGCATAATAAGGCGTGTGCCGACTCTTGAGTTGTATGTTCAGGGAGCGAATCAAACAGAGCAGAGCAGCATCTACGTGACGCTGCAGAAACCTTCGCAGTCTTGCAGCGCTGAGGAGACAGAGGCTGGAACTCCGGTTGCACCAAGATGGGGGCACTTCAGTTAACAGAAAAAGAAAAAGAAAAGAGAGAGACACACTTCATGTTGCAATCACAGAATGTCTAAAACCAAGAAGAATTATTCTTTAGGAAGAAGGACAATTGAAAGCAAGCAGCTTATCAAACACCCTCACCTGGGTCAGGTGATCTAAAAGCTCTCTAACTCCTTTCCAGAAAAAACTAAATCCTCTTGGGAGGAAGATAGATGAGGTAGAGCCTTGGCAATTTTCTTTAAAAAGTATCTGACATTCAATAAGGGATCATGAGGCATTCCGAGGGAGACCAAATTAAAACAAAACACGACCGTGAAAAAAGTGAAACATGACAGTGAACATACTGTTCCTACTGAAAGAGATGGGGGAATTCCTGCTTCAGCTCCAAAATAAAAACAGCTCAGAAGTCATTACTCCCAGATTTCCAACAAGAAGAAGCTTAAACCAGAAAGTAATGATTTTTCTTTGACCTATTACAGAACTGAGTTTGCAAGGCACACTGCCACCCAAATCTGAGTAGATCCGTGAGTCCAGGGTCATAGTTACATCTGCTTACCTGGGGCAGAAGCTGCTGGAGCCATGAACGCAATGGGACTCCTTCCGTGGTAACTTTGACTAATTGCAGGAGAGAAGTGTGGGTTACCTGAGTGAGGACTCCTGGGGCTGCAGTCTTGGGGACACTCCCATTTCCCTGGGTTGTACCTCGGGGACACTCCAAGTCCTCCAGGTCCAGACCCAGGAAAGCCCCCTCGGTGACTCCAGCAGGAGGACAGGAGTAGCCAGTGGAAAATACGTGGAGTGTGCTCCGTAACAGAGGCCTGCTCTGACAGAAAGACTTCACCAGAGCCCTGCCCCACCAGAGGATGGGCATGCCTCACACTCAAGCTCTCTGGTCTCACTGTGTCTCCCTTTTGGTCTACAGGGAAATACTACTATCCCACTCGAGAAATACCCTTGAAGTTTACAGCCCTGAGACACAGGCCCCACACAAGACTCAGATTATTCGTAAGATGATGGAATGCTTCCCCTCCTCACATCCCCTCCTCACAGCACCACAGGACCAGAGGTAATTACAGTGCAACACAAAGGGACATCAGGTAAAAACTGAGGAAATGGAATACAGCATGACTTCAGTTCACAATAATGTATTAATATTGGTTCATTACGCTTGACAAATGCACCATATTAATGTAAAATGTTAATAATAGAAGCAGGGTGCAGGGTATATGGAACTCTCTGTACTATCTCTACAATTTCTCTGTAAATTTAAAAGTGTTCTAAAACACAAAATTTATATTTATAGTAAAAAAATAGAAATTAAAAAAAAACCCATGGGTAATCTAGACATTGGAGATATTGGACAGGGAATTTACGTAACCACGATTGGTTCAAGAACAAAGAACAATATCACAGGCAAATGCAACCTGTCCAAGGGTTACATGGAAATTCTAGAATCGACAAAATGCCAGCGATGTAATTAAGATGTATCAATCCTACAGCAGACATCACAAAAAGAGGAAAAATAAGCTGGAAGATAGCTTAGGAAAAGCATCCCAGTTGAAGCACGGAGGGAAAAAACGGCTAGAAATCAGGAAGAGAGCAAAGGGCACACGGGACACGTGCAAAGACGTTTCATTACAGCAGCTGTGTCCCGGAAACAGAGAAGCGAGATGATAGACACGACTCACCAAGTCAGACAGATGAAAAGTCCTGTGAAATTCAGAAAAGGTTATTTCTAATTATTTCCAATCCACACATAGACACCTTATAGACAGACTTCTGAAAACAAAGGAAAAAGAGAAATCCTAAATGAGCCAGAAAGATAAGATGCATTCCTCCACAGGAGCAGCAAGACCGAGAGCAGAGTTTCAACAGAAACTTCGAAAGAAATAAAAAATCCTAACTTTCCTCAAGGGAAAAATTGTCAATCTGGAATTCTATATTCAGTGAAAATATCCTTTTTAATACAAAATACAATTAATACAAAATAGGACACTTTCAAATTACCAAAAACTGTATTTGTCACTAGCAGACCTGTGCTACAAAAAATACATATATACGTGATAAAGCGAGATACTCAGGTTAAATAAATGAGGTGACAAAGAGACCTGCATCCTAGGAATGAAGGAAGGGCATCAGAAATGAGGAAAAAACAGTAAAAACACAAAACCAGATTTTTCTTACAAAGTCAAGTTAAATACAAACAAAACTAAGTCAGTTAAAATAACTATGATATTCAAAGCAAAACCTAAAATATCGTTTTATGTTTTTAAAAACTGTTTGTAAATGAAATTCATATGACAAATATAACAAAGGTAGGAGGGAAGAGCCTATATGGCTGTGGGGTTTTCAGCTTTACCTTGAAGTGGCACAATATTAACTGTAAATTGACTGTGAAAACTTATTTAAATTTAACTACAACACCTAGAGGTGTAGTTACAATGCCAATAGATACATTAAAACAGAACTTTCATAAACAACAAATTATGTAAGAGGGCATGAAAGAGAGAACAGGAAAACCAAACATGGAAGGAAAAGTGGAAGTAATAGTCAAGCAGTAGATCTAAGTTCAGCAATATCAATAGTTAACATTCAATGCCAATCCTCTAAGCACTCCAGCTAAAAGGCAGAGATTATCAAAACGAATAAACAAGCAACGCTGCCTTTGAAAAACACACGTTCAGTACAAGGCAGGTAGGCTGAAAGTTAATGGATGGAATAGATAGATCTTGCAAGTTGTTAGAATGGAAAAGCTGAAGTTGCTAGTTTAGCATCAAATAAAATAGACTTCAAGACAGATACTCCCCGAGATAAAGGGGGCATTTCAAAATGACAGTAAGAATAACTCATCAGGAAGACATAAAATTATGAACGTATTACAGTGTCTAATATAGAGCTTCAAAAAGCATGAAGTAAACTTTGACAAGTTAAAGAAAGACATATCAAAAAATCATGGTAGGGGATTTTAATATCTGTCTTTTGACAATAGAAAGAATATATTGTCAAGAAATTAGTAAAGATATAGAAGACAAAGTGTTATCAAAAATCTTGTTCTAGTGGACAGTTCTAGAACACCACACTCAACAGCTTCGTATCCAAATTCTTTTCAAGTGTCCATTCCCCAAGAGAGCTCATACACTGGGCCACAAAACACTATCAATAAATTTAAAAGGGTGAAAATTATGCAGAGTATCTTCTCTGACCACAATGTGATTAAATTAGAAACCAACAGCAATAGATATATTGTAAAACACAAAATATTTTAATATTATGCAACACACACTAAATAGTCCATAGCTCAAAGACAAAAATCATAAGAGAAATACAAATATTTGAAGTTGAAGATAATGAAAATACAATGTATAGAAATCTGTGGGATGCAGTAAAGTTGTAAAAGAAAAGAAATAAAAAGGAAAATACAAAGGAATGAGGAGTGGAAGAAGGGAAAGAAGGAGAGAGAGGAAGGGCAAGAGGGTGCAGGGGAGGAGAAGGGGGGAAGGATGGGATGAGTGACGGAGCTCTTGGCCTGGGGTCCTCTGCTCTATGACTCACCATTAAGTACAAGCTACGGATGGTCACCGGGTCTGCTGTGGGTGCTCGTGCCCGATACCACCCATCCTTGTAAACAGCAAGAAACCAAACAAGGAAAACAGAGGGTACGGAGAGACACTTCCACAAACCTTGTTGGGCCAACCTGGCAGCCATGTGTAAAAGTGCAAAGTTATGTATTTACCTCACACTGTGTATCAAGAACTACAAATTAATCAGAAATTCAAAGGTTTAAAAACTATGAAACCATGGGCAAATCCTTATAACTTTGGAGAAGAAAAGCCGTTTCTAACTATAAATCAAAAGGCATGCACTGTTTGTAATTATCGTGTTTATTAATAATAACCTGTATGCACACAAGAGATTTCCAGAGCAGAGACAGGTTAATTATTATTATTTACACAATAGTAGTGGCACTGTCTCCTCTTTGCCCTAATTTCTGCCCCCAGGGCCATGTGATGAGATGCAGATGTCACCTCTGTGTACCAGGGTCTGTGCTGTGGGTGAGGAACACCAAAAACACGCATCTGAGTACTCTTGTACACACTCCTCTGCTCCTTAAAGAGGGGAGAAACCCTTTATTCCTTGGGAAGACTCTGATTTTTTATTATCATTATTCTTATTATCATTCTTTTGGAATGTAACAAGTCTCTTCCGGGGAAAGATAAGAACACTGTCTTGAGCTTTGCAGCCCGGGACATCCCCTTGCAGCAGGCCTCAGTGCTCTGAGCAGTAAATGCCACCTCCAGAGTTAGGGAATCTGTCATGGGTTCCCACACACGTAAATTAGCTTCTAAAACTTGCTCTTGTAGACTACAGCCCAAGCTCCAGTGACATGTTTCTCAGGAAGCCCAAACTGTGCAGAAACATAAAAAATATTCTCTACAACTCCATATCATGAAACTTGATAACATTGAGTACCCCAAAATTAAAATTCTTCCAAAGGAAGACTAGAAAAGTAACATAAAATTACATAATTTTCAATATGAAATTTATATTATTGCTTTAAAGTATACCAATCTTATGCTAAATTTTAAGGGGAATTTATCATATAATTTCTTATATAGGATGTATTGAATGATATTATGGGCAATGTTTTTATTCAGGCAATGTTTTTATTCATTTGAAATCAGTAGACATAACTCAAGATGAAGAGGATATTTTATGTCCTTGAATTCACTTATTCCCACACCACATGACATTTGTCTCTTTGACTTTTTATTTATAAACACTCACATGTACACATATCATTTTCCATCAGAAGGGAAATATTTTGACTCATCATACCTGAGTTAGTGGGGAAGCATTAAAAGATAATTTCAAAAAACTAACGCTCATTATTTTGACTTTTGAAATTATAGTCATGTTAAATTAGCTATTGAAAAATAACATATCAAAAATTTGCAATGGAACCTCAGTCATTTTCAGAACTTGAGTTATAGGAAAAAATTAAAATATTTTTGAAGTTAATTTCTGAATCAGAGCTGATCATTTCAGCCAACAGTCCACGCCTACAGTGGAGAGACCAGAGGGGCTCTTAGGAGGATGGTCTTCAGCCTTGAGCTGACGTCAGTCTGTGGGAGAGCTTTAAGGGCAGCAGTACCCGTGATATCACCCAGTTAACTGGTTAAACTTCACTGGGTGTGGGTGGAGTCCGGGCGCTGACATTTAAACACTGTCCAAGGGATCCCAATCTCTCTAAAGTCAGGCATCACAGTTGAGGATTAAGTCCAGCTGCACGCAAGAGAAGTTCCAAACAATGGTGACTTAAAGAAGATTGAGGATTATTTTCTTCCCAAGTAACCAGAAGGTGGACATAGGTGTTCACAGTCTACAGTGGTAGCTCCAAGGTGTCTGGGCCGAGGTCTCTGTGAATCTGTGTCCATTCCCTTGTGGCCAGTTTTAAGATGGCAGCTCTCGCTTCAGTTATCATGTCCATATTTTAGCCAGGAAGAAAAAAGAAACCTCAAAACCAAAAAGTACCAGCAAACTGGATCTGTCTTCTGAAACTTTCTGGAGGCTCAGATTTCAACTTCCGTCTACACCTCATTGTCCAGCGTTGCGTCCAGACCCATACTTCCCCTGGGCAGTGCGGTGGAGTACGGTACTTCAGCAGATGCAATCCCACCTCCACAAATTTGGACTCGGATCCTAAGGATGAAAGTTCAAAGGTTATCAGTCTACTGCTTCCATAGCTGTGTTCTATGAGGTCTATCACCTCACTGTTCCGAGATTTTACTCAAAGTATAAAGCAACAAACAGAGTAATAAAGGAAAGAAGCAATGTAAAATTGCACTTCTATTCACAAAAAAAAAAAATTAGAAGTGTTTATAAGAAAGAGAATCCATGTCATAAATGAAAATGTACAAATTTAATGCAACTTCATTTCTCATGAAATGTCTACACATTTGAAAATGCAAACAAATAGCTGAGAACAATATTTTAATAGAAGACTATTCAAAAACTACTGTTATGAAAAGAACGAAGGGACCTCAAATTGGAACCACAGTGTCTTCACCCTCAAACCCCTTCATTAGGGGACTCATTATCTCTACCAAGATGAGTTTTTGAAGTGAAACAGCTGGGGCTTGCAATGTAGGGGACGGGTACTTGGTATCAAAGTGTAAACTGTTTATAACTCAGGACAACAGCGGCCTGAAACTTGAGAGAAAGTGCACCCTCTGTGTCCTTTAGTCCATGCTGACCATAGTCCAGTTGAAGGTAGTACCCCTTATAAAATGAAATTTTCTGTCTCAGCATATCTTACAAGTTAGAAACTTCTGTAATTATCTCCCAACAGCATGGAATTAATGTAGAGCAAACTACTCTGAGCTCTAATGACTGCACGATCAGGTAATTTTGTTGTTTTAGCAAACAATGGGAGCATGCGTTTAAATGTTAGTTAACTTTATTCTGATTAATGTATATCTAGTAGAAAAAAATCTTCAGACTTTTGGATGGTTATTAGTTTTTATTTCCTTTGGTGGAGTTTTGTTTTATAACTGCTGCTACACTCCATGTATAACGAATGCTTTACTTGCATAATCCAAAATTCTCTATATAAATATGATACGATTGAATTTTCTGGGCACAAAGTCTTTGATATTTTAAAAGAATTTAAATTGAATAGATTTCAGACTGCATTTTTAAGTTGCCCCATTAAGTTATAAACGATAGGAATTTTGTTATTCCCTGTAACTAATCTCTTCATTATTGTAGTAAAGTCCTCTAATTTGAATCTAATTTTTCAGTGACACAGTTGATGAATAATTTCAAAAAATATTAAATTAAAACTAATACATGAATGGATATTGTACCCACAAGGAATATATTAAGAGGTGTTTTACTGTAGTTGTGCCATGTATTGTGTTATATATGCTATTGCTTCATAGAATGGAAAACACGTTCATTATTCAAAGATGTCTTCAAGTTTGCAACTTGGCTATTATTTTAAAGACATAATCAAAAACCAATATTACTTTGAAAAGTTGAATATACCATGAAGAATTAGAAAAATAACTAAAATGTAATAGAGAGTGAATTGTTACCTTTCAACTTAATTTTCCTGCCATAAGGACTAGAACAACTGAAGTTTATTCCTAGTTTGTTCTTCTTTACTAAAGTGAACTGGAGAAAACTCAATTTTTTAAGAGGTTACAATAAAGTAGAGACCATCCACTTTCTAATGCAAATCTATTTCAGGGTTGTGGGCTCAACACATTCATTTATCTCCTCTCCTGTGATATTATAATAAAATTACAGTAGAGGTTAAAAAAAGATGCCAACTCAGGAATAAAAAGGAAATTTTCTAGATGGTGTAAATCAAGTGGAGGAGTGGTGTCTGGTGAATCAGAGAAGCGATAACATGAAACCGGCAATAAGGAAGTCGTCCTGACCTGCAGAACGTGGAGAAGGCAAGAACCCCCCAAAAGACAAGTTCAAGTCGGAAGTGTGGTTGAAACAGAGTCTAGTGAAGGTCTGCATGCAGAGGACAGCACATACTATACGATAGTACTTATATGTGGAATCTAAAAAAGCCAAACTCACAAAAAAGGAGAGTAGAATAGTGGTTCCCAGAGGCTGGGAGGTGGGGGAGATGTTGTTTAAAGGTGCAAACTTGGAACTAGTAGATAAATGAGTCCTAGAGATCTAGCGCACAGCATAGTGATTATAGACAACTACACCGTATGATAAACTTCAAATTTGCTGAGAGTAGATCTCAATTGTTCCCACCACAAAAAAGAAATGATAATTATGTGATATGACAGAGGTGCTGGCTAATCTTTGGTGGTGATCATATTGTAACACATAAATGTATCAGGTCAACACAGTGTACACTTTAAACTTACACAGTGTTATGTGTCAATTATATCTCAATAAATAGAAATTACAAAAAAAAAAAAGAGAAAGAACGTCTGTGTGTAGAATAGGCATATCCTTCTCTTTCCTCATCACCGCTCCAGCCAAGGAGCTTGGCATTTTATCATCAAGCATTAATCAATCAATCAATCTAGAGAGTTCTTTAAAAAAAATTACATAAACAATTAGTGCTGGTGTTGATGTCATAGAGCAAAACTCTACTCTGTAACTTAGGTGCTTCCTCAATGTTTTATCCCTGTCTATGTTACTTCATTCCTAAAGTCATCTTGCCAGGCCACAAGTTACACCTCCTCCAGACACAACCACACCCAGATTTTATGAGACTGTAGTATCAAGGAGAAAAACCAAAATCACCAAGACAAACTCATAAATTAAGGAAGAGTAAAGAACTTAGATAAGCAAACAAATTATAAATTCTAATTGGCATTATCAAAGATATTTGAGAAACACAGCATCTAAGCACTAAAAGATCAAGAAATTTACAAGAACGAGAACTAAAGTAAAATATGTAATAGAAGAATTAAAAGAGAAAAAAAAAATACTTCCTAAAATGTAGAACAAAAAGATCAAGAGATGATGTAGAGATTTCCCCAGCTATCTAAACCATACGTTTTTATGAAAGACTTACATTAGTACCTGTTTTCCCTAATCGAAAGAAATCCAAACAGAATTTTTGCTTTCATGGAAATAGGAGAAAAGTGAAAATAGTGTTCGGTGTTTGTTTTGTGTCTAGTGTGCTGTTAGAGAGGCAGCGCACCGCCAGCAGAGAGAGTGGCCCTGCCAAGCTCCTTCCAGGGACCACCCAGCATCTCAGCATCCGTGTCTGAGCATCTCTGCTTTGTCTCCCCTTGTTTTGGTGGCTTCTATTTTGGGGCTGGGAATGCTCAAAAGTGTTTCCCATATAAATGAACTGTATTTGCTTCTTCCTTTTTTGCTATTTCGGTTTAGGGAAGGTTTCACAGGAATGCTGTACTTTTGGATACCGAGGGAACCTGTATTTGAGAAAATAGAACACAAGAGATATCTATCTGCTTTGCTGTAGAGAGAACAAACATGGGAAAAGGAGGTGCATGGGGTGGGATAAGAGGAACTCATCAAGTGTAAGTTAGAGGAGAATTTCCCTAAGTATAAGAAGGAAAATGTTTTCATATTGAAAGTCCTCCCACCAAGAGCAAATATTACATATTGGGGGAAAAAAAAAAAAAAACACCTCACTTTGGGCACTCTGGGCACTGTGCTCTGAAATTCTGGAGGATTCCTGCCAAATAGAAGCACAATGTGAGCTGCATATGTAATTTTACATTTTCTAGTGGCCACTTTTAAAAAGCAAAAAGTAAATTGAAATTAATTTTAATGATATGTTTTTCAACTCAGTATATCCCAAATATCATGATTTCAATATTTAATCAATATTAAATCATTAATGAGACACTTGAAGTTCATTTTTGTAACTAAGTCTTCAAGATTCACTGTGTATGTACATTTATAGCCCATTTCATTTGGATGCTAAATTTTCATCGACAATAATTGTTGTATATTTAGATTTCATAAAATTACATGAAAAAGATTTACACAACCAAGTTATTCCATACTTAAAAGTTTTCCAGTAACTGAATAGAAAGTCAGTTTTTAATTCAAATTACTTAAAGTGAAATAAAATTTAAAAATATTTTCCTCAGTTGCACTAGCCACATTTGAAGTGACAATGACAACAAGTGTCTAGTGTCTATCGTATGGATTGGCAGTGCTCTCTATCACCAGGACCAAAATTAGACTCTGAAGCTTTTAGTGTGAGTGTAAGAAAGGGGAGCAGAGGTGAGTATGAATTTCTTACAAAAGAACAACAATCTGTCTAGCGTCTTAATTCTCATTGACAGAATTCTATGGTAGGATAAAAAGAAAATAGTTCTTCTAATTTCTGAGGGAAAAATGATTTATAATGTAGAATTTTATATCCAGCTAAAATATTATTCAAGTGGAAGTGAAGAATCAAAACACTTCAGAAATGAAGAAATTTCAACTATTCAGAAATATTATTTCTACTGCACACTTTCTTAGAAATTATTTGAAGAAAAAGATATAATATCAAGGAGAGTGTAGATCTAATCAATGACAGTACTGTTGGGAAATTGCAGGTCGAAGATCAGTAGAGCTGTAAAACAAAGACGCCAAATTAGAGCAAGATGACAGGGCTTTAAGAGGAGGGTGGAGGGAAATCTTTGGGGGAAAAGAATGCAGACATTCACATAGTATGATAGTGTCTACGAAGAAAACGAAAACAATGCAACAGCAATGAGTTCAGAGTGAAAAAGAAAACCCATCAGAATTTGACTCTAGGATTATTGTTCACTGATGAAAAAAATATATGGTTATAGAACAAAATGTAAACTTCATCCACCTTGAGAATGTGAAAGTAAACCTGAAAACAAAAGATGGGATACTAATAGCAGAAAATAGGAAAGAATGGGACTATTGTATAATCATCTTTAAAAACAAGAAATAGAGAGATGTCATGTGTGATTGATGAAAACAATAAATATATAATACTATTTTGTTTGATGGCTGAGGCGACCAGTGGAAGATCTGAGGATAGCGATATAAATTTATCACAGGGTCCTTGGCTTCCTCAGCCACCTGCTCATCTAATACCCCCCAACAGACTCATCCAAAATCATGTCTGACCAATACCTGGGCACTCCACAACCCAGTCCAGTCGACACGTAAAATTAACCAGCACACTCCTGAGACTTATCTGATGAATTCTGAAACTAAACATTTGTTGACACCTTTTCTAGTCTCTGTGAATGAAGAAGCACCCTCAGAGAAGGAGAAGGCACCTTTAAAAACATCTCTCTCTATCACTACATGTGAAATATTATGCTAGAAGAATGTGAAGCGGAAACTCAGAGGAGGGGATTTTTGCTGTGGGGTGCTGAGAACGTCTTCATAAACGTACATTTGATCTGAGCATTATTCTACTCAATCATTCAAAATAGATTCCAAGTATCTGTTAATGAAGTTGAAAGTGATTTAGTTCAAACTTGAATAATAAAAACATAAGTCCCTAAAGGTTTTTAGAAATTATGATTTCATCCTGAGACATTTTAAAGTAATAAAGCAGCAGGAAAAGTGGGAGACAAATGGAAGAGGACAGAGCTGACCGAGCACTAACGCCCTGAACAGGGCAGATCCACAATCTGGACTGTGGACTACGTCAGAAGTTCATCACAAGATTTAGGTACATGAATGGTACTTCCCCACTGTATTGATTTATCTGATGAAGGATATCTTTGAGACAGCCAGTGGTCCCTAACCATGACCGATGCTGATGATCTTGGGAAGATCTCATAGCCTTTGGCTGTCACCACAACACCAGCGCACAGCACACAGCCACAGAACCTCAGTGCACTCAACGGTGTGTGTTTACTTCTCACAAGTGTAGTGTTGGCTAACAGTTGGCTGATCTCGGCCGGGCTTGTTCTTGTGTCCACGGGTCAGCCGCTCACTCTAGCCTAGGACATCTCTACTGTACGTGTCTCTCATCCTCCTTCTGAGACCAGCAGTCCTTCTCACTGTGATGGGCTAAGAGCATGAGAAGCAAAACCCAGTCACATAGACCCTCTTCAACACTCTTTGCATCAGATCTGCTAACATTCGATTTGCCAGAACACTGCTGAGCCCGGGGACAGGGACCGTGTACACCCACAGGAGAAAAGCAAGACAAAGTTAAGAGGCAAAGGTCAAGGGTGGAGAGTTGGTGGAGAGTGGGTTCCAATGCTGAAATCTACTACACACCTAAGTGGAGGGGTCCACTGTGAAAGAAATATTGTGTGATATAGGGAGTCACAAGCAATTCAAACATGCATTATGCTCATGAGAAAGTACAGTTTTCTAAACAAGTTGTGGTAGCTGGTGATATTACTGTCGTCGTGGCTGTCATTCTGACAATTATGTGCCTCTTATTTAGGGTAAGAGAAGTATGGTGATGCAAGAAAGGTGGAAATAAGGAAATGAGTAAAATAGATGGCTCAAGTAATGCAAGCCGAAGTGTGACAAGAAAAGGAAAAACTAGTTAGTAAAAATATATTTATATTATGAAGGAAAATAAAGGAGATTGTTTTCTTATTTGAAAAATACATGAGTTGCAAGCCGTAATACAAATTCAGGACAATGGAATTCAATTATGGTTGAGATAAAGGTGATCTGAATTTGGCTAACTTTATACTTAAAACATCTGACTAAAACACTTTTCTTAAATTTTCACATTTTAGAGGTGATAAACAGTGAACTGGGAAAAAAACTTTTAAGAAATTACTTTAGCCACCATTTAATTGAAGCCATTAAGTGGGTTCTACTTGGGTGTTTAGAGACGTACTAAATGATTTCCAATTTTTTTCTAGATTAATGATTTAGTGAATTCAAATATGTTGCCACTCCTTCACAATCTCCTAGAAAGTAAAGGAGTGAATATTTTATTTTTACCAATTTTAAAAGCAATACACTTATTTTAGGGTTAAACAAATATTATTGATAAAAAATCATGAAATGTAATCTTTAATTCAAATTATATTCCAAAATTGTCACAAATGTCTAGGAATTTTATTTTATTTATAGTAAGTGGTCCGTGTGTGTACTGTAGGAAAAAGTTTCATATAAGCCTTCCAGCACACTTTCTTTCAGCTAAATTAGTTGCACTGTTCTTAATTATTCAAAACTACATTGACAAATTAGGAATCTAAGTATATAGGAATATATTTCCTAAATTTTTCTGTTTGATTAACAAAGCAAGAAAATTAATCACTATTAAGAGAATGCAGTTTCAATCCGTCAGACAGTGGTTGTTGAATCCTAGGAGTGAAGAGAGCTTCATAAATTCATGTTCACACAGGTTTTTCCTAAGTGTGTGTCTGTGTGTATACAGTTAGATGGACAGAGAGGTATCGTAAGTACACGGTACCTACATAAATCTATGTAGCCACACCTAATAAATGAAGGAAAATTGCTTATAAACAAGTATGTATAAAAATGTTCAAAGTCTTTTGTGTGAGAAACTATTTCTCCTGATAACGATTAAAATGAAACTTGGGATTTAAGAGAGAAATTGTGTCATGAAAACTAGCCTTGCAAATGGAACAAAGCTGCTGTTTGAGAGGAACGGAAATGTCCTACAGGCTAAGTAAACTAATTCCCTTCTTAATTCAGAAGTAAGCTTTTTAAAAAATCGCAGATATTTAGATCAAAATGGAGCTTGGGGAAAATTTAGTCAAATTCTCTGATGAGATAGTGAATTCCATTCAAGTTACACCGACAGGGGCACAAATCAGAAGCCAGGCCCCTTGTTCCCAGTTATGCCCTTTCTGCAGCTCCAGAGGACAGGGTCCCAGCAGGGGGATGGTATCACACTGACTGGACAAATCTGACAGAATATATACAACATTTTTGTTCTGTGAGCCACTTCCAGAGTAACTATTTTCACAGAGAATTTTGGACACCAGCAAGCCTAGCTTGAGCGTCAGACTAGTCTTACAACAGAATGCATCCCTTTTTCCCTTCTGGCCCTTTGATTCGGATCTCATATATTTTACTTCTGTCTATATTATCAACTCCAGTTTAGTAGCCTCTGAGAGTTTCTCTTAAGTTTGAAAGCTCAGTAATGCAATTAAAATAAGGATTTATTTTCTCCAGAATTTCTACGAATTTTGTAGTAGGAGATGATTTCATGGTATGTCTACTGTATTCCCAGAAATGCAAATTAGACATTTAAGCATATTTAAAAAATAAGAAAATGTGATGCTCCGATCAACACCATAGTTCCTGAGCAAACACACAAACCAAGGGGGACTGCTGGGATGTTTTTGATGGTCAAGTGCATTTCCAGCTTCCCAAGAGAGGAATCTGGGGTCTATACACTGGGTTGAAGAGCACTCGATCAGTCTCCCAATGGGAATTCAAACAGTAACTCCATGTCCGGCTTTAATACTATCTACAGTACTTAAAATTTGTCATTTTTAGTTCAGGCTGAAGCCCTGAACTCCAGACTCATCGTTCAACTGCCTTCCTCACATTCTGTTTGGATATTTTCTAGGGCCTCCAGTATAACAGTTCTAAAACCCAACCATGTCTCTCTCTCCCATCTTCATCCTCCAAACCTGCTCCTACCAGTGTCCATTAGCAAATCCTGTAGGCTCACATTCAAAACATATCCCAATTCAGACCACTTTCTCCCACCTCTGTAGCTAACATTCTGCCAAGGGTGCTAACATCTATCCTGTTGGTCATTGCTGTAACCTCCTTACTGGTATCTTTTCTTCCCCCTTAGTGCTCACTCAACGACTATTCTCAGTTAAGCAGTTACCATAAATTCTTTTAAAACATAGACTAAATCATAGTATCCTTCTGTTTAAAACCCTCCTACAGGTTAAAATTTCACTCAGAGTAAAAGGCAAACTCCTTACAAAGCCTGTGGTCTAGCCCCCAACTGTATCTCTGATGCCAGCTCCCACTGCTCGGTCCTTTGCTCCACCTTACCCAGTACAATGGTCTCCTTTTGTAAGGAGCTGCAGGGTCTTAGCGTTGGGGGTTTCCTTTGCTTGGAATACTCTTCTCAATAGCTTCGTGTCCCACTCCTTCAATTTCTTTACATTTTGCTCAATGTCACTTAACTAATTAGAACATCTCTATAAAAGACTCTACCCTTTGCCCTGTACTTCCAATTTTGGCCATGATTTTTTGGATATGACACCAAAAGCACAGGCAATGAAAGCAAAAATCAACAAGCGGGACTACATCAAACAGAAAAGCTTCTGCACAGCAAAGAAACAATCAACAAAATGAAAAGGCAATCTACTGAATGGGAGAAAATATTTGCAAATCATATATATGATAAGGGGTTAATATCAAAATATATAAAGAACTATATAAAGAACTCTTACAACTCAATAGCAAAAAAAGCAAAGAATCTGATTAAAAAATGGGCAGAGGATCTCGACCGGCCCCGTGGCTTAGTGGTTAAGTGCTGGTGCTCCGTTGCTGGCTGCCCGGGTTTGGATCCCGGGGGCGCACCGACGTGCCACTTCTCCGGCCATGCTGAGGGCACGTCCCATGTACAGCAACTAGAAGGATGTGCATATAGGACAAACAACTGTCTACTGGGTCTTTGGGGGAAAAAATAAATAAAAATTTTAAAAAAATGGCCAGAGGATCTGAATAGACATTTTTTCAAAGAAGACATAGGGATGGCCAACAGGTAGATGAAAAGATGCTCAACATCACTAGTCATCGGGGAAATGCAAACCATATCACCTCACACTTGTTAGAATGAGTATTATTCAAAAGACAAGAAATAAGCGTTGACAAGGATGTGGAGAAAAGGGAACACTTGTGGACTGTTGGTGGAAATGCACATTGGTGCGGCTACTTATGCAAAACAGTATGGAGCTCCTTGAAAGATTAAAATAGAACTACCATATGAACCAGCAATTCTACTTCTGGGTATCTATCCAAAGGAAACAAAATCACTATCCTGAAGAGATGTCTGCACTCTCAGGTTCACTGCAGCATTATTCAGAATAGCCAAGACCTGGAAACAACCTAAGTGTCCATCGATGGATGAATGGATAAAGAAGATGTGATATACACATGTTAACACAAAATGGAATGTTATTCAGGCATAAGAAAAAGGAAATCCTACCATTTGTGACAACATGGATGGAACTTCAGGGTATTATGCTGAGATAAGTCAGAGAAACTCAAATACTGTATGATCTCACTTATATGTGGAAACTAAAAAAACCAAACTCATAGAAACAGAGAGCATTTTGTTGGTTGCCAGAGGTGGGGGTTGGGGGTGGGGGAATTGGGTAGAGGTGGTCAGAAGGGGCAAACTTCCAGTTATAAGATAAGTGAGTCCTGGGGAGCTAATGTACAGCATGGTGACTATAGTTATCAATTCTATATTGTACATTTGAAGGTTGCTAAGAGGGCAGATCTTAAAAGTCTCATCACAAGAAAAAAATTGTCACTGTGAGAAATGATGGATGTTAACTAACATTGTGGTGATAATTTCACAATATATTTATATATATATCAAATTATGATGTTGTTCACCTTAAACTAACACAATGTTATGTGTCAATTATATCTCAATAACACTGGAAAAAAACCCATACAAAAATAATAAATCCATTAGTATCTGAATATCCATATGCTGCTGTGTATATTTCACTGCCATGTTAACTTTGTAAATCTAACATAAATAAAAATACTACTGGTAAGAAAGTAGGATAAATTACATTATTACAAATAAAACAAAATAAATATTACTAGATATAAAGGAAATCCCTTATAGTGAAGGCTTTTTTTTTCAAGGAACATGAGCATGTACTATGTGAATAGATATTGCTGATTTGCTCCTCCAAATGATGTTCCAATTATACAGGGCATGTGATTGCCTGTTTTCTCCACATTTCAATGACAAAAAATCTGGTCTAATAGGAGAAAAACTGTGTTATGCTTGAGTTATATTTCATTAATTATGAACTAATTTGACAAAGAATCTATAAAGTGAACGAGATACATCACTAAGTTTTTATTTGGAAAAATCTCCAAGATATATTTTTAAGTGAAAAAATCAAGGTGCCAAAACATCTACGTAAGATACAAATGTTTTGGTGTAAATAATATGTGCATTTATCAAATGATATGCGAACTATCTTGAGGAGTATTAGAAGGAATTAACAGTATTCCCATTTGGAAAATGTGACTGGTCTAGGAAAATGGGAAAAATCTTCACTTTTTATTTTATACTCTTCTGTGGCAATTTTATAATTTTTAATCACATAAGTGTCCTGCTTTATAATTATTATCAATGATAATAATAGAAAAAGAGTATTTTGTCTGCATTTATCACTGAGATTGACATGCACTCACTAATAACAAGAAATACCAAATCAACCATATTGTTTTCTCTGAAGGGTAACTAAATGGGTAGATCAGAATCATGTGGTGGACACAGTGCATTAGTACTTCTGTAAAGTTTTTGACAAATTATTGGTGATAATCTTGTAAATAAGATCAATAAACATGGACTGATACCCTGTAGGATCATAACTAGTCGAATATCTCCAGGTGGGTGGTTCTTGGATCAGTGTCAACCTAGATGGATGTTTCCAGGAGCACGGTGCAAGGTTTTGATGTCCTATATTTTCTATTGGTTTATTCCATTAATAACTTGGCAAATTTCAATTTACTTTAAAGCTTTCTTCTGGAGATCAGGTTCATAACAAGGGAATCTGCTGTTACTAACTCCATTCAACATGACACCAGTGGTCCCACCAAATGATTTAGAGCAAACAGAAATAGAGAGGTGGATTAGAGGGGAAAATAAACCACCGTAGCTGTCTGTGGTTGACATTGTCATATGTGGATCATGTAGAAAACCCAAAGTAGTTTACAAACTGGTAGAATTAATAACCGAATTGAGCAAGATGGCTGGATTCCAGCTTAGTATAAAAACCAATCATATACATTTCTATGCAGCAGCAATTAGAATTGGCATTTTCTGCTGTGCTCCCTGGGAAGGTCTTCTGCTCTTGGCTGGATTTGCTCAGGTGCGGGCTGTCATCTATGGGGTTGTTAGGTGGCTTTGCTGATTTTGCTGGACTCTCCCACATCTCTGGAGCCTGGGCTGGACCACTGGGCTGACTCTCCTCTGTTCCTGTGGTCTTTCACCTCCAGCAGGGTCACGGTGGCTTGTTCAGATAGCTCAGGGTCCCCAAGAGACGAAGTGGAAGGTCCCAAGGCCTTGAGAGGCCTGTGTTCAGAGTTGGCACATTATATTTCTGCCACATTTGATTGACAGATCAAGTCACGGACAGTCCAGATTCAAGGAGGGGAATGTAGATTCCACATTTTGCTGAGAGGAGCTGCAAAGTCGCATTGCCGAAGCTCTGGGTACAGCACAAGGAAACTGCATGGATGCAGACGGAGTTATCGGAGGGCACGGCTTGAACAGAGAATGGCCTCACACAGGGATATGACCTCTGCTTTGACCCACCGGATGGTTTCCACGTGTGACATCACCACAGTGCCTTTCCAGCAGAAGGCGGTTACAAGACATGAAGAACGGGCACACAGGGCCCTTTGAGAACTGCCATCTTTGTAGAGGAGACCTTCCAAAAGTACACGTACAGATACAGGCGATCTAGAAGGCAAGAATATAAGGCCCTACAGAGGCAATAAGTTCAGCTTGGGTCACGAGGACCATCTCTCCCTTCTCATGTAGTAAAACAATGGCAGGCTGTGAGAACAACTTTCCTAAAAAGTAAAAAAATTCCTAAGGGTCCTGTCAGCAATTCTCTATAAGAGAGAGAAAACACAAAAGATCAAAAATATGCATTTAGTTGTCACTGAGCAATCGTGAGATTTCGTCAAAGAGACAACTATTGGAAACCAATCAGTGTTTTCTGCCAGTGTGTCCGAAGGTCGTCAGTCGGAGCTCAGCGAGGCGACTTAGTGGAGTGCAGCCGACGGAAAAGAAGCAACACTCACTGGGTACGTCGACGTCTCTGCCATAAAGAGGGGAGTGTTGTGGACTTTAGGGGACGTGTTGTGCCTCGTGTGGAAAGGGCAGCAGAGAGAAGTTTCTAAGAACAAGGAGGAGGATGCCTCTGCAATTCCAGCAGCTGAGCCCTGAGTACAACAGGCTGGGCAGACTCCACTGTCTACTTTAAAGTGAATCCTAATGGGCTACTGGATGCGGGCTGTTCTCATTAATTTACATGAATAGCCCTACAGCACCTCCTTTCGCTGGAGAACATCAAGTAAAAATGTGTTTTAATCCAGGACTCCAAATCCCAAAGCTCTGAAAATGGTTTACTTGAGATGAAGACACTTCTGTAACTGTTGTGGCTCAGGGTTCAGGCCTGAATTAAACGTAATCGGGGACCAGGCTCTCTCACTCTGCGTTGTGCAACGGCCCATCACGCCCAGGAAGGGAGGCCATCATGGAATCGTGGCTGACCTGGTGGTGTTGAGGACAGTCCTCCCTGGGAAGGAGACAGGCCGTGCTCTGCTGCAGAGCAGAGCTGTCCTGGGAGAGCATTCAGGTTGTAATGCTGTTGTAACTCTTTACAAGACTGTGGTCCCTGTGGGCTAAAACCGAAACAAAGTTATGGACTCCCTTTTAATACAAATACTGAGGAGGAGGCTATATAAGGTCGCTGATATACTGAATAAAAGAGGGAATATCCAGGAAACAGAATCATACAATGTTCTGGGAGTTTGACAAAATAGAGAAACTTCTAGTGTAGCCTTAGAGAATTCCAATCTAAGATACTGGAGAACTGGATGTGGAAAAGAATGTAAGACTAGACCACAAAGATTGATTGATGGATGTAGAAAATGAGGCAGCATATAATGTTACTACTTAGTGGGCATGGATTTCATAAAAACATGTAAGTTAGTTTCAATGGGAAAAGAAAGCAATTTTATCACAATTACTGTGTGCGTGTCTGGTCCAAACCAATGAGTCTGCCATGGAAGTGTGCTTTTTCACGGTACTGTGAGGAAAGGCTATTAGGGCAATTTGAGAAGTGTTTTAGTAGAATTTACCAGCATTACTGTAACTGGATGGATATACTGGACATGAAAACTTGTTAGATGTTGAGAACAAAAACGAACGACAGAGAAGGAAGGATGTCTTGTGTTGTGGTTATCTGGAGAGCAGATTCTGAGACCTTACGTCGGCTAAGTCAGAATCATCCAGCATTACTGTTAAGGAAAGAACTCTAAATAGACACCATCTGAGGTAAAACAGATTACAAAGCTAAACTTAAAAAAAGAGGAGGGGGTTTCATTCTACTGTAAATAGAGGAGAGGTAACTCTGTACACGCATATCAATTTCTAGTAACATCACCTACCCGCAAGACAAGAAAGCACACAAACAAGATGCGATAAAGCCGGGCAGACTTTTTATTATTGTGTGAGGACGATCAGCCCTGAGCTGACATCCATGCCAATCCTCCTCTTTCTGCTGAGGAGGACCAGCCCTGAGCTAGCATCCATGCCAATCCTCCTCTTTTTGCTGAGGAAGACCGGCTCTGAGCTAACATCTATTGCCAATCCTCCTCCCTTTTTTTTTCCCCCAAAGCCCCAGTAGATAGCTGTATGTCATAGCTGCACATCCTTGTGGGACGCGGCCTCAGCATGGCCGGAGAAGCGGTGCGTCGGTGCGCGCCCGGGATCCGAACCTGGGCCACCAGTAGCGGAGTGCGAGTGCTTAACCGCAAAGCCACGGGGCTGGCCCCGGGCAGAATTTTAGGGACCAAAGTCTCCAGCTCTGGGGTCCTGAGCTGTTGGCCTTAAATACCATTTAGTAAGTTAAATACATAAGCACCAATCTGGTCTAGTGGCAATAATGGAAATAATGGAGCATAGATGTTAATAAAATTCCCTCAAGCTGTCCTAAAGGAGAAGGCATTAGTTGTCATTTGGGGCATTATTCCAATCCAGGGTTGGACTTTAGAGAGGATTTTGAATATAGGGTTGATTGTTTTTATTATTATTTTTTATTATTTTATTATTATTTTTTTTAATGTGGACCTTTCTTCCCAGAGAATCCACAGGTCATTCCATAAG
The DNA here is from genome assembly GCF_020826845.1 of Diceros bicornis minor. NCBI lineage: Eukaryota > Metazoa > Chordata > Mammalia > Perissodactyla > Rhinocerotidae > Diceros > Diceros bicornis. Next base: position 791,541 of record NC_080754.1, on the reverse strand, counting down.
GGACTTGTAAAAAAATCCTACCCATTTACCATTCTGTGTTTCTTTATTCCTACCTCTTTGAATTCTGCATTTACTTCCTGAAATTTCAAAACTTTTAATTTATAAAATCATGAATTTACATTTAATAAGTTCCTTTTTTTTTCTTGGTCACTTTTGCAGGTACTGATTAGCTACCATAATAGGTTCCGTCAATGGTTTGGTCTGCAAAACAATACAGGTGGATCATAATTTTTCTTAAATTTTAACAAGTAAAACAGAACAAAAGCAGCCAACACCACCTCCAGAGCAATTTCAGAGGCATTTTCTGTATCTAAGTGTTTATGAAAAAAGGCTTTCCATTTACTCAGCAATTTTCTCCTTTGTTTTGTTTGCAGATATAATTAGATGTCACAGGCATTAGTCCAGTAAACTCTGCTGATATTCTTCACAGTATATTCTTTATGGCCAGTGGTCCCTAGACTTGTTGAAACCCAGTTCTAGCACCAGGATCTTCAATGGCTACTTTTCCTCTCTTGTGTGATGTTTCTAATTACAAAGAGCTTCACGAGTACATAAGTTGGTTGATATCTGCCGACCTAGATTTATAAAATTATAAATAATCCCAATTGAAATATCTTGAATATTTTCAAAATCTTCTCAGAGAGTATATTTTTTTTTTACTTTTACTGAATTCCAGAGATCGCAAGTATCTACATAATGTTTGTATGTATTATGGCAATGCCCTCCTCAAACAGGCAAGAGCATTCTCTTGAAGACATTTGCATGATTTCAGTGCTCAGAGTTCTGGTTATAAGCTTGGCTTTAAACTCTAGGTGGCAACTGAAATGAAGATTATGTAAGTTGAAAGCAGCAATAAAAAAGACGAGTGGCAGATATGCTCCATATGAGGAGTAGTCAGCCAATTCAACAGTGATTATGGTTGAAAAACAAGGCAACGAAGCACCTTCAATTTGGTGTCATTGTTATCTGGTGAAGGAATTGAATTTAAAATTATTGATAAATAAATGTATAGAGGATCAGCATGATATAGTTAATAAGATTTAAGTAAATGTTATACCCTAATAACATAGAATAAGCATTATTTTCTGTATCTGTATCTGTAAATGTCCCAGTTTACGTCTACCACTAGCTTAGTCACTATAGTCATAGGACCAAGCCCTGTAGCAAAAACTTACTGTGAGGATCCCATCAATGTGGGACAGAGAAGCTTCAAACAAAAAACAGTGGTATGCTGGTATATGTGTAACAACCAGCTCTCCAAAACAAAGCAAGACAAACAAAAACCCAAAATACTTATTTGTGGTGTTCACTGACTGCGATGGGGTAAACACTCCCTTCATGGCCAGTTTCAAGCTCTCAATAGAACGTGACTAAACCCAAAGTCAGGAAGAGATCTGCACAATCGGTGTGGGTGAGGCGCCTTCAGACACCACTGGAGGACTTGTGAACAGAGAACCCTGAAGGTTCCACCGGGGTCAGCAGGCCCCTAACGGTTGGGTCCTGACCATCCTGACCAGGGCCGACTGCGTGTCACACAGATGCGCTCAGCAAACACTTCTCAAATAGATGGATGTCTCAAATAAGGGACAGGGATTCTAGGCAAGTTAAATCACATTTAGAGTACTCGATTCACTTCTGGATTTTACACTTCAATAGAGAGAGAGACAAAATGGGAAATATATCAGAGGATATAGATAAGAATATTGACGCATAGTAACAGTGTATAATAACAGGAATATCTGAAGAAAATACCATTTTGCTTAAAGAAATGGAAATATAAAGGTTACATGATAAACCATCTTTAAACATCTGAAGTGCCATTTTGAAAGAGATACTTGATTTTCCTATGTGTGGCTTTAAGAAGTAGAAACAAAAAAGAAGTATTATAGGAAGATTGGCTTACTATGAAGAACTTTTACAATAATTTGAACCCTTCAAAGACATAATAAAACTCTATGACAATTAAGGAATCCATTAGCATTGGTTTAAGGAAAAGAAGGAACTTTGCTGAAAATCTTATTCTGGAAATTCAAATGTCTAGTAGAAGGTTAGAAGGAATGATCCTAAAGTCTGCTGCAGTCTTTAGATTTTATGATTATGTGTAAATAAATTCCCATAGCAGAGAGATGTAGACATGCCCTCTGATCCTAAAAGAGCTGCTGTGTGTTATTATACACCCTCCCCATTGATGAAACCGGTCCACTCCTACCCAGATGGAGGGCAATTGTCTCTGTTCCTGACTAAAGGGAGACTGTTTAATTTGGTTTCTGAGAAACCATGTTCCAACTCATAAGGACTGCATTTCGAGAAAATGAATACTTTATTTGCAAACATGCATATAAAGCATGATGATTATATGATTTAATATGATTATATGAGAGTATCTTTTTGTCTCAAAATAAAAATATTCTGTATACATTTGACAATGGAATGTGTATACATATATATATATATATGAAATGTGAAATAGTTTTCCAAGCCACTTCAAGTATTTTTATAGAGAACAAGCATATCTGAGATCAAAATCTCTTGAGGTGCAGATCCACCTCACTTTAAGTTTGCAATATATGTCTTTTCCTAGTTTATACTTTCTAGCATTCTTTATCAGCCTGTCATTTGAAAGTGCTATCTTGGCTGATTTTTGCTTTCTGAAATAAAATGCAGTAATTGCACTGGTGTTCATACTTTTGTATATGTATTTCCAGGTAAAAATATGATGATTAAAGCCCTTCTTTTATAAGAACTAATTTTCTGAATAAGACATTTAATACCTTAGGATGTCAGTATTGTCACCTAGAAAATGAAGAGATTAAACTAAAATAATCTAAGATCACCTGTGTTTCTATAATCTATATTCTCCAGGAAAACTATTTCTGTAGCCTATAAACATTCATTGAGCTCTTAGTGAGCCATAAACTAGGCACTGTGGCACAGAATGAAACCAGAGGTATGGGTTTCATAGGTTAATGGTTAATAGGCACTATTGTCTACAGTGTTGTTAAAATTTGTACTCGCTGAGCCCAAGTTACAGTGTGAGTGCAGGGGCAGAGTGATTCACCCCATCAAAAGGATGGCATGAGGGAACGTTCTACAGAGGAGGCAACGTCTGAGTAGTTTGAGAAAGAGAGGTAAAGTTCACAAAAGGTTCCCGTATCTCATCATTTGTTACCTTCTATAAAACCAATATACTTAATGCATGTATAGAAGGCATGGTTATCATACTAATAATTCATATGGTTCTACTTTACATGTTTAAATTATTTATAATATCCTTTAATGTCATTTACTTTCAAATAAATGAATATTTAAGATATTTGAAAAGCATCTACTAGTTCGTATAAGTATTCTTATGGTAGTTCTTCCAAATCTAGAATTTCATTAAATTTTTGAACTAATTACTTCAGCGCCCATTAGTATAATGTAATTTTTGTAAGCCCATCAGGTAACAAATATACCTAAGAAAATTATGTAGAGAAGAGTTTCCCAAGTTTTTCAAATTCAAAGTCTTTTGCTGTGAATGGAGAAATCCAAAAGTGACTGAAATACGCTAGGATTAAAAAAAATAGTTTTCATAACTTGCCCAGCTGAAGCCAAAAGCCACTTGTCTCTCCTTAGTTTCCTTGACCTTTCAGTTCTAGTAAATGCAGGGACCACGCCCCTAGAAATACTCTCCCTCCGTGTTCCTCCATGTCTCCCCTCACCACCAGCCTCTCCTTCTGTCAGTTCTGGGCTCACCTTGTCGAGAAGACCACCCTATGTTGGTGCGTCTCCAGTTTCTGTGTTAGGACTCCTAGTCCCACAAACCTCTGCATGCTTGGGCCATCTCCTGCATCCTCGAGACATCAGTTCTCAGGCACAGGAGGAAGTGGACAGCTCTAGCCAGGCTCTTTTTTCTGTGTCCCTTTGAATCTCTCACACAGCCAGAAATTTCACCTGCCATGTACTTCCCACAAAATGCTTGTCCTCATTCGTTTCTAATGTCAGAAAATAGTGCGCCCATGTAAGACATGTCTTGGTATCTGGACAATGTTCTTGTCCGTTTTCAAATCCTCACGTCCTGTATGTTCAGTCCACCGTCAAAATCTTCTTTTTTTTTACAATGTCAAAGAATTTTGTTTATTCATGTCGAAATACACGTGCACACATGAGTACATTTGTCTTTTGAACAATAGAAAAGAAACACCGTGAAGAACAAGGTTATTAACACAAAAAGCTACTTCCACTTGAAGTGGTTTTTTGAGTTAGTAGCATCAGGAGGAACAATGGGAGTTGTAGGAGCTAAAATTTTGTCTATCACTAGATTTTAAACTATCTTGTTGAATCCCCATGTGAAGGTGTGTTTTATATCTTTAAATTATTTTACTTTTCTAAGGTCTCCCAGTTTCCCCCATTCTGTTGGTAATATCTAGACACTCACAATTATATATGTCCCCCATTATGCCACATGGTCCTTGATCCATCCATAGATTTCAGCAAGCCTTAGGTCTCTGCATGAAGCGTCCCCCCCCCCACTGGCTGGGAACTCACTCAATTGTATGGCTGGTTCCCTCGAACTCTTGTCTTCTCTTAAAGGACTCCTCAGGCTTCCCGTGAACAGTCCACGCAGGACCTATTACCCTGCTTTCATCGAGGTTCATTTTCCTAGAATTACACTTGACCCTGTGTGTTGAGGTCACTGTGGAATCCCCAGTATCTATAGTCTTTGAAGATATGGATACTCAAAATATTACCTCTATGTGATGACTTAAGAATATTTGTTATTTCAATATGGCTGCAAGAAACGTTTCCAGAGACCCAAACATTTTGCCCATTGTGGTAACACTCAGGCAAATCTGTGTTGTGCTTGGTTGGTAAACTATGTGCTTGTCAGTCTCATGGGCCTCTCCTAAGCTGCATCAACGCTTCTACGGGTCCAAATCGAGTTCCTTTCACTAAGGTAGGGAAACAAACATTTTAGGAAAAATATAATAGGGTTCATTATGACAAGTTGACACAAATATTGGTATTTTGACCATGACTTTAAATATGGGCTTGGGAACAATTCACTCCTGCAGCTGCTCATGGACGATGGTCGTGCATGGGCCCAACCCTCCAGGTTAGACCAGATGCTATTACTGCTGCACTCAATCTGTCCGTGAATGTCTGACTGGTTCTAACCCAGATTATCTTATCAGTGACCTTCCCTCATGACTCCGGTTAATCAAAAACTCTTTTTAATTATTCTGTTAATTCTGAGCTCTCTTCCTTTATTTTCACTCTGCTATTCCTCATTTCTCAGCTTGAGCATCGTGACCTTCAAAATTACAATTATGTTAGCACAAATATTCTATGACTCGACTAGTAATCAGACCTACCCTCTGGAGGCCTGCATTTCTCCCCCCAGTACTTCCTGTCTCTCCACTTTGTTCTTGCCTCTGTGAGTCAGGTAATACCTGGTCCCCTCATGAAGCCAAGGTGTTCCACACCTCTCCTCATTCTCCTGATCAGTTCCCAAACTGAGTCACCTCATCTCTCCATAAAAACCATATCAAAGATTTTTCCACAAGTGTCAACATAAACTTCACTCAGCTTTAACTACAATTATGCATTTTAAATTCAAACAGGTGACCAAAGATGAAACACTCATATTCAGAATAATTATTATAAGGTTAACTGAAGAAAAAGAATTTTCCATTAAGACATTTAGTTTCAGGGCTGGCCCCATGGCCTAGTGGTTAAGTTCGGTGCACTCCACTTTGGCAGCCCAGGTTTGTGGGTTCAGCTCCTGGGCATAGACATACACCACTCGTCAGCCATGCTGTGGTGGCGACCCACATACAAGATAGAGGAAGGCTGGCACAGATGTTAGCTCAGGGCTAATCTTCCTCACACACACACACAAAAATTAGTTTCATCTGTATTCTTGTATTTAAAATAGTATATATGTGAGAGGCAATCTCCTTGTGAACAGGTTATGACTCTCTAGGGCAGTGTGTGACGTGATGATTAAATAGAAATGCTTGAATCTTATAGATTCATTAATCCAGATTTGATGCTGGTTCATAATCTGTTTACAAAATTAAAAATCAATATAATATGTTTTGATAAAACAAAATTGTATGTTTTCCTTCCATGACCATAAAATGAGGAACTTTTTCTGATCACCAGTTTTTCATACAACAGACGAGCGAACCTCGTGGCACCAGCCAGAACTGGTTACACGTCAGGAGCTCCACAGCAGCCGGGTCTGTTTGGCTGGACAGATGTTGACCCCTCATCCAAACGCAGCCATTGGTCAGTGACGTGAGTGCTGCATCAGCCCCCAGGATGACCTGAGATTGCCAGGATTTGACCAAGTGATCTTCCAGCAGACATTCTCCCAGATGTTGGGGGATTTCCCTCGGCTTCTTAGCACCTCCACATGTCAGCTCAGTACAGCACTGAGAGACAGTGCTGTCCATCCTACAACACGAGGACCAGCTCTGAGTCCCCCATCAGCAAGACACCTTCCGTGTCCGGAGCTCTCCACCTCTGCAGCCGGCTGGTGAGCCCAGTCACGGCGTATCCCGATCAGATCAACCACGGTCTCCTAATGCAGTAGGGGGCTACGTGTTACTCCCCGTCTTCAGTCTACTTCCCCATCTGTTTTTGACACTGTGGTGCTTCATGGTAGATATCTGGCCGTATCAACCACCAATTAGACTTCTTTTGATGGTTTTCCCTTACGCTCAAAGCAAAGACTAAATCCCTTCCTTGGACTGTAAAGCCCTATCTTATCTCTTTCTGCCTCCCTCTCTGCATCCTCCTTTGATGTCACTCAATGAAAGCTCTCTAGCCTCCAGCTATCATGAATTTCTTTCAACACTTCTCCCATACCATTTCCCCACCCCAAACCATACACACTGTTAATCTGAAGAAATGCATTTTCTTGACTCCACCTCACTTCTGCTGAAGCTAACCAACCAGCATCTGTGCTTCAGGTCTCGGCTTTCCCAGCCACCTCTCTCCCCAGCCAGAATCCTTCCAACTTGAGTATTCTTCACTTTTACTTTGGAGCACTTAGTGCACTTGCAATTTTTTGTTTAATGAAAGTCTTTTGTCTTGGGTTTGCCTTAACTTAAAACATCCTATAAAATGTATACTAAGTTTTAATTAAAGTAGTCTAGATAGATAAACTCGTTTTATATTTATATATAAATATATATAAAATTTAGCATGTTAACTTTTTCTATTAAAAGTATGTGAGAATTATTCTATTAGGGCGTGTACTAAAGTATTTAGATCTGTGCTATGTGATGTGATAGAGATGCTGCAGGAGGGGAGGAAGAGAAGGCGCAGGGGAGGGAGGGAAGGAAGGAGAGAGAGGGCTCTGTGACTTTTAATCTTCAGGAAAATAAAAGCAGTGAAAATAAGAATTTCATCTACCAGACAACTGCTGTGTTCCTGCTGGAGTGTGGGTTTACTTGTTAGAACAGTTTAAACCAGGTTCACAACAATGATATTCAAACATAGTTCCTACAACTGCTGCCCAGCAGAAAGTCACATGTGAGATGATATATTATTTTCCCTTAGAAGATTGTCTTCAATTCAACAAAACTTCGTCAGGTAAATGTATGATATTTAATACATATTGATCCAAAATGCACATCTCCTCAGAGAATAATGGAGTGAAGAAATAAAACAATAATAACATGACTCAAAACCAAGAAACACCTTTCATCTGAAATATTGAAAGATGGAGGTAAGGTATTTTTATTTGCTAAAATTAGCCAGACGTTATTAATTCTCAAATTCCCTTTGAAGATAGAAAAGACTGGATAATCATCCCCAGGGAAAATGCTTGTGGATTTGGCACCTGCACTAACTGAGATCAAACTACATGATGTGTGCTGTGTCCTTCTCTGTACATTTTTGGCCTTAAGTCATTAATATACCTTCCAGAAACCCCAGATACGCTCATAGAGGAGAGATTAATTTTAGTCGAACATTTGCAAAAAGAATATTAAAAACATAATCACTAGCTTCTAGAAATTTTAAATTTGAATACAGCCATATGTATAACATCCTCTCATATTTTTCTTTTCTTTATTTTTTTTCCTTTTAAACATGTATAGGCTAATTGAAATCCAAAACAGAGGAGAAATGGAGATGGAAGATAAGGCATTTTGTAATGAATGAATACTATTATTCAAATCTACCAGATTACGGTACATCTACTTTAGCACAAGAATTTGCCTGCCAATGAGCTCTACCATTGAGTACATCGAGGATCTCTTGGTATTTGAGACAAATGGGGAGATGGAGTGAGAACAGATGACAAATGCTCTCTATAACATTATATCCTAAACTTGAAAATGTAAGAATTTCACATGGAAAAAGTTATCTTGGAACTCTAGCGCTGTCATGTTGAATTAGAATGTTGACAAAGCAACAACCTCAGTATAAATCTCCACATCCATAGGTCTCGTGCGGCTAAACAGAAAGCCAATACCAATTTTAAAATTAAAAAAAAATAGAAATTTAAAACAAAATCAGATTAGTGGCTCAACTATAGTGAGACAGATGATGCTGTTTTGGTAAAACTAATCTGTAACTCAAAACACGAATACGGTACCAACAGCCACCACGGTGTGTGTACTTACCTGTGTACAGTCAGCTCTGCCATAATGCTGTTTTAAAGATGCAGAATTGTTTCAAGATGAATGGTTAGGGAACAATGGAAACATAACACAAATTTCTTGTTTGCTTGTGGAATACCTCCAGGAGAGACACCACATGAATGCAGAAAACTGGAACTGGGTAAACGGAACCCAGTGGGAATAAACACAAAACGTGCCTTCAGACACCCACCAGCCACCTGGGTCCACCTCGTTTGTCCTGAGCCACACCTGACACATACGTTACAACCTTCCCTCTGATTTCAGAGGATCCCCCTTCCTCCGCTTCACAGTGGCTCCCGAGCTGCAGCCCCTGGTGCTCATTTCCACAAGCAAACTTCAGGACTTTTCCAAGGAAAAGTCCGGTATTTACTATAGCATCTGTGTATTTCCTAACCATTTCTTAATCATTTTTATGAGGTACCTATATTTTAGATATCATTGACAAAGGTTTTGAGTATTAGGTCCCTAACCCCAGTTTTTCCATAAGTCCTGTGTTTGTGATCGTGTAATTGTGCGTGGAGCAGGGACTTTAAGAACAGAGATGTTGCATCACAGAGCCGACTGCATATGTTACCTGCTGACTCAGAGCTCCTGTCACGTTTCTGTACTCTGAGTCCCCAGGAGAGTTTTGCAGATTTAGGGCACTGACTTATGGTCTTCACCAGGAATGAAGGCATGATTTATATACTTAGTCCACTTTGTTCTTCATTTGCCTAATAAAATTAAAGTATTATATTTGGCTCCAACGAAACTTACAAATACAGTCATGACTCAGTGGCGGTACTTGAATAAAAAATAGTTGTATTAGTCATTAAAATCATTTGATCACCATTTTAGTGATTAATTTTTCAGATTGTCTTCCAAATTTAAACACAAGGGGCTGAAATTCCCCAAATTCCCAAGTTTCACAAACTATTGTCTTGCAGACACTGAAGTGGTCTGAATTTCAGAAACAACTGGTTATAGTTTCAAAGCGAACTTAGTAACAAAAGGAACAACAGACCGTCCTGAGGACTCTAATTGTGTTTTCAGATTAACCACATCCAGAACAGTGTGGATGACATCACTGTCTCAGTCAGCTCGGGCTGCTATAACAAAATATCTTAGACTGGGGGGTTTACGCAGCAGAAGCTATTTCTCCCAGTTCTGGAGCCTGGGAAGTCCAAGGTCAGGCTGCCGGCTGATCCAGTTCTGGTGAGGGCCCTCCTCCTGGCTTGCAGACAGCCAGCTTCTCACTATGTCCTCACATGGTGGAGAGAAGAAGCTCTGGGTCCCTTCCTCTTCTGATAAGGGCACTAATTCCATCTTGGGGGCTCCATTCTCATGACTGCATCTAAACCTAATTATCCCTCTAAGGCCCCACCTCCTAATGCCATAACACTGAGGGTTGGGGTTTCAACATATGAATTTTGGGGAGGACAGAAGTGGTAGGTCCATAACACCCCCCTTCCCATATCTTCTCATCGACACCACGATTAAGATCACCAATTTCCTGAGTCTTGGATAGACTCATATGCTATCTGTTCATACACTTCAGTTGTGGTCACCGCATCTTTTTTATTTGTTTGCCCTCCAGTCCTGCTTCTGTATCTGATAACCTGATAACGGCAGATGCTCTGGGATAAGGCCATTCCACGGTGTGTTGTTCGGTGTGTAATCTGCCTTCCATGAATGAACAGGCTGAAACTCGCAAGTCTTCAGAGTTTTCAGGCAAGAACAGTTGTTTCAGCTTGAATTAATGATCCCGATTTTGCTGACTCAACTTGCCCTGAGGTGCTCGGTACCGAGGAGACCAGCGTGTGCTTTATCAGAGGGGCACGTGGTGCGTGAGGAGTGGGGAAGTCAGGACAGAGGACTTCTAAGTCTCTTATTTCTGCCGAGGTAATTAGAGCTAATTGGAAGAGAGCCGGTGCAGAAGTATGTCCTAAGAGTCTAGAAATAAGATTATCAAGTTAAAATTCAGTTAGAGAAATGAGATGGAAAATGAAGGACTTCTGGTGGCAGTTAAACCCGAAGGGCGGTGGCTGCATTGGAGATGTGATGTATGGAGACGTGTTATCAATAATACTGTCAATGTGCAGCAAGAAATTCCCCCAATTACAGGTGCCCAGAAGCCCTGACTCCTCCTTAGAAACATCCTTGTTTCTAAGATGATTTAATTTGCTTTAAGTATAAAAAGCACCTACAAATCAACATTACTCTGGGTAGAAGTAGTCATGATAATAAATTATCCATTTTTAAACCTAGACTTCAAGCCAGATAATTACTTGAAACATTTTTGGAAATAGGAATCAAAGAAAAAAAGTCCCATAAAATCTATGACTGAAGTAGAGATTCCTGTTCAGTGTTCTTTACTAAAGGAAAAGGCACCCTATTTGTAATGAAATAATGCAATCTTAGAACAACTATAAGAGAAAACTGAAAATCTGTATTTATAATTGCTGAAATAAACGGTACTATGTCCAAATAAGTTGCTTATCAAATATTTTGTAATGATCCAATAATATAAAAAGCAGTTTTGAAGGAAGTTGTTAATTAGCAATGATGGGTACCTAAGCACAGCATCATAGTTCACTGCTATAGAAAATTCTCAGATAGATAACTAAACAGAACCAAACATCTGGGTCACCTAATTTACCCCCCATCAGCCTGAGGCAGAGAGTTTCCTGTCACAAGTGCCTGTGAAGGAGGCCACTATCATTGCTTCTTCTCAGGCTTCAGAGTGTAGTTCATGTCTCTTCATGAAGCCTCATAACATACGGACACATAATCTCAAAAATGCAAATATTAAGACTTTTCACCATCAAAAAAACATGTATATCTGCATTTGAAAGGACATTGGGGTATTCCTTATAGGCCAAATCACGAATTTTCTGTAAAACGATCTACTACAACAATCAGAAATAGAAAATCTAACATGGGCTATTCTATAGCGACAGCAACAGGAGGAGGTTAAATGGCAAGGGTACTTTTTGTTTTAGCAAAGAGACGCATGTGTATAAGTGCATGAAAGTGGACAGCGTGCTCATCTGCAGAGCAATAACTAGCAGAATCTGGCCTCACCTGTGTTCATAGTCACTTCCCCTCATCTCCTTTCTTAATCACTTTTTCTTACTTCCCACTTTAAGTAGATATCTGTTCTAAAACGTAGCACTCTTTTAATGTTAATTTTCAAAAATGTTTTGAGTTCTGAGACTTGTTCATTCAACCACATAAAGCCAATTTTATACTACATCCTGCCTTTTTAGATTATTATAGTTCAGTTCCTAGGGAATTTAATATCTGTCCCTTAACCACAGTGACGATTTGGCTCTGACAGAGCACAAGACCACCGCTTGGCGAAGGTGAATTTAGGGCGAGTGAGGAGAGACCCCATAAATAACGAGAGTGCTGGGAAAAGAAGGAACATAATTCTTCATGCCCATCCACACTCTCAGGACGCCCCAGCACTAGAGGGAGCCCTGGGCGTCAGGGGTCTCTAAAAGTCAAGTGGAAGCCACAGCCACCTCTGGTGGAGACTCGGCCTGCACTCGCTCAGGCAGCGGCTTCCCGCAGGGTCTCTTCACATGTCGTTACCGCCAGCCATCTTGAACCCGCTCATATCCAGCTGAGCTTCCCCCGGGAGCAGAGCACGGATTAGAGTAACACCAGCCAGACCTCTTGCTCCAAATTAATGCCAAGGCGAGCTCCACTGTACCGGGACGAGAAAACTCTGTCCCCCTCTTCTTCTCTCTCTCTCACACACCCACCCGCCCACCCACACATACACACACACACAACACCCACACACACACACAGCCAAGGGCCTCCTGGGTTGAGGTAGTCTATAGTAACACGTCAGGTAATTAGCAATATTTCTGTATAGAAGCAGAGGGAATTCCTAAAACAGTACACTGTAAACGAGAAATGGGTCGGGTCATGAGGAAAGATGAGATTCCGTTTGCTTGGGTAACATACGATTCAGCAAAAATAAACAGGGCCTGATACTTAAATGGGTTCTTAGATGTCATTTGGTTTTGCTTTCTCATTTCATGGAAATGAACCCAAACCTCAGGAAGGTTAAGCGACTTGTCTAATGTCACAGAGGCACCAAAAATCGTTTTTTATTTTGGATAATTCTCAATGTGTGATTCGATGAAAGGGAATCTTATGTTCAAAACTTATTTTACAGAGGTTTATCTAAAACCTGTATAATAATTAATACTATGAGAGAGGTTTTGCAAAATATGTTTTTTGTCATCATGAGAAAGTATGTCCATAATAAATATAGGAGTGCTTCTCTTGAATTTCATTAGTTTATTGGAAAACAAAACCTATTTTATTTCACGCCACGTGGGGACATGTAGAATTAATTAGTGAGGAAATGTTCAATTTAAAAAGGAATATTTCAAGGTTATTTGAAGCAAAAGTGAAAACATGCTCTGAGTAAGAAATTCATAGCAGTAATCTTTATGAGTTTATTTTCCAACACAATCTTTTCAAATTCAACATGGATTACATAAAAACTGACTACTTAAAATGCTGGAAAATACAAATATCTTCAAGAAAAGACAAACTGCTAATTTACACATGAGGCTAAATGAACACTGTAGAGTTTTTTTAATTTCCTCATTTTTTAAATATTTTGATTTCTGTACATTTTTGATGGACTTTCTGGTGGAAACAATGTATCAGAAACTAAATCACAGTAAGACTTTGTTATAACGTCCTGTGTGGTGGACCAGCATGTTCTCACCCAGACGTCCCGTTTGTTGTGCCAAGTGTGTTGCTGCTGTGTACTTATGTTGATGGAATTCTAGTTTTCAGCATTATTCTGATTTCTTACTCTGAGGATTATTTTTTTGACTCTAATGGCAATTACATCCAAAATAACACGATGTGCACGGGTAATGAGCTTCCTGTTACTGTTGGTAAACTTTGTACTTTCCACCACTTACCAGAACTCTCCTATTTGGAGCCATGCGAGTGGCCATTTTCCTCAGGTTCTGACACACGATCGAGGTGGTACGGGACCAACGTTGTCGCACCATGATTGACACGGAGTGTTGTGTCCTACAGGACAAGACAAGAAGTCAGCAGTCAGTTCCTCGGATGACGGTAATGACAAGAGAATAAAGGTACTCAGCCCCAAGTGGCACAAATAACCGTCAGATCAAAATAAAAAGGGTCAGGAGGAAATGGGATCCTGGACGCCCAGAGGAGGAGCTGGGGGCATGGTTACAGCTGGAGACACCAGCCAGTGGGTGAATCACCCGAATTGAGGTTACAGAGGGACACGCATTCTGGACTTAGAGAAGATGACTTGTGATACCAGTGAGGATAATTTGAAAGGAAAGGAAAGGTGAAAATTTTATTTTAAAGAATCCCAAAAACAGAAAGTCAAAGTCAAAAATGAGCACATACATGTGTGCAAGTGAGTGAGTACGTGTATATGTACATATTTTAAAATCTATCTCTATATTTCCAGACATTTTCACAATACCACACCTTCTGCTCTCTCAAAACTTACTGAGGCCCAGTCTCTCAGTGAAACTGATCAGGTAAATGGTGGTAGACTGACTTTGCTCTTGGAGAAACTGTATGTGATGCCTCAGCAGAGCCGAAGTTGGAATATAGGTTCACGTTTTGTCATAAGGAGATCTGGCTTCTCCTCTCCTAATTCGTTGTCCTCCCTTCCATTCCCTTCTTGTTAGTGACAGTGCTTTAGGAGATGGGAAATGTCAGCTATTGTCACAGTCTCAGAGTCCCTGGGCCACACGAAGCTCTGCCCTCCACTACCAGGTAGGGCTGCAACTCCTGGTATTAAAAATGCTCCTCACGACCACCAACTGTGAGCTCCACACACCACCAATCACAACTAGTGTCCCATTAGGACCACTCATCTTAGGTAGATGTTTGGAGAAAATGAATCTGATTAATAAATACATATTACAGATAAATCAATCACTTATCTTTCTAAACTTTGTGACAGAGAGATTTTATAGCAAAGAAACTTTCAGGCCTTGTTAATTCACGTCAAGTAGTTCTTCTATCTACTGTTACATTTGGCTCTAAAAGGCTCTTAAATGATAGGCACTGGAAAACAGAGCACTCTATCAGAATTTTAATAATTCAGTTAAAGTCCAAGATGAGCTCAGTCCCAGATTTACGTACACATTAACCTAGAGCTGTAGGTGTTCCGAACATACACAGCAGGAAGAAAACTCTCTGAGCGTTGGTTGAGGGCCACTATAAGGCAGCAAGCAAAAACTGTTGAGACAATAGATCTCTGAAAGATTAGATGAAAAGCGATTGTTAGAAAAAGTGAAATGATGTTTTCAATGCAGTCTGCCCAGATTCCCTTAAATTTATTTTGTTACAGACAGCACAAAAACAAAAGTATATTTCTGGTCTTTCTGAGTCAGGACTGTGAGTTCAGTTGGATCATATGTTACCTGTCAAAATACAAACCTGTCCAATTGTGCTCCAAGTCTTCATGCAGAATTTCTATCAGGAGTCACCTAATAACACAGACTCTGTCTGGAACAGGCTTTCAGGACCTGGCCTCAAACTCAGGTACAAAAGCACGGAGCCTGCTTCTGCTGAGAGAATCAGGTCTGTGGCTGGTGCTCGGCAAACCCTTCACTGGCGTCTCTGCCACCATGTTTTACTACAGAATTTATTTGCCTTCCTTTTGATCAGTGAAGTAGTTCAGATTCGGTAACACAGCAAACATTCCACAAATGGAACTGGCTCTTTATATAATAACCTCTGTTCCAATTACCTGTGTAAAAGCATTTGGAATTATTTTATGAAGGGGTCTAGAAAATAGTTTATTTCCTGTTTGTGAAGGGTCTTAGAATCACTCATTTTAACAATACAAAGGCAAAGAGTCCTTTCTAACAACTGTAGTTCTCTATTTTTTCTACAATTAGATACATGTCTAGCTTTGTGCTCAGAGCTATTCCAAAGGCTTAATTCCACAAGTCAATTGAAGTTCTTTGATAGCATATTTTCATTTGAACCAAATCCCCTGTGAAGATACGGGAAATTCAAATCCTTTAACTAAGAAGGAAGCTGATACCACCCGAATCCTTGTAGAACTAAGCTGAGAGCTGTAACCAATGCTGATCATTATTGGGCTAATGATGATGGATCAATTGGTGGTGGCATTTCCAAGAAAACACAGACCTTGGCCAGGGAGTGTATTATGTAGCGTCACTTTTTCACTCTCTGAGGCAATATTGTCTGCTTGTGAAAGGGCAGGGTGAAACTCCCAGGGAGTAAAAGCCAGATGCTACCCAGGTCTGCAGAGAGGAGCTTCTGAATTGAGTCAGCAAGCACCGTCTGACTCAACCTGCTTTGTCATGTGGGAAATGATACCCATTATATTGAAACATGGAGAGAAAAAACCTAATCACAGAGAATTATTTTATTTAAACTATTAATTATTTTACTTAAATTGTTATTTTATTTAAATAAATTACTTTATTGTTTTATTTTATGGTTCTTTAAGCAGACCATAAGCTGGGTATTTATATTACTTTTGTATAAATGAGAAATAAAAGGTTAGAAATATGGAACACCATGTGGGTCATAGACCAAATGGGGTAGGGTTGAGATTTGAACCCAGATCTATCTGGCCACAGAGTAAATTCTTTCCTGTCTGTGACAATGCATTAGCCTCATATAATTAAACAGAATAACAAACTGTTTCCTCGGTATATAATTGCAAATGAATACCTGGAGAGACTCTGCATATTACTAAAAAAAGTTTGAGTCTGTAACGCACAGGCCCCAGTGAACAGATGAGAATTATATAAACAGTAGACACATCCACTCTTTGAACTCATAAAACAAGCTTACTGGAGAAACCCATTGGTCGATCGATTCAGTCTGTGAACTCCTATATGCCCAACACTCTCCTTGAACGCAGAGAATCACAGGAGCAGAAATCTAATCAATCTCTCTAGTCGGGAACAGGTGGCACCACGAGGCACCTAGACACAAAAGCCAAAGAGCAGAATGTCGCTAGAGACGGTAAGTTCAACACAAAGATTAATATTTATCTGCGAGTACTTTAAACTGGATTACTTAATATTCTGTAAGTAGTATTAATAATAATCATCATAATACATGAAGCAAAATACTCAATACACAAATTAAGGAAGGATAACGCAAATGTTCGTTCTTATTCAGAATATAGTCTGAAAAACAGTGTGTTCACAGTAATTTATAATTTAAAACAATTCACTTCTGTCTGTTTTTCTAGTGAGACAATTACATGTAAACTATTCTGGTCCTGATTCTAATACTTATTCTTTCATTTTTCTGATTGTTGCTTAATTTTGAGAAAAAATAAATAGCCAAGCTTTCAAAATGGAAAAAAAAAAAGATGTCTAAAAAAGAGATTTTAATAAAATACATTTATCTCAGCTTTGCCTCTCCATCCCAGTAGACGAAGCAAAGCACGTGGGTCAGCAAGTGCCGTGGGCACCGCACCCGGACACGCGGGCACAGCTCCTGGACGTGTGGGCACCGCGCCCAGACACGCGGGCACCGCTCCTGGATGTGTGGGCACCGCAGAACCAAATGTGTATAAACAGCTCCTGCTGAAGAGCAGAGGCTCTGTTTTCAGTGAACGTGATTTTTCAGTGGTGAATATCGTGAGCATCGTCTCCCTGCCTTCCATCCCAGATTGCAATCGTCCGTGAGCTTTTCCCTTCATCTCCAAAGTTCCCAGAATACAGACTTTAAATCCTTCTCAGGCTCAAATTCTTTAAAGTAGTTTTGCAGAGGCCAGGGAGAGAATAAGAGAAGCTCTGGGAATTACAGAAGGATCAAAAAAAGCTGAAAGATGCCAGGCAGAGGCTAGAAGCTGTGAGCCACAGGACCTGCGGATTTTCACAGAGAGGTAGAGAACTCTACCTGATCTACACAGAAACGTTCAAACAAGACTCTCTTTCCCTTCACCTTGTAGAACTGGTAAGATTGCTACAATGTGAAGTTAGCCTAAATAATTAATGCTAACACGACCCAGTATTCCTGTACAGTTAACACAAATCCTGTTACAGATAAACACCTAAGGAGGAGCAACAGAGGGGAAAGAGCAATGAGGTGAACTTTAGGGGCATCCTTCCGTTTTCACCATTATGATCCTAAGACTTGTTTTATTTCCTCTGGGAGAATTTGAATATTGCAAGTAAGCTAGAAAACTTTTCTTGGCATTGTCAATAAGTGGCAGGGAGTCATTTCACATCCTCTTTGGAATAGGCAGAATACAGACATGTAAATAGGTAATTAGCTCAGCAGATATCTATTTAAGTAAAAAGAAGAAAATCTACATACCTAACTTACTGATGGTGGAAGTAAAAATCCACCATTTGTTTCAAGGCTCATCTAAAGGCTCCAGAGAGGACTTGTAATCATGGAAAGAACTAGGTTTTGGGGAAATTAGCCCAGGTTAGAGACAAGTGCAGTCGCACAGTGTTGCTGGTTCCCATGGAGATTTTTATGTGGGTCTATTTAACCCACTGTGATGGTCAGGTCTTAAAACTGGAAAGAATAAGAAAGAAAAAAAACAGCGATCTTTATCCCCTATGAAAAATGTCTCCAGGTTTTAATCCCAGAATCGTAGGAGACACTATGAAAATATACCCTGGTTTCTCCAGACCAGCAGGAGATGACTGATTTTCTCAGGGTTTCTCCAGCGGTGGAGTGATCAGGTACCACACTGCTTCATTTCAGAAGTTCACTGAAATTAGCATTTGCTTTTAAGATCTTGATAATTGGTCCAATATTTAACAAGTCTCTGTAATCCCTCAAAATCATTTTATTCTAAATATTCTTATAGTATATTTGTAATAATCTCTTTGTTATAATACTACAGGAGGAATTCCAGTGATATAAAATTGTATTGCTCATAAGTATTCTAAGCCAAAAACAAATCAATACTGATTACATGTGGACTAGATGATATTTCTCTCCATGTTCTATTCCTGCAGTTAATCCTACACAGTCATGACCACATATGACCACGGTGGTCCCAAAAGATTAGT
Source organism: Diceros bicornis minor (assembly GCF_020826845.1). Lineage (NCBI taxonomy): Eukaryota > Metazoa > Chordata > Mammalia > Perissodactyla > Rhinocerotidae > Diceros > Diceros bicornis. Next base: position 772,865 of record NC_080754.1, on the reverse strand, counting down.
ACCATACAGCCTCGGTGTGTAGTAGGCTGTACCATCGAGGTGTGTGCAAGTACGCTCTAAGACATTCGCACAATGACAGAATCACCTAACGATGCTTTTCTCAGAACGTGTGTCCTTCGTTAAGTGACTCATGACTGTAGTTCATAAATATTATGCTTCCAATCGTAGAGTATGAACAGAAAATGCAAACATTTCTTCTTTTTAAAATTTAATGTTACCCTAATTTTAATGATGAATGACAGGTTGTGGGGTGAAATTTGTTATCTCAAACACTAATAGAAAATCAATATCTAAATCTGAATCAAAAAACACTAAAAACATCATGCTGTTTTACTAAGCAATCTACTTTCAGGAAATGCATCATAAGAAATTACTCATTTGTATAAAAGGACCCGTTGAATAATGTAAATATTCAATATAGAATTACTTCTCAGAGCAAAAATTACTGATTAACTAAATATGCAATCAGTGGGAAACGGTGGTTTAGTAAATTATGGAATAGCCACCACAAAGAAATGGAGATATGTAAAGTTTTTTTGGAAACATAATATGCATTATGTTTAATATCACTAAATAACTGTGACAATGTATGCATAGGATCAATGCTAACAAAAAGAGGAAAAGAGTAATTTTGTAAGGGTGGTAAAATAGTGCTAGTCTTCTGCAAACAAATATGTATTTGCTATTATATGGTGGTGAAAACGAAAACTGATAAAACTATAGTACCATTGTAAAGGGTGGAAATAACTGTCACCAGGGTTTCTGCTGGTAAACAACTCATAATCTATATGCCTAAAAACAAATATACATTTATTGGTTCACTTTGGAGTTAAGTCCTGATCAGGCCAGAATGTAATTATTTTAATCCATTACCTTTCTTAATGGAGATAAATCAACATTTTCATGAAAGTCACATGTTCAGTAACTTCCACCTTCCATTTTTGATTTTCAACTCCAGTTTCATAAATTCCAACTTTTAAGTCACATAAATAATGCTGGAAAGGAACGTGCGCTGCATGACTTATAAACGTCCGACTGTTTCTGTTTCTGCAGCTTTTCCGTGTAGGAAGGACAGCCGGTCACATAATTATAGGAGCAGCGTTTATGGCTCCATATGAGTCATCATACCGTGCTGTGTCAGGCAGTAAATGTGAGGTTAGAGGAAGCAGGCAGGCTCTACTTCCAGTCAACCAGAGGCCATCAGCTAGAAGAAAACATGGTGCCTGTGGCATGAGTTATGACACGCCAGACGACAGGAGGGAGGCTCTTGCAACCACAGCCATTAGCAGCTGTGAGAATGCCATTAAAGGAGTCGTTTCTAAATGGTAATATTTATCAGGTGCAGACGGATTTATGTGGTGCTCCCAGGATCTGGCACAGGGCTGTGGGCGTCCACTGCCGTGTAGCCTCCAGAACCGCCAGGCTGTGCCCCGCCCTGCCCCTTCTGTGTCACATGCTCTGTGACCTTCTGTCTCGACAGCCTGCGTGGAGTCAGGAACGTGAGTTACAAGTGGAGTTGGCTCTTACTTTGCCACGTGACCTTGTCACGACATTTATCATGACCTCAGTTTTCTCATCTAGGAAACAAGTAAATTAAAATTTATAGTATCCTTTAATAGAGGGTGTTTTAACAGGGTGTCTCTTGTTTCTTGTGGCTGTGGTGTTCCTCTGCTTTTTTGTTGCTGTTGTTGTTTAAGGCTTTATGCACTGACGTTTGTTTCCCTGTTGTTTAGCAACTATCCCAAAGATAGCAATAGAGAAGGGGAGAAGTATCAGAAATGTGTGTGTGGGATCCACACGGGATCTAAGGTGAGGAGAGAAGAAATGTAGGAGCGTGAAAATGAAATGATACAGACATCGGGTTTCGTGAATATCTACACTGTCTATGAGAACCCAGGTTCCTAGGGATTTCCAGTCACATCTCAAAGCAGCACAAGTCTACAGGAAAGTAAGACTAATATTCTGGAAAGTGAACAGTAATTGCCCACCACTCTTGTCCCACCTGAGTGATGAAGGCAGACCACCCAGACTGGAGACAGTCACTCTTCACCTCATCAGACGGAGACAACCTGGCTAATCCATCTTCCCAGGAGAGGAAAATGGTTCCTAATGTGAACAACACTAGTACCTCGCACCCCTGCTCCCGGCTCTGTTTGGTTAGAATGGATCTGTTCCCTGAGGAAACCGGGAGACGTTACATCCTCTTCAATTCCTTTAGAGACAGGAAGTGCCCAGCCAGATTAGAACTAGCTAAGAACCTGTGAAGAACTGGAGGAACAATAGCGCCATAAAAGAGGTCAACATTGTAAAACTTGAGAACCTGTCATATGTTAGGGCACGTGACAGGAAAGAATTAGGAATCGATAGCTTTCAGATGGTTGCTAATCAGACGGCCTTAAAATAGATGACCCTGGATGACCCAGGCGGGTCCAGTGCAATCACAGGGTTCTTTAGCTGTGAGGGAGGGTGGAGTGGGACTGGATCGGCCACTGCTATCCAGAAAGGAGGGCAGCCCCACTGACACCTTCTGACCTCCAGAACGGGGAAACAATAAACGTGCGTTGTTTTAAGCCCCTACATTTGTGCTAATTTGTCACAGCAGGAATAAGAAACTAACACAAAAGCCTTAAAGCCTCTAGGAAAAGCCTGTTTATTTGTACAAATTCCTCACGGAAGCAGCTGTTTCTCTCTGTATTTCCCGAGCAAGAGCTAATCCTGCAGAAACTGACATCTGCCTTGCCCCTCAGTCAAATCGCTGAACTAAAGATCCAAAGGGACACAGACCTGATGGGCCTTTCCCCAACTGGACACCCGGCTCAAGTTACAGCCCCGACCATGCCCCATCCCCGAAGACCTTTGCTGGAGCCAAACAGGGTTTATATTTTAACTCTAATTATTCAGACTGCTAACTGTTTCTGTAAGTAACATTGCTTACATCATAAGACATTGTAGGAATTATAAATATGATTCAGAAGAGAGTTTTCCATATTTTAGAATCAGAAAGATATAAATCTACCAAATATTTAACAATGTTTTACTAAAGGAGTTTGCTCTGTTGATAACATAAGTTCTGTTAAGTACTGTGAGATTAGAATGCTCCCAGTTGGCTGAATGGAAAGAATTTAAAGAACAAGTTTAAAAATTAGATCATAATTCATGTATCTTCCCTCTGTCTCTCAGATCTGGAAGGTTTAAAGAACCTTAATTGTATTGTTTTGGATATTTCCTTTGAAATGTTCTTATGTTTTTGTTCGTTCAGGTGGTTAATTTTAGACTACATGGGGACAAAAATACCAAATCCAAAAATTTGGTATTTTTTATCTTTCTTTTTTATGGTTCCACTTGAATTCTCCACTATTTAACACTATTTCCTTGAATGATTTTTAGCCTTCTTTTTTTAAAAAGATAATTTTACCCAGAGTTTTCCCTAAATCCTATGGTTGTTATTGTAAACATATGCTTTGCATTTATGTCTTTGAAATGAAATCTTGCTCCTTGTATCCTTTGAACTTAATCCTGGAGGATTTAGCTCTTTGCACCCAAAGAATGTAAATAAAGAATTGCACTATTCTATTTCACTTGGCTTTAAGAAATTTCGAATAAAATAACAATTAGGTACATCTCCATCCTTTCTCCAAACCGCCTAACACTGTGTCTACATGAGGACAATAACTTAATCAATGGACGACTGGCTCACCAGTGAAGCAAAAGTAATACAGAATTCACCTTTTTTAATGGAAACTAAACATGTGTCAAGAGATTCTCACATGTTGAGGTATATGGGGTAACTATTTGGGTTCAAAAGTGATTCGGCTTGAACTAAAAAGCCTGGCTTCTGGCCTATCAAGCATACATTGTACATCTCCTTAACCGTTAAGGTAAAGAATACACTCTCTTGAGGTAAGAATGCACACTTCCCCTCCTACGCCCTATTGGTAACGCCTGGATTAGTCGCTTTGCTGACATCATGGTCACATTGACCTGCTAGTTTGCAATTGAATACCTCTTTGAACCTTTGATGAAAGTGTATCCTGGGTGTGTTTAATGTATGTTCTTTGTTCTAAAACGATGTGACTGTACTGGAAACCGTGCTTCTCTAGAATGCTTCCTAAGGCCTTCCCAGGTTACAATCCTCGCTCTGGCTCCAGTAAACTCACCTTACTTCTCTTAACTGTAGAACAGTTGTTGGTTATTTTGGGTTGACACATGTATCAGACTTTTGAAGGATAAGTGCAGTTTGCCTCTCAACTCCAGTAAGGAGAAACTGTCAGCAATCCTTTGTTAGTGAACTGTTTTTAAATATTTAAATATAGTAAGTTGATTAAAGCTCCTTTTGTTTAAAAGAGAATATAGCGCGGCTTTTTAAACTTAAACGTGTATGCAGTGGAATAACAGAAGGTGTCAATGATTCTGGTGGATGTAAAAGCTCCTGGGTGTCTTGCCACCAGTTGAAACCAGCAGTCCTTTCAGCTTTTATAGCTGGGCAGCCGCATTTTGACTATGACTGTGGTCTCTATTCTGAAGTTCGAAGCTGAGAAAAGTCCTAAATAAAGCCACGAAGTTTCAGTTCAACAAAGGAAACTCCCAAGTGAACCAGATCCAGCCAGGACTATGTTACAATGGCTGCTGAAAGGGATAGTTTATGAGAAGAGTCATTACCTTTCCTGATGGTGTCTCTAAGGAGTAATATATCTTCAGACATCTTAATGGTTCTTTATGCCCTGTAGCATTTCAACATACCTACCAAGAAGGCCTGACGTTCCCTCGCTGGACTAAACTATGGACAGACCTCTTCCTGACTCTGGGCCTCTGACCTCCCTTTTCTGTGCGCGTTTACTTTGGAACATTTGTAACCATAAACCTTTCTCTATCCCTTTAAGATGTAAATGTTTAAAGCTTCTTGCCAGAGTCACATCCAGGAATGTCTTTCTCAGGACCTGGGGCTGTCTTTTATAAATATCCTCATGAAGGAAGGTGGTCTGTTTCTCCAGTTCTGGAGGTAGGAGCCTGACTCCCCTCAGCAAACACAGAAAAACCAAACTCAGGAGCAGCTGAGTGTGCTGGACATATCCCAGGACCACCGTCCTCCCTGCCGTCCTCAGGCCCTCCTCCACTGCTGGCTCAGGCGTCAGACCCTCCTGCTCTCACTTCCGCAGAGCGGAGTCCACACGTGCTGCTGGCCCCTCTCCCGCCCACACCGCCTCGTCCAGGGCGGTTTCTGCCTTGACAACACCTACAACTTCTGTTTAGCGTGTTCAATTTCCTGCTGTTACCATCGTGTGTGTGAGCAATGTTTTTGGGGGGATTAATAAAGCTCTTTTAGTTCTCATTCTGTCAAAGATACACCCCAAGAGAGGCATGAAATTCAAGAATTTCCTACATTTGAATGTGCTGTGAACTTCTGTGATTTCACGTATTTCCAGAAGAAAGCTCCAAGGTGACCAAAAAAATTGAAAGACCCCCAAAACCTCCTTGTGCAGTGTCAGAACTGGGTGAAGCTACAGATCTGCACCCACGCTGAGTCTAACGGACTGTGTGTTCACAGCGTGGACCGATTTAGATTCCACTGAAAGCTCAGAGCTGGTCTTGGATCCAAAGAGTCTGAGTTACGACTGGAAAAAAAAACAAAAAAACCTAAAGAAGAAGGGGGTTCAAACACTTCGTTTTTGTTCCTAAATCTACACTCAGGTGAAATAAACTTCCTGTGTTAGTAAATGGAACAATTTAGAAAACTTGGCGATTGTTTCATCAAGGAAGGGTAGCTGTTTGCTCTGAGTATATCTGGTCAGCCCTAACATACTCAGTTAGCAGAAAGTTTGGGTGAAGAAGATCATTGAAAGCAGAGATTCACTGTGAAAAGATCCACAGCAAAGACTAAGGTGAACAAAATGGGGGGTGAGTAGTGAGGATCGTGAGGAAGACACCAGCATCATGATTCAGACTCGGAGGGCTATTTTTTTGTATGTGGCTCCTTTCAAAATCTCTGCAGATTTTATCTTTCCTTCAACTCTTTAAAAAATCTTTTTCATCCAGATTCCTCATATTTTATTGTGGTGACCTAAGGAGCTAGTCACCAAAACCTTTCTGCTGCCAATGTCCTCCCTGAGCTACTGGACCAGTGTGGACACGTGCGTCCTGTTCTTTCACCTGGTCTCCTGATTAAGGAGGCAGACCAGTAACATCGGGTGTGACACAGACATGCTGGGACGGTTATGTTAAAGGTTATGCGGCCACCCTGAACTCAGAGCTGTGGGCTCAACTACTGTTCTATTATCTTAAATGTCACTTGCTTTGGTTGAAATATTGAGCTTATTATAAAACAGGTACTTTACTCATAAGATTGTACTAGAAATTTAAAGACATTTTACAATTGAAAAAAAGCATAATTTTTCACTATTTCTGAGCAGACTGGATATTTTAAAATAAGGAATATGACTACTCTCAATGTCCTCTCACAAATACAAAGGTTGAAATGTTTTTCCCACCCATCCAACCACCACCCAGCGCCACCATCACGTGGAGAATAAACTTTAATAAATGTGACATTTACAGAAGATGTGACAAATGGCTGGTTTATATCCAACATTTATAACTTCAAATTATAGATTATTATCTGGTAGAAAAACCACGCAGCTGACATACGATATGGGGATGAGTCAATTTCCAGAAATGAAATGACATGTCGCTGGTTATATGTAATTGAAAAGCAAACTCTCATTTCTGTTCTTCTTGCTTAACACTTGCTCAGTCTCAGGGTGAGAACATCTCGCTCAGGACTAGAGAGGGATGTTCTTAGAGTGGATAGCAGTGGGCGTAGTGGGATTTGAAGGCCCACAAGAACATATTCCAAGGGAAACTTCTTAATCTATTTTGAGCATTGTAACTTCGCTGAAACGAGAATTATTTTCTTGGATCAACCCTTGTCACCTCAGCAGGTCCTTGAGTGACAAGGGTGACAGGCAGCTGACAGTCTTTAAGCAAGCCCTGAATTCCCATCACAAGGCGACACAAACAAGGTGCATGGCCTAAGATCATAATTTGAACAATCAACAATTTCACAGTAAAGCCTGTGTCTAATCAACGTTTTTGGCCCAGACCAGCCCTCTTAGCAGGAGAGTTTCCCAATATAGATTTGAAGAGAGTAAATTAAATATACAGAAATAGTTAGCTTTCTAAACAAACACTCTGTGACTTTCTGCACTAAGACTGTGAACCAACAATGTCACTATATTAGGTGACCACATTTGACCTCACTGAGTCATTGGCCTAGGAGATGACAACGCTCAGCCCAGGCCAGCTCTGCACCCACGAAGCTACGCAACCTTGAAAGAGTTGTCCAGTCTTCACGCCCTTGCTTTCCTCTCTGTAAAACAAGAGCGGTGATCGGTGGACCATCAGTGCCTTCTCAGATTTCACATGCAAGGGGGATTTAAGAATATTATCTTTACTAAAAGGCTGAAAAAAAACTTAAGGAGATATTGATTATGACTAATTATATATGACAAAGACCTTAATTAATGTTCATTCATAGGGGCCGGCCCCGTGGCTTAGCAGTTAAGTTCTCGCGCTCTGCTACTGGCGGCCGGGTTCGGAACCCCGGGCGCGCACTAACGCACCATTTCTCCGGCCACGCTGAGGCCACGTCCCACATACAGCAACTAGAAGGATGTGCAACTATGACATACACCTATCTACTGGGGCTTTGGGGGAAAAAAAAGGAGGAGGATTGGCAATAGATGTTAGCTCAGAGCCAGTCTTCCTCAGCAAAAAGAGGAGGATTAGCACAGATGTTAACTCAGGGTTGATCTTCCTCACAAAAAAAAAAAAAAAAATGTTCATTCATAGTTCATACTTGCTGTGAACCGTAAGCCTACATTTTTAATACAGGAATGAACAGAGAACTCTGTATGAGCTTTTTAAAAAATAAGTATGTTTATGATAACTAAAATTTTAATATTAATGTGTTAAGGAAAAAAACCCCACAAAACTTCTTCTAACTAGTGTTATGGATATGTATTCATTGACACAGTCCAAAATTGCCAGACACTACATCACAGCCTGGACGCTGCTGGAGTTAGCCAGACTGACCTACACAAGAGACCACTTTGACATGACTATGAGACCCTCACTGGGAAAGCTCTGGAGGTGTGAATTAAGCATAAGCTGCCCTGGAAAAACCTGACCAGGCAGGGAAGACTGTATCTGAGGCTGTTGCCATAGGAGGGAGAGGCCAGAACTCAGTTTGAGCTCAACTCCATGGAGACAAAAGACAGAGGTTTTCAGAGCTGGGTGGGAGGTGATGGGCTAGTAACTAAGGTTACTAACTGGTGACCCTGGTAAACAGCCTCCCGTCTAGTAACTAAGGTTACTAACTGGTGACCCTGGTAAACAGCCTCCCGTCTTCACGACTGGGGTCAGTTCACAACTGGGAGGGAGGCACAGGCCCCCATAGAAGGGGGATGTGGGGTGTTATCTTGCTTGATCACTGCATTTCAAGAAATGGTTCCCAGGTTCTTGAGAAAGATGTTCCTGGATTAGAAAATGGGCAAGAATTATTTTAAAAAGATTTACACCTCAAGAGAATAGAGAAAGAAATTACAAGTTGTCTAAAGTAAATGCTCTTTTGGAGTCAGGGGCCTACAGTTAGGAAAGAGCTTGTCTATAATTTAGTCAGACTGAGGACGCTAAGCCACCTAGGTTTGGTGACACTGATTTGGCAGAAAAATTAGTACTTTAGAGCCCATCAGGCTGAAGCAGTGGGTTCTTACTATACACACTATGTATTCTAAGAATAGGATTTGACTCATGAGTCAGTGAAAATTGTCTTTAAATGATCACGGCCGCATTACCTCATCTTGTTCTTTTAACGTATTCACCTTCATTATGTGTACTCCTTCACGCCATTTCTCTGTTTTCTCATGATAGCTCAGGAGGACCGAGTAAGGTAGATAACAGTAACCCGCTGGTTTACAGGTGAGAGTAATGGGGTGAAGAGAGACCAGCCCACTAGTCTACAGCACACAGCTGAAACAGGTGAGACAAAGCTTCGAGCCCTCTCTCCACGGCCATGTGCTGTGAGATGTGTGTGAGCAGAAGATGCCAGTAGTGTCCCTCTCTAACTGACAAGAAACAAAACATTTTCCAGGAAATATGACGACAGAAAACTTAAACACAAAATATCTTCATTTAACTGTTTATTTTGTGGAGGCAAATATTTTTTATTTTACTTTTCATGATAGGGTGGTCACTATAAGAGAAAAATACATGTTCCTTAAGAGCTAAAATAACAGTTTCTTTTAAAATATCATCGTATGCCCTTCACATGCTGGGAAAATACTGTTACCTGCTTGACTGAATGGAGCAGGTCCACATCACCCAGCTAACCCATCACAGCCCAGGGGCTTCTCTACCTGCAAGATGTTTTGTTTTTTCTAACTGAACACCCATGATCCCCAGCAGACAGCTTGATTGCAGCTTATTTGTAAAATATTTGAATTTTCTTTTAAAAAATTAGTTGACTTTGAACAGTTAAGCGTTTTGAGCTGTTGACCGCTGTCCACTGTCATGGTCCACCTCGTGACAGGGCTGCACCCTGTGGGCCACCCTGGGGACAGGCTGCTGCACTGGAGAGGCCCTGTCAGTGCACAGACGGGCACATGTGTCTTCCTGCACGGTCACTCACGCGCTCCAGGACTGGACACCGCAGCTCCTGAGGCAGCCCGTCTCTGCAGAGAAGTCCGAGCTGTGGCATGTGAACCACACGGACAGCAGGAACGTCAACTAGCTGGCACTGGAAATAACGTATTTATAGTAACATAAGTGCCAGGGACTTTGATCTGCCAGTGAGGGAGCTACCAAACAGTAGAAAAGTGAAAAACAGTTTTATTTTAGGGAAGAAAATTCACTGGAAGTGAAATATTTTTTGCAGATTTTTTTTCTTACAATAAAGCTTGAGATGATATACATTTTCTACAGGATTTCTAAAATGAAAGCAATACGTTTTTTTCTTTTTTTTGGCTGTGAAAGATTTGCCCTGAGCTAACATCTGTTGCCAATCTTCCTCTCTCTCTTTTTTCCCCTCCCCAAAGCCCCAGTACATGGTTGTATCTTCTAGTTGTAAGTTTTTCTAGTTCTTCTATGTGAGCCACCACCATAGCATGGCTATTGACGGATGAGTAGTGTGGTTCCCCGCCCGGGAACCGAACCCGGGCCGCCTAAGTGGAGCACCAAACTTAACCACTAGACCATGAGAGCTGGCTCATGAAAGCGTACTTTTGAGGTTAAAATTATATCATCATATGAGCTTTCTGGATCTTATTCAACTTAGTATGAAGGCATCTATGAATGAAAAATTTGTTTACTTGGCATTTAAACCTGTTCTTTCACCCAATAAATTGAGAAATCAATTTATAACAAAAGGAGGATATGATGTCATATTTGTAAAAATGGGTAGGTTGGATACACTCCTGTATATTTTTCCAGCATATGAAAAATTTCAGTTCAGACAACAAGAAGTGGGGTCGCCTGGCATTACCCTGAGGTCCACGTGGCCTGAGCTGATTCCGCTGAGAGACACTGCCCCCGGTCTAGCAAGTTTGGGAAGGGCAGCCCACGTGTCGTGTTCCTATCAACTGAAACCACAGGTGACAGCTTGTCAATAGGGGTCAATAGGAAAGATAAACGAGAGGGAAGGAGTCCAACAGTCACGTGGTTGATTCACACAAAAAGAGGAAATCACCTTTGTGTCTGAAAGATAAAATAGAGGTGGAGAAGGGAGGGATTATCTAATGACCCAGCTTGCCTTAGTGCTGTTCTAAAATCACTGGCTGCTTGTTCCGGTCTTACCCTTCCATATCTTTGCTTATCTGGGGTTTGAACCTTCTAAACTTTCTGTTTCACACAATGAGAATTATATTAATACTGTATTTATTTTTGGACTTATAATCAAAACATTTTTATTACATATCTGATGTTGAAACATTTCCCAAGTGCTAAAACCATCTATACTAGATTAAATAATATTCTTCTCTATGGAATATAAAGAAATAAAAAATATAATCATTTCACTGGTGATGTGATAGTTATAGTTGATAGTTATAAGCAAGCTATAGCATCTAACCAACTTATTTTATGGTGACGTTTAGATTTTATAATTTTACGTATTCCAAAATTTTTCCCTTTAAAATTAGATAGTATAGAAAATTCCAATACAATTATTATACATTTTTATTACACAAAATTCATTTTAATTTTTTTCATACAATGATGTAGTGCATTTTTACTCAGGAAACAAAGACCATTCTCTCTTCTCCTCATCCCCACATAACAGTCCACAAAAACCCTCTTGCTATCACTCATATGAAAATTCATGTAGATTATAATAAAAGTCACCTAGAAAAACTATGTCCATCTGTCAGCAAGTTATGAACTACTTTGAAAAAGTACATATATGGAAAAAGAAAAGGGAAAATATAAGAGATTTATAGATTTTGTAAGTAATAACTTTCATAGAATGTGTCATGTTTTATTAACTATGACACTCATATTCTGAAATATAACCCAGAGAAACTCTACATAAAGAGCATCAAATTACATTTGAATAGGATCTAAAATTTTCAGTGTGTTTTTGATAACTTTATCAGTTATTGATAACCTTTTTAATTTTACAAAAACTTTTTTTCACAAAATCGCACAAACATCATGAAATAATCATTTGTTTTTTCTTAAAAATTTAAATATATATATTCTTATTTATCCAAATTTAATTATTTAGTTGCTTTCTGTTATGTTCTGAAATTTCTGTGGGCTGATAGAAGCAGGTAGTCTTGGAGTGATGCAGCATCATGGCTGGTTTAACCTAGGTATTAAAAGGCAACAGGAGAGAATTAATAAGATACACGACAGCTTTCTTAGCTGGATCGTGGAGAGGAGTTGGCTGGAGGCAGTTAGGACTGGGAGGTGGGAGAGGACGCTGCTGGAGGGACTCCCACCATAGGCCTCAGAGGCCCCGTCACAGCAGACTTTATGTGAAGGGCAATGGGAAGCCCCTGAGGTGTTAAGCAGGTGAGGTAAATGAGCATATTTTATCTCGAGAATAATCGTCCTGGCTGCAGCATAGAGAAGGGCTTTATGGAAGCAGTAAGAAAAGTGTGGAGGCTTCTTAATTCAGGAGAGATGTGATGGTGGCCTGATGGCTGTGGCCTGAAAGTAGACGCATAAGGGATATTAGACAATAGGACAAGCAGTACCCAGGAGAGATCATCACAGGGGCTGAGAAAAGACCACGTCAACAGTCACGTGAATATTCCCATTCGCTGAGCTGGAGAGAACAGAAGTGGGCTCTGACGTGGAGGAGAAAGACGACACCATCAGAGGACCTGCTGTGTTCCCGTGGGCCCTCACCCTAGGCGACGAGACAGGGTTAGGGCACGAGAGGTGGGGCGTGGAAATAGGGGAATTGGGGACAAGCACCACACGGCTACCGACAACAGGAATGAACACATGGTCAGGGAAAGTGTGGGAGATGTGACAGCGGTCAGAATGGCTCCTCTCGAATTTCTGAGCGCACCTACTTGACTCTTCTCTCTTTCTCATTCTTAGTTAATCTAGCTAAGAATTCTCAATTTTATTGATCTTTAAGAAACCAACTCTTAGTTTCACTGGTTTTTTTTCCGTACTGTTTTTGTATTCTCTCTTTCCTTTGTTTCTGCTCTAATCTCGATTATCTCCTTCGTTCCCCTAACTTTGGGCTTAGTGTTTTCTTCTTTTTCAGGTTCCCTGAGGTGTAAAGATAGGTTGTTGATTTGAGATTCTTCTCGTTTTCTAATGTATTGCAGTATTCTGTGTTTGTCTATGTACTTACCTTTACCGGCAAGCTTTATATCTTCATGCACTTTTATGTTAGCGTGTAGCATCCCTTAATTGCAGGTCCCCCCAGCAGCCTTGTAAGGCAGGCCTGGTGGTGAGGACTCCCTCAGCTTTTGTTTATCTGTGGAAGTCTTTATTTCTCTTTAATTTTTTCCATTTTTTTATTGTAGTAATATGCACATAACACAGGGTTTACTATCTCAACCAGCTTTAAGAGTACAGATCAGTGGTATTAAATACATTCATATTGTTGTACAACCATCACCGTCATTCATCTCCAGAACTCTTTCATCTTGTAAAACTTAACTCTACATCCATTAAAGAACAATTCTCCACTCCCCTCTCCCCACAGCCCCTGGCAACCACCATTCTACTTTGTCTTTATGATTTTGACTCCTCTAAGTATCTCATATAAATGAATCATAAGTATTTGTCTTTTTGTAACTGGCTTATTTCACTTAGCATAATGTCCTCAAGGTTCATTCATATTGTAACATACGTCAGAATTTCTTTCCTTTTTAAAGGCTGAATAATATTCCATTGTATGTATATACCACATTTTGCTTATCCAGTCATCTGTCAATGGAAACTTGGGTTGTTTTAGCTACTATTAATAATGCTACTGTGAACATGGGTGTACAAATATCTCTTCCAGACCCTGCTTTCAATTCTTTTAAGTATATGCCCAAATGTAGAATTACTGGATTATATGGAAATTCTATTTTGTGAGGAATCTCCATACAGTTTCCTCAGCATCTGTACCATTTTACATTCCCACCAATAGGGCACAGGATTCCAATTTCTCCACATCATTACCAACACTTGTTATTTTCTTATTTTTTGGTAGTAGCCATCCTAATGAGTGTGAGGTGGTATCTTGCAGTTTTGACTTGCATTTTAGTAATGATTAGTGATATTGAGCATCTTTTCATGTGCTTATTGGCCGTTTGTATATCTTCTTTGGAGAAATGTCTAAGTCCCTTGCTCATTTTTGAATTATTTTTTTGTTGATGAGTTTTAGGAGTTCTCTATATATCTAGATATTAATCCTTTATCAGATATATGATTTGCAAATATTTTCTCCCATTCTGTGGCTTACCTTCTTACTCTCTTGATAGTGTGTTTGATGCATAAATTTTTTTAATTTTTATAATCTTTTGAGACTAAATTTGTGGCGTAACGTATGGTCTATCCTGGAAAATGTCCCATATGTACTTGAGATGAATGTGTTCTGTTGTTGTTGAGTGGACTGGACTATATATATATCTGTTAGATCTTCTTGGTCTATTTTGCTGTGCAAGTCCTCTATTCCATACCTTACTTTGTGCCTGGTTGTTCTATCCATTAGTGAAAGTTTGGCATTGCAGTCTCCAACTATTATTGATGAACTATTTCTCCTTTCAATTCTGCCAATTTTGCTCCATGTATTTTGATGGGCTATTATTAGATGTGTGAATATATATAATTGTTACATCTTTTTGTTGTATTGAACTTCTCATTAATATATAATGACCTTCTTCATCTGTTGTAAGCTTTTTTGATTTAAAGTCTAATTTATCTGATACTAATATAGCCACTCCTGCTCTTTTTTTGGTTATTATTTGCATAGAATATCCATTTCCATCCTTTAACTTTCAACCTATTAGTGTCTTTGGATCTAAAGTGAGTCTTTGGTAGACAACATGTAGTTGGATCACGGGTTTTTTTTTTTTGTCCATTCTGCAAATCTCTGTCTTTTCATTGGAAAGATTAATCCACTTACATTTTGTACTAATCAAGTTGGGCTGCTATAGCAAAATACCATAGACCAGGTAACTAAACAAAAATTTCTCTCTCACAGTTCTGGAAGCTGGGAAATCCAAGATCAAGGTGCTGGCCGGTTCAGTTTCTGGTCAGGGCCCTTTACCTGGTCTGCAGAGGGCTATCCTCTTGCTGTGTCCTCACCTGGTGCAGAGAGAGAACATAAGCTCTCTGGTCTCTACTTACAAGAGCACTAATTCCATCATGAGGACCTCATGCTCACGACCTCATCTTGAGTCACCTCCCAAAGGTGCCCTCTCCAAGTGCTATCACATGGGGGTTAGGGCTCCCACACATGAATCTGGGGGGACACAGAAATTCAGTCCATGACATATTTAAAGTAACGATTGATTAGAAGGGAGCAACTTCTGTCGTTTTTCTCTTTGTTTTCTCTTTGTATCTTCTTGTCCCTCATTTCCCACATTACTGTTTTCTTTTGTATTTATTTGATTTTTTTGTAGTAAAATGTTTAAATTCTCTCTCATTTCCTTTTGTGTATATTCTTTAACTATTTTTTTGTGTGTGGTTTCCATAGGGATTACATATAACACCTAAATTTACAACATTCTAGTTTGAATTTACACCAGTTTAACTTCAATAACATATAAAAATTCTGCTCCTTTAACAGCTCTGTCCCCAGCCCTTTTGGTTGTTGATGTAACAGAATTACATCTTTGTACATTGTGTATCCAGAATCATAAATCCAGAATAATTTTTAAGGCATTAGTCTCTTAAATCTTGTAGAAAACAAAAAGTGGAGTTATACACCCTGGTTTCAATAGTACTGGCATTTATAATCCCCTGTGTGTTTACCTTTACTGAGCCCTTTCGTTCTTCATACAGCTTCAGATTACTGCTCAGTGCTCTTTTATTTCAGCCTGCAGGACTCTCTTCACCATTCCGTGCAGGGCTGGTCTAGTGGTGACAAACATCCCCAGCGCTTGTTTATCTTGAAATGTCTTGATCTCTCCCTCACTTTTGAAGGACAGTTTGCCAGATATAAGATTCTTGGTTAACATTTTTTTTTTTTCATTTTAGCACTTTGAACATATGAGCCCACCGCCTTCTGGCCTCCAAAGTTTCTTATGAGAAATATGCTAATAATCTTATTGACAATGCTTGTATGTGATAAACAGCTTCTTCTCTTGCTGCTTTAAAAATTCTGTCTTTATCTTTGGCTGTCAACCTCTTGATTATAATGTGTCTCAGTGTGGGTCTCTGGGTTTGCCCTCCCCGGAGTTCCTTGAGCATCCTGGGTATTTATATTCATATTTTTCATCAAATGTGTGAAGTTTTCAGCTATTATTTCTCAGATATTATCTCTGCCTTTTTCTGTCTCTTCTCTATCTGGGACCCTCACAAAATGTGTGCTGGTCCCCTTATTTGTGCCCCACAGGTCCCTTGGGCTCTGTTCACTTTTCTTCAATCTTCCTTTTTTCTGTTCCTTAGATTTGATAATTTCCACTGTCTTATCTTCAAGTTCTCTGATTCTTCTTCTGCCTGCTCTAATCTGCCTTTAAATCCTTCTAGTGAAATTTTCATTTCTCTTATTGTACTTTTCATCTCCAGAATTTCATTCCGGGTTATTTTTAGGTGTTTTGTCTCCTTATTAATGTTTCCATTTTGTTCATATATAATTTTTCTTACTTTCTCCATGTCTTCTGTGAGGCAGCCTTCCAAAAAGCTGGAACACGGACACACGTTCCAGTCTTCTCTTTTCTCCTTGAGGGAGAAGCTGTGAGCTGGGCTGAGCTGTGCTGGCTCAGGAGACGAGTGTTCGTGCAGCATGAAATGGTCTTCTTATCCATTTCAGTGTGGCTGTGTAGACCTTGTGGTCACCTGCTGTCCTGTCACTTCTGAACTGGTTTCTGGAGTTCTCATTGAGGTATTTTTGTCGGTACACTGTTGTTTCCTTGGTTTCTCTGTGGGGGAACAAGGACTGGGACTTCCTGTTCCACCTTCTTACTGACCTCACTCTGCAACCTAGGATTTAAGTAAAACAAAGTGTCGAAAACATTTTCAAGCTTGAAACTATGGAATAAAATTTTAGAAAAAAATACATTATTTCTCCTAAATTTATATTGGTTTATATATCAAGAATTTCACATTGCTTAATCTTTGACTAGGTGAAATGAAGGAGAATGGGATTATTCCATTCCATGGAATTTTATTCATGAAGTGAATAAAACACCAATTCCAGATGTAAGAAAATTTGCTTACTGCATTTAAAATTCAAAGGAATGAGAGGAGGATAGAGAAATAGAGCTAGGTATTAGTTTTTCAGCACTACATATCAAAGTACCACAAAGTTAGTGGCTTGAAACAACACCGGTTTATCTCAGTCTCCACACGGGCAAGGATTAGCTGTACCCTGCTCAGGGTTTTGCTAGGCTGTAACTCAGACAGTTACCTGTGCAACAGTCTCACCAGAGGCTCAACTGAGGAATGATCTGCTTCCACACTCCCTTGGATCTGGCAGAATTCACCTCTTTATGGCTGTGGGACTGAGGCCCACGTTTTCCTCCTAGCAGAGCACTGGAGGTCTTAGAGGATGCCCGCAGTTCCTTGACATGTGGCTCTCTCTAGGGCTTCGTCACACTGTGGCTATTTGCGTCTTCAAGATCAGCAAGAGGATCTTTCTCCGCAGTCTGGCGGGTTGAAGTGCCGTGTAACAAAATGCATGAATGGGAGGCACATCCTCCCTTGACATACAGTGTGAACTAATCAGGACAGAGGCCCCCATCACCTGTCCATATTGCGCTGGTGACAAGCAAGTCACGGGTTCTGCTTGTGCTCAAGGGTGTGAATTGCTGTGGGCTACCCTCCAGTTTGTTCACCACAAGGTGGCTTAGTTTTCAAATATATCAGCTTGTATCCATGACAACAAACTATTTTGAAGTGTGACTTTTAATTATTTCTATCAAAATTTTAGAGAAGTTCAAAAGTATCTCTTTCCTGGCCAAGCACTTGGAAGAAAAGTCCTATTGTTACACTCCCGAAATACATCAGTGCATAAATTCCTATAGGCTGACAGAAATGTACGTGAAATCAGCAGTAGAAATGACTACATTACACCTAAACTAAATTTGATTAGATCTCAATGCAGAAATCATGCAAGTTTGTATTTTAAAATGGTCATTCTACCACATCTGTCCCACAGGCAACAAAATTTGGAAGCTGTAATGTTCTTAGTTTTTATGTCAGTAGGACAAAATCTAGCTGATCTGATTTTTTTTTTTAATAAATCAGGATGCTTTATGGTTTGTCATTCTCTGATTTCTCTGCTAATTGATTAATGAAGTTTCTCTGCTCCAGGCAGAAGTTCACTGATTTAGGCCTGGCTATGTAGGGTTCTAAGAAAAGTGACATATTTGAGGAACTTATTTGATGAAAATTTTGCTTTCCTCCTTTTCCCAAAGATAGTGATATCTCTGAATATTTAAAAAAAAAAATACAAGAAACCTGAACACTATTTTAATCTGCATTTATTCCTCAATAAACAAAAGTGATTTATGAGATAGTAAACCTAATCTTCTGATATGGAAAATAAATCAATGCAGTCATTTACATCTTTTTTATCATAACATAATATTTGATGATGCAAAATCAATAATATTCATATCAAACTATCCTAATACTAATTATCAAAACTAAGCTGTATGTAGACAAAAATGAAACAACTATCTCAAAAATGGAAAGTTATGCCAGAAAATGTCATTTTATAGGCATTTCACCAAAAAATGGATTTCACCTTTTTTTTTTTCACTTTTCTAGTTATATGTTACATGGACACAACCCAAATGGTTGGTAAATCGTAATTCTTTCCTTGATTACATGAGAGAAAAATACTCAATATTCATTGATTTGGAGAGTATTTTTCACTTAAAAAAGTCAAAAATTAGAATTTATGCATATATTATCCCGATTTAATACTGCTATTCAAACTACTCTAAACTTTGGTTAACTTCATAATATGCTATTCTTAGGCAATGTAAGCCCAACTTGAATTTTGAAATACATTAAGAAAAATAGGTGATAATTTCCCTTACTATTTACCATAAATGAATTTTTTTTTTTTTGTGAGGAAGATTGGCCCTGAGCTAACATTTGTGCCTATCTTCCTCTATTTTGTATATGGGACACAGCCTCAGCATGGCTTGATGAGCTGTGTGTAGGTTTGCACCTAGGATCCAAACAGGCGAACCCCGGCCTGCCGACACGGAGCACGCAAACTTAACTACTACGCCACTGGGCCAGCCCCTACCATAAATGAATTTTTTATACATGATTACCTTAGATTCTCTCTCTCTCATTCATATTACTGTTAACAAATAGATTTGAAAAATTCACTTCCAGCATGTGGTCACAGAGGTCCTCTCTGTGGCTGTCGATATGTATTAGACACTTTAAAAGTATGATGTTAATCAGACTCTATTACTGTGATGGGTCATTTTATGTGTCAAACTGGTTGGGCTAAGAGGTGCCCAGAGAGCTGGTAAAACATTATTTCTGGTGGTTCATGAGGGTGTTTCTGGAAGAAATCAGCATTGAATTGGTGTACTGAGTAAAAATTGCCCTCACCAATGCATATGGGCATCATCCAATCCATTGGGGGCCCGAAGAGAACAAAAAGGAGGAGGAAGGGAGGATTTGCTCTCTCTGCCTGAGCTGGGACTCCTATCTTCTCCTGCCCTTGGACCTCGGTGCTCCTGTTCTCAGGCCCTTGAACTCAGAGTGGGGCTCACACAGTCGTCCCCCCTTCCATTCTCCAGCCTTTGGACTTGGACTGGGACATACACCATTGGCTCCCCTGGTTCCCAGGCTGCAAATTCAGACTGAGCTACATCCCCCCTTTCCTGATTCTCCAGCTTGCAGACGGCAGATTATGGGACTACTTGGGCTCCATAATCGCACGAGCTGATTCCTATAATAAATTTCTTCAAATATATATAGAGAGATACAGATATACTCTTCAGCCTGTTTCTCTAGAGGACCCATCACTATGGCAGTACACATAAAAAAATAAATATAGGATATGTAAGGTGAGCTGTTTCTGATCATATCTTTACAAGGTATGTAACCTTGTAAATAGACATATCTGTCTATTCTTTTATATTCTATAATTTTTAATATCACTGACTTATTCAATGTGATATTTTGGATATTCTAAATTATATACATTCTTCACCTAGAGGTGGTAGGTTCCCATTGGAGGAATAAGAAAATATGCTTTCTAATAAGAGTTCATTTATACGAGTATGTGTCTGTATATGTATATGTGTGTGTAGAGATGTATACATGTGCACATACAACAAATACACACACGTTTCCTTAATCATTTTTCATATATCTAAAAGCAAAAAGAGAACAAGGCATTTTGGGCAAATATAACATGGTTACAAAAGGGATCAACAGAGTCAGTGCTTCTGATCCCCAAAGTTACTTGTTTTTCATCTCAACCCATTCCATATCTCACAACCATCTCATTGTAACTCAGTTATAGTAACTCAAAGATCCTCGCATGATTTCCTGTTTTTCAATAACTCTTTTGACTTGTCTTTGACATGTTTTTCCATTGGCCTTAGTATACCACTAAGACATGCGACTCTTCAAATGCTACCTTGGGTGGCCTGTACCTCTGCTCCCAGTCTCCTGACCTCCTCCACCTCAGCTGCTCCCACGTTTCTTCTTCTAGGTAAATCTTGTAAATTATGATATGTCACATGGTCTCTAAGTCTCTTAATATCCTTCTCCTTTGATCTCATTTGACCCATTTCAAATATACACCCTCTAAAGGATAAAGCCTGGAACTAAATACAAAAGAAGAAAAGTGGTCTGAATGACGTAAAGTATATTGAGAAATCATCTCCATCACTCTTGCCAGTATACAGATTTTATCCCTGTCTGGACACTTTCAAGTGTCAATGTCTTCCCTTTCGTACCACGACCTCACTTCTGAGTGTCGGGGATCCCACCTTCTGTTGAACAGTAATCGTCATCACCATTATCATCAGTTTAAACAGAGCAGAGCAAAGTCTCAGAGCAGAGAAAAGCTTTACTTGTGCTGCTGAGTCAAGCTGCAGTAGAATGTCATCACCAAGGAGCAATGAGAAAGAGAGTCAGGCAGCATCTCAGCACCAAGGCCACACGGCACCCTCAAGATGGTGAAAGATGACTGGCAGTCAGGGCCCCCATAGCTCACTGTAGCTGGCAATGGATCTTTTGATTCCATCTCTAGATTCTCTCTCTCTCTTTTTTTTTTTTGAGGAAGATTGGCCCTGAGCTAACATCTGTTGCCAATCTTCCTCTTTTTTCTTTTTTCTCCCCAAAGCCGCAGTACATAGTTGTATGTCATAGTTGTAGGTCCTTCTAGTTCTTCTATGTGGGATGCCACCTCAGCATGGCTTGATGAGCAGTGAGTAGGTCTGTGCCCAGGATCTGAACGGGCTAACCTGGGCCACTGCCGAAGTGGAATGCATGAACTTAACTGCTACACCACTGGGCCAGCCCCTATCTCCAGATTCTGAGTCTGGTTTTTGTCATGTCATTCTCTTGGGAGTTTGGCCTCAGGTACATTTCCCCAGTTTTAGTCCCCAGCTACTTCCTCCAAGGTCTCATCCTCATCCCAGCCTTTTTCATTAAAAAGATCAATAAAATTGATAAAGATCTAGCCAAACAGATGGAGGGGAGAGGAAAGACACAATTTACCAATATCAAGAAGGAAAGAGGATATCACAAGTCCTGCAGACATGAAAAGAGTGATGTGTAATATTCTTGGGCCAATAAACACCACAAGTGGAATTCAATAAGGTACTGAATATATTAATGATATTAAATATTTATTATTACTTTCAATAATTTGTAAGGGATAAATTTCTTGAACACACAACCTATCAAACCTCACTCAAGAGAATAATAGATAAAATGAATACTCCTATAGCTATTATGGAAGCAGAATTTGTAGTCAAACACCTTTCCATAAAGAGAATTCCAGGCACAGATGCCTTCACTGGTGAATTCTCCAGAGACTCTTCCAGAAAACAGAAGAGAAGGAGATACTTCTTAGTAGATTTTATGAGACCAGCATTACCCTGATACCAAAACCAGAAAAAGATAATAAAACAAAAAAAAATTGCTACATAAAGATATCACTCTTTAACATGTATGCAAAAATTCTTAACACGAGGTTGGCAAATCAAATCAAGTAATGTATAAAAAGGATAGTATTTCATGATCACGTGTCATTTATCCCAGGAATGCAAGTTTGGTGTAACATTAAACCAAAAAATATTGTGATCATGATATTAATAAACTAAAAAAACCTCATAATTACCTCAAAAAGCACAAAACAATTATTACAAAATTCAACAACCACTTAGGATAAAAAAGAAAATCACTCGTAGCAAGCAAGAAATAGAGGATAACATTTTCGAACTGATAAAAGGAATCTACAAAACCTCCAGCTAGCATCACATCTAATGGTAAACGATTGAACGCCTCCTTCTCCCTAAGATCAGGAACAAGGCTAAGACATCTACTACCACTACTGTTCAGCCTTGTACTGTGAGTCCTGGCCAGTGGAAAGGTGCAAGAAAAAGAAATAAATGGTATACATACCATTTCTATGCAAAAAGTCCTAGAGAATCTACCAAAAATCTACTAGAACTAGTAAGTGAGCTTAGCAAATTCACAGAAGCAAAGATAAGTATACAGAAATCAAATGTATTTTGGAAATGAAGAATTTTAGCAATGAACAATTGAAAGTTGAAATTTAAAATGCTCCTTACAATAGCATCAGGAAATGCACAACACTTTGAGATTGATTAATAATATACTGTTGAGAATTATTAAAGAAAATAAATAGAAAGATAAACCATATTCAAGGATCAGAAAACTCAGGAGTGTTCAGATGTCAATTCTAACTAAATTAATCTATAAATTAATTGCAATTCTAATCAAAATTTAGG
The DNA here is from genome assembly GCF_020826845.1 of Diceros bicornis minor. Lineage (NCBI taxonomy): Eukaryota > Metazoa > Chordata > Mammalia > Perissodactyla > Rhinocerotidae > Diceros > Diceros bicornis. Next base: position 750,231 of record NC_080754.1, on the reverse strand, counting down.
ATGGCCTCTTTGTAGAAATTGATAAGATGATTCTAAAATGTATGTGTAATTGCAAAGGACCAGAAATACCTAAAGCAATCTTGACAAAGAACAAAGTTAGAAGAGTTACTCTAGCTACCTAATGTCAAGTCTTCAGTTAAAGATATCAATACTGTGTTATATTGGTGTATATGTGTAGACATACAGACCAATGGAATAGAATAGAGTTCAGAAATATACCACATATATATTTTCCATTGATTTTTGATAAAACAGCTACATATCTAAAGGAGAAATGATAATCTTTTCAATAATGGTACTGGAAAAGTTGGATATTTACCTGGAAAAAAATGAACATTGATCCTTAGTTTACACTAGATACAAATATACACATTATTATCTACACTGTATACCTTAACTTGAAATGCATCATTTACCTAAATGTTTAAGGTAAAATTAAAACTTCCAGAAGAAAATATAAGGAAAATGTCTGTAACCTTGGGTTAAGCAAAATTTTTTTAGGTAGGGCACAAAAATTTGAAACCATAAAAGAAAAAATTTGGTAAATTGGACTTAATCAAAATTTTAAAAATTTGCTCTTCAATTTGACAAGATACAACGTCCATTTATGATAAAAACTCTCAACAAAATGGGTATAGAAGGAAAGTACCACAATAAAGGCTATTGATTACAAACCCACAGCCAACATCATACTCAATGGGGAAAGACTGAAAGCCATTCCTCTGAGAACAGGAACGAGGCAGGGCTGCCCACTCTCACCACTCCTATTCAACATAGTACTGGAGGTTTTGGCCAGAGCAATTAGGCAAGAAAAAGGAATAAAGGGAATCCAAATAGGCAACAAAGTGAAACTCTCACTATTTGCAGATGACGTGATTTTGTATATAGAAAACCCTAAAGAATCAGTTGGAAAACTATTAGAAATAATCAACAACTACAGCAAAGTCGCAGGGTACAAAATCAATCTACAAAAATCAGTTGCATTTCTGTATGTTAATAACGAACTAACAGAAAGAGAGCTCAAAAAGATAATACCATTTACAATTGCATCAAAAAGAATAAAATATCTAGGAATAAATCTTACCAAGGAGATGAAAGACCTATACAATGAAAACTACAAGACACTATTGAAAGAAGTCAATGATGACTTAAAGAAATGGAAAGACATCCCATGCATGTGGATTGGAAGAATAAACATAGTTAAAATGTCTATATTACCTAAAGCAATCTACAGATTCAATGCAATCCTAATCAGAATCCCAATGACATTCTTCACAGAAATAGAAAAAAGAATACTAAAATTCATATGGGGCAACAAAAGACCCCAAATAGCTAAAGCAATGCTAAGGAAAAAGATCAAAGCTGGAGGCATCACAATGCCTGACTCCAAAACATACTACAAAGCAATAGTAATCAAAACAGCATGGTACTGGTACAAAAACAGACACACAGATCAATGGAACAGAATTGAAAGCCCAGCAAAAAAACCACACATATACGGACAGCTAATTTTCGACAAAGGAGCTAAGAAATACAATGGAGAAAGGAAAGTCTCTTCAATAAATGGTGTTGGGAAAACTGGAAAGCCACATGCAAAAGAATGAAAGTGGACCATCTGCTATCACCATTCACAAAAATTAACTCAAAATAGATCAAAGATCTGCAGGTCAGACTTGAAACCACAAAACTCATAGAAGAAAATTTAGGCAACACACTTTTCAACATTGGTCATACAGGAATATTTTCGGATGTCGTGCCTACCCAGACTAGGGAAACTAAAGAAAAAATAAGCAAGTGGGACTTTATCAGATTAAAGAGTTTCTACAAGACAAACAAAACCAGAATCAAGATGAACAGACAACCCACCAGCTGGGAGAGAATATTTGCAAAACATATACCTGACAAGGGGTTGATCTCCATAATATATAAAGAACTCACACAACTGAACAACAAAAAAAACAAACACCCGATCAAAAAATGGGCAGAGGAAATGAACAGACACTTCTCCAAGGAAGATATACAGATGGCCAATAGGCACATGAAAAGATGTTTGATATCACTAATCATCAGGGAAATGCAAATCAAAACAACAGTAAGATATCACTTCATTCCCATTAGAATGTCTATAATTACCAAGACAAAAAAACAACAAATGTTGGAGAGGATGTGGAGAAATGAACACTCATACACAGCTGATGAGAATGCAAACTGGTGCAGCCTCTACAGAAAACGGTATGGAGATCCCTCAAAGAATTAAAAATAGAAATACCCTATGATCCAGCTATCCCACTACTGGGAATCTATCCAACAAACCTGAAATCAACAATCCAAAGAGGCTTATGCACCCCTATGTTCATTGCAGCACTATTCACTATAGCCAAGAAGTGGAAGCAACCTAAGTATCCCTCGACTGATGATTGGATCAAGAAGATGTGGTATATATATACAATGGAATACTACTCAGCCATAAAAAAAGACAAAATCGTCCCATTCACAACAACATGGATGGGCCTGGAGGGTATTATGTTAAGTGAAGTAAGCCAGAAAGAGAAAGACAAACACTGTATGATTTCACTCATATCTGGAAGATAAACCAACACATGGACAGAGAAAACTGTACTGTGGTTACCAGGGGCAATGGGGGTGGGGGGTGGGCACAAGGAGTGAAGGGAGACATGTATATGGTGATGGACAAACAAAAATGTACGACCCAAAATTTCACAACGTTATAAACTATTAAAACATCAATCAAAAAAATTTGCTCTTCAAAAGACACTATTTAGAAAATAAAAAAGGGAATGAAAAGATTGGGAGAAAATAATTTCAAAACACATATTTGATAATGGATTTACATTCAGTATAAATGTAGAATTCTTGTAACTCAATAATAAGCAGACGAAAAGCTCAAGTGAAAATAGGCAAAAAAAGGGGGCCGGCCCAGTGGCACAGAGGTTAAGTGCGCACACTCTGCTTTGGCAGCCCAGGGTTTGCAGGTTCAGATCCCAGGCATGCACCGACGCACCACTTGTCAAGCCATGTTGTGGTGGCATCCCATATAAAGTAGAGAAAGATGGACACAGATGTTAGCCCAGGGCTGATCTTCCTCAGCCAAAAAGAAAAAAAAAAAAAGAGGAGGATTGGCATCGGATGTTAACTCAAGGCTGATCTTCCTCAAAAAAAAAAAAGGGGCACAAAATATTGAACAGATACTTCAAGAAAGAAGTTATACAAGTCTTACATAATCATATGAAAACATGCTGAATGTGATTAGCATTAAGAAATAAAAATTAACAGCTATAATCAGACACTGTTTCACACTCACTGGCACGGTTAACATTAAAACGACTGACAACACCAAGTGCTGGAGAAGGTGTAGAGCAACCAGAACCTTCATACGCTGCGGATGGGAATGCAAAATGCTTAAGTGACTTCAGAAATAGTTCAGCAGTTTTGTTTAAAGTTAAGCATACACTTACCATGGAACTCGGCCATCCCACTTCTAGGTATTGACTCAAGAAAAATGAAAATCTATACCCACGAAAAGGCTTGTACCTGAATGTTCAGTCATTATCCATGTTTTACCCCCTCCCAACTGGAATCAACGCAAATGTCCACCACAAATTCTGATGTACTGTGACACGGATTACCCTTCAGCAATATAAAGTAACTGTGAAGGTAACGGGAATATCTGAACACAGCCCAGATATTTAATAATATAAAAGAATTGCTTTTAATTATTTTGGGTCTTGTGATGAGAAACATAATAAAAAATTTATGGATGGACCAACATGATGTCTGAAATTTCCTTTGAAATGATTCCTAGGGGTAAAGATGTGACAATTTGACCATAAATAAACAACTGTTGAAGCTGAGTGAGAGTATATTGGATTCATTATATATTTCCTCTACTTTCACAAGTGTTTGACATTTGTCGTAATAAAATGTAAAATAATAAAGTTCACTGAATTCTGTATGAAAATAATTATTCTAAAATATTATACGAGAATATTTGTCTCAACGTACCCTCACTAGAATGAACTACTTAATTATTTTTTGCCAGTGTAACTATTAAAAACGGAATTACATTGTTGTATTAATTTGTAATTATTTCATGATTGTATTTACTGTACATATTTATTTTTCATTTATGATTTATCTCTTCATACCAATAATCTTTGATTCTTCTTTATTTTTTGTTTTCTGCATTTACCATCTTCCCAAGTTCTGTTGGAAAAAACCAGTAATATTACTAAGTAATACTTATTGGGTGCTATTAACAAAGGATTTTGTCAAAGAAGTTATACATCAGCTGAAAGCAATAGAGCAATCCTATGGGTTGGCTTCATTGCTATATAAATGCTATCTACATGCTATCTACAAGCTATATGCATGCTCTCTTATACTATCTACACACTATGCACGCACTACATGTTACCCACACAGTATCTACATGCTATATCATGCTATCTACACACTATCTACATGTTATCTCACACTATCTCATGCTATCTACAGGAGCCAAGGATTTCAATTCTGTCCAACTCCAATCAGAAATCTGACCTTTCCATGCTTCTTCTTTAGTACTTTTGCATTTTTCATTTTCTCCACGCTCACTTTAACACCCCAACTTAAGATCTAATTCTTTTCATGGAAAGAAAGCCTTTTCCTCTCACTTTATGCCTCTACTTTTGCCTTCCTCTATGCCTGTTTTTCTACTCATTACAAAGTGTGAGACCACAGTTCAAACGCAGCCCCCTCCATAAAGTTGTGTAGTGGGTGGTTGATATCCTTGATTGTGATGTCATAACCTGGATTTGGTTAGTGAATGTGCCATTAATGGGCCAAATGCCCTTGGACAAATTACCAAACATGTGTCTTTTAATTTTTCTCATCTATGAAATGGGACGATGAAGCCCAAATTACAATGTTTCTTTGAAGGGTAAATTAGATGAGTCGGACAATGTTTTTAGTCCAGTGATTGACACAAAAGCAATTATTAAGTATAGAAATTCTTTTCAAGAAGTGTTAGAAGTATAAATCATCATCATGGAAAAAAAATTCTCTTAATCACATTCTCCTCTCAGCTTCTGTGGCAGGCGGCTTCTAAGACAGCCCCAAATGGCCTTCACCTCCTGTTATCAACAGCCTTATGTAATCTCCTCTCCTTGTGTAACTTGCTTCTAAGCAATAGAACATGGCAATGCTGAGGGGGTGAAAGTAGGCTGATTAAGTTACAAGAAATTGTTATTTTCACCTGCAAGCAGCCTGTCCCCCTCTTTTTGTATTGGCTTTAATGGAGCAAGCTACCTCCACTTGGAGGGTTCTACACGGCAAGAAAACAGAGCAGTCTTCAGCCGACAGCTGAGGCCCTCAGTCCAAGAACCATAAAGGCACTGAATCCTGCTGACAACCAATGAGACTGGAGGGTCATCCCCAGCCCTGGGTGACATTCCGACTGCAGCCTTAGGAGACACCGGGAAGCAGAGGGCCAAGCCAAACTGTCCCTCATTTCTGACACAGAAACTGTGAGATAATAAGCCTGTGTTGTTTAAAGTGAAATTTTAGGATAATTTATTGTGCTGCAATAGATAACTAAACTTCCTTAAATTTTTAGCCTTGTGATAATTAATACCACTTGGCATGTAGTATTTATTTTGTCTGCCTTACAAATCTGTGAATAATTAAAGTATATAATCTATCTATGATTCATTTTTATCTAGGTCAACATTTTTTATTTGTTCTGTTAATATCTGTTTGATGGATGTTTTGATGAATGCGCGAATGGTTGTAACACTGGCTTATTCTACCTCCACCTGAAGTACCTAAACTACCTCCTAGGTCTATTATAGGACTCAATTTCCAGGGCGTTTTCCATTAGCATGATGCTTCACAAGGCATCTGTTATGGAGTCATGCCATGAAAAATGTTTTCTATTTATAGTGATTGAATGCACAGTGAACAAGATGCAGTGATCCAGATGGCATGAGACTTAATGTGAATCAATACACAACTTCTCTCTTTAGTGTGCCTTAAATATTTTTATTCAATAGTAATTGAGTCCTCCTACTATTGCACAAAATCTCCCATACACATAGGGTTTTGGTACATTAAACCTCAATTGTTATAGCACTGCTTAAGGAAAGATCACAAGCTTAGCTATTCAAAATTTGCTTGATGAACATAAGTAATTTTTGATAAAACAATTCCACATATACTTTGAATTGCAGTTTAAAATTTTGACATTCTTGATCCATTTGGTTCAATATCCTGATGGAAAATTATGTTCAGCAATAGCTATAGCAGTTAGCATAACGTGGGCACTCAGCATGGATCTGTTGAATTCAACCAAATTGATTTATCTTCTTTCATAGATTCTTTTTAAATAATATTTCCTCATGACAGAATAAGCCACTTCATTGAAGTATTATATGTTGAAAATTGTCCTAATAATATATAAGAAACATTCCCATATCAACAATAGCTACATGTATAATATTCTATTTTAGTACAGATGTTAAGAAGAAAACATTTCATCAGTAAACTAAAAATATCAATTTTAATGAAATACCTATAAATTAACCAATATAACATACCAAATGGGTAATGTTCTACTGAAAGAATAGAATCACAAATACAAGATTTTTGGCTTATCAATGATCAGAAATTTCACTTCTCTTAATTATTACTGATTGTAAATTTAAATATGTTTCTTATTCATATTTGGTTACACTGGTAGACAACTTTGGCCCGGGAGTCTAGTGTTTTAACAGTTACCATGCTTGCCTTCCTTGCTTCCAGAAGTTTTGAACTGAGGTTTCTCCAAGTTCTCCACATTGCTACGTAGACTGGAATGGAATCCACCTTTAAACTACCTTCTCAGTCACTAAACAAACAACAATATCGGGATGGATCAAATCCATGGAAATGTTGTGCCCCACTCGAGCAAATTTGGCTGTTAAATAACAGGTAGCCCCAAATAAATAGCCCCAAACCAGACCCCCGGCCAGCACAGTTTAATATGTGTCACTATTTAAATCTGTGCTTTCTCTTGACTATTACTCATTACTATTGAAATAATTATTTCAATGGAGTTAGAGATTTCTCCCTTCTTGTTTTTCCCCCTATATTATTTGTGAATGCCATATAGAAAAAAACTTTTTTTGCAGACATGACCAGTTAGGCTCTTTATGGAAAAATTATCTTCCTTTCTCGATGAAGAATTTTCTGTTTCATTTGGACTTTATGGAACGTTTCACTGTAGCCGTGAAGGACTTGGAGATTCCTCACAGAGAACGATGCTGTGTCAGGAGAGCATAGGGTCCTTGTACTGTAAGAAGCTAAAATTTACTAACACTTACATGTTTTGTCAAATAAAATAAAACCTCATAATTCAAAACCTAACAAATTTGCATTTTATTTCTTCCACTATTACAGGCAAATTATGTCTCTGTAATTTTTACCTATGAAACAGTCAGGGTAAACTTGTGAAAAGTATATATGAATACTACCTGATCCAATTTCCTGGAAACCATAGTAAATGTTCTATTAAGACTGGATATGACTAAACTTTATTAGACTTGAACTGTATTCTGGGTAATTGTCCAGTAATAACCTTTTCTAAATTATACCAAGTCTTTACTTTACTTAACAGAGAACACAGGCTCCCCAGCCTCTAATATTACCATCATTCAAGATAATGAGACACACAAACCATTCTGTTACCAATCTCGAGGCAATAAATGTCAAAGTAAAGAAGTATGCAATATTCTTGCCTGAAAGAACAAAGGACAAAAGTAATGATAATACCTCTTTATATTTGCGGTCTATTATATCATGCATAACAAATGACGCCATAATTGAGACAGTGTTATTTTAACAGGTTATAAGGAGACGAGAGGGGGAGGTGAGAGGGTGTTTTTGCTATTGCTGTGAAAGATGCTTCCAGCTTCTTCAGCTAAAGTAGCCATCAGGAGGAGGAGATCATTTTTAGAGTGCGTTTGGTTTTAGTTCTTCTCTGAGTCACGTAAGCTGAAGATTTCAGTGTTTGATTAACCATCCGATTCGATGTATCGGTGGCTTCAAGGTAGCTGGAACATAGGACATAATACACTGTATTTCTGTCCAACTAAAACATCATCGGAATAAATAGGGAGCAGGTAAATAGTTTCTTAACTGGCCACTTCCAACAGTCCAGTGGAAACCAGTGCTGGAAGCGCAAATGTGTGATACGCCAACAAAACCCGGTTTCCAGAGTGGATGTTGACGGTCCAGTGATGTCCTGTCCTGTCCTGCAGCATCTCAGCTCAGTGTCCGCATCTGTGAGACCTTGGGTTTCAGGGCTGCGCAGGGAGAAGCCACTGGGCTACACAGAAGGAGATCATGACTTTTCCCTTGACTAACATATAAACCTCTTTCTAAACATATTTTTCAAGTGAAAAGAGACATGAAGATCCTGTGGTCCACTTAAATTACATAAAATACCAGGATAGCTGGGAAGTTCTGACTAATGTGAAGTTTTTTCACACAGGTTTTTCTCCTTAAACTTACCCTCTCAATTTACCCAGAGACGTGGGGTGATGTGTAGACCCTCTGGAGACAAGGTCTACCTATACTTGGTGGCCATCTGCCCTTTTCATGAAGGCTACAGTAGCGTTCTTTGGTGGTGATGCTGGTCAGCCTGTCTTTAGGTTCCTGACCTCCCTCTGGACAGCACACCATCAACAATTGGGACAATATAATCCTTTAAGTTCAGGATCACATGGACAGGTTGAAATTCTTTCTTAACGTTTTTTCTTTTAGGACCACAAAACTAATTACCTTTACAGTCTGTATCCACAATGAACAGCATCTACAAGTTGTTTTTGATAAGAGTACAATAGAACTTACTTTTCCCCTTCAAAATATGTTCATGTGCTCATAATTTACCTGATAGTGATTAATTCAATTTGTAAATAAATCACTGATTGTAACTGGCAAACTCACTAAGGGAAGAGAAACATTTTCTTTATAGTAATGCAGATGTGGGGTTCACCAGGTACTCTCTGCAGCTGGATTAGCAGGGAGCTCTCGCCTCACAGCTTTGTGAATACGCTATGTTGTCAGGCTGCCCATCCGCCTGCCTTGCTCCAAGCACATCTCTGTGGTAGTTGGGGGGAGATGTTTCTGCACTTCTCTGTGCTTTAATCCCATCTTGTGCATACATGGTGCTTTCTTTAAAAAATCATGAGCGGGAGGCCGGCCCCGTGGCTTAGCGGTTAAGTGTGTGCGCTCCACTACTGGCAGCCCGGGTTCAGATCCCGGGCGCGCACCGATGCACCACTTGTCCGGCCATGCTGAGGCCGTGTCCCACATACAGCAACTAGAAGGATGTGCAACTATGACATACAACTATCTACTGGGGCTTTGGGGGGGGAAAAAAGGGAGGAGGATTGGCAATAGATGTTAGCTCAGAGCTGGTCTTCCTCAGCAAAAAAAGGAGGAGGATTAGCATGGATGTTAGCTCAGGGTTGATCTTCCTCACAAAAAAAAAAAATATATCATGGGCGGTTTCATAGGGTTAGCATGCAAATGAACAATATTCTGAGGAATATGATCTTTTCAGTCTCCATACAGTTGCTATACAAGGAATATTTTTCCTCAGTGAGTCTTGTTTCAGAATTAATGGGGTAATTTTTTTATTTTTCTCTCTTAGAAGGACCAGAATGATCTGCATAGATCAGAAGCTTATAAAGTAAAATACTTGTGAAAATAACACTGCTTTTATATTCCTTTCAGCCAACATTTGACGTCATTTCTTCAGGACTAGCGTATGTTAAGGGTGTCTTTGGAGGCTATAGTTGTGTACTGATGGGATTTGCTACAAAATTCAATATCTTTGCTTTTTCCCTCTTTTACTCCCTTTAGGAAAGATGTTTACTTGGAATAATCTGGAAGAAGTTTTTAGGAGTATTCATCTCCGGCAAGTGCAGTCTGAATTTAAGCAGACGATGTTTCCCTTGACCATCTCCGACTCCTGTGTCGTCATCTAAGGGTCCCTCCAGCAGACTCCCCGTGCACTTACTGTCACCTGAGGACACACTGATGAACTCGCTTAGAGACTGATGACTGAAACACTGCTTAACATTTTTATTAAATTAAATATGCTAAATAATGTTTTAGCAAATTATCTCCCAAAGTATGAAGGTTTTGTAACTCCATCTTCTCAGAAAACCATCTTTGTGGTAGAATTTTGAGCACTAAACTGAAGTCTGTGGAGTATTCTCGGTTGCACATGGGATGACTCCTTCCTCAGGGCCCTAAAATTACAGCACGTGTATGGCCCACTCAGAGTATAATTTGTCTTCTACTGGCTATTTCTCGCTTGACTCTAAGTTCAATAAAGGCAAGAATCTGCACCTTCTGCACATTGTATCTAACAGTTGGCACTCAACAAATATTCTGTATGTATTTCTCTACATAACAAAAATGAAGGAAAGTCTTAGTCATTCCAGGTTAATACGGCTACTATGGCCAGGCAAAGTAGCAAATTCCAGAACAAATAAAATATTTCTGGTTGCAAGGATTTTGTGGTGTTAAATTCAATTTTTAGGTTGTAAAGATGGATCTGAAATACCTTTAAGAAAACAAAGTATTACAGACACACTGGGCTAAACCAAAAATACATGAGCTGACAATTCTTTACAATAAAACTACTAATTTATAATCTCTCTAGTCACAAGGGGCCAAATTCTGCTCTTCCATACTCAGGTAGAATGATCTGTGACAACTATAGGAGTTTAGAAGAGGTTCTGGACGGCAAAATTTAGCCCAGCAAATAGAATTAAAATTAACCACCCATGATGGTGTAGTCCTTATTTGGAAGGAGGAGGTTAGACTGCAGATCCAGACTTCAGAGAGACAGTCAGATGAGAGGGGAATAGACTTGGTGACAAACCACCCACTGAAGATGCTACTTTAAGTGATTTCAAAATTTACATTTAACATTTCTAAAGAAAATAGAATAAGCTATTGCATTTTTCCTACCTGAAACTACCAATTAATCTGGTGCTTGTGTTTTGAATTAGCACAAACCTTCCCCATTCCAACTTCAAAAAAACATTGAAGTCTAAGACAATTTAAAACATATTCTTACCAATGTCTTAAAAACCGTGTCTCTGTTACTTATTACTGTCCTTCCTATTTGGCTCTGGATTTTTGTTGCAAAAGTAGGAAATTAATTGCATTTGAATAGTTGGATTCATTTTGTAATTTTCATGGCATACCTAATATTGCATTTGCTTCAGGCCATTTTAAAAAAAAGATTTGTAAAACAAGCACCATCTTTCATTTATTCCCTCAAAATATACAATGCATGTTTCAAAAAAATGAGCAATTTGTTGGGAAAACTAACACGTGTGTTGTTTCTAAACCAGAAACACTCAGAACAGCTGACTATTTATTTGTTACTGTGTAGCTGAGTAACAACAGCTGTAATTTATGCAACACTTACCTGGTGTTGGCAATTACTGTACACACACCTGGACACGGGAACTGTTTTCCCTCTTTTACAGATGAGGAAATCGAAGCTTGAAGACATTTTCTAACAAATCGCTCTTGAAATAAACCCCAGTTTTGTGTAGTCAACCCCTTCCACGTGAGCCTGACACACTGCCTCAAACCATCCACCACAGCTTTGCTCTCAGTCCTGGGGTGCGTGTCATGGAGCAGGAGACAGCTCAGTGGCTCTGGGGACAAAACCTGAGGGAGAGATGTCCTGACAAAGTACCCCAGATGGCTGTAAGTAGGCTTTAGAATAGAATATGTGAATCTACTCAGAGGAAGAAGACATTTGCTTTTTTTCGCTCTCTTTGTTTGTTAGAAGGTGGATCTAGGCTGGTTTTTCTTGAAGTTAAAAGCCACTGAGCACTTTCCAAGCAGTAAATGCAAGAAATAATATCTTTAACAATAGCAACTTTTTAAAAGGTTGAGAACACATATTTGCCTAATAAAGAGCAAATAAAATATAGGTTTCTTCTGAATGTTATGCAGGAGAGTGCTGACATCAACTCACCATGTATTATTTCAAATTTTGAGAGCTGAGGATCTCTTTGCAAAAATGAAATTGCATGTATTAAGACCAATATATGTGTATGAGGAGGAGGGAGAATCCCCCCCTTCCCTCTGGTTCTTATGGCTGGTCAAATAATTAAAAAGATAGGTTAGCAGGAGAAGATAAAACAAAGTTTAAAAGCATGTATACATGGGAGAAACCCAGGAAAACCGAGCAACTCACCACAATGGCCAAAGTCACCATCTTAAATACCATCTTCAGCTAAAGACAAGGGAGGGTGTTGGGGGGGGGGGTTTGGGACTTCAGAGGGGAGGAAGACAATTCACAGGGAGAAGGAAAAGCAAACGTTTGTTAGACAACTGTTTACTGGGCCACCTATAGAGAATGTGCCCAGAGACAGAATTTAGATAGGATGGGCTTGCTGGTGCCTTTCTTATCACACTTATGTTACATTATACTATAGTTATCTTGTGGTATTAGCTCCTTCCTGGGATAGGCCTTCCATATTAAATTCTTTTAGGCAATTTGCGGGAAGGCCAAATGTTCTTCCTGAGTCTTCTGAGCCTTTATTGTCTGCAGCTCGAAATAATCTGCATACCAGAGTGGTACACCTTGGAGCAGCCTGCCCTGAACCCCATCATACGCAACAAATATAAGCAGAGTTTTGTCTGAGTGGTGGGAGAGGGGTTCTGGAGCTCCCTTCACCTTCTTTCCAGGTGACGGGGGGACGGCAGTGTCTGCAGAATCACCGGTGCTTCACTTCAGAACCATCTAAGAATCCCTGAGCCAGAGTATCAAAATGTAAATTTGCAATATCCTAAGGGTACGTCAGTTACATTTTAATTTTCTCTATCAGAAAAAAAAATAAAAATGACTAAGACAGCCAAGCAAAACTTCCATGCTCCATTCAAATCAATGAAGGCCAAGTCTTTATCAGGAAGATTATGCTGAATAATTGGTGGTGGATTATGGTCAATAGTTCCAATAATGTGAAACTCAAATGGAATCTCAATCCTGGGAGAAGAGGGACTCCAAAAGGAGGTTTGGAAAGACAGGACGCATCTCTGGGACAAGACGGTGGACTCTACAGGAAAATAAGGACCCTGAATGCAAAGAAATAGACGCTCCATGACCATTCTCTGATGCCATCAAGCTTCTTTTCTTGGAGGTATCTCCTCGTTAGGGTTTCCTTAGCTGCCATACAACTTTTCTTTCTTCTTTAAGATATTCAGCAAAGTTGGTTTATTTGGTACCTCAAGGAGAAATGCTTGGGTGATTGTATTAGTCTCCTGTGCCCATTGTAACAAACTACCACAAATTTAGCAGCTAAAAAATATACAAATTTAGGGGGCCAGCCCAGTGACATAGTGGTTAAGTTCACACACTCCACTTTGAGGGCCTGGGCTTCACAGGTTCAGATCCTGGGTGCAGACCTACACATCGCTCATCAAGCCGTGCTGTGGTGGCCTCCTACATATAAAGGAGAGGAAGATGGGAACAGATGTTAGCCTAGGGTCAATCTTCCTCAGCAAAAAAAAAAAAAAAAAAAACCACAAATTTATTTTTGTACAGTTCTGGAGGCCAGAAATTCAAAATCAGTTTCACTGGGCGAACATCAGTGTTGATGGGGCTGCTCCTTCTGGAGCCTCAGGGAGAAGCTTGTTTCCTTGCCTTTTATGGCTTCAGGTGGCCACCTACGTTCCTCCTCTCCTGACTTCTTCCTTGCTCAACTCTAACCTTGTACTTCCACCATCACGTCTCCTGCTTCTCCACTGTGGCCCAATCTCCCTCTGTCCCCCTCTTAGAGGCCACTTGTGGTGACATTCAGGGCCCACCCAGATAGTCTGGGGTAATACGTCCACCTCAAGATCCTTGACTAACCACATCTGCAAAGCCCCTTTGCCACACAAGGCAATGCTCACAGATTCTGAGGATTAGGACCTGGACATCTTTGGGAACTGTTATACAGCTTATCACATTGATTTTACTGAAGATTGTGCATGTGTTTGTGTGCTAATTAAACCAATTTTCATGGAAGATAGCATAAAAGTATTGTGGTTATTCAGGTCATCAAGATAAACTAATACCCCAAATTTCTACTCCTGTTTAGTCAGATATTTCAAGTAATATTTTTTAAACTAAATTCTCCAGAATGTTCCAGACTTCACCAAGGGGGGACTCTCTCACTCTGAAGGAGACGTGACTGCTCACATGATGTCTGGAACAGAGTTGAAATTACGTGGCTGGAGTTTTATGTCCTGCCTTCCTCACATCCCTCACGGTTGGCTGTTTGCTGAACTGGCACCATTCCTGGGATCAACGCTGTCCTTCCCTTTCCTCCTCACCGTAAGTGCTATCTGAGGAACCGCCTTTCCTACTGACAACTACAACTCTTCATAGGAAACAATGAAAAAGCAAACGGTGAGTGTGTGTGTGTGTTACACGCAACATCAAATGTAAATATTTGGTTCTATTTTTGACAAGGACATGGGTAATTCAAATTATAACAGATTCTGTTGTGTTAAAATTAGCAGGGGAAAAATTACCAGGGAGAATGAAGATAAAAGACACTTGCAGCTACAAATATTTTAAAAAAACAACAACTGGATGTGCTTAAGTGATAACACTTTTTCCTTCTCCAGTAACTGGAGGCCTAGGAGAAGGGCCCCTCTGGAACCTTCTACTTAGCCCATAGCTCTCTCTCCTGTAGGTCCTTAGGGCTGGGCTGGACAAGGATGCCTGCAGGATTTCTAGGTTTCACATCTCGTCCTACGGCACCAGAAGCAGAGTGGGGTGCTTCCCCTGGTTTCTCAGAAAAGAAAGTAAGAAATTTCCCAGGGACAGCCACCGAGCATCTCATCCGTCTAATTGCGTCACATACCTAAGCTTTAAGGACAGTTAACAATGGGCGTGGTGTGGTCCTGCCATGCAGGCTGACTGGGGGAGCTTGCAGCTAAGGCTCTGCTGCCTGAGCAAGGCTGGGCAGTGGTAGACATCTGAGAAAAATAGGGCACCTATTATTAGTGAGAAGAAGTGAAGCGGAAATAAACACTACACAGTTAAACAAAAATATCCACTACGAGAGCCCTGCAAACCGGAGTTATTCCAATGAAGACACTTGTCAGAAAGCTCGGTTAGAAAAAAGAAAGGTAAACCTTTGATTTAATAGTCCTGTTGTATTAGTCAAGAGTCAGAAAAAATTTGTAAGAGATTGTTATAATGGTTTTTAAAATCTTGAGGGAAATTCTCTTTTATTCAGTTTTGGAAGAGGACACAACTTGACTGCCATGGAATGGTGAAATTCACTAACCTAACACAATTACCTACATTTTTGAGCTGAAATATCTCTGTCTTCATCTAAATTACCCCCAAAATCTCATCAGATTTTCTTTAAGGAGACACTACATTTTGGCACCCACAATACCCTGCCACAGTGTCTGCATTCCCCAGAGTTCTAGTCTTGACCTGATCTCGAATTGCATGTTTTTCTTGGGGGAATTGCCTCCACTCTACCAGCATTTGTGTGTTGAATTGCCCGACTGTCATCTCCAGCTTCACTCTTTTACCTGACTTCAAACACCTCTCAAACCCCTGCTGGAACATTCCACCTGCCTGTGGTGTGGGCACGTCCAGCTCAAAGCGGCCGCGTTGGAACACATCATCCCGTCTCCACCCGCTCTGATGTGTTGTGTGTCTCGGTGTGACCGTCCTCCACCCAGGCATGAAACCATGCGCTGAGTCTTGACTGCGCCCCTCCCCCAACACGTCCCCAGCCAGTCTTAATGTCCTGGGTCATCTGTCCTCTATGTCACTCTACTCTCTCCATCATTTTCTATCCATGCCACCACCCCTTGGTTTATTTCCTCCTCCATTCTTCTTGGATTTCTACAAAAAACCCCTAACTGGTGTCTCCTTCCTCGTGCCCCTTCCTCAAATCCCTTCTCCATGTGGCTTTCACAGTGAGTCTCTCACGCTTCAGGTCGGCCTGTGTCTTTCCCTGTCTGATCTGCAAAGACCCCTCTCCCCTGCGGAACAAAGGGCCAGCAAGTTGACACGGTTTCCAGGGCTCCGGCTCACTCCTCCACCCCGTCCTCACTGGTCTCTTCACATCGCCTGCTCCACGCCTGTGAACCCTCCCCCCGGGAAGCCTCTTCCCTCCAGGCACCTGCTCTGCTGGCCCGCGTTCACCCTGGATGGCGCAATCCAACACCGTG
The DNA here is from genome assembly GCF_020826845.1 of Diceros bicornis minor. Lineage (NCBI taxonomy): Eukaryota > Metazoa > Chordata > Mammalia > Perissodactyla > Rhinocerotidae > Diceros > Diceros bicornis. The sequence goes on along the minus strand of NC_080754.1, from coordinate 733,968 downwards.
TCCCAGAGGATGGCTTTCTCATTGACTCCCTGGCCCTGGGCTGGAGCAGTATCCTTTTTCTTTCTCCTTTGACTTCCCATACAAACAAATGTGTTGTTCCTATAGAGATAAACCTGTTGATTTGTCCTTCTAGACTAGACTCTGAAACCTTTGAGGAAGGAGACAATGGCATTGAATTTTTTCATCCACCCAGTTCTTAGTGCAGTACCTGTGCATATAATTATTTGATAAGCAGATGAGTGTAGAATGGAAGAATGCTTTCATGAATGAATAGTAAGAGCAGAAGTGATAATATGTATCATTTTAAAGGCTTAGATTGACTGTATTTATAGACTGAAAATATCAAAATGAGTCCCACAACTCTAATTAAGATTACATCTATAACTATAATATGTTTTATGAACCCTCCTTTCTAAAGTGATTCAGCACAGCAGAGTGTTTGGGGTTTTGTTTTTTGTGGTGCCAATAATGCAAAGGCAGTAATGTACCTTTTGTGGTATATGAGCCCTTCCCTTTAAGTTAGTTTTCAGAAAAATGAAATAAATTCTACATTTTATTTCAACTGTGTCTCATTCTCCAATTTAATGTAGGGATTAAATAGTCTGTCTTTCAAGCAACGTTCTTTTCATTCAAAACCTTGCTTTTCCACCTACAAATGATGTATTCTTGGCAAGTTACTTAACTTTTATTTATATTAATTTCCTGAGCTACAAATAGGAATGTTAATAAACCTCCGACAAAGAGTAGTTAAAAAGGTTGAAGATTATTTAAGCCAAAGTGTCTTACTAGGCCAAATAGCATTCAGAACAGTGCCTGATATCTTAAAATCAATCAATAAATGTAAACTACTATTATTATTATTTTCATTACTATGATATGGATTCAATGGATTTGATGATTCAAAAATATTTATTATTCACCTAAAGTACTGTACTGTGTTAGATTAAGTGATGTCTCATGGATCATGAGGGCCTGAAACTGCAAACTCTGGGTCTAAGTTCTTATCATTTATTGTTTTTTTTTGTGAGGAAGATCAGCCCTGAGCTTACATCCATGCTAATCCTCCTCTTTTTGCTGAGGAAGACCGGCTCTGAGCTAACATCTATTGCCAATCCTTCTCCTTTTTTTTTTCTTCCCCAAAGCCCCAGTAGATAGTTGTATGTCATAGTTGCACATCCTTCTAGTTGCTGTGTGTGGGACGCGGCCTCAGCATGGCTGGAGAAGCAGTGCGTCGGTGCACACCTGGGATCCGAACCCTGGGCCGCCAGTAGCAGAGCGCGCGCACTTAACAGCTAAGCCAGCCGGCCGGCCCTCATTTATTGTTAATTACTATCTTGGTTTTCTCTTCTTTTTAGTCTCTCAGCTGTCATTTCTTGCTATTGTCAGTATCCTAAATTCTGACATCATTTCCTGTCAATGAGTGTGTTTAAGCACAAACAGTTAAACAATATTGTTTGAGAGGATGGCTACTGGACCAAAGAAGGGCAGCAGGGCAGAATTGGCTGGTCCAGGTGTCCTACACAGTTTGTTGAATGGCTATTTCCTTCAACTAGTTCAAGAAAGAGTCTGATGAGATTTGATGCAGAGACCACAGTAAAATAAAAAAGGCTTTAGGAAATGTGAATTTAAATCCATGCTGTCCTTTAATTTATTATCTATACACATTATATATTAAATTACATACACTTACGCTGATGTATATGTCTACATGTGTGTGTGTTTATCATTAATGTATTATACTTCTGTCTTCGTTACCCAGTTTTAACAAATCGATGTAGAAACTTTTAGAAGAAAATGGAGTCCACTTCCATTTCCTCAAGTTCTGATTTTCTCAAGAGTTGATCTAGCTGTTTCTGGAAATTATGTTCATTCACCTGTGTTTTCTGTTCTTCCCCGAACTGGAGAGCATGTCAAGGCAGCAGCTGTGTGGTGTCTGGGTCAAGTGAAACGGAAGTCCTGTTGGTAAAGGCTTTTTTGGTACAGGACAGTGGAATTCATGATTAATCCTACCTTGAAATCTTAACTAGCACTGTGGCCGTCTGGATCATCCTTAAGTTGGGCATCAACACAAATTCAACAGGTAAAATGCTAAAGAACATTTGAAATATTTCTTTTTTTTTTGATATCAGAAATCACCAACTAGATAGTTTAATATATTTTCTTTTAAATTAATTTTGAAAGAAATGTCTGTGCCTACTATCATTATAAAAACAAAGAGAAGAAAACTAATATTTTCTGGTAATGTCAATTTTTTTTTAACAGATTAATTCTCGTTTTATTACTCCACTTAATGAGATCTGCGATATTTGGGACATTACAATCAGAGTTTACCTTATTCCATGGAAATTTGAGAGCTGCCACCTTTTGAGACAGGCTTAGGGAAGTAAGCGTCTCTCCACAAGTTATGGTCTTTGTTCTTTTTCTTTCTTTATCTCTTCCTAAAGCTTAATTTGTGGTTATACATTTCTATGATGCAGCAAATCAATAAATGCAGGAGGAAATACACTTAATGATGATATTTTCTTGGCCTACAAGAAGTCAGCCACCTTCTTTTATGGATGTTTTTTCACTGTGTTAGCTCATTCTTCTGGTGGGGAGTCAGTGTAATCAATAAGTGTGTATAGGCTGGAATTATGTCCTGTGTGTGCGTACATTCCTCCCAGGTGGCTATGCACAGCCTCCAAAAGCTTGTAACATATTTCTAAATAGCCTCTTAATCATTTTCTAGGGCTATACACCTAAAAACAATACAACTCAAATAAGGATTTTTTATTTTTTCCCATATCATTCCCTAAATCTAAATGCTTGAGATGTGCAATTTTTGATTTGCATATTATCACAAAGTTTTGTATTTTGTTTATCTATAATGGGAAATACATGTGAGAAGGAGATTTTAAAGGAGGTGAGTTTTAAAGGAAGTGGCTAAATTATTTTGACACATTGGGATGGCATTGGTGGCCACTTCACAAATTTGAACCATAGTGGACACTGGACGAAGAGGATGGAGACAGAGTAATATTTAGGTAATGAAAAATAATGCAGAAAATGGAAGACCTTTTAGATTATAAACATGAATCAAGGCAGTTCATCACACTTAAGTAATAAATTTGTGTTACAGAAATCCATAAGATTAAAAGAAATGAAAAATGTTTACTAAACAACGTAACCTTGGTAAACATGCAAAACGTTCAGTGCCATATAAATAAATATAAACTCTCTGAATGAAGTAACTTATTATTTTGACTTATCTTTTAATACACATTAAGTATTTAATTTAAATTTAAATCCAAATGAAAATGTGAATGAAAACATATAGTATTCTTTCATATTCAAATTCGTTTTATCATTGTGCCATTATTAACCTCTTGTCTCTCAGTTCCACATCTGCTCCACCATTTTTTTGTTTTTTGCTTTCTGGTGCTGAAGCTGAGAACTCTGTGAACGCCCACGCCCCTCTGCCAGGGGGCCGTGTGTCACCATCTACCAATAAAGGGCACCAGGACAGACTGTAGGGCAGGGGCGGGGGAGGAGGCTTCTGTGCTTCTGCTTGCTGGCTGTAGGTGCCACTTCACCAGAGCCTGGCAGATCCCTCAGCTCCAGCTCCTTTGGGCACCGTCAGAACCAGCCTCCTTGGGCCACAGATGTGGGGGGACCGGGTCAGAGTCCAGTAATCAGCGAGAACCCCAGCTACTGTGCTCCGAGGCCTGTGGGTGGACGCTGCTTTCTGTAGCTAATAATTCTGGGTCTAATAAAACCCAGAACGTAAGAGAAGAGGCTCTTTGCTCTTTCAATTTCCACGCTGTGTAAACGTTTCCCTATATTAAATTCCTCTATTTGTGTATCTGGTGTGATTTCTGTTCTCCTGACTAGACACTGTGTGATATAAGAATCATGATTTTATGGTCTGACTCACCTATATTCTCTACGTTTACTTTTATTCATTTCACTTATTTATTATATACAAGATAATCAGAATTGGATTAAACATAATCCTTGGCTTTTTATATATTCTCATCATTGGCCCATTCATAGTTTATCTTTATTAAATTGATTTTTTAATTTAATTATTTTCAACAATGTAATTAGCACTTATAGCTCACCACCCCAATAAAAGGCAGTCCAATGCAGTGGGTAAGTGGTTGGTATTTTCAATGAATGGTGCACATCCATTCATGTGTGGGAAAAATATATCTTGAGTCCTACCTCATACCATACACAATTGCAGACATAAGTCTAAGGTGAAAGGAAATATTTCAAAGAAATCATAGCAAGTTATCATGTGACTTTGCAGGAGAAAAATATTTCCTCAAGAAGAGAGATATATCGATAACATAAAAGAAAATTTTGCAAATTGGGATATAGTAAAAATAGGATATTTGGTTGCTAAAAACACCATTAAAAGTGTGAACAGGCAACAGTAGAGTGGAAGAAGTTATTTGCAATACTCACATGTGACCAAAGATTCGTATCCAGATACAGAAAAACAGATGGACAAGAAAAAGACAAAAACCCACTAGAAAAATGGCAGAAGACTTGCACATGCATTTCACTAAAATGTATTGAATGAACAATAAATGGACGTAAAGAAGTTGAGACTCACTAGTGAGAAGGAGAATGTAGATTTAAACCACAGGTGAAACCCATTAGACACCTGTGAGAGTGGCTAAAATGCAAGAAGTACCATGGAAAATAACAAATGTTGGCACAGATATGGAGTATGATGGTGATGATCGTGTGAATTGCACAGTCTTAGAAAACTATTCGACAGGATCTACTCAAGCTGAATATCTGCAGAGCTGTGACCCAGCAATTGCCTCCTGAATCACCTTCACCACACACGCGTACACGTGTTCACCAACAACAGCTCTAGCGTCGTTTGTAATAGCCTCAAATTGGAAAGTATGTAAAGGCCTTCACAGTAGAACGGACGAATAATTTTGATATGTTCTCACAGAGAACTATACAGCAACAAGTATTAGCCCTTTATAACTATACCTCGAAAATATGGATTCATCTCACAAACCTAAGGCTCAGAAAGAAACCAGACAGCAGAGTACATACTATCTGGTTTCAGTTACATAAATTTCTGGAACTAATCTATGGTGTTCGCAGTCAGGAGAGTGGTTACCCTGGATGGGAGTGGGAGACACGACTGAGAGGAAGCAGAGGGTGTTTCTAGTTCACGACCAACTTTCTCCTTCTGAATCTGAGTGTTGGTCACCAGGCGTGTCTAGTTTGTAAAAGCTCACTGAGCTGTACATTTGTGAAGAGTATACTTTCCTGTAAATACTTTATACTTCAACACAAAGTTGAGGGAAGTAAAGAAAGCCAGGGCCTGGACGATCCTGCCTCTAACCACACGTGCTCGCCGACCTGTTCTCCTGCCCCTGCCATGTGAGGGACTGGTCCTCCAGGACCCCAGGCCCTGCTCTTTTCATGGAGTTTGTTTGCATTTGTATGTATACCTAAGGAGTAGTTTTAGGAATACATAGAATTATTAGTTGTTTTTAACTTTATAAAAGAATTCTATGCTGTGTGTCATGGCTGTTGAGAATCACTTTTTTCCCCACGTGATATTACAGTGTTAAGATTTGGGTTCGAGGGCCGGCCCCGTGGCTTGGTGGTTAAGTGCGCACGCTCCGATGCTGGTGGCCCGGGTTCGGATCCCGGGCGCGCACCGAGGCACCACTTCTCTGTCCATCCTGAGGCCGAGTCCCACATACAGCAACTGGAAGGATGTGCAGCTATGACATACAACTATCTACTGGGGCTTTGAGGGGAAAAAATAAATAAATAAAATCTTTAAAAAAAAAAAAAGATTTGGGTTCGAGTTCTAAAATCGACACTATACAGTGTGTCCATGTGTATGCCTAAATATTTGGATTATTTCTGAGTTAAGAATCTAATTTCTAATGAGTATTGTTCAACGACATTATTAGAAAACTGGCTTTTCATCTAGGAATGTGATGTACTTTCTGTGTAGCTTCTGTTCAAATGTAGCTACATATCAATATTAACTACAAGAAATAAAGTGGTTTTTGAGTAAAACAAGCTATAGTCAGTTTCTCATTTTTACCGGCATTACTTCTGCATCATACACACTGATATACACAAACAGATAAACATCATTTTCTAGGCCGTAGTACTCAGATTTTATTGATTATAATCACTAGATCCACACTGAGGCATGTAATTTGACTTATGGTTTATATGATTTCAAGCAATAACAAACATGTTGAATTGGGTTTTAGTGTGCATAAAAATTGAAACCGGTTTCTCAGTTAATTATAGGAAACAATAGAGCTGTGCGTTACTTCTCTGAGCACATAGGTATGCCTTCTGAGCATAATTTCTGAACAAGGGCACCATTCCTGTTATTACCTTTTTAGTCCCATGAGGATAATAATGGAATATAAACATCATTAAAATGAAATATCTCTATTTCTTAGGAAAGAAAAGGAAGAGTTAGCCTAAGTAGTGAAATGCAAACTTCATGGGTGGGAAAATGATATATTTTAATTTGCCTTTGACATGATGCTTCCTGAACAAGGCCTTAGATTCTTATAAAAGTTCCTTATTCCTAGGGGTAACATTTTCAAGGCTGGCTGGAGATGGAAATATTTTCTTGTGTTGGGAAATAGTGCTCCTTGGAAGATTTTTTACACCTGCGGAAGATGAAACATATTTACCCCTGTGGGAGTTGGTCTGAAATATCATAATTCATGAAAAATGCCTGAATGGAATATAGTTTATTTCACAGATCTTCGTTTTTATACTGAATTCAAAGTGGAGGAAAGCTCTTCATAATTAAACACACATCTGCCTTCATTTTGTCAATATAACCTTTCTATTTCCAAGTGAACAAAAGACCTAAAATTGGTGTAAGAGAAAGTGTTTTAATCTTTTCTTGAATTTGTTCAAACCTGTATCAGGAAGTGGGCAAGACTCCTACTTATGTGTACTCTTTTATTAAATCCCTATTAAGCCCTTCCTAAAACTTGTATCAGTTTACTTAAAAGAATGAAGATAAGAAATTTCACTAGGTTTACTAGAGCTTTTCCTAAGCAGATATTTCCTTCCTCTGTCTTTGTGTCCTGTTGATAATTAGTTCTTTTTTTTTTTTTTTGGTGAGGAAGATTGGCCCTGAGCTAACATGCATGCCCATCTTCCTCTACTTTATATGGGGAGGCCACCAAAGCATGGCTTGACAAGTGGTGTGTATGTCTGCACCCGGGATCCGAACCCATGAACCCCGGGCCACCGAAGCAGAGCATGCGAACTTAACCACTACACCACCAGGCAGCCCTGATAATTAGTTCTTTTAACAAGGAGGAAAACTATTAAAATATGTTTCTTTGGATCATGGTTCAATTTTAAGAAATATACAGAGAAAATTATTCTAATATATGTGATTTGAAGTGTAGCCGGTGATCTGATTTCTAACATACTCGGGTTTTGCAAGAGTCTTCGTTTTTTTCATTGGAGTCACATCTTTAACTTACTGCCCTGTGTTTAGAATGATGATAATATGTGGTATAATAATGCATTAATAACCATTTTATATATCATGTTAGCATGTGGTCAACTTCCATAACAGTCTGTTCTGACTGTTGGACGGCAGCTCTGGAGACGACTTGATGTGGGTCTTGGAAGGAAACCATTCAGACGCTGAGGTGACAGGAAGGATCCGGTCGTCAGATCAGACTGAGGAGAAGTAGTGATCTCACCCAGTCTCAATGTTAGTGATCCTCCAGCGACATGAAAGATCAGAGGGCACGGAAGAGGCAGGGAGAGGAGCGGGGCCACCAGTTCAGTCGGTCCTTCCTGCCTTGTAGGAGTGCACTTGGCTCAGATTAACATAAGAAAACCCTAAGAGATTACGTGTCTATCTTGTTTACGAAGAAGGGACTCATTTCAGCAGAAAATATCTTTATTTTATACTCAAATAGCTCCATAGCTTATGTGACTTTTTCAGGAAAGCCATGCTCCATAAAATCATAGCTTCTAGGTTTGTTTAAAATAAGCAATCCTAGACAGACCAGGTACTTCCTGCTGAAAGGATTACACACCTGAGGGCTCCCTGGCTGACAAGTACCACTAGCTGGTTTTCAGGGTCATCTGTCTTTAGAAGGTTCCAAGAGGGGTGAGTGAAGGGTCTCTCTCCTTCTCTGCTGGAGCATCTGCCCTTGTGAGAGGAGAGAATGGACTGAATGGCCATCCCTCATCATTTTCTCCAAATGTATCAGGTGGGGAACAGAACCAGTTGACTTGATGGGAGCTGGTAGTGAGAAGAGAAATAGTTTGCCCAGGAGGTAAAACACCAAAATGAGGGATAAGGGTTTGGGAAAGAGAAAGGAAATCTCTTAGAAGAGTTTTTTCCCATTTCACGAATCTGTCTATATCCACCCCAATATCTGCATAAAAACTGTCACCTCCCTGTGAAGAGCTTTTTCAGGGTCACGTTTTGATCTCATTGTAGAAATTGTTCTAATTCGCTGTGCTGTTTTCTTGATGAATATTACATAGGATTTCAAATCCTACACCAGGATACTAAAAAAATAAATGAAATGCTGTGCAAAATGGATAAATTTTATTATATTTTGCCAGGTTAACAGCCACTGAAATAATTGGTAACATTCTGCTATCACTCCCTTGAGAGATGATATATGTTGATTTTAATTCTTTTAAAAAATAACACAAAATAATTAAACACAAAAATGATACAGTTGTGAAATACAAATCATACCTAAGATCATTAGGTTAACACACCTTATGTGGGTGGGTGTGCACCTGGTCTTTAAAATCTTGTCACAGTGCAATCAAAGCATTCGTGTGCATCACAGGACTCAGAACAAAATGATGGTGTGAGAGAGAAAACACAGCCAGTTTTCATAAGATTGGTCTATATACACAAATCATCTAAATAATTTTTCACCATGCCCCAAATGCTTGTTTGAGTAGCAGCCAAATATAAACCATCTCCGCCCTTTTCCAACAACACATCAGAGCACCTTACTAAATGCCGAAGAATTGAGGAAACTTCTACTGGAGATTTTCTGAAAATCAGGAACCACTTGAAATACTTTTTGCTTGTCCCTGGTCCAGAGCATAATAGTGTATGTTTTCTGTATTCAATAAATGATCGTGAAGTTCGTGAATGTCTGACCACTCCTCATTGAGAGTTCCATGATCCTCTATTTGTGGTAGGTGTTATGCTGGATTTCATTGTGAAAAAACTGAAGAATCTGTAAACGTGTAAGTACAGGTGGGATGGTGTCTTGGACCTTCCGTCCGTGGTGGGCACTTGATTCCGCATACAGATCTGATGCTTTTACAGAAAGTGTTTCTAAATCTTTCCTTCTCATGATGCTCTGTCAGATTTCACCTGGGGTTTCCCGTGAACTGGGTAGCTGTTCAAAAATCAGATCTTTTATTTGCAACCCAGGAAAAACCTATAATTCATTCTCAGATACCAAATGCTGAAACACAAGGTCACCAAGCAAGACGGGAGCTCAACGTTTTGTGAAAGGATGTGGAAAATAATGACAGAGATGAAATATGCATCTCAGACCTAAAATGCCACCATTCCTTCTGGATGGAAGTAAGCAGAGGCAACACCCGTGTAATTACCTTAATCCTATTTTATGGGCAAGACCATTGGATAATACTCTGCTTAAGTAGTCAAAGACTCCTCAATAATTGACATTGATTAATAATAATGGTGAAGAAGGGAATAATGAAAGCATAATTAATTCACATCAAAAGAGACATGTAGAGTTAATAATAAATTTATAATGGTAATAAGACAGAAATTCTTATGAAGTCCTTCTTCTCAGGTTAAAAATAAATAAATGCTACTAAAAATGAATATCACTGTTCTTATAATCCCCACTCTCATCACTGGCAGATTCAACTCCACTGTAAGTAGTATTTGGTGCCCTTATCTTCAGTCAGAAATAGACTCAGTGGTGGAAACTTTCGGGCAGACGGTTTGTTAGGGGACTCTTGAGAGACACACCAGTGAGGGAGTGAGGAGAGCAGGACGGGTGCAGGGAGAAGGTGAACTGAGAACTGTTCACAACAGCATATGAACATGAACAGCTTTGACACCAGAACATGGCTTCTGAGTTGCCCCCCACCCCCTCCGAGGCAAGGGCCCTGGTGTTTGTGCCTCATGTTGACCAGGTTTCAGAAGCAAATTCCCTGAGGTGGGTCTTAACCGTGGCTGAGACAGCTCTCCTAAGCCAAGAGTAATTTCGGGGAGAGACTCAGTGGTGAGCTGTCTGCAGGCAGCACTGGGAGCAGTTGGAAAACCAATGCCTTCACCCTGAAAGTGGGGGAGGGTCCAGGACCCGTGACCTTCACTCCACCCTTTCCTGAAATAAATAACATAACAAAAACCCCTCAGAAAACCCCTGCTACTTAGAACCAGGGATTCTGTTTCACAGCAGCTATTCAGACGAAACTGACTTATCAGGGAAACGTATAGTGTAGTCACACGGCAGAGTCTTCCGGAGCATTGCAAACACATTTCCTTATTACTATTTCTCATGTTGATTTTAGGTTGCAACTTAAGATCAGAGGAAATGGAGTATTTACCTAGTGTCATGGTTAATGTCATGCATTAACTTGGAGGATGTGTCCGGTTAGATTAACATTTAAATCAGTGAACTTTGGTTAAAGCAGATTGCCCTCCACAATGAGGGTGGACCTCATCTAATCAATTGAAGACCTTAATAGAACAAAGACCAGCCTCCCTGAACAAGAGCGAATCCTCCAGCAGACTTGCTGTGGACCAGAACTGAACCATCACCTCTCCTGGGTCTCCAGGCTGCCAACGCACCCTGCGGATTTGGACTCACCTGCCTCCATAATGGCATGAGCCAATTTCGTATAATAAATTTACTTGTATATACACATATACACATCCTGTTGGTTCTGGTTCTCTGGAGAAGCCTGATTAATACATCTAGTTTAAAATCAAGCTATTAATCTATTGAAAGACATTAGGAAGTTATAAATTTTCACATAATTATCTTTCATCTCATTTTGGTCTCATTTTTGCACTAATATTACATTCCAAACAGATATTCCTGTATGACTAAATTAGGATATAGTACAAGGATAGTCTAACCTTCTTCTATTTGTCATGGGAGTGCTCCTCAATAAAATTATATCAAAAATGCATGCCTTGGGCCAGCCCCATGGCTTAGCGGTTAAGTGCGTGCTCTCTGCTACTGGCGGCCAGGTTCGGATCCCAGGCGCTCACCGATGCACCGCTTCTCCAGCCATACTGAGGCGGAATCCCACATAAAGCAACTAGAAGGATGTGCAACTATGACATACAACTATCTACTGGGGCTTTGGGGAGAAAAAAGGAGGAGGATTGGCAATAGATGTTAGCTCAGAGCTGGTCTTCCTCAGCAAAAAGAGGAGGATTAGCACGGATGTTAGCTCAGGGCTGATCTTCCTCACACACACAAAAAAAAAAAGCATGTCTGACTAGAGTCAAATAAAAAAGGACAATGTCAGACAGGGATTTAAAAGTATCTCAAATATTAGTTTAATCCTTCTAGTTTATCGTCTTTCTCAAAGGCTGGAGTACAAGTCTGTTAGTGAAATTATAAAGCTGTTAATTAGATTGAAAAAATACATTTTTAATGTGTATCGCGGTGTTCCCATATAATCTTACTAGTTCATTTCCGTAAACGTTTATCACACATCTATTATTTTCCAGGTTCTGTCCTAAGGGCTTAAAGTACATTAGATATAAAATTACATGATGTAAAATTTATATCCTTGACATCGTGGAGCTTATGTTGGAGTGAACTCTAGTAAGAAAATGGCTACATTTTCAGTTTTATTATTAGTCTAACTGTAAACTAAATTTGTTTAACTTCATCATTAATCTCATTGTAAGTTAAACCTGAGATTGAATCTGATTAACTAATAGGGAGCCAGGACACGGTCTCCAATGGTAGCCTTTGAAGGCTAGTAGCAATAAATAAATAATTTAAAAAGTGAAACATCCCTTTGCCTTATAAGTAGAACCAATATGTCAGCACAGTGTATCAGGAGCTCTGCAAATTCAAAGTGGTCAGAAACTCTGAGAGTTTTCATGTTTAAAAGCCCTCAAAGTGATTCTGATGCATGATAAGTTCAAAAAACACTGACTTGTACAACCGTTAAAAAAATAAAACAATGAGTTATCTAAGAAGTGATTGCTGAAGATAAAATGGAAGTAAAAGAAACAGTCAGTTAATCCAAAAGAAGGCAGGGAAGGATTTTAAAAAGGAGCATGAAAAGCTGGGACGAATACAAACACATAGTAAGATGAGAGATTTAAACCCTATCGTATAGAAAATGAATTCAAAGTAGATTATCTACACACTCCCACTATACGGAGAGTTTGTGAAACTGCATAAAATAGCAAAACTCTATTAAATGCTGCCTGGAAGAATACTACTACATATTCTTTTATTATAAATATATAGTACATAAATATAAGATATATATTTACAAATATAGAATATAAAAAATATACAGTAGGTTAAAACCAAAAAGGATGAAAAAAAGATGTACTTGAAAATGCTACTCGAAAGAAGGCTGTGGTGGCTACATTAACCCCAGACAAGGCAGACTTCAGAACAACAAATACCATCCCAAGTGAAGAAGGACAGTGCGTGGTAAGTGTCAGTTAACCAAAAAGACACAGCACTGCTACTTGTGTGCACTTAGTAAGCAAACTTCTAAATACTTAAAGGAACAACGTATAGAGCCGAGTAAAGAAATGAGCAAAGCCACAGTCAGAGTTGGAGACTTTGGCACTCGTCTCTCGATTATGCATATGCAGGTAGGAAATCAGAAGGCACATAAAATACTTGGACAAGACTTCCCAACACTTGACCGAATGTATCCTTGACCTGCATTACTCACAAGACTAAATACACATTTCTTTCCAATGCACATAAAACGTTCACTAAGTCAGAATCCTCAGCCATGAAAAATATTCTGAATAAATGTAAAAGGATCGTTATCATACAAAGTATATTCTCTGACTACAGTAGAATTCAACTTGAAAACAATACCAGGAGGATATCTGGAAAAATCTTCCAAATATTTGGAGACTGAACAAGGCACTTCTGAATACCCAAGGTACAAAGAAGAAATTGGAAGTAAAATTAGGAAACATTCTGAACTGAATAAAGTAAGAACCAAACATGTCAAAATTTGGGGGGAAAAACAAAAATAGTGCTTACAAGGAAATAGATATTGTCAAATACTTTTATTAGAGAAGAAAAACTTATCTAAGCTTCTACCTTAAGTAACCAGAAGAAAAACTTATCTAAGCTTCTACCTTAAGTAACCAGAAAAAGTGCAAAGTGATAAAGGGCAGACATTCTTGGAAAAGAAATTTGATCAATTTCTTTTGATCAAATTGTAGTTAAAAAACTACATCCTTCTTGGACATTGAAGGGTTTATGCTAAGTGAAATAAGTCAGAGGGAGAAGGTCAAATACCATATGATCTCACTCATAAGTAGAAGATGAAAACAACAACAAACGAACACATAGAAACAGAGATTGGTGGTTACCAGAGGGGAAAGGGGCAGGGAGGAGGGCAAAAGGGATGATTAGGCCCATGTGTGTGGTGATGGATTGTAATCAGTATTTGGGTGCTGAAGATGACGTAATCTATACAGAAATAGAAGTATAATAATGTACACCGGAAATTGATACAATGTGATAAACCAATGTTATCTCAATAAAAAAAAAAAACTACATCCTTCTTTCTTTCCTTTGAGACCTTTTCTGTTCCTGTCCCCAAAATAAGCAAATAAACATCAAAACATTCAAAACCTCTGGTTGTTGCAAATAAGAAAGTTTAGATTTCAAAACTATTATTACTAATGATGCATTAAAGAGCACATTTTAGATTTAAAAAAAGAATGAAAAAATCCTTTTCCTTCATCTTTGTAATTTTGGTAAAACAAAACTAATTTTCTATGCAACTTGCATGTTCCTGAGTGATGCAGGAAAGGGTCCAGTAACAAGGACATGTTGGGAGAAAAGCACACAATCACATATTTCAAGACACGTCCTCATTACTCTAAATATCACATTTTTAAGTGCGCTTTGAAATGGAACTGACTGGGCTGCCCACTATACCAGGGATTCATAGTATGCATACGTTGAACTAAATACGTTTTTTGTGTGTGTGTGTGTGTGTGAGGAAGATGAACCCTAAGCTAACATCCATGCCAATCTCCTTTTTGCTGAGGAAGACTGCCCCTGAGCTAACATCTGTGCCCATCTTCCTCCACCTTATGTGGGATGCTGCCACAGCATGGCCTGACAAGTGGTGTGTTGGTGCTCGCTGGGGATCTGAACCCGGGCCACCAGCAGTGGAGCATGCACACTTAACCACTACGCTGCGGGGCCAGCCCCTTTTATTTTTTTCTTTTGCTGGGAAAGATTCACCCTGACCTAACGTCTGTTGCCAATCTTCCTCTCTTTCTCTTTCCTCCCCAAACCCCCAGGACGTAGTTGTATATCCAGTTGTAAGTTCTCCCAGTTCTTCTATGTGAGCCACTACCGCAAAATGGCAACTGATAGACAAGTGGTGTGGTTCTGTGCCTGGGAACCAAACCTGGGCCACTGAAGTGGGGCGCACCGAACTTGAACTGCTAGGCCATCAGAGCTGGCTCTAAATACCTCTTTTTTAATCATATGCAACTGCTAAACAATATCTCTGCCATCGTTTACTTGTACAATAAAGGTTCTGATCCAAGGAAGGATTTTATATGTAACCCTACATAATTTCATCTTTTTAGATTCATCCTATTCTGCAGCTTTTGTGATTATTGTGAATTCCAGTTCCAACACTGTGTTTGGGCCACTGTAACAAAGTACCACAACTGGGTGTCTTAAACAAGGGAAATTTATTGCCTCAGAGTTTGGAGGCTGGAAGTTCCAGATCAAGATGGTGGTAGGATTGGTTCCTTGTGGGGTCTCTGGGGGAAAATCTGTTCCATGCCTCACTTCCAGCTCCTGGTGACCCTGGGTTTCTGCTGCATCACCCCCATCTCTGCCTTTGCCATCACGTGGCGTCCCCCTGGGTGTGTGTCTGTGTCCAAATTTCCCCTTTCTATAAGGACACCTGTCATGTTGGATAAAGGGCCCACCCTACCCCAGTATGACTTTGCCTTAACTAATTACATCTGCTATGACTCTGCTTCCAAATAAGTCACATTCTGAGGTGCTAAGGTTAATACTTCAGCACATGAATTTGGAGGGAACACAATTCAATCCATAACAGACAACAAACATATTCTCTGTTTCTCAGGGCTTCCTTTTACTTTATTATATAATGCAGTCATGTACCACATAATGACATTTCAGTCAGCGACAGACCACATATACGATGGTGGTCCCATAAGATTAGTACCTTACAGCCCAGGTGTGTAGTGGGCTGTACCATCTAGGTTTGTGTCAGCACACTCTGTGATGTTCACACAATGACAGAATCACCCAACAATGCGTTTCTCAGAACGTATCCCGTCATTAAGTGATGCACGACTGTACCTTTCAATGGCTTCCCATTGCAATTTGAATAAAATCCAATATATCAACACATTCAACAAGGACCCTAGATCATCTGACCCCTGGCTATATCTCCAGTCTCTTCTTACACCAGCTATCCGTCTTTATTTTTCATTTATATGTATGTGTCTTGAATTTCTCTGCCATAATGATCTATGCGTCAGAGTAGCTTCACATTCACTGTTTTCTCTGCGGAGAACGCTCTCCACACAGTCATCTCCTGATTCACTTAGCTGAAACCACTCATCCTCTAGACACATCTTACATCGTTGTCAGCTCGTGCAAATGTTTCCTGCACCTAAACCCGAGTCTCAGTTAGCACTTTCATCTGTATGGTCCAATGGACACTTTTGTAAGCATAAGACACACTTGAAATTGTGTATATCAAGTCTTCTCTGCTGATTGTGAGTTGCATGAGAGCAAGAAATATGTCTGTTTGTTCATCAGTGTGTTCCCAGGGCATGGCAGCAGTGCATTTGGTTAACGCTCAAAAATTAATTCCATGAATTTGACAACAATCGTATAAGCCAGTAGACAGCCTAAAACGAAGTTGTTCAACCAGTTACTGATCCAAAAAATGGCATAATAATCACATTCATATTTCTCCCTTATGTCCACTATATTCCATGTGACTTTAATGAATAACTTATGGCATCTAGATTCAAATAACATTAATGAATGTCAATGCCCAATCATTTCTCTAGAAATGACCAGAAAAACAATCCTGAAAGAAAAAAAGAAACAGAAAATTTAAGGCTAATATAGCTTCTTTTAAGTGAACCAACATTGACTTCTGGTGATCACTGTTTTCATCTCAAAGGCCCATAAGCCAGAGCGTGATAAATATTTTACAAATGCGTGTGTCACTTATGTTAAATTTGCCATTCTTTATTTTACAGAACATAAGGTCTTTAGCTGTGCATTTCAAATCATCTTGTAGGATATTTCAAATACTACAAAAAACAGTTTGAAGGTAATTATAAGTTAACACCATTCCTACATGGTCAGGGGAAAAATTTAACTAATTTTAGAACAATTAGTTGCTATCATAATATCTGCTCTACACAATTAGTAATTTAGCTATGTTAAACCTTATGTTGTTCTTTGTGCCAATTAGCCTTAAGGGCCCTCCAGAAGAAAGGCTCTCTAACAGCAGAAATCACAGGTTACAGGTCTATGCTCCCTACAGTCTTGGCACATGAGTGTAGACAGCTCTGAATAACACCTCTGGGCTCAGGCCCTACCACTCTCCCCTTTCCTCTGCTGCTCAGCCACAGTGACCTTCTCGTGTCCCTTGTACGGACAAGGACTGTCCTCCTCTGTGCAGCACAACTTTCCCCAAAAATCCACATGGCGGCTACTGAAACACCACGTCATCAGAGAGGCCTCCTGACGGCTTTCACTAAAATTTCTTAATATCATCCTGCCTTGGTTAACGATGGTTTTCACCGTATAGCATATGGTCTTTTTTTATCTGTTTACTCTGTGTCTCTCCCGACTGGAAGGAAAACTCCATGGAGACAGGAACCTTTGCTATTTTGTTACTGCTCTCTCACCAGGGCCTAGAACAACCGCAGCAGGCACTCAACGAACATTTGTTGAGCGAATGAGTGAATGACAAATGAATAAATAAGTGAATGCATTGAACGTTTCCAAGATTTCATCAATTTATCCTGAGTCAGTGTTTATTTATTTATTTATTATTATTTTGTGTGTGTGTGAGGAAGATTAGCTCTGAGCTAACATTCGATGCCAATCTTCCTCTTTTTGCTGAGAAAGATTGGCTCTGGGTTAACATGCAAGCCCATCTTCCTCCACTTTATATGGGATGCTGCCACAGCATGGCTTGACAAGCGGTGTGTCAGTGCACCCCCAGGATCCGAACCCCAGGCCGCCGCAGCAGAGCTTGCACACTTAACCACTATGCCACTGGGCCGGCCCCTTGAGTCAATGTTTAATTGCTACAATTTTGGTCAAATTGTTAATGGACACAATATGAGATTTGTAGTGTAGAGCAAAGTAGCAAAAATAAACAATGTGGTTTCATTGCTTTTATTTCTTTGGCCATTATAATTTGCATATTCTCAATGCAAATAACTTGTCACTGGGATACTCTAGTGTAGAACGTGACACACGGTGTGATTGCTCACCAGAAATCTGTCAGCAAGGCCAGTTGTCACTCATTTCCTGGGTCACATCAGAACCGAGATAAGCGGTTCATTTTTCAAAATAACTCAGATTAAATCTCTTTCAAGAAACCACTGGATCCTGATACTTGTAGTAATTCATTCACACCTTTTACGGAAGCCGGGTTAGTATTGTCTGTATAACTATTATCAAGAAAATCATAATTGAATTCATTTTGCTAATATAGCACGGCTTTAGAAAATTAAAGAAAATGGTGGAATTGTGAGTGGTCAAACCAAAATGGATTTATTTAGGAAGCTTAAAAGTTACCAGACTTTCCTACTTGTAAATGAGTTCTATATTATACATAAGGAGACTTCAATAATATTGAACATTTCTTTGCTATTATATGGCTGCAAAATCTAGTTGTACTTTACATTGACTCTTTGATTTTAAAATGATTTTAGTAACATTACATAGAAATAGTTCAAATCAAGTAAAACCACTTCCTCTTCATTTCCATTTCTCTCTTGTTTTCTTATTAAATAAGACTCATGAGCCATCAAGAAAATATGATCTCTATGGTGCAGAAATGAAAATACTATTAAAAATATCATTATAGCTTCTGGCGCATTAAAAACATTTTGAAAACATAAAAATTTGATGGCTTAAGTGCAAATGAATCAGAACACCTGAAATTAGATTTTTCTTCCAGTGTTTAGTAATAAAGGGATGCAATAATAGGTAAAATACTTACTCATGATTTGAGTAGATATTCCATTATAATTGGAAACATAAATACACATTTTCAAGTCTGCTTTTCGGCAGAAGATAGATTATCAGATAAGTCCTTTTCTACGTGTGTTTCTCTTTTTACGATCTAAGGTGATGTATTCTATAAAACTTCTCATAAAATATCCAGTTTGAAATTCGGGACAGAGAATCACCTTCGTAAGAAATCACTTTTCATGGGGGCTGCGTTGGCCTCAGTACTTTACTAAAAGTCTGTATTGGCAACATGTATCTCAGACACAATGATGTACCAACAAGGAAACTGCACGTGGTGGTTAAGCTGGCAGACTCCAATTTCAGGTAATATTTTACGTGAGGAAGTTGCCTCCACTCATCAAAGGAAAGTTTAATTCACAGCTGATATGAACTGCATTATGTGCATTTAATCCTCCTTTTAAAAATCTTCAGCAATAATTGTATTTGGGATGTCAATATTTTAGGCTTATATATCTTCTCCAGTCCATTTACCTTATAAAAATAAATTTTTACTTTGTCTGCTTCTTTATGGTTGTGTCAAAGTTTCATAATTAGCCAATGTGAAACCAGTGAATCACTGAAGTAATAATTAGTAAAAGTTTCTTGTGCTCACACGGGAAAGACAGTCGGCAGGCCGGGAGCACCCACAGCAAAGCGGGGAGGGAGGCTCGGTGATTCCTGTGAAGCAGCCACGTGGTGAGGAGGCAGGGCCTGCTCATTCTCCAGAGCCATTGGTTATAGTATCAGAATTTTCAGTGGTGACCTCATATCAACCTTGGGGGACAGTTATGACTTCCAGAGGCGTAAGCAAGAAATAACCCAGGTCCAGTTAGTCTTGCAAACTAAGCTCAGTTAAGCTCTGTGTGACTAAACTGGTTCTGTCTGCTCAGGGAAATGTCAAGGTTGGTCTCTGTTTTTGATTTTAACACCAAAAATAATACTGAATATGTTACTGTGTGTGGTCGGAGGAAATGCGCACCAGCAGTCAGAGTTCCCAAAGCCCCGTTCCTCACCCCCAGGAGCACGCGCTGTACTCCCCACCGACTACTGAGTGGCTGTCCATAGATGCTCTCATAGATATTTACCCCACACTGTTAGGAGATCAGACACAATGCTTCGTCGACAGTTGTTAATAATCGAAGTTTCAGAGTTGTGGAAGTTATAAGGCACATGTCTTGCCAAAGTTCAAGTATTATTTCCATTTGTATGCAAAGGTTTCTTTCCTGTGAACCCTGTACACTTGGTGAGTATAAACCCTGTACACTTGGTGAGTATAATGTTGCAAAGAAGAAAATTAAGTAGAGATTCAAGACCTATCCACATTTCCTGTTTTTTCTGTGCTTTCCCTCAGTTGTTAAATTACTAACAGAGCTTAGATTTGGAGTAGATCTGGATGGACTACAAGCTCTTTCTTTTATTTACTAATAAAATCTTAAACTCTAGCTGAAATATGTCTCAAATAAATTCAACGACCAAAGAATATTTTGTCCCTGTTCCTGCTCTTCTGTTTGTTTTCCTGGAATAGACAACAGGAGATCAGCTTCCAGTACCCATTTCCTTAAACCTCCAGTCTCTTTTCCGCTCCAAGCCTTTGGAACATCGTGAGAAGCCATCCAAACAATGTAATGCTAGCCAAAATGGGAAACAGGACCATCTAGAGAAAGAGCAAATAATTTTGATTCAAAAATTATTAAAGTATTATTTGTTATTCTTCCTGTGTATCATAAATTTATAAATTATTAAAGCTTAAGGGTTTCAGAAATTTCCTACTTTGACCTTTTCACTTTTGCAAGAGAAAACACTGAGAACATCATTTATTTGTTTATTTCTTCATGGCTCTCATTCAGAAATCATTTATTAAGTGCATGCTATGATCTGAATATTTGTGCCCCCTGAGATTCATATGTTGAAATCCCAGTGCCCAGTGCAATGGTGTTAGGAGGGCTCCTTTGAGAGGTGCTTAGGTCACGAAGGCGGAGCTCCCCTGAGTGGGATCAGTGCTTTTGTAAAAGAGACCCCACAGAGCCCCCTATCCCTTCCACCACGTGGGGATACAAGGAACAGTCTGCACCCAGAAGGCCCTCGCCCACCCACGCTGCACCTCCATCCTGCACCTCCAGCCTCCAGAACTGTGAGAAATAAACTCCTGGCGTTTACCAGCCACCCAGTGTGTGGTGTTCTGTTACATCAGCCGGAACCGAACAAGACAGTGTGGGACGCTCACCTCGGGACTCAGTACAAAACCCCTGTACATCACCATCATGTTCTCACGTCTGCATACAACTACCTTCCTCCAGCAGGAGGCTGTCGTGACAGCTTTTGAGTAAAGATGAGCCAGGGTAGTGAAAACGTGCGCACCCCGACTTTGCACATTTTTTTAACAAGCTGCTCTAACCGTGAATGGCACCACATTTCTGATCTGGTTTCTCCATCATTGCTGTCACTGGTCTTCCTTGCTAGCTGCTCTTTCCCTCGGGATCCAGTAACCTCTGACCCCAGGGTCCATGCAGACTCCAGTGTTCCCACCTCAAAGGCAGTATTCCTTCTTCAGAGCTGAACAGAGCAGACTAGGGGCCAGGGGACCAGCTGGGAGTCTGTGCAACAGCAAGATAATAAACTATGGAGGGTCGAACTGAGTCGGTGATGAGGGTCAGAGAGGAGGTGTCAAATGCTGCCAATATTAAGAAAAAAGTATGTATAAGCCTTGGGCATCCACACACACACACACACACACACACCCAGGGCACTGCTGAGTCTTGGGGGGTTAAGTTCCTCAGCTGAGTGGCTACAGAGGCCAGGAATCAAAAGAATGGCCCACTATTTGCCCAGTAAGCGGATATCCTTAGGAATAAGTAATCTGTAGTTGCTTCTAATGGCAAAAAAAATTTTAGACATGGCTCTTGCCTTAAAAACAAGTGAGTAAATCCTTTAGGAATAGCTGAAAGCCCCAGATGACATACTTTCTTGCTCTGTCACAGTCGATGAGCCACTCAGAAAACCTGCAATAAATATTTTTTAAAAAGAATAATAAATTCAAATAATTAAGGGGCTCAGGTGGATTTTGAATTAACAGTTGTAATTATAACCGGCTTGCAGCGTAACCAGGAGCTTATACTGTGCACACAGGAGGCTCTGTCCCACGGGTCTGAATGGACAGCTATTCAAGCATTCCTGGAGCACCGGAGACGCTAGTCTCAACCGCTTCCCGCAGATGGATGTACTCAACGCCCGTGTAGAACTTCAAGAGGCATAATGAGATACAGCCCTTTAAACAAATATCAGTGCGTGAGTGGGTGCTAGACAAGTGAGCATTTACAAGTGAAATCAATCTGTTTGCCACTTATTTGATACCATTTTCAGGGGTATCAGAACTGACGCCGTTATCCCACAGACGACTCTTTCTGGGCATTGCACCATTTATGTAAAAGAGATGGCACGTCTCCCTGAAGGCACTTCTGGAAGGTATGGATAGCTTTCAGCCGACAAAGTTTTACAATAAATTTCAAATGGTCTGCATGAAAAGGACTCGTGTCTCTTGGCAGCTGTAACAGAGGCATCGCTGCTTTAAGTCTGCCTTTTTTTCTTTTCTGCTTTTTTTTTGTAATCACCATCGGTCTCAATTAACCAATCATATAAATATTATTGTTATGGATATGGTTATGATTATGATTACTTAGAAGTTGTCCCTCTGGTCTGCAAATGGGTGACTGTGTTGATTTGACAGTCTGTATGGTAAATCTCACCTCAGCCATCACTCACAGAGCCAGACAAGATCCAGTGTAGCTGGAGGAGCATTCCCAACATATTAGGGTCAGACTTGAGAAGATCTTACAATATGCTTGTACTTACAAAGGAAGTTTTGGAGTTTTATCCTCTTGTTATATGTAAAGTCTCGTCTCTTTAGCACTAAAAAATGATTCCCTCCACAATACCTGCCTCCCAGCTGAGTCAGTGACTTGTCACAAGATTTTGTCTTTGGACTTGCCCTGTCCAATGCCCCAAATAGTAGACAGATTAATTAAACGCAGAATGCACACAATGGGGGAGCGGGAAATGCACTGTGTGACATAATTAGGATCTAGAAATATACACGGCATGTGGAATGGCAGACCTTTTCTAGGAAGATAAAATTTTAAATAAGTGAAAATTATATTTGAAAAATAAAGCATCCAAAATTTATATGACGATTCAGTCTTAACTGAATTTAACGTAAAGAAGCAGGGTGAAGGGAAAATCCCAACAGTTGTACAACGTGTTCCCAACAATAGCTAATGGAGTTTAGGCTGCATTTAGGAAAAAGAAGAAAGAGTGATGCTATCCCTGCATGTGATAATAATTGCTAACATTATGGAACTCTTTCTGAGTGACAAGGACTATACTAAGTTCCTTACACCTGTTATTTTATTTAAACTCACAATTAAGGACGTAGATATCCCACTTACTCCTTTTGTCAGAAGGAGACGAGTCAATGCGAGTAATGGTTACAGTCGTCACTAATCAGATCGTGTCTGGAATATTGCATCAACTTGGGAATAACAATTGAAAGACAGATAGTGGAAACTGAGTATAATCAGAGAAGTAAGATCAGGATCACGAAAGTTTAAAAAAAGTTCACATCACGTGTTTGTTTGTTTATGGTCTGCCTCTGCGACCAGGCGCTAATTCATGACCACGGGCCCAGATCTGTCCACTTGAAGACTATTTCTCAAATGCTGAGCACAATACCTGGTGCACAGTAGGTACTCAATATGTTTTCTAATAGACTAAATCAAATTAAATTTCCCTGCATAGACAATACTTTGGGATCCAGGGTAGCTGTCCTGAAATAATTTGAGATTTTCCATGGAAAATTAGATTTATTCTGTGTGCTAGCGGCAGGAAGGAAACAGAAGAAAATTTTTAATTTAAAGAAAAAAATATTAATAGTCATTGCTTCCAAAAACTAGAGTAGGCAGTGGAGAAGGGTTATTTCACTGTCACAGGATGCTCCAGCATAATCTGGGTGTCACTTTTCAAGGACAGCGATGACCTATTTTATTCTCCAAGTGGTGATAGGTGTCCTAGTCACTAAGGTCTTTTTTAGACTGAAATTCCTGGTTTTATTTTGCATTCTAGAAAGGAAGAAAATATCTAAAACTTGTCAAACCTTCTAGAAATAGTTTGGTGGTATTTTGAGTTTGTTAGAACTACTTTTATGTGTAACTATTACATTACTCAGAAGTCACTATTATAGCAAAATCATTCAGTAATAAAGTAAATAAAGTAAATTAGATCATCCAATACAGTGGCATAACTGTTTCTTTTATTTATATGAGAATAATTTAAAAGTACTTTTCATTTTTTACAAGACCCTCCACCAGCAAAAAGATTACAACTCACTGAAGGCTTGGATGATGGTTGTCATTTTTCAGCAATAAAGTATTTTTTAATCAAGGTACATACATTTTTTGTAGACATAATGTCATTGCACAATTAACAGACTACAGTATAGTGTACAGATAACTTTTATATGCACTGGGAAATCAAAAAATTTACATGACTCATTTTATTGCAATTTTTTGCTTTATTTTGGAGGTCTGGGACCAAATCCACATCTCCGAGGTATGCCTGTACAGTTAGAAACAGTCAGGTAATTATTAGTGCAATCACTACAAAATTGCTAATTGTGTCTGATTAATGACTGAAGCTATGATTGTGAATCTGTTTGGTTTTTCTATGGACCGTACACATTCTAAGCCACATTAATACGCTTGTCCCTCTAGGTGCACATCACACAAACACAAACGTATAAATCATTAGAGTCAATCAATACATTTTAGTGTATTATATAGCTTAAACATTACAAGTTAAACATTGCTGTTTCCATAAAATCAGAAGGAACAAAAGACTAAAATGAAGATACGCATTATTGCACACTGGTAACATCTCTTGATACGCAACGTTCATATCTGGCAAAAGGGAGAGTGAGACATGACTTTTTTAACATGATGATTTGTGGAAAGCGTTTGCTGAAAAGCTTTTAAAAATAAAAAGAGTAAAATTACAGTTGCTGCAAATTCCAAAATGTAACTAGTAATATAAAGGATGTGGGAAAATTTTAGTAAGGCTTGGAGAGATAATCCTCAAGAATATTAAAAGAATTAGATGATTAACTGATTATTTTGGGGTAATCAAGGTGTCCTGGCTGTTTTCTACAAAGATCCAAATACACAGAATAGTAGTATACAACTTTAAATGTATTGTATTATGTTTAATGCTAAGGAATTACATTTCTATAGGTCAGAGACTATACTCTACCTAAAACTTGCATTTTCCATACTTCTAACACAATGTCTTACAGATAACTGGTGCCCCAAATTGTTGAACTTTTGTATAGGTATTTTAACAGAGAATGTAGTGACTCCACAAAAGTCACAAAAAACTCCCATCATTTCTTTAACTATATTTTCACTGCCTCTGGGAATTTAGTCATTTTTTTCAACAGGTATGGTAACTCTGAGAACCTCTGCAAATGTTGAGGCTATGCAAATGAATAAAGCAAAAAGCCCAGGCCTTTAAAGATTTCAAAGTCTTGTGGGGATTAGAGGCAAGCTGCACAAGAGGTATACTGCACACAATGACCCCATGATGCGCACGGGATCAGTGCATGAAGACACCGTGGAAGGAGTGACTTTCACTGGCTAGTGGGGATGCAACCAAGGTGGTCATGAAGAGGAGAGGTGATGCTCGAGTTTGATCTAAAAAATAAGAAGATATTTGCAAAGGAGATAAACATAAAAGCATGAAAATGCATGGCTTGTTGAAAAAAACACAAGGAACATAAATTTCCAAGAAGCACGGAGGCCTGGGGCACTGTGTTAGTATACACGGTGGTCAGAGCCAAACGGCCAACGTACTTACATGTGACGTTGACAGTGGATTTTAACCTGAAGAGTATTTAACGCAAGAATCAGAGAACTTTTATTTAGAAGAACTCATAATTTATTCAGTTATTTTGAAGGCTGATGCTGGTCATTCTAGAGATGGCCTCCAGAGGGGGAGGGTCAGTGAAACAAGAGGGTCAGAAATCAGCACCGAGTGATTGTAAGAGGCTGGTTACAGCTCTGGCTATATTTTCTGAGAGTCATGTACGGTAGAGTGTGAAGGCTTTGAATCAGTTTAGTTAAGCAGAGATAATATTTCTCAGAACTCCTTTCCCTGTGTCTTTTGAAGTCAGGTTGGCCATAGAGAAATTTGCATAAGATTTAAAAGCAACAAGTATTATGCTTTTGAGGTTAGTGTAGGGCACCAAGGGCTGATCCTGCCCATGCATGTTGTCATTAATGTCCCCCTCTTCACACTAGCTTATATTGTCTTCCTGGTCCCAAAGCCCATGTCACATGTTTTGGGTTTCTGTCATGGTAGAACCTCAGTTTTGGAATCAAATCATTTTCTAGAAATCTACTGCTGAATAACAAGCCACCCCAATACTTAACAGCATAAAACAACAACCGTGTCCCTGTGCTAACACATTTGTGGCTCAGGAGTCTGGGCAGGGCACAGCGGGACAGCTTGTCTTCACACCTTGATGGCGGGGACTCAGGTGGAGTAGCTCAAATGGCTGGATGTATCTGGGATGGTGGAACTAGACCCTACGTCTAGGACCCTTGTTCTAGTTGCCATCTGGATTCCACAGTCCTCTTTCACCATTCTGGGCCCTGGAATGCTCCAGAGAGCCTCTTTGCTCATTTGGTTAGTACCTGGGCAAGAATGGACATAAGAGCTAATGGCTGACTGGCTTCCTTCCCTCTGGGCTTTTCCCCCTTTCCTTGCAGCCTCTCCACCTGGCTTCCTCAGTGCGAGAGTCAGACTTCACACATGGTCGCCAGCTCGACCCAGAGAAAACCTTCCAAGGGACCTGCTGGAAGCTGCGGAGCTTCTCAAGAGCCAGCCACAGAAGTCCCAGATGTCGTTTCCACTGGATTTTGTTGGTCAAACTCGCTGAAGCCAGTCCCGACAAAGGCAGGAGGTCTGCCTCTCAATGAGAGGAAGAGCAAAGAACTTCAGCCATCTGTAACAGACTGTGGAGTCAACGAGAGCTATACGTGGAAAGGGCAAAGGGATGACTGAGATTTCTAAAGTAGATTGAATGGTTACCTGGTTAATGGACGCCGAGCCTAATGCTGGCTTCTGTATGTCTGGCACCTGACTTGAGGTACATGAGTAGAGAGCCAACACCAGCCACCTCCATGTGTAGACGGCAAACGCCGTGTGGAGACTGTGTGGATGCCGCCATCGGGCTCGCATGTAAGACATGGGCGAGTTGAACTTCACGAGAACCATTAGGAGACTGCATGATTCATGAAAGGAAACAACATGACTCTCATTACAACCTTTCCGAGTTGAGGCCAGACCTCCTCTGAAGGCAGTGCCCGCGTGGAGGCAGTTTGGAGACCAGGCCTGTCGGTGTCTGCAGGATACATGAGCCAGCAACTGCCCCAGGGATGCTGGAAGGCCAGGGGGCTCAGTACCACGTGTGGAAAGGAGATCCTGCTTGAACTTGGGAAGGGGCGTGGGCGTGGGTGGAGGAGGAATCCCCGATGGAGCGACTCTCGGGTGTCCTCCCTCAGGTCCGAGAGTCTTTGGAAGCCCCCACAGCTGTAAAGTGGAATAGGTCACGGGCGTGTCAGTCATCTGCCTGAAGTGAAGAATGTAGTGGACGTCGTGGGACTGGGGGGGACGTCGAGAAGAGGGGCTGCTGCAGGAAGACCAGGGCTGGGATCTGGAGAACTCCAGGGCCCGGTGCTTGCTGGCCTATCTGAGTCTCCTTTCCCTCCTCTGTGAAATAAAAGAGCAACCAGTAGGCTCTAATGTTCCTCCCAACTTCAAAAGTCCATAAAGGACCTAAGGAAATAGAGGTTACTTCCTTGCTAACCTAAGTGTGAGGATAACACCAATGCAGAGCATGTTGTGTATCCACATAATGCCTGCCGTAGCTTATCAGGATGATCTCCACCTCTTCTCATTGAAGTAACCATAAACCTGGGATTTTCAGGAGTAACATTATTTTAAAAATTCTATCTACGCCTCCCTATTATTCAGACCGTACATCTGAGCATTAAATGTAAATTTTGGTCACTAAAAATAGACATGTTTACCAAGACTCAGTGCTCAAGGAGGACAAGTCTCCAAGATAAGGCATGTGAAAGGTTGTGCTGTTCTCTGATTCCAAAAGAAAGTGAAATGTATGTAATATACAGAAATAAGGAATCAGGAAAAAGTGTGTATTAAATGCCACATACAAAAATGACTTCTGACTAATAAATGACTATGAAAATACATTTTAATTTATCAAAGCCAGTGATGCAATATTCTACTTTCTGAAATGTTTGTGGAAAGTACTACTTTGGCTTTTTGGAAATATTACAGAATAAGATATTTCCTGGTTCCCCACATACTGACACTTTTTTTTTTCCTTTTTCCAAAATGCTAAATCATTCTCTAGAAGTTTATAGAATGGGAGTGTTTAGTTCAATGCCAACACGTTATATGTGAGTTTAACAGAAAAGTAAATGTTGTCAATTTTGAGATAGAAGAACCAAGCGAGAGAGAGACTGAGTGATTTTCCCATGATCACTAATAAAGAACCTTGATGAGTAATATGTCATTTTTTACAAATGTTGTCAAAACTCTTCCTGAACAGTTTTTACTCTATATTCTGGTCAGAACTGTCATTTCTTAGCCGATGACAATGAGAACACATCCTTTAGAATGCATGCTGATTTTGCCCTTGTGTGAACCTGCAGCTGGTTTTCATACAGGTTGCAAAAGGGATGGTTTGGGAATAGTTCTGCTGCCAACAGTGTAGCTAAAATGAGACTCACCTTTTCTTGTTCAACAATCCAGGCACTTAATTCCAGAATAGTCGATGTTGAACAAGACAGGGGATGATCAGGACAGGGAGAAAGAAACTGTAAGACCCACCGGCTCTATGAATGTCAGTATCTCAAGGTTTAGTATGAGACCTTCTACAGCAAATGATAAATTTGTCCCTTTGTCAAGTTGTTATGGGTTATGGTCAGGGTCTTGCTGGTCATTCCTTTAATAGTCAGATTTCTTTGTAGAATGAGAGGTTGAAGAATCATCTTCTTTTTTGGGGAATTTTCAAAAAAAACTATTTTTAAGGATGGTTGCAGCAAAGTTTGTCCTGAACCTAAGAGAATGAGCTTCACAAACTCCCAAAGTCTTGTTGAGCCCTATGATATAATAATGTGACAATATATGTGGTTATATGCATAGAATGTGACAAGATCAGAAAATTTTGTAATGGATAAAAAGGCACAGATTAACAGGCAATAGAATCTTATAAATTCTAAGACACAATTATTAGTCATAAAAGTAAAGTGGAGAAATAATAATATAATTCTATTGATAAAGATACACCACCAGACAAGTTAACACAGATAATCATGCAGGTAAGTCAAGGCAAAGGATTATTCTTTCTAACTAAATTAAAATATGTTGTTCTTTGAATTAATAGGATCCTTAGCTCCCACTCCAATGTGTTGTTGCTAAAACTGGAACATGTTTATTTTCATACCATTTGAGGTTAGGATGAAAGAAGCAGAAAACAAAAGAGAAAAATGAAGTACTTAATAATTAAGAGTTTATTCCTAACCAAAGTTTTTGTGATGGTGGCATAAAATCCAGGACCATTCCACCACTATTCCATTCCTCTAGGTCAAAACCCCTCAGCTATGACTTTTTCTTCCTTTTATTGAAAACGAATACTGACGTTATAGAGTCACTACTCAGATTGGAACAGACGACTGAAATGAAAATCCCTGCTTTGAGGGTGAAAAAAGGAATGTTCTCAGAGGTCTGAAATAAATTATTTGCTGGGACTGTGTGTATATGGGCACAATAGTCTTTTCAGTAACAGACAGAACAGCTTGCCAGGCTCATAAACCTGAGGAAACAAAAGAAGAAGAACCACCTCAGAAAAACCAGCCCCTACCAAATCAAAGAAGGAATAATCTCGCTTACGTGGAGCAGAAACGTAATGTGAGTAACAATAATATTACGTTCAAAAAGTACATGAAACTGCTGCAGCTTAGAGAACTGGATTCAACTGCAGAGGGTTTTTGTCCATATGTTTTACTGTGTTTGAGATAGTTGTAAAGACTGAAGTGATTCTAGACTTAACATCTTTCAAAACCTCCAATTAGCCACGACTGAATTATATCAGTATTAAAAACATAGATATTCTATGTGAATAAAAACATCTATCTAGTAAGCAGTGTCAATGCCCTCCAGCCAAAGACCACCAAGAATCTACCTGTAGGTGAACAAATTGTACACTGAGGCAGAGCACAGGCTACAGGAAACCATGAGGTGTAGTAAGAGGAGGTTACACATTAATCCTGTACAGGGTGTATGGGATCAGTCCCAGGTGTACAGAGAGTACACCTGAGACTCTCAGGGAGCTGACGTCAGGAAACAGGGATAATTGTAGGATTGCATGTCTTAATAAATCTTAACTAGATGGAGGGAAGGCTGGATGGAGATGGCAAACGTGGGGAAGTGTAAAGAAGCGTTGGGCACTCAAGCTACTTGGGAGTGGAGAGTACTTTGTGGGGGTGTGGGGGTGCGTAGACAAAATCATGAAGTACTCTTTTTTTGTATCATTTCATCAATGTCACAGAGTGGCCTTGTCTGATGCTGGTGTTCTGTGAGATCATTGATGTCCAGAAGGCCTGGAGAACATCAGAGATCGCTAATGCTCAACAGGACTGCAGAGCACCGGAGATCACAGGTATGCATCAGGACTGGAGATCACATGATCTAGAGCCCTAAGTGCCAGGCCAGTTCCCAGCTGTCAAGGAAGCTTTTCTTGTTCTCAGGTGTCATATTTAGTGAACCAGGAGTAATAAATAAAAGTGGCCTCAAAAGTACACATACATGCACACACATTAAGTGAATCATTTAATAGACTTTAAAAATAATTTTAAACTCAACTATTCTATTTTATGGAATCCCTCCATAGTTGTGTCTTAGGCCAGAACTCTCCAGATATTCATTTGTTTAGTTTCCATAAAGTAGGTACTACTTCTATCTCAATTTTAAATATTAGGAAACTGAGACACAGGTTAGGTAACTTACCCAGAGACACTCATCTCATAGAAGCAGAGGTGAAATTTAACCCCAGGAGGCTGGCTTCAGAGTTTAAACCCTTTATTCCCATGCTGTGCTACAGCTAAAAGCCAGCTCTACTCTTCTAGACCGTAAACTAATTTTCACATTATATGTGTGGACTTATGCGGATAAATTGGAATCTACCTTATCACCAACCTCTTTAAAGTTTGTTTTCCTGTGTTTAACCAATCCCACCTCCTGTTATTATTGATGTCCTAGACTTGACAGCTGTAGAGCTGCTTGATTAGGAATGAAATAGAGCAGGCTCCTCTGGATTCGATTGTTGACTGACTATTATTCAACCCAGAGGGCTGATTAACAGGGAAAGGCCATGCAGAGCACAGAGTGGAGAATGAGCTAGAGAGATCAGCCTGACCTAGCCCCTCAGAACAGAAATGTGGATTACCTCATTACTTCTACTTCTCAATTGTTATCATGTTTTTGTTTTTATTTAAGGTTTCAATACAGCTAGTCTGCCTTGGCCCATAGCAGTTAGATGACTATTTCTGTGCTTCCAAACATCTCTGTAGCTCTTGATGATATCTATGTATTTGATTTGAATTAAAAGAAAAAACTGAGGCTTGGGTAATGAGTCTGTGCTACTATTTCAGCTGCTGCTTCTGTGGAGCTGTTTCACTGCTCTGCCCTGCAAGTGCCAATACACTTATCTTTGCTAACGTTGCTTATTTTTTAGTAATTACGATCTACACAGCTTGTCCACAGCAGTAATCCAACATTAGCACTGCAAGAAGGTAGCGCTCTTCACTTCTGCTGATATTCTGTTGGCTGGACCAAGTGCTTCCCTTAGACACGGACACATAGGGCCTCCGTCCTAGGCCTGCACCTCGGGGGGCCCAGGCTTTAGGGTGCCTTATTTGAAAGGCATCTTTCTAAGTCCTCTCGATTCCTGGGTCTGGCCAAGAATGCTGTCCATGTAGGACACCTGGATCCCAGACTAGGTCCCGTGTGGACCCTCATCCTCACTTCTCACCTTGGGTTCCTCGATGACCCTCTATCTCATGTGTGGGGTCAAGCAGATGCTGCAAGGGGCACCAGAGCTTAAGTCTGTGAGGTCATCCAGAGATCCTGTGCCCAGATGTTAGCTCCAGGAGGGCAGCCTGATGAGCAAATCGCTCTCACTGACTAGTATGGTGTTTTTTTGCAGGATTGCCTGAGATCAAGATGCCTGAATTTGTTGGCGTGCCGATGCTGAGTGACTTTCACTCCTGTTGGACGTGTGCTGAGTTTAGGGATCCAGGCTCCCCGTATCTAACACCAACCCTCGGGCCGAGCCACATCTATGAGCCCAGGCGTCAGCTCTTCCTCAGCCGTCAGCTCTCACTGGTCCATGTTCTGACTGTGGTGCAGACACTGGTCTGCAGCACCCAAAGGTGGTAAGTGATGGCAGAAGACATCTTTTGTTCTGTGAGCCCCCTCCTGACAGTACCTACTACCTCATGTCAGGCCAGCCTCCAGGAGTGGCTACACTATCTCTTTCAAAGTATTTTGAGATTATTGCCCCACAATCACGGAGGGTCTTCAGATGATTGTCTTCTTGCCTTCAATAGACTCAGTGGCACTGTGTTCATCCTAGTCAGGCTTAAGCCATGCCAGAGGACAGATGGACATTTCTTTTTTGTTTGTTTTGTGTGAGGAAGGTCATCCCTGAGCTAACATCCATGCCAATCTTCCTCTTTTTGCTCAGGAAGACTGGCCCTGGGCTAACATCCGTGCCCATATTCCTCCACTTTACATGGGACGCCGCCACAGTATAGCTTGACAAGCAGTGCGTCAGGGCATGCCCGGGATCCGAACCTGCGAACCCTGGGCTGCCGCAGAGGAGTGCATGCACTTAACTTCTGTGCCACTCGCCGGCCCCCAAATGGACATTTCCTGCACAGGTGTGACTGCTGTTCTTGCTCCGCCCATAGGCCCCTTATCTATCCTCTCCTCTGGTAGTTGAGTGTGGAAGGCAGGGATGCAATCAACACTGAACGAGATCACATTCCAGCAATACGCTGATTATGACTTAAAGAGTTCAAGAGAAGGTGTGGTTGGAAGATGTACTATTATACTTTCCAAATGGTAAATTTAAGGTGTTCGGAAAATGAATCATTGTTCACACTATCTTGTGTTCTTTCGATAACGCTTGCGTTTGTGGTCGTCACCAATGAAGCACAAAAGTCTCTGAGAAAGTTGTTGAAAGCTGCTAATCTAGACAGCATGATGGATAGAGCAGTGTCTTGAGTAATGATGCAATCAGCATTAAATAAACGGTACTAGGACCTGCAGAGGCAAAACAATATATACAGTTTAAATACAAACAGATTCCAAAAGCCATGGCATTTTTAGTAATAATAGCATTGCTACTTTTTTCTCCCAGTGAGAGATAAGAAATTAGCCAGGAATGTCACATTTGACAATAAAGAATCCAGAGAACTTCCTTAATCTTAACAGGAGGAGATGGTGCCTGGACACTGTGTAGGATATTTGCATGCATTTGTTGGACAATAAACCAACACAGAAGTAACTCTTCTCTATCCATTATTCTAAATTTTTACTGATAAATCACTGTCTCTCGCATGGGCCCATGAGTTCTATAATACATTTTTAATCAAATTGTTTAAATAAATGAGGGACACATGCAAAGTTTTTTCCTGGGTCTCTGCTCACCCCAAGGATGGCCATGACTAGAACTCTTTCACATGGACACACCTACTTACAAGGGAGAATGAAAAATGTAGTCGGGCTGTAAGTCAAGCAAGAATAGGAAGCATATGTGTGTGGGGTGTGTGTGTGTGTGTGTGTGTGTGTGTGTGTGTGGTGTTTGTGTGCGCTCACAGCTAGCAATCCTGTCGCAGAGAGTCAGACAATGAATACAAATATGTAAGTTACCAAGTATGCTAGAGTGTAAAATGTGCTACAGAGAAAGACCAAGTTGAGAAGACAGACAGGGACATCTAATCCGTGACAGACTCTTACCACTGGGAGCAAAACCCTGTTCACTGTATTGCTAGTGTTGACCTTGGTTTTGTGCACAAGGGACTACTTTCTTATCTCTGTATAAACCTGTGTCTGTAGTGAGTTCTCCTCACCTTTGCTCACCTGTATTTAATTCATTGTTTAAAGTCAAGATCAATTAACGTCTCTTCAGTCAAGCTCTCCCTTCCCGTGGATCACTCTTTCCTCTAGTTTCCCCACCCGAGGCTTCAGCCATGCTGCCCCCTGTTCTGCACTGAGTACCCTGAAGGCTGCATCTTCCTTGAAGGCAGGATTGTCACTGTCCTTTTCCTCTTTGAGTCCCTTCATGCCTCCCACTCACTTGAGTTTGAGAAGTCCTCTGCAGATTTTGTTGAATTGATGTTTTGGCCTGTTTACCTGGGAAAGGTAGCTGTTAGTAAACAATTGTATCTTAGGAAAATTCATGCAACTGAGTTTGGGATGTTTTGTTGTAAAAATATCAATTATTTGAGGTGAATTGATTTGAAATATTTCATAATCGTCAGCTACCGTGGGAATTAGAAAAAAAAATATTTCTTACCCTTTGTTTTTCAAAGACCCTTGTATGTAGGATCCTACTGAATGTAAAGCAGGAAAGCAACAAAGAGAGGACACAGCAGGGACCTACTCTGATAGACCTTTGTCTGACGGCCAGTGTATGAAGACGCATCATCAGCCTAGCCCATATTTTAAGTTACTAAACATCCATTTACATTTTCATGAAATAAATTCTCCCAAGTACCTACAAATAATGTTGCTGGGAGACTGACACAGGTGCTTGAACCCTAATTCAGGAATACTTGTTCTAAAATGCCAGAATGATCGTGACTCCTACTAGAGTGTTTGGAGACAGAGGACTGAGGACAGGAGCCCACACCGTCAACAAGGAAGGAATGTGGGGTGAAGAACTGGAAAGCTCACTTCCAAACCTTTTTGCGTGGACTAAATCCAGCATCTGTGGCAGAGGCTCAAGGAGTTGGGACAGTCAGGAATCCTGACCCTTTTCCTCACTTTTCCCCACGAATTGGTGAAAGGAAAGCGGCCCCAGTACAGAACCTGTCACTCCTGATGTCACGGGACACACAAGAGCTGGCCCAGAGGGTGGTTTTTCTCAAGACTGGACCTCCGTTTCCAAGCTAGAGGCCAGCTGCCCCGCAGCGGGGTGGCTCCGTGAGTCCTGAACATCCCTGGATGCCGCAGTTGGTGTTGCCTCTGAAAGTGTCTGAGGTTTACCCACAGCAGTGTGCACAATGCCTTTCGTCCTGGAACACAGCTTCTCTGAGACACATTACAGAGAATCTGGTGACCGAAGACCAGTAATGTTTTGGTCCTTTGGTGAACTTAGATCACCTTTAACAGGAGCACCATCTTTTCTCTAGACCGACTTGTGCATTTACTATATTTTGCACAAATTATTATTAATTATATTATTAATTTATTGTCCTTGAGAGAGGAAGAGCTAAAATATTACCACTCTATTCCTTTCTTTGATGGAGACTATGAAATGCCTTTCTCCCTTATTCATCTCATCCTTAAATTGTAGGCCATAATGTGGCTACAATGTGGGCACTGATGCCAACCTTCTACTACTGGGAGTCCTATAATGCTTCATATTCATTAGAATGTTTGATGTTCCAAATAGCAGTCAGCTCTGGGTCTCGCTGCTAACCCACAAGCCCAGCTCCTCCATTGTCCCTGCTCAACACTGGGCTCCTCAGCCTGGTGCCCTGTGCCTGGCATTTGTCTCTTTCCTTTTATAGTTGTGTGAATTTCGTATGCATACCCAGAGACCTGTTAGCACAGACCTGTTGTGAAAGAACAATAGAGCAAATAAATTCCCTTTGAGTTCCTTATACAATACTCAACGTGTGGGCTTTACGTTGATGCAGGAGCAAGATCACAGATAGGCACCCCTTTTGAATTTCGTGTTTATCGAAAATGAAGACTGTGGTTTGATGGGGTGGTGAGGGAGGTGGGGGGAGGGCCTGAGAAAGGAGAGGGCTGTTTAAGAAGGTAGGACCAGGGAGGACTTGCAGGGGTGCTGGTCGGCTGGAGTACGGGCCTCAATGAGAGGGAGGTGTGTTGCCAGGGCAGCAGAGGACTAGTGGAAGGGCACGTTCACTGCAGAGTTCCCCCAGCTGCACACCAGCGAGCAAGGAGACGTACCCCTGGAAACTGCATTCCCAGGCTGAGAAAAACAGAACAGAGACAAAAATCTCTTGGTGTTAGGTATTCCCACTGTTTTAGTGGAAGTGGATCAATATGTAACAAAGAGCAGAAATATTCACAATAAGTAGTATCAATAACTTGAACTAGTGGGAATTTTAGGTGCATATTTGCATACACATAGATTAACAAAATTTAGTTACTTTCCAGAAAAAATCATAACCTGGACCAGACAGATTGTTTTCCAGACATGTACTGTATCCACTTACTTTCAAATATACCCTTCACTTGTGGTTGTTGCTATGAGCTGGGCTTCAAAGTGCGGCATCGTTTAATACCCAATAAAACATCTCGCCTCGTTACATAGTTACTTTTCAATGATACGTTGGTGGGAAACTGTGTCTACAAGTGCACTACTGAGAGAGATGTTTACTTCAACTGCATCTGTTTCAGACGGTGGACCTTTTTATCTGGAAACTGTTAAAAACAAATAAGTTTGGGGCCAGCTCTGTGGCTTAAGTGCGCTTAAGTGGCTTAAGTGTGGGTCAAGTGCGCGCGCTCTGCTATTGGCGGCCCAGGCTGGGATCCCGGGCATACACCAGCGCACTGCTTGTCCGGCCACGCAGAGGCGGCGTCCCACATACAGCAACTAGAAGGATGTGCAACTATGACATGCAACTATCTACTGGGGCTTTGGGGAAAAAAAGGAGGAGGATTGTCAATAGATGTTAGCTCAGTGTCGGTCTTCCTCAGCAAAAAGAGGAGGATTGGCATGGATGTTAGCTCAGGGCTGATCTTCCACACACACAGGCAAAAAAAAAAAAAACAAATAAGTTTGGGATATTGTTTACTATATTTTAATATTAATGTTATATAGTTCAAATAAAGTATTATATTGCCAAATTTGCATGCCAGTTCTATAGCCTTAACTCATGCCAGTAATTGTTATTTTCTATTTCCTATTTCTGTACACTAAGTGTATGATTTTGTATGTATTTCAAACAAAATGCATTAATTTAACACTTCCTGAATCCATACTATTTTGTCTACTAGATGCTTAGAAAAATTATGGTATAAACAATCCCCTACCTTACTGAATTTATGTGGTTCTAATGAGAGTGAAAACAAAAAACTATGTGAAAGATTTTTTAGTAGACTATTTTTTACAGTTTTGGGTTCACAGCAAAATTAAGTGAAAGGTGTAGAGATTCCCATACACCCTCTGCCCCCACATACGCACAGACTCTTTCAGTACCAACATCCTACACTAGAGTCGTACGTACATTTGTTACGGTTGATGAGCCTACACTGACACATCATTATCACCTGAAGTCCACAGCTTACATTAGGGTTCACTCCTGATTTTGTACATTCTAAGGGTTTAGGCAAATGTATAACAACATGTATACACCATTATAGTATCATACAGAGTGGTTTCACTACCCTAAAAATGCTCTGTGTGCACCTGTTCATACCCTCCCTCCTCACCCCCTGGCAACCACTGATCCTTTTACTGTTGAAGGGGAGGAGAATGTTCCACCCCAAAACTTATTGCTTTAGCTTGAGCATTATTTTGGGCTGATTATTTATTTTTATTTTTATTTTTTTGTGAGGAAGATCAGCCCTGAGCTAACATCCATGCTAATCCTCCTCTTTTTGCTGAGGAAGACCGGCACTGAGCTAACATCCATGGCCAATCCTCCTCCTTTTTTTTTCCCCAAAGCCCCAGTTGATAGTTGTATGTCATAGTTGCACATCCTTCTAGTTGCCGTATGTGGGACGCGGCCTCAGCATGGCCAGAGAAGCAGTGCGTCGGTGCACGCCCAGGATCCGAACCCGGGCCGCCAGCAGCGGAGCGCGCACACTTAACCACTAAGCCACGGGGCCGGTCCTGGGCTGATTATTTTTAAGAAGAAAAGACTCAGGAAGAAACTCGGACCTCCCCGCTAACTGCCTAAAAGAATTGAAGACAGAAGGCCCATTCCAGGAAAGAGCTATCACCATGGATAACCATAGTACAATATGAACTAGGTGTGATAGACAGCGAGGAACTTAGCAAGGCCCATTTGATCAAAGTCCTTTCCATGCCCTATTGTCTCTGCAAGGCACGGCAAACATTTGTTTACTAAGCATTTGCTTTTCCGTCTCCCTATGAATTGTTTTCCTCCCCTTTGAGGTCCCAAACCACTACCCCCAACATCCTCTTTTATTTTTAGCTGAAGACAGTATCTAAGGAGGTAGCTTCAGCCATTTTGGTGAGTTACTCAGTTTTCCTGGGTTTCTCCCACATAAACCTGTTATGAAACTTGGTTTGATTTTCTCCTGTTATTCTGTCTCATGTCAATTTAATTCTTAGACCAAGCAGAAGAACCTAGAAGGATAGAGGACTGTTTCTTCCTCCCCTACACTGTTTCCATAGTTTTGCCTTTTCTAGAAGTTATATAGTTGGAATCATGCAGTATGTAGCCTTTTCAGATTGGCTTCATTTGCTTAGTAATATGTACTTAAGAATTCTCCATGTCTTTTCATGGCTTGAGCACACTTATTTTAGTGCTAAATAATAGTCCATTGTCCAGAGGTGCTACAGTTTATTTATCCATTCACTTGCTGAAAGACATCTTGCTTGCTTCCCAGTTTTGGCAATTATGAATAAAGCTACTGTAACCAACCATGTGTAGGGTTTTGTGTGGACATAAATTTTCAACTCCTTTGGGTGCAAAAAATTGTGCACAAAGGAGCACAGTTGCTGGATTGTTTGGTAAGAACATGTTTAGTTTTGTAAGAAACTGCCAGACTGTCTCCCAAAGGGGCTGCACCATTCTGCCTTCCCACCAGCCATGAATGCGGGTTCCTCTTGCTCCACATCCTTGTCAGCATTTGGTGTCGTCAGTGTTCTGGGTTTAGGTCCTTCTAATAGGTGTGTTGTGGTGTCTCATTTGTGTTTAAATTTTCAATTCCCTGATGACATGTGATGCTGAGCATCTTTTCACGTGCTTATTTGCCATCTGTATGTCTTCCTTGGTGAGTTATCTGTTAAGATCTTAGGTCATCTTTAAATTGGTTTTTTTCTTTCTTATCGTTGAATTTTTTTTCTTTTTTTCCTGAGGAAGATTCGCCCTGAGATAACATCTGTGCCAGTCTTCCTCTATTTTGTATGTGGGTTGCCGCCACAGCATGGCCACCAACAAGTGGTGTAGGTCCACAGCCAGGAACCAAACCTGGGCTGCCAATGTGGAGCACAACGAACTTAACCACTAGTCCATGGGGCTGGCCCCTCTTATTGTTGAATTTTAAGACTTCTTTATCTATTTTGCATAAGAGTACTTTATCAGATATGTCTTTTGCAAATATTTTCTCTCAGACTTTGACTCGTCTTCTCCTTCTCCCAACAGTATCTTTGCAAAGCAGACATTTTAAATTTTAATGAAGTCCAGCTTATAGATTCTCTTTTTCATGGATCATACCTTTGGTGTTGTATCTAAAAAGGCATCACTATACCAAGGTCATCTAGGTTTTCTACGTTATCTTCTAGGAGTTTTACAGTTTTACATTTTACATTTAAATCTATGATCTATCTTGAGTTAGTTTTTGTGAAGGGTGTAAGGTCTGTGTCCAAAATCACTTTTCTGCATGTGGATGTCCAGTTGTTCCCAGACTATTTGCTGAAAAGACAGTCATCGCTCCATTGTATCACCTTTGTTCCTTTGTCAAAGATCAGTTGACTAGATTTTTGTGGGTCTATTTCCGTGCTCTCTTTTCTGTTCCATTCATTGATTTGTCTATTCTTTCATCAATACCACACTTTCTTGATTATTGTAGCTTTGTGCTTAGTCTTGAAGTTGAGTAGCATCAGTTCTCCAACTTTATTCTTCAATATTGTGTTGGCTATTCTGGGTCTTTGCTTCTCTATATAAACTTTAGAATCAGTTTAACAGTATCCACAAAATAACTTGCCTGATTGGGATTGCACTGAATCCATAGATTTAGCTGGGAAGAACAGACATCTTGAGTCTTCCCATCTTTGAAAATGGAATATCTCTCCATTGATTTAGTTCTTCTTTGATTTCTTTCATCAGAGTTTTATAGTTTTCCTTGTACATATGTTGTTAGATTTACACCTAGGTATTTCATTTTTGGGTGCTCATGTAAGTGGTATTGTGTTTTTAATGTCAAATTCCACTTTTTTGTTGCTGGTACATAAGAAAGTGATTGAATTTTGTATATTAACCGCATATCCTGCAACCTCACTGTAATTGTTCTTTAGTTCCAGGAGTCATTTTGTTGATTCTTTTGGATTTTCTACGTAGACCATCATGACATTTGAGAACAAAAAGAATTTTATTTCTTCCTCCCAATCCATATAACTTTTATTTCCTTTTCATGTCTTACTGCATTAGCCAGAACTCCCAGCGGGATGTTGAAGGGCAGTAGTGAGAGGGGACATAGAGTTGTTCATAATATTCTTTTATTATCCTTTAATGCTCTCTATTTTATTGCTCAAAAAAGTCTAGTTTCAGGACATTTTCTTGGTAATTGAGACAATTACTAAATTCAATCAATATTGTTTCCTAATCTCATATACTTTGCAAAACTGCCATAAATAAAAGCAGACCAATCACAAAATATGATATAGAACTGGAGCATTTAGTCCCCTCCGTTGCTTCCATAAAGTAACAGCAACATGAACACAGTCACAGGGTCTTAAGAATGGTCCTTATATCATTCGTCAACAAGTATTCATTGGTTCCTATTTGATGAAAGCTTGTGGTTAAGAAACTGAATTAGAGTCAGAAAACTGTTTTCCTGGATTCTCCCTCTCTCAGGTTCTCCATAGAGAGGGGACGGCAAACCACCCTTCCCTACAGCTAAGCGCTGGTTTTTTAAATGACATGAATAATCATAAAGAGAGGATTATTTTCCTCACACACTTCATGTCATTCATTAAATGACAAATGCTTGATAACCATAAAATTTTCTGAAGGATACTCTTTT
The DNA here is from genome assembly GCF_020826845.1 of Diceros bicornis minor. NCBI lineage: Eukaryota > Metazoa > Chordata > Mammalia > Perissodactyla > Rhinocerotidae > Diceros > Diceros bicornis. The sequence continues at coordinate 693,139 of NC_080754.1, read as the reverse complement.
ATCTCCACAGTTTTCACTGAATAGCTAAACATTAAAACCACTATTGCAAAAACTTAAAAGATTTTTTTCTTATGTAATAAAACAATGAGATATTTTCATGACTCTAAATAATTTCCTTTTACCTATTTTCATATGTTCCCTGAGATATCTTCCTAGCCTTTTGTAGGGAGTATAGTGAAGCAAAATCTAGGTTGCAGTTTCAGAGCTGGTAGTTAATAGCGACATCTTAGAAAATAGTTGGCAGGGGCCGGCCCAGTGGTGTAGCAGTTAAGTTCGCGCGCTCCACTTTGCGGGCCCTGGGTTCGCCGGTCTGGATCCTGGGCGTGGACCTACTCACAACCTATCAAGCCATGCTGAGGGAGTGTCCCATGTAGAGGAGCTACAACTCTACAACTATGATACACAACTATGTACTGGGACTTTGGGGAGAAAAAGAGGAAGATTGGCAACAGATGTTAGCGCAGGGCCAATCTTCCCCCCAAAAAAAAATATAGTTGACAAAACTATTGGTCAGGATTTCTTCCCTAGCTATGGGGTCACTCCAGGACAAGAGCCAGAGAGGTCAGAGAACTTCAAGGAGCATGTGAATAGTAACGAGATCAGAGGAAGTCCTTTTGGGAAGTGATATCAAGACAATAGGCACTGATTAACTGGAAAAATTTCTATAGCTGGGCTTCTAAGAATGTTATCTTCCATTTCAATTTTTTCGTAGTCAGCTCTGTAACACTATTTCATGATTTTAAAGCCTAGTACATTTCATAGGGCCGAAGAGTGAGACTGTCACCATCATTCCCACAACACACACACGCACACATGCACGCACACATGCACACACACAGACATAACTACACACGTTGCACACAGTTTTCCGTCCACATCCCCTTTGTGCCCTTGGTGAAGACCACCGGCTGCCTTCATATGACCAAACCTGAGCCTCTGAGTTTGGCTGTAGCCGGGCAGCGAGGGAACCCCGGACCTTACACTGTGCAGTGGAGCCTTCTGTGATGATGGAAATATTACATACACGTGCTGTTCAAGACAGCAGCCACCAGCCCCATGTGGCTACTGAGTAAGTGGAATGTGGCCAGCAGGGCTGAGGAACAAAATGTTTAGGTTTGTTTAATTACCTTAATTGAAACTAAAATCTATACAGCGACATGTACTAGCAGCCCCCATATTGACAGAATAATACACAGACCCTAGACTTCCGTTCCTGCGGTTTCCTGGGGAGTGGTTCCTGCTCTGCTGCTCTGTCATGGTCACACTTAACTCTGACCGCAGGTTAGATTAGCCCAGGGAGTTTTAAAATTATCAACGTTTTAGCATCACTTTGATGATTGTATTGCAAATGCAAGATTCAGAATAATTGAGATCTGAAAAATCTTAAAAAAGATTTGTGAGCCCGCACTTACAGCCCAAGTGTGGGCTCACAAATCTTTCCTTATTTCCCTTAGCACAAGTACAACCATTTGAACTAGAAGTTATTCCAAGCTTTGCGATAAAAGGATGAACACAGGCCCAGAGGATGCATCTGTCCCAATCAGTGATCCTCAAGACTTGCTCAGGGTACACTGGACCTACAGGATACTGTAAAAGTTTGTTATCAATTAGTCTGGGATATTGGAGCTAAAATGAGTCAAATAATCTTTATTGTAGGGTTTCTCAGAGAGTTTTAATGGTAATGTTCTGGAAATATCTAAGAAGAATAAGTTGTACCAAGTTTGCTCTCTCCCTGCAATTTATGTGGCCAGGATTTACTGCAGGCCATTCCTCTAGAGTAGTGTTCTGCCAAGTATGTCTTGGAGAACAAAGATATTGATAAAATGGCTTATGAAGTAAGGAAATTCTCCTGTTGCCAACCTGGGAAGACCAGATTTGATCTCACGAAGGGACCTGGCGAGTTTGCTCATTGTACTTGTGTTGGTTTCTGTTTAGCTGGCTCTCTCAGTGGACGTTGGGTGATGTTCACATTCTCGGTTTCAGTCAGGGCTCTAGAGTCAGACGGCCCAAGTTCTAACATTACTTCTGCTATTTTCAAGGGCTGTAAAGGATCTGAAATCTTACTCTGCTTGTAAGCTCACAAGTTAGCCTTCCACAGCGTCATAGATGCTGCAGAAGACAGGAAACTCTTGAGCGTAAGATAGACGATGTACAATGTAGGCCAGCAGGCATCACCAGCTTCACGTTCACAGTTCCTGTTGACCCGAGTCCCACAGGTGCCGCGCAGAGAGGCACAGCAGGATTGAGTCTCCCTGAGGAGCTCAGGGCTTAGGAAGCCCCATCTTATGAATGGTTGTTCCCAAACCTGCCCAACCTTTGCCCTGCAGGGAGACATTATCTTTATTTTCCTAGTCTGAAAACACCTCTGCCTTCTGCTCTGGAAGGAGAAGACACTATTTCTATCTTCCAAGGCTGTTTGCTACACAAACATCCCTGAATAAATAGTCTGGGGCCACTACTATTAATGCCTTTCCACCAAAAGTGCAGAAATTCAGAAGACCCGTGGAGAATTGTTTCCCAACGTTATTGAGTAGCTCTGTTATCTAAGTTTCAGTGGAAATAACAACTGAAATTAAAATCACATCTGCTTCATAGAATTCTTCAGTGAACTAAGCCAAGTGTCCCAGTGCTAGTAAATAAAACTTAGCTTGGGAAAAAATTAAAATTCTATAAAATTCTATAAGAGGGTTTAGCTTCAGTCTTCCAACTTTGCTCAATGATATTAATTTATTTATTATCAAATAATTATTTCTATTTTTTGTATTATATTTATTATCAAAGACGAACTGTTACTTTCCTGTTGCATACAAACTCCATCAACTCAGAAACCCTCCTCCCTTCGTCTTTTGTTCCCATCCTTTCCCAGAGATGATGCAAGACCCTGGGACCTTTCATGGAGCTCCGGAGTCAGAAAGACGAATCTGGCCCAGAGTCTCCGGAGCTCACCTGCTGTGGTTTTACCTAATTTGTGAAATCTCCCCTTGTTCTTGGATATCAAGCGTGTTGTGCATGGATCCATTGTGAGGCACTGATATGTCCCTTCTGGTCTTTAAAATTGGTCTTGGATTTTAGAATTAAAAACAACAACAAGAAAAAACTAAACAAAGTCTTTCTCTCTCAAACACTTTGGTCGCAGCATTTTCTGCTATGATTTCAAGAATGTGCCTTGGAACTCGATCCCAGAGTGTCACCATCTAAACTTAGTTTTATTGCCCAATCCATAAGAGAGTGCAGGGACCCCTCATGGGGCCTGGAAGGGAATGGTCATAGAAAGGGTGTGAGAAATATATCTCAGTTAATGTCTCAGAATGTTTTCTGTTACATAGGGAAAGGACCTTGAGATGGGAAGAGGATCCTGGATTATCTGAGGGGACCCCATGCAATCACAGGGTTCTTATAAGAGGGAGGCAGAAGGTCAGTGCTATAAAAGACAAGAGGATGAGAGAAGCAGAGAGAGAGACTGGAAGACACTGTACTGCTAGCTTTGGAAATGCAGGATGGAGCCCCGAGCCAAGGAATTCAGGCACTTCTAGAATCTAAAAAGGGCAAGGATATGGATTCTCCCTAGAGCCTCCAGAAGGAACCAGCCCTGCAGGTACTTTGATTTTAGGGCTTCTGACCTCTAGAACTGTAAGATAATAAATGTTTATTGTTTCAAGCTGCAAAATTTGTGTAGAGCAGACATAGGAAATTAATACAGCATAAGTTTGTTTGAAAGCCCCTGTCCAGGAACATAATACTGTGCTTTAAAACATGTTCTCCACCTTGTCTCCTGTTCTCATTTGATATTACACCTGCTTTAGTGGAGATGGGAAAGAAGCCAGGAATACAGATATTTTGATCTTAAAACTCTGTTGTGGCGGACAAGAAGATGGGCCCTCAGACCCTATTCAAGATAGGGCTGGTGGTAAGCGGTGTTCCCCTGGCATCCAGGTGCTCGGTGTTCACTGGTGGTGTGCTGGGTCACCACGGGAGGAGAGGGCCACCCTGGCCAGTGCCATGGTTCAGATGTTGGAAACATACCAGGTAAATGATGGATATAAGGCCTGAGGAATTGGACCTTGTTACTAAGTACGTTGATTCCTGAAACAGATAATGAAAGTTGAAGGTAAGTAACAAAGAACTGGAAATTTAATGTGGGAACCAGAGTCTGGAAACACAGAGAATCCTCATCTCATGCAGAGGGCTACAGAAAAAGCCGCAGGTCAGAGTAAGATTCAAGAGCCAAAGCAGCTGAGCATGAAAGATCGTTGACTGTTGGAATGAGGAGGTCTGTTAAGCCAAACTTGGGACCCTTGGTGGGAAACCTGAAACCATGACACAAGGCTTGGGGACATCTGTGTGGATGTCTCTGATGATTTTGATTCCTCAGATTTCTCAGAACCACTTGAGCCTAAAGAAGGGGCCCGTCCTCTTCCACTGCTAAGAGTTAGCGCTTGCCTCAGGGGGGAAGTACAGAGCTCCTTCCTCACAAGGCTCTAGTTACTACCTCCAGAGGTGACCCCATCCTCTGAGATGCCCCACCTCCAGAGAGGCCCCCACCTCCGGAGAAGCCTCACCCCTTAGAGAAGCCCCACCTCCAGAGAGGCCCCACCTTCTCTCTTGCAGTGCTGTGAGTAGACTAGTGGCTGCAGGACCCAGCCGTGCCTGCTAGGACTAACAGGAGAACAGAGATTGCACCCACAGTAAAGGCTGGAATAAGAAGGCATTTCTCACAAGGAACAGTGACCCAGGAACCTGATATGCTCGGTCAAAGGAGCTGGCCTGGAAACAGGACAGTTTATTACTCGGGGTGCTAGTTCAGCAGACAGAATTTCATATCCTGACGAGACCCCAGGGCACGGTGCAAACTTGCTGCAAGGACTGGGTCTAGAAGCTTAGAAAACACAAAGGCCGCACTGAGTGAGATTAAAATGCTTAAACTGCCAGAGCAGATAATAAAGGGATAAAGACCAAGGCAGGTGAGCATGGCAGAATGGACACATTAGTGAGGCCTGAAGACCATGGGAGGTCACTCAGAGAATTATGTCCCATGACTCATTGATAGCCGTTCACCAAGGCTATCAGAAATACACGCTGGAGAAAGACTGAGCGGCAGGCAGGTGAGAGCCTCAGGTGTGGCTCCCTCTGCAGTCAGAGCTGATGGTAAAGAGGCTGCCATGAACCTGGCTTGCTGAAAGCAATGGAAACCATGATATGGCCCCAAAGTGATAGGAGGCAAGTGGCGGTGTTGAACCACCAGCCTGGGGGCTATAATTATCATAAGGACAGACAAATTTGGAGTGGCCCCCTGCCTAAGGGTGCCTGACACATAGAGAGTCACGGAGATGTTTCAAAGACCACAGCATCCCTAAAGGTCAAACAAATGACAGCTAACAATGGTACCGCCGATTGTGTGTGTGTGTGTGTGTAGATGAAGAGCACAAAGCTGAAAGCCGTCTCTCCAATAAAAATTACATATAATACCTTGCCCACTTTTCAAATCTGAGCAGATTTTCAAACTTGAGCTAGAACCTTTTGCCTGATCCCAGAGGAAGGACCCCGAAATACTGTAGCAAATATACACTGTAATGATTCCCCTCTCCTTCCACAAAGGAACCCATGACTGCTCACTTGAACACCTGTTTGCTGGCTTAGAGGAATACACAGACACTTAGAGGATTGCTGTACATGAGTGCAGTTGACATTGATGCTTGTAGACTCTGAGCATTACATAGGCCCCTCTTAGAGCAGGAACATGTGAATGTCGAGCAGTAAATGAAGTCTTGGCCCAATTCCAGCTTACAGTAGGTCCTCTAGGCCTATCAATCCAACCACTGGTCATTCATATGGTCCCAGATGCATTTTTTAAGATGGACACAGTTGGCAGTTTTAGTAATGCCCACACTGGACCCTGGGGCAAGAGGGTAAAAGCTGTCCTAGTAGGGAAGGCCCAGGAAGTCTCCCAGACTCACGCCTCTCCCATCAGAGAGAATAGTACTGTCTTTGGGGGATGAGAGGAAAAGTAGAGATGAATGCCTCCCCTTAAGACTTCAAGAATGCAAAGGAAGTGATGTTTGTCATATTTCTATTTAATTCACCTGTCTGGCCTCTGCCAAGATTGAGTTGATCTTGGAGAATCAGTTTAGACTACCACAAGATCCATTAAATAGCCCATCAAAGCTGCCGGATCTGACGTGGTGTTGTTACTGGAGCAGACTACGGTAGCCCCAGGGACATGATATGCAGCCAGTCTGTTTAGGACTTCCCAGACTATCCCAACCAGGGAAGAAGATCAGACACAGTTCACATTCACGTAAAATGCACCATAATATTTATTTGCCCCATGGCTAACCATTCTATCCTCTACCTTAATGTCTCTCAAAAAGATATAAACTATCTGAACATTTCACAGAATATCATGTTGACTCATTATAATGATGACATCGTGCTGATTAGGCAGGATGAGCAAGAGAAAGCTATGTGATCTTCTTACGTCACATGTGCTCCAAAGGGTGGGAGAAACCTCATGAAGAATTGGGAATCTGATAATTCAGCCAACAAACGTAGAAGTCCAATGGCCAGGACAGGCCAGTACCTCCCTTTCAAAGCAGAAGACAAAGTGCAGCTTCTTCCTTCCCTTACCACCCAGAGGAAGCTCAGTGCTAGGGAGGCCTCTTAAATTCCACAGACAACACATCCCACACCTGGGAATGCTGCTCTGTCCCAGACCGGGTGGTGTGGGAGGCTGCCAGACGAGCGAGCCCTGGAGCAAGAAGGGTCTCGGCACCAGCTCCCCCTGCACTGGGAGCAGTCCTGCCTCCCAGATGATCCAGCGCACCATGTTGTGTCGGAGATTTCAGTGGTGGAAAAAGATGCAGTGTGGGCTTTACGGCAAGTATCAGTGGAAAAATCACAGGCCCCTGCGTTTTTGGAGTAAGGCCATGTCATTTCTAGCAGAGAATCACATGTTTTAAACAACAGCTCCTGGCATGCTGCTGGGTCCTGGTAGAGATGGAATGTTTGACGGTGAATAACCGGGGAACCACTTTACAGTGAAGGACATGCGAAAGGAGCCGCGTAAATGTGGAACCCACAGAGTATGGTCACCATTAGCAAGATGGCAGCCTGAGAGGACATTAGAACTGCCTGGTGTCAGTGCAGCTGACTCTGAGATGTAAACAGAGTCAGTAGCTGAACGAATTGGGCAAACAATTATAACTATGAATGAACAAGCACAGACACTCTGGCATGAAAAAGATATGGTTACCAAGAACTCAGAATCTTGAAGAACAAGAGTTTGGATCATGCCATGAGGTATCCACCAAGATGAGCAGAGTGATGCCCCAGGGCGAGGGAAATTTATTGTGGGTCCTGATGAGTACCAGCTGCAGCCTCAAGACCAACTGCGGGGGCTCTCTGAGTCCCTCTCCAAGCTCCCCCTCAGGAAGAGGCCCCACTAGCTTGAAGGAGGTGCCCCGCAGCCTGTGTGGTGAAGTGAACACATGCCCGAGGGTGGACTCTGCAGACGAGGAGATGAGCCTGCTGCCCACTTGTGACGAGTGTGACCAGCTGACAGCCTGCTGTTAACTCATTCAAGGTCCACCTCAGATTTCAAGGCAGAGGCCTCTCCGTTTTGGGGTGGCCTTCAGCCAGTGATTGTGTGCAGTGGTGGGCAATGGTGCAGCCGTTATCTCCCCACACAGGACTCCTCTAGTGGGCAATCTGCTCTGTTGCTCCATGCTGGTCTAGTAAAGACTTTGTAGGGTCAGCAGCACGGTCTGACAACTACCCCTATCCAATCCTGCTCCCTCTCCTCCCCTTCCACAGGGATCGCTCACCAATGACTCTGTCACACACCCAACGTCGTCTCAGCATCTGCTTCTCAGAGAACCCAGCCTGCCTCAACCAGCTAACCCCATACATTCTCTGATGGAATTAATGAACAGCCTTTCAGGTCCTTATACTAATATCACGTTATTTTGCAACTAGATTAGTAGGAAGCCATGGTATGGGAATGGCAATTTTAATATGCAATTATCTAGTTATGAGGCCAAGCCTACATATTAGTATAGAAATTTAGAATTATATATATAATTAAATATCTATAGTATTTAAATAAATATTAAATATGTAGAATTATATATAATATATTTGGGGAATTATATAATATATGAATATATATTATATACTATAGAATTACATATAGAATATATAGATATGGAAAGAGAGTGAGAGGGGGAGAGAGGGAGAGAGGTGGAGAGAGATGATAAAGTAAAACCTTTTCGTCAGTCTCACGATGTATTACCATATTGTCAACAGAAGATAAAAATATCAAAAGGAAGATTTATGACTGAATAATCAAGCTATTAATTTCAACTTACTGGTAAAGAGCCATAGTCTCATAACCTTGTGTCAACAGCTGTCTTCCAGTACAGAGGGGAAAAATTTTTTAAAATAGTCTTCACGATTAACACCTGAAAATTGAGAGAGGTATAAATTTACAGCTCAACAGAGACAGAAGAAGAAATATGTTCTGATCTTTAGCTCAAGTCCATGAATCATTTTGAACAGGAATTTATAATTCCCAAATAACTGAAATACAAATGAATATAAAAAGTCACTTTCTAAGAAAATAAAAGAGTCCTTAATGTTGAGTGTTAGACAATATAAAATTGCTTTCAAATGTGCTAGGACCAAGTGCTTATTTTTTCAAGAAAGGAAAACATAATCTCTTTGTCCTCCCATAGTTATGATGAGAGTATAATTTATTACACTTAGGAAGGGCACATGTTTACAGAAATTATGCCCTTTATAATTTTGTTGGACATTTTATTACCATGTCTTCAGTGGTATTTATCATTTCATGGACAATTGGCAGTTAAAAAGGTTCAAACCTTAACATTTTAATGCACCTGCCTACTTACACAGCGTGGCTTCTCTATCACATCTTCCCTTGAGCAACCGTCAACATCAACATGTGACTCTCCTTTAGGGTTTTACCTCTTCTAGAGAACCTGTGTTTGGCATTTGATTATTCCAATAAAGAGATTTTATTTGAAAAATTAGAGTTGTAGATGTTGACATTATTAAAGGAGTGAATTAAATCAGGGTTTGAACACAAATTTAGTTCAATTATTTCTAGGAGAGTCGAGAATATTGCCCCTTATTCTATTAAAAAATGAACATAATCCAGTTGTAAGGGTCAATATAAAAAACTACTTTCCTGGGGCCAGCCTGGTGGCTCAAGCGGTTAAGTGCGCGTGCTCCGCTGCAGCGGCTTGGGGTTCGCAGGTTTGGATCCCGGGCGCACACCAATGCACTGCTTGGCAAGCCATGCTGTGGCAGCGTCCCGTGTGAGATGGAGGAAGATGGGCATGGATGTTGGCCCAGGGCCAGTCTTCCTCGGCAAAAAGAGGAAGATTGGCAGATGTTAGCTCAGGGCCGATCTTCCCCACATACAAAAAAATTAATTTCCTTTACTCAAGTGTGTTCTATAATAGTTTTTAACTCTCTAGAATTTGACAGTTTCTACATTAGAAATGTAAATTTCAAATGATAGGCTGCCTATGGATGAACTATTTTTGTTCATCCTCTGCCTATGGTTCATTGTAGCTTGCATTTGTGACAAGGGATTAAGGTGTTGGGGCTCTTCAATCAGAACCAGAAAAAAAAGGCAAAGCAGTAATTTACTTAGAAAGGAAACTCTAGCAGAGCATGGTTACCCAAGGAGGCTATTGATCAAGCCACTCCTCACTTAGGGAAGACAGAAGTATCACTGTACAGGGTAGTTTGGTGGACACAGAAAGTGATTAAATCCTAGAACAGGAGGGAAAGTGGTAGAATTTCTCTCCTTAGACGTCGTTAGGCCAGAGGAGACGTTCCTCCACAACTCTTCGATTCTGGGATGTCTGTGGTATTTCTTTCTTAAGGATCGTTTCCGCAGTTTCCATTCACTGCGTTTGACAAAAACGCCACATGTGTGCTGCTTTTAAAAATCAATTAATAGACTTTATTTTCCAGGGCAGTTTTAGGGTTACAGAAACGTTGAGCAGAAAGTACAGAGACTCTATGTATCCCCTCTCCTCTCCTCTGCTGCACACGGCTTCCCCTATTAATAACATCTCACATTATGGCGACTTTGTTACAACTGATGACCGATATTGATAGATCATTATTAACTGAAGTCCATAGTTTTCGTTAGCAACCACGATTACAGTTTCATATCAAAAGTTTCACCGTCCTAAAAAGCCCCTGTGCTCCACCCACCCATGCCCCGGCCACCACTGATCCTCTCACTGTCTGTATAGGTTTCCTCTTCCAGAATGCCACGTGGCTGGGAACACACCACACTAACATTTGCAGACTGGTGCTGCCTTATCAGGGCTGGGTCCCCCCCTCCCTGTTTTGGGTATCAGTATGTCTCGAAAAACAGTCAAGGATCTGCGAGAGTGTGCTTTGTCACATAAGAGATACTTACATTTATGAACCTACTTTCACAGGTTTTATCCAAATGGTTAAGGACACCGATGATAATAGATAACATCAAGTTCTGTCTAGATAATCAAATATGGGTTTATTTTGAAGTGCAGCCTGCATCAAGACATGCATTTTCTGTGCTAGTGTACAATTGTGCTTGGTCTGTGTAAGCTACTGAGGATTACTCTTAGGTTTTTTGGTATCTAAGATCTGTGGGAAAGCCTATTTTTCCTGCTGAATTATATACAACCTGAAGCAAAACATTGCTAATATGTCAGCTACGTTGTATGTGATCTTTCTCAATTTTGCTGTCTGCGGTGGAGTACATCATCTAATCATTGTCAAGATTGCTGGATTTTTAACATTTTTTAATGTATTTTTTTTTGCCATTGTTTAAAATATTCCTTTGCCCCCCGATTTTTGGATATGATGGTTATGTGGGACCATGACAATACTGACTACGTAAACGAATCACTACTTTTGTGTTGTTCTCTGTTCACGAGACCAGAGGGGAAATCTTTCAGGATCACTAGAAATTCAAATTGTCGGCTCCACTCTGTTAAATGTAGAACTGTGAGAGTAATGATGTCTATTTATCATTTTAAAAATCCCATGTAGTCTGCAAAATATAGAAGTGTTCGAGTGCTAATTTACATTCCTGTGGTTGAATGGAATCGCTTCAGAAAGGCAGAACAATATTTTTTCCCTCAAGTCCATTCCTAAAAGAGTTTTCTGGAAATTATGGAGATTTGAGACTAAAAATTGAAGCTCTTTTAAAAAAAACATCCTATTCATTCCATACCTGCAATGAATAAAGCCAAACACTGCTCAGCACACAAAGGGTAAAAAGAAAGAAAAGAGAAGAAGAGCAAATTGGAATAGCACACAACAGATGGGGTGGAAAATAACTAACTACAGGAAAGTTATGCTGTTTCTTAGAAAATATAAACATCGAATATAACCCCCCAGGAGATGCTTGCAGTGGCCCCATTTCCTCTCCCATCTTGTTCTAGGCCAGAAGACGGAGCATCTTTATGGCTGGGACAGGCAGGGTCATAAGCTCCATGGAGAGAAGAACAAGAGCTGGCCAGTTGTTTCCAACAAAAGAAGAATAAAAACTAGTCAGTAATTTCACAGGCGATAGTTATGTTTTTCAGCACTGTTGTGTTTACATATATTGTCTTACTTTTAATCTTCACATAAAATCCATAAAGAAGATGCTGGTGTTATACTCATTTTGTAGACGAGGAAACGGGAAAACAGCAGGCTCACCTCTTGCAGAAACAGCGAGAGAGAAGAGGAATTCAGGCTAAGACGTATCTGGCCTGAGGCACACACTTAAGCTACAAAGTTGCCTCTCTGTTCTTGTAATTACTTATTTTCTTCATTAAATGGATAAATATATTACAGAAAAATATATTTAAAACCAATTTGAATCTTTCAAAAGAGTGCTATAAAAGTTATTATTTAGGGGCTGGCCCAGTGGTGCAAGCGGTTAAGTGCCTGCCCGGGGTTCACAGGTTCGGATCCTGGGCATGCACTGACGCACCGCTTATTAAGCCATGCTATGGCAGCATCCCATATAAAGTAGAGGAGAGTGGGCACGGATGTTAGCTCAAGGCCAATCTTCCTCAAGAAAAAAAGGGAGGATTGGCATCAGATGCTAACTCAGGGCCAGTCCTCCTCACAAAAAAAAAAATAGTTATTATTTAATTTCAAAGCAGGTGTGGTGAACTGATACAGTCACAGAATTAATACACCTTTAGAATGCACGTCCTACTAGCTGTTGCACACATTCTTCATAGGACCTCTTTAGAAATCAACAAAGCTTCCATTTTGCTCATCATGAATTTATTCCTTATTTAAAAGGGCATTAGTTAGTCATATAACAGTTAAAACTTAGATGGCTGTACATTTTGTTAATGGCCTGCCTATCTCCAGGGCAACGATTTATAAAAATCTATTTGATTATATTTGTACAAGGAAAAAAAATTTAATGAGAAATGAGGCTTACGGGGTCCTTGACATCTCAAATTGGGATTCTTATAGGAATGTCTTTTGCTTCTTTTTTTCCTGCAGAATTTACCATTCTCCCTCTACCCTTTTCTGGATCCTACAAATGTTAGGCAGCTCTGTGATCTATACAGACTCCTATAATCACAGAATTATAGACAGGAGCTGTGGGGATGCACTGTACCAAATGCTCGAGGGTGCTCACGTCCAGGGCCTGGTTCCCGCCCTCACCGAGTCCTTCGTTCATTCAGCGAGATGACGTTCATGTAAACAAAACAAAAGCAACAAGAGGCATATATGAGAAATGAGCCTTTATTCATGCTAGGGTCTGCAAATCTGTTCTGAGAAGGTCCAGATATTAAATATTTTAGGGTTTATGGGCCTTATATGGTCTCTTTCTTATATACAACTTTTTCTTTTTCCTATGTCTTTCAAAATATAAAAGCCGTTCTTAGCTCTCAGGGTATAAAAAGCAGGTGGCAGACCAGATTTGGCCTGTGGACCACGACTTTGCCAACGTCTGATCTGCAGCAATGTGTTCACAACACTGCATTTCTGCTATTAACAATGGAGTTACAGACAATGAGCTGACTGATAATGCTTTTTTCATTTATGTACAACATCTGAAGCCTATATATTAATAGTAAATTCCTTCCCATTGGGAGTTAGGCTATGGCCTAAATGAATTCTCTGACATACTCTCTTGAAATAAAAGATAAGTGAATGAAGTCTCTGAGTGTACACACACACACACGTGCACACACATACACACACACACCCTATTACGAAACCTCAGGACAAAAGACTTCTCTGGACCCCAGGAAACCCTCCATGATGCTTGCTCATGAATTGTCCACTCACTAGCACACCTCCTCTGTGATTTTGTTCTTACTTCCCAACCCACCCTCTACTAGAAGCAATAAACTAGAAATTATGGAAAATCTCTAACAAATAGGCATCTTACAATGGCCAAAGGAGAGCAGACCAAAAACAGAAAGACAACAAACTCACAAATGTAAGTAAAACCGTGCTACAAATTACAGAGAAGGAAAAGAGTGAATGTTCACGTCAGTGACTATTCTATAGCCAAATTATGTCCAACGGCCTTCTTGAGAAGATATGTCAGTGTCAGTAACCCTCAGAAAGACTTCCATTAAAGTACTTAGAATTGTGACATATGAAGTTCTAATAAGCCCAGAGATGACCTTTGAATCCATTTCTCTCTACCTTCATTTGGTCAAATGTCCGGTCAATGTCTTTCCAAACCTACATTTTCAAGTCCACCTTCTCTCCATTTATACCACCACATTCTCGAGTCTCTCTCATCAGAGCAGCTGTAGCTGTTTCTTAATTGATTTACCTGACAAGAGTCTCTCTCAGACTAATTCATCTTCCCCTTATCTATCAGAATTAAACTTCTAAAACAAAGATCTGATCCTGTTACTTCTCTCGTTAAATACTTCCAGTGGCTCTGCACTCCCTACAGGGTCGATACCAGTCTTTCTACTGCTGCATTCAGTCTCTGTCCCAGGCCGTCTTCTCAGCCTGGTCCCGCCAATCCTTTCATATGGGCTATGCTCCTAGCAGCCCCAATTCTTCCCACAAACACCCCTGCTTTCCTCGTGTGCTGAATTCCACTCCCTGCCTCCCTGTCTGTAATCCATCTAGTGAGTCATCTTTCAACATACAGATGCTTGTCATCTTATATTTTTGAAAACTTCTTTGACAACCCAAGATTGAAACCATCACTACCGCCTTTCTGCTGCTGTAATAGTTTGTTTATGCAATTAGCGCAGCACTTGTCAAACTGTGTTTTATTTATTTGTACATACATCTCCCTTGCCAGGCCATGAGGTCTTTTGTGAGCTTATCTGTTGTTACCTTCAGATTTCTAGCACAACCCTGGCACAAAGTATGCACTTAATCAATGTTATCGAATTGAATTAATTGGCATGAGAGAGCGGCCATGTCTGGATGCTCATAATCAGGACAAACCACATGTCCATGTAGAACAGAAAATTGATTATGTGTTAGACTTATGGACCAAGAGAAAGGTTATTACTCAAAATAATCATTCTCTGCTGACGAAGTAAAATTCAAAGTATATATTGAAAGTTTAGTCATTTTAGGTTAGAAACTTTTTCACGTTAAAATACAAATCCCCCTAAGAGTAGAGTGAAATGTTAAGCTGTCATTAGGAATTTATCCCCAAGAGCCAATCACAGACCTGGGAGCAGATTGGAGGCAAAAAACAAGAAAAAAAGATTGGGAGAGTCCTAGTCTCATCCATAAGTTGTGATGGTTAATTATGTGCCAAATTGGCTAGGCCATGGTACCCAAATATTTGGTCAAAAACTAATCTTGATGTTTCTGTGAAGGTATTTTTTAGGTGAGGTTAATGTTTAGATGGATGAACTTTGAGTAAAGCATGCTACCCTCCATAATGTGGGTGGGCCTCATCCAATCAGTTGAAGGTCTTAAGAGAAAAAAGACTGAGGTTCCCTGAGGAAGAGGGAATTCTGCCTCCAGACTGCCTCTGGACTGGTTCTGCAACATTAAGTCTTCCCTGAGTCTCCAATCTGCTGGCCTACCCTGCAGATTTTGGACTTGACAGCCTCCACAACTGCGTGAGCTAATTCCTTAAAATCTCTGTCACTCTCTCCCTCTTTATATCTATCTACCTACCTATAGAGAGATAGATAAAATATATCTACAGAGTCAGGCATTGCTTAACAACGGGGATCATTCTGAGAAGTGTGTCCTTGGGAGATTTCGTCATTGTGTGAACATCACAGAGTGTACTTACACAAACCTAGACGGTACAGCTTACTACACACCTGGGCTACATGGCACTAATCTCGTGGGACCACCGTTGAACATACGGTCCGTCGTTGACCAAGATGTTGAGTGGCGCGTGACTGTGTGTGTATATACGTGTACATGTCTCTATATAGATCCTGTTGGTTCTGTTTCTCCAGAGAACCCCGACTAATAAATAATAGAAAAAGAGGGGAGAGTAGGTTACTGAATCCTCAAGGGATTTTTTTAAAATGTTTGCTACTGAAGCTGGTCACACACAAGCCTGATTTACAGTATAAGGCTTCTGAAGGCAAATGCAAATGTGGGACTTCAAGTAAAGCAACCGTCAAGTATCATGAGATAAATCTCAAATAACACCTTTTACTTCGTTTTACAGTTTCTCTTCTAAGGGATTGGCCTGCATGTGTTATCTCATTTTTCTCACAAGTAAAATTTCCTATGCTGTTATGTGGTCAATTTACAATATCTATGGGAGAATCACACATTTACAGGCTGTTCTCAAACTGACTAGGTGGCCTCCTGTTGCTAACATCATACACACTTATTATATTCTTCCTGATATGTTACAAACTCTTAGGCTTCAGTGTTCTTTATCTTTCTAGTAACGGTTTTAGTAGAAACTAGTCTCTAACCTCTTAACTTTTTTAACCCAAGATCATCTAAAATGAGATGCTTTCTCAGAACCAGTGTTTTCAGGTATAAGTTTTCATCACAGAATAAGAATATCTCTATGTTTTGACGAGAGCATCCGTTAGTTTCACCT
The DNA here is from genome assembly GCF_020826845.1 of Diceros bicornis minor. Lineage (NCBI taxonomy): Eukaryota > Metazoa > Chordata > Mammalia > Perissodactyla > Rhinocerotidae > Diceros > Diceros bicornis. The sequence goes on along the minus strand of NC_080754.1, from coordinate 677,085 downwards.
GCAAAAGCAAATGCAGCATCTGTTCTAACCAGAGGAACATGACACTCCTGCTTTCTTGCGGCTGCTTCTCCTCCAAGATGTGTTATCCGCGTATTACGTAATTCTCTGTAACCTCATTAGGGCTAACGTAGTTTCATCACTGAAATAACTTATGTTTTCCCTTGCAGTCTACTTCCATCATTCATGCAGTCCTAGAATCAAAGTGCCTCATCACCTTATCCCGCTCCTTCTCCAGGTTCCAACCGCCCGGCAGTGAAATCACCCGAGGTTCTGACACCCATCTCACTCTAGACTCATGCGGGAGCAAGGACTTCTCAAGCTAGGTAAGATTTTATACCATGAACCTAACAACTTTATAGATTTCCAGAGCATAAGATGACATGCATGTGTGTGGACATGTGTGCATGTAAACATATACACGTTAAGCTTGTTAATTTATTACATATTCAACAGATTTAAGTGGAAGTTTCCTTTAATCATTTTTTTGTTGTTGTTTTGCCATTTCTAATCAAAAGCGTAACTCCTTTCTGATGTGGAAACTCTCTCAGCACATCCTCTACCAATACCATGCATAAAATCCTGGACACTTTCTGTGAAAAGCAGCTCATTGCTTCACAGGAAAGTTAGGAATGTTGAACGTGTTTTACAACAGTTTTTAGAGTTTTGTACAGTTGTTTCATATACAGTCATGCACCATGTAGCTACATTTCAGTCAAGGATGGACCACATAGACGATGGTGCTCCCGTAAGATCAGTACCGTGTAGCCCGGGGGTGTAGTGGGCTGTACCATCCAGGCTTGTGTGAGCGCACTCTGTCATGTTTGCACAAGGACAGAATCACCCAACGACACACTTCTCAGAATGTACCCCCTGCCGTTACCCGATGCACCGCTGAACTAAGTATAACAGTTTAATCCCACTGCCACCACTGGACCACCCAGAATTACATCTGTCACCACCATCTGTTTCCTTGAATTAAGCCACCATACCCACACAGGCTTATACTGGAATCATTTAAAGGTCCTAAGCAAATCACTTTGGAAATCGGTTTAAATTAGTCTCAGATTTCCGTTCCATATTTCAGGCCACCTATCCATTTCTATAATCTTCACAATTGGATTTTAAGATTTTTTTTTTTTTTGGATTTTAAGATTTTTTTCTTACTTCTACTGCCTATTTATCTATCAGATTATGTACCAAGTATGGACTCTCTACCCTAGTCCTTGACCTTTAGCACTCTGCCTTGATGGGAATATTAGTCAAGGTTCAGTTTCAGGAAACAGAACACACTCTAGGTATTTTTAAAAGAAATGGATTTAATAGTGTTAGGTATTTACAAAATTATTAGAAGAGCCGGAGCACAGAACTTTAGGGCGTCCTGGTTCTCCAGGGAAGCTGCGTCATCTGTCACAATCAGGGAGATGGAGAATCAAGTAGCCAGTACTAGAATTTGGCTTCAGGACCCAAACCCCGTAAGAGTTGCATTGTTCTGTTTTGGCTAAGTGATGTTGCAAAAAAAACCCTCAAAATCTCATTGTGGGGTCCAGCCCAGTGGTGTAGTGGTTAAGTTCTGGTGCTCCGCTTTGGGGGCCCGAGGTTCGCAGGTTCAGATCCCTGGCACGGACTCATGCACCACTCATCCAGCCATGCTGCAGCGGCATCCCATATATAAAGAAGAGGAAGATTGGCAGAGGTGTTAGCTCAGGGACAATCTTCCTTAAGCAAAAAAAAATAGAGGAGGTGTGACAACAGATGTTAGCTCAGGACCAATCTTCCTCACAAAAAAAAAAATTAGTAGGAAAATCTCATTGGGTTAAAACAATGAAACCTTATTTCTTGCTCATACAAACCTCATGGAGGTTCTTCTGGGCAGTGGTCTTCCATGAGATGTCTCAGAATTGCATCTCTATGTAAATATGGGCTTGTGTGAGTACAATGGCAGGGGAAAAACAGATTGAAAAGAGTTCGATGGTTCTTAAATACTTTCTCCAAAAGTTACATATGTCACTTTTCCTCGATTTTCATCAGCCAGTGTGAGTTACATGGCCACCTCTAACTTCTAGTGGGCAGGGAAGTCTGTGGGCACCTTGGGTCTGGAAGGAGAATAATCAGCAGTATTGGTGAGCAGTACTGATGACGGCCACAGAATATCCTCTAATGCCCCAGGGTCTCATCTAACTGGCACTGAGCTCAAAGTCAGGGACTGCTTGGTGCTCATGAGTCTCTACGTCTGGTCCAGGTTGTTTGCTCTTGATCCAGAGATTTATAAACTAAAAAGACAGATTATATACCCCAACACCCAGCTCATAGGAGTGGACTGGATGACTGCCATGGACACTTCCACTCTGAGCGGGAAGAATGAGAGACACACAGTAGACACTGGTCTGCAGCGATTCGGGATTCCCCGAGGTGGAGAATAATCCTCATTATGCCCTTTCACTGCTTGTGAAGGAATCGCCTCTGACTGACTGTGGCTCCTGAGAAATTCTTCCCTTGCCACTCTCCTCCTCCGTTACATGAGAACTGGAAATTTGGGAAATACCCCTTTCTTTGTGGCTGAGACCAATTCTTGCCTACAAGTCTGTGAACTGGAGGTTCACTCTAATTCTTCAGTTAGAGATTACCGCTAGTTTAGTCTTTGCTTCCTTTGGTAGAAAACTCCTTGAAAAATTTAGTTGACTCTTTATTTGATTCCAATCAATAGTACATGCTAATAGCCAAATCCACAGGACATTGTTTCCAAATTTGCAGTATTTATTTAGTTTCTCTCTCACCACCATCTCTCTCTTTTGACCCAGCTGTGATTCTAGGTACCTTGATTGTGGTAGCTCTGTGATTGAGACGTACCTCAATCTCTTTTCCATTAGACATTTTATCTAGCTAAAAGGTTTACTCAGCCACATATTAATCTTAAGATGCATCTTAAATGCATCTTAAATCTGAGATACGTTGATCCATTTGGAGATTATGATAACAGATGTGATGGGCATCCTCTACTTTGATTCTTGTCGTTCAAAGCCTTCTTCAGTTTCTACGTGTCCAGCGAGGGACTGAGAAGTTGCTGCCTCTTCCAGACCCGGAACACCCCAAGTTTCTTGTTCATTTCTCTTCCTTTTTATTCATGTTTGTTAAATGGTCCAACCCCTTTCTGAGCTCACTTCTTTCATTTAATACCTTCCAACCACAGTCAGTGGTAGTCAATACACACACAAATCTTCCCTTTGCTGTCTTCTCCCTCTAGACTTACAAGGTCACTAAGTACAGGATCATCTTTCCAGGTTCTCTCAGAAGTCCATTTGACAAATTATTTTGCCACTGAACAGCATGGACTGTCGGTTTTCAGACTCAGATGACAGTTTCTTCCTCACTTCTGCCAAGCCACTGCTACAGATGTTAGGTTTCATTATCACAACATTCCAAACCTAGAGTCAATGGCTGTAGTGTTGAGATTCCTCTAGGTAACAAATAATCCCCAGTCGTGGTGATTTAAAACAACAATGGAAAACAAAAATCATGGTACATTTCTTACTCAGACAAGATCTACTGCAATCTGGAAGACTCTCCAGGGCAACTGCTATGCACGTGATGGCTCAGCATTGCAACTCCTTTCCAACACACACTTCCACCCTTGCTGCGGCCAAGGGAAGAGAAAGATAAAGAATTGCATACCAGCTCTTATACACTTCCACCTGGAAATTATACATTCCACTTTCTTCACATTCTCTTGGTCAAAGCAAGTAACATGGCCCCGCCGACTTCAAGAGGTTGAAGAAGTGCAATCCTACCACATGTTTGGAAGAAGAATGTCTGAAACATTGGCCTGCACACTGATGAGTGACACAGCTGTGACACAGGAGGAGGGAAGCCATTCCTGCTGCCTCTGTAACTGCCCTTTGGCTGCCACTGGCCTTGAGATTGGACACTGAAATCTTGAGTCTAGCTGATGACCCATCTGTTTCTGGGCACTTACAGCTCTAAGGAATAAACAAAAAAATCCAGTATCTGCAGCAGGTAGATGGCATCCTTTTCAATTCTGCCTACATAATTTTATGTGAACAACATTATTTGGTGGAATTAATTTGTATTCAGAAACTTATCTGGAAGGGAATCTGAGAAAGGAGGGTTTTGGCTTTCCAGACCTGAAGTAAAAGACAGCATCCAAGAGCCTTGGACTGGAAGCTGACTGCCAACCAACTGCCTGAATACCTCATGTTTCACGATCTCTGTCCTCTTTCTGCAAAGGTTCCATGGCTCTGTCTAATCTTATCTCTGTCTGACAGGGAATCGCATGTGACAAACAGGTCCAATTCCTTTTTTGTGATGACTTTTCAAATGTTTGACCCCCTCAAGCCTCCCTTTTCTCAGAGCTAAGTATACTCAATTACTTTCACTGTTTTTCACACCACATTTCCTCAACTTTTGTTTATCCACATCTGAATCCTTACAGCTTGTCAATAACGTCCATCTTAGGTACAGCCAAAATCTGAATATAATCTTTTGGAAAAAAATCTGTAAAGAGAGAGTATGCAATGTTTTGTACTCATTATCCAAGTTCTCTATGTCATACTAGTACTTATGGAAACAAAATTAGTCCTCAATTAAATACTCTTGTATATGCTATTTTATCTGCTGCAACCTGGAAGCATCAAAATCTTTTTCATCGTTATTGGTTTTGCTTATATCTAACAATAAAATGCAAATTAATTGGTAGGAAAATTGCAAGTCTTGCTACATATACTTGTATTTTGCATAATATTTTGAAAAGTGATGACTAATTTCTGATGAGAAAATTGACAAAATGAAATTTTCAAATGAAAGATTGTCTATCAAATAACTAAGAGAGACAGGCTTTTGGGATAATTGAAAAATATTTAGGCAAAAGTGATCTATTTCATGATCATTCTACAAAAGTATAAAATAAAATAAAGCTGTTGTATTGGGTTATCATATAATTATGATGAAAAATTACACTCCTGATAAAAAGCATTTCTTTAGATCACAGACTGAACGATGTTTCCAAATTCCATGGTTATCTCCCAGCCTTGTGTTTCATTCCTCATTTGCTTTCAACACAGTTGAACGTTCCCTCCTTGAAAAGCCTTTTTTATGTTCATAAAAAATCATTCAGTTGGTTTTCTTCATACTTCATCGGCTGCTCCTTCCCAGTCTCCCAATGGCCTTCTTCTCTACCCAGCTTCTCAATTTTAGCCAAAAATGAGTCCTGGCCTCCATTTATGACCTCTCCGTGGTGATTTATGGAGCCCCAGGGCTATAAATTCTGTCCCTGTTCTGATAATTCGCAATGTAACCTCTCAGTCCTGACTTCTTCACTGAACTCTATTCCAAAACAAACTTTCTACTTGAAGCTTCATTTTGGTATGAAATTAAGTATTTCAAACTAAACATATCCAGAAGAAACTCTAATTCTGGGTCTCTCTCACTTGGTCCTCACCTACTCTCTTTTCAATGCACACTGCTGTTGGCCCAGTTTCTCAGGGGAACACCTGGAATTAACTTTCTTCACATTTTTTACTCCCTATGAATCCTGTTGTCTTTACCGCTGGAACACACCACAAACACCTACAATTTTCTCCATCTCGTCTCTGCTTTTCTGCACAGCTCTCGTCTTAGTGAAGAAGCAGCCTCTACTGCTCGGGTTACTGACGAGCCTCCTAACTGGTTTCCAAGTGTTTTTCCCACTCCCATTACAGTACACTCTCCACACATTAGCCAAAAATATACTTTACAATTTAAAACCAAATAATGTCAATTTTTGCCTTAAAATTGTGCAGTGGATTCTCCTCTCATTTAGGATAAAAGCCAATGTGTTTACATGACCTGATGACTCCCAGAGGAGGTTCTGTCCCAAAAACAATCAATCAGTTATGCACAAACAAACAAACAATATAACCTAAATTTCCGTGGCGTAGATTTTTCTCTCTAATGCAGCACATCCATCACAGGTCAGAGGGGGCTTTGTTTAGTACAGTCACCAGACACTAGCTCACAGACCACCACCTGTGAGTGCTGCAGTGGCCAGACCAGAGTGAACGGAGGTTTGAAGAGTCTTTTATGGGTAATTAAATGCTGGACCCAGAATATAAAGAGGCCACTCCAGTTCACAATTCATTGTCCAGAACTTCTGAAATGGCCCCATTCAATCACGGGAAGCTTGGAAATACAATCCTCCCTCGTGTCTCAAGTGTGGGGCATGGGAAACCAGAACATTCCCCAAATGTCACTAACAACCCCAAAGTACATTTGATCCAGCCCTGCCGTTGTCTTGAGAACTGTTGTTTTCAGAGTGTGCTGGGCTGTTTCTGTTTTTCTGAAACACTGTGCTTGCTCTCATTTAGGGGATCTCGCACCTGCTGGTGCCTTTGTACAGGTCCCCCAGAATCCATGCATGGTCGCCTTTTCATTCTCACTTAGAATTCTGTTCAACACAAAGTAGCTTCTCTCACCTCTATATTTGTCATCACATCACTTTGTCCTAAATTCTTTGTCACACTGATATCTGTATGAAAGTTTTTAAGTTTTTGTGTTTACATATTTTCTCCCCTGCTCACCCGAGAATATAAGCTTCATGAAGGTAAGACATTTCATCTCCTTTTCACTGCTGTGTCCTCAGCATCTTTGGGGCTGAATCTGACACGGCGTTTGCGTGAATGGAATTTGGATTAGCTTGATGTGAGTTGTTCTCTGGAAATGAGTGAGCTTCCTGAAGAACTGTGCGCAGTATCGTGAACAAGCAGAGTGCACAGGACGCAGAATTGAACACTGATTTATTTCTCTCCTTTACTACCCCCATGCCGCAGAACCAACAATTTCTCCATCTGTAGATGAAATATGAGGCACATTTTACGTCATTCCTCAGTCACTCTTAGACAACAAAATGTTCTCTGGTTGCTTCAACCCCTGCAGCCTCATTTTAGTAAGCAAAACGCCCCATCACAAGTAATACTTCAAATTCACACGAAGTTTAGCGTGCTCCCTTCCCCAGGTTCTTTCAGCTTCAGGCTTGAGTGACAAGGGGTCTGATGGGCCGTCCTACCCCCTCTAGCTCCCACCCCTGTCACATCAGCACCAGGCTGCCTTCAGCTTCTCTGGAGTTGGAGAAAAGGAGGGAGAAGACAAACCTGAGGGTCTGAAGGGGTCCCTGATCTCAAGCGTTCTCGCCAGGCAGTTGTTTATACCTGATTCTCCCTGGGCCTTCAGAGCTGTGTGTGCTCTCACGACTGCGGAGAATTCCTTGTGTCCCTGGGACCTCTCCCGGTGGTCCCCTAGTCCACACACCTCTCTGACGGGCGCCTGCAGCCCTGTCCTCAGCCCGCTTCCTCACCTGCACCACACAGTGCTGGCTGTTGGGATTCCGCTGTGTTCTGACAAGACCTGTTGGCCAAAGCTGCTTTAATCCAGCTCAAAACTGATTATTCTCCCAAATGACCCATATCTATATCTATACAGAGTAGGAGAAACGCTCTCACTTCCTCAACAAATTCCAGGAGGGCAAGTGATTTGCAACATTGTTTCCTTTCCCCAATCCAAAGGCAGAGCGGCAGTTCACTGTCATTTCTCACCAACAGGCTTCTCTAGATGTAGGTCTCACCTCGTATGTAACTGCAGAGACTCCAAGAGGTACCGGAAACGCTCTCCAAGTGGTCGCGTTTAAGCTCCTGCTGCTGTCATGGGGAGGGGAACAAGCCAGGCCGGGCAACAAGGATCTTTCAGGGACACAGGTGGGTCCTCATCCTCAGAGTGTGGAGTGGATGCTCAGGGGACACGGCAGGGTCCTTGTCCCCAGAGTGTGGAGCAGATGGCCCAGGGGACACGGCAGGGTCCTCATCCTCAGAGTGTGGAGTGGACGGCCCAGGGCACACGGCAGGGTCCTCGTCCCCAGACTGTGGAGTGGATGCTCAGGTGACACAGCAGGGTCCTCGTCCTCAGAGTGTGGAGCAGACAGCCCAGGGGATACGGCAGGGTCCTAGTCCTCAGAGTGTGGAGTGGACGGTCCATGCCTCTTTCAAACTTTCATCACTTTCCAGTGACCAATCAGGTGTCCCTTGCTGGTTAGAATGGAGCAAACAGTACTCTCCTCATGTTGCCTCTCCCACGCTTCAATAGAAAATTCCAGTAAAATTAATCAAGATTGTAACAAGTGACAAGCTTCACACAGAGTGGAATTTCTAGGTGAAGACGGGATAGTTGAAGCCCACACCCCACATCATTCTATAATCTGTGCAGATGTTTATCATCCAGGAAAACATCTTCTATATTTTCAGATGACTAGACTGTCTGTATCAGGGCTACTCAAAGTGAAGTACACAATGGAGTAAGGAGCTCCTGCTAGAATGTAGCTCGATTTCTGCTTCCTTCACTGACGGAGTCTTGTTATGAAGAACACCGTCAACTGACCCAAATGGTGTGTAATGACTCAGGCACTTTCATTCCGGCACGAGCTCCTGCCTCCCTGTGCACGTGTAACAAGGAGTCCACGGGCTGTGGCTGCACCAGGTCACACGGCAAGAAGCTCAAGTCTGAGGAGCTCATTGGTGGCTCAACATCACTTCACTTTAATTTTCCTTTAAGCCGACCCACGGGGTAAAATTTCACAGATTCCAGAGACAAACATGCATAAAACCATTACTATGTTCCCAACATCCTTATAGGACATTTTATAGGGATTTCAGGATCTTTTAGAACTACTAACTTCCCAAGGACCATGCACAAAAATGAATTTAGAAGGTTAATGAAGATCATCAATGTCTGAAGCCACGGTTATATAATATATAATATTACAGTATTGTATTGTATATTGTAATATATTCTTATAATATAATATTGTAATATAATAGAAAGGAATTTTTCTGAAGATCAAGAAATCTCTTGCTTTGAATTAATTCCTGCCTGCTCTTGGGTTTAAAAAATTGTTAAAATAAATCTAGTTTAAAAGAAAGGAAGAAAAAAATGTATAATTTGATTTCTTTTTAAGCAGGAAGATATGTTTAAATTTTGTTTCCAATAACAATTTCATAAAAAGCATAGAAGTGCAGTTAATGACCTAAAAATGAATCTGAAAACTTGTCAGTCTTCAAGATTTGTATTCTAAGTATTTTATGACTAAAAGAAAACATTAATTTTCTCAAATTCTGATTTTAAAGAGATTTAAATGGCAAGGAAGGAACCATTAATCAATTACCTAATTCTTGGAAATATTCACTTATTTAAGCTTAAATATGCCGTGCTCCTTTGAGAAAACAGAGGTAAACAAGTCTACGTTAAACTTAAGATATTTCTCTTGTACTGTTGACATAACTGTTTTCCTGAGTCGCTGATGCAGCCGTGGCCCCGGCTCTCACTCTGGCTCATGGGAGGCTGACCTGGCCTGACTGAGACTCAGCTGAGCCAGCCAGCAGGATCAGGGACCAGGGTCCAGTAATTTCCTTAGAGGGAAAACTTACCTGAGGCATGTTTTCTCTGACAAGTGATAAAGCCCTGCTCTTTTCAGGTTATACCCAAGACCAAGGTGTGGTTAAGATAAATTGAGAATGGGAACACAGTATGAATTCGGGAGAAGACTGTGCGTGTGAGAAAGCAACAAAGGAACAGGGAGGGAGAGGGACGCAGGCTGCCTGGAAGCAATCCATCCTGTTTTTATAAAGCTTAGACTCTAGGAGGGGAATTAGTATCAAGGCCTGGTCAATTTTCTAGACACAGTATCTTATTAGATTGTGACACGGCAGCCTGCTAATTAAAACTGATTGGTCTAATTAGAACCCCATTAATAACGAGGAGGGCAACGACAGACACATCCCTCCGTCCTCAGCCTGGACTCATCAATGCACCCACGTTCAAGCAGTGCGGATGCTGTTGCTTTTTTCGTAATTTTTTATTTTAAGAGAGGAAGAGAACAAACATGGTGGAGGGGTGGTGGTGAGTGACGGAAGCTCCAGGGACTCTGGCTGTGAGGACCTTCAAGAAACAGGAGAGATCGAACACTGGAGAAACTTCAATACATTGTCATTTCAAAAACTCAGGCTCAAGAACATAAATCCCTTCAAGACTGGCAGGACAATAGTAAATTCTCAGTGTAATTCTGAAATAAGCTACCTGCTTTATTTCTTACATAAGTATCATGGTAAAAAGGCAAAGATGAAGTTAGAGTAGTCTGGTTTTTTCATAATTATAACAATATAGTCACAGTTTTGTATAGATTATGATATCAGATTCTAATCTTGAAAAAATATTCTATTTCTGTTGTTTCTTACCATTGAGACACCTCCCCCCTACAAAAAAAAAAAACTACACGTACAGTAGAATACAGCCTAAGAGGCTTAGGCAATCAACAGAATATAGTTATTACTTATTGAATAAATAGTACTGAGTATCTTCCATGCGCCAAACACAATTCCAGGTGACAGAGACACAGTCTCTGTCAAATTTATTTTCATAGGAGGAGCAACAGTGAAAGAAAAACAGTGACCAATCAAAACACTGTCTATGTATGTAGACCCTCATTCCCCACTAGACTCTGTTCGCAGCCCCCGAGGGTCACTCGGTGTCCTGGAGCTCCAGTATCTGCTCCACTCCCATCTCCAGTCTGTTGTGTGGACTGTCATGGTTTGGACATGGTTTGATATGGGCTATTTCCCAGGAAACAGGCATTTCCACAACCTCGTTGAGAGGCAGTCTTCCACATTCCCCCAGGACTCATTACATCACTTCCCGGCCAGTTCTGCCCCGTCTCTTGGGTACCTAGAACTCCTGGGCACTAACATTTTAGAGACATCCTGGGGTTTGATTTCTGCCAGAGCCACATGATATTTTGGCCTTCATGATATACTCTGTTTCTGCCCTCCTTTTTTCTTTATTCAAAAGAATTCCTTTGTATTGAACTCTCTGAGTTCTTATCCCTCGTTGTGTAAGCTAGATTATTCCATGAATTTCAAAAGGTCAGCCTAGACCCTTTCTGTATTTTTTCTGTCCATAATTAGATTGGGTCTCAGGACAGAGGAGTGGGAATATTTTAAGTTTATTCCTAAGTCATCATACACCATCCATTCCCATCAATTTCCCTCCTATAGGTTTGCTCTCTTTTCTTTTCCAAATGATAAAGATAATATGGGCTTTCTAACCCATTTCTTGGAGCAAGTTTTGATACAACATTTACTGTAACTGTGTGTCTCAGATGTTTCAGGCAGTCCCAATTTCAATCCCTGTGTGTGTGTATTTAGTAGAATATTCTAACCGTGTAAAAGACAAACGCTAAATATCAATGGCTTAACACAACAAAGGTTTATTTGTTTCCCATGTCACACTCAGTCTGGTTGGGTAGTGGGGACTAAGAGAAGAAAAAGGGATTCTGCTCAAGCAGTTACTCAGAGATCCAAACTAACTCTACCTTGTGGTACCACCATCTTCCACTCCAACCCTGGACCTCCCATTCTGCTCAGAATAGGTGGATAAATGATGGAGAGTATCTGACAGACCTTTGTGGTTGAGCCTGGAGGCAGCATACTTCACTTCTGCCCACATCCCACTGACTGGCACTCAGACACATGGCATCAACCTAACTGAAAGGGAGCTGGGAAGTGTCCTTTCTAATGTGTCTGAAAGAGAAGGAAACATTAGTCAGCACTAGCTTTCTCTGCCACATTCTACCTTCTATCATCAAATAGGCTTTTGCTCCTTTTATTTCACACATAGAACACCTTCTTTCCCTTCCCCAAAGGATACAACCCCAAATTCCATCCGGTCTTGGCATCCAGCTGAAAGACCAGAAGGTTTAGAAGCTGTGTTGATCGGTCATCAGATGTTGGGATCAGATGTGGCTCCTCTCGGTCCAGCAATTTAAGGTCTAAAAAGCTAGTTATCTGCTTACCCCACAACCCCACACTGAAAGTTTAATAATGAGTCAGGAATAAGATACACTTGGACATATGTGAATAGTAGATTGGGGAACACACCTTCTTTGAGAGCTGTGCCAATTTTTACGACTAACTGCCTACTGGAGCAAGTGTGAGGCCTGAAAGCTCTTTTATAGCTAAAAAAGTCTGAGATCAGAGAATCTTTATCAATACAGTTTCATCAAATCTTCGTAGACTTCTAAGTTATTTGGTTCTAGTTATTCCATGTACCAGAAACACACTTGAAGTTCTTTTCAGACAAAAGTCTCAGACTTTCTCTATATTTGCTTCCTTGGCTCCATGCTTCTCGCTCTCGTCTCACATGGAGACGTCATTGAGATTATCAAGAGTGAACAAGAGAAATTCACCTTTTATCTGATCTTTGACCCAAGCACTGTTACAGGCGAGGCCTTGAAGTGGTCTTACTGGACCTTTAGTGGTGAAAAGAATTCTCTGTCCTATTTCCTACTACATGATATTTAGAAGTTGGTTTTTCAATCGATTAAGACCCTGAATTTGTGACCCATTTCCTTTTATTTTTGCTTTCAAACCATTCAATTTCTAATTCTCTTCTATGCTCATCATTTGTTGAAATACTGTGCTCAGTACAGCCAATATCAATACTCACTAACACTTTTTTCCCCAGCCAATTCTCTTAGAGATGCTGGCTCAATAGTCGTATAGATTGTCTTCAAAGTTAATACAGGCAACATATTTACCAAGGGTTGTGGCATTTCATTAACATATATCACATTTCCACTCTCCAAAATCTGTTTGCTGCTCACTTTTAGACAATTACGCCAATATCACATATTTTGAGGTTTTTTACAGTAACATCCCTCTTCGCGATTCTAGTTTTGTACAGTTCATATGCTGTTATAACAAGCTGTTGCATGCTGCTGTCACGAGCAACCCACAAACCTCAGCAACCGCACTCGGGGCTGGTTTACTTCAGGACCACGTCCTTCTCGCCACACACAGAACACCTTCTCCAAAGGAGACAGCCCCAAACTCCACCTCATCTTTGCATCCAGCCGAAAGACTAAAGTTAAAGATGTCGTGTTGCTCAGTCACATCTGCTGGGTCCAGTGTGGTTCCCTTTGGTCCAGCAATGTCCACAAATCGGGTGGGGAAGGGATGCTCCACAGTCTCCCAGGAGCCCCGGTGCTTTTGTCTCACACACTGTGAGTTCAGTGCTGTCTCCACAGTCACCATGCTCTGGGAAGAGAGTGCAAGCTGACACAGAGCACTGCTATAGAAGAGGCCATGAAGCGGTCTGTGTCACTTTTGTACACATTCCATTGGCCGGAACTCAGTTGTGTGTCCCCAACCTGAATGTAGTGGATCTGAGAAACAGCGACAAGCACTGAGCGTAGGAAGACGAGAAGAAACACAAGGACTGATGAGCACGTTCTGTTCTGTTATTCGCATAAATGCAAGCACTTGCCATAACACAGTAAACACAACTGTAAGTTTCAAAAATATTTGCTGTCTTTTGATGAAACTCAGGGCGGCATTTGGAGAAAAGCTAGAATCAAATTAAGGAAGGAGACCCACTTCAAGGACTCTATGTCTTCAATGAATATTTACCTAGACTTTTAAAAATTCTTGATTATTACTATTATTTTTTTGGCTGGGATAGATTTGCCCTGAGCTAACATCTGTTACCAATCTTTCTCTCTCTCTTTTTTCTTCCTCCCCAAGCCCCAGTGCATAGTTATATCTTCTAGTTGTAAATCCTTCCAGTTCTTCTATGTGAGCAGCTGCCACAGCATGGCTACTGACAGATGAGTGATCTGGTTCTGTGCCCGGGAACCGAACCTGGGCTGCCTAAGCAGAGCATGCCAAACTTTAACCACTAGGCCATCAGGGCTGTCTCTGATTATTCTCAAAGAAAGGTAGCATGAGAATACCAAGGGTGTTAATTATTATCAGAATGCTTCTAACACAACAAAAGAGTTCATTTTTTTAATTGTGTTAGATAGTTTCAAGATAAGCAACACTGAAAAGAGAATGGATGATGTTGTGCCAGCAGGTTGAACGGGCTTGTTTCCCGAAGGAGCTGTGGCAGCCGTCATAGGACAAGTGTGACCATATCAGACACAGACTGAAGCCGGAAAGCTGGCCTGAGTAGAGCCCAGTGTCTTAGAGCAGGGCTCGTGCTGTCTTGTGGAAATCACAGCCAACGTGTGAGCAAGAGTAGACGTGTGTAGTGAAGCTGGAAGATCCAGGATTTGGCCCACGCTAAATCCTTGTTCATGATCCAAGAGCTAAGCTCTTGAGACCCCAAAGAAATCAGAACTGCACTCAGGACTCAGTGGACTATTCATAAAGTGTATTGAAGTAATGAGAGACCATAGGTGGTCTGACATCTGGAGGGTTCAAATTTTACTTTTCATTCAGTCATCACATTTCATTTCAGTAAATCTCACACCTACCCGCAGATGTATGTTCTTATGTCCATAGGCATTTTACTTATGCCTCACAGCCATATTAGGATAACAGGGTACAGCTGTTATGTTGGTGGAAGTCTCTGGAATCCATTTCCTCAAATTGGTCATCTAGAATTTCACGCGTTCCTGGAGCCAAGGCTGGGAAGGGCCATATTCTCAATGCTAGAGTTACCAAAGTGGCCTCTAACAGTGATTTAGATGCTAATATCTCATTTCTTAATTTCCAAATATCAGCATATCTTTGTAATGTCATACTTTTGCCATGATGAGAAGCCATACCAAACTCGTCACATAATTTTTCAATGAATTATTTTAATTCCTTCTCTACAAAATTCAGGTCCACTTCTTCAGCTACTCTGTAAATCAACACCCATATCCATGAGTTTATACCTCTTTCTTCAGCCCAGGAGATCTTTATATTTAGTGGAGGTAAATGGGCCTACTGAGGGCAGATATGATTTATTCAAACTAATGACATGTCTCTGTATTTTGTGTACCCTGTCTTCTAGGGTCAGACAGCCAGATTCAGATTCTGAATCTAGTAATCCAGCAAGTAGATGGCAAATAATACTTCGAGTTAAGCACAGCAGTTTCCTGTGACCTTCGACAATATCATTACGTTCTAGGAATTTCAAGGACCTTGTGGAATAACACCTGCCAAGGGGCACTTGTGCAAATGAGATTGAGTCTCTATACAGAACTCTTCCAAGGCTCACGTAAGCCTAATATGAATTAAAATTATATAGACACAAAGATTTCAGTTGCCGTTGAACTATATTTCTCCTCTATTCTTGAATGCCTACAGTCACAGAAAATGTTTAGAAAGCTTAAATTTTAGTTTTTATCCCTAATAAATATGAGTTCACTTGATGATAAATCCTGGTGTGCCATTAGGAAACCTGGCTCACTAAATCATATAACTGACAATTATTTTTGCACATAAAGTTTATTTATGCAAGATGGAATTAAGGACAACATGAAACAACAAATTTGTAAAATTCTATCTATCCCTTTTTCATTCCACGTAACACCTGCAGTGTTGTATTCTACATGGCAGGGCGATGTCTTACATCCTCTAACAAACCTTCAATTATTTAAGTGTATCTGCAACTTACTTACCTTTGTACCTTTTTAAATGCCTATTTTAGTGCTTTGAATATAGTAAATGTTCATTTAAATAAATTATAATTGATGGAAAAGGAAGGAGAGGGGAACCAGGAGGGAGGATGCCGGAAGAACCGAGAAGAAGGGAATGAAGAAAAGCTTCTAAAAACAGAAAAGATATGAATTTTTATTATTATCTACTTTATTTCCACCACATAATTAGTCATTTCTGAACCCTACAAGTATGATGTTACTCTAAACGTCTGGGTCTGGTTTTAAAGAAAGGAAATTGTGTGGTACTGTAATATTTTGTGGATGCTAAATTTGTCAAAAAAGAAATTCCTAAAAAAGCATTTGAACAGTGACTCCCCAGCTTCCAATGTGACTGCTGTGCCATGGGAGTCTTGAAAACACCAAACGTAATTGCAAATTGTTTTCACTGTCAGATTTTTCAATAGAGCAAAGGTACATGCTAGAATGTATGTTACGTTTGAAGAAAATCAGTGATTTGAAATCATAGTTTGCTAGCTAAAAACATACTTTTGTTTAACAGACATCCCAAACTTACATTTCTAAACCAAACTGGAGCCTCTCCCGAAATTCTGGATTCACTCGGAATATCCCATATCATAGTCAATGGCAAGTTTATCTTCTCAAAAAGTTGGAACCATTTTTGAATGCCTGCTTTTCTCATGGCCTGTATTCAGTGTATCAGGAAACCTGGTTAGTTCTGCTGTAGGAATGCGCCCAGAATCAGACCATCTGTTACCAATTTCCACTGCAACCACCACCGAGTCATCACCATTGCTTTCTGGAATTATTGAGGTATAATCGATATATAACATTATCTTAGTTTCAGGTGTACAACGTAGTGATTCGGTACTTGTACATATTGGGAAATGATCACCACACTAAGTCTAGTTAACATCCATCACCACACACAGTTATTTTTTTTCTTGTGATGAGAACTTTTAAGATCTACTCTCTTAGCAACTTTCAAATATGTGATACAGTGTTATTAACTATAGTCTCCATGCTGTGCATTACACCCCCAGGACAGACTTATTGTATAATTGGAAGTTTGTACCTTTTGACCCCTTATCCATTTCACTCACCCACACCCCCACCTCAAGCAACCACCCATCTGTTCCCTTTGTCTATGAGCTTTGTGTTTTGGTCTTTTTTAGATTCCACACACCCGTGAGATCGTATGGTGCTGCAAAAGGCTTTAACTGGTCTCTGCTCTCACTTCTTTCTTCCTCTAATCTAGTCCCAGGCTACTTCGAGTGAGCTTTTAGAAACATAAACCAGATCGTGTCACTTTTTCTTTAAAACTACCCAGTGGTAACCCATCTCATTCAGAGTAAAAAGCATAGTCCTCCCAAAGGCCTTCAAGGCCCTACTGACCCCAACCCGCCCACGCACGGCACTACTCGCCCCTTAGGCCTCCACTCTGCTCTCAGCTGTGGCCACATCCTCTGTTCCAGCCACACGACCTCCATATTACCCCCAAAAAACTAGACATTCTCCCACCTCAGGGATTCTGTTTGGGGACTCCAAATAATTCAAAAGTGGTTCAACAGAGTCTACTATTTGGGAAGCAGCAGGGAACCGTTAAATATTTGATGGATATATGAGTAAATAAATAAGTGAATAATTTGACGTTGGATATATTTCACATGGTTTTGAATCATTCTGACCTGAGTATCTTTACATTTTAAATAATAACATAAGCTATATTGTAGATTTCGTCTATGTTGGGAGATTTTGTTTAAGAGATTTTAATTATCAATAATGGCACTGATTATGCTTTAATAAATGTATTCAAAATAGGGATGGAAATTATTTTTCAATTAAAATAAATAGTGGATCCATTCATACACAGCCTCCATCGGTGCTTACACACACAATTTCCCCCACCTTGATCAAACCCCAGTAGCCTTTAGGGTGAACCCCAACCAACCTCAATATTGTTCAAGCTCTACTGTTCAACAACTGGTCAAGTACCAACACGAATGGTTTTCATCTATTTTACCAAGGTTTTCTAAGTTTATTCTCATATAATACAAACTCTCCTTGCTTGGAAAAGGGAAAACTTGTTCTATGATTTAGCCACGGAAATTCTTTTCCTATATGCTTTGATTATTCTGTTCTTCTGGTCTAAATTTACCTCCTTCGTTTCCCCCCGGCCCACTTAATTCAGTGCAGCCCAGACGTGAAATCCCAGACGGCTCCTCCTCCACCCTCTAAGACATACCTCTGATGACTGTGTAGCCAAGTCCCCACTGTCACAGGTGCTTAGTACATTCTGCTAGGTGGTAACTCATATTTTATAAATAGGAGTTTCTTTCCAAACAGGTAAAGCATCTTAAGATCAAGTGCCTAGCTGGATTTAGTGTTTCCCAATGTCCGACAGGTATTAATCTTCAGAATTTGGGAACAGAGGTTAGAATTCCCAGGAATTCTTAGGAATTCCTGAAGTCTTGAATTCTTCTGCATTTTGTAGTATTTATAAATGAAAGACTAGTACTTATTATTTTAGTACTATTTGTGGAAGTACTGTTTTGTACCATTTTAGTAGTATTTTAGTTATGTTTTCTAAGAAATATACATCAGTGTATATTACTGGGAAGTCTTTGAATAACTTAACATTTTGATCTCCTAGCAAAGCAACAGCAAGATACAGAATCATGTATCAAAGCTGCCAATTTAAGTATCTATTTGGTTTCCTAAACTGTTATTTGTTATTTCTTGGAATATCATTCAAAGGTTCCTTCAAATCAGTAGTCTTTACATTGATAGTTATGCTTTAATTCTCATATAAGAATTGTAGTTTTTCTTATTTTCCCAATTTGTCAACTGCTTGGTATTAGGATTTGGGATTTAGAAGAACATATAAATTTTCCAAGAAAAGCCCAGAAGATGTTCCTGCATGAATACTCTACTTGGGTTGCTATTTCCAGTCACCTATAAATACTATTTAAATATCTAATATGTGTCACTTACTGTGGGAGACGTTGGCCATGAAACAGTGAGCAAGGCGGATCTGCGTGCTCCCTGATGGAGCTCACATTCCAGCTGGAAAGAGGAGCAGTTAGTCAAGACAGTACAACGAGCTATGACAGGAATGCAGCCGGGGAGGTGCTGGACATTGTAAGAACACGTGTTAGGAGCTTGGTATCTCTTCATACTAAAACAAAATATAAGCAATTAGCATTTAAATAGGCTGATGATAATATTAGGCATATATATGGTTAATACAGAAAATCTGAGTTAAAAGCAAGTACAGCAGAGGGACACTTTCTGTGTTATTATGCCGCTGAATATTTCTCAGACACCATGCCTTTCACTTTTCTATGAGAACCAAATAAAATTGATTATTTTTCATTATTTTACTTAAAAATGATGCCACTCACAGATGATTTATTTACAGCTCATTACTAGATAACTATCCAGTAAAGGAGCCAAGTGGATGCCCATAAATAGAGCATAGTAATGATGCTCAGGGCAATTAGAATCAATAAAGTCTCTTTTAAAAACATCCGAAAGTTACCATCATCTGGAGAGTAATACTATAGCTTTAAGAGTAAAAGCAATATTCATATTTATCGATGTGAATTAGAATTTAGTGAATTATATATTTGACTTCTACTGAAGTATATCATACACCCAGAAAAGTACAAAGTTATGTGTTCAACTCCAGAGCTTTGCACAAAGTGAACACTCCCACGAAAATAGCATTCTCATCCAGAAACACAACATTACTGGTAACTAAACCCCCTGCATTACCTTTCACCACTATCCCTCACCCAAAGGTAATCAATACCATTGCTTCTATTAGCGTTGATCCATTTCACCTATTTCAATACTTTAAAAAGTGGAATCCTTCAGCATATACTCTTGTATCTGACTTCTTTGGCTCAAAAACTTTTTTGTGTTATTCATGGATGTTGCTGCTATAGCAATAGTCATTGAGTCTCATTCCTGTTCAGTGTTCATTTACTAACTACAGCATAGTTTATTTACCCACTGTAGGGTTGATGACCATTGGGGTTCTCTCCTGGTTATGATGAACGGTGTCTCTGTGAACATTCTAATGCATGTATTTTGTGAATAAATATACACATTTCTGTTTGGTCTGTACCTGTAAGAGTGAAAATGTTGGTAATAGATTATGATGGTGACAGTGGATTCTCTCACGCAACAAGGAACCACACTGGAGGCCTTCATCTCTGACTGATCCCCTCTTCCATTTTCACAATTTTCTGAGGCTTTGAGTACACACAGCTTGAGCATGACCCAACGCCCAATACGAGCTTTTCCAAACTCTGGCAGAAGTCTGGATCTGAACCAGAGCCAGGACCACCTCCAGGGGGCAGGGCATAAAGGCAACACCGAAGAAACACTCTCCGTCAGTTATTTGTCAGAAATCGGAGTCCAGGAAGCCACACAGAGAATATAAAAGGCAAAATTATAAAAGTTTTGTGTTTTTCGACTTTAGGAAACGAAAATCAAATAAGTTACTAAATCACTCGAGCCCTCAGGCCAAGCTCAGGGTGGAAATTGGAATAGTTAGTGCCTTTTCTTCACAGTGGTCAAAGGCACATCGGCGATTAACCTGTCACAATCAAAGTAACTACTTCCCGGACAGACAACTGTCATGGGAGAAGAGTTCCTGTATCTCCCAAAAAGAAGCTACAAGAGAGACTGAGGCATTCAGGTTCTGAAAATGATACAGTCTTCTCTTTTGACGAGACACACACACACACACACAGACAAATAAATAGTTTGAAACACTGAAGGAAATTACTGGGACATTTTTAGGTTTTAAATGGCAACCAAGGAGTGGTAGCTTTTGTTCACTTTCATCAGTATTTGCAGGATCCACACCAGTAAAACACAAAAGAAAAAAACAGCTGTTTAAAAAATCATCTGGCAGAAAGCTGAGAAATTTTGTAAGGGATATTTCTCCTTTTAGTTTGCCCAGTATCTAAACCTCCTCTCTATGTTTGAGGGACTTTATAAGTCTACATGGGAGTCAAAGCTTATATCGACGATAGAAACTGAAAATTCCAAATAGTCCCTTTCCCAGTCTCATTTGCACCTTGGGAGTGAGTGTCCAACCTAGATCCTTCAATAAGATGCAGGTGCCCGCCTCACACTGTGAGTTAGGAACAGTGACTAGTGCTTCCTGAAGCCTCGAGACGAAACAGCAATCAGCTCCCCGAGGAGGCTCTGCTGTCACAGCATCCTGGGTCCAGTGTGGGTGGTGGGAGCCTTCAAGGCAGGGTGTGTGTTACCAGTGGACAATGGCACCCTCACTGAACTAGATCCAGGGTATAATTTTGGATACAATCAGGCTGCTTAGTCTCTTAGAATCTTAGCAATTCTTTGAGCTGCCTAGTATCTTTTTCATAAATTCATTTCCTGGTAAGTACAGCCAATGTCATTTCTGCATCTTGCAGTGTGCACCGGTCATGGGGTGAGGGCGATCAACAATCAATTACTTATTATTGTCTTTTAAAATGTATAAATTATTTGGGAAATAAATCTTAATTTTATTATTTAAAACAATTTTCTTTTTTCAAGAGAGTAACGTATTGTGTTATTTCTACGTGCTCTATCCTTTCATAAAATACCCAATGAAAATTGACGATAAACATAATATGACTATTGACCGGAAATTCTATTAAAAGACTTGATAACTGGGGCCAGCCCGGTGGCGCAAGCGGTTAAGTGCGCAAGCTCTGCTGAGGTGGCCCAGGGTTCGCCAGTTCAGGTCCCGGGCACGCACCGACGCACTGTTTGCTGGGGCGTGCTGTGGCGGCGTCCCATATAAAGTGGAGGAAGATGGGCACGGATGTTAGCCCAGGGCCAGTCTTCCTCAGCAAAAAAAGAGGAGGACTGGCAGATGTTAGCACAGGGCTGATCTCCTCACAAAAAAATAAAATAAAATAAAAAGACTTGATAATAAAGTAAGTCACTGCCTTAGATAAAATGAAGCTTTATTATTACCTGCAGATTTGGTCTTTCATGTTGTATTTTCTTCATTAACTTAAAAAGGAACAGATAGATATTTCTAACATGAAACTCAAATAATTATAATAATGATATTTGCATAATAACATAATAGGCGTTTTTGCATTTCCATGTAGCCATGTTGCATACATTTATAAGAATTCACTTGGGCAGGTACACTGTTTATAAAGAAATATTAAGATGACACTTCATCACAGGTGAAGAGAAGCATTTTTAAGGAAGATGAACAGGTAATCACCCGTGGACATGGGAGAAAGTGTTTCACCACAAAACGCAATGACATTTCAGCAGCTGAGGCCAAGCAAGAGTTAAAAACCACACGGGGCAGATTCTATCCTTCAGCCCCAGGGCGAGTCAAACTTTGTGTCAGCCAAGAAAGAAGACTCCATCCATCCCAAATTTCTTCTAAAATAAAAATTATTTTGACCTTAGAATAATGTTTTTCAATTAATAAAGAAAGAATAGAGTGGAGTCCTGAGCATACCCCGATGCATTTTTCAAAAGATCACGAGAGGTCAGGGAATACCTGAAAAGTGTCAGAAGAGACCGCCTGTGTACAACGTGCTTGCTCCTCCAACAACAGGTCTGCACAACGCGTCAGTTCACACGACTGCACTGGGGCCACGTGAGAACTGCGTGTGTTAGCAAGCTCACGTTCACGAGGTTTGGGATGGTTACTAGAAGGGCATTCTGTAAAAATTATTCTCTGGTGAAGGTGAAGAACGCCAGCAAAAACAAGCGTCTTCCTGAGGCAAGGCAACTCCCCCGAGCAAAGAGAAACACTCGCAGCAGCGAGGACAAGTTGTAATGACATTTTACAACACACAGAAGGAGCTTCCTTCAAAACGTAAGATTTGCACAAACCCTTTAGAGTGTTGACTGAAAAGGTCAACTTGTCGTCATCCGGTGGTGTTCAGCTACAGCGCTGTGACAAGTTGGCGTGTTGTAATCTGTCACAAGGATGTGGTACAGGTAATTTGTTACACACCATATTGAAAGTACCACAGTTTGGGAATGACACTTTTTATGAATGACAGTCTGCTCAAGGTTATCCCCATTAATACATCGCTCTCCCCCACAGCTCAGACACCGCCTAGAGAAGGACTGTGTCTCTCATGGGAAGTTTATTCTTCGTACGTGGCGCTGGGGAAGAAGTATCCAGAACTCTGGGATCTAGCATTGTTTAATAGATAAAGGATGTTGGGGAAGTAAGTAATCTAGTTTAAATGTTTTACTTTTTAGAAGCACTGAAAATAAAATTTTAAATAGATGTTGATAAGATATAAAAATGTTGTTTCTTTTTGTGAAAAAGAAGAGAAAATGGCCTAAAGTTATTTACACTAAAATCTAAATCAAAAAATGGGTAACACTGAAAGCAAAACAAAGCAAAAAAAAGATTAATTTATTACAAAGTTGATTTAATTTAGTGTTGTTAAGATTGGCCATAACAAACAGTAAACAAATTGTTAATATGATGGAACCTGATGAGTGTTAGATTAATTATAAGCATAAAAGAAGAGAAAAGCATTTTAAAGCCCCGAATTAATTAAAATTCTTATAAAATTTGATTGTATCTTTTTTCCTGTTATGAGAAATTATTAACTTTATGGCTATAATTACCTACAGGTATCTTTAGAACTTATTCACCTCTTTCGTCTAATTATTTTTAAGTACTAATTTTGCCCCTACATACAAAAATAACAGCTGGATTATGGAAAGATGGGAGCGGCAGCATGGTTCTTTGATGTCTCAGAATCCACATTAAAAAAACAACAACAAAACAAAACAAACAATAAACAGAAAGAAACTAGGTAGCAAACCAAAAACTCATGGACAACATCTGCAACAAAAGTTGCCGTGAGGACATGGCGGGATCTCTCAGCACGAGCAGCTGGGAACACGCACCGCCGGCAGCCCGCACGGTTCGTCCCCGGCTGGGGGAAGCAGCGGCCCCGCGGAGCCGAGGCCAGGAGAAGCCCCGCCGCGGGTCCCCGCTGCCCGCGCGGCGCCTGCCCACTCTCGGCGCCCGGAGGCCGCCCCACACGGCGCGCGCCGCGGGAAACGGCCGGGAAAGGGATAAACTGGTCAAGAAGGGTAACGTGCAAGAGGAGGAGAGGGTTCAGACAGAGCCGAGAGAGGGACGGAGCAGAAAAGGCGGAGAGTGAGCTCGGATTCTGGAACCCAGGACATCAGAGCAGAGGAGCCCCGTGCAGGCAGGAGCGCCGTCCAGAGCCGCGCCCGGGGCAGCGAGAGCCCGCGCGCACCAGGTTTCCTCTGAGGACGTGAAAATATTCTCAGACTGCACTGGTGATGGGTTCAAATATCTGTAAAAACACTAAAAAACGTTCGCTCCTACACTTTAAATGGGTGAAATGTAAGGTACATGAATTAAATCTCAATAAAGCTGTTTAAAAAAAAAATAGGAAAAAAAGACAACCATATCAAAAAATGACTGATAGGTGAAGAAGATTCAACATACCTATGATAGCAATCTCTGAGGAGTAAAACCAAAAGCAAGATAACCAAGCAAACATAAAAATCTTTAATTAAGGAAAAGTTTGCTGAAATAAAACAATTAGAAAAAGATTTGAAACTACATATTGGAAGAGCACAATACATCTGAAAATATTGATAAAAGATAAATATAGATTGATCGTCAGAATAAAAAGGTGGAGGAAACATTCATAGAAGCTGAGGATGTAAGAGATTTGCTGATGGACCGTGAGTCTCAGCACAGTGGGAGGGACTCAGAAGTCGAGGAGGGATGGAAATTAGGGACACAGAGGGGTACACAGAGCTTTAAGGGCACGCTGCAGGCTCAAAGGGGGGTCTGTGGACTGGCAGCCTCACCATCACCTACTGAATCAGAATTTCTGGGGGTTGAGTTCAAGAATAGGTGCTTTAACAAGTCTACAGGTAAAACTTAAAAATGGACAAATTTGAAAAACGCTAGATTAGAGTTAGCAAAATAGTGACCTGGACACCTGGGCTTCCTGCAGTGGCTGATGCTGACACAGACACATGGCACAGCGTGAGGAGTCCTGGGGTCTGGAGTCAGACAGAGGCAGTGACACTGTGAGGTGTGGGGTGGGGAGAAGTGGGCAGTCCTTCTCAGAATACGCTGGGTTTGTGGGCTCTCTCATGACAACCGTGGATGGAAGGCAGGAAGCATGTTCCATTTAGAGGAAGAACGTTTCTACAACATGACAAAATTAGACCAAATGGAAAATAGACAAAATTTTATAGGTATGCAGGATGGTAAAGAGTAAAAATCTACTTTTATGCCTGTAAATTATCCTAGTTTTACTATTTTCAGAGTTCAAATTATATTATCTGTTGCTTAAAAATGCTTAGAATGCATTAAATATACCCCATCTGAACAACTGAAGAACTGCATTTTTTAACATGATTGTCTTTAGTGATAATTTGTTCGGGACAATGAAATCAATATTGGTTAAATCGGCATTCTCAAACTAACTTGGCTTAAATATGATGCATAAAACAGCTGAATTGGACAGAACTTTTCAAATTTGCAATAATCATTTTGTTCAGTTTTAGAATTGATTCAAATGGAATCACTATGCCAGTCCCCCAAATCCTGACTGAGAATATTTTCTTTAAGACAATTCTTCCACAGACGCTGGCCACTTAAACTCAGATTTCAGCTGGTGTAGAACTGTCGAGTAGGTCTGATGATCAGAAAACTAGCTTTTCTAGAAAAAAAGGATTTGTTATTCTGATAATGTTAAATAAAGAGTCCTGAACCTAACTGTAATATCTCTCTTCAGTGTATCACTCTTACCTCCAAGTGGAACACTCTGTAGTTACAAGTCAGGCGCCTACTTCCTCTAAAGGATGTACGTGTCTGAACGCAAGCTCTTGGAGGGTCCGAGCTATCTCCTCCATAACTGAGTCCTTGTACGGGAAGGAAGGGAATCAACACGGGCATCTTTATAGTGCCATCACATATGCAAAATGAGGATGGATGCATGATTCCTGCCGATGTGTCTGATGTGAAGATGTCTCTAATATTGAGAGAGAAGTCCATCATGGATCCAGACGGTGGTGAATTTCAATACTACTCTAGTGGAGAAGTGGGCAGCGTGATTAAACTGAGCTGTATCTTTGTGCAGACTTTTTTTATTGGTTTTGTTTTTGTTGTCTTTGCAAACCTCTGAGAGATGCGTGGATGTAGCACGTGGGACACATTTTCTAGTTTGCATTTGTTGGCGTCTTCCTCACCAGGGATCTGAAGAGTGTTCTTGGTATGTTGGTGGGGAAGAAGCGTAGGGTTCCATTCGCCTCCCTTCAGTCTTTCCTGTTCTTTCCTTCCAACACCATCATTTTCCCTCCAAACCAATACCCCTGTGGGGATGGGGGAATGTTCCTTCCTTTCCCCATTCTCAAAGTCAGGAGATATATATTAAAAGAGTTCAGTACAATTTAGACATGATTTTGTCTTGGGAACATGCTTGGGGAAGTGAGAAAAGAAGGATCAGGACTAAGACAAGAAGGAAAACCTGAGATAAGGAAAGCTCTGCTCTGGTGATTTGGCCGTCCACCAATGACCAAGTGCTCATGAAACTGACGAGCAGGGTTCACGAAGCAGCAGAGAGGCAGGATCAACTGCTATGCATGGGGCAGAGAGCCAGACCTCTCCGTGGGCCAGAGAGTAGTAATACAACTGGGTGAATCAGACTAAGTAGGGTGGTCCGGACAGCAGTCCCCTGGCAAGGGGAGCGATCACAGCCCATTGTTTGCATGCAGGAAGCGGGATGCAGACTGCTGCCCTCATGCTGCTGGTGGATTATGTTAACCTTGACTAGGAGATTTTTTTTTTTTTCGCTGAGAAAGATTGGCCCTGAGCTAACATCTGTTGCGAATCTTCCTCTTTTTGCTTGAAGAAGATTTGCCCTGACCCAATGTCTGTGCCCATCTTCCTCTATTTTGTATGCGGGTCGCCACCACAGCACGGTAGGTCCACATCTGGCACCTGAACCGGAGCTGCCGAAGCAGAATGCACCGAACGTAAACACTAGGCCACTGGGCAGCCCAGGAAATGTTTTTTAAATTGCTTTTTCTGGATAAACCCTAAGGGCAAAAAATTGCATCTGTGGATAGAATTCAGCCTGTGGATCATCAGTTTAACTCCGTCCTAGTTTCATTTTTTCTTTATTATTTGACAAATAGTTCAAACTAAATGGGGCTTTGGTATAAGAGCCGTTGCGAACGAAAGTCATGCCTACTTTGAGGTTTATTGTTGCTGGGCTCACAGGTCTGTCTCAATACGGCTACTTGCTAAGTTCAATCAACAGACAAAGATACCATATTGGCAGAGTCTGTGTTGCTAGGAAAATGGCCAGCATTACAATTGACCACATGTGTACAGAATGAAATAGATATACAATTATATATATTTTTTCCAGTTTACAATTTCAAAATTTTGTAAAGTCAAGGTTCAAAGTAATGCATATTGACCGTATCAAACTTTAAGGCACAATCCTGGGAAATGCATGGTTAATAATGTACATCTTTTATTGTGCTTCTTTAGAGGGATTTTAAGCTGAAAACAACTGCCAGATACAATTTTGGGTTCACGCTTCAGAAACTACAAATGGAAAGTCATCTAATTTCCTATCATGTTTGCAAAGTATAGTCAAGCCATATCATTGAACCGAATGCTCACTAATTCCCCTAAATGCAATATTAGGAATGATTTTTACATTAGTCAGCCACGATTTTGAATTAAATGGAAGAAACTTTGTGATATGAAGCATGGTTAAATGCAGCCACCATTAAAATCTTGACCGCTTTAATTTGTATAGTACGTCTCAAGAGCCACCATTAAAATCTTGACCGCTTTAATTTGTATAGTACGTCTCAAGAGCTAAGAGATGGAATTAGGATTATTAACCAGAGTTTGTGGGTTAGGATGTCAGCTGTTTGAGAGGGTTTCACCCCAGTGGGGATTTACTGCTGTTATTCTTCCCATTTAAAATTACTCTCCAAAGATACACACCAGGAGTGTTTTTTTTTTTAATTAAAATTTTAAAAAGAAGATATTGTTTTGTTTTTCTCTGACAAATATTACCAAGATTTAAAATCAAGAAGAGAATCTCTGTGAACATAAAATGTGTGTGTGTCACAGCAGGTGTAAGTATCTCGAATAGTTTCACAAATACGTTACAGTCTTGCAATGAAACCAAAAATCCCTGTGCTCTCAAAATTTTCTAAATCCTTCAAGTTAAAGCACAAATGTGAGCTTGTGGATAGAATATTGTATTGTGCTGGCTTTTAAAATTCTGTGATTCATTGTAGATTCACAGGATGTATGAACTGCCCAGGAATTTGGAAATCAAAGATTCGAATTCACTCCTTTTTACAAATAAGGGCAAAGAAAATCCAAAATGGGTAAATTGCTGAAGGTCACACAGAGACTGAGTCCGCAGAGTCAGCAGGAAGCTCCGGGAACTTCCTCACACGCTTCCTGCAGCTTCCACCTGAGTCTCGAGAGATGCCAGGAAGATGCTCTCGTGGCTTTCCAGGGGACGCTGCAGTGTCTCAACAACTGAAGGTATTCTGCAGTGTTCTGCAGGCAGCTCCCAAGTTAATAGGAACATCTTGCATATCTCTGATTGCTAAAGATATTAAAGAGAAAAAATGGTATTGCTTCAAATTTTTTAGATATCTCTTATTTTTAAGAGTTATAATTATTATTCAAATAATTGGCCAAAACCATATTAATATCCTAAGACAGAAAATAACCTTATTTTACTTAAATATTGCTTGTTATACACGTGATGGTCACTTTAGGAAACATTTATCAAAAATTTGAGGCAAATTTATATGCTTCATGCATAATTTCTAGTTACATCATCCCCATTTATCATGTGTAAAAGTATATAATGCTATAATGCACATTTAAGCTTCTTTCAGTTTCAGAATTCAGATGTAAATTATGATAAATACCTTTAAGTTTGTGCTTTAGAACATGAGGTTCTATGGCTGTGGGCTGTGATTGGGTTGAGTTGAGTCCTCATAGGAACGCAATCCCATTTAAAGAAAAAGAATGCAACACACACCACAAGGATCCCTTTTCTAGTTGTTTTCTTTCCCCTTTTTCCAAGAAACACCTGGCAATAAGTGAGAGACTGCCTGCCATTCGCACTCAAATCATACTCTAATGGAGTTTCAACTCAACTGTGAGTAGTAAGAGACCTTGTAGTGTTGCAAAGGCTGGGAGACAGCCAGGCCAAGCCGTCCCTTC
Organism: Diceros bicornis minor; assembly: GCF_020826845.1. Taxonomy (NCBI): domain Eukaryota; kingdom Metazoa; phylum Chordata; class Mammalia; order Perissodactyla; family Rhinocerotidae; genus Diceros; species Diceros bicornis. The sequence continues at coordinate 648,316 of NC_080754.1, read as the reverse complement.
TTCCACATAACACACACGAGTGTGCGTGTATGTGTGTGTGTGTGTGAACTACGGTCAGTGCTGATTCTTAACTTTACGAATGGTTGTGGAGTTACTTTGTATTTAACACTTTCCTGTATTACAAGGAAATACTTAATAAATGTGTGTTAATTTCATTATCAAAAAATGTTTTTTAAAATGTAGATGCTTTTTATCTTATAAGCACAAAACTGGTTGTATATTCAACCAAAATGATTGCTAGATTTGAGTACTGCAAGAAAGCCTAATAGAAACAAGAGTTTTTCAAGCAATTTCTATTTATTATTTTGACCACGATGACATCTGCTCTCACACTTAACTCCCTTCCTCTACAAAGCTGGAACCGTCACTGAGAGGAGATGACATTCAACTGGCTCTCAACAGAATGATGTGGATTTAAGTCACAAGAATCTACATAAAATGTCCTGAACAATGGAGATGATGGTTCTACGCTACTCCTTGGTGTCTAGATACCAACAATATTCTCATTTTGGGCAGCAGATTTAAATAGGAAAGGGACTAACTTAATCGTGTCCACAAGAGAAAAAGAAAGAGCCTGATGGTCTGTTCCCTTCTGGAAAGAAACTGAGGGCATAAGAGGTATCCAACCTGGAGAGTGAGGGAACCCGTGACGTCAGTCTTCAAATGCGGGAAGGACTGTCACACAGGAATCAGGTTTAACCCAGACGCCCAGGACACAGAGCAAGGGGGCAGATTTCAGCTTCATGCAGAAACAGGCTGCCTTAGTCCCTAATCCTGGCACCAAGGAAGTTCCAAAAGGGCCTGAATTTGCCTTCAGATTCAACCAATAGACTTAACTAACATCTTGGAGGGTCTCTGTTGTTCCAGTCACTAAGCAGATACTTCCTCTCATGCTGTTTAAGACAAAAGCCATGATCACACCATTCATTCACCAGATAAGACCATGACTGAGTTCTGCAGATTTTTTTCAACAATTTTAGATTTTATTATCTTATTTTATACCAGTGAAAAGTTGGAGTAATTAAGGAACATTGTTTATTTGAAGGTGACCTATATTGGGTCACAATTTGAAAAGTAACACCCATATGCAATTATACCTTAAATAAACACACACAATATCACCTGACAAAGTACGTGTAGATACAGATTTCTAAAGAATCTATCAGATAGCAATTTGTACACACACATACACACGCAAAATAGATTAGAGTAAGAAAATGTAGAGTTTATAAAAAAATTATATACTCAGGTTGCAAAACAATATAAATAGACTTAACACTACTGAAATGCACACTTAGAAATGGTTAAGATGGTAAATTTTGTGTTTTTTACCAAAATAAAAAATGATAAAAAATACATATTCACAAAAGCTGCTTATGGAGCAGTTTTATTTGGATAGATAATGCAGCTTAAAAGAAAAAAGAAAATAGATTGAAACATATAAATATGTTAAATGCTTTTGAAAAACTATTATTTTAAAAGCAAATCTTCCAAAAAAATAAATTGTATGTGAAAAGTTGGTAAAGGCCATGATAGTGATTAAAAAGAGTAATTATTAAAGACTTTCGATACCTTGTCTCAGTGTGTAAGTTAAGTGGTTCCTGCCTGAGACCTAATGGAAAAAGGGATTGCTTTGGAGGTTAACGCACTCTGGCGGTATGTATTGAAATAGTCAGGACCACTAGCAGGACGCAGTGAATCATTTACGTGGTCATCAGCCAAGACAGGGCAGCAGCAAACAGCACGCCCTGATGAGGCCCCGACTCCTGTTGTCTCAATGTCAAAGGTGCCGTCCACTCCACCAAGTTGCAGAAAATACCTGAACACACCATGTGCATCGTGCTGAAAAAATAATAGCACCAAACAGTGTCCTACTATTTCCTGTGAGTTCAAATGAGAGCTTAGCACACACCTGCTTCCAGGGAAGAACTGTGATACGATGCTTGGTTGTCTAGAAATAATCCTTCCACTTTTTTCCAGGCGTATTACTTGTTTACTTGATTTTAAAGTCATGCTGAGCTGCCCTTACCATCTCCTTGCATCAATCAATTGAATGAACTATGCTTGTTACACATAAAATGTCGTTTTAGACTGACTTTTTGCTTGAGTTTCTGTGTCTATTTAATCTGCATTGTATTATTGCCATGAGTTGAATTGTGTTCTCCAAAAAGATATGCTGAGTCCTCACTCCCAGCATCTCAGAATGTGACATGATTTAGCAATGGGGTCATTGCAGATGCCATGAGTTGAGGTCAGATGAGGTCATACTGGTGTAGGATGGGCCCTTAACACAAAGTAACCTGTGTCCTTTGAGAAGAGAGAGAAACAGTGGGAGAAGCCACGTGATGACAGAGCAGAGACTGGAGTGACTCAGCTGCAGACCCAGAAAGGCCAGGGGTGGATGGCCAGCTGGAGAGGCCGGGCGGAGGGCAGGAAAGATCCTCCCCCAGAGGGAGCCTGGCCTGCTCTTGGATGTCTAGCCTCCAGAACTGTGAGACAACAAACACATTTCTCTTGGTTTAAGCCCCCAGCAGTTTGTCGCACTTGCTTACAGCAGACTTAGGAAACTAATACAGTCCACGGTTTCACTTTCTGTGGTTTCAGTTACCCGCTGTCCACCGTGGTCAGAAAATATTAAAGGGAAAATTCTAGAAATGGATAACGTGTAAGTTTTAAATTGGGCACCGTTCTGAGTAGCGTGATTAAATCTCTTGCCCTCCTGCTCTGTCCCGCCCAGAGACGTGGCTCATCCCTGCGTCCAGCGGATCCACGCTGTGTATGGCACCTGCCTGTCAGTCACTCGGTAGCCGTCTGGAGTATCATGTAACTTATATTACAGTACATTGTTATAATTGTTCTATTTTATTGTTAGTTATTGTTGTTAATCTCTTTCTGTGCCTAATTCTAAATTAAACTTTGTTATAGGTGTACACGTATAGGAGAAAACACAGTAGATACAGAGCTCAGTAGTGTCTGTGGGTTCAGGCACCCACTGGGGGTCTTGAGATGTAGCCCCTGTGGATAAGGGGGGCTGCCATGCAATCATGCAGACCAACTAGGCAGAGAAAGTAACTAAATTCTAAAGAGAGATGGGGGCGGGAACCCTTGTGTCTGATTCCTTTACACATAGTAGGAATATTTTAAAAAGGTCACTCTTCTCTTGAAATTATTTCTGAAGTTCATTTAAAAACAATTATGGAGAGGTCCCTACTCCTTTTATTTGATATTCAAATTGTGTTTTGTGATTTGTTTGATCACTGAGTTACATTAACACTAACATAATATAATACAAGACAAAGCAATAACCCCAGTGAAGAAACTGGGGCTCCTCTTGTGAATATTAGCTGATTATAGGAAAGCGTTACCATTAGAATTTCACGTTGAGTTGGGTCACTTTTCAAACACTTTTGCACTGAGTTTTGGCTGTTAATTGTGTTATAAAAATATGTTAAAGTGAGGAAGGACTCAGAAAATTATCTAAAGCCATCTCTCCATTTTGCAGTGAAGTCCATTTGCACCTTGTCTGGGTCATACAGTTGATCCTGGAAAGCCCTGAACTTGGACCCATGACCTCAACTCCTAGGACAGTATTCCTTTCTGTTCATCACCCTCCCTTACTCTTCCTTCTTTTAATAGTAGTGGTCATAACATAAAAAGGCCAACAAGCATCTCAGGCACAAATTCAGATATGCAAAAACTGGTGCAATCTTTCTATCACTATATCATTCTTTTTTCAGTTTTAAGTTCCCATTCTGCCAAATCGCAGAAATTTCTTCATCTATTGTTTTAAATTGTATTACATTCGTAGGGTATGGCACTCAAATGACATAAAAATTATTCCCCTTTACGTGAACTCAGGGAGGAAAAAAGGAAACTACAAAGTAAATACAAGAAAATTCTATCCAAGAATATTTTGCAAACAAAAATTTCAAGTTCATTAGGAAAGTTAATCAATAAAGATATCTTCAAAACTAAACAATAACAACAGCAGCAACAACCAGAAAAAACTTTGCACTGGATCCTCTTCTGTCATAGTGAAACTTCTATAAGTTTCTCAAATATTTTTCCAGAAAGATTTTACGTATATACGTGTGTGTTTCTAATCAAATGCTAGTTTATTATCAACGTTCTGCACCTTTTTTCCACTTATTGGAGAGTATTTCATGTTAGAGCTAAAAGAGCTTCTCTATTCTTCTTTACACAGCATCGTAATGAATGCTCTCCCCAAATGGACAAGAGTCCAGTATGGAAGTAATTATAATAAATACAGATAGATTTAACTCAGCATTACAATATAGAAATTATTACCTTTTATTTTATAAAATCCAGCTGTGTGCTTATCACAAATGGTAGAAAATAAATTATATTAAAATAAAATTTAAGGATTAAAAAATAGGCAAAACCTAATTAAAAGATACCTGGCTTACCTTCGAGAATATATGATAAAATAGAGTCCAAGACAGACACCTGAACCAGGTAAGTGAGGGAGGCTTCCTGTTAAAGAAACAAGTCACCAAAAGTTACAAGTGTTTGCTGTAACACACAATATAACCCATAAAGCAAAAACTGCCAGAATTTTCAAACTGAAACTGAAGATATCTATAAGCAAAATAGGAGTTTGTGGTGTTATCTCTCAATAAGTGAAGTATATCAAGAGACAGAAAAATTAGTAAGTGTTATGGCCTGAACGTTGTGCTCCCCAAAACTCCTACATTGAAATCCTAACCCCTGAAGCTGATATTAGTAGGGGGGGCTTTGGGAGGGGCTTGAGTCCTGAGAGCGGAATCCTCGTGAATGGGATTAGTGGCTTATAAAAGAGCTCCAGAGAGACCCCTAGCCTTTCCACCTCATGAGGACACAGAGAGAAGGTGCCTGCCAGCTAGGAACCAGGAAGAGGGTCCTCACCAGAACGAGACTATGCTGTGCCTTGATCTTGGACTTTTCAGGCCCCAGACCTGTGAGAAATAAATTTCTGTTGTTTATAAGCCACCCAGTCTGTGATACATTGTTATAGCAGCTGAATGAACAATAACAATATGGAAATTTGAACAAAACAGTTTTAGATGTGAGCTGAGATACATAAAGACATGCACCTAATAAATAGAAATAAATATTGTTTAAAAGCACACATGGAAGTTTTACATGAATTATCTGATATTATATTCAAGTCTAGAAATTCCAAATAATTGGTATAATACAGACAACACATTATGATGAAAGTACAATTAAATTAGGGATGAATCCTTAAGCTTCCTGGACATTTAGTCCTGCCCAAAACGTCCATGGAGACATTAGGACCACGCCAAAAGGTCCTTGATATTTGGTGATATTTGGTCATGTCCAGAACCATTTGGCATAACCAAATGTGCTTGTGGATGTTTTGGACAGGACCAAATGTCAAGGACCTTTTGGGATGGACCCGATGGCTGATGGACCCAATGTCTGACGGACCAAATGTCCTATGTATCAAATGTCTTATGGATGTTTTGGACAGGACCAAATGTCTGCTATCCTTCTTTAAATATTTCACTCCATTCTCTGCTGGCTTACCTGGTTTTTGACAAGAAGCATGCTGTGATTCTTATCATTGTTCTTGTATGGACAAAGTTTATTTATTTAGCTTTTTCTTCCTTCCTTCAAGTTGTGGTTCCAGTGGTTTCTCTTCCAGATAAGCACATCTTGGTTTCTGTGTCTTTCAGCCTTTCCAGATGAGGGGCTGGTGGTTTACCTGAACTCAGTTCTTTGATGAGTCCAAGAAAAGTGGTTTATTTCCAGTGTGTCCAGCTTTGTCCTTATGTAAGGATAAGAGTGATGGCCTCCAAGCTCTTTACATGTAAGAGCTTAGACCAGAGTCTCATGACCTTTCAAATATCCTTGTCAATGGAGGAAAGAAAAAGATTATTTGAGCATGATTAAACAAAATTTTATAGACTTACAGACACATTTAAGATGAAAGGGTAGGGGCAAAACTAGTTCAATAACTTCTCAACATAGTATGGAAATAACAGAAAATAAAATAAAACCTGAAAGGTTCAAAATAGAGCAAATAATATCATTGTGAAAAGTTCACAATAAAATATTTCAAAATAGACAATTTTTTACCTCATAAATTAATCTCAGTTTGTTCATTTGCTTTATTTTATTTTTTTTGCTGAGGAAGATTGGCCCTGCACTAACATCCCTGCCCATCTTCCTCTACTTTATATGGGACACTGCCACAGCATGGCTTGATGAGCGGGGCATAGATCCACTCTCAGGATCCAAACCTGTGAACCCAGGGCAGCCGAAGGGAGCTGTGATCACAGACTCTTACTCAACATCCAATAAGTTGGGAAGCATAGTGTTTTTGTGAAAAAAGTCACCAGCAGCACTAACAAGGAAAGTCTTCTACCTTGTATAATAAAATCTGAGAAGGACAGTCAGGGAAAGAAAGAAGGTCTTGTCATTACACAGCATGACGTGCTTCTCATCACCACGGAGCTCAACACCACGCGGTGATCAAAATGATCAAAATCAAAACCACACGTGTGTCGTATAACTCTACAATAAAGAGGAAATTCTGTAAGTGCTGATGTCTAAACATAAGCTGCCTACAGGCGGTCATCAGGCTGGAGCAGACTCCTCCCCAGCAGCGGAGGCTGATCGCCCAAAGATAAACTCCAAAATCCTATGTAAAAAAAAAAATCACGGCAACTGAGAAAAGTACTTAAATTACTTTAGAATAAAATTTAAGTGAAATAACTCTGACAAAATAAACATAATAGAAACTCCCCAAAAAAATGAGTGCCGAGAGATAGAAAAAGTGAAATTGCTAACTGCCTAATAGTTTGTAGCGGGGAGTTGACCTACACTGTCATTAACTGAAATTTTGTTTAAAAATAAATGTCTGTTCCCTTCACAATGTTGATCATTTTTTCTTACTCTCAAAGAGACAGTGCAGAAATTAACAAATATGAGTAAAAAAAGCAATTATCTAAACAGTTGTACTTCAAATTTCTTTTCTATTAGATAAAGTGTAGTGCTTTTATATTTATCCTAAATATCATGACCCCCCCCATTCTTATACACCCTCTCTCTCTCTTTCTCTCTTTCTCCCTCTGTCCACACACACGACACAAACGCACACGCAGATTTAGAAGCGTGAAGCAGGGCTCACCACATGTAACCAATGTTACTTTCGAATGATGGCATACTGGCTGCTTTAAGGTATTCTGTTTTTATGTGCTTTTCCCGATTACCTGGAAGTTTTATGAAAAACCATGTACTGCTTCCAAACAATAAATTTATTAATATTATAAAATAAAGGGGAAAAACTTAAACCAAAAGAAACCTTGTTCATTGCAGTTTTAGCTTCATCATAGACTCAAATTATTAATTCCTCTGCAAACACTATGGAATTTTATACCCACTCTCCTTTGATTATTCTGCTTTCCTTGTATGAAATACTCTCTTCAGCCCACTGTCTACTCAATCTAGAAAAGTCCTTCTCAGGATTCAGCGCCAGCTCGAGTGTCATCCTCCAAACAATGAGTCATATACGTTCTTTCGGTTCTTTTTCTCATCTCCCTTAAGTATGTATGTTGGAATATAATAGTTGGAATTTCTTTAGGAGCTACTAGAGAATAGGGATTATTTCATTCCTCTTTGTACCCCAAGCACTTGGACTGGGATATTGTAAATTTTCAGGAAAATACTTTTGATGAATTATGACAGCAGAGAGAGACAAGTAAAAAGAGATGCAGTGTTGACATTACATATGGAAGAATGGAAGAGGAATCCTAACTCGCCTTGGAAAGGAACCAAATTAGAGAAAGCTTTGAAAAAATTTTCACATGACATAACTTCTGAAACATAGATAAGAGTCAGTACAGCAACGAACTGTGAAAAGTGAAAATTTAAAAACATATATGAATATGTAATATATATACAAATATATAATATATAACAAAATATATAATGAATATGTAATATATATTTACATTTGTATGTATCGCATTATGTATAAATACACATAGGAGAAAGTACGGTCACCTAGAAAACTGTAAGAATTTGCTTGGTGTAGCTGAAATCTGGACCACGTAGGGAACAACGCAGAAAGAAGTTGAAGAAACAGGCAAAGCTTTGATGGCGAAGAATCTGTTTACATCACGGAAGAAGGTCGTCATCTTTACCGAGAGCAATGAAAAGCTTTTGAAGACTTTAATTGGAAAAGCTATATATTAAGATATGCCTTTCAGAAAATTTTCAGAAAGAAGCACAGCATATCCATGCACTTGGTGAATATGTCTATATTCAGTGCATGAATGTATGGTTTAATGTGGATTATTAATTAATTTGTTAAATGACAATTGCATGATATAGGCAAAGAGTGGAAAACGATTCCGAGATATGATCACAAATATGGTTTCAGGTTAGCCAAAAGACTTTAAAAGGAAGCCATACTCTAGTTATCCTGATAACATGTCAGGACCCCACCATACCGTGAGGCTCAATGGACCTTTGGTTTTCCAAGATAAGAAAGAAGATAGATCTGGTATGACTTGCAAAATCACAGAACATTTTAGGTATGCCCTAAAGTTTGCTTCTTAATGGGAACAAGGTTATGGAATCTCCCACACGGTTCGAAGAACTACCTTTTGACTAAGACATATATAAATCACACACACACACACACACTATTTCTCATTTCAGCATTTCACAGTCTTACTTCAATTTCCGTTCTCCTCCAAGGACTGTAACAAGAGACATCCTATGTCAAGCAGAAGAGAAATCAGCGAGAGACATGGAAGTAATCAGCCTGTGAACACAACATCCTCCCTTAATTAGAGGTGACTGTTCTCAAAGATCTCATCTTCTTTTGTAGGCTACTGGCATCTTATTTATTCCACATAAAAACTGAGATGTTTCCACATAGTTCAGGGCTTTACTTGACATTTTGACACCTACAATATCTCACGAGTGTTCTCCAATTTCCAAAATCAATAAATCAGATCAATACCAAAGTAACATTAATTTTCTACGTCAGCTTGGAAAAAAAGTAAAAGTAAAACATTTTAAGTAAGAGCAAAAGGCACCACCCCAGCAGAAAAAGGTGGAGTGACTGAATATTCTAATAGTTCCAAATGCTAGAGCACAAACAGACAGCAGAAAAGAAAAAGAAAAAGTGGTAGTTTAGGCTACAAGCTCCTGTTTGTAAACTTGATCTTCCCACACCATCCCTGCGGCTGACACGTGGGTGTCCAGTCCATGCCCTTGTCCCCGCCTGACTCTCCACGGCCGCTCTCCCCTTTCTGTGCCTTTGCCTCTGCTTCTCCTTCTTTGATTTCTGGGGTGTGCTCTACAGAGAGCTGGATGCCTGGGAGTTTATGACTCAGTTAACCAGTGACTGCAGGTCCTGGAACTCTGAAAGCGCAATTCCATCACCTGAGGTGCAGTTTACACCAAAGTCATCCTCCAGGATCAGGAGAAAATACCTCTGTGGAACTTTGTCTGAACCACAGCCCTCCTGGGATTCTTCTCCTTCCTCATCCTGCTTCCTCTGTCCCCTCACTGGTTTATCTTAGAAGCAGCTTCTTAGTAAGTGTGGCCAGAAGTTTGGAGATTGGAAGAATGGAACTACGAAAACTTACATAGGCTTACAGCATGCACAGAACTTTAAAAAGGCAAGAGAAAGAAGAGAAAAATATCAAGTACAGACAGTGACGTTTATTCTTCACTTGTGAGTTTATTAATGTTCTAGAAATTGACTATTTAGGAGCAATACATGTAACAAAAGTTTTGGTGCACCACCCAGATCTCTCCCTCAAGATCCAGAAACTCATTTCTCCATCTTCCATGGCTGAGCCCTTCCCCAGGACTGCTCTGTCCAAGAGTAAAGCCCTCTTCAGGTGAAGTCAGCTTCCAATAACGGACGGACGCATGGGTACAAAGACCAAAGTCCTTGCCTCAACTTGGAATATCTCTGAAAATCCATCCAAGCCTCAGAGTTCCCTGAGAGGTTAGCTGAGGTCACTCTTGTAATGCCATCACAGTTTAACTCCTTTCTCTGCCCAATCTTGCTTTGTTCACTCTTTTACAGGTAGTATTCTCGAGAGTACTCCCCAATAAGTCCCTGCATGACCATGTTCTTCCCAGCAGTGAATACCTCATTCAAACAGTAGTCTTGGACTTTTAGTGGGTCTCAATAGAGAAGCAGTGCCTGATTATGGGACATATAGTAACCGTGCAGCTAGAACTATTCTTTATAATCTGGGTTCTATCAGATACACAAAGTGATAAACTTGTGCCATCCCAACAGCACTTCATCAGAAGACAGCACGGTACATCCGGGATCAGACAAGAACAGGGACAGAGGGCACAGGTAAGATGCATAAGCAGATGGCCCAGAGGCCATGACATCATCTCTCCAGCATTTATCCCTCAATTCATGCTTGTGGACACATGTCAGGAAGGGAGGTGTCCCTTATGATCAACTGATGGAGGAGGGAAAGGACTGACTTTGTTCACAAACTGGTCAGCTCAGAATTGGGTGCAACAGAAAATTTCTTCAACCCACAGCACCTGAAAGGCTGCCCTGAGGAAAGAGCTTCCCAAAGACTAGAGCTGTGGAAGGTGCACCTGGTGATCTACTTTGTGTGGAAAGAAAAGTGGCATGAGGTGAGAACACACAGTGACTAATGGGCAGTGGCAAATGGCTTGGTTGATTGGTCAGGGGTCTAGAAGAAAACAATAATTGAAAAATTTGAGAACAAGGAATTCTAGGAAGAGGCATATAAATAGATTATACTGAACACAAAGTGTGAAGATCTGTGTATCATATATTAACAGCCTCTAGAAAGCAGCAACCATTGAAGATTTACCAAACAGCCAAGTAGACATAACAATGGGCAGTTGATATTAGTCAAACACTGTCATGATCCCCCTCAATACTAGTACAATGGCCCACAGTGCCAGGAATGGAGTCTGTGAACAGATCCGACAGCACAAGCTCTCACTCACCAAAGCCAATTTAGTTACTGCTGCTACCAAATGACTAAAATTCTGAACAATGTAGACCAGCAGTGGCAGCAGCCCTTAGGAAGACCAGCTGGTCACTTGGTGACTGGTTGATTACATTGAACCCATCTATCTTGCAAGGGGTAGCAAATTATCTTGACAGAAATTAACAAATATTCTGAGAATGAATTTGCTTATTCTTCCCACAGGCTCCAGCCAACACCACCATCCAAAGGCTTACAGAGTGTTTGACTCACCAGCATAGTGTCCTCATCGTATTTCTTTGGAGAGGGTGATGTGCTTTATAGCAAAAGAGGTTCAGCAGTGAGTACATAACCATGGGATCCGTTAGTGCTGTCACACACTTGCTGCTCAGAAGCTGCCAGCTGACAAAATGATAAACAGCTTTTTGAGCCTTGGAGAGAAGACCATGAGAAGATGGAAACCATCCTCAAGATGAGTACTCCCTAAATCAGTGACAGCCATATGATGTTGTATCCCCAATAGGTAAAAAACATGAGTTCAAAAGGCTTTGGGGAAAATGAAATAAAAGCAGTAATGCAGTTAGTACAGTCATTGACATGAGGCATCCAAGAAACATTAGCTTGACAATAATAAGGATTAACCTCTCTGTGTATGTTTCCTCTTCAGTAAAATGGAGACGATAATAGCATCTTGCTCATGGGATTGCAGTGAGAGTCAAATGAGTTAATACACATAAGGCGTTTAGAAGAGCACTGGGCACATAGTAAGGACTCAATAAATTTTAGTTGCCATTAGTATCAGCAAAAACAAACAAACAAAAAATGTGAGTTCAAGAACCACAGAGGGAAGTAGAAATGACATTGTTTCCCATCATGCTCAATGAACCCACTTGGGGAATTTGCCTTTCTCCCCACTGCAACTGTAGGCTCTGCGGGTCTAGACATCACAGATTCCAGAGTGGGCGTGGTTCTACCAAAGGACTCTGCAAGAATTCCGTTAACAAAATATGACATATCCATACAATGCAATATTATTTAGAAATAAAAAGAAAAGAAGTACTGATACGTTCTAAAACATGGATAAATCTTGAAAACGTTATGCTGAGTGAAAGAATCCAGTCACAAAAGATCACATTTTGTATGATTCTTTTATAGGAAATTTCCAAATAATGACTTTGACCTCTTCCTGCATAACATGTATCATAATTATAAATAAATATTTGCTTAACAACTGTGTTTACACTGGACACTAAGTTCCATGAAGATGGGCAACATATCTGCCTTATTTACTCCTGTAATCTCCAATTTCTTACACATTGCCTAATACATAGAGAAAATATAAAGAGTATAATTGAATAAACTATATTTTTTAAAAAACACTGAATATTGGTATACACAGCTTGTATCTGGTAGAAAACTCTTCAGTCACCGAGTCAAATCACTTGCATTTTTACTAAGGTAACAATTTATTTTTTGCCATAATTTTACTAACTTTCAGATTTATATGGATACCTATATACTGGTTATAAAGAAAATCTAAGTTATGGACATTCTGGCTTAAAGCTATAAAGTTTAATTAAAGCTGTCTTCAGTCAAGTTGAAAATTCTGTACAATCTAGTCTTTAGAGTCTTCAAATCAATGCCATGTGTTGATATATTTTGTAGGATTTTAAATTGAATCTCTGTGAAATGTCTGATAAGAATGTGTTGCCAGTAAAGATGAGCCTTCATGGACACAGCAAACTTCTTATTCTACGTCAGGGGAAGAATCATATCTATCCACATGTATTTATAAAATCAACATGCACACACACATTGTCCTGCAAACATTGAAATCTAGCATACTTCATCTAAGGAAATAACTCTTTGCTAACGCATCTAACAACCAAAATCTAGTAGTGAGATTGTAAAAGTGAAAATGTTACCGGATACATACCCAGGTTCTTCACCTGCCACACAAGAGGGGCCAAATAAAACTAGAACGCCAGGCTTATGGCAAGAAAAGAGTTTTTATTTTGGGTGACGTTAGCTGGGAGACGAGAGCTCTCAAATTTGTCCTGTCTCCCCGAAAGATGGGAGGCAAGAGGTTTTAAGGGTTGGGAGGGAGAGCATGTGCTGGGGTTTTAGGTGGGGGAGGGAGAGCGTGCGCTGGGGTTTTAGGTGGGGGAGGGAAAGTGTGTGCTGGGGGTTTTAGGTAGGGGACGGAGAGCGTGTGCTGAGGTTTTAGGTGGGAGAGGGAGAGTGTGTGCTGGGGTTTTAGGTGGGGGAGGGAAAGCATGTGGCCATGCAGGTTGGCGCCTTCTCACCAGCCTGCATTTGGCCTTGAAGACTGAATTTCTTTCCCTTGAGTGTCTGGACTTTTCTGGTTAGTTTTCATCTGCAGCCTGCGTTTCGCCTTGTGAGGCTGAATCTTGATGTCTGGACCTTGACATCCTGGGAAAGACAGCTCACTCATATACTAAGGAGGGACAGAAAGACCTGGTTGGTTTTGAACAACAGTTGATTATGCTGAACATGCACAGCTGCAGTTAGCAAAGCTTATCTCCAAGATTTTGCTCTCTTCTTCTAGCCCAGGGAAGATTTTTTAGCTTCTTCTTGCTTGGTTTCAAAAACTCCCAAGATCTATTATCTGGATATTATATTCATTAAGTAAGGGAAAAGAGGAAGAAATCAAGGAATTGGGGTTTTTTAAAACTTGTTGATTTCCATAAATTCCTTGATCATTTCATTATTTACTGAATAAAAATCTCCAAGAATGGACACTAGGCATCTATATTTTTACAAAACTCCCCAACGTGATCTTGAATCTCAGATAGTTTTAGATCTACTGATCTAAACTAACTTTTCCGTTATTATCAACAATGGCTGTCTCTTTTAATTAATTTATTCAGCAATTATTTATTTGGTATATGCATTCGTCAGTTCAAGTGCAAAGAATAGCATCCTTTCCATCTCTCTGGGGGTATAAAACAGGCTGCCTCTGAGAAAAGAACCATAATTTCAATAAACTTAAAGAAAGAATATGCCAGCCGTAAGGTGAGTTTACCCATCATTGAAAGAGAGAGCGTGTGAGAGAGGCACAGAAGTGAACTTCCCCTAATTCCGTCTAACTACTGTTGAGGAAAGACTCTAGCCAGTGGTCTGACGTGTTCGGTACACATAGTTGGGGTGAACCCAGGGTCAGATGGATGCATCAGGCCATCTTACCCGATGACTTTAAAGATACATTCTTCTCCTTGATATGCTTACTGTCCCGTCTCTGGATACTGATTATTATTTGAATCCTCACGGAAGTCCAGTCAGCACAGAGGGAACAGGTGCTTCTCACGCTGAACCTCAGATTCCCTCTCACCGGCGCTGAAACCATCACCGTAAAATCAGAGGCTGACTCTGAGGGGGCTTCTTCACTCACTCAGCAATGTATTAAAGCCTTCTACAAAGCTGGAAATTATGATAGGTGATAAGACAAAAATAAGCAAGAAAGCAGCTGTGCCCTTCACTGAGCTGACACTGTGAGGAACACAGACAATTGAGCAAGCATTTCAGGAAAGTGTACCAAGTGCTGGGTAAGAGAACTCAGCATCTTGTATTGAACGTCCATTGGGGACAAGTGATATATTTACACATGTAAAGTGGGATCAGGGAATACTTGGAAGAAGTTCTATTAAGCTGAGCTAAGAAGAGAACTAGCCAGGTGAACGGGGGGGAGTATGGGAGACCCTCACCTAGGGAGGTGGGACAACCTGGGCAAAGACCCTGAGTTGAGAAAGAGCACAACATTTTCAAGAAACTAAAAGAAAATCAGTAATTAGTATTTTGGTGGTGAACATGATGTAATCTATGCAGAAATAGAAGTACAATGATGTACACCTGAAATTTTTACAACGTTATAAACCAATGTTACTGCAATAAACAAAAAATTAAAAAAAAAAAAAAACAAAAATAGAGGATGAGGAAAACAGCAAAAAAAAAAAAAGAAAAAGAGGACAACAAGAATTTCTGCAGGATTTTATTTGTTTATTTACTTGTTATTTATTGTTCTAAGTAACTGAAAGTCTGGGGTTGCCATTGACTGACAAGGAAGACGGCAGATCAAGCAGTTTTGGTGGCAAGGGAGTGTAGATTTTGATGTCAATTCAAGATAGATTTGGACATTTGAAATTTGAGATATGAACTAGAAATCCAAGTGGAAATGCCAAGTAGGCAGTTGAATATATAGTCTGGATTTTTATGGAGAAATGAACCTAGGAGTTAGTATGTGTTTTTCAGAACCAGATTGACTTGGGAAAGATAAGACCTGTCTCTTTGCCTTGTATAGAATTAGAATCTCCATTCCCCAGCAAACCTTAGCAGCCTTCATTGACTTACTTTTTTGCATAACATTTATTACATTTTAATGTACTAATTATTTACTTTTTAATTTTGTTTAGCCATCTTCCCTACTACAGTAAAATCTCTAAGTGATATTTATTTTTTCTTGTTTTTTTAAACTGTTGTAAATAAGTGCTTGGCACATATTAGGTGTCCAATAAATAGTTGTTGACTGAAAAAAAAAAAAAGAAAAGAAAAGAAAAGAAAATCAGTGTTTTGAAGTAGATAGTGCCAAGATGTGGGGCCTTGTGAAAGATAAGGCTAGGGAGGCCGGTGGAAGCCCAGTCATTCTGTCTATGGAAAACTAAGTAAAGGAACAAAGGCATTATCCTGGTTATACTGTGAATATATTAAAGGTTTTTAAGCAAGCGAGTTATATGATCAAAATTCAATTTGGAAATCTCTCTCTAAAGAACACTCTGCAGAGAAAGACTCAGGGAAACAATTTGAAGCTATGGCAATCTGGAGGGACAGTGTGTTTAGTGACCACAATCAACAGGACTTGATCAACTGAATGTAAAGTGTACATACCAACTTGGACATTCTCTCTGTGGGCAGTAACACATCTTATTTTAAATGGATAAATCATCATTCTGTTTTTACATAGTAATCTGTGAGCTTGGTAAATGTGGGTCTGCCCCTGGCAGCTGAATGATATGTTGACTGTTGATATATTGATGTGGTGAATTTTCTTAGCGTGGAGGCTGAACTCGTGGCTTAGTAAATTCATCAGGGGAAGTAATGGGTCTGTTAAACCCCTTAGGAAGAGCCTGCTGACCTGTCCCAGGCAGATATTCATATACATACAGGGAATATATACGTGTCCATAATGTTCAGGACAAAGCTCTAAGTAGCTTAAGTTAAAGAAAATACACTGTGATAAAGACAGTTAAAGCTAAATGAATAAAGAATATTTAATGATTAGAGATAAAAGGCAAAATAGCTTGCAGGGAATATTTCTTTTAATTTATAAAAGAAACTTTATTTTAGTCTTGCATTGTCTCTTTATTGTAGGAGAAAATATAAAAGTAGAGCCTGGAGCTCAAGGCTTCTGGATTAATTATTTCTCCTTGCAGAGATTTACAAGAATTTCAGGGGATAGAATACTACACAGAGACCTTTCTTTTAAGTAGAGTAGAACTGTGGGCTATTAAAGTTTATTGAATGATTTTCACTGGTAAATGAATAAAGAAACATTCGTGGGGAAGGATCTCCCCAAACTGCTTTATCCGACTCTGGCCCACAGATCTTCCTCTTAAGGCAAACAGGGAACGTCACTCAGACAGGTTGTCTCTCTGGTCCTGACTTCCCAGAGCAGACGGCACTCATTGCTCCAGCCACTCAGCATCTTCTTCCTCAGCCCTTCCTTCTCATGGCTTTTGTCTCTTCTAAGTAAGGATAAGATTCCAGGGAAATCAAAATCAAATTTTCACTGAATGTTTAATCCAAAAAGCAGGAAGTTTTAATATAAAACAAAGAGTTGCCTCTAGAAATACATGATGAAAGGCTTCACACACTTCAGTGTCTCGCATACCACAGCCAAAAATTCTCAAGAGAAAGGTAAAATGCTGTCATGATGATATTTTTATATTTCAGAAGGTAGAATGTTGGGTCACAATCACACTATGCATGAGCAACATAATTCTCTTCTATGGAAAAAAATTGTGCAATCTTGTCTAAGAAGGGAAAAAAATAGACACACTTAGCTGTCATGCATATAAAATGCTTAGTTTGACTTAAAACAATATAATGCCAAATTTTCAAATACTCAGACTAATTTTACCAAAGGAATTTTTGGCATCCAATATATATGTCATTTTCCTTTTCTCTCTCTCTTTTAACCATAACATTTTTGACCTTGAAGACACTTTTGATGAAAAACATAATTCCCCTTTGATGAAGATGTCTTTCTGAGATGCACCCATCACTGGACAGGGTAATATGTCCACTTCACCGGGATCAGCTCTGACTCTGTCTAGTAGAAAAGACAAAACTGTGTTTTCGTTACTGACCCGGCCTGGGGAAAATTATGTCTTTCAGAGACAAAGGCAATACTAAGGCAATGAATTTTGGCAGCCATGGAGCTTCAAGCTGTGTCTTATATCCAGCTGCTGAACAGACACCACATAAGAGTGTCAGAGAGATTTGTGGTGACAGCCACCACCACGTCTATCAGCTGTGAAAGGAGTAACATTGGAACATCCACTTAGTTTCTCAGATTCGGGCTCAAATCCTTGTTAGTTCTGATTTGCCTCAAAGAAGGCTAAGTTTGGCAACATTGCAGAATAGCACCAAAAAAAATACACAGAAACACAACTTCTTTGGTTTCCTCTCACGAATCAAACCTAAAAGGTGATGAGCATTCCTGGTGTCTGAAGGTCTCTTTGTGACATTGCACGTGCTTTTTGACAATGATGGCTTTATTCTGACGGAGAGATCACAAGCTGTTAGTATTTGTTTCTGCCTCTGATGTGCATGCTGAAGAGAGAACAAAAACTCAGGGAAGTCAATATCTGTTAAAGGGAAGAAAGGGGACAAAATTCAGCAAGAAGTTCAAGGTTAAGCTCTGCCACATATTAGAACCTAAAGAATCAACTTTCAGTCATTAATTATTCATATTAATATTGTGTTTGTGTGTAATTTTTGCAGAGTGAATACTTTATATCTTTACTTCATTTTGCTTTGCTGTTCATTTAAGGATTACTTTATTCAAATGCTTGATTGGAAATAATAATAGCAGCTTATGGAGGTATTTTAATTATGAAAAGGAAAATTAGTTCTATAAATCCTTGAGAAGTTCAAACTCCTCTCCCACCCACCCATATCAATAGACCTCCAGCGTCAGCCACTGCTATTTGAAATGTCTTTTAAGAAGTGAAGATTACACAGCTTTTCTCTGAGAAAGAGTAACAGAGGAAGGATTTACTACTATAGAGAAAAAATTAAAAAATAAAAACAATAATGTCTGGAAAAGTCCTTTGGAATGAAGCTTAATCTCCACAGCTATGTTTCTACTCGCACCTAGAATTAATCTTGGCCACTCAGTGGTTCAAGAAAGCGTCATTAATTCATTTGTTCACTGCTTCAAAAATTTGTCCAAGTCTTGTACACATTTTCTACATAGACAATCAAGTCATCTGCAAACAAGGACAGTTTTATTTCTTTCTTCCCAATCTGAAGACCTTTTATTTCCTTTTCCTGTCTTATTGCATTAGCTAAGACTTCCGATACAACAAGACTTCCAGTGTGGAAAAGGAGTGGTAAGCAGGACATCCTTGCCCTGTTCCTAATCATGGGTGGGAATCTCTTTATATTTTTAATTTAGTCTCTAACAATTATTTCTGTCTGCACTTTTTCTTAGAGAAATGTGAGAAACAATTAATGGTTTGACAATAAAAAGCTGGCTATAAATTGTGGGAGGTTAGAAAGTAGTCACTGTAATATGAAAAAAGTTTAAAAAATAAACTAGTAATTGGAAATTGCCATTTATAATATTTTTTAAATATGAAAACATCTCCAGGGAGGTCAGAAATAAACGGCTAAAAATGATTTAAATGGGTTAAAAAACTCTCCAAAATTCCAGGTCTTTTTCTTTACTGCAAATTATTTTTAATGATTTGTATTTATTATTAAATTCATTTATATTTAAATTCATCATAGAAAATAAAAACAAAAGAAGCCAACAAAAAGACAAGAAAGTCATGTATTAACCAAAAGGCAGCAATTTACCTGTTATGACTTTATTTTGTTTTAAGATTTTCTGCATATATTTCATGCAGATCTTTTTCAAATGCACATTGTTTTATAACAAAAATTCTATTTAATCAATTCCCTATTATTAAGCACTAAAGTTCTCCATAATTTTTACTATATGGGGATATTTATATTGCTTTCAAATTTTGCAATTATGTACAGTGACAAACAAAAGTAATTGACTTGGAGAACCATCTCAGAAAGACAAAAATGCTCAAATCAAATAAGTAACTTAAAAACAGCCCCATAATACACCATTCGGTGTAACACTTGGAAAAAGAAAGGTCTGAAGACCTTTATTTTTAACCAAATTCTTGTTTGAATAAAATTATGTGATCAATCATCTTGTTTTCACCAGCTGACTGACAGTGTTCTTTTAGGCCAAATTACTCGAGGCTTAGTGCACTGAGCATGGACACAGCAAAACCCAGATTCACATGGAGAAAGTTGAATCTGTTGACCATTTGGAGAACAGATTAGAGGGAAAGGAAATAACTGGGTCTGAAACACAAATTTGGATGTTGTTATGCTATCAAAGTGAAAATGAAGACCTGAGTTAAAACTCTGAGAAGAGACATAAAAGGAAGGTAAAAATCCATGACACAGTGAAAATACTAGATTTGTGGGGTGAGAAAGAGGGAGTGGGAAAAGACAACGTTTGGAGTTTCTAGAATGGGCAGTTATGTGGGTTTTCACGCGTTAACTTTGCTGTTCCCCATCTAACAGGGGAAGGCTGCCGGTCCAAGTGTGGACACTGAATTTTAATCGCTTCTCAGACATCCTCAAGAATACTTAGATAGACGGTTTAATTTATGGAATTTAAGCCCTGAAAAGAGATCCGGCTAGACATGCGTATTCTAGAAATCGTGGAGCACAAACGTGGGAGATAAACTGATGAACAGGGAAAATGCCCGAGGACAACCTATAACATGTAAAGAGAAAATGAAGAATGGAACTCTAAAGAGCAACCCATTTAAGAAACTAAATGTAAGAACTTAGGCAGGAATTTGGCAAGAAACAGCAGAGGATGTATGCTAGGAGCTAGAATAGCATTGCCATCACCGAGGCCAAGGGAGAAGAGAGGTTACTGGTGAGCATGTGATAACTGTCGTATCTGCAAAGAGCTTACGTGGGGCAGCCTCACAAAGGGACCTCTTTGTCCCGGGCCTCACGATCCCAGGTGAAGGACCTTCCTGGCCGCTCTTCCCCAGAGAAAAGCAACCCACCAGAATGGGAGTTGAGAGAAGGCGCCCGCAGACTCGTGCCCTCCCCTCCACTCCCTGTGGCCGAGGGGCTGCCTCTGCCTCTGTGGGGGCTCACAGCTCCAGCTACGTTTGATCCAGGCAGGTGGTAGAAAGCCTGTTTAACTGCACAGGGAACCCACATCCTTCAGATCAGGTATCACAAGTGATGACGGTGACACTTTATCTCCATTTCCACTGACCCACGTCCTATTTCTCACGTGTGTCAGAACTCAGGCATGAAAGAGAACGAATGTTGTTAGGGATAGACTGGTTCGAGCGTCAGTTATAAGGATTGAACAGTGTTCTTGCACCTGATGCAGTAGAATGTGTACACATAACCGTGTAATGATGATTAGAGCAGTTTTCTGGGACTGGTTGTGGGGAAGTCAGACTGTAATGTGTTGGACAGTAAATGTGCTAGAAGCAGTGATCAGAGGACAGATTATTTTTGCAAGAGTGTTGGCTCTGAAAGAAAAGAAATAGTGTACTCGCTGAGGAGGACTTAGTGCAGAGGGAATTCCGTGGCCTGGCTGATGTTACTGCCTTTTAACATGGACGGAGCACAGTATGTTTAAAGCTTTGGAGAAGAACCAGCTGAAGGTGCCTGAGAGCATGTGGGGCAGTGTGGTCCTTGAAGTGGGGAGAGGCCTACGTTTCAGAACACCGGTGGGCAGGGCAGCTGATGACTAAGATGAGAGCGAGGCAGGTAAGGATAGGTTTACACAAGAAAAGCTGGGAACGCAGAGACAAAGATGTCATCCTTGCTCTCAAGGGGCTCCTCCTGGGGGCGAGTGAGGCAACACTTAATCCACCACACCACCAGTTACAGGACAAGACTTGAAAATCCAGCTCCTCTGCAGTGAAGTGACATTCTCCAGCCTCAGAGGGCCCACTTGTTTCCTGTAGGAAATGAGTATAACCGGAGAGCGGGTTTCTGATGCAGCCCCTGTAGGAAGGTGGTTTAATACTGAAGAAGTTTGCCGTCACTCACATCATGTTCTGTACTTTTACGTCAGTCTTTTCCGGCTTCTTCAACATCTTGGCCTTGCATGAATACTTGAGAAGTAGCCTGTTACTGTTGAAGAACATGTGTATTTAGCTTTGGGAACTTCTGGGCTTGGAGGTTTTGACATTTTTGTGGGATTTCTATCCAGGGCATGTAAGATATGAGAAGAAATTTGTCTTGGCAATGTTCTGAATCTAAAGCCTCTTCACAAAATCTACAGTGTATCTGATGGAGACACTTGTCTGCCAAAGCCAGAATGTTTGCTTCAGTTTGCACGTGGATGTACCACAGGGCAGCTGTGATGTCGGGTGGGAAACACCAAAATAAAACAAAACACTCAACTTGAATACAAGACTGAGTCCAGCCCCACTCTTCCTCGCAGGATCTCTGCAGGTTATGTAACTTTTCCTTCAGGTTCTTCACCTGTGAACTGGGGAAGGCGGGAGAGAGAAGAGCAGCTCGTTGACCACTGCCTGTCCGCTGTGCTCTGCGGGGAGATTTACCTCCTGGAGCAAAGTCAACGCAGCGGCGCAGGGCTGGCTCCACCACGAAGAGCCGCGGGACCCGAGTTGGTCTCTGAGCTCTGTGCCAGTGTGGACGCCTCTGTGAACTCTCGGTGACAGCAAAGGCGTACAACTCATTTGAGGTATCTTGTGATTATTAAGTGAGTTAACACATGGACACACTTAGAACTGTGCCTCGAATGTGGAAAGCAGAACATTGGTGCAAGCTGTTTTATAATTTACCTCACAAGATGGTGGCGACAATCCGGTGAGGTGGAGACAGAAGCGCTCTCAGCACAGTGCCTGGCCTGGTAAATTCATGATAAATGGCACCTAAGATTATATTTTCTAATAAAATTTGATTGATAATCTTGTCATTGGGTGGTATTTATTCCCCTTTTCAAAATAAAGGAACTGAAACAGTAAAATTTCAAGAAACTTTGAAACATTGAGAAGTAAAATCTGGAATCCAAGCCCTATTCTAAATATTCAAAAAAATCTATGCTCCTTCTATCAATTCATTCATATTTCATATTATAGAGTGCTTTCTGAACTGTAGGAGTGAATTAATCCAAACTAAGGAGTTATTACACCCCTGAGGAAAGTATATCTTCTCAGGTCCTACCTACCACCACACTCTGAGAACATGTCGTCCAGCGGGGACCACATCGATGACATCACACATGGAGTGTCTCAAAGGCTCTCCTAATTATTTCAGAGGAACAACAAAAATAACGTGACTATCTAAATTTACTTTGTGGACAGCATCATGGGCACCAGAATTGATAGAGAACATGAATATCATGGCTTCTATGTGAAGCATACAGATGAGTATTTTTTTCTCCCCAAAACCAAAACATACATGTTCCCTTAGATAAACGAAAATGTA
This sequence comes from Diceros bicornis minor, assembly GCF_020826845.1. Taxonomy (NCBI): domain Eukaryota; kingdom Metazoa; phylum Chordata; class Mammalia; order Perissodactyla; family Rhinocerotidae; genus Diceros; species Diceros bicornis. Next base: position 625,571 of record NC_080754.1, on the reverse strand, counting down.
TTAATGTATGCAAAAAAGACATTTATACCAAGATGTAAAAATATCTGAAAAATGAATCAAGGAAAATGATACCGTTGGGAAAATTGACACTATATATATGTTCATCATAATATCTACAGAAAATGAAAAGTGTATTGAAATTAAAAACCCACAAGTTTTTCTAGGCTTGTATTATAAGCTAGCTAAATAGAATTCTTTTTAACTTGTTAATGAATTAGACACTACTGTAGATATTATGACGAACATATCTATAAAATTAACAATAGTCCAGAAAAGCAACGCCTAGTAAGCCCAGTATCAGGAATTACTGAGTGCAAACTAACTGAACAGGATTCGTAAGTGGTGTAATTTAGTTTTTAATTAATAACCCACTTGACCTTTTAGGAAGTAGACGATATTTCTTGATTGCTGGATCTCACTAGAGTCAAGTAGGAGACGTTCTTCAATATTTGCACCAGGTAGCAAGTAGCCTGAATGATTGTCACATTTAGTTTGCTTGAAAAGTAAGTATTTTTCCCTACCAGTATTATAAGAACTTGAAATTTATCTAAAAAGAATTAACTAAAGCCTGATATTTAAAGAATGCTAAACCATTTTTAGAATTATGAGATCCAAATGAATAAAAGTAATTATTGTGAAAAATAAGAAAGTCTGAATTTATTAATAAATTCTGAGTTTATTAATATTTTAGAAAGGAACCAGGTATGTTTTGTGGCCCCCAAAATAGTCAGATGCTCAGCATCAAGATGGGGTTCCTTATAGTTATGTATTTTCCCTAAAATACATTATGAAGCTTTCTCAGACTCTGTTATTTTAGTATTTAAGAAATTCTGTTTATGATCTGTTTTAGAACCCAAAAGCATTTATAATAGTCTATTCTCTAGGAAACCACATGGAAGGTGGAAGGAATTATACAAAATGTCATCACAGAAGCACAAAACCTCAGGCTTAGGAAAAAGCACAGAGATGCCTGATAAAATCTTCCTCTCTCTTCCAATCCAATGTTTTAATCACCATTTTCCAGTCTGAATTATTGAAGAACTCTATCTAGAATAGCTTTTCAATTATATCTATTTTTCTAGCTATCTATATAACTATCTATCTATCCATCTATCTATGTTAACGTATTTGCAGAATGAATTTAACTTTGTCCTACTTCTAATTTAAAGGTCTCAGTGCCTGAAGCAAGATCTTCTCCCAGATTCTCTGAATAGATGAGTCTAGAATCCTCTCACATAATAAATAGTGTGGATAAATGTATTTTCTGTGGTTCACAACAAAAATAATACTCACATAAAATTACACAAGGTATTTGAGTCTAATGATGGAGCTCTTTCTAACATGGAGGCTTGTGGAAAACATCGCACTGCTCAGGAAATGCAAACTTTTCAGGAAGTCCAAGTACGTAATGTAAAAAACCTGATTAATTTATTTGGCTTTTTATTATCCATAGAAGTAGTTTTTTTCAGTTTGGCTTTTGCCAAATTTATTTTTCACGTCCTCCAAGGATCTTCCTTGCCTTACTTTGGATATTTTCTGAAATACTATGTGTACTGTGGCCTGAGCTAAAATAGCCATGGTATCCACATATTCTGGAGGTTGAAGTTTTTCAATTACTCTTTCTAGCTAAAGAATTATATAATGCTTTATATTATTTAAAAATAAATATAGCTTCTTACACTAAAATGACCAGTCAGAGTAATTAGGAAATATTTCTTTATTTGAATAAATCCACATAGAATAGTAAACTGCACAGAAAAGGAAAATGTGCTGAGCTGGCATTCCCACCTTTCATCCAGTCCTTTACAGTGGGCAGGCTATGAACTCCTGGAAAGAAGTAGAAACAGAATGTTTTATCTTAGTAGTTGGTATAGGAATTCATCTTAGGGTGGGAACTATATTAATTTGGAAAAATAGTTTAACCAGCCCTTAGGGTGACAATTTAGATGCAAGAAGGTCAAAGCCCTCACAAAGGTGTCAGAGAAGGAGACCAGATGCTCTACGACAAGAGAGAAAAAGTCCTTGTTGTCACAAAGGGGAGGAGCAAGAGGAAATTTCACTGCAGTGAGAAGAAAAGGCAAAGTGGGATGATCCAGGAAAAAATGGATGGTTGCCACAGAGCCCTCATGAAGGGTTCCAGCTGTGGTCAGAAGACCCTCAGGGAGCTCCTGGCCTCTCTTGCCATGTGAGGACGCAGAAGGAAGATGACCGTCTGGGAACCAAGGACTCACTCTAGCCAGAAACCAAATCTGCTGCCACCTTCATCTTGGACGTCCACCTCCAGAACTGTGAGAAATAACTGTCTGTGGCTTATGAATCACTCAGTCCATGTTATTCTGTTACAGCCCAAATGAACTGAGACGAGTGCTATATATAAATAATGTGCAAGTACAAAAAGTCAACAATGGAAAAAGAATTGAAAGCAACACTCGAACAAAAGTCTGTACACCAATGTCCACAGCAGCATTATTCACAACAGGCGAAAGGCGAAAGCAACCCAAACATCCGCTGACAGATGAGTGGATCAACAAAATATGGATATGCACACATGGAATGTTATTCAGCCTAAAAAGGAACAAAATTCTGACACCTGCTACAACTTTGAAGATATTATGCTGAGTGAAATAAGCCAGATTCGAAAGGACAAATATTGTATGATTCCACATATGTGAGGTTGTTGAATTCAGAGAAAAAGTAGAATGGATGTTGCAGAGATGGAAGGAGAGGGAAATGGGGGTTATTGTTGAACGGGTATCGAGTTTCAGTTTGGGAATATGAAAAAGTTCTGGAGACGGGTAGCGGCAGTAGTTGCACTGCAACATGAATGTATTAATGCTGCTGAATTCTACACTTAGAAATGGTTAAAATAGTAGACATCACGCAATGTATATTTTATCACACACACAAAAAAAGATTTTTTAAAGTCAATAATGGAGGGATGTGGAAGAACTTTTCAAGAATAAGGATGCCCCTAGTTTCATTTGAAGTTGTTCGTGAGGCAAATCCTGCCGTTTCCTACCACTGAAGTCTTCTGTAAAATCGACTGTGTTCCTGTTGTAGAATCTTAAGAAGCAAATATTGGTCAGTGTGGGTACAGCTTATACGGAATCAGAAGCCCAAGAGGGAGAGAAGAATTTGAGTACATAGTCCCCTGGGAACTTGCTTCAATCTTAGGGAGGATTTTGGACTTTTATAAATCATGTTATTAAGAGGCTTAAGGTAATTTTTATCTCCAAGGAGCAGAGGAGGCCCCCGCTGGCATGCGCATTACCTTTCCAGAGAGAAATAAAAGAGAACATTGTGGGCAGACTCTATGAAGGCCAAGGTACCTAAGAAAGAGTTTTCTGCCCATTGGGGAGGTGTTTTAGGGTGTTTAGGTATTATACATTTTTTGCTCTGTCCAAGAGGGAGCATCAAATTAAAAACAAAATATATGCTTCAAAAACCTTCCACCCTGCCCCCCTAAATTGTCTTAGATACTCCAAAGACATTGTGTATTCTGAGTTTTATTTCTCATTTTAATTAAAATAATCACAGATGTAGTTATACTTACATATAATAAAATAACGCATGAAATATTATTTATTTTTACTCTTGAGACTTCCAAATTTTCTTTGGAATATCACTTTTACTAAAAATAAACATGTGGCACAAGTTAGTGGTCTCTGTAGGGATCAGCTCTTCAATTCTGAGAGAAGCAGTGTGGACGAGTCAAGAGAACCCAAGTGTGAACTTAGACAGAACTGAACTAATACAAATTGTGTGGTCTTGGGCAGATTGTTTAATCTTTTTGTTACAAGATTGCTATGAGTACAAAAAGGGTTTAAAAATATTAAAGTCTCATATCCTATTCAGTTCACAATAAACTGCAGTAAGTATTATTGTTTACAATCTGTTAATGTAATTTTAAAGCATCTTGAACAATTAGATGATCAACAAATCCTTGTTGACAATTTACTGGTTGCATGGCTTTTCTGTTGCTGCTGTAACAAATTACTGCAAACTTTGAACCAGCACACACTGTCTCACGGTTCTGTGTGTTAGACGTCCAACCTGGACCTCACTGGGCTAGAATCGTGTCGTCTGCAGGGCTGGTTCCTTTCTGGAGTTTTTGGGGAGAATCCTTTCCCCGCCTTTTCCAGCTGCTCGAGGCTGCCCACATTTCTTGGCTCGAGGCTCCTTCCTCCATCTTCGAAGCGAACAACCAACAATGTTGTGTCTCTCATCCTCCTCCCTCAGTCACATCTCCCTCTGACTCTGAACTCAGCTGAGAAAATTCCATCAACACTGAGTTCAATCAATACCCATGTCATTAGATTGGACTCGAATAATCCAAGACAATGTTCACATCTCAAGGTCCGTACCCTCAATCCATCTCTGAAGTCCTTCTTGTCCTGTAAGGTAACATATTCCCAGGTTCTGGGGACTAGGGCATGCACATATTCAGGGGACATTATTCTGCTTACCACATTGTTGCTAAAGACATAATATTGAGAGGATTTTAAATTGTGTGTTTTCTTTCCATGAAGATCCCAAAGCACTGCATGAGAGTTATAAGCCCCCATTCTGTATATATTATACAGATGTATATATATATATATATATATATATATATATATCCACTATCAACTATATCCCATGTGATTCATCTATTTTAGGGAAAATGATGGTGGAACATAATCAACTGGCCAAGTAGGGAGTCAGTTATTTGAGGTATCTTTAATACGGTTTAATCAGAGAGGCACTGCAATCATCCAACTTCCCACTGGGCATAACCCTAGCACACTCTCCGTGTATGTCAGACTGATTATGCTGCTATAATGTGTACTTCTTCTGATGCTTTTACCCATAAACCTCAATAAACATTACAACTGCTAGCAGAGCCTCATTAAATATAGCTGCAAAACATTAATTTCATCCTGCCAATGCTCATGTCAAAAACATTGAACACTCCCAAACTTTCAACAAGAAAGACATGGTTTAGCCCTTGCGGAGCTTCCCATCCGCTAACAGAAATGTATCCTTAAAAGCTCAAAATAAGTAACTTAATTAATAACAACAAAAAAAGATTAAATTTCTTGGCATATTAGTTTGCTAGGGCTTCTGTAACAAAATACCACAAATTGGGTGGCTTAGAACAACAGAAATTTATCATCTCACCATTTTGGAGCTTGAAGTCTGAGATTGAGGTGCAGCAGGGTTGGTTCCTTCTGGGGGCTGTGAGGAAAAATCTGTTCTGTGCGTCTCACCTCACTTCTGGTGGTTTCACTGTCAGTCTTTGGTGTAGAAGCATCACCCCAATCTCTGCCTTCATCTTCACGTAACATTCTCCCTCTATGCATGTCTGTCTCCAAGTTTCCCTTTATGACACCAGTCATACTGGGTTAGACCTCACCCTGATGACCTCATTTTAACTTGGTTACCTCTGTAAAAATCCTATTTCCAAATAAGGTCACATTCTGAGATACTGGGGTTTAGGATTTCAACATATGAATTTGGGGGGACACAATTCAACCCATAACGTTCAGTGTTAGACGTTGACGTTGTATCTAGATGCCTCCTGGCATCATTACTTCATCTGGCACTATGTCTGAGATGCAGAAGTAAATTTTCGTTGTGTGAATTGAAACCCTCATAGCAAAATGGGCAAGCAAAACACAACTCAGGAAATATAATAGCATGAAGCCACCGTTCTTCAGGCCCAGAATTTTATTTTGTGGATGCTATCAGTATTCAAGCACTTGAAAATTCCAAAATTCCTGTTGAGAACTCTGTGTGTGGTCCCTTTACCTGCTCCACTTAGAACTGATGCAGAGCAGCTGCTGTCTGCCTGGGACACTGCACGTAAACTGAAGACACAGCCAGCACGCAGCTTACTCGTGAAGCCGCCAGCACCCACTAACTCAAATTCTTCATGTCACCGGCAGTAAGCAAAGCACAAATCAAAGAGCAGTGAAACTAGGAAGTCCTACCTTTTAAGTTATTGACAGCGATATTTCTTATCACTTCCCTGCCAAGGTTGGAGAACAAAAGGGCTGATACACAAAGAAGTCAGAATATTTCTATCCATGGACGACAAGACAGTGAAGATCAGGTTCTTACCTAACAGTTTTTGTTTCTGCTAAGGAAGAATTCAAAAAAAGACCTAGTCATCTGTCACCCACTATAAGAACCTCAAAACAGTTTTAAGTATTTTTACATGCAATTCATAATTTAGCCATTCATTTCGACTTTCAGTGAATATTTATTGAGCATCCACCACACATCTAGCATTCTTCTAAATTCCTTCGCGCGTCTAATGATAAAGAAAACATAATCCCTATTGACAGAAAACTTACTCCTCTTAATTATCCTAAATTAAATTATTTCTGTCAGTTTCTAGGAACATACTCCTACCAACAGATTGGAATTTCTTTTCTTGTGCTTAATGGGTTTTGGCATAATTCTTATATTCTAGATTTCAATTCTTTATTGTAAATATTAAAAAATATTTCTTCTTTATTTATCACTTACATTTTAGCCTGTAAATTGAGTATTTTTATACAGGCTAATTTAAATATTAGTATATTTACAGAAGGAGTGTATTCTATAGAACAGTGGTTCTAAGTATGGGTAACAGACCCCTAAGTCAACATTAGGAAGAAAAGTATAACTTAGTGAACTAATATTTTCCAAATTACCAATGTATGATAATAAAAATCTTGCATGAGTAGAACATCCTTAGTGCAAGAAAGCCCCGTGGATTTCAGTGTAAGAGAGTACAAGTCTATGGACGTAGTTTCAGAACACACTTTGTAACACACCTTTGAGAAACTGCCGCTTACCAAACTTTGTGTAGGATCAAATATTCACAACTATCGGGAAAAGCTTTAAAAATACTCCTTTTTTTTGCTATTATGTATCTGTATGAGGCCAGATTTTCTTCATATACTTCAACCACAACAATATAGTGCAACAGACTGAATGTTAACAGTTCACGAGAATTTCTCTGTCTTCTATTCAGTCAAATATAGAAGAGATTTGTAAAAATATAAAACAGTGCCTTTTACAAAACAGCTATTTTTCTTTAAAAATGTTATTTATGTTAATATTTAGTGGGTTCATTATCATTTATTTTAAATTAATAAATAAATATGTCAAACTACCCCCATTTTAGTTTCCAATATGTAAATATTGATGGATACAATCCATATGAAACAAACCTCTTTGGGGTCCACAATACATACCATGGGGTCCAGAGACAAAAAACTTAAGAACTGCTGCATGGACACCCACCCATTAGCACAGTGTGGGCAACAGTGGCCATAGAGGGATGTAGACACCACCAGCCTGGGCTCCCAGGCCAGGCCCAGAGGGAGTGTCCTCTCAGAGCGACGGAGCGGTGGCAGAACCCAATGTCATTAGATATTTTGGTGATATTTACTTTATCTCTGTTTCCATGCTCACCAAGCAAACTTCTGATAACATGATTTTCTAGCTCGTCTGCAGGAGAGTATTGTAGGGGTCTAGAGAAAGCTTTATTTATTTAGAAGTTCTAGTTCTCACTATAAATAGATAAACTGGGGTTCTGGCGGTACCCAGTGCAGCTGTTTCACCACGCACAACGTGACTCTGGCCACATTGCACACACACTATGTGCTTTCCCACGAGGGACCCCGGTGAGGGTGCTCAGGGTTGCTTGAGCAGGTTTCCCTAGTCTCACATCATGATGTCCCTCCTCCCTGTTCCAGACGGCCCTGGGGCACCTTGGCAAGTTTTCTACTCCACCTACAAGACTGAATTACGGGGGTCTCAGGAGGGGTGGGCAGCCTACAGGCCCCAGAGCTTGTTACACCCACCCCCAGAACCGACAGGGCGACTGCTTAAGAAAACACATTTCAAGGGAACTCTGTCTCTAACTGTAGAGAATAGAAACTGAATTCTTGATTCGTGAGAGGAAAAATTAAGCCCTGTCTCACCTGTGATCACATATGTGTTTCTATTGTTTTTATACATCATAGTTTAATGATTTAATTGGAATGAACTGGATTCAGGTATGCTGACTCACCAAGGTGGAGAAACAAGAATTTCAGAGCATACAATTTCACCAAAACGGCACCAACTTGTGAAGATTTCTTAATTCACAAAAATCACATCACCTTTATAAAGACTTGTGAATTCACCAAGATATACTGGATTGTTTTATCAGAAACTTCTGGCACCTCCCAAGGAAGGCAGTGGTGATAAACCTCCATTAACATGGCAAAGGAAAGGAGTTTCCATTTCCTGATCTTTTTGGGACTTTTCTTCATAAGCTTCTGCTCTCTTCTTTAATACTCCACCTTCTAATGCCATGACGCTCAACAGTTAGAGTCTACTTTAGGATTGCAGCTTTCTAGAAAAGTTGTAGAAAATCTTTAGTCTTGTCTATGCCCTTGAAAAATGATTTTATTACAATTTTATAGTTCTGTCGTCAAAACTTTCCACTTACTTCCCCCTTTAAACTGTAGCAACAGTGGCAGGCTCCTCCGCTTTCAACCAGGAACGGCAGTGAGGCTGCGTTTCTCTCTAATCCCGAGCTCTGCCCTGGGCTGTACCTGGCTTCTTGGTCACAGTTAGTGTTCCGAACGCTCACTACAGAAAGCTCACCCTAAACGCCACTAAGAGAATGAACCACTTCTTAACCGTGTTTTAATTGAAAACAGATGCCCAATTGAATAAAAATGTGGATATCAGGGTACCTCTTTCAATATAATTAACTCTTCTTATTCCTCAGGTCGCATTCAAAGGGTGTTCGCTTCTAACAGTTACATACTTAATATTTATCTTCATAGACTATTGTGTTCATTGTCTCCGACTTCTGGGATTTGAGGATTTATTGATTCTCCACATCATTCACTCCTTCATTCAACCCCCAGTGAATGCAAGTGTTGTGAAGGATTCTGAGGATGCGAAGATGAATAAGCATTATCCTTGTTCTTAAGTTCTAACAGGAGAGAGTGACTAACTATAAAAACAAATTAATATAATGGAACATAAAACATTATATAATATAGTCAGTTTAAAAAAAGAGTTGTGAAGAATAGAAAAGAAACAATTATTACGCCTGGTAAGTAATAAGGCGACTCTTCATGGAGGAGGGAATAATTAATCTGTACATTGAAATAATGGCAGGTAGGACTTCCCGAGGAAACGGGGAAAGGCGGTGATCCGGGGCGCATGACCCCACAGAGCAGAACAGCGCCGCCCGGGGAGCTGGAGAGAGTGGGCTGCCTGCAGGCCACGCGTGTCACAGAACGAAAGGCACGAAGGGTGAAGCAGGCCGTGGCTACGGGAGCGCCGCGCTAGGCGATGTGGTTTGTCATGTGGGGAACACGAGGGAGACACGCAGTGTTGTGTTTCAGAAACGTGTGTCTGGCAAGAACTTGGAGCACGGATTATGGTGGAGAGAATACGAGGAATGGGAGTCAGTGTGATAAGGTGATGAAAATGCAATGTTCCAGGAGGGAAATTTGAGAAAAAAAAAAAAATCCTGAATACAGCTTTATTTTCCAAAGAAAATTGGGACTATTGATCACCTAAACATTGACACAGATAACTCTCTTCACGAGATGAGTTTTCTGTTCTCTTTTAGCTCTTAGCACATTAAGAAATATTGTGCTGAATTGTTTATCTTCACTGACAGACAAAGAATTTTCCTTTATTAAAGCTTCAATCATTTGAAAGGTGTCCACTGTTCTTTGTTTTATCATGCACTTAATTGCTATTTTTGCATAAGTTAATGCATTATTGGATTTCCTCATCTATCCTTTTAGGGCAATTTTTAACTTTGAAAGTTGCTCTTCCTCAGTGATGGCCATCTTTTAATTTTATTGAATCATCTTCAATTTTTCTTGTTCTTAAATTTTCTTTTATGCATATTATCTTTCCCCTCCAGGATAAAAAATTTTTCTGAAGAATTTCACAAGGTGTCTTTAAATAATCTTTAAATTTCCTGTGTTATGGACCATACAGACTTTTTTTCTTATAATTTTCTCTTAATATTCACATTTTATCTACCTTTATATAGACAAAACACGTCTCAGCCATGATTCCACTAGATGATAATAATAATGAAAATATAATAAAAACAGAGAAAAAGTACTTATGGATGAAGATTTTTGACAGTAGATCTGAGCTCATTTGGCTCAGGGGTTAAAATTTGTATGTACAAAATTCACATACATTGAATTAAATTAAGCTTGTCTGGGCTTGATAGCAACACCCAGAACCTGGCAGAAGCAAATGAAAATCGCTGTGAAAAGCATCTTCAATTTAATCCCTGTTTCTGGAGCCCCACAGATCAAGTGCAGCCAAATATGAGTTAATTACCAAGAAATACTTAAAACTAAAAGGAAAAAATTGAACAAAAATGTGAGTCAGCAGAAAACTATAAAATTTAGAACCTCCCAGAACTTGGGTTACAAGATTTATCACATGTGGAAAGTAAGACATCTGTATATGAAAACTTAAAATATATAGATGCACTATAAGAGAATTTACAGGGAGCACTGATGGCACATTTTAAAATGAACTAAAAAGAATTTCAAGAATAAGAAATATAATTGTTGACAAAAACTCAGTAGATGAAATAAACATCATATTAGACATATATATCTAAAGAAATGAGTAGTGATTTGGAAAACATATTTGAAAATAATCCAGAATGCAGCACAGAGAGATAAGAAGGAAATACGGAAATGTATGTGATTCGAAGAGACATAGAGGTCAGAATAAGAATGCCAAACGCTAGCTGAATTGGAGTTCCAGCATGAGACAAGAGAAAGGAAAGGAGAAAGAAAGTATTTAAAATCATACTAGCTGAGAATTGTCCAAAATCTGTGAAGGACAAGAATCATGATATTCAAGAGTCATAGTGTATTCCAAGAAGTATAAAGAAAAATAAATGCATTTAGACTCCTTGTAATGAAAAATTTAAAAGCAAAGATAAAGATCTCAAATGTGTGAGAAAGGCCATGAAAGCATGTTTCCCAAGAGCAACTAGAAAATAATAAATGCTAAAGTTTATTCAGTATTTAAAATGTGTAAGGTATTTTACAAGTAATGGTGTTAGTTCAGTTAATCCTATGGGGCAGGCATTATTAACATAACTCTCATTTTACATATGAAGAGATTGAATGATGACATCTGACACAATTCACCCACGTCCCCAGGTCCTGAGAAGGGATAAAGTTGAAGGGAAACGCTGTGATCTCCTCTTCCTCGTGGAGATCCCAGTGACCACCGAGTGAAAATAACTGTCATCCTAATTCAAGTTGCCAGCTAAACAGTGTTTCAAAAACAAGGCAAATAGAGAAATTTTCATGGGGAAAAAAAACACTTGAAGGAGTCTGAGCATCAACAGACAGAAAAGAAAAGCTGAAAGACTTAGTTTAGGTTGAACATGAATCTATAGGGGATTTAAAAAAAAAAAAGGCAATCAAGAATATGGTGGCACATTAAACACTGTTTACGTAAAGTAGTGACAAAAATAAACACCAGATTTGATAAAGTTCAAAAGTAGAGCTACAGGCCCATCGACTGTAACTAACGAATGTACCATCTGGGGGGACCTCCGGGGGAGGCTGTGCCTGTGTGGCGGGAGGGGGTGTATGGGAAAGCTCTGTACCTTCCCCTCAATTTTTCTGTAAACCTAAGACTGCTTTTAAAAAATAAACACTTTTTTTTTAAGTCAAAGTAAAATGCTGGGCAGTGATAGCTTGCAATCGTGAAGGAGAAGGGAAAGAGGTTGTGATCTGAATTACAACCTTTCAAGGATATTTTGTTGATTAAGATATAAGATATTAATTAATTTTTTACTTCATAAAGTTAAATAATCTTGGTAAAAATAGATATACGTCATTTAACTTGAATAGCCATACAGAGAAAATGAAATTAAAAATAAATGTAGAATTACAGTCACACCTCAGTTAACAATGGGGATACTTTCTGAGAAATGCATCGTTAGGTGATTTCATTGTTGTGTGAACATCACAGAGTGTATTTACACAAACCCAGATGGTACAGCCTACTACACACCTAGGCTGTATGGTCTAGCTTATTGCTCCTTATTGCTACAGACCTGTACAGCATGTTATTATATTGAATAGGGTAGGCAACTGTAACACAATGGTAAGTATTTGTGTATCTAAACATAGAAAGGTACAGTAGAAATATGGTATAAAAGATAAAAATGGCACACCGCATAGGGCACTGACCATGAATTACTTGCAGGACTGGAAGCTGCTCTGAGTGGGTCAGTGAGGGAGTGGGGAGTGAATGCGGAGGCCTGGACATCACTGTCCGCTACTGCGGACTCTATAAACATTGGACTCTTAGGATTCACTGAATTTATAAACAAAGATTTTTCTTTCTTCAGTAATAAATTAACCTTAGCTTACTGTAACTTTTTTACTTTATAAACTCCTAAATTTTTTGTGTCTTCTGTAACAACACTATTAACAATTTTTTTATTTTACTTTTTAAACTTTTGTTGAAAACTAAGACACAAACACACACATTAGCCTGGGCCCACACAGGGTCAGGATCATCATCATCACTGTCTTCTGCTCCACATCTTGTCCCACTGGAAGGTCTTCAGGGGCAAGCACACGCATGGAGCTGTCATCTCCCATGGTAACAACGCCTTCTTCTGGAACACCTCCTGAAGGACCTGCCTGAGGCTCTTCATGAGGAGGTGTCACTCTTTTCAGAAATATGCCCATGGTGGTTTGCTTGGTTTGTTTCTTTGTTTCATCATAGATTATGGTAAACATATAATGCACCATGAACATTCCTTTCTGTTAATGAAAACCTTTCAATGCTGGGGTCCGTGTTTTCAAACTTTTTAAGGAGCTTGTGGAGGTCTGAAATGCTTCTGCTAAACCCTTTACTGTGAATTTTCTTGGGGTTTCTTCTTCTTTCTCTTCTCCTGCAGTTTCCTTTTCTCTTCCTCTTCTCCAGCTATGTGTTCCTGCTCCAGTTCCAACGACTCCTCATTAGTCAATTCCTCAGGAACCACCTCCAGGAGCTCCTCAGTGTCATCCCCATCCACACCCAGGTTAACGTTGTTTGCCTTCTCAACCACAGCCTTGTTGAGTTTTGCAACCTCCTCATCCTTGGCAAATCCTTTGAAGTCATGGATGAACTTCTTGAGTGTCAAAGAAGTGGTATTTGGAGGGAGAAACACTGCTTTGATGTTGGGATGAAGATCACCAATAAAAGGAGGATATCTAGGAGTATTATCAACAATAAGCAAAATCTTGAAAGGTATGTTATTCTCCAAACAATACTTCTCCATTTTGCTGGCATAGCAATTCAGGAGGGCATCTTGGAAGAGGAGCTTGGTCATCCATGTGTTACTGCTTAGTGTAGTACACTGGCAGTGTATACTTACTGATACACTTGAAGGCCCTGGGGTTCTCGCTTTGCCAGATCACAAAGGACTCCAATTTGTAGCCTGCAACACTGCCCCCAAGCAAGACTGTTGTCTTTCCCTTAAAAGCCTTGAAACCTGGCGCTGACCTGGCCTCCTTAAGGATGAAAGTACTTTCAGGCATCTGTTTCCAGAAAAGGGAGGTTTCATCCATATTGAATATTTGCTCTGGCAAGTAATTTTCCTCAAAATCAGCTTATCTACAGTTTCCAAAAATTCTTCAGCTGCCTTCACATCAGCACTCACAGACTCACCAGTCACTTTCACATTATGTAATGAACAATGACTCCTAAATCATTTTAACCACCCAGAGCTAGCAGTAAATTCAACATCGTAATCAGGTCCAGCCTTTTCTTTCAACATTGCAAACAAACTTTCTGCTTTGGCTGATTGTCGTATTACTGACAGGAGTACACTTCTGCGTCTGGTCTTCAAACCAGGTCATTAGAAGTTTCTCCACTTCTGATATAGGCCCTTCTCCAATTTTTGTTGGTCTTGTTGCCTTCAATAAAGCAGATCCTTTAACAGCTTCCATCACTTTATTCTTGTTCTTCAAGATCATAGCTATGGTAGAATGGGACATGCCTTACTGGTGAGCATAACCATCACTGATTTTCCACCTTTGTAGTCCCTAATCACTTTTAATTTCATTTCTATGTCAATAACTCAATGTAGCCTCTTATTGGCAACATTTGCAGTGGATTTTCTATGCTTGCAGGCTGTGATGAACAAAACAACACAAGACTAAATCAAGCACAAGAGAAAATGATGCAATCAAGAGACGCAGTAATACAAGGTGTATGAGGCTGCTACCAGTGTAACACAGCATACTGTTTTACAGTAAGCTTTATTTTCATTAGTAAAAGGAGTACACTATAAAATAACAATAAGAAGTATAGTATAGTAAGTACATAAACCAGTAACATAGTTGTTTATTATCATTGTCAAGTATTGTGTACTATAGATAATTGTATGTGCCATACTTTTATATGACTGGCAGCACAGCAGATTTGTTTACACCAGCATCACCACAGACACACAAGTAATGCATTGCTCTATGATGTTATGATGGCTATGATATCACCAGACAACAGGAATTTCCAGCTCCATTATAATCATATGGGTCCACTATAATATATGTGATTTGTCATTGACCAAAATGTCGTTAGGCAGAGCATGACTGTAATCCAAATAATGCAAGAAATGAGAAAAAATAAAGCAGGATAAGTATAAAGCTCAAAATACAACAGAGAATATGTTACCAGACCAAAGTGGGTCCTCCTTTTGGTGAGTTGAAATCAAAGTCTTCACTGGAAGTAGTTGTCACACAAAGTAAAATTTTATTTGCAGCATGCAGCAAATGAAGGAAATCACAGGGAATAATTTCACAAAGCTGTGGCTCTCCAAGCAAGAGGAAAGTGGTGCCTTTATTTGGCATAGGGGATGAATATTCAAAAGGGACGTTTTGTCATCACATGGAGAGGTGAGTATAAGCTTGCTAGGCATGTCTGAAATCATGCTCTCACATACGTCACATGTCATGTTAATAAAGCTTAAGCTCATCCTGGGGTGGAGATCTTAGCATTATAATGAGGCAAAGTTTACTCTTGTATACTTCTCCACCCTTCTGCACAGGCAATACCCTCGAGTTTGGGGTCTGGCCTGGTTCAGGTTGGTTGGTGTTTAGATCTTCTTCCTGGAGCATAGGTGAAACCAACAACCCCAGGATGTTAAAGAAAGAAACACCTGCACCTTTCAGTGAGACAAGAGTAATAGGTCAGAGACCATGGCTGGTGACAAAAGTACATCCAAGCATAACAGTAATTGCAACAAATAGAAGTCATCTGTGAGGATTAAAAATGTCCATAGGTTCTTTCCAGCGCTGCCTATTAAGACACAGAGTCTATTTTTCCACTCTTTGAATCTGGCTGACCTTGTGACTTGCAGCTGAAGTAACACTGTGCTATTTCCAAGCAAGGAATCAGGAGGTCTTGCAACTTCCATTCTCACTCTTGCTGCCCTGAGATCTACGGGCAAAGATGCTCCAGATACCCTATTGAGGATGAAAGAACACATGGACAGAGAGGCCTGTTATTAAGGATAAAAGGAGTCACTAAATCATGATTTAAAGAAAAAAATCAATTCTCTGGGAAGTTATCACTGTTCTAAATGCACGTGAAACTAATAAAATAGAATATATTCTTAGAATTTAAATAATGATTGTAAAATCAACCAGAATGGTAAGAGTTTCAACACACCTCTCTTAAAATGTCAGGTGGGCAATATATTACTCATCAAGTATGACCACTGCCCCTGTGTGCCAGCTCTTCATAGCCTACACCTGTTCCAATTAGTCAGCTATGCCTAAGGGTTACAAATGCTTTGATATCACTCCCATTGGCAAAGTATTAACTTTTTTGAACAAAGCACTAAACAAGCTTTATTGAATGAACATAGATAGAACACTCTCCCTAAAAGTGGATAATGCATATTCTTCTCCAGCATAAATAGGACTTTTTAATAAAAATTCCTCATGTGATTGTCATAAAGCAAATCTCAACAAATTTTAAAAGATCAGTATCATACAGATTATATTTGCTGACCATTATGAAATTAAGTAGAAATATATACTAAAAACAATAAAACAAATATTTGGACATTTAAAAACATAAGGAATATACGAGTCAAAGAAGAAACAGTAATGAAAATTTAAATATTGTTAGTTTCAAAAATCCTAAAAATACTAGAATACAAATTTCATTGAAGTCTAAATAATAATAAAAATAATACATATTGACTATGTTGGGTTTTTCAAAAAAATAATCTCACATTTTCAGATTAAAGAAGGAAAATATATTTGATCATTTCAATATATGAACATAAATGTTTAGCTAAAATAAATATAGAAATAAAACTATAAGCTAATCAAGAGTACAGAGTCTTGATAAAAGACCTAGGAAAATGTTTATAACAAACATGGTACTTGATGGTAAAAATTTTAAGTATTTCTTTTGAAAACAGAGGCCACATATAATAATGCAGGTTGTCTACCTCACAATCTGTGAGGACAGAAGAAGACAAATAAAATCATGGAAGAGAGGGAGGCACACACAGAGAAAGCTGATCTATGATGTAAATGGTGTCACACAGACGAATGAGAAAACAGGCACTGATTTTTAGTCTGTTACAATTTTGGAAAAAAATATATAAATTAATATCTACTTCATACCATATACAAAAATAAATCCTAGGTGGATTAAAGTATTATGTATGAAAAGCATAACTGTAACACATTTAGGTGAAAATACCATTGTGACCTCAGAATAAAGAAGGATTTTTTTAAACAAGACACAAAAAGCATAGAAAACACAGAAAAATACTTATATATTCAACTATATTATAGGTAAGAAGTTGCACATCCTGGAATAAGAGTGAGGAGTGAGGAATGTAGTTGCAACAACTATAACTGTAGAGTATGGGCACTCATAATATATAAAGAGCACCTTAAATTCAATAAGAAGGGGTAAATTCCAATACAAAAATAGACAAAATCAGAAGACAAAGTACTAAAAGAAAAAAAGCTCAATTTCTTTGGAAATGAGGATTGTCTAAGTTAAATCTATGAGGTGATACAACTTCATGCTCACCAGATCACAAAATTCTTTTTATACTCTGTCAACCCCAAGTACATGTGCGGATGTGGCGTAATGGCACAGTCAGACTCTACTGGTGTGCATACAAACCAGTACAACCATTTTGGAAATAAATTTGAATTTATCTAATATATTTGAAGCTACGTCTACCACAAAACTCAGCAATTCTGTTCCTAGGGCTTTCAAGATAAACTTTTATCACAGTGCTCTCTATATGATGTCTCTCCTAAAAGCACTCAAAAAAGTCTCCTCTAACAGCACATTGTTTTACTTTTTATCACAGCATACCTGCTGGGATGATGGAGATACTCTACATCCGACCCAGTATATCCACAGAAGCATCATCTGTGGTGCAAAATAATGGAAATAACCAAAATGTCCACTGATAAGAGAATGCAGAGAGAAATTGAATGCAATCATGGAATGAAATACTACACAGCACTAAAAATTGGAACTACATGTATCAACAGGAATAAACTCAAAATCATAGTTTTTAAAAAAACAAGCTTCAGAAAAATACATATAATATTGAAAACGTTGTACACAACTGATAACGTAAAAATGAAGAATTTATCTTTTAAGGATAAATACATATGCAATAAAATAATAATGTAAAGCAAAAACAAGATAAACACTCCAGGTTACAAGAAAGAAATGTGCCTTCAGGAAGGGACATGCAAAACATTCAATTTATTGGCTAGAGTCTCCTCCAGCTAGGAGCTGGCTCTGTTGGTGTTCAAATAATTATATTTTTCACTTTATTTGTGTAATACATGTTCTTTCACAGAAATAAAATATTTAATTAAAATCCCTTTATTGTAAATAAAAAGGATTATAAAATTATAACAACCTCGATAATATCAATAAGTAATCACTTTAGTAAATTAAACATATCCATAAAGTGTAATTTTGTACAAACATTATAAAAAAACTTATAAAAACTGTTTATTTAGAATTATAATCATAACATATTTTCTGTGGTTACAGAAAAGAATGTATAGAATGAGCCTGATGGTGTAAGATTATACATCAATATTTATGTGTGGAATACATTTAAAATCTATAAAGTTGTGCATGAAGATGTCAGAAGTATTTTTGTCCAGGTAATAAATTTTATTTTCTTTTTAACACTTTTGTGTGTTGTTTGAACTTTATACAAAAATAATGCATCATATTTATAGCCAAGAAAAGAAATTCTCTTTTAATTTTGAAACCATTCACACACATATATTCACTTACACACACACACACACACACACACACACACACACAGCAAATATGTAGCTACATGGGAGGATAAGGCCCCTTAGTCAAAATTCCTCTGCTCTAGTAAGATGCCACCATTTCAGTTGGACGGAACTGGATGAGAATTCCATCTCTGCCGTGTACCAGTTGTCTGACCCTGACTAATGCATTTAACCTATGTTCACTTTTAGAATTCGGCCTAATACTTATTATCTATTTGCATAAATGTAAATAAGAATTGCCATTCCTCAACTGTTACCTTATAGATGAATGAGAACTATGAGGCTTAAACCTAAAATCTGTGACATTGTATAACTATAGTCATATCTTGCTTGGTTTTATGTAAAAGAAAATACAATCTTATAAAATTTAAATGGACTGAAAGGTATGGCCACAATAAACTATGGAGACTGACCTTCAATCTCAATCGTAAATATTGTGTATGTTGCCAAGGTACGCATTTATATATTGAGACACATTTAAGACATCTTCATAAACTATATGAAAAGTCTTACATAGGAAAAACATTATTTGCACATTTGCACAAGATCTCCGGTCAAATCAAGTGATTCAGTGGAATTTTCTGCAATGATTATGTCTACATGAAGCATCAAAATATTTAAGCAACTTAGAGTTCAATCTTCCTGGGTATTTGGCATCATATGAACTAAGCACCTGGATGATTAAAGACAATTTTGAGTAAATTCACTGAGCTGGCCAGATGTGTTTTCAGAATATATCATGGCCTGATATATTCCTATATTATTAATTACCTCCCTCTCTTTCTGCTTTCTGGAAAGTATGGGAAATTGGCCCAGATACCTTTATTCCATGAAGGGTACCGCTAAGTCTCTATAAATGCTAATTTCACGCCATAGATCAATTGGTCAAATAATGGAGAATGGAAAGTGAAATCAAACATAAAAGAGAAAACAGCATCCAGGAGGATAGAAAAAGAAAGATAGAGCGGGGGGGGGGGGGCGGAGAGAGAGAGGAGGGGAGGGGAGGCAAGCAGAGGGAAGGGGAGAGAAGGAGAGGAGAGGAGGAGAGAGGAGAGGATGGGAGAGGCGGGGAGGGGAGGAAGAAGGAAGGAACAGAGAAAGAAACAAAATGTGAAAAGCCTGTGGCGGTCACTTAGCTTGGAACACACATCTTAAGCTGTTAAATGGGACCTTTGTATGTGCTTCTTTTAATGTAGATTTTAGTGATTGCTTTCATACATCAAAATCCCTTTTTTAGTCTACATTCAGATATTTTTTCAATTCAGTAGAAAAGGATTACATAATGAGCTTGAATAGAAATTCCGTGTTGGATTGGAAACATCAACATTGCAAATGTATGTCAACATGAACAGGTTCTTAATTTTCTGAGCCCCAGTCTCTCTCAACTCTAATTGCTTTTGGCATAAAATGCAGAAAAGCAGAAGCACATCCTAGTTTAGCTGTGTTCTTGGCATGAACAGTTGAACTGTTGATGGCATAGGGACTTTCTGTAGAATTTCAGAGTCAGTTTGCTCAGAAATATGCATATGTCTAATTTAACACTTTCCCTGACACCAACAGAGAAAATCTCGCGTGTGCATCCTGATATTAAAGGAAAGAAAGTGCAGAATTTCAGAAAGACTCCAACTCCTTCTACCAAGATCCTGCTCACACTGAGTTTTCCAAGTTCCAAAACTGGTACATTTTTCAGGTCCATTGGGAATGAAAGAGAATTGAATGGAGTGGAATGATGAATAAATTCTGCAGAGGAGAAATGCAGTCAGTTCTATACATAGGCTGCTAATTAAATTCTTCTAAATAAGAAATCCCTTCTAGGCTTTTCTCTTCCTCTTCTCTTTCCTTCCTGAACAACTCAGTTCTAAAGCCTTTAGGTGGACAAAGTAAAGTGGACACTCAAGCGGAGGGGGGTGTGAGTAGAAGCCATGGTGACCTGGTGTCGTGTGTCATAGTTTGAGTGGTGCAGCAAGGCTGCCTGGCTCAGGGTGCCAGAGCCTGAACTGAGAGGAGAGGACGCCCACAAGGGGTAGACCAGCATAGGGCGTGGGAGCCCGAGTGAGCTGAGGAAGACACGAGTGAGAGAACCATCCACATGGTGTGGGAGCCTGAGTGAGCTGAGCAAGACACGAGTGAGAGAACCATCCACAGGGTGTGGGAGCCCGAGTGGGCTGAGGAAGACACGAGTGAGAGAACCATCCACAGTGTGTGGGAGCCTGAGTGGGCTGAGGAAGACATAAGTGAGAGAATAATCCATATGGTGTGGGAGCCTGAGTGAGGCGAGAATTGTGTCCATGGCAACCTGTATAGGATGTTGGAGTGCAAGTGGGAAGAGAAGGCGGTTCCTACGGGGACAGCCTGCTGTAGGGTGTCAACACTGAGCAGAGTGGGGAGTCCGTCCACGGTGGGCGTGGGGGAAGCCTGGCCTTGGGAATCACAGCCAAGCACAATGAGAAGGGTACCCACACAGAGGCACCACCTGGCAGGGGGCGTCAGTGCCTGAGCAGGAGGCATCTGCACGGCAGGGGCAGGGGAGGGCCAGCCCACTGCAAGGTGTTAGAGTCCAAGTAAGATGAGCGAGGAGGATGGCTTCACAAAAAGCAGACCTGGTGCAGAGCATGAGCATTCTGAGGAAGGTGTACACACAGCCCAGCACAGGGTGTCAGAGCCTGAGAAGGGAAAGGAAGGCTTCCATACAGGGGGCACAGCCCAGCATGGGGTTTGGAGCCCACAGAGGGGAAGGAGAGTGTCTGCACAGGGGCACAGCATAGAGGGTCAGAGCCCTTGTGAGTGAGAGGGCACCAGCTTGGGGGAGGGTGTGGGAGCAGAGATGGGAGATTGGTCCATGCAGAAGGAATAATTAAATTATTAATATATTAAGTATAAGGAAACCACATTGTCACTGTTGGAGAAGGGAGTTAGAGGTGAGAAAATGAAGGAAATGAGAATGAACCCTTTATGGTTGGATTAGAATTGGAGGTAGTGATGTGAACGTAATGTTTCTTATGGATATAGAGAGAAAATATAAATATAAAGGTGTATATGTTATGTGCATGGTTGTGTGTCATGTTATGTATAACGTGTGTGTGTTCACACATATGTGTGTGTGTAAGCATGTACAGGCATGCTTGCACTCTGTCCCTAATTCTGTCCACTGAGAGGATGTGGAGAGAGGAGAAGCAAGACCTCAACAACAAGGGGCACCTCTGGTGCTGAGTGTTGGCTTCTAAACACGATTCTCCACAAAAAGGAATAAGGGCTCCTTGGAGAAACACATGATTCTAGGGCAGAGGCACAGAAAACACAAGGTGAGCCGGGAGTATCTGCTTGTGCCAAAAAGCAAGGAAGGGATCAAAAAAGACGGTGGGAGCATGTTAAAGAAAACAAGAAACCATGCTTGAAAGGGCTCCTGCTGGTCTTACCAGGGACAATCGGACATCAAAATCAGTGCTGATAGTAACACATCAAACCCAGTGAGTAAAACAGGAAATCACAAATCCACAGTGATATGAACTAGTTAGTTAATTAATTAAATGTTTGATGAATAGAATATTTACATAGATTCAGTCACTGCCAACAAGATACATATTAACTACAAAGGGGAAAACAGAAACGTTACATTGGACAAGCCTGACACACACCATCTTAATCCAGTAATTCAAATGACATCCTCTATAACGGGACAAACCAAATTGTATGCCACCATATGGGATGCAGATGAGAAGAGTACAGCATAGTTTCTGTGATTATTCCAGCCAGAGATGCATAACCTGAATAATCACAAGGAAATCTCAAACCCAACTAGAGGACATTCTACAATAACTTTAAAAGTGCCAATGTGAGGAAAGTCAAGGGAAGACAGAAGAATGTCTCCAGACTGAGACAGAACACTAAACGCAATGTTGGACATGGAGCTGAGTCCATTGCCGTAAAGTGCATTATTGAGACTATTAGTGTGACTTGTATGAGTCTGATGAGTGGATGGTAAGAGTGCATAAGTATTAACATCCTAATTTTGATAGTTGTAAAATAATTGTAAAAGCAAATGTCCTTGTTTGTAGTAGTTTTTCTGAGGGTGATGGACATCAAGCTAAGAACTCAAGTGACAAATTTAAACTTGACATTCACTAGTCTTTTTTTTTCATTCTGATGATTTCTAT
Source organism: Diceros bicornis minor (assembly GCF_020826845.1). NCBI lineage: Eukaryota > Metazoa > Chordata > Mammalia > Perissodactyla > Rhinocerotidae > Diceros > Diceros bicornis. The sequence goes on along the minus strand of NC_080754.1, from coordinate 603,064 downwards.
CTGTACTCAGAAGACTGGGAATACATTTTCATGTCTGTTTTGCCATGAGACTCCTTTAAAAACCCAAAATGGAGCTACTTTCAGTAGAAACTCTGCCTCCTGCTCTGGATCGGCTTGATGCATGCTCTCAAGGCGAGTCTCCTTGGGACTCTTGTTCATTTCAAATGGAGCAGGTGGATAAGGTTTTCCTAGGTGAGGTGTGCTTGGCTTCTTCTCCACGTTGATTTTGGATTACAAAATACAACTCTTCTAAAAGCTTCTTTTGGAAGAGATTCAGGAGCCAATTCAATAGGAAAAAGTCAATATCCTTGACCTCCTCTCTCATCAACCTGTCATGAGGTAAAACTGTTGAGAAAGGAACGGAGCTATGAGAAATAGCTGTATTCACATAATAAGAATATGTGATATGATATTATATCCATATAATAACAAAAAGTGAAAAATCCTGTCCACTACATAGAATATTGATCCACAAAACCCCAGGCAGCCAGACATAAAACTGTACAAGACAACATGAATTTTCTTTAATCTAGTTATCAGTGGTCTTAAGAACAAAATATAACAAAACCTCCAAAATAGAGTAATAAAAATGTCCAGAGCTCTAGAAACAGTATTTTACTCATTCTACATAATATTAAGAAGAGTTGGAGAACTCAAGACCTTAATTTGGGAAAAAGATTGCTCACTAGAACACAGCAGCAATCTTCAAATATCTGAAGCAGTATCATGTGAAAGAAGGAAGAATAGGACTGACAAATGGAAATTAGAGAAAGACAGATATCTACCCAATTAAAATCAAAACCAAATCTTGAAATGTTCCGAAACGGAGGAGGCTGCCTAGGCAAGTGGTCGTTCACTGGAATATTCACAGCGCAGAGACTCGTTTGATAAAAGGGACCACGCAGCAGACTGGTCACAAGGAATCTGTGATGTGTCAGATCACGTCCAATCTCATAATTCTATAGTTTTATAGATGCAAAACTATCAGAAATAAGCCAGGAACTCCCAGGCTCGTATATCAATGTGACCTGAGAAGGTATACATCACACTTTTGATTGCTAAAGGCTATTATACAAACATGGCCATTTCTTCCTAAAAATAATCTCTCTCACAAAGACAAGCAGTGGCCAAACTTCATAAATCTCCTGAAATAGGTCTGTAGATGATAAATTCAATACAAATTATAAACTGGAGGGCAGATGTTGATTGAAAGGAAACATGATGGCTTTTGATGCATTGTGTTCAACAGTGGCTCCTCTGCCGAGTAATGTTCCCTGTCCTGCAGGTAGCCACATTTGCACTGCAGCAACATGGGCAAAAACCATTTTTTCAATACCTTTTTACTGTAGAAGTGTGTATTTGTTTCCTTAATCATCATTTAGGAGTGACATTCGAGGATAGGCGTACTTGGGAATCAGAGCATGACAAATTGCACACGTCTTGTGCTTATTCTACGGAGTTAGAAAAACAGGCAATCAGGTGTCCTTATGTGACTTGCATTTCAGAACTAATTTCTTTGGCAGAGTATTATTTAGAATGTGTATAATCTACCATTAGTACACTAAATACCGCCCAAATTGTGTTAAGATAAAAGTCTATGTACCTATGACAACCAATGTGCCATCAAAAATCAAATTATTCCATTCTTTTAACATTTTACTAACATAACACTTAATATCTGGGTATACGGAAATGTATGAATAATAAGGTGAATATCTCTTTTCATCTAAATATCTACATAATGGGCCTAATATTCTTCAGACAGAATTGAAACGTCATTATCTACCTATCTATCTATCTATCTATATCTTATCTATCTATCTATCTATCTATCTATCTAAAATTCAGCCATAAATAAGAAGAATGCCTTAACAAGAGTGTGGAGTTGGGTAGGAAATACAGTTTATGAATTTAAGAATTTACAATGTGTACATGTGGTCATGTGGTCAAAATTGAAGACTCATAAGTCCACAGACGGTGAAGTTGGAAGAAAGACGACAGGAGGTAAACCCACCCAAGCCCAGAATAATAATTTATGATGATGGTTTCATGATAGAAGGCACCCGTATGATGGGATCACCATCAGGAAGCTGACGAGTGTCCACCACATGCGCGCCCTATCAGGGATTCTTAGTTTCTGGTAACTTGGGCACTCGGTGAGGGTGGTAGCCAAGTTTGAAACGCAGCTATTTTAACAAGGCATAAATTCAAGTCCCCTCTGTTCATTAGACCACTGAGCAAGCACCAGGCTTACAGAAGAAAAAGGACGGATGATCTCTGCAGAATAGACCATCCTATCCACTTGATTTAAGACCCTTTACAGAGGTGATTTTTTTTTTTTTTTTTTGGTAAATATCCACATGGGATATGAAAATTTTCAATTCTGGCAAATTTTCTCAAGTCCAAAATGCCCATCCCCATAATTCTTCCAAAAATTTCTGCCCAGAATTATTAGTTCCAAGTCCTCCATAATCTTGCAAAAGAGTTTGCATCCCCTCTATAAGAACTGGTATGAGCCCTGATGTCTGTCTACTGCAGAGGCTGTAAAGTCCTGGTCCCACATACACCACTTAATGTTGACATGCTGAAAGGAACACTTATATTTTCCACTGGGTAGATACAGTAACAATTAGTTCATGGTGGACATTTTGCCACCGTTGGACACCGTGGAGTGTTTGCTCACTTGTTGACTGGTGGTCAGCCACCCGACCTTCACCAGAGTCCAGTAGAAGAAGGAGCGTTTCCCCAAAATGAATCTGTTGACTAGGGTATGGCCTTTCCCAAAATCGCAGAGGACTCCTCAGTAACTCTCTTATTCACTACGGGTTCCAAGCAGCATGTGGATCTGCTTGATACCTCTAATACCCAGCTAGTCATACGACTCAAGTGAACAACGGTAGTATTACATTCCAAGCCAGGGGAAGGATTTACTTTGCTCTGGGATCAAACAAAACCTTCAAGTTTTGCTGATTGGTCAGAAGAAGATGTCTTCTCCTGGCTCCACATGACTCCAGCAGATGTCTCCTCGTGATAGGGAAGCAAAAGGTCCTTCATTTTGAAGAGGCTAACAAGAATGTCCTGGAATGCTGAAAGTTTATCCACTGTACAGGTGCCGCACTTGTCTCTCAACTCCTGCCAGGCGTGTCTAATCAGGACACAACGATCAAAGCTAACATGTATTTTTCTCTCATGACACGCCAGGTACTCTTCTAAAGGTCTAACCACTTCACATATGTTAACTCACTGGAACTCCACAATAACTCCATGTGACAGCCACCATATGGCCACACCCTATGGATAAGGGAAATGAAACACAAAGATGCGCCCCAACCACACAACAAATGAGTAGTTGAGCTCAGTGTAGGCCCACACACTTTCCACCAAGTTCATCCTCACTCTTTGCTCTTTAAAACTGTCTTTCACTTTGTTTCCCTCCCCTTCTCCCCTCCTCTCTGTCCACCACATGGGACTTACAAACACGTTTACTTGGAAACACGATGGTTGGACTTCACTTCCAGCACACACTTCATGGCATCCTGTCTCCATCTTTCTTTTCATTACTTACAAAAGGCTAACGACTGTTAGAGGGTGGTTGGTGGCCGGAGTTATTATCCTTTACTCTCTCTGTGCTTCATTTTAGCTTAAACACCATAGATTCACTATGAAGAGTAAGCAAATTAATCCCAAGGGTATTGTCAATATAAGGAAAAACATCAATGAATTTTTGCCGAGTGAAAAAATGATATATTTACTTTCTTAATGTATTGGGAAGAATGACATAGCTCACCAAGTGTCTTTGGAAAAACATTCTCCCTGAAAATTCCCAGAATGTAACCTTAAGGCACACCCCATAACAGATGCTCGAATTTCTCTTACTCCCTCATTCCCACCATTGGGTATCCCCAGCTCTATTCCCTATGAGGATCACAAGAGGCAAGAACCAGGTTATTCTTTTTCAGTGAACAGCATGAACCAGTCCCCACTTCTTCACCTTTCTCTAAATTAAATTGTTGACATCCTGAACAGAGAATGATTTTTTTTTTTTCCAGGTGGTTTGTCAAGAAAACTCTCGTGATGGATCAGGAATTAGTGCCCGTGACAAGCTGACGATAACATAGTCCTTGTCGAGGAGTGTCACGTTTAGTGCTGGTGTCATAATAAATTGAAAATCTCCTTCTGCCCTCCTCCATCAGGTGCCAAGTATTCCTGTCAGCATGATGGCTCACTCACTCACTGCTTAGGCAGTGACATGTAATTAAAGTGGCATCATGCAAATAGGATGAGAAAGTGTGAATTCTCATCAGAGAATAACAACTTTAAAATATCACAGAGCACATCTCGTTTCATTTGTTTTAAATTTTAATCAAATTTGATAAAGCAAATGTTTACAAAAGAGCTAAGTAAGCATGTTAAAAGATGAATATCAACATATTTTTATAAGTGAGTATATATCCAATTCATACCCACTCAACATTCAAACACAGAAAACATTAAAACATGTCAATAGGGCCACCCCCGTGGCTTAGCGGTTAAGTGCGTGCGCTCCACTACTGGTGGCCGGGGTTTGGATCCCGGCCATACTGAGGCCGCGTCCCACATACAGCAACTAGAAGGCTGCGCACCAATGACATACAGCTATCTACTGGGGCTTTGGGTGGGAAAAAAAAAAAAGGAGGAGGATTGGCAATGGATGTTAGCTCAGAGCCGGTCTTCCTCAGCAAAAAGAGGAGGATTAGCATGGATGTTAGCTCAGGGTTGATCTTCCTCACAAAAAAAAAAAAAAAAAAAAAAAAACATGTCAACAATGATTATCTCTGGATGGTGAGCTTTCAGGTGGTTTTTAAATATATATTTCTTACTTCTAAGTTTTGACAATGATTGCTTTTACAATTATGGAAAATCACTAATTTTTAAAACTACAAACTTTGAAATACATAAACACACAAGGAGTCTTTCATTTCACATAGCTTATGATCTGCTGAAGGGAGTAAAAATGAGTTAATAATTATTAGCAGGTTAATATTTTAATATATAATATCAGAAAATAAGGACAATAATGTGCATGTCCCTAAATAAAGATGCTGCAGGGATGGGTTGCAGACAGGACTAAAATTGTAGCTATGTAGAAAAATGGTACCCTGGGAAAATGACCCAGTGTCATCTCTGATTAAGAACTCTGAGTCTTTTATTCTCAGTGGTATTCTAGTCACTTTTAATGGCTGTTGGTTCATGCATCTCCAGTACACACTCAGGAGAATTGTACCTGTTGACAAGTAGGTGGAGAGCCAGTTTCCCGACTACATGAAAGGGGCCAAGAGGGCATAAAATCCTTGTGAGAAAGGAGAGGGACGTTCTTGGAGAGTCTGACGCTGTCTTCTACCCTGTCAGGTGGTCTCGTTGGCAGAGGTAGCACCTTGGGACCTAAAGGCAAAGGCATCTTTCCAAACTTGGAGAAGCGTTGCTGCGTTTTCAGCTCTGAGCAGCTGTCTCGATGAGGCGTTTGATCCTTCTCAGTTTAACTATACATGTGTCTTTGCTGTGAGTGTTGGGATCTTTCCATCAACTACATCACTATTCCATTGGGACAACAGCCCACGTGAAATGGAACTTATATTTATTTTTTTCTTTGTGTTAGAATCAAGAATCAAAAAAATTCAAGCCTTTGAATTATCTAGCCTACTGTTCACCCATATGTTCCTCTGCACAGTGGACTATTATTGCCTCCACAGAAGCATCCCCACATTCCCTTTTAACAACCTTGATTTCCATTTTGCAAGTTAAATTTATGCCAAATCCTTCAGTGCATGTGTGACTCAGGCTAAGCCTATTGGGTTTCCATTCCTCTGGCCACTATGATTGGTTCAGTGGTCAGCATGAGACCTGACCATGGCCGTTCAAGGTCAAATTCATGGTGTTACCTGGGAATACTGGGAAAAGATTCCCTTGCATTCCTAAAAATAAATAATGGGTCAGGTAGACCAGGAACTTCTGAAAGGCTTTCAGGACCACAAACAGAGTCAACCTAGGTATAAAGCAGAGTAACTGAGAATTAAAGAAAACAATGGGAACAAGAAAGAAGCTGGCTTCCATGTTAAATGATTAAATAGTTGAACTATCTCTTCTTTGAAAACAAAAGCATCTGTAGTTTATATAAATTAATAATCTTACATAAGACTTTTTTGGAAATTAAAAATATCCAATCACCTTCATATAAAAGTGAAAATTTAAATCTAAATCAGTACTAAAAAGGCATTCTTGAATCAAAGCTAGTAGTATTTAGGAAGGTGTGCTTACCAAGCACATGTATATTCTAACCTTGCTCATGCTTACCTTGATGGCTGAATGTTTATTTCTTTTTGTATATGGAAAGACATTTAATGAGCTATAAGGATCTATCATTGTCCTATTTCTCACTTGTTTCATCTCTATTTTTGAGAAAACGCAATTGCTTTAAATAATATTAGGAACTCTAATTTGGAATGAAGCTACTATTATATTTTAATACCTCGAACTTGATAGCAGAAAAAAGCTTTCACTTTGTTCAAATTAGAAACAACTTTTCCATTTGCTTATACATTTGTGTTTGTCCCCCAGCCATAAAAGTGCAGGTCGGAATGTCGCCTCCTTTCTGTAACTTCTAACCTCCCACAACCGGCTTAAGAGACGACCCTGCATCCAGCATCTGATGAGTACCTGATGTAGCAGTCTATTCACTTGTCCACGTGCTGTTTCTCCTCCAGAATGCAAGCTCTCCCATGGCAGGGATTATGTCATCTTCATCTCAATATTTCCAGGCCTTACTATTGTTCCTGACACATAATGGCACTCAATAAGTACTTGTCAAATTGTGTTAAAAAAAACAGTAGATCTACACGGTGAGGCCTGATTTATCTGTTTTGGTTTAAACAGTGAAGAAATTACCAAAGCGATTCTTCTCTTTCATGTTACAAGTGTAGCCTTTATGTTGTGCAAACATAGCCTGAGCTTAAATTTGTTTTGATCTTTCAGGAAAAGAAAGGAAGAACTATGGCAAGCCAAGGAAGATAAAGCCTCTGTTTTTTCTAAGATATTCTTTATAATTGTTTTAACCAATGATATTCAGTATTTGTATATCTGAAGAGGATGTTATAGTAAATTCATTTTTCTGGTAACTTGTTCTCTTTCAGGCACCGTTTCTTGAGAGCAAATAATAGAAGAAAAACATTTTTAATGTTTGTTTTCATTCTAAAGCTCACTAGGAATACAAGATCTTGGGAAATACACTCCACGTGGCTATGTTCAACAGCGTTGTTTAAAGACCATGCAGCATCATTTAAGAATTCTATTATTATCACTTTCTGGGCCTGATAACAATTCTAAACTTGAAAATAACAATGTAGGTATATAAAACAATTTTTTTTAGACTGCTTAATATTTAAATTTAAGAGGACACATTAGCCAGCTATCGAGAGAGCAGATAAAGATACATAAGTAGGTGGTTTTATTCTCAAGTCTTTCACAATCCCGGTGTGGCCTTCTCTAAACAAGCACCTCAGGTTCACTGGTCCCTCCAACGGTGAACGTCAAGATAGCCGTCCTCTTTCATTTTGTATCTCAAGCACTATGATAAGGATGGATGTGCCTGGAAAGATATAAATAGAGAAAATTAGTGATCCAAAGACACCAACGGGGCAGCCACTCCTTAGAGAGACCCCTCTTTAAACCACAGTCCCGGGTGTTCAGAGTCCACCACACTGGACGTGGGTGGTTCCCGTGGATCCGTAGGACGAGGGAGGAGTGACATGCTCATTAGAAGCCTTGAGGTTTCTACTGTGGTCTCTCAGAATGCTTCCTCAGGGAAAGCCAGGCACCTATAGGAAGTCCTACTTCCCTGGCAGGCTGTACATCCCTCCAAAAGACATTTCTCCGTACATCCCCCCAAAAGACAACTTTTTCCAAATGTAAAATTCAAGGTTCCATTTCTTGGAGAGACAAAGCTTCTTTAAGTCTCTAAATCATACTTTTTATCAGTTTATGCTTTTAAATATTTTTAAAACTCTTAGGAATAAATTTCAGATAGATCATTCTGTTGCCAAAACAAAAAATCATGTAAATATGTCTTTCACAACCATCTCAAATACCATCAAAAATGAAAAACCTAATTTGAATTAATGATTACTGAGTATACCTAGGTTATACCTAGAAATACCCCTACCCTTGAAAATGATGCCAGTAAAAGATTCATTTACCTTGTGAATACATAATCATGAGATTTTGAAGGGGAAAAAAGGAAGCTGACAAAGGAGATAATGAATAAAAGAAAGAAACTGAAGAAAGAAGAGGGAAAGAAGGAATTGGTGAAGAAAAAGGAGGCTAAAAATGTGGAGACTGAGAACAACGGGGAGAAGAGCAGGAAGGTGAATCCGTGTCACACCAGCCAGCGCACTTCACAGCGTCTTCACACCCCTGAGGTTTTCAGTAAAATGTTCTGAACCCACTTCATGCATTCTGCTTTCCTCTATTTTAACAACATAAGCAACAAACAAGGATTAAGAAAAACAGATGTACTTTTCTCAGATTTGGACTCTGCAAATTGGTCACATGCTCCCTAGCGCTTTCACAGCACAACCTCTAGGATAAAGACGATATTTCCACAGCTACAACTGATTCTTCAGAGCCCTCATCATCAGTGTTGTCATCCTCAGCCAAGAAGAGAGACCCAGCTGATTTCTGGGCAGAGGAATGAAGAGCAGAGCGATGTAAGCGTATTCATAGCAGTACTAACACGCATCAGATATCCGATCAAGCACTTCATGTGCCTCATCGCGCATGACCTCATCAACAAGACTGTCAGGGGGATATTGGCACTGAGAAACTGGAGACTCACAGAGGTCAAGCAACTTGACCCAAACTCCACACCAGACAGGGTCAGAATCCAGTCTGTGAGGTGCGAGTCTGCACACTTTCTACCGCACCATCTGAGAGATCAGGAGACCCTCGACCATCCCTTTCCTGTCCCACCGGGGAGACTTGTGCCATGCCTTGTTTTCCACTTTCCCTGTTCTGCAAACCCTTCCTACCATTCACCCTGAAAATCTAAGGCATCCCTGGTTTGTTCATTCCATCAGCTCCTGTCTGCAGCGGGGGTGATTCTGACAGCAGTCGCAGGCCCGGCTCTGGTTCAGTTTGTGCAGAAAAACCCTGCGATGCTGCTGTGCCAGGGGCCATGTTTGGACGCTTTCTTTCCACTTATTGTGGGCCACAGTACCGTGTCTAAATTCTAGCACATTACTGATAAGACTCTCCTCACTGCAAACGTTCCTAAACACACGGTTTCTGTAAGTTCTTGGCGGGACTCCAAAGGTAGGATCAGACAGTCTTCTGTGTGGCAGAAAAGTGTGATCTAGTGAGCCAGTTCCTATCGGGTGACACAGACAGACAGCAGGACTGGGAGTGTCAGACGTCATTCCTGAGGAAAAAAATCTTCTCAGATTCATAACCTGCTTGGCCAGACAACTTTCTATTGAGAAATCAAGAAAAGAATTTGGAGCTCTTGGAAGAAAGCCTTTGAATGCTGTTCAGCTAATTTCCCAAGATAATAGCAGGCACTGTATCACGTTGGTTTGGTCCTTAACACCCCAAACCACAGAACTTGTTTTTATTTTTATTTTTTTATAGAAAAGATGGTTAAATGAAAAGTTACTGCCTTGTTTTGCTGAAAAGAAAAGAAGGATAAAGGTTTTTAATTTTCTTTCATGAATAGAAAACTATTTCACAATATGGAATACTCCAAGTACAATAAGAAGGAAATGAACAGACGCCCTAAACTGCTCTCTCTTTTTGTTTTGACACGTCCACAGCAGAACATGGCACTCAGCGTATCTTACAATGCGAAACAGAAGAATACAGGAGTGATGAGCAGTGCTAACACAGCCTGTCTCATTGTCAGGACAGAAATGTCCTGTAGAATGAGTTTAAAGAAACGAAATTTTATAAAAACGAAATGGAAGGGAAAAATTGGGCATAAACTGTGACCTTTCTAAGTTTCTGAAGCTGTGAAGCAGACAGAAGAAAAAGAAAAGAAAAAGAATAAATCTATAGAAAAGTGGTTGCAGGCATCCTGTTTACAGAAAGGACTATCCAGAGCTGCACGAGCAACGACCTGGGTCCTGACTACTCGAAACAAGGTTTAAAAATGAAAGGAGTGAAAATAAAAACCAATAAGGAAGGAAAACTGAAGGAAGGAGAAAGAAAAAATAAGTCGCAGGAAACATAAAGAGAAGTTTTAACATTTTTTTAAAGAAAAAAATGTCCATTTGGGGAGAAACAGGGACCACACATCACTTGCCTAAAGGTACATCACCCAACACTAAAAACATAAATTTGTACAACTTTACCAACCTCACAGATAATTCCCAGTTGGGCCAAAAAACCAATGTTCCTGCAAACATCCACGTTAACTATCTACTCTTGGGGAACCCATAAATAATTTTAAGCAATGGAGTTACACTGTCTATTTAATGGAGTTGGGGCTTTCAAATTTCTTCTCATGAGCCATTTGAATACTTAACAAGTTTAATTGATGTAGAATTCTTAATTCCTAAGAATTAAGAAATTTTAGATCTGGAAACAAGTTCAGAGTTCACTGAGTTATAGAATCACATGAAATTAGAGTTGAAAAGAGATGCCACCTCATGTGTGCTCCCCTACGGGGATGCATTTCTCTCTCTAATTTCTTTGTTAGGTGACCGTTAAGTCTCTTTGAACACTCTCTTATTTTCAACTCCTTCATTTTACAGGTAATAAAGATGAAACCCAAGGAAGATTAATGTTTTGTTTTGTTTTCCAAAGAGTGCTCTGGAATGATAAATACTCATTTATATATTTTTAAAAAATTCTTGGAGTCAAATGGATTTTGGAAATGTTGCACTTTAAGCAGCACCAGAGAGGCTTGTCAGGACTTTATTTTACTGATTTACGTTGTAATTCCCCAAAAGAGAATGTAATATCATGGGTTTCCTAAGAACACTGAAGTTTTGTTCTTGTTTTGACAAAGTTGGGAGTAGAGATATGGGAGGAGAAGTTGTGAGACTAGTTTTCCCCAGAATACACTTTGGGAACATCGACCTAAGTCGCTTTTCCAAGCATAAACTATGTATAACCTAAATCTCAAAACTCTCAAGTATTAGTTTTAAGCCCGTGTTTTTGTGCTTTCATTAGACACGAAAATCAGCTTTTGATCATTTTCTATGTAAAAGATTGTAGAATTCTGTGAGCTCAGTCAGCTCCCTTCTCTGACCCCTCTGGGTCCTTTTCTCAGGGATGGTTAAGCTACAAACATTGTTTTGACTAAAATAAAACAGTGGGTTGAGGGATTGTGTATGTGGCTCTCGGTCTCAAATGGTCTCCCTACGACTGTCTGAACTTGACTAATCAGAGGTCAATTTGAAGCATTTGAAACAGAATTTGCACTCAGAAAGCTTTAGCTTATGTGTTATCCATGCCTCCGTATTCCAAGTGACAGATGTTTCTCTAAGAAAATAAAAGTTCTGTTAGGGAGAGGCCTAAATTGTCAAAACAGAGGTTAAGAGGTATCTAGAAAAAAAGCACAAGGAACTGGGCATGGGACAACGAAGAGGCATCCAGGACTGGAACCCAAGGAGCTATCCCCTGAAATTCTGCCCAGACCAGCACTGGACGCAAACACACTGACCGCTTGATGACAGTTCTCCTCTGTGTAGTTCCAAAGTGTTCTGCATCTGTCTTCAGTTGATGGGTCCCAAACTTGACACAGTGTTATACTAGGGTTTTTATTTAACATAAATATTTTTTATTTTTTCACAAGCATGCGTCCTTTTGCCATTCAAAAAAAAAAATACTCTTCTAAAATACATGTGGACACTGAAAGACACTTAAGAATTAAATCCATTCAAAATTAGAAAATTATAATGGGCCACTTACTCAACTCCACACAACCAGAAAACAACTTCTTTAATTTTTCATGACTCTATTCACTAATAAATTATTTGCCACTCTCTTTTGACAATTGACTGCAATAACAGTCACAGAAAGGAACAATTTCCTCAGAAACAAAAAGCCACTTCAGTCATCGTTTATAAATGAGAATTGGTGACCAAAGAAGAGTATGAATCAAAGACCAGAAATGTTACTATAAGAAATATTTAGCGATAAAATATTTAATTTCAGCTGAAATAATCATGAAAAGTAGCATCCTTCACAACGTAGAAAATATGAATAAAAACTCCCTGAGAAGTTTATTTGATTTATATTACTTTGATTCCATTATAGAGCCCAGTTCCAGCAATATCATCTACTGGCCACTCCCTTTATTAGGTCATTATTGCCAAAGGAATAACAATAATGGCATTGAATGATGTGCTTATTCAGCAACTCAAAATATCAGAAATGATTTGGCTAATCCATACAGTGCCTGACTCACATTCTTCTTCCTGAATTTCTCCTTTAATTCAGTGTTTACTAATTAAACATGTGCTCTCCCAGAGGCCCAGCCCTCAGTCTGCACAGCCTTACTGTGCTTGAAATCTGCCCTAAGAGCTCTGAGTGGAAGAAAAGCGTTGCTCTGATTTCACTTGTAACGAGAACGGCTAACACGTGATGACAACCAGAGCAAACCATGCACTGACAAGAAGTACCTTATTTCAAGATTTGATTTTGACCTCAAAAACATACAGTTGCCTGATTACTCCAAGTGTCTTAGAAAAGCACTCACTTCAAGTGTCAGTACACTGATTTTGTAAGATACGTGATGACATTCAAGTTCCTGGGTAAACACAGAGCTATCTTAATACTACATGGTACTCACACCTAACACAGCCTCAGGACCTGGACCACGCTGGTCATTTCTCCACGTCACTGCTGTAGGATTCACATACATGAGAAGAGTCAAGCAATTCGGACGGGGCCTGCAGTAACAACACCTCATAGACCGCATCTCTTCCATCACAAGCAAGCACAGTGTACATCATGAGAAAGAGGGGAACTTAATATTTTTTTTGCATATTCTCCCTTGAATTTTTGCTCCTGTTCTCATGTTGGGAAGTGTTCCCATCACTAGTTGGGAAGAAGGAAATTGTCATTATGGATGTGTTATGGATAACAAGGAGAGATGGGTTTTTTCACAAATCAAACATTTCAGAAGATCCCTTCTGGCAGATTTTTTTTTTTGTTTCCCTGGTAAACATTTACTCCCAGTTTGAAGATGGAGACAGATACTGTTTTGTGACCATAGCTGTGTTTTTGGCCAGGTTTTATGTCAATAGTTTCCATATCTCTCTTGCTCTGTTCTTTGGCCTCCTCCTTCCAGGTGCAATGCTTTGTTCTTCCTTGGTTCTCCACATTTCTTCCGGTAAAACTTGAAAATCACAACAAAGGAATCAGAACCTGTCCTGTCCAGGTTTGCAAGTAGGTCATATTTGGTAGGCAAATTCTCTCTGTTACAAAATGTTTAATGGAGACCTAATGCTGTGACATGTCGATATTTTTAACCAGAGCAAGAAGTACCTGGAGCCATCCCAACTCTGACAGAAATGATATGGTAAGACAGGAATCTGATAGAATTAGAGATCACTTTGAGTTTGAAGTAATAATGGGAAATACCAACTGGATATATGGGTATGGATTATGGACAGCCATATTCCAAGACATCTCCAGAGGTGGACGTTGAAGTGAACAGAAGGAATTTAAATTGTTTGAGCTCCAACAGAAGTGGATCTTGAGACAAGACTCAGTGCAGTAGTTTTATTAGGAAGTGATTCCAGGGAACACCTGTAAAGGAATAAGAAAGTGACAAAGGGAAGGGAAGACAATCAATATAGGATGCATTACTCTGAGACCTACCACTGGGGAACAATGGGCACGATTTTAGAACACAGACCTCAGACTTATCCCATCAGAGCTGATGAATGGAGATGGTGAATTTATGCACCAACTACTGTCAGTTATTGGTTGAATGCTGCTGCCAGGGAAAATAATTTCTTGGCACTTCTGACTCAAGCAGAAAGGGATCCCACGTCTACAGATAACTCCCAGACAGAGAGATGCAGGAACTAGCACTTGGAAATCAGGGCAGGGTGACATGAAACAGTATGGTCCTAAGAAACACGGATAAGGCAACAAGAGCCTCTGCCAGAGAGCCCATGGTGTGCCGAAGCAGCTCCACTCACTCTCCAGATCTGACTGCGCACATCTTTCCCTAAGTCCCTGGTCAGGGACTTCACAAGGGTAGCTTGAAATCAGCTGCGGTGGAAGGATTTACACCATGGAAATAAGCAAATGCTACATTTCAGTCTTTTTTCTTTCTTTTGAGAGCTGTTTATTAAACATTTACCCTCACACCACTGCATACAGTAATATTTATTGAATCATATGAGACATGAAAACCACGCTAGATAATTTTTGTAATTTATCTCATTTAATATTCCCACCAAACCAGCAGAAAAAAATGTTATAAAAACATGAGTTCCAATAAGCTTTGAGACTTGTTGGTATTTCCTATTCAAAATATCTTTGAACTTTTGTAATTAAAATCAGTAACATCTAAAATGACCATAAAGATGAGAAGTCAGATAACCTTGCTCTGGGTGAGATACTCTGCTGAACACAGAGAGTGAGGGCAGTGGAAGAGTGGCAAGAAGGGGCCGAGAACAAAGGCGAGCAACGCTGAGAGCTGCAGCAGACGGGGGACAACTCCACCAGCAACGCCGGCCTTCTGAGATACCGCTGCCCTCTTTCAGAAGCTTGCAACCAACTTCAGTGGGGCTGCCTAACACCAAAACGCATGGCCCAAACAGATGATCTAATATGAAAATGTCACTTTTTTGGATTGGTGGTTGCCAGAGGCAGGGAATGGTGGGTGGGCGAAACAGGCAAAGGGGGTCAAAAGGTACAAGCTTCCAGGGGCCGGCCAGGTGGCGCAAGCAGTTGGGTGCACACACTCCACTGCGATGGCCCGGGGTTTGCGGGTTCAGATCCGGGGTGCGCACCGACGCACCGCTTGGCAAGCCATGCTGTGGCAGTGTCCCATATAAAGTGGAGGAAGATGGGCATGGATGTTAGCCCAGGGCCAGTCTTCCTCAGCAAAAAGAGGAGGATTGGCAGACGTTAGCTCAGGGCAGATCTTCCTCACAAAAAATAAAAAAAATAGGTACAAGCTTCCAGTTATAAAATAAGTCAGTCCTGGGGATGTAATGTACACCATGGTGACTGTAGTTAATAATACTGTATTGCATATTTGAAAGTTGCTAAGAGAGTAGATCTAGTTCTCATCACAAGAAAAAAAAATTCTGTAGCTATTTATGGTGATGGGTGTTAACTGGACTTATTGTGGTGATCATTTCCCAAGACACACAAATATCGAATCATTATGTCGTACACCTGAAACTGATATAAAGTCATATGTTGATTATATCTCAATTAAAAAGTCACTTTTTTTTCACTAGTCTACATTTTTTTAGGGTAATGATATCAAAACTTAAATCTCACTTTAACAGTTTAAAATGGTCAAAGTTCACCATTTTATATTTTTCTCAGCATTTGAGCCAGGTAAATTTTGTAGTTTCTCAGCAGATGTTACAACCGTAATTATCACCCTGATCTGCACACAGTTATCACTAGTAACCTGCTTCGCCAACAAAACCGGCTACGCCATCTGTTCCATTCCAAGCCTCAGGCTCTTCTCTTCCTGCCAGCAGTAAACCCCTATACACCAGATTCCATTTTTTAACTTAAACAAATCTTTATAGTCATTATACTGACAACTTTAGCTCTCAATTTTAATTAGGCAGAAACTAATGTCATATTAAATTCCAAAATAGTCAATAAATGAGAAGCATGAGTGGAACCTGAACAGTTTCTAAAATGCCTTCAAAAGACTTAAATAATTTTTAAACATCTAGGTCACTTTCAAAATTTGTTTTGAATGATTTCTTCATAAGTTATTTGAATCCATTGTGTACTACTTTGAAAAATATTCAAATGCTAAGACCGCATTGCATTTGAGACAGGATTTTTTTAAAAAAAAAGAAAAATAGAAAATTCTGAAGTTACCTTCAAAACAACACATACAACAATTAAAAGCCCAAACAAAGTGTAACTTTGCATTTGGGGTTGACGACACGGACGTGGAAACTCGACAGCATTCTGACGGCAGACGGACTGGTGCCAGGAGAAACTAGAACTAGCAGGAACCCCCACCTGCTAACCAAGGAGGGAAGACTCTGTAGCAAAGATCAGACCCTGTCCTTCCTCAGGAGAGGTACTCAGCCCAGGAGGGTCCCAGCTCCATGTTTTACTGCACTCAGTACTTATCTCAGAAAAACCCTTGAGGATCTTCCTTATGTAATTCACTTTGCCCCTGGTGATATCAAATATTGGGCAAAAAGTTCCCGGTTGTTGATAAAAATAATTTTCACTCTCAGTCAGCTAAGTGGCTGCCTCCTCTGAATGAGAAATCATGAAATGCACCGAGTTTTCCGAGATTCTCTGCATGTGAGTCGTCTCGAGTGCAGGTTTCACAGTCTTGGCCCCGGTGAATTCAGTCCCGGGCTCTGTGCTCCGTGCTGACGAAGAAAAAACTAAGCAAGAATCAACTTACCATCACAAACTAATCTGATGTGGGGCAATTTTTTTGGTGTGTATGGAGTGGAGAAGAGTTCATACAAACTATTAAAATCATCGATAGGGTCTCAGATGTTAATCAATCCTGAAGATCCAGTTGATAAGGTCCATCAAAACAGAAATTAAAGTTCAGACTATAAATATCAATGTTCTTCAGATCGTGTGTTGAGACAGCATCAGCTTGCTTCAGAAGCTGCTTAAAATGTCTTTTTTCCCATTTCAAATTTTATTTTTTCAGTGGTTTGCAATGTAATTATGAAAAAGCAAATAAATTTTCATTACTCTATATAATGTTATACAACTTAGACCAGCCTCCTAATTAAAAAACAATTTCCCAGGCAACAGTCAGCTGTACCTCTGCTGGAGCAATTTCAGCAGAAAAGTTCCCCAGACTCTTCAGCGACAGGAGAGCAGCCAGAGTCCCCAAAATACAGGGAAACTAATTGAAATCTGACCCAAGCCCAGACGTCCTCAAGGCCTGCTGGCTGTCGTCTTATATTTGTCTCTGCAATAACAGGTATTAGATTAAATTCATCATAATGACCAGTTCTCTCCCAACATTTTCAATGGATTGCTTGTTTTCAGTCACCTCCATCGATCCCTTCTTTTCTCACTTAATTCTGATAGCTATTTATCATCCAACTATCATGACCTTAAAAGAGAGAAAAAATTAAGGAACAAGGAGAAAAGAGGGAGAGACTAAGAAAAGGCGGGAAAAAAGAAAAAAAAATTGACAGAAAGAATGAGGTAGGCTTTTTTTAATGAGAAATAGAGACATTTACAGACATGAAGAAAAGAAAGATGAGACAACGAGAGCAAGTAGCCAGAGACACCAAGCCAGCAGAGGCCTCTAGAGAAACAGTCCCTCTGGGAACACTAGGGTCTTACTGCTGATGCTATCCACGTTTTGAGACGTGTTTACTACTGTTACCATGGAGATGAGATGGTAAAGCCTCACCATCCCCTCCCCACCCCGGTCCTGAGCTCCTCACATGGATGCTCATCCTGGAACAGCTTTGACCTTCACCTCTTGGTATGAAATCTCTAACCCTGCCCTTCACCTGTGTGCACTCTAAGTTACAAAACCAATGCAAACTCTGTAGTAAGTGGGCCACAATGGCATTCCAAAGCCTCCTTTCCCATAGCTGGCAAGTCAATATGGCCTTCCAGAACCACTGATATAACGAATCTTACACTATGTGCAACAAAATATAATATTCAAATGAAATAATATGAAGTTTGTTTTTATATATTTAACTTCTCTCTGTATCTTGGGAGGAACTTTATTTTCTCCAGGGTGAGTTTTTTCATAAGTGTTTGTGGTGGCCATGAGAACAGGCCACTCAGACCTCCTGTGGCGAGAACGTAACTGACAGGCAGCTCAGCGGCTGCTCTCTGAAGCCACTGCAGTTGCACCCAGGCCATGCTTCCCTCAGCTGCTCCCAGCAAACGACTGAGTGTGGCAGGGACGCTCCAACAGGCCCATTCCTAAGAGAGGTGGGGCTCCCCCATCTAGTGACTTTCCCTAAGGACTCCTCGTGGACCTGACCAAAATCCACTTAGAAATGCACTGCGGTCCGAGACTCTTTCTACACAAGCCCTTCCTCTCTCCCTCACAGGGGTCACGACACTGTATTCTGCTTTCATGGCTTCTCCACCAACTCCTTTGGCTCCATCCCCATTTTCCCTTACAGACATTTTCCCCAAATAAATCCCTAGGTGGATAATTCTGGCTTCTCATCTGCTTCTTGGAGGCCCCAGACTCACACTAATGGTACTGAGAGGGTCCAGAAAAACAGGCAGTAACATTTGAGCTTAGGACTCACTGCACAAGGGGCAAAGACAGACGAGGTACAGGCAGCCCTCAGCCAGGACAACAGCAACACTTACCCTGGTGGTGACCTGGGAAACACCCCAGTGGAGGGGAATGCCACAGTAGGTCCAATGACTCAAGCATTTGGAAAACCTGGGGGAAGCAACGCACACACTGGCGGGGGAGCCGACTGGTTATCGCTAGTTGTTGTGGGCAGCCTGCAGGGAGAGAATGAAGAGCAGACGACCTTGGACAAGCAGTGAATGGCTACACTTAACGCAGGTAATCAAGAAACTGCAGCCCACTAGAGCTCTGGAGATGTCTGAATCTCGGCCACAGCAGCTCTGTTTCCTTAAGATCGGGGCCCCGGTTATGAAAACGCGGGATTCTGAGACATGCCACAGGGACATCTGGGTGAACTCCTCTGAGGATACTGGCTCAGCAGATGTCACCAAACCCTCAGACTTAGACGTGGCCCACCTTTCCAGAAGAAGAGCCAGCACTTTCCCTATTCTGGAAGGCGTTTCAGGCATCCCTCTCCAACAAGGCAAACAAGTGCCCCCTCAGGAACTGCCCCGATCACTCATCAAGGCCTTATAAATGCTCTAGTGAGAGGAGGGCCAGTGCAATAACAAGCTCAGGACGGCCCCTCCACAGGCCAAGGCTGATGGAAGGAGGGGCATCACAGGGCTGGAGTCACTGATTTCCACGGGGATGATGGGGCCAGGGGGCAGCACTCCACCAAGGGAAGCCAGGAGGCCCTAGTGCCCATCCTGATGGGTGGGATAAGAGGAGCACGGAACACGCATTACCTCCTCTGTTTGGTTTCTCAAAGGAAGGATCACCTGAAAGAGAAATATCAGAAGGCTTGTTTCAAGTTCCTCAGCCCATGGCACCAAGTTAAATCTGGGGTATGTGTGGAATATCACCAGTGTCTACAAAGAGATGTGTTTACCTGCTGTATCAACCCACATGCCTCATCATGTCCTGCCTCTTGTTTCTGAATCACAGACCATCACAGCACCGGAGTATCCTCAAGTCTCAAAGCCTTACCTCACTTTGAGGGTGCCAGAACTATAGTTAGCAAATTCACCACTTTATCCTCAAAACCGAGCATGTTGAAACTTCCAGTGTCTTCTACAGGCAGCCAGTGGGAAATCCACGGGAATGATGTTGAGATTCCCCAGTGCCTCCTAGAATGGAGAGGAATTCCAGGATGACCACCTGGGATGGAGAATTCTTCAAACTCCACTCCCTAAAATGGGTTTTGGGGGATGTGCTATGTAGGGTGAAGTCTGACACTCATTTGACATTAAGCCTCCACTCAGCTTCAACCAGAATCTTCAAGGAGGAAAGGTCTCCACTTTCTGGAGTTTTATTAAGCAGAGTGCCTGGATTTAGGGTTTAAAAGCAAAACAGGACTGTACACACATTTTTATCATGTTGTTAACTCCCTAATTCCAAAATAATAAAGCACAGTAATTAGCATAAATCATAATTGTATACAAATCCTCATTATATACAAATATAACCAAAGTAATGTTACATATGAAACTAATAACAGGTTAATAAATCAATTTAATTTTTTACTGAGATAGAAGATGGGGGAGCCATGAGTTAAATGTTTACATGTGTACAGAAATATGCATTTACTCAGAAAAGAAAGTCCTAAAAAAGTGTCCACAAAGTAACATGGACTCTCGGCATGTCTTAGAACGGTTTGGACCAACAGCCTACATAATCTAAGTTATATAATTCAATGCAAGTATTTTGCTTCTATCGCTTAGACACCTGTGACTCTGTAGCCCAGCTGGAAAGAGGCTCACATTTATCATCTGGTTAAACTGTAGTGCAGAGAGAAGGCTGGCCAAACTTGGATGGAACGGTCACTTCAAGTGTGTTTCTTCTCCGGCCTCTAACTGGATAATACATTTAAAAAGATGATGAACTCATACATCAGAGTCAGACATTTCAGAAATAAGCATGCTATAGTTAAACAGTAAAACTCTCGGTGGTAGTGGCTGGAGGAGACATTCAGTATTTTATCACAGGAAATATAATTAAGTCAATGACATCTGTGCCGTAGAAGAGACTTCCTTAGTTTAGATTCATCTTGGAAGCTATTCTCTGCTTGCCACAATGGAGGAACAATAAAATCTTCCTACCATGTAGCTGGTTTAGCTCAGCAGGAGGCCAAGCCCTTATCACAGAGCAGAGAACAGAGGCAAGAGCATGGAAGCCAGCACTGTGCAGAGACGATGCTCTGGGGCAGAGCAAGCCTGCCCGGGTAGAGGTGGGAGAATACAGAGAGGAGAACCTTTAGAAGTTGTTCACAGTGATGCTGCGAATTCCTCGACATTGATAGTGAGTACCTTGATAAGAGGAAATGATTGTCTAACAAACTGGAGCATAAATTAGAAAGATTAGAGAAAAACCAACTCTGATGACTCAAAACCAGAAAATCAGAATAACAATAACAACAGCAGCAAACAAACAAAACTAAAACTAAACTAAAAACTAAAAAGATCTCCGAGATTTAAACATAAGACCAGATACCATAAAGCGCCTAGAAGAAAATGGAGGGAAGAAGCTCCTCAATATGGGTCTTGGAGATGATTTTTTGGACATGATGGCAAAAGTAAAAAGAATGAGAGCAAAAATTAACAAGGGGGACTACATCAACTCAAAAACTTCTGCACAGCAAAAAAAAAATCAACAAAATGAAATACAACCTACAGAATGGGAGAGATTTTTGCAAACCATCTACTGGATAAGCAGTTAATATCCAAAATATATAAAGAACTCCTACAACTTATTAACAAAAGAACAAACAATTCGATTAAAAAATAGACAGAAGAACTAAGTAGACATTTTTCCCAAGAGGACATCAAAACGGTCAACAGGGAAATGAAAAGATGCTCAACATCACTGATCATCAGGGAAATGCAAATCAAAACCACAATGAGATATCACCTCACCTCTATTAGGATGACTATTATCAAAAAGACAGGAGACAACAGATGCTGGTGAGGATGTGGTGAAAAGAGAACCCTTATACATTGTTGGTGGGAATGTAAACTGGTTCAACCACTATGGAAAACAATATGGAAGTTCCTTACAAAATTAAAAATAGATCTACCATACAATCCAGCAATTCTACTACTGTGTATATAATCAAAGGAAATGAAAACAGTATTTTGACAAGATATATGCACTCCCATGTTTATTGCAGCATTATTCACAATAACCAAGATACGAAAACAACCTAAGTGCCCATCAACAGATGAATGGATAAAGAAATTGTGGTACATGTATATACAATGGAATATTATTTGGCCATGAGAAACGAGAACATCCTGCCATTTGCTACAACATGGATGGACATCGAGCACATTATGCTAAGTGAGATAACTCAGACAGAGAAACACAACTACTGTATGATCTCACTTATATGTGGAATCTAAAAAAAAAAGGGCAAATTCATAAAAAACAGAGAGTAAAATGGTGGTTACCAGGAAATGGGATGTGGAGAGATAAGACTGATATCATTTAAGGGTGCAAACTTGCAGTGAGTAGTAAATAAGGCAGAGTGGTCTAAAGCACAGTATAATTCTCTTTGAATTGGGCTACATGGTGACTAGCTCTCTAATGAAAAGAAAGGAGTGAAATTAATACCCAAATCTCAGTGTGTATTAATTTTACTGTTGTAAGAGCTTCTACTAACTGTTATACACTCATTGCATTGTGCAAATTTGGTTATTATTAAAATTTTTCTTTTCTGCTATTTTTACAAGGTCTCAATTTAAAAAATTCTACCAAGTTTTATTAAAAAATTATACCCCAAAAAGACAGATTCTAACTTGGAATGGCTGTTGATATTCTGGTTCCAGAGTAGGAAGAGAGGGAAGTTTCCATCTTCACAGAATCTCGAGACAGCGCACATTGTAACAGAGGCCGCTTAAACCAAAACTGCTTTTGAAGGAGATAAAATCTCCTCTTCTTTGAATTCCTGATATTTTGTAATGGCACCCATCACTCTTCAGCCTCCATTATAAATATCTGTACATACATTTATCTCCCCTTAGAGAGGAACGCTGTCTTATTTACATAGGCATGCATGGCGCATAACAGGCACACAACAGACATAACTGTGGAACTGAACAACTGAAAGAAGAAGTGACATGTGATATGGTCATTATTTTGTTCCTCAGGGCAACTGAGAGGAGTGGAAAATATACTTGACTCGGGACAATAAATTCTGGATTTATACCCTATTTCTGTAGCTATGAGCCATTTGACCTTGGGCAAATCATATAACCCATCTAGTTCTCTCAAATTAAAATTTCATTTGAGTGATGTGGAGGATATTAGAGAATTCTACTGTTATGTGTTGAACTGTATCCCTCCCAAGTTTATATGTTGGAATTCCAACCCCCAGTACCTCAGAATGTGACATTATTTGGAGATAGGGTCTTTACAGAGGTAATCAAGTTAAAGTGAGGTCATTAGGATGGGCCTTTAATCCAAGATGATTGGTGTCATTGTAAAAATGGGAAATTTTGACCAGAGACATGTACAGAGGGAAGACAAAGTGAAGAGACACCAGGAGAAGACAGCATCTACCAGCTGGGGAGCGAGGCTGGGGCAGACCCCCTCACAGCCTCAGAAACAGCCAACCCTGCTGACACCTCCATCTTGGACTTTCAGCCCCCAGAACTAGGAGAAAATGAATTTCTGTGGTTTCAGCCACCTAGTTTGTGGAGACTCTGAGAGCAGTCTCTGTAAAGAGATATCTTTATAAATTTTGTCCTCTCCGTGTGGTTCTCAGCAAATTGTCCTCCCAGGTTCTAGAGCAGAGACTGGAAAACTCTTTTTCCGTAAAGGCCCAGACTTTGGGCTTTGTAGACCACAGTCAGTTTCTGTTGCATATTGTATTTTAATCTTTTAAAAATGTAAAAACCATTCTTAGTTTGCCGAACATACAAAAGCAGGCTGCAGGCTGGACCTGCCCACAAGCTTCAGTTCGCCAGCCCCTGGAGCAGAGTCTTATGTCACAGATAAGGAATTTAGGATCTTGTTTGATAAATTCTAAAATGTCATTCTAATGTGCATTACATACAGTACAAGTCAATTCAATAAAAGTTTTTCAATTATTTTTAGTAAAATGTTATTTTTCAATCAATCTCCTTCTCTTTACCCTCAAAGAGCTATGGTTGGGTCTTAAGTTCTTTCCTCTACTTTTCATCAACTATGAAACTTTATTTTTTAAAGAAATACTTCAACATTAGGTTCTAATTTCAAGTGATATTACTGATGAATAGAAACTTTCTATACATGTTTAGAGGAACATTTAAATTTGACAGTTCAATCCTCCCTCGGCAAACATGCAATGATTTCACAAGCATAGTGTCAACATGGCACCCGGCATTGCCCTCAACGCAGAATTAGCCATATTGATTCCTCAATGATGTCCAAGTATATTTTGGGTAAAAAATTGTGATTAACATAAAGCCTGTAAAAGACTTGACAGACCAAAGCCCCAAAGCCACTTAAAAATATACATATTCCAGTGAGCACAGGCTAGGCAGTTTGCTTGCTAATCACAAAATCGTACTGGTTCCTGATGGTGGGATGTATGTGCTGAAGTTATACTTGCAGCCCCATGCTCACTATTATTTCTTAGGAAATCAGCTATTAGGCTTGTGGGGTGATAAACGGCTCCTTGTTCTGCTAAAGTGACTAAGCTTTATTCTTTATAGATCCATCTCTAGGCATTTAAAAAAAGCTGTCCTGCTGAATGCAAAACCTTTCTGCATGTAATTCTAACCAGGCTTCAATTGTGAAGATGAAAACAGAAATTTATTGTTGGCAGATTAGACCAGCGCACAATGTTGTCAACCTTTACCTGTGAACATCTTATTTCCTTCCAATTACATTTTTTCTTCTTCCATGAACAGCAAATATGTCATTTCTATCATCCTCCTGCTGGTGGCCTTCTGGAAGATGATTGAATTGCCCAGTCTTTGGAAGAAACAAGCTGTTTTATGTCTTGAGCATCACAGATTTTGTAGATTCTCTTGCTCTGAGTCTTTCTCAGGTTATTTCAGACTTTAAGCTACTTTCACTGAGTCATGTTCTCCTCAAGGAAAGAGGGTATGAAAGCTCTGCCGCATACAGCTCTCCAGACACAAAATCCAACGATGAGCTCTTGCTTCACCTTAATGAAAGACGGAGATTGTCAGAAATAATTCTCAAACCAGTTTCTCAAATCAGTTAAGAGACTATCTGCACCAAATTCATCTGTACTGTTTGTTAAACCACAGACTTTTGATTCTGACTCCCAACTTTCTGAATCAAGATCTCCTGAGGCAAGTCCCGTGGGTTAGTTTTCTGCTGTTGGGTAAAGAATTACCACAACTTGGTGGCGGGAAACAAAGCCCATTTGTCGCCTTGTACCATCTCGTAGTTCTGTGGGTCACGGGTGGAGGCACAGTCTAGCGGGGTCCTCTCTCAGGGTCTCACAGGCTGAAATCAAGGTGTCGGCTGGCTGTCTACCTTTGTGAAGCTCGGGGTCTCTATCCAAGCTCACACTGTTGTTGGCAGAATTCAGATTCTTGAGGCCCTAGTTGTAGGACTGAGAGCCCTGACTTATTAGTGACTGTGGGCTGGAGGCTGCTCCAGGTCCCAGAGGTTGCCTGCAGCTTCCTGCTGTGGGCCACCCCACCCCCACCACAGGCAACTCCCAGCATGGCTGTTTGCCTCTTCAAGGCTAGTACCAGGCTCTCTCTCACCAGTCTGCTAAGGTGGAGTCTAAATTATACATTTAGAATTTAGAGCCAGAATTCTAAAAATGGCTCCCAAGATTCCATGCCCTAATCCCCAGTTCTGGCGACTATGTTGAGATATCACCTCCATGATTGTTACTTTATATAGAAGATTATCCATGTGGACCTGACTGACTGAAATCACACAGGCCCAGTTAAAATCAGAGTTTTCTCTGCCTGACAGCAGGAGAGGAAGTAAGAGAGACTGGCAGCACAAGAAGGGACTCCAACAAGCTCTTGGTGGTTTGAAGATGGATCAGGCATGAGAACAACTGAGGCAGCCTGCAGCAGTGAAGACCAGGCTCTGGCTGACACCAGCAGGGAAACAGGCACCTCAGCCCGGCACCACAGAGAACCGAGTTCTGCCAACAGCAAGAGCTATCCTGGATGAGGACTCTGTCCCACTTTTCTTCAGTTAGAAGCAAGTCACAGGTCCCACGTGCTCTCAAGGAGAGGGCTAACTCTCCGCTCTGCTGGAGCCTCCAGAAGGAATTCAGGCCTGCTGACAAATCAGTTTCACCCAGTGAGACTGATTTTGGACTTCTGACCTCCAACTCTGTCAGATTATAAATTTGTGCTGTTTTAAGCCACAAAGTTTGTGGTCATTTGTTACAGCAGCAAAAGTAAATTAATTCACCATTCCTGCCCATTAAGATCTTAATTTTTTCAGTCTTTCATGTTTTCTTTCAGATTACTCTTCTGTCTATTCTTGTAACTCTTACTTTATGGCAATCAAATGACAGCGCATGATGCTCTCAACCATATACATTTAAATTCTCTCCAACAGGCGTCAGCTTCTCAAAGGCAGGAACAGTGTTTTAACAGCTGTACGTCTGACACAATCACTACCACGATGCCCCGCTGGCCCCTGGTGCTCCGTAAGTGCTTACTGAGAAAACCATAGCTGACTACTCTACAGCAGAAGACAGTTTCTGTAATAAAATCTATGACAAAACAGTGACAAAATTTATCTCTGAAAAGAGAAGGATTCAAAGTTTCTTTGACATGGCATTATTCAAACTTTTACTAGAGTCTGTGTACAGAAAGAACGACCGAGTCCTTCAAAACTTAAACCAACTTCTTCTCAGATGTGAATTTTGTTGTGCAGATCACTGTGGTAGCTAAGAAAGGAACGCACCCAGTTAAGAGAGAAGAGGCAAGATTCACCCAGACGAGTGCAGCTCAGACGTCAGAATTCCTCTGACTCACTCCTGAGGGCTGCAGACACGGCACGTCTTTTGTCGGGCTCCTGTTCTTAGAGGCGCTGAGTGTGACCAGAACATTCTCACAAGCTTTACAAGTTTCCTCTTTGGTCCCCTCTCCCCGTGTTGGTGTTCTTTCAGGCCTGTGTTGGTCTGTGTGTCTCTGGTTCTCTGACACCATCTCTCCGGCTGCTGCTCCCTCCTTCACAGGGCTTCATCCTGAGCATAGATACTGAAACCCCCTTAACTCCACGAGCCCAAGCAACACTCAGCTTTCATATTTGCCAGAGAACACAATTTTCACATATCAAAAACTAGAAAAATAAAGCAAATTTTCCCTACATCCCCCATTTCTCCACTGAACCCCCTAAACCTACTTGTCTTGATGAAATATTACTTTTCTCTGAGGGCACAGCTTCCCCTGCTACTTGCTTGTGATGGTTAATTTTGTGTGTCAACTTGCCTGGGTCACAGGGTACCCAGCTCTTTGGTTTAAACATCATTCTGGGCGTATCTGTGAGGGTGTTTCTGGATAAGATTAACCTTTGAATCAGAAGACTGACTAAAGCAGATTGTCGCCCCAGTGTGGATGGGCCTCATCCAACCCATTGAAGGCCTGAATAGAACAAAAGGGCTGATTAAGGGAGAAATCACTCTCTCTACCTGACAGTTGAGCTTGGGCATCTGTCTCCTCTGCTCTCAGACTAGAACTCAGACCATCGGCTCTCTTGGTTCTCAGGCCTTTGGATGCAGACTGGGACCACACCATTGACTCTCCTGGGTCTCCAGCTTTCTCACTGCAGATCTTGGGTCCTCTCAGCTTCCAGAAATGTGTGAGCCAACTCCTAATAGGAAGGAAGGAAGGAAGAGAGGAAGGAAGGAAGGGAGGAAGGAAGGAAGGAAGGGGGGAAGGAAGGAAGGAAGGAGGTAGGAAAGGAGGAAGGAAGATCCTACTGGTGCCGTTTCTCTGGAGAACCCTGACTAACATGCCTTTCAATTTGAAGCTGGACTTTCTTTGGCACCCCCCGACACACACGCTTAAGAACAGAACAGTGGAAGCTGCTAAGATAGTAAATCCTGAAAATTCTCATCACATCTATAGGAGATGATGAGTGTTAAGTTACTGTGGCAATTATTCGCAATGCGTATAAGTCAAGTCACTGTGGTGTACGCCTGAAGCTTACACAGTGCTGTATGTCAATCATCTCTCCATAAAGCTGAAGGAAAGATGTGGAGTTGGTTCCCTCACGCACCCTGGCACTGCCCCACATCACTACCTCATCCGCATATTAGAAACTCCTGCTCCTCTGAAGTGCATCCACGCTACTGTAGCATCCTCTCTTCAGCACTGTTATTTCAAACTCTCCTTCTTCCTGCCCATCCACTGAAGACTGCAGGCCCTGTTCTCTGTCTTCCTCTGCACCCCCAACACTGTTACTATTCAGGCTCTTTCAATATTCCAGCCTTCCATTTCTTGACTTCCTTATCATCAGAGGTTTTCCTCCTCAATTTTCCTTCATCATTTTCCTTCTCTCTCAACAGACATTTGTTTTATGAGAAACCAGCCCATAACTCCATGAGATCAAGAAATAAGCATCAATTGTCACATTTGCAGGTCTTCAGATCACCTGGAGAGTGTTTTCTTCAGACTCTGGGTCCACAAGTTGGCCAGGTGGCTCCTTTTCCAGATGCAGGTCTGAGGTTTAGTTCAGGCAGCTCTGCTTCACATGTCTCTTATTCTTTTGGAACCATAACGCTACACAGCCTACTGTGTCAATGGCAGAAATACAAGAAAGGCAACCGAAACTGGGATACTTCCCGATACCTACACTCACCACTGGCATATAGACACCTCTGCTCACTTCCCACTGGCCAATGCAAGACGCGTGACCAAGCCCACCATCGACAGAGCAGATGTATACTCATCTGCAGAGGAGGGGAGAGTGAATACCTGCTGAACAATACCCTGAACCACTACATCTTTCATAGATAAGCTCTTTACCATGCCATCATGTGGCAACACTCCATTTTAAAAATATTATATCAGGGGCCAGCCCGGTGGCGCAAGCGGTTAAGTGCGCGCGCTCCGCTGCGGCGGCCCGGGGTTCGCTGGTTCAGATCCCGGGCGCGCACCGACGCACTGCTTGGTAAGCCATGCTGTGGCGGCGTCCCATATAAAGTGGAGGAAGATAGGCACCGATGTTAGCCCAGGGCCGTCTTCCTCAGCAAAAAAAAAAAAAAAAAGGAGGATTGGCGGATGTTAGCTCAGGGCTGATCTCCTCACAAAAAAAAAAAAATATATTATATCAAATAGTCCCTTCTAATCAAGACCTACCATCCTTCACAGGTTCTAAGTCAGTTGTGTCCCAATGCATCTGGTATCTTTACTATATACAAACCTTCAATATCTTAATACCTCTAATATTTCCCAAGTTATCATCTGTTTTATGTCGTTTCTTCTTTTTGAGTTTAACTTCTGTCAATATCAACTCCCTTATTCTACAGTCTTTCCTTCTCAGAAACAAGACGAACTTCAACAGAAGCAATTTAATCGCCTGACTTCTCCATATCTATATCCGACTGATCAAGATAAAAATCATACAATGCATAGATTATAGCTCCTGTAGATGCCAAGCCTCTAATCTCTCCAGTATCCTCAGCACCGCCAGGAATCCATATAATTTACCCCGGTGAGCTATCTCTACATTTTCCCAAAGTCTATGCCAAAGGTTGACCTCTTGAATTCTGAATCCATAACAGACCAGGAGAAATGTAATGATCTAATTGCTCCCATATGCTGGGCCTCACTGCCTCACTCCGTTCCCAGACGGTGGGAGGTTTCCGTGAATTATGCGGCACGCTGACTGGGCCATTAGCAGGAACACATATTAGGTCACTGTTTGTTCAGCACATTAACTGGTGTGCTCTGCCCTGAATTGCCTTTCTTTTCCCCTGAAATGTTAAAATCTGAGATTTTGAATATATCTTTAAAGAAAAGGAACTAGAGACACCATTTGCTGTAATTTTGTTGAGGCATAAGGCTGTCTGGGCAAAAAAATTTAACTACAAGTCCACCCTACATCATTCAGCTTCTGCATTTCTATTTGGGAACAGTACAATATAGTAACAAGCAGTGACTTCTCTTACCTGAATTTATCAATTTATCAACTGTGAATGTCTCTCTCTCAGGCGTCTAGGGGAGAGCAGGCATCTGCTAGAACACGAGACCAGGTGATCCTACGTCTCGGTCCTCTCTCTCTTTCCTTGTCTTTCTGCTTACCAAACAACTGTCCTCTACGCCAGACGTGAACTTACTCTCTGCTCCACAAAGTGCAAGCCGTCACAAATGGCACTTTCTATTTCTCACCATGTCTACGAATTTTACTACATTTGTGTCCTTTGTGGGCTCCGTGCCTTGTTATCAGGACAGCCTCTCCCAACACCCACCACCCTCCCACACCCTTTAAGCCTGCTCCCTTCACTTGGCTTCTTTCTATTGGAGCCTAAACATGAGCAACTTTTTCTTTGTCACAAACACCACCAACCACATAAACACCTCCTAAATTCCATTTTATGCTCAACTTCTATCCTTTCTCTCTCCTGCATTTAAAACTTCAAAATGTATTTGTCCACATTTGTGTTTCTACTTCATCCCGTACCACACAATTCTGAAGACAGGTGTCCTTCCTACCACTCCACTGAAGCTGCTTCTTCATGGTCACCAATGACATCCTCTTTGCTAAGAAAACTTTGAAATACTTCTCTTCCATGAGTTCCCAGGAGCTTCTGACACCCCCGACCACCTTCATTCTTGAACCTTGTCTCCTTTGTCTCTGGTGACTGTCTCCGGCTCCCCGCTCTCTCTCTCTGATCATTCCAGCCACAACTGTTGGCGCACGTCTTCATTCACACCCAAAGGTGGTGCTTCTCCTCATCGTCACACTTCTCCTGATGGCCTCTCCCTGAGTCACTGCTTTAACTCCCTTGGCTTTGGTTTCCATCCACATGACAAGTCGCTAGAGGAGAGGCAGCATGTGCGTGACACTGCAGCCAGACTGGGTTCCAATCACAGCTCCCCACTCGAGAGCTGTGTAAACTCCGGGAAAAATACTTAATGTCAGTGAGCCTTAAATTCAGCATTGTGAGACGGGGCTAGTAACATGATACTGACTTCATAATGTTGTGTATTAAATTTGTTAGTATGTACAATCCCAGGCACCAGGCTGCAGCGTTTAGTTACTGCTGAGTGACACCTGTCGTCATTAACCATCACAGCTCTGTCTCCAATGCAGACCTGCTCTCAAGCTCAAGATCTCAACATTCCAGTGACGTTTACCAGAAACCTCTGACTGGAACTGCCCAATCATCTCAATCTCAACATGTCCCAAACTGCACTGATTTCTTCACTAACCCTGACTCCTCTCCCACATTGTCTCTCTCAGTTATCGGTGCCATCATCTACCTGTTTGATCGCGCCAGACTGGACATTTCACTAGATTTGTTCTCCTCCCATATCCAATCAGTCACATTTCTTGTCAATTGTCCCATATAAATATCTTTTCTAATCTATCTTTCGATATTTTATATGTTCAAAAATACGCCTTGAACTATGATATGTTCTAGGCACGCTGCTCTGTATGGAGGACATATGACAAGCAAAAACAGCACGGTTTCTACCCAACGGAGCTTAGAGTCAAATGGAGAACGAAATCCATATATCACATCACAAATAGATGTGAAATGACATCCACCTCTCCATTTCTCATCCTAAAGCCCAGTCCCACAATCATGCCTGCCTGAGCTTCACCCTCCAGATTTCAGATTCAGGCTAGCATTGGGTTATTTCCTTCTTTTTTTACTGTCTGAAAGCACACGGTACTTTCTATTTTAAGAGAAGTTAACACATGGACTTTTAACTGCCTATTTAGTTGTATGTTTTTACCACTCAACTGTAAGCAACACGAGGGCAAACTGTCCTTGCTGTGTGTGCTGTCAGCATGTTGCACAGGTTGGCACACATTAGGCATTCAGTAATATTGTCTGTGGAATAAAGTTAAAGTAGAGGGTTCTACGGAGGAGGAAAGGTTTTGAAGAAGACACAAGCCAGGCATTCTGATGACTCAGTGAGAATCCAGGCCTCTCCAGCATTGGAGCTGGTTGTACATGTTGGGAACAGAAAAAAAAAAAATTTCCATTCCTGGCATATAGGTGCTCAACAAATATCTGTCACATGGAAAACTAATAAAGAGCAATTATAAGGGATTAAAATCAAAACAAAAATTAAAGCTGACTCCAAAACAAGCAGGGAAACACTGAAGGATTTCAAGCAGCGCGATGATAGAAACAGGCACTTTTACGACAATCTTCATTATTTATGTGGTGCCGGCAAGTTCAGGACCTGTCCTATATGCTCTCTGTATGTTTCCATTTAGTCTTCTGAACAGATGAGAAAGGGAGACATACGTTTCTAAGCAACTTGTCTGCAGTCACAAAGTTAGCACGAGACAACAAAGGGATTCGGACTCAGACACCCGACTCCACAGACTGTTACCTGACACAGCAGGGTTGGAGAAAGCAGCAATCTAGACATCGGCTGTCTGGATACGAAATGTTGAAGACCCGTGATCCAATGATGGCAGCCAGAGCGGAGAACGGTAACAGGGTAAAGTTAAAGTGTTAAGTGATGGGTTACAACAATGAAAGAGAATGAGTGTTAAAAATAGCTGGGGCATAGTGCAGAAAGTAAAATTACCCTTAACTTTAGAGTTGATCAGTTAATTTAAAATTTTTGGATCCTCAATACTTAATTCTATTATCAAACTATTAATACATAGTAACACTAAGATTATTAATGAGGGTTTTAAGTAAAATCTATTCAATTTCTTAACACAATACCTATATTTTGTCATAAAATAAGACAGGAGAATTTTACCTACCAGCAACCTAATATTTTGCTCATGTCATTGGCCTAATTCTACTTTCTCATTTGTCTTTTTCAACAGCGTTCATTGTGGAGTAATACATTTCTAGGGCAGAGGCTTCAGAACAGAAGCTCCAGGAGCATGAAATAGATCCCTGCCATTCAGACACAGAGTAAGAGACGAACGGAATATTTAAAGGACTTTAACCCCCTTAACCTACAGAATCATAAAAACCAAAGAAAGACGTTTTCTAATATTTTTTCTCCCCCGGTATTTTCCTAGAGGTGTTCTCTATAAAATAGACACCTCTCTCGTCAGCTCTAGGGAAAGAGGAAGAGTGTCGCTATTGTGTTAGTCCTGGTCCTCCAAGAAGTAAACGTCAAGATGGAATTAGATGTGCAAGAGATTTTGGGTGGAAATGTCACAACAGAAAGAAGAGGGACCAGAGAAAGCAGGGAAGACTACAGACCACGATGCTGGTCTGACCTGGTCAAGGGCAGAGAGAAGGAAGAGCAGTGGTGTAGAAGGCGTCTCAGGATACAGCTCAGTGCTAACAAAATCGTGGCCCAGCTGATGAGGCCTCTGGACCCAAAGTCATGACTCAGAGAAATCCCACATTTCACAGGAATGGGCCCGCCTTAGCTTCCACCCTGTACTCCGGCATTAGCTGGAAGCATCCCGTGGGAAGTGTGGCCTCAGAGCAAACAGCACACAGTCACCACCTTGAAGATCTTGCTCGCTGGCTTCTGGGTATCAGAGTCTCTGATGAAAAGCCTATAGCATTGTAAATTATTCCCTTGTATGCAATTTGATGTTCTCTGGTGCTTTCAAAATTTGATCTTATCTTTGATTTTCAGCAGTCAGAATCAAACATGCCTAGGGATATTTTTCTTTGTATTTATACCCATTGGGATTTGCTAAGGTTCTTGAGTTTGTGACGTTTTCTACAAATTTAGCAAGTTTTCTGCCATTATTTTTTCACACAATTTTTTATGTCCCCTTGTCCTTCTCTCTTCTGAACTTAACTGCCCCTACGTTAGCCCTTTCACTTTGTCCTCCAGGCCTCTGAGGATCCGCTTATTTTTTTCAGCCTCTTTCCAGCGTTGTCTTGTTGATCTGTGTTCAAGTTCCCTTTCTCTTCTATCATCCCCATTCTGCTGTTAAGCCAATTCAGTCAATTTCCTTTTCATCTCAAATATTGTATTCTAAATTCTAATATATCAATTTCGTTCTTTTTTATATTTTCTGTTTTTCCACTGAGATTTCCTGTTTTCACTCAGTATTAGTGGATTTTATCCCTTTATGGAGTATACTTACAATGGCTAACTTAAGGTCATTATCTAATAAGCTCGGCATCTCAAGCTTAGTCTCCATTAGTTGTATTTTCCCCTGAGGACATAATTTTCCTGCTTCTTTTTAAGTCAATTATCTTGATTAATGTCCTGGACATTATTAACATTTTTTGGAGACTCTGGAATTTGTGATCTTCCTCTAACGAGCAGTGATGCTTTTGTCTCAGCAAGCAAGTGATGTAGTTATAGCTGAACTGCAAGTCCCCACTTCATCTAAGTTCAAGTTCACATTCATTCCTCTCAGCCGTGACTGTAAGCTGTCCTGAATCTTTTTCGTTCATGAGTGGGTCAGTTATGGTAAGCCAGAAACTTGGAAGATCTTACACACAGAAGTCAGTGCTTCTCTTCTCAACTCTTTCTCCTCCAGGATTAGCTCCTCGCTCTCTGAGCCACTACTGTCCTCAGCTCCATGTCTTGGTTCCTCAATCCAGAAAGACAGCACGTTTTTCAATGAAATTTTAGCCACTTCACAATGACCACAACTCTGGCCCTCCCTTCATCCCAAAGCTTCAAGAATAAAACTCATCCCACACTCAGCCCGTCTTCAAGACTTCAACTCTCCTCCAAAATTGCCTGCTATTTTTCATGCCCCAAAGTCTTTAGGTAGTTTTTACATTTTTAAGTTTTTGGTTTTTGTTGTTTGGTTTTTAGTTTTTGGGTTTGGTTCTTGGTTTGTTTGTTTGTTTTTTGGATTTTGTTCAGAGTTTACAACTGTTATCTATGGGATACTTGATTGTAGAATATTCTCTGCCATACCTGAAGTTGAAACACCATAGTAATACTCTTAATCCCAGAATTAATTAAATCATAGACAATACCATGATCTAGATCTGTATTTTTCCCAGGAATGATGTCCTAAAGGTGTAGGTGAGATTTCTTCTCCAGATAATTAACTAAACAGGGGCTTCTAAAAAAATTAATCCCATGCTGCTCCATATGGACTCTCCTCAGGACACCTTTTCAATTCTGACATCTTGCCAAACCAATAATACTTTCATTTCAGGGCAAAGACTATCAGCACTTGTTACCACAGGGTATTAATTCTCATCACCTACATTTAAAAAAAAGTTCATGCAAAGAAAGGGCAGTGAACAATTTATATTTTTAACAAAATAATAATAGTTTGTTTTTATTTCTCTTAAACCCACTTCTATTCATCATGACTTAATACAGAAATAACTGATCTCTTTCCAAAATGAATGCTTTATTGAACATTTTTGGTGTAACAAAATTCCCACTTAATTGGCACTAGGCAATTTGGGAAGTAAATATCAACTTAGATATCAATGCATTAGCCAAAACATTCTCTGGAAAAATGTGACATAATCTATGGTTTCTTAATACATGGAGCCCAGAGCTGAAGATGGTAGTCCCAGTGTGATCACACCAGCAGAAATAATGAAGGGTTACTGTCTCTCTCACACGTTAGCTACTATACACTTCTATCAGAGCTGCCCCAAAATACACTACCTTTTCTGATTTCCACATGGGGTCATATCAGCAAATGAGTCAAGTTGAGCTTGTCAACTAACAACTTTAAATTCATTTCCAAAACTTTAAGTCTATATGTTTTCTGCAATAAACCCTATTTATTTGTCACATGAAATAAGTTGTAAAACAGTTGGCAAATAAACACTGCCTACAGCACGGTGGTCACGCTCAGAAATCAGGGTCCCCTTCTCTTCCAAAGAGAGGCTTGCAGCATTTGAGCACCTCCTACGCTGGTCACGTGCTAACTGCCCTCGTAACCACCTCCTCTGATCGTCACTCCAGCACACCACAGTTAGTGTAATTATTCTCACCTTTAAAAACAGAAGAAGATTAAACAAAGAAATTGAGCTCAATGTATTAAAAATGGTAAGGGGTAAACTAAGAATTGAAATTTAGGTCTGTTTGACTGCTATGCACGCTTATTCTATACGTGGCACTGCTAAATAAAAAGATTTGAGATCAGGGCATAATGAGCCTCAGTACTATTAAATCTGCTGAATTTTCTACGGCTAAATATAACTGTGCTTTTATCACAAAGCAGTTAAACTAAATACTTCATACAAACAAAAATTGGCACATGATTTTGATAACTCACTTTTCTTTCCCCAGTCTGGTTTTTCCGATGTTAGATAGCCTAACCGAGTCAAGTACTGCAAACCAAGATGAAGTGGATGCGAGTTGAACGTTCTTTTCTTCAAGCGCACTTGCAGTCCCGGTGCCAGTTAGGAGCATTTTGCCCATTAAGACGAACGTCATGTACTTGAACCCTCGTTCCCGGTGTCTTCTTAAGTCTTCTGCTGCTCCGATTGTGGGATCCAGGGCCGCGCGCACGCGCGGTATGCGGAGAGCGCTCAGGCCACAACTGCTGCGTGAGCCGGCCCTTCCCCCGCCGAGCCACACTCACGTGTGCAGGGTCAGGTCAGCGAAACTCCCCCGCGCGCCACTCGCGGAGCCTCGCCCCTCCCGCGGGGCGTTTAGGCCCAGACCCACCCTTCCTTTAGACCGCGCACAAACACACACGCACGCGCACACGATCCAAGGCAAGCTTTAGTGTGGCCAGTCTTAACGCCCGAGAGCAACTACGCTCACGTCTTAACGCGGCAGCCGCGCCCTAGGACACGGGGAAGCGCAACGCTGACGCGTCCCTGACGACGCCGAGCTCCGTGTTGCCGCAGGTGTGCTAATAAGCGGCGGTCACACACCCAGAGGCCTCACGTGACGGCGATACTCGTGAGGTACCTCAGACGAAGTGCTGTGACGCGGCCCGGCTGAGAACAACCCAGCCGCGGGAGGGAGGCGCAGTGTGGACGACACAGCACTGACAGCTGCGGACACAGGGAGACGGGTTCACGGGCGCCGTCGTGCTAGCGTTTCTTCTTTACGTTTGACAACCTCTGTAGGAAAACGTTCTTAGATGGATGCCTGAGCCTCTTCTCCAACACAAGGCTAACACACAGAAAGCGCTGGAACCCAGGGCCCGCGTTTCCTGACGGTATCCCCTTCCTCCTCTCGGCGACGACAGAACACACAGACGCCACGTCTCATCGGGAAGAGCCGCATCCTCCTCCACCTCAGCTCCGGGTCCAGACCTCCGTTAAGTGCCAACCGTCGGTCACCCGCCGTCAACAGAGGGGCGTTAGCTCTCCCCGGGTACCGGACACTGCCCCGGAGGTGCTCACGGGCGCTGCGACGTGCGTCCTCACCGTCACCCGCAGGAAGGGACCGTCACTGCGCCGCCTTTACCGTCCAGGAAACTGCGCGCAGAGAGCCCGCACAACCAGGAAGTGGCGGAACCGGGATTTGAACCCAAGCCATATGGTTCCTGTCAACCGCCATACACCACCACCGCTGTCATCGTCAGACTTCGTAACCGACGTACACCACCACCGCTGTCATCGCGAGACTTGGTAACCGCCATACGCCAGCACCGCTGTCATCACGAGAATTCGTAGCCCGGCAGTTAACTCCGAGAGAACGGCCAGCCGCCCGCTGTAGCGGCGCGGGGTCGGGTAGGGGTGGATTGGTTCTGTTGTAGTTACGTGTTCTCTTCCTTGGTAGACACATGAGCTAGAAACGTCGTCCGGGATCACTGATGTCCTAACACATGGTCTAAGTGCTGTTCTAACGCCTTTAGCGTGTCCGCCTCGTGCGCTTCCGCGTGCGCAGGCTCACACCGCGTGTCCCTCTGCGCCCTCGTGTCGGGACGCCCCTGAGCGGGGCGGTGCCGGGTGAGGGCTCTCAGCCCGCACAGCCTCAGCGCTGCCGACGGTGGCCGCGCACGCGGTGCCGTTAGCCCGCGGCGCTAGCGGCTGTCCCCTGTAGCGGACGCGCCGGTGCGGAGCGCGGAGCCGCCGGGGACGCCGTGGGAGCGTCCGGGCCCAGCGCGCGGTCGTCACGCGCCTCGGCTCTTCCTTGTGTGCTCCGAACGTGCTCGGTGTGCTCGCTGCAGTGAGGAAGAAAGCGGCCTCGCGGGACTGCGGGAACGCGCTCTGCAGCGCTCGTGAGCCCGAGGAGCGTGAGCTCGTCGTCCCTAGAAGGCGTGACGTAGGGCTGTGACGCGGCGCAGGTGGTGCGCAGACGTCTGCGTTTGAGCGTTTCTGGTGCGGATGTCTCAGAGAAACGAGGACCCCTGAGTGCGGGAGGTTTTCCGCCTGTGAGTTTCTACAGAGACCGGTGTCAGCGCCCGTGGCAGAGTCGTCGTCCCCCATGCTTGCCGGTGGAATGGTCGTAAGTGCGCGCGACGACCGCTCTCCGTCCTTCGCCACGCTCTGACCCCGTCCCGCCTCCGGTGTAAGTGCGGCCGGCGGCCCCGCCCGGCGCGGGGTGGGGGGGAGGGCGCGGCGGGGCGGGGGGCGCAGCGGCGGGGCGGGGCGGGGCGGGTGCGCGGAGGCGGGGCGGGGCGGGGGGCGCAGCGGCGGGGCGGGGCGGGGCGGGGCGGGGCGGGGGGGAGGGCGCAGCGGCGGGGCGGCGGGCGCTGGGCGGGGCGGCGGCGGCGGCGCCTGGCCGGGGCTCGCTCGGGAGGCCGGTCTGGGGCAGCCCCGGGAGGGGGAGTTTTCCGCACGCTCTCCGAA
Source organism: Diceros bicornis minor (assembly GCF_020826845.1). Lineage (NCBI taxonomy): Eukaryota > Metazoa > Chordata > Mammalia > Perissodactyla > Rhinocerotidae > Diceros > Diceros bicornis. The sequence goes on along the minus strand of NC_080754.1, from coordinate 564,755 downwards.
CCTTAAAGCGTATCTGCAGGCCTGCTGGGTTCGGTGCCGCAGCGGGACCTGACCCCGGTCCAGCCGGGCCCGATCCGGATGGCCTGGCTGCCACGTCGCTGTCTCCAGGGGGAGCCGGGGCCGCCCTCCAGCTCCCGGTCAGCCCGCAGGGCAGCTGGCGGTCGCGCCGTCCGGATGACCCTCCCCGGCGTGGACAAACACTAATGTTTCTCCACAGACACCGGTGATTCCTTGTAGGATTATCCACTTTTCTTTTACTGATTCTTTCCGTTTGGCTTTTTCCTGCTGTCACTAAACAGTTGGTACAGTCTCAAAATAAATTCTTAGCTCCTTGACTCCCATAAAAATTCTAATTTTTTCACTGTTCTCTTTCTTTGACTCCTTTTTGTCACTATTTTTCCTCCTGACATGCAAATGCTGGGTACATACCTTTTCCAGCGCTACACGCGCTCACCCACCAACAGTTCCTCCATGTGAATGGTGTCAGTGGTCACCTGTCTCCTGTTGACTCCAGCGCCTAAGTTCTCACTCTTTGGTCCTTTATCATTACCTGCCTACAGGTTGTCTTCTCTTAGATATCTGTCACCAGCAGAAGCTCAGTCTAGAACTAACTATTTTAATGTAAAATTTTTACTAAAGTACAACATATATACCAAATAAAATACACAAACCATAATTGCATGGTTTAATGGATTTTCATAAATGGAGCATGAGCATCTGAGAAGTACGTATCAAGAAATAGTACATCAGTAGCACCCAAGAAGTCCCTGTAGTGCTCACTGTTGGCTACTGTCCCTCTAAGAGTGATCATTATCCTGACTGCTAACGTGATAGAATAGTATGGCCTTTATTTGTACTTGATTTAAGTGGAATCATAAAGGATATACTCATATACAACTGGCTCCTTTCACTCACCATTATGTTTAAGATGCTGTTGAACATAGTTGCAATTTGTTTATATTCACCGGCAAGTAATATTCCATTTTATGAATAAACTTGCTTTTTAAATCCATCTTATGGTGGATGGACATTTGGACAGTTTGTGGTTTGGGGCTGCTAGGAATAGAGCTGGTGTACAGAGAGCCTTGTGCGTGTCTGTGGAGTAGACGATGTTTATGTCATCTCACTAGATCTAGGAGTGAAGCTACTGAGTCATAGAGGATACATGTGCTTCACTTTAATAGATGCCACCAAATACCTTTCCAGAGTGGATGAACTAACGCAAGTTGATACAATTGTGTGTGTGTATTTGTAGAGCTAATATTTTTAAAATATTCACTTTTTTACTCTTTCATTACTATCAATGACACCAAAATTATACAATTACAAATATAGGAACTCCAAGTTGTATTTAATTCCTTTATTTGTGTGTCATCTATGAGCACTAAGGAGTTACTCAGCAAACGGTTTTAACTTTTATCAGACTACTCAAATAACTGGTGTGATTGCTGCAAACATTACACAAAAACATCATGGAGAAAGACAAAACGCTAACCTAGACCAGTGGTGGCCTGCAAACTACGGGGAGTCCGCGACGTGAGAGGAAATGTGATTGACTGTTTAAACACCTTCATAGTGATAGGACATTGCTACAACTCCCCAACAAGTGATAACTGTTCTAATAAAGAATATTTGTATTTTATAAAAGTATTTCCCAAGGTGGATTAAAAGAAGGAAAAAACCCACTCCTCTGCAGGTAGTTTGAGCAGCACTGGCCCGGACAGTCAAGTTGAAGCAGGTTATAACAGGGTTTATGGCATGCTGAATTATCTGAATTTTAACTTATAAGAAACTTTTTAAATTAGAATAGACACACATTCACGTGATGGAGAATTCTGGCAGCCTTACAACGTCAATATCAAAGGAAGAGAGCGCGGTGGCAGGAAAACCTCGAGAGAGTGACTCAGTGACTCAGGTGAGTGAGGGCGAAGATTGGGATGTGCACGTGGAGAGGAAAAGTGGACTGGGAATTCATTTCAGGGCTGGAATGGACTGAACTGATAATAAGTCACATGGGTAAGCAGGGGCAATTTGTCGGGAAGAAGTATCAAATATAACGACAAGATGTCCATATTAGAGGATGGTGAGGAAGGCTCATAGGGAACAAAAATGTTTGGTTTAAAACATTTTGACTTTGACCTGACTGTGGAACTTGAAGGTAGAAAATGGAACCACATCTCTAGAGTTGAGAAGTGGTGTCCGGGACAGTGAACGTGAGGTGGAGGACTTCAGTGTGTGTGCAGCAGTCAGAATCCTGGGTGCTGATGAGATTGCTTACAGAGGAGGTGCATATAGTGAGGAAGAGAGGTCTCAGTACAGAACTCTCCTCACACCTCCGCTGAGAAGACGACACCACTCTGGGGAATGCCCACATGAACAAGTGACCTAAGGAGTACCCAGCAAAAACGTGGGGAATAAAGAACACCCCAAGTCAGGAGGAGAAACAGGAAAGAAAGATTTTGCTAAGAGAGTGGTCTACGAGAATGTGAATATAGTGAGGAAGTGTCTGTGGATGAAGATGACTGAAGGAAATCTGTAAACTTAGGAGAAGCCAGTGAAGAGAGTATGAGGCCAGTTACCTTTTTTTTTTTTTTTTTTTCACATTTCCACAGGAGACTTCTTGATGGAGACTGCTTCTTATTCATATACTGCTATGCTCTGGTCCAGGCCCTCCTGAGACATGCTTATCTTAAGATTTCAAGTTTCTGCATGTTCCAGAAATCCCTAAGGCTGTTCTAAACTGCATCTTCCAAAAGTCCAGCTGCAACATTCCACCCTCTGCTCAGAGACCCTTTAGCTTTGTGTGAAAGCTGCTCAGTCTAGTTCTGCTCCCAGAATTCGCCCTTCACTTGGCTCAACAGAGCCTAGTATTCCAGCCAGAGCAGTCACCGGAGAGTACCCTGCATGTGTACTTGCCTGCCATTTTACTATCTCAATATGTCTTTGCTCTTTTCCTATCAATACATATATTTTTGATTGACTTCATTTTTAAAGCAGTTTTAGGTTTACAGAAAAATTGAGTGGAAAGTGCAGAGAGTTCCCACGTATACACACCCTCAACACCCTACATACAGTTTCTTCTATTATTTTATCATTTTTTTGTGTGTGAGGAAGATTGTCCCTGAGCTAACATCTGTGCCAGTCTTCCTCTATTTTGTACGTGGGTTGCCGCCACAGCATGGCTTGATGAGTGGTGTAGGTCCACACCCAGGTTCTGAACCCATGAACCCCGGGCCGCCAGAGCCGTGCATGTGAACTTAACCACTATGCCACTGGGCCAGCCCCAGTTCCTTCTATTATTAACATCTTACATTATTGTGGCCCAGTTTTTGCAATTGATGAGCCAATATTGATACATTGTTTTTAACTAAAGTCCATAGTTTTACATTAGTGTTCACTCTTTGTGTTGTTCACTCCATGGGTTTTGTGACATGTATCTACCATTTCAGTATCTTTCAGAATAATATCACTGCCATAAACATGCCCTGTGCCCCACCTAGTCATCTCTCCCTCCTCCCAAGTGAACTCTGGGAAATCACTGCGTTGTGTTCTGTCTCCATAGTTTTGCCTCCTCCAGGATGTCATGTACTTGGAGTCCAACAGTATGTAGCCTTTTCAGATTGGCTTCTTTCACTTATCAATATGCACTTAAGGTTTCTCCATGTCTTTTCATGGCTTGATAATTAATTTGTTTTAGCAATGAATATCCCGTTGTCTGGACATGCCACAGTTTATCCACTCAGCTACTGAAGGACATTTTGGTTGCTTCCAAGTTTTGTAAATTATGAATAAAGCTGCTATAAACCTCTATGTGAAAGTGTGTGTGTGCCCAGTTTTCGGCCCGTTTGGGTAAATACCACGGAGCATGATTGCTGGATCACATGGTACGAGTGTATTTAACTTTGTAAGAAACCACCACACCACCTTCTAAAGTGGCTGCACCATTTTGCATTCCCACCAGCAATGAACGAGAGTTGCTGTTGCTCCACATCCTTGCCAGCATTGTGTGTGTCAGTGTTTTGGATTTTGGCCATTCTGATAGGTGTGTGTGGTGTTTCGTTGTTGTTTTAATTTTCTTATCCCTGATGACATATGATATTGAGCATCTTTTCACATGCTTCTTTTCCATCTGTGTATCTTTTTTGGTGAGATATTTGTTCAGACCTTTTGCCTATTTTTAAATCGGGTTGTTTCTTTTCTTATTGTTGAGTTTTAAGAGTTCTTTGTATAGTTTGGACACTAGTCCTTCAACAGATATGTATTTCACAAAAATTTTTCTCCCAGTCTGTGGCTCGTGTTTTCTTTAGCAGTGTCTTTCTCAAGCAGTTTTCAATTTTAATGAAAAGCAACTTTTAATTTTTCCTTTCACTGATAGTGCTTTTGGGGTTTTATTTGGAAACTCATTGCCAAACTCAAGGTCACCCAGATTTTCTCCTGTGCTATCGTAGGAGTTTTGTAGTTTTGCAGTTTACGTGTAGGACTGTGATCCATTTTGAATTAATTTTTGTGACAATTGTAATGTCCGTGTCTATGTTTATTTATTTATTTTTGCGTGTGTGTCCTGTTTTTCCAGTACTATTTGTTGAATAGACTATCTTTTCTTCATCAAAGCACCTTTGCCCCTTTATCAAAGATCAGTGGGTTGTATTTGAGTGGCCTCTCTGTTCTGTTGCACTCGTCTGTTTGTCTGCCCTTTCATCAATACCACGCTGTCCCGATTACTGTAGCTTTATAGTAAGTCTTGAAGTCGGGTAGTGCCAGTCCTCTGCCTTTCTTCTTCTCCTTTACTGTTGAGTTGGCTATTCTGGATCTTTTGCCTCTCTATACACACTTTAGAATCTTGTCAATATCCACAAAATAATTTGCATGATTTTGATTGGGATTGCATTCAGTCCATTGATAAGGTTGGGAAGAACCAACATCTTGACAATATCAATACATATGTTATCATTGCTTCCCTTCAAGTATCAAATCAAATGTGCCTACTTTGTGAGGCACTGAGGAAGAGCATGGTGTACTAGAGAAGCCCTAATATTATAGTCAGAAGATTTGGGTTTGTGCTCTAGATTCACTGCTTACTTCAGTTATTGTGACGTTGAGCACATCACTTGTCCTCTTTGAACCTCTGTTTCCTTATTTGTAAAATATCTGAAAAGAGAATATCCACCAGTACTGTCATTTTCTACTTCTTTTCACACCCTTTCATCCCCTACTCCGCTAAACTATGTTATTGGGTCTTTTTTCATTGCCTCAAAAACAGAATATGGCAGAAAGGAAAATATGGGCAACAAAACAGACAGCTGCCAGTCTCTGGTTTACGTTTTCCTCATTATAAGCCGCTACAGGAACCTGGAAAAGAGAATTTAGGGGTGAACATACTGCTGAGCCAACAACATTATGGAAAAATCCATTCCCCAGTTGAGAGCGTGCACTGGACACAGCAGTACAGGTGAGGTGGAAAGTGAGAAGAAAGAAGGAGAAAGGAAGAGAGAGAGATTGACTTAGGATAGCCAAAGGGGCAGGCAGGTGTTCCTTCTCCCTGCTCCCCAGCAGCTAAGGCATGACACAAGTATCAGACTCAACAAGTGAACTCCTGTCTAGGACTCGAATCTTAGGAGAGTGACCAAAGTTACTGGACAGTTAGAATATATTCGTGGAACCATTAGCAGAGTCACAGATTCAGTGGCAGAGGTGACTGTAGCGATACCCTACATGATTGTTTCTCTGGGGTAACCTTAGCCAGATTCTTAGTCCTCTTTCTGCCTCTGATCTGGTAGCAAGCATTACTATCCACCCTTCCTACTTATTCTGTGGGCTTCCAGGTATCTTAAAAACAAATCCCTCTTTTGAAAAAAGTCTAAATTGGCCCCAGTTGTTTGTAACAAAGAAATCTGACTGCCACAAGAACTGGTACCAAGACTGGGATTCAGGACCCAGACCCTTAAAGAAACGGAAGAAACCTAGGATGCATTATCTATCTTAGATGAGTCTAAAATCAGTGACAATCTATGAGTTTTCAGGAATTAGAATGTCATGCATGCTAAGGAAAAACCATTAACTGAATTATCACTTAGGTTTACCTGAAAGCAAGATGTACGGGGCCCCAGTGTATCTGGATAGAAGAATACGTCATGGGTTGAATTGTGTTGAAGTCCTAACCTCCGGTGCCTCAGAATGTACACTTATTTGGAAATAGGGTCATTGCATGTGGAATTAATTCAGTCAAGATGAGATCGTATTGGAGGGTGATGGGACCCTAGTCCAATATGGCTGGTGTCCATGAAGAAGGCAGTCATGTGAAGACAGAGACTCATACGGGGAGAATGCTGTGTGACAATGAAAGCAGAGATGGGACTCATGCGGCTGTAAACCAAAGAACACTGAAGACTGCCCAGGACCACCGGAAGCTGAGAAGAGGCAGGAATCTTTCCTTACAGATTTCAGAGGAATGATGCCCTGCCCACACCTTGATTTAGGACTTCTAGCCTCCAGTATCATGATAGAATAAATTTCTGTTGTTTTAAGTCACTTTGGCTTTGTGGTGCTGTGTTATGATAGTCCCCAGAAACTAATCAGAACATTTTAAAAAATGAGAAACTCAAGAACTGTAGTGGATTGTGGTTGCTCTGAACACTGTTTGACAGAGTAAGAAGTGTGCAAAGTCAAATTTCTAAGTTTTTAGCTCAAGTAATGAACTTGAATCTAGGGACTTTCTATGATGGTGTTAAAACATCAGTTATCACTTGTGGTCACAGACAGATGGCTGAAAACCAAATGCAAAGACTAACCCAGAAGTTGCTGGTTTATAATTACAGCTGAATTTGAATCCAGGCCCTATCATTTTACATAAGATACAGCATTGTTTTAGAAAAACTAGGATCCTAAAAACTAGAAAGGAGATATCTGAACATCTGGATGGTATGTAAAACTCTCTGATATTCCCCCAGCAGTCAAAGCAGCCTCTGTCCAAGAATCTATTCTTCCCTTGTTTTAAAATCTTATCAGAAAAAAAATATATTAATGGTCCACCCCCCTCTCTTCTCTCATTGACTCACAGGTGCCGCTAGAATCAGATTCCAGCAGGGCTGGGGTGGGACTGAGTTCAAGAGTAAGATCGCACGAAGGATATATGGCTTATACACTAAAATAATCTCAGAATTTGCTGATTTTGTCAAGAAATTTGTGAGTAATATGAGAAATAAATTAAGGGGCTGTGTAATTAAAAAGCATTTAGTGACTGTTCCCTGTATCCTTTACATCAGCATCACAGGACTCTGAACTCATGCTATTTAGATTCTCAATTCTTTTTTTTTTTTTTGGTGAGGAAGATTGGCCCTGAGCTAACATCCATTGCCAATCTTCCTCTTTTTGCTTGAGGAATTGTCACTGAGCTACCATCTGTGCCAATCTTCCTCTGTTTTGAATGTGGGATGCTGCCACAGCATGGCTTGATGAGCAGTGTGTAGGTCCATGCCCAGGACCCGAACCCGCAAACCCTGGGCAGCCAAAGTGGAGCATGTGAACTTAACCAGTACACCAACAGGCTGGCCCTACATTCCTAGTTCTTCAAGGAGATACTCACCAACTGGAAAAATTCCTACATGTCTTCTTGCCCTATGAAAAGGGATTGTTATGGTGGAAATAACAAAGATAAAGTTCCTAGAATCCCTCTTTCTATTAAAATAATAATTCAGATGGTATACTACATAACTGGGAAAATGACAGAGATGAGTAGCACCATTGAGATGTGAAATATATATATATTTTTTCATATATGCATATAGACCGTTCTATGAAATTAGCTGGGTGGGTATCTGAAAAGGAGAGTAAATTTTTATAAGCTTAATCAGGGACTGACTCCAAATTGTAATTACTGTTGCAGATGTGCTCCCATTACCAGAGCAATTTAATTCAGCTCATGAATCCTTCCTATGTCTTAGGAAGACATATGAACGAAAAAGAGTTAGAAACAAATCCCACAAAAACCATGTTTTGGGTCTCAGGCATATCAGGACATCCACCCCAAAGTAAAGGGTAAGATGCTGCCCCTCACTCTCTGCAACTGAGAGAGAGAAAGTATTTGGAGAACATTTTTGTATTTTCAAACAACATAAACTACATTTGGTGACCCACTGAGACCCATTTACTGAAATCTAAAAATCTAAAATTCTAAAAATCTGTTATCTTTGAATTGAATCCTCTCCCCAAAAAGAAGGCTGTCTGGTTGACACGGGCTCCACACAGACAGCTCTGCCTCTGAGATGTGACAGAAGTCAGTGCTGCTCAAAGATCTCCGGTGTATAAGAGAGTTGTGTGGTGTCTGCGATGAGGCCATCGGGGACTCCACACATCTTGTTGTGTGTCGTCTTTATCAACCAACTCTCCTTCTCAGGAAAACAGTTTTTGATTTACTGATAAACCCTTTTGGAGCATGAGCAACTTAACATGGAATAATAGATGACCATTTAACCGAAGCCTCTAATCAGGAACTGGATGTCATCATATCCATGACACCATATATTTCAGTACTGCAAACTATCACTTCATTATCAAATGAAAGTAGGACACAGGGAACCAGGCCCCATCTTGTGCAGAAGGTACACATGGTTTGCACTGGAAATTCCCTCATATTTCCAAAGCATGTATTCCATTGTAATTCAACTCTCCATCAACACAAACCAGTGGACCCACAATGATTCTCTGTCGTTAGTTGTCCAAAGAAGAAATAAATCTAAGTTTCACATAACTCTGCACAGATGCTGGCATCACCCAGATGTGCACTGCTAGGACATGACAGTTCCACTAATGGTGCAGAAAGTAATGCTCCCATCAGGAAGTTCTCCAAGTTGGCCATCTGATTATCCATTTTGTTTATAAGAAAAAGAAGCCTCTTATCTTCATTGGTCCACAGGCAGTGACCAATGTTTTGGCTAGATGTTCAGGCATTTTTAAGAATATTAGGACATTGTTGACATTGTGGCTTGGAAAAGGAGATTGTACGTGGATCTCTCAAAATAGGTTTATTTTTTAAAACTGTAGGTCACATGTTTGTGCTCACATTCAAGAGATTGATTTTTTAAAAGGATCTTAATAGTCATGTGGAAAGATGAACCATTCCTGTGCATGTTCATCACTTTCTCAGTCACTGTAGCACATGCTCAGTGAGCTCATGGAAAAGCATCCCAAGCGATAGTGTTAGTCTGTGCATGGGCATGTCCTCATCAATCCAATCAATCCCTAATACTCGGTGCCCAGTTCTCCTTAGCAGCCTTCGACAACGTGGCCCTGCAGGGTCCTCAGGTTGTGGAGTTGGAAGAGCCATGCAGCTCCTTGTCAGCAGTTGGTTACATTGGAACCCTACCCACAAAGCTCAGAGCAACATTTTCTTCACGAAAATAGACACCTATTCTGGTTGTAGAATTGCATTTCTTATGTGTAATTCTTTTAACACTACAACCTTCCACCAACTAAATGCCTTACATGCAACTGTAGTATCACGTACAACATTGATTCTAACTAAGCAACTCTCCAGTGCAAGAAGTCTGCCAATGATTTTATGCCCAAGGCTCACCAAGTACCACATCACGCAGAAGTGGCAAAGTGGCTGACCTTACAGAAAGGTGGAATGATGTACTATTACTTAGTGTATCAACCATCGTAGTACGACAATACCCAGTGCTGTAAGCTCTAAGCCAACAACCAATATGCGGTGCTGTTTCTCCTACGGTCCTAATAGAATCATGTGGTATAAGTGGGGATCATAATTTTCATTTTACACCCAAATACTTACAATATTTCCTTTCAGCCTCACTCTTCTCAAACTTGAGAAGTTTGAACCCCAAGGAGGGTGTGCCTCTAAGAGACACATCAGTGGTTCCACTGAATTGGAAGCAGAGACTCATCTGGCCTTTTAGAGTTCTTCATACCCTTGAGTAAAGAGGAGGGGGAGATGAAGTTATTGTATTGGGTCTGATAATTCATTCTGACTATGAGAGGAAATGTGCTTTAATACAATGGGGGCAGGAAACAACGTAGGTGAGACCCAAATGCTCCTTCAGACTTCTCCTACTGACAGGTACAGTTTCACAGTTTAATGGAACACTTCATTAACCCTATACAGACAGACCTACAAGGATCAGATCCCTCCTGACGTGGATAAAGAATCCTACCAGCTGTGGTGTTGGCTGAAGTGAAAGGGAACACGACATGTGCAGTGGGAGAGGAAAATTCGAAAGATAAGCAGAGGCCGGAGAAGAAACTGTGTGTGCACTCACGACTTCAGCACAGTGGACAGTTCCTGCATTGCTAGGCCCCTCTCTATTCCTCCACCACATTTCTGTAGTTGAACTCTTCAAGTGATCCCGCAACTCGTCTTCCTGACTCTCGGCTTCCCCTCTCAATAAATGACCAAATTTTGAAAGATTTATTTTTATTCTTTATTTATATCACCACATGGTGATTATTTCACATGATCCGTTTATTCAAACGATTTGTGGATTTTTCTATATAACGCATTTTCTCACACAATAAGTTCCCTGAGTGAAGATAGCATTTTCATATTAATTTTGTATCCCAAGTATTATCCACAAAATAGATGCTTAATAAATGCTGGCCAAAATTTAATAAATCAATAAAAAATATTTGTAGCTTCAGAAAGTATGATAAAAATCCATGAAAGAGATAAGATCAGGATTAGAAAGTGTCCAGAAATACAAATCTAAGTTGCTTTGGGAGTCCCATAGAAATGGTGCTTTGTTGATACAGTTACCGGGTACTCACTGCTTTTTTCAAATAACCAACTATATTTAAAAGCTGTGTTTTAACATTCTTCTTTACAAAGAACTGCGTATTCTGCGTTTATAATGATAAATGCCTTGTACAATTGAGTTATATCCAAGCCACTGATTTCATTTTGATAACTATCTTCCCAAAATCGTTTGCAAAGCACTTGCGTTTATGGCTCTCAAAGACAGCTGGGTGAAGAACAAATAATTTGACTATCCTGAAATTGTGAGGTTTTCAGCTTCTGGTTTCTTTGCTGTATTTATTTTTCTTTGTTTATTTTGTTTTAGTGTAAGGTGGCATGGATAGATTCAGTCAAACCTAAAAGAATTTTTTTTCTTATTGCTGATTACTAATGTATCTTTTTGTTGTTATCATTTTCAAAGATCAGTAGGGTTGCTGTGTGACTATGCAACTTTAACTGATTCATCCGCTGAAGGAGGGTTGAGTGGATACAGTCTCCGAGTTTAGCACCGTGTTAGTACACACTGAAAACACATGGAGTACAGGAAACAAAGCTCAGTCCTTCAACTCCCTAACCAACCAACCATCTTCTGCGAGGAGAGAGGCAGACAATTATCACAAGCACTGCACGTGAAGTATGCTTAAAAATATTTTGAAAGTACAAAGCAACTTTCCTGAATATAATATAGTAGATTTAATAAACTCATGTACCGAATTTTTAAAAATTAAATATCATATTATTAGAAAACAAGCACTTTTTTATTATTATAAAATCTCCAGAAACTAGTCTAGTGTCTAACTTTTAAAGGGACTTAATATATTTTGGTGAATTAATGAATATGAATGACCAGAATAACAAAAGTAAATGAAAGTTTGAGTCATTTTTATTGAGTTTTTACACTTTAAACAGGTGATAATATTGTTAGAATACACTATCCAATCTATGATTTCCACCTTTTTAAGAATTTTATGGCAAATCTGGACTCGTTCAAATTCTGTCATCACTATTACACTTTTCTTGTTCCTCTGGATTTCTGATAGAATAATCAACCAGAGCTTTAAAACTTGAGATGAATCCTGATTTTTGTAGTCCACCCAGGAAAACAGTATGATGGCTGTCAGGTATTTACTTTATCCACTTTTCCTCCCAATCAATCAATAAGAAATAGTTAAGTAGTATTTTAAAATATTCAGTCTGTGTTCTGAAGTTATGATGATAATTAAGATCAAAGTAAAATAAAATTATTTGTAAACAATAGTTTTAATTTATTTGGACTCTTGAAACATTTAAGCAGTTTGTGCTTGCTTTGTATGAAGCATTCCAGAACACAAATAAACAATAATTTATCCCATGACCTTGGTAAATAGGAGCAAATCTTCAGTTTAGTTTTTCTGAGGTCAAAATGCTAAGAATCCTGGGTAACTGTTTTGCTAGTGTTACAATTACAAAGAAGCATGAGTAGTCAGATATTAGCCTCTAATATCTGAGACTAACAATCACTCTGTATCTTCTGTGGCCTGATCCTCTGAAGCCCACAATTCAGTAACCAAAATGATTGGTATCAGCCAAGCTTGAAAACTATGGCTTTGCTTCTAGTGGTTTATTCTATATTATATTTAGCTTTAAATGCTATTTCTTAGGAGCGTTACATAACTATTCTTCTCAACGGCATGTTTTGTCCATCAGTTGAGTCTGTTGACATCAGATATTCCCATTTCCTTCCAGATGGACACAGAGTAAACGTTGAGAAAATTTTATTTTCAGCCTTAAATCAAAGTATAAATAAGAAAGAATTAAAAGTAAGTCAGAGACAAGTATGTGCATTATTCTCTAATACATTTTTTTCTAGGAAGACATTTTTATTTCTGGCTAAACATTTGTGATTCTCATACTGTATTCATATCTCATATTGCATCAAAAAATGAAGGAAAAAATAGTGTGAGTCCAAGTTGTTTTTACTGTCCTTTTGTTACTAAAACACCACTAGTTTAGATAGAAATTCTATTCTTATCTCCTTTCATCAGTTCTACAATGGTACTAAATTTTAAATGTTCCAAATCAGTGGTATTTATCACTGTGAAGTAAATGTGGCTTGAAGCTGAGCATCCCGTTTTAACTTACACATTAAACTGAAAGGTAAGAGCAGATGGAGGTGTTGGAAGCGTTTCTACTACATATTTTATTTGAGCAATACATTTATCATATTGCTCATGGCAGAGCTACGAAAATTGAAAGTTCCCCCCAGAGCAGGCCCCACATTTCTCTAGTCACTTGACTCTTAGGTAGCTGTGCAGTGGGTGAAAAGAATGAGGAACTGTAGATTCTTCTGGTGCTGATAGTGAAAGGGATGCAGGCTGCACTGCCAGCAACATTTGACCTTCAGCATACACGTATCGTCTTATATTTTGAGTTAAATACTTTATCTCATAAAGGATATTATTTTGTAAACCTTATATAATATCACTTACTCATATACTTCAAGTCAAACTTAAGTGTGTACCTGCGTCTGTGACCTCAGTCTACCCTGATATTTTCAAGGGAAAAATAAAGGATGACTGCAAAGATCAAACCACCCTCCAACCTGAGGAGAGTCCTGCAGGCCACGCAGAGCTGCAGGTCACTCACAGGACTGCAAGTTTGAATTCCACGTTTATGCTGGCAGAGGGGAATCAATTGGTAGATCTGAGCAGCATAAACCCAAATATGGTCCTCAGGACAGAACGTCCTCTTCAGCTATTTTCTGAATCACACAATCACTGCATCAAATACACAGGGACCATGCAGAGCAGGTCCTGCCAGCTCTCTTGTGTGTGAGTGGCATCCTTAGGAAATTTGATCGTTGTCACATTAGACTCTAGTAAAGTGTGGATATACCCCATCAGGGAAAAATGAAATATCCGGGTATATTCACAACTTCAGGAAAAATCAACGAAAACAGACAAGCTGTGCTTGGCATCTCCATCTGCCCCTCCAGATCCACCCCCACTCCGTCCCACCTCACTCTGTCCCTGAGAGGCCGACCTGCTGAAACGCATCACCAGATCCCCTGCGCCCTCTACTTTGGCTGGGGAGGCCCTGGGGAAATCTGGAGGAAGGGAGGAGAGCAAGGTCAGGGCTTTAGTTCCCCGACTCCCTTCCTTTGAAGCCACCCAGGCTGGCTGGACCCCCTTGAGAAGAGGGGGTCTCTTCTCAAGAGAAGAGCTGCACTCATGCTGGCCTGTTCCACACAATTTCTTCTGGTTCTGAAACCTCTCCCACCACATCACCTTTACACCCAGGGACGGTGACTAGGATCTGGGATTCCACACTGATCTCTGTGGTTTTCCAAGACTCCAGCCATTTCTTTCTAATTCAGCACTTTAGTAAATAAACCATCTTCACATTACCCTCATCCATTTTCTTTGTCTAACACAGCAGTTGATACCAGAAGTATCCTAGGAAACTTACCCTCAAAGTGGGATTGTGGGATTTGGTTCGTCATATAATCCAGGAGCTCACAGATAACCTCTATTCTGGGGAACATGGGACAAAGTAATCCCATGGGGCATGTGGTGGCCCCATGTTACTCAGATTGTCACTGTGGTGACATTGGAGGAAGGACAGTTGGAGGACACAGCACCGTGAGAGAAGTGGACACTACAATACAACAAAGTGCTTTAAAGGTCAGAAGAGTCACCTGGATTCCTCCAGTGGCCCTAGAGAATAAACATAGGGCAAAGAGAAACTCGAATCTCTGAAGGTGAAACTGAGAACACGTGAAGAATCAAACTCCCTGACCACTTTCATGAAGACTCTTACCTCCTCGAGTCACGGGGCAGACGTGGGTGATGACTGGGCCTAGGAATTTATAGTAAGAGCTGGTGCTGCAGCAATTAATGCCCAGCACCCCAGGTCTTTAGCTAACGGCACCAGTGTGGAAGGAGCAGGACGCTGACACGTAGAATGGGGACAATTAAACAGACATGGACGAGTCTGAGGATCTCGAAACTTTCAATTCCCCTAAACATTTCTGCATCTGAAAAATCACTCCATCCTCAGCACCTGGGACAATTAGCCTCAGAAGGTGATGAAATTATTTCCAGAACTATCTCCTCTTCCTCTTCTTCCTTCCAATCAACAATAAGCTTTATGTCTCAGCATAGCCCAGGCAGTGAGGTCCAAGGTCTGTTCCAGGGTTAAAATTCGTCACAAATCTAAATTGGTGGGAGTCTGGGGAGCATGTGTGGTCATTGGTTCTAAGTGTGTTAGACCACAAGTAGAATTTAAGATTTATCAGGTTCTAATTAATGGCATAGATGCCTTCACATTGGTTTCAGAATTTGTTGTGTAGTCTTGAGCAACCGATGCCTAGCATTAATATTCTGCTAGGCTGGCTGATCTAAGCCTTCTCTCAACAAAGAACCAAAGATAATGAAGTTTAAAGGTAAAAACTTCCTTGTCATATCTAAAGGAAAGTCTTAATTCTTAAGAAAAAAGACTTATTGGAAAGGATCTATTAAGTGGAATCTTCTCAGCCATTGCCTGGCCTCATCCCCGGGACATCTGGGAGGACATTGCCTCATCAAAACACTGAGGAACGCCTTCCTGAGGGAGGCGTAAACGTTCCTGATGATCTTTAGGGTGTCTACACTCTGTAGACCAGAGATGCCAGTGCGAGATGCTGCAAGGAAAGTTGAGTCTGTGATTTCAGCATGGGATCTATAATGGGATAATAATGGGACTCTAGAGTGGCAGAGTGCAGGGGAGGCCTTTAACCCTCAGAGGAAAGGTGTGCATCATTACACAATACGCCACGGGCAGAAGATGGTCACCGGAGCATTCTGACTCATAGGAATTTGTGGCTATTGCTAATTACTCATAGCCTCAGAAATGAGACAAATTCATCCCCAGAAGTCCGCTTGAGTGCTCTTGACACATATAGGATGATCAATGCCAGATTTGCTGGGCAAAAATCTGACCCAAATTGCCATTTGGAGATTCATAGCTTAGTTATTACACTTAAGTCAGCTCAGGACAGAGCCCATTCCATGAGAAAGGTTGAGGCTGATCACTTTGACAAAGAAACTTGCATCAGTTTCCCCAGATGGACCGAATACCATCCGGCAGAATGATTTTAGAAAGGAGAATACCCATACTTCAGAATTCATGAGTTCCTGGCTCTGAACACACGCTGCTTCTCAGAGACCCAAACACCATCGAGTCCTGCTCGTCGGGTCAGCCTGAGCTGTTCCAGGGGTGGTTCCGGAACTGTGGGAACAGAACACACTTAACAGGCAGAATTCTCGTACTGGTTCCCCCATAGATGGAACAAGTTTATCTTCCCTCCCTGAAGATTATAAACCAAAATGCCTTCCCCTGGGCAGTACAGAGATGGAGCCACCATCGAGGACTCGAGCTGTGCAGGGCTGTGATTCCTAGCACAGCACCCTCACCAGCCTGCTCGGTGCATGTGAAAGTCTGATGGGTCCCAGAGAATGACGGCAGATCATCAGAAACTCGATCAAGTGCTGGTGCCCATCACAGCTCTGTGGCTCCCGGTGGGGAATCTTCACGGGCACGGCTCAAGGTAGCTTTCAACGCCTGCTATGCAGCGAACAGTTTATTTTCTACCTAAGTCAGTAAGAGAAATCATGAGCAGTTTGTACTTACATGTCAGAGACAGCCATGCAGCTTTGCTGCATTACCCTCAGGCTGTGTCAGCTCTTCAGCTTTCCTTCATGATGCGGAGAGGGTGTTAGTGCAAGTTAGCCAGCACTCTGGATGACTCGGTGAGGCAGATTTGGGCCCGGAGGCGGGAGATACACCCTTGGTGCTCCGAGTCTGCTCTGTCGGTGCAGTGTCAGGAGTTCAGGGGCTCAGGTCGTGTCAGAACATTCTTTCTAAAGCAAAAGATAAGACCAACCTCAAAAGAATAAGTGCAGTGTTTTGTGGATGTTGGTAGATTTTAGAGGCTAAATATCCAGTGTTTGGGGAACTGCCCCATTAGCAGGCACTCTATGTGCCCGTTTTGAGTGTGGCCTAGAGTGTGGAATCTCACTTCCTCAGGTTTAGGCCGTAGAACAATAATGCTACTACTGGCCATGACTCGGTTGCTCAGATGATTTTGGGATTGTCTATGACCTACAGATGCTGCATGAAGTTTCTATTTATTCCCACAAATAAAATCAGCAAAACCCCTGGGGCTTTTGAAGAAAGACCACGTCCTCTCTTCTGACAACTGTTCCTCATTTGAGAAGCAGCTCCTGGCCTGGGTCTGGGCCTTGTACAGACTAGACGAGTGGACACGAGATGTCTGATGACCGTAAACCAAACTGTGCATTTGACTCAACAAACCGTAGCCCTGTCTGCGCAGCAGCGCTCCCTCATAAAGTGGAGGCACGATGTATAGGACATAGCTCCAATGGGCCCTGAAGACGCTTCAACTGCACAGGCAGATAACCCAGGCTCTCAGGGCCTGTTCCTACTGCTCCACAGCCTCTCTCTACCACACCTGTGGTCTCACGGGAAGCTCCCCATGACAAGGTGATAAAAGAGGGAAAGGAGTGGGCCATATTCACGGGTGGACCTGCTCGGTGCACTAGAACCAGGTGGAAGCACGTGGCTGGTGCTCCACAAACCCACTCAGAGTGGGCCTGAGGGCAGCGGGAGGCAGGCCCTCCCGTGTGGAAGGGGCTCTCCACACCGTGGGAAGGACAGTGGCCTCACAGGGTCTGCTGGAACAGACTCAGAACAAAGTTGGAAAGTTAGCGACGAAGCGGTCTGGCGAAGGAGAAATGATAAATCGCTGGAGTCATGAAAAAATTGACAATTTAAAAGGAATTAGCACCCTAGAAAAATAGACCCATTCCCTTATTCTTTAGTAAAACAAAAACCAAATGTTTCCAAAAATACAGAGAAAATGAACATCATGAAAAAATGAATAATTTGTTTTTAAAAATCTGCTGTCAATTATAGTCAGGCTGTGACCCAGCTAAATTTCCCAATGTAATGCTTTTTCAGTTTCCTGTTTTTGAAGGGAGCACTTGTCAACATTTGCTTAAATTTGCAGCATCAGTGCAACCACAGACTGAATTACGTCCTGGATCATATAGGAGCATAATGATCGATAATTATTTTTGCCCTTTTTGGAAATGGCAGAAACCAGTCTTAACTGTTAAGTCACTGGACAGGCTGTGGCTCATTTCCACACAGAGGCAGGATGCACAGTCTGAATAACCCACCTTATCATCCTGAGTTCGCTACTTAATGGGTCTGGGTTAGGACCCATGCGGGCCATGTAAGTTCTCGAGCTGAGGATCCTTTCAAGGGGCCTGCAATCGTGACGGCACAATTACTTACTACATCGAGAGCTCAGCGCCGTCTCTGCTGCCGACAGACCAGAAGCCCAGAGAGAGGCAGTGGCCAGTAAACCCTGGGGAAGGGAGCCTGTGCGTGCATCCGTGACAGCCTCCATCCCCGCCACCACTGCACTGCATCCACGGGCCGCATGCCGTCTTGTGCTGGCGTTTTAGGAACCAGGTCCCAGCCCTTCGCCCCTCTTTCAACTAGCTGCAGGGGATGCCCCACGAGGTGGAAGTGGAAGAGCCAGGGTGGTCAACACTGGGGGTCTGGACCCCGACTCCTGTGACTTGTTTGTGCCTCTGGGTCTAACCTGGTCCACTCTCAAATGTGCAGTTCCTGCTACCCAAAGAGCTGCTGTCCTCATGCCGGACTTACGACCCGCACATCTGGTAATACCCGGGCTATTACAGGCAGCAGTGATGAAAGCCATCACCCGCTTAGAGTGAGGCAAGCCGCCTGATCTTACCTCTTAGAGTTTTAATTAGGAATGATTCCTAAATTTTGTCAACTACAGCATATATTTATATGACATTTTTTTCTCCTTTAACTTGGTGATGTATGGATTAGACTGATAGATTTGCTGTTTTGAGTCATCCTTGATTTCCTGGAACTAAAGATTCATGGTCTTTGGCTACATTACTAGATTCTGTTTGTTAAAATCCACTTATATCTTTGCAATTATATCTGTAAGAAAGATAGATTTATGTTTTCACTATATTTTCTTGTCTTAATATTAAAATTTTGCTATTTCTTGAAACTTTCTATCTTTTCCCATGTTCCAGAATATTCTAAATAATATAAAAATTGTCTGATCTTCTAAAGCTATATAGAATTTAACTGTGAACTTATTTTTAATTGGAGCCTTTATTAATGCTAAATTTTAGAGTACTTTTTTGAGCTTTTCTGTGTTTATTAGTTTATTCAGATTTTCTTTCCTGTCTCAGATCAACTTTGGTAATTTATATTTAGATGAAAAAACTCTTCAACTATCTCCATAATTTTTATTAATTTCTATGAATATGTATATAATAAACTCATCGTTATTACAATATGCACTTTTGGTTCCTTTTCTTTTTTAATCCTCACTACTTTATTCATAATTCACACCAAGATATATGATTTATTGCTTTATCCTTTCTATGATATTTTTCTCTTTCAGTAATTTCAGTTCTAGCTTTATTAATTCCCAGAACCTACATTTTATGGCTTATTGTTGTTTTGCTTTCTAATTACTTATGTTAAATGTTTGACTCATTTATTTTCAATCTTTTTTAATTAATAAAATCAATTAAAGATATAAATTTTCCCAAGAGCACAGCAGTAGTTGTCCCCCATAATTAAGAAAGCTTCTTTTCATCCAGTCATTACACTTGAAATGCAGGAACTTCACCAAATTACCCAGATGAGTCCTTCTAAATTCAAAGATTCAAGTTTTTCTTCAACATTCTTCTGTTAATCTCTTAATTGTTACCTTTATCTATTCCTTTCCCTTCTTCCTTACTTTAATGTTGAATCTTTTTAAAACTTTCTTACAGGTTTATTGAGGTATAATTACCTAGGTAATTATGACAAATTGTCTAATGCCCTACCTTATATCAGTCTATGTTCATGAGCAAAGATAATTTAAATAGCATTAAATTCATCAAAAAAGGAAATAAAGAACTTTCAATTCAAAATGGCACACCGAACACACGTTTATCAACTCTTTCTCTCAATACCTTAATTTTTCAAAAGTGAAAATGTATAGAAAGACATCCTCCCAGCTAAGAATTTACATGAAAGCCGTCAGTGCACAGACATTTCAACAGGTTTGTAAATGTAATTGGAGTATTGATAACATATAAGGCCTTAAGCATAGCTGTAAACTGACTGACTTTGAAAAACAGGGGACAGATGGGGCCTCAAAGAATTACATTAATGGCAGAAACTGGGAGTAAAATGAGATTTTCTAGCTCCACATTCAGTGTCCAGGAGTCAAGAATATTTGTTCTTTCTATACTCACTCTTACCCTCTTCTACACCCATGAGAAAAATATTGAACAGAGACTCTGAGGAATGTACTGAAGTAGCTCTAGAAAGTGAAGGAACTTGTTCTGTTACTAGACTACGACATCCTGGGTCTAGGAATTCCCCGGTGCAATGACATTGCCCTCCCATATGTCCTAAGTCTCAGATGACTGAAAAGTCTTGCCTGTAAAAAATACACTGTGGCAATACATGGACATATGCGAGCAGCCATGCTTCAAGGAAGGCTCTGCAGTCCACTTACAGCAAATACAGGCAGCAAAGGCCTCCAGCCGTCAGCCCCTCTGGGGTCTGTCTCACTCAACAAACAGCTTCCCCAGAGATTACGCTCTTCCCTGGGCAGCGCATGTCCAGTGACTCAGCGGGATGGGAGGTAGGAGAGCCCACGCACTGGACCTCACACAGGATACTCTGACAGGCAGAGTTTGCTCTGTGGTTCCCAGAGTTGACCAAGGTTTTGTTGGGCCACATGGTAGTTCAATTATTCCTCTGTCCAATTCCGTTTCTTCTTCTCTTTTCACAGGTTTTATAAAAATACTGCACACCAAACTCCATCTCAGCCTCTATTTCCAAGGGACCCTACCTAAGACAGGTTACTAATCAACTTCTTATTAAATAAAAAGCTGTAAAACTAGAGAAAAATCACCTAGCAAGAAACAGAGAACCTAGTATATCATATTCATAAATAGTAAAGAAATTCCTACATCCACATAATAAACACAGAGACTCCTTGGCTACAGAACCAAAGATCAAAGGAATATTCTAAATGTTCCTAGTAGGGAGAGAAAGGGGAGGTCATAAAAATCTGACTGGTCTCAGACATCTTATTTGCAACTCTTAAAGTCAAACTACAATGTCTTCGAAGTTTGAGGGATAATTATTTTCAACTTAAAATTCTATACAAAGCCAAACTATCATTAAAGTTTTAGAACAGAATGGCTCAGCATCATCTCAGTTTTGTGTCAACTGTATCAGTGTATTTATAAAAGCCCTCTTATTCACCTTCCACTTTGTCTCCATAAATATCAAGGATTCAGAAAGTTCTCCATGTCTGCTCCTTCAGGAAGTCACTGAGGACGTACCCTTGCATAAGTGACGTAAACCATTAAAGAAGACCTGGAATTCGACAGACAGAGGATCACTTAGGAAAGTAATAAAAGGAAATTCTAGTGTGACTGATTAGAAAAGGATTCCATTCCTGGAAACAGTCAAATAGTCATAATAACCACATATCTTGGGTTTTGTAGAGAATATATGGAGGGTTAGATTAAGTGAACCGTGGTCTGTAAATGTAAAAATCCTTCTATTGTAAAGAAACAGTTCTCTGATTACAATTCATGGATGTCTGCTTCTTTTGTTGTTGCTGTCGACGCTAATGACTTGCATTTAAACTTACCACATATTTTTTCCCTTTATTCTGAAGCAATCTTGAAGAACTTCAATAAGATTGAGTAAAACTTTTTTTAAAGTTATGAAATATTGAATATACACTAGCTTGTTTCATAAAATCTTGGGAAAACAGCTATGAGAGATATCAAAGGTTGTCTGCCCTCGTTATGTTAATGGATTTACACTGAGCTATTTGTTTTCTCTCGACCCATCTCTCGATGACCAGCGAAGTCTCTTGGTAAGAGTACAAGATGACATACAATTATCAATAGAATGATAACCATCTATACGGATATTAAACCTGTAACTTTGACGCTGATAATGTTATACTCACTCAAAAATTTTGGCAGACTTTACATCAAAATTTTAATCTTGGAGCCGGCCCCGTGGCTTAGTGATTAAGTGCGCCCGCTCTGCTGCTGGCGGCCCGGGTTCAGATCCCGGGTGCACAACAACGCACCACTTGTCCAGCCATGCTGAGGCCACATCCCACATACAGCAACTAGAAGGATGTGCAACTATGACATACAACTATCTACCGGGGCTTTGGGGAGAAGAAGGGAAAAAAAAGGAGGATTGGCAATAGATGTTAGCTCAGGGCAGGTCTTCCTCAGCAAAAAGAGGAGGATCGGCATGGATGTTAGCTCAGGGCTGATCTTCCTCACAAAAAAACAAAAAAAATTTAATCTTCACTAATAGAACGCTTGTCAGAAGTTATCAAAAAATATATATAATTGAAATTCTCCTTAAAAAAAAGGTAAGACTTAGACTGAAGCATCAACATTGTCTAAGGACAGAACAAAAGATTCAGTTTTTAAAAAAACGGATGAGATAAGATTCTCACAGAAAAGGAATCTTGTCCTTGCTTAGTTCAAATGCATTCACTCAAAAATTACTTGTTAGGTACCACGGATAATCCAAACACATGGTAACCATGATGACCAGGGGAAAAAGCTACCCCACACTTCAGAGACGAAAATGTCAAAGAACGTAAGTGAACCAGATAAATGGTTGTGTAGTTTCAGAGTCTAAATGTGGGAAAGTTCAGAGAGTTTGGAAATCACTTGAAATTGAATTTCCATCTATGAAATTACAAAAAACTCACCCAGGAGAGCATCTGAAGATTCATAGCAACTCCATAAAGTCCACTTGGATGGTTTTGACTTTTAAATTTACAGTTGGTAGAGAGGGGGCAGAGAGGCACACAACCAAGCACAAATAAAAGAGGAACATGAGCCTGTGAGAACCATGGCAGAAAGCCCAGAATGAGTTGAGGTTTGTAAATAAACTGCACAAGGAAAATAAAACGTTTTTTAGTCACAGTTTTATCCAGAGCAAGAACAAAGAGAGTGTACTTGTGGTATGTCTGGCAAGATTTTAGAAATTGAACAAGTGACAGAAAATGGGATTCTGAACATGCTATTTTACTTCCATATTTTCTGACCAGGAGAATAATGTTTAGCCTGGAGCAGGTGGAATAAATATTGGTAAAAGCAATCGAACCTCAAGATATGTAGGAGATGATGAGATATCATTTTGCTTCTCTAAATGATTTTGAGTCTCCGGGCCAAAGAAGATTACACACCACAGTTTGGTAAAAACTTGCAGATGAGATAGTGAACTGCATGAACGGAAATTTCTTATCTTTCAGCCACTGGGAGAATAGGAGATGTGACCAGGAACCCAGAGTTAGAAACACTTAGTCCTTACTTCAAAATGAAAAGAAAAGAGAGTGTCTGCAAGAATTTATTGTTATAATTTGTGTGTGTTCTGTTCTGAACCATTAACACATCCCTGCCTCCAGGATGGTTGCAAGTGCAAATTGGACAAAACTTAGGATCAGTGGTTCCTTCAGTCTTTTGTGAAAAATCCATGTTCCTTGAAGAGACAATGTTGGGTTGCAGATCCCATTAATGCTCACCAGATATTCCCAATACTCTTCTACATTTCCTAGCCTCCCTGGCATGTAATTTGGGACCATGCAACTAGTTCCAGCTACTAAATTATGAGTGGAAGCAATATGTTTTATTTCCAGACCAAGGCAACGGAAGGCCAAATTCCTCCCCTAACTCTCTCCTTTCTTGCCACAGGTTGAGACGGTGACATCATAAGATAGAAGGAGCCTGGTTCCCTGAGTCACTAGAGAGGACAACCTCTGACAGCTCACATCAGACTTGATGTGGATGAAATATAGACACTTCTGTTGTGTTAACTACTCACTTTTCATGGTATCCTAGGGTAGCTAGCATTAATTCCCTGCTCACACGTGGTTACTCATATAAGTAAAAAGTTTAATAAAGACTTAGACATTGTTAGAGTAGAATTTTAACTTCATTTATAGAAAGCTTTGTCCCCTACGTCTTTGGTCTTCCTCCTCAGGCTGGTGTCGCCGTGGTGGCACAGTAGCTGTATGTAGGTCCAGGCTCACACCTGCACATCTTATCATCCAGAGCAAAAGGAATAGCCTTCTTTTCCTTCCACCTAACATTCTCTCCTTACTTTAGGCTGTCTATGAGCCAATCATCGTGACGTAGATGGTTCAAGTATGCTGATCAGCTTCAACTAACCAGGGCTCAAGCCTGGAGATGACGGTGGGTCAGTCCCTCCCCAGCCTCAGAGTTGCTACAGGTCAAGGGGAAGCTGGAATGAACCCTGAGGAGGAAAAGTCACGAAATATACTAAAGAGGTCTCGAATATCCCTTAGACCTTTTCTCTGTCTTGTTCAAAACGTTCATAATGATTTAATAGCATATTTAGTGGAGTCATAAAGCTTGTAAAGAAAGTATGTTTGATAACACAATAAAGGTTCCAAACGTTAATAATGAATTGGAATAATAGTCCACGTCTAATGATATAAATGTTTCTTAAATAGAAATTTAAAAACCAATATGTAAGATATAAATAAAGACCTGGAATTGGATTAAAAGGATTGATTATATAAATACAGGACCAAGTAGATAAACATTAGTACTAGCTCCTGCAAAATATTAGGGCGTTATTGTTACTAGGAAACACAATCAATCAAAATGTGGTAAGATCATCTGATAAGGTAGAACAACGTTAAATTGCACAAATGGACATAGAAAACCTACAATGATAGAGTGAAAATCTCATTTTATTCTATGTAAGTGAGACCACTCTTAGAATCTGGAAAATTTTGAGAATCACAATTTCAGAGGAATATTGAAAAATCAGGATCTATCTGGAGAAGAATGAACAAATTAATTAAGGAACTGGAAGCAACATCAATCTGGGAGCAGTTGAAGGAACCGTGGAGGCTTAACTATGAAAAGAGGGCCTTACAAGTTTCGTTAATGGTCTTCAGATTTCTGAAATGCTGTCGAATTGAAGAATATACAGCTTGTTTAGAGGGAATCACTAGGACAAAAGGATTGAAATACAAAAACACAGATTTCAACACTCTACAAAGACAGCTTTTGTAGCAGCCGTAGATGTTCACAGCTGAAGAGCCTGCCTCAGGGCAGAGAGCTTTCTCAGCCCCAGCTGAGCTCCAACAGAAGCAGGACTTCCACGGGTCGGAGGTGGCAGAGAAGACACGGGCATGTGATGATGGTCGAGCAAGATGAGTTTTATGATCCCTTTAATGTCAGTGTTTCTGGGATAATATGAAATAAGCTAGATTTCTCTGCTATGGAGAAGTAGTCTTTTTTAATGCTTAATTCCCTAAAGATGCTGCAGTTGCACCACATAGCTTCAGAGAAAAAGAAAGACAATGTCAACTTTAAGTGATCTCTAATTTTCCAGTTCATGAGAGATTTCATAAATTTTATGATTCCTGAGGACACAGAGAACATGCAATATTTCCATTAAGAAACAATTTCGTGTAAGTTAGTATCAACTCATGAAATGTCATACTCTGCTCATTAACTGCAATGACAACATTGGCTAAAATATAATGTTTTTAAAGAACACTGTCTCTATCACTGGTTTGACTGGTTTGACAGAGTGTCTCCAAAGTCATTCACTCAGGGAGAGAAAACCAGGCCAAGAGGTGGATCATCTCTATTTCAGCCGTGCACCCGATTTGCACAGTCATGGGCCTCCCTCTGAGTTTTCCAGCCATGACCGACTAATCTGGAACAGATTTGCTACAGCACTTCTCCTTGACCACCCCCCAAAAGTCTCA
This sequence comes from Diceros bicornis minor, assembly GCF_020826845.1. Taxonomy (NCBI): domain Eukaryota; kingdom Metazoa; phylum Chordata; class Mammalia; order Perissodactyla; family Rhinocerotidae; genus Diceros; species Diceros bicornis. The sequence goes on along the minus strand of NC_080754.1, from coordinate 539,106 downwards.
ATGTCAATTTGTGGCATTGTCCTTCCCTTTGTGGAGGATGAAGCACCCAGACACTGAAGGTCAGACTCTCACATGGAGTTGAGATGGTAGGACGAAATGAAAATTTGGTTTTCACTACCAGAGAAACAAAAACTAATTCACAACACACACTCCCTAAACCAACAGTTTCCACGCAAAGTCCTTCATCTACAGCATCTGCAAACTGGTCAGCATCTTTTAGAGATCTTTAAATTCTCGAAAGTATTCTGGAGAAAGTCCAAGTCTATAAAGGGAGGGGATTTCCCATAAAACTTGGTAATCTGCCTTACCAGTAAATTCTTTCAGAGCTACGTTGTTTCTGTAATTTAAAGCCGCCTCTTCCTGTGCTCCTGTGTGGTGCCCAGAAGGCATCGTTCTGTGAAGCGTCCCAACAGCCTGTGTGAAATAAACAGGGGACCCACCACTCCAAACACCCTCACGGGTAACTTTTGAAGGAAGCTTCACATTTTACAAGAAGTAGATTATCTGAGGTCATTTATTACAAATTCTCTCACTGTCAACAGGACTGACCTAAGAAGCAAAAGAAGGAACCTGCCCCTGACACTCACATGAGCTACTTTCCAGGGAACAGCCCCCGCTTCAAGAACAGTTTTTTGGAAACTTTTATCATCCCTTTTAATATTAAAATTAAGGGACACATTCAAGAATGATTCCTTCAAAAGTACAAATAGATGATACTTTTGCCATTCAAAGAGTTGACATGTATTTGGAGTTACACTATTGAGTACATCAAATTACTTCCCAATTGCTAAAAATGAATGCTGATTCTATTTTTTAAATCAATCCAACTTTTTGGTGAATTGTATTGTTAAATATTTGTGGTTAGACATTTTTCAACAAATATTTTTACAAAAGTAAGGAAAACTTCATACATTTGACAAAATAACATGGACATTTGTAAATTTCATGTTCACTTAGCTAATACCTATATAGGATTACTCATCAGTGTAACAACAAAGACACTTACTATCTACACTTCTCAAGGCCCAGCCCTAACATATCTGATTTTTAGTCCCTTATCATCAACTTGAGTCTGGGGTGGATGGTTTAGGGACTTAGTGCCTCAGGGCCAATCTGCTCCGTAAAGGACGGAAGTGGTCCCAGGCTGGGTGGGACCTTTCCAAACCTGAAGGGCTCTTGCCCTGGCTAAAGGGAAAAAACTACCCAACTCAAACAAATTGTTTCTGTACAGGAATTAGGAATTTTTCCCAAAGAAGCCACAACTTAGATCTTTGTGTAAAATTTCTCAATTTTGAAATGTTAGAGTCTATTTCAATATTTTTAAAACACTGTACAGAACAACATTATGAGAATTAAGCAGAACACACGTGCAGCTGAAGGAAGCCTACTGCAGTCTACAGCACACAGTGTGCACCTCTGGTCCAGAGAACACACAGGACCTGGAGGAGAGGGAATCAGCTCTTAACCTCAGACTCCCTCCTCACATTCTTCCCTCCTTCCCAATCCACCCCAGCACATCTTTCTTCCTTGAGGAAAAGCAACTAAAACTTGAGGAACATAGTGAGAAGTGTAATAGAAACCAACTCTGAGGCATTAGAGTCCACCATGTTCCTCTTCTAAGGGTATCTCATAGCTCTCTCCCGGTATTCCTACCTGGGCCTATAATTAACCTTAACTGTGTTCCATAACCTTCAGCTGTACAAGCATAATAGAACAGAAAAACTTTCAGTATCAATAAAACCATTTGGTAGAACTTGACCTCCATATTGACATACGAATCTTCTATACTCCATGCTTGTTATTCAGAAGGATGTTAGACAGGTATTAGATATAAGGAGTAGTTAGGCAAGACCAAAACGTTGGTCCAGTCTAGTGAGGATGTATTCACCTTGACTTCCAACTCAATTTGCAAACAAGCCACCTAAGACAGAAGAAAATGAGGAACAACTCGCCTGTGCCTTTCTAATTACAGCAGAGGGTGTGCCTGAGGGTTTGGTGGTTAACAAAGCCCCTGCCAGAGTCAGAACCAATGGTAAAAGCCAAGGCCTCAGGTTTGCCGTCTTTTCTTCCACTGGCCAGAAAAGATCTCGATTGTAGTGCTTGCAAATCCAGTTACTTTCCTCATGTCTACCATGGGAATTACAGTAGTCCTAACTGTAACATGTCACTTATGGAGACAGAGTAGTTGCATAATAGAAAAGTAACATCATTTTTTAAAATGTTAAAAATTAAATCAATGAAATACACAGCAAGGACTAAAGAAGTTTAGAAAAAGAAAGAATTTTATTAGCTAGAGTGATTGAAGAAAGCTTTGTTTGTAAGAGGCCACTCAAACTAGCACCCAAGGGAAAGTGCTTTCATCACCTGACGTAGAGGGCCCTGCTCAGGCCTGGAGAGCCGCAGGAGTGTGCTGCGTGGTGAGAGACCTATTCTGGAGGAGGGGGATTTGAAGGAGTGTGGGAAAAGTTGAGGCTGAAATGCTGGGCCAGGGTCAGAAGGGGAATTTCGAACGCCAAATTCAAATTCAGGCTAAGAAGCTCACACTTAATGTAGGCTTCAGGTTTGTCTACCAGGACTTTCTGCCAGCAACTGGAAACAGCTACAAGTAAATAAGAATTTTCAGAAAATATGTAGTGAGCCACTTATTAGAGAGACAGAATTTGAAACTTCTTTTCCAAACTGATTTGGCAAAAGCCCTCTGCTCAGATGAGCCCACCCGCAGGCGTATGGGACACTGCTCCTGGCGCTTCTGCACCTTTTGAGTCACTCTTTAAGTGTGTGCTTGCAATTGTAAACTGCTCTAACACAGCATAAAAGACATTTTTTATTAGAAAAATAATTATACATATTTACAGACACAATCCATTCCACATTTTCATTCATATTCCATTTAACACATCAGATACCTTGTTTTTCAAAATACTTCGTCAACTCACAAAAGAAAAAAAAATATTGTATACTAACCTGACAATTTGGGGGAGGAAGATAATGCACCCAAAGCATAAAATGAAGATTAAATTTCTAATGTAAGAATTATTATTTCTTGTCTTTCTGAGGAAATGTTCTTTACTCTTTTGTGTCTATAAGTCTATACCCAGAATTTACACACACACACACAAACACACAAATTGATCTGGACAACATTGGTTGTCTCAACTAAAGTACAGATTTTTGACAACAGAATAAAATTTGACACAATATGCAGCTGGGGTTTAAAAATCAGGAACCATCTCTATTCCTAGAGCGATGGAGACGAGGAAGTTAGAGAGCCCCTCCCCACACCCACACTCTCCCTCTAGGGGATCCAGGCCTGGCGAGTGCTGTGAATTTTCTCTCCAAAACTCTTTCTTTCACAAATCTGTGGCGCATGTCAAGCTACTATACCTATTTTTGCAAGCAGCACTTGTGGGTTTGCACACACAAACTCTGGGATCGTGTCTCCGTTTGTCTGAGGCTGTTCTGTGGATCAGCTCAGGAGGTTGGTGCCTCTTGTCTCCTCAGTTCTGACGGCATCGTCTACAAGGGAACATTGTCCCACCTTGGGTGTCTCTGCAGTGGCATGTCCCCTGCCATCTGTCTGCCACGTCACGCTTGCTAGTTAAATGCTCCTTACATCTTAGTGCTGAATCTTGATCGCTTCCTAAATTGGATCATACACTCAACTTTCTGTAGACCAGAAACCACGGGAGAGTTCCAGACCACTTTCTCCTACGTACAGATGAATGCTTCTTCCCAACTAAATTTCCTGGTCAGCTCTCAGGAAATAAATCTCAAAACATTATTAATGGAAATTTAGTTGCTGTTTACTTTCATTAGCTTGAAGCACTGGGGTTTGAGAGTCAAGGAATCCCAGTTTGTACAGGCTGACAGAGCCTGGGAAAGCAACTTAACCTTCTGAGCCTCACGTTCTATAAATGAAGATCGTAATAATAGATTGTCTCGATTCACAGAGTTGCTCTAAGAATTAAATGAGATATAGTATATAGAATATTTACTGCAATTCCTGGCATAGAGTAGGGACATATTAATTAATTAATAAATAGATTTTAATAGACTTTAAAGCTTTTAATAAATTTGAAAAGTAACATCCAAAAATATTGTAAAAACTGCGTACCTTTAGAATGAAGTTACTTAACACAGTAGGATAGCAGTCTGAGCAGTTCCAAAAGGAATAGTCCTCAACCAGCTCACGTGGCAATTCAAGGAAATGTGAAAATCCACCTTCCTTTAAGAAGGAGAACTCTAACAAATGTAAGGTAGAAAACATTCATTTGGTGAATACTTAGTGAGTAATTGCTTTACGTGTAGCCTTGTATGGGAGAATTATCAGCAATGTCTCCTTTCCGTCAAAACACGTATAATTTGTTCATTTGCACACATAAAATTGAACTACCAATGGCAAGAAATGAAAAGAAGATTACAAAGGAAGGAGAGGAAAAGATAAACTTGGAACAGAAACAAAGGAAAACAATTTGTAGGAATCCTGGGCAGGCCAGCACAATGGAAGGCTCCCCAAGGGTGAGGCTGGCTACAGCTGAGGAGCTTGGATATGAAGATTAGGTGTCTGGGTTTTACACTGTGAGAAACAGAGCACTCCTAAAGATCCAAGGATGAACAGTGCTGCACTCAGTCTGACCTAGAAGACTGACCTGATGATGCTCAGGACACAGCGGGGGGGACAAGCCTGCAGACCTGGAAACCTAAGGGAAAACCGGTGCGTTAGTCCTACGAAGATGTAATAAGGGACTAAAAGAGGTTAGTGTGTATCAGAATGAAAAGAAATGGAATATTTCAGAAGGATTATTTTAAAAAATCAATAACCTCAATGATAGATCAGATACGAAGGGAAAGGAAGAAATTAAAGATGTCTATCGCTGTCTGAAGGTGCCACATGACCGGGTCGGCTCAGACACAAGGACCTTTGCTGGAAGTGATGGGTGGAGCGAGCTCCTGTCCAGCGCTCACCACTGCAGACACTTTTCAAGTTTCACACATGTTGACTCACTGAGTCCTCACAATAATGCTATGAGTTAAATGTTATCGTTATACCATTTTTTAGCTACAACCTGGGGCAGAGAGAGGTTAAGTGAAAAGACTAAAGCCACACCACTGGCAGGTGGTGAGCCGGGTTTGACCCCTGTGGTTGGGTTCAGGGCACACGGCTCTCCTGCTGCACGTGCTGCCCTCGCTGTTTCTGCAGGAGAGACAACGCATCACTGTCATCAGGGGTAAAACCCACACAAACAACGTCCTCCTGAGACTGTTACAGCATTGGAACACTACTGCTTCCCGCTAACATTCCGCTTCAAAACTCAGTACCAAAAACCATACCCCATGAAATAAGATCAGTCAGAAGTTACATTTTATCCTTATCTTTTTCTTGTAATCTAGTCAATGCCGAAGAGATGAAAAGCTGCCGAATATTATAATTAGAAACAGCGGTCTAGAACTGACAGCATAATTGCAGGAAGTTAGACTCATCAGATTTCATGAGTGGTCTGAAATGGAAGACTCTCACGTAACGACCTTTAATTTTTCCATACTTTATCCCACAGTGTTGATTTTTGTAATTTATTGTTTCAAAAAATAACTAGATTAATAACATAATTAGTGAGTTACCAGAACTTACTAGTAAAAGGGTGGTGCCCAGGGCTACAGAGAGAGTTGTGGCCCACAGGCTGTGGGACGCAAAGTGATTAAGGAACAGTTTCCTTGGAACTGCTACACCCTGTGGATGGAGGAGGAGGGGTGTTTGAGGTTGTTACGGTGTCATGCGAATGGGATCTGATTTCAGCTTGGGCTCCAGGTTGTAACCGACATTTCCTAGTTTAGAATGTTTCTTACCTCACCTATGAATCAGCATTAGTTATGGCGTACAGTGAAAGATGCAGGACAGAATACCCAAATTAGGGATACAGAGAGAGTTGAAGTGACATGCAGAAATAAAGCAGGCAACGGCATTTTTTCAAGTATATTGGGAAACCATTCTGGGATCAAAATTTTAAATGATAACATCTATTTAATGCGTGCATTGTTTTACACAGACACACTCCTATGTAATTGTCGTGATATTCCTATGAGGTAGAAACTATTATCATCACCATTTTACAGATATGAAAACTGAGACGTAGAAATGTTCAGGAACTGTGCAAGGTCACATGGCTTATAAGTGACAGAGTCAGGATACAAATGCAGGCAACTGGCTTCGAAGTGGAAACTCTTAACCCCTGTACAAGACTATTATTAGTGCACACAGGAGCAGAGCAGGCTCCAAGATAGATTCACAGCTTTCACAAAGTAGTCCCTGACGATTGGAAATGGAAAGACACAGGGATACCTGCCACCTGTATTCAGGGCTCTGAAAGAAGATTCCAGCCTGGAACGTTGAGAGACAAGATGTGAGACACGACAGAACTGGTTGCCAGAACTGGGTGAGGCCACAAGAGGAACCACGCTGGCCCAGTGGAGATGCCTCCATCACACCTGTTCGGTCGTCACAGATGCTGGTGAGACAGGAAGGGACGTTCTGCCCCAGGATTTGGAAAAGGCACTCTCAATGAATCATTTTTAGCATTTCTCAATTCCTGAGTGAAAGAATCCTTGTAGAGACCAGGGTATTCAAGTATCAGTTACAGAAATCTTCATTAACATAACATAAATTAAGTCTGTCTAGGTCTACTAAGGAACACACAAATAAATGAGTTAAGAATGTGACTTTGTTTTAACTGTGGAACACTAATCTTTGCACATTTTTGATCCTAGAGAAATGGAAATTGGCCAATGTTCCATGTAGAAACCAGTTATTTTTCACGTTTGGGACCAAGCCTACCTGGCAGAGTCTAGCTCTTAATATTTCAAACGGGAAATTTACCATTTGAGGGATTGGCAGTAATTTATGTCTTTTGGGGGGAAATTTGAATTTGCCTTTAGAGCAGACTTTCCTTTGTACTAAGGACTACCAGGGGAGTCCTATAGGTTGCAGAGACGCTTCAGTGAGAACTTACATTAGGCCCAGTAACGCTTTGAGACACTGAGCTACAGAAGAGTGAGAGAAACAATGGTTAGTCTTGGCGTGTATGTTTTCCTTTCTCCTGAGACCAGATTATTGATCAATCAGGCAGGCAGAACTGACCATCTCTCTCTATGTCACACTGGAGAGTGGACTTGGAGAAGGAGCTTGACTGGATGCACAGCCAGGACTGGAAATTGGGTGTCCTCCACGTGGTGTTATCTGAGATTCAGTAACCAGACCTTTAGAAACCTGCCACCAACTGGTGTGATTGTCTTGTTCCAGCCACGTGCCTGGATCTGACCAGGATTTCCTTCTGAGAGGAGCGGTGGTTCTGCTGTCCATCACCTTCGATTATGTTTAACCCTGAGACAAGATGTGAGGCAAGATGTGGCATGAAAGAATTCCTATTTTCTCTTGAGTTGGGAGGACAGGGGCACAAAGACTGAGGACAGGGATGGGGCCTGGACAGTTGGGATGTGGTGATGGTTTTGAAGAACCCCACTGGAGTGGGGCAAGGGGGTGAGCTTCTGCTACCTGGAGGCCTGTAGGGGGGAAGCAGGGACTCGGATTTTGATGTGGGAGCCTGAGGGCTCTAAGGATAATAAACACAGGTAAACAGCTTAAATCTGTACTTGTGACATTGAATAATACAAAAAGTCACAGCCTGGTCCTGCTTGTGCTCTGGGGAGTAAGAAGAAAGGGTCTTTCCTCACAGAGGCCAGATGTCAGGCCCAGTGGTTCTCACCATTGGGAGGTGACTATGCTGAGAGAGCTGCGGTAGAAGATACAGAAGAGGCAAGAGAGGCCAGACAAGGAGGAGGGAGGGAACTGAAGAACTACCACGTCAGAACTATGAGTGTCAGAAAGCTGAGAAAAATCACAAAAATAGTGGGAGACTCTTGGAGGGGTGCAATTGCTGTCAGTTACTCTGCTACTTGTACTGAAAGAATCTAATGTAAAGATAAAAGTTTATTTTATTACAGATTTGTGAGGCCAGTTTATACCAATGATGATGATGATGATGGTGATGGTGGTGGTGGTGGTGGTGGTGGTGGTGAATGTTCCAGACTTCACCAGCTTGCAAGCTTACATTTCCTTTCAAAGTCCAAATCATGGTAACTCAATCGTCAACCAGATTTCCAGTCTTCTACCAGACTCCAGTCCCAAGTGTTCTCAAGGATATCTAAGGAATACTACTTAGACTTACTCTGTTTTTCACAAGTCATCTTAGCCAGCTGTCAGGCTTGTGACCACACCACCCCTCCCACACCCCAGTGCTACTTTCCCCATACCACATCACCCCTCACACTGGCACCCGCCCTTCTGTGATTCTCCAGAGTGACAGGTGACCAGGCTACAACACATGTAAGGGTTTTCCAGACTTGGTAATAACACAAAGAAATTGCAAAGCTGAGGACATAGACTTTTAAACATAACTGTGCATCCTCAGACCAGCAGCCTTCAACCTCTCCTTTAGGCATTTCCTCCTCAGTGGCACCCCCTAAGACATGGTGCCATCATGTGCACCTTCCCTCGAGGAAGCACACAGAAAGAAGTCTCTCTCCCCGTGGGAACCAGGCCCCAACCACTGGAAAAAGGAAAAATTCCCCCTTACACCAGTCTAAGCCGCTCATGCTCCCCATTTCTCCTAGGATTAACTTCTTCCCTGGATACTTGACAGTGTGAATTTTGTCCTATCCCTAAACTGTAAGGATTGACCTTGCTAAAGTTGCTTTAGGACTCAGAATTTAACATTGTGATATTATTTATCTAGCCAGGATAATTCATTCTCCAATACCCTCTCAAAGAGTGCTTTAACAGGCCAGAAGAAGCTTTAGAATCTCAAATTGTGTCCTTGAAGGGTCTCTCTAATTACATGATGTGAATATATGTCCCCATATCCTGGCGGCCATCGTTAGGCCTCCACTTCTGACAACTGCATGAGATGGGTTCAATTATTATACCTATAGATACAGAAGGGTTATATGGCTTGCCCAAAGTCAACAGTTAGTAAGTGAGGAATCTGACTCATGCCCAGGTAGAGTGACTCCAGAACCTTCTCTCTCAACCGCTATTCTGAAACTGCCTTGGGAAAGAATTTTCCATGATGATGCAGTTTAAACACCTATTGAGAAAAGAAACATCTCTTCCCAGAAGAAACAATCCATAGAGATTGAACTCTGCCCATAAAGATAGACTTTTACTTTATTATTGCAGAGTAGTGACCATCTCCATTAAAAAATGTGACTTTTGCTTTATCTTTGACTGTAGAATGATTTTTCCCAAAACAAAGGAGCAGTCTGCCCCCTGCCTGAACTCAGTCTTCCAGCACTGGAGAAATAGAAGAGCCGGATTTAAAATGGAAGCCTGCTTACAAATGATCAGATCAACCATTTATCAAGCAGAAGCTATTTGCCAATCACCGTGACTTATCTCTAGTATGTGTGTTTGTGTGTGTGTTCTGGAAGAACTTGACAAGGCATTTACCATTACCCCCATTTACTATTATACCCATGAGACCGTGGAAACATAGATTATGTGACTACCTTGAGATTAGCTAACAGCTCAGTGGATCTGGAAACCAGATCTTCTGATTCCTAGTCCAGGGCTCATCCACCTCACCCAGTAACCTCTGAGCCATGCAGAATGACTCTGTTTCCTTAGATTCACTAAATGGCTTGTGTGTGACTCTAACTTTAACAGGCCACCTCATAAGGCATCCTGAGATTTAGGTCCTTTCTCAGTGTGCACTCAGCTGGAACATTAGGGCTTACAATGAGTGCCTTCCTTTGCAAAATGTTGGAATAGATGATAGCCCATATTTTATGTCCATCATTCTCTGTTGAGGCAAGTGAAAATTATTAGCTTCTTTTAAGGAAAATCCTACACTGTCAGGACAAATAAAATGAGTACAAGGGCATTGGGCTTTTAGTTAGGTTTCCTCAGCTTCTGCCATCAGTCTTGCCAAACCACCTCTTCCCATATATGGAATACAGAGGGTTTGCACAGGAATGCCACGGGCTTAAACGAGTTAAAACGCAAAAGCACGCTGACAGATAGGAAGTGCTTTACAAGTACAAGGTTTTTTTTTTATAGACATGCTGCTACATGAGAAACAAAATGTGGTAAATTACAAAACAAAACACAATGCCGTTCCACATCATTCTTCCTAAAAATAGGATATAGCTATTCAACAAAGGAACCTGATGTGTTCTTAAGAGGAAAAAATGTCCCTAAAGTTAAAATTTATTTGTTCCATCGACTTTCATTATATATTTTTAAAATCACTATATGTGGGAAAATATGTAGGCATATACATACAAAAACAGTTATTTAGGAATGCTTTTAGGAATAAGGTTCAAAAATAAATACACAAATTTTAAATGGTTATCTTTGAAAAGCAAAATTATAAATTTGGTGATAGTACTTTCCGTAACTTCCAAATTTCTGTCAATAAGCATGCATTATTTGTTAAATCATAAGACAATGTATTTTATAATATACTTTGCCACAAGAAAACTCTTAGAGTATTAGATATAAAAATACGTTTGCAAACTTAATGGCAGAAAAATAATAATGTAAATGGGAAGAATGATTGGAACCTTAACTTTGTTGGTAGCAAAAAATACAGTTCAATGACTTAAAATACAAAGAATTATTCCTTATAAGACACCTACGATGGGTTGGTGGGGGTCTCAGCTCCATGTTGCTCTCATTTAGAGACCTGGGCTCCTCCGTGTGCAGCATCACTGGAAACAGAGGCAGATGGTCTCACGAGGTGTGGTCTGTGTCACTTGTGTTCACAGTTCATGGGCCGGAGCAAATCACACGGTGAGCCAGCACTTAGGTCTACCACGTGGTTCTTTTCCAGTGAATACTGGGGAAAAGAGAGAGAACTGTGTCTGTACACAGACTGGTCCTTCAGATACATTGCTTATACTTTTCACAAAAAGTAGAATGCAGTTCTCAAATTTATAATCTGTGGGTCACTTGAGAAAAACATGGCCAACCGATTTGAGAAGCCACTAGTACTATTACGAGCATCCTTCCTTTCCTCCTTCCATCCAATCAATAAGCATAGATTGACACCACCAATGCCAGGCTCTAGGATACAAAGATGAAATGATCTAGTCCCTTCCCTCATGGTGCTTTATTGTCTAGAAGAAACAGAAAACATCTCTCTGTGCAAGAAAATATCCTAGCTTCCTGATAGAACTAGAGGTTGAAATCTGATTTTGAAACAATAAAAGCTGGTTTTACTCTCTTTCGCCAAAAAACCTTAAAATCATTAACATCATCCTCCAATGAGTAGAAACCACAGAATACCTGCAAGTAATTTGAGTGTCACGCAGAACCACAGCCGCTGTGGACAGTGGCGCAGTAGGGGCGCGGGAAAAGTGTGGAGGCAGAAGTGGGAACTGGCACGGAGGCCCGGCCTGGTCGTTGCCTGCACCGCCTACGGCCCGAGGAAACCACAGCACAAGGGAGACACCAAAAAACGTGCGGACTCCCTTAGCCTGTGTTTGTTTCTCTTGCTCCCAAAAATGTGCTTGTACTAAAGTACAAGAACTGCTCAGTTACTTCTCCAAAAGCAAAGATAACTCAGATGATAGTACTGTAAGTGCAAACTCATCACAAGATGAGTTGGATGAGTTGGATCCCTCAATACTGTTCACTGCAAATTATGAGGTAAAAATTGTGCACTGAATTGCTGCACAGCAGAATACCTGTCCTTGGACTGCAGTCCTCTTTGCCTGTCTGACTCCTGTGCTGAATGCACACTGCACCAGTGAGATGGGAATCCATCATTTATGCTCACTGCCTCCATCCCGGATGGGCCAATCAAGCTGTTTATATGGGGCACGGCCAACCATGTCCACCACCTTGGGCATCTCTTTGGGCAGAGCCAGTGTGGAAGTCCATCATGTCAGGGAACCCAAAACACTTTAATAGCCACATCTGGCATCGTCTTTCCAGTTGGTTGAAGCAGTGAAGCATTAGAGACAAACTACACACTCAAGAATGCAGTTCACAGGCCATGTCCCTCTCTGTTCATCACACAGCCATCAGCGCCCTGCTACGCCTGTCCTGTCCATCAGCACTCACGAGTCCACCACAGTCCGTGGGCCTGGGCAGCCACTGGGGTGAGTTCACATTCATGGTATTTGAGGAAACATCTCATGTGTTCTGGATAAGGGAGCTTGGATTTGTGTTTTCCGTGTGATAACCACGTCCTTAATAGCTTCTTTCTATGGCCTGTGTGGTGTTAACTAGATTGATCTCTTGGTAACTAAACGGAGGAGGTTGAAGTTTTACAATTCTGTATCTAGCAGCCAAAAGCTCTTGCGGTTAACACTTGCAGATTATCCTGTAACTATCTGGAGACCTGAAAACAGCAATAACAAACACCCTGCTAGGTCCACCGTGTATCCATGGAAAGGCTGAATTAGAAGGAATCTCGCCTAGACTTAGAGATCAGCCAAACCAACTCTGACGATAGGCAGACACCAAAAAATCACCCTCATATTTAGCATCCAAAATACCATTAATACCGTGAGTCAAGCTTTGCTCAGGACACAATGTTGTTCTCTTGCAGAAAGAAAACCTGCTTAAGAAACCACCGCAGCAAAGGTTCTTCACAAATCCAGCGGGCGTGACTGCCGTCTGTCAGGACTGTGGGCCCCGTAGTCGTCTTTGTTTCCTTTACAAACTCCAAAAGGAGGTGAGAGAAGTTTAACTAGATAGCTGAGCGTTTAAACATTGGGATGACAAATTTAAAGGAAAAACACAGCAACTTTTTTTCTCTGTGAAAATCAACATCCTTAATGATGTCCCATTGCCATCACGTGAAGTCTAATGAACTTCTTTCCACTGCACTGGTTATTGTCAACACATTCACTTCAGGTAAAAGTGGTGTCATTGGCCCCAGATCCTGAGGAAGGGTCAGAGGTCATACCTAGATTTTTGTTGCTATTGCTTTTTTCTTTTTAATTTTTCTCCCTTAAATGAACTGTGTTCTTACAAATGGAGCAATATGGCAAACACAGAGGCCAAAAATGTTATTTCCTGAAAATGGGAACCTGAAGTGCCAGCAGTCATTAAGTCATGGCATCTTCTGGACCGTGGGATGGTAGTCAAACCTAACAACACGATGTCGGCAGAGAAAATAAAGATGGGTTTTCAGTGGTATTATTAACCAAAACAGTGCTGATTTGGCACAAAGCTCCCTGTAGGAAGACCAAAGCTGACCCCTTAGTTTTACTCGGCTCGATGGCCACTGCTTCGTACCCTGGTCAGTGCCCTGTGGTTCTAACGTGTGTGTCGTCCTACGTCATTTCATCTCTGTGCCGATTCTGTAACCACCACGACCAAGTGCAGACCCGTGCCACCACCACGAGGATCTCCTTCGAGCTGTGTCTGCATAGTCACGGCCTCCCTCCTCCCTGCTACAATTCCTAACCACTGGTAACCACTAGTTTGTTCTTTGTCTTGGTAATTTTCTCTTTTCTGAATGTTCTATAAATGGAATCCTCCAGTATGTGACCCTTAACACTGGCTCTTTTCACTCAGCATAATACCTTTGAGATCCATCCAAGTTGCTGAGTATATCAATAACTTGTCCCATTTTATTTCTGAGCAGTATTCCACGATACGGATGGAGCAGTTCGTTTAACCATTCACCAGTGGTAAGACATTTTAGGATTTTGTGTGTTGAGGAAATAATCCAGGGGAAGAGGGAACCTGATGCTGGAGGGGAGTGTGAAATCAGAGGAGCAACGGCCTGAGTGTGTGCAGAGCGCTCCAGTGGGGGGACCGACTCTGGGCCGTGGACATCCACCCAGCGTGAGGCTGCTGAAGTCAGAGCCAGCAGGCAAACACACAAGAAAGTGGACATGGTGGTGGGAGCTCGCGGAGCTGCTGTCTGACTGACTCTACTTTCTAAATAAATAAGCAGCAAGGTCGTCAGTTGAGAGAAAATGGAGGAAAAGTTTTCACAGGTTTGAGGAAAAAAGAAGATGCATTTAACAAGCATCTAGCAGAGTGGAATGAATAGATCAGAGACATGCAGGATGCTGTGCCGCAGCACGAAGGGCCCACCAAGATAATGGCCCTGAATTCACAGCCAGAGCAGCCAGCGTGGCCGTGTTTCTCTCCAGCCCCAGCCCCTGCACGGACGCAGGTGCAGAGCATGCAGTGGGACTAGTGATGGAGGCGGGCGGAGGAGAATCAGAGAAACAAGAGAAAGATATGTAGAGTTTGGGAAAGCAGTGCTTGTTCTTGTTTTCAGAAATGTGAGGCACACTGCAGCCAGTAGATGTTCCATAAATGCAAGTGGCTTAAAAGACAGTGATGAGATGCCTTGAATTGTAGATAGAGCCCCTCCTGTTTTTCTCCACGTTAACCAGTTCCTGAAAGCCCCGCTAAAGTCCCAGTGCAGCAGGACACTCCTGTGTCTGTGGAGGTGCTGACTCTCAGCCCGATGCCGCCCTCCCTGGGCAGATGGAGCCCCTCAGTCACCCCTCCGTCTCTCCAGGCGTTTGGGTATCTGTGGGCCTTTGACTCTTTCATAAAACATGCACACCTCACCCTGCTCAGCCTTCTGACAAAGCATCGCTGTTTTCCCGTCCGTCAGACCTGAGTGTCACGTCAGGGAGAGAGAAGTCTGGTTCAGGGCTTCTGTGGGATTTCATCCTCCCGCCGGGCTCGCTTCGCTGGGGGATGAAAATGCAGAAGCTCTGCAGCTCCTCCCACAGTGGATGGGAGGCAGAACATCCCAGCCCCGTTCCTGGACAGATTCTGCCCCCTGTGGCCGGAGGCCACAGCGCGTGAAACACCCCGGTGCTGTGCGGTGTGTGGGAGGCGCACACACGCCTGTGATTCCACAGAACAGGCCGCCCCTCGCTGAACACGGATACAACGTTCTGGAGGCTCTGGGAAAGGACAGGGAACAAAGCCTCGGTTCAGAGGTTTCTCCTCCCCCTCAGGTGGGTGCAGCCCGTCCAGCCTGACGCATCTTCCCGGTGTCAGTGGGTGGAAACACAGTGGCCAGCAGCATGTCGTTGGTACCTCTGCTTTTCAACAGGCTGGCAGCTGGATATCTGTCTATCTATCTGTCAGTGGGCTCACATGAACTTCTGGCGTTCGGTTTGGTTACAGGTAACGAGGACCAACAGCCTCTTAGGAAGTAGAAAACCACGTCTGTAATCTGTTGGGCCAGCTCGGTCTGTTCTGGTGTCACACTCAAGGCTCACATTCTCTCTCCTCCTCATCTCCAACCCCACACCCACCTCGGCAAGAAAACGGACAAGGAGCCACAGTACTTATCTGGGTCACAGGACTCAGCTATTCAGGCAAAAAGAATGACAAATATTTTAAATCCTGTCACTAGCAGAGGTCAGAAGGATGGCAGAATCCAGTCTGTCAGCCCTTCTTCTGGGGCTTCCGTTCGGCTCTGCCTAATTATCTTAATCCTACACGTGCCTCCAAGTCAGTGCTCAAAACAGGGCTCCAGTGCTCTCCTGGCTGACAGCGTGTTTACCTTCACCTCTGGACAACAGAGACTGCAAACACGGCCTTCCACTAACCTGGAGGATCCCTTTAAGAGACCTAAGCAAGCCGAGTGGGCACAGCACCTCGTGGAGCTCCAGGGCAGGAGAGCCTGCGAGGGAGGCAGAAACAGCGGGGCCTGCACGGCGCAGTCTCGGGCTTCTGCCCTGGGGACGCAGGAGCCGAGGCGCTTGGCCAGGGCTTCCTGGAAGAAAGAGGGCCTGGGGAGGGCAGCGGGCTGCGAGGTGCGGGCTGGGGCAGGCTCGGCCCCTGTGGTGCTCCCAGGGCCCCGGTCAACGTGCCCACAGGTACCAGGAGTGGAAGAGCTGGGAGCTCGGGTCTGCCTTCAGCACCACACTGGCTGCTCGCTGGCACCTTCGTCCCCTCCTCAGTGCCCCCAGCCCTCCAAGACCACATGGTCCCTCCACACAGTCTCTCACCCCCAGCCAGGGTGGCCAGTGCCTGCGTTCTGCCCGTCCTCTCAACTCCAACGTGCAAACTCCTCATGTCAGAGCTCCTGCAGAAATTGTTCCCTTGGCTGCAAACGCTCTCTGTCTGCCTGGCTCCTCACCCTTGGCTGGGTCTCACCATAAACACAACCCTTCCCAGAGAGGCCCCCAGCCGCGGACTCCAGGTCAGGCCCCAGCCCATCACGACCCCTCCTCGCTCCCTGGTCTGGTCATAAGTGACGTTTTCTACTTATTTGTTCACAAACACACAGACATTTCTTTTATTCACCATTTGTATCCATACCTAGTATTGTGCCTGCCCTAGTATAAATGTTGCCCTTTATAAACAACACTCGATTTTAATAGAGTTGTTTTCATTTAGTGCCTATTGTGTAAAAAACTACTTCAGTGGGGGCCCCCCTCCCCACAGGAGCCTGAACCACCCACCTCTCCCCCGCCCTGTCCATGATCTTGAAATACACTTTCTCAACACAGCAATGGGAAGTATCTCATAGTATACCAATTTTACAGAAAAGAAAACTGAATGAACTATAGTTGTATGATTTGCCCAAATAAGAAGTTACATAGGCATTTCAAGCATGACAGCAAGGCCAGTAGGATCTCATCATAGATTATGAAATACGAGCTATATAAGGACGATTTTAAAAGACACTCCCTCAGCAGCTTGATTCTCTAGTGCAGCAGCATCTCATCATCCCCGAATCAGGTTCAGGAAACACAGAATGAGGAAAAGAAGCTATCAACAGTTAGAGCAACCCCTTAGGTAAGGGGTGCAGACCCAGCCGCCAGCTAGCATCTGCGGGAACGTGAGGTATGAGATCAAGGGAATTTTGGAAACAGAACAGAATGTTAGTCCCAATGACAGATGTCAACCTGCCATAGTAAACCATACACGAAGACATCGTGGTTAGGGTTAAGAATTCTAGAACAAGACAGACTTGAGTTTTAATCCACATTCTACTATCTATTTTTTGCTCTATTATTTGCTATTATTTTTAATTTTGACTCATTTTCCCATCTGTCAAATAAATATAACAATCCCACTTCCCAATATTGGTGTGACAACTAAATTATGTATTTAAATTGGTTAACACAATGTCTGGTGCAGAGTAAATGTTCAATAACTTAGTTTTTATTATGGCGATCATTATTAATGTTGTTATTGTCATTGGTTTGAGTTGCTGCTGTAAGACCAGAAGCTTTAGCTTCCGTCTCAGACGTTTACGTGCTGGGTCTTGCAGGGTAGAAGGGTGATTCCGGCACCACTCGGAACCACACTCTCCCCTCTGGGGGAGAAATACTCTGTAATAGCACATTTACCCTCCACTTATTGACCAAGACTGAAAAGCATCTTTATTCTGAAAAAACGTCATTTGATGGTTGTAATAAATCTTTCTCATTTACATAAATTTTTTGGAATTTATAAGTATAGGGTCACCAAAAAAAGATCTTAAAATTTCACTTTTATTTTTGTGAGGTTGCTTTAAATATATGCTAAGCAGTTCCTCAAATTCTGTAATAAGTTTCCAATTTTATTATATGCTCCCTGACAACACGTTCCATTTGTTATCATTCTAATTATCACTTTGAAACGTTCTTGACAATTATGCTCAGAACAATTTGCTCAACCACACCTTGTTTGGGCGACATTCAGATTCTACTCTGCTGGCTAAATAACTCAATCAGTGCATTTGTACCTAAAACAAGTTTGCAATTTCCTCCATGGGGATTTTCAGAACCACCTCCTGTGGTGAGTGGAGACATTAACCTGGGCACCTCACCACTGCTTGAGTATTAACCAGTACTCAGGTAACATATATTGGAGGACATTGCATGGCACAATTTAATATAAAAATAAAGTCTGTTAAATTACTAGCTCCCATGGCTTATGTTTCAATACAGAATGACGCTAACAATTGAATCTATCACTTGAACTATATTCATACATTAGAAATAAGCCCGTAAGAGGTCATGAAATTTAAAGCTTTGCTATTACCTTAAGAACTCTCTCCATTATGTGAGAAAATTATAAATAACAGTTTTACTATTGGAATGATAGGGCAAAAAAATGTAATTTTATTACTTTTAAAGAGCTTTCAATGTAGACGGAATGATTAAAATCAACGTTCGGACATTTTTAACCACAAGTATAGCTTTTATGCAAGATAGGCAATCATAATTTTACATAATATTTTTTCCTACATAAGATTTTATTTTCCTTAGATATTGTGGGTGTATAAAACTAATAAAAAATAATTGAATTCTTTTCCTAGTGTGAAACATAGTATGATTGCCTAAGAAGAGACAAAGAATATTGAACAAAGTCAGTATGTGAATCCAGTGTTCCCAGAATCACTGCTGGAGTGAACACCATCCAGCCTGTGACTCCTGTGCTCAGCCAGGTGTTCATGGAGTGTTCACTGACGGTCACATTAAATGTAGCACTATTACAGTCGTGGGAAACTAATGCAAAAAATGCCCTCAGAGCTTCCATTCTAGCTGGTTGTGGAAGATGGTCAATAAGCAA
The DNA here is from genome assembly GCF_020826845.1 of Diceros bicornis minor. Classification (NCBI taxonomy): domain Eukaryota; kingdom Metazoa; phylum Chordata; class Mammalia; order Perissodactyla; family Rhinocerotidae; genus Diceros; species Diceros bicornis. The sequence continues at coordinate 520,550 of NC_080754.1, read as the reverse complement.
AATAGCAAAATGTATAGACTCTTGGATGATGATGACCCCAGTGGAATAAACAAATCAGGCAGGGGACAGAAATGCTGGGGATGGATTTGTAATTTTAGGGGAAGGTCAGAGTGGGTCTCACTGAGAAGGCCACATTTAAACAAAGACCTGAAGGAGGTAATGGGGTGAACTTGGCAGAAATCTGTGGGGCAAGGGAGTTGTAGGAGAGGGAACATTAAGGATAAAGGCTCAGAAATGAGGTACTGGCTGGCACTTTGGAGGAAGGTCAAGAATCACAATGTGGCTGGCACATCCTTAAAGCAGAAAGAGAAAGGAGAGATGTAGACAGGGAGGTTGCAGAAGTCAGGTCTAGGAAGGCCCTACACACACAGTAAGGACTTTCTCATCAAAGCTGAGTGAATGGGGTATGACCTCTCGTCACTATGTCTAGAGACACATTTTAATTACCCGCTGTTTCCTACAAGATCTGTAATAATGCTCATTGGCAGTACACTAAAAGGCTCATGGTTGAACTCCAACTTTTTTTTTTTAATTCCTGATTATTACCAGTTGATCAATAATAGAGTTGAAATAAACCAGATTTTAAAATGGAACACATTCCTGGCATGGAGAGAATTTTGTTGAATAATTTGTTTTCAATTAAATTTTTCAAACTGTGCTAGTGGTTCCCCAACGTCCACCCACCCGTCTGTCCCTAATGGAACACCTACAGGCCTTGCGACTAAGAACTGCCAGTGGGATACAAGCAAAAGACAGGGGTGCAACTCCAGGACCTAAAAAGAGCACATTTTGTTCTCTTCGCTGTTTCCCTCTTGCAGCTGCCCGGGAGACAGTGAGGACTGGACTAGAGGTGGAAGTAACGTTCTAAAGGGAGCAGTCACCCAACCAGCCTGACTGCTTAGCTCTGGCTGGTGATGCATGAAAGGGGAAAATGTTGGTCTTCTTACAGCCCATATTCGGGGTCTTCGGTTTGCACCAGCTTAACCTGTGCTCCATCAAAGATATCAGCAAAACAAGAAGTTACGCTGAACAGAACTGCTAAAACTCCAAATTATTTCATAATAATCTTTAACTCTCTGATATTCATTTTTAACTTCTTTACTGCATCTCACAAGAGAAATGTAAGTATATTTCCCTGTATTTTTTTACATAAGTAAGAAACAAGGAGTCAACTCCCTTTGAACTCTAATTTTCATTCTACATTTGATGGAAAAAGAAAGAGATTTTGAAAATAATTTGAAGAACTTCCCAAAGAAAAACTGGATCTTATGGCACAAAAACACGTCCTTCTCTTGTTGCTAATTAGAGCGGTAGTTACATCCGATTTGTTCAGGATTATGTGGGTCCTGAGAGCTGCACGAGGGACCGGGAGGCATTCACTGAACTGAGATTTTAATACAGCTCGCTGCAGAGAGAGAGAAAGGAGACTGAGGGAGACAGAGAACATAAAACAGAGAGGAATACCGGGGGGGGGGGGGGGAGGAGGCTGAAACCGAGAGAAATAGGCTAAGACAGAGGAGAAACTTCAGGGGATGCAGACCCAGAGAGAACAGACAGAGGAACAGGACAGATTGTTAAGGACCACGTGTGGAAACCTGTGCACTCTCAGCTTTTTACAGCCAGCACCCTGGAAGGTCTTCACGAAACTCAGAAAACTGCTTAGGAAGTCTGAAACCCTTAGAAACGTTCTCTGCCTAGTTGAGCAGAATAAAGAAACCACCAGTGAGAGCAGAGCTAGTCGAGTTGCCTTCCCTACTTTTCAAACTTATCAAAGAGACTATCCCAAAGTCTATCTTACAAATATCTTCTAACAGATTGTGTTCCACCTGTGGTTTTTGTCAGAGGTACAATATTTACATGAACATGTCCAAGTTTACTAATATTTCTTTTTTTTTTTAAGTTTCCTAAATGACTGTGTGCAGATGTTAAACTAATTTATCTTTTCTTGTACTTGTTAGAATTAGAAAGCCAATGAGGGGGAAAAAAGAAAAATATAACTCAATGCATACTATTTTAGAGTAATTAAATGTCAATTATGCAACTTTGAAGTCCATTTGAAAGAGAAATTTAAGATACGGGCATGTATTGAATTCAGAAAAAATTTTTTCTTTTTTTTGTGAGGAAGATCAGCCCTGAGCTAATATCTGCCAATCCTCCTCTTTTTTTTTTTTTTTTTTTTGCTGAGGAAGACTGGCCCTGGGCTAACATCCATGCCCATCTGCCTCTACTTTCTATGAGATGCCGAGACAGCATGGCTTGCCAAGCAGTGCATCGGTGTGCGCCCAGGATCCGAACCGGCGAACCCCGGGCCACCGCAGCGGAGCGCGCACACTTAAGCACTTGCGCCACCAGGCTGGCCCCCAGAAAGAATTATTTTTTAATATTTCTGATATCATGTTTTTAAAAAAATCTGACCTAGGGCCAGCCTGGTGGCCTAGTGGTTAAGTTCACGTCCTCCACTTCAGTGGCCTGGGGTTTGTGGGTTCAAATCCAGGGTTCAGACCTACACACCACTCATCAGGCCATGCTGTGGCCGTGTCCCGTATACAGGGTAGAGGAAGATGGGCACAGATGTTACCTCAGGGCTAATCTTCCTCATAAAAAAAAAATCTGACCCAAATATCCTTCTGGAGGCCCTGTCTGGAATGGCCCAGACATCAACACGTAGGTGCCATCCAATGTCTTGTTATGTCCCCTGCAGGGTGTCATGAGGACTCTCCAGGGTCAGTCACTTCACTGTCCATATGGGGTTATTTCCCCTTATGTTTTAACTCCTGGGCAAAGTTCTCTGTAAAAAGACAGTTTGGAGAATTTAGCATACAATAATACTTCTAAGATAAAATAAATCAACTGCTTCATTTTTAATTCAAAACACAATATGAGCTGATAAAGTTATGAAAAAAATATCCCAAGTAGGAGGCACAATCTGTTTATTAGATTGCTCATGTCTTTCTTTTTCTAAAAAAACATTTTTTTAAGTCATGATAACATGTAGGTCTAATATAGAACAATGGTAAGAAAAATTAAAAATGAACAACTCAGCAACCGCCTCCTAGGTTGATCTGCGTGTCAAGTGACTGGGATGGAAAAGACGACGCCCACAACCCCAAGTGCAACTCCTTTATATTAGGAGAAGGACTCAAAACAGAGGATGCTATGGATCACTAATTATCCATCAGCTTCGATTGTTCACGCCTAAACTAAATGATAATAAGTAATCAGCTTAACTATTCTGTCATCTAAGTAACTGATAAGATCACCCTTCTTTTATTTAATCTGCAAATATTAACTTACTACATAATTTGAGTCTAGTACTATAAAATATGAGAAATTATAAATGAAGTCTGCCCACAAGAAGTTAACAACCATCTGGGGCAAGAAGGACACCATCGTCCCCCACTGGAAGTGTTGCCTCTGTTGAATCTGTTCTCCACACTGCATTCAGGGTGACCTTCCCAGAGCACACCTGATTATGCCATCACCCCCCACCCAACCCACAACTAAAGACATGAACTGTTTCATTGAGTTTCCAATGCGCTTAGCTGTGAACACAGTCCTGGCCAGAGTGTCCAGTGCCTTCCGGGTCCTCCCCCAGAGATGTTCCAGCCTCGTCGCTCGTGGTCTCATGCTCCCCTCTCACTTCAGCCACATGGGCCAACTTACTCTAGCGTTGTCTTTGCAAAAGGAGGTTCTGCTTCCTCAGATCCTACTTCAGATCTCAGCATCACAGTCACTTCCCTGACCTCTCTTTTCAGGTCAAATTCTTTATATATAATACTTCACAGACCACAAACTTCTCCTCTGTGCCTAGAGGTTAGACACTGTTTCACGTTTTTGTCATTAATTAACGTCTGTCTTCCTCTCCAGGCTATGAGCTCCGAAAGTAGAAAAATCATGTTCAGTTCTCCTCACCACTGTGAAAGAAGTGCTTTCTTAAAGAGCCTGAATCCTGCAGTCCCTCAATAAACTAGTAGAATGACTGTTATTATTAAGTGAAAAATGAGGCTGGATTCAGCAATTCCATCAATGGAACCTCAGGAAATTCCCTGCTAATGTTAACAATGAGTTTCGATCTTCCGCTTAAACTAGTCATGAGTTAGTTGCTTGTTTGGATTTTGTTTCTTTGTTTCTGAAAACCAAACTTTGAATTCCTCACATTAACAAAGAAAATGACAGCCTCTAACTGTATTATAAACATTTATTCCTCCATGTATTCAACAAACACAAAAAAATACGTGAATTCAAAGGTTCCTCACAGGTTTTAATCACTCAAAAGCATGAATTTATAAATTTATTTGAAAATAAATGTAAACCATATTACTTTCGGAAATTCTGTTGGCTCACTGAGCCTATTTATGGCTGACCAAAATTGTGTACTTGCTGTGCTTGATAACTAACCTGGGAGTTATGTTAGTGCTCCTGTGAAACAGACTGAGTGCTCCCTCATTTACTGAGCTGGACAGTGTCCTTCCCAGTATGTCTTTCTCCCTTTGTAAGTGAACATAAGTGAGGCCATCTTGTTACAGTAAAGAACACTTTCCCAGTTGAAACCTTTCTAGCATGTGATCATTATAAATTGCTGCATGCTCTTAGGATTTTCTGGCCCTGATCCTGTGCACCTACCCCTGCTGAGGTCCTCTGATAGCTTTGTTCTTAACAATTTTAATGAATTTTCCCAAAGAATAAGAAGGCCTCTAGAAAGAAAGAACACCTGTAGAATACTCATCATCATCGACAGAAGAGAAGAACAATGAGAGATCCTGAAGTCTGTCGTGTACATTTCTAAACCCCCTCCTTGCTGCCCATTTTCCCTGTATAACTGCCTCAAGATTCTGTAATCCTGGAAGATGGGTTTTTGAGACATTAGTCACCTGTCTTCCGATTTTCCAGCTGATCTAATCTCATTAAACTTCCTTTCTCAGTCCCTAGCTCATTGTAATTAATTGGCTCAGATCTCGGTGAGCAGAGTGAGCTCATTGCTCGGTTGATTGAAAAATCAGAAATAATTTTTTCAGTTTTGACAAATAAGCCACTTAACCCTACCAAGTATTCCTCTTACCTATTGTTTTTGTATTTTCCACTGTTTTTATTAAACAAGGTTATGAACAAATATATTACTAAGCACTTACACTGTGCCACGCTCTGTGCAAAGTATTTTACATGCACAATCTCATTTTATCATCACAACCACCCTTAATGTAGAAACAAGGATTGGATTCTTCAATCCTTGAATCCTCGATTCAATAACTAGGAAGAGAAAGTCAGAAAGTTGCTTCATCATCACCCAGTTAATAAGGGGCATGGCTGGATTTTAGACTAGTTCTTCCTCCTTCCCAAAAGGAAGGATATAGCAAGGATAAAAGAAACAGCTTGAAGTGAGAGAAAGACCCCTAAACTTAAGAGTCTTTTAAAACCCAGAGATAAACCAGGACTCTGTGACTAACTGACAAGGCACTAAACTTCTCTATACTCACCCTTAAAATGAGGAACACGTAGAACATCAGGGGGTGAAACTATCGTCCGACAAGTGAGTTAATTGAGTCTCTGCTTACCTCATCCCCTCCTTTACCCAGCCCCAAAATTACGTCTACAGAAAGAATGATGAATGACTTAATGATCATGTATTATACAAGTAGACAGGAATGTAATCAAATAGTCAGCATTTTTCATCTTCTAAACCATATGCTTATCGTCAGAGAGTAGAATTTTTAGATTAGTCGCATTTTTTAATGTGGTGTATATCATTAGGAGATAAGACGACTACCAGCTGCTTGCAGGAAATAGGAGTTTTACTAAAAGAATCCATTAGGAGGAAGTGACTAAGACAGATTGGAGATGGGAGATGAAACCAGGTCTAATGGCTCCAATTCTTATCCCAACTCCTTGTTTTTTACAAGTTCCAATGTCTTTTGTAGAAGATTTTAATATCTTTATTCACATCTCTATAAACTGTTATATGGACATTTTTACTCACATAAAAATTAATGCTGAAAAGTACTTTAAAATCCTCAGTACTTGAGTATTTTAAACAAGACTCCATATTGTAATGTAGTCTACAATACTGTAAAATGTAGTAAGACAATGTTGAAGAAACCTTAATCAAACAGCCTAAACCCACAGGGAGTTCAAAGATCCACAATGTTGATGCACAGCAGGTGTACTGATGTTGTACAGTTTTTAATATAAAGAACACAGATTAGATTTAGATAATATGGGATTAAGTTCCACTTTTTCTATTTCTTGATTATATCTTATGGCTGTTAAAAATATAATCTGGCGTCAATTCACAAACTTTTATTCTCTCCTAAAAGTAAGCTAATTGAAGGTACGTTCCTCCTGTCTTATTCTTCTGTCACACCACCATCAGTGTCTACACTGTCTGCTCAGGCTCCCACCATCAGACCCCCTTTAGAGCTGACAAAAAGGGGAAAAGAGAGAAAACACATCATGTCCCTGCACATAACGTGTATATTTACCTCTTATTGGCCAAAATTTGGTCAAAGTTACAAAGCAAGTGGGGAAATATAGTGTTTACTCATGGTCATGTACATAAACAAAAATCCAGGGCTATTTACCGAGAGGAAGCTAGCAGTCTCTGCCACAAAGATCTCACGTAAGTGACAGTATCTTCCCAAACCACAGTTCACCGTCTGAGACAGGGATTTTAGTGTCTGTGTGATCAGAACGTAATGATGCATGTCCTGTTTGAAGTCCTGTCACGCCTGTAAAACAACGTGTTTACATTCAAGTCCTATGCAGACCCAAGACATTATTTGCTCATGAGTCCCTGAGTAGAAAAATCTGCAAATGGGATATTGTATTACCAATGGAGACAGAACACTTTGCACTAGAGTCAACGCATTTTTAAAGCATTACTTTTTCATTAAAGATTATGTTTATAACAGAGAAGACTCTCTCAAGTGTTAATTACTACACCTTTCTTGCCACTTGTAGCTCTCTGAGAAAGGGTCCCTCCCTATCTTTCTCTTGAGCAAGGAGGGTTTTTCCTGGTTCAGAAGCCCTGAAACTATTCTCGAGTGAGTGTGGGCTGGGGCTGAGGTTTGACAAGAGGCACCTGAGCCAATCCCGTTGGTTGCTCTGCACCCATCAAGCCACACCTACGAAATGCCCAGGAGTGGTTAGTGTGTGTCAGTCACGTTTCTGTACATTCCTCAGAAGTGTCCAATAAAAGCAGTTTCTTTTTAACAGTAATGCAACCTCTGTGAAGATGGATTACCCTTTTATTATGGGGTGAGGTGCCAGACAGACAGAAGACTGACATCTAAAAGCAAGGAGACTCCCATTTCCTGTGACAGGGGAGGTGGGAAGGTGCTGCAGATACAGCAAAGGGAAGGTACTGAGTGAAAGGTTAAGCTCTGACTTCTTTTTAAGCAAATATGGAGAAAAAGTTGGATCATTTGTCCTCAAAGAAACTACCTCAGAACGTTGAACTTCCTCGGTGGATCCAGAGAAAGACGACGGCTGACAATGGTAAAGAGACACAGTGAGCCCATTGTCAGACGTGCCCGCTGAATGCCAATTTGTAAAATAAAACCCTTGGAACAGCGGGAGGATGTTGTAAAATCAGCTGCAGGTTCAGAATGAATGACTCCACTCTGCTGTGTTTTCTGCTCTTGTACAGATCACCATTACTGTTTTTACTTTCTATTTTCAGCAGAAATTTGAGTTAACCTTGTGTTCCATCTGTAGCCCGCCTTCTGAAGCAGCACCACCTCCTTTTCATCATTCCTTTCAAAAGCACTGACATTTGCAAATGTGCCGTTTCCCTCCCTCCCTCTGTGGAGGAGGGCAGAGCCCGCTTTTCAGGCGTGAAGATTCCTAATAATCAAAGGAACTTGAGGACTGAGATGATGAGGCAGAGCAGGCCACACCCCACGCGGGGGCAGGTGTGACTGGAGAGGCAACAAAAGCCTCTCGCCCTGAAACTCAGTCTTTAGAAGCCTGTTGTAGTCCCGGAATCCCGCTGTGATGGCTGAAGACCTGAAGCCTCCAGTAAAATAAAAGTATGTTCGTGAAGATATTGTTCACTAAACCACCACCAACCACAGAGGTCTCAGCTCACACGGGTCTACCTGATTCTCCCCGCCTCAGACCACCTCCCTGCACTGTCTGGCCTCTTAGCCAAGACAGAGCTAATGGGAGAAATCCGAGTCCAGGCTCCAAACCTTCTCCTCATGAGCACGCTGGGAAGGTGCAAGGAGACACAGACTCCCCACAGGGTGGCATTCGTTTAGTACGTGAGATGATTTTAGAACTTGAGAAAACAAAAGACAAAAACTTACTCTGAATTCATTAGTGTCTTAAAATACACTCTTTTCTTATTCACAATATAGTTAAAATATAGCTGTATGCATAGCTGTATGTGTTCATGGAATACGTATTTGTCCCATCCTCAGAAAGTGTTCAAAACAAGTAAGTGTTTTGGCCCCTCACTCACAGTAGCATCTGGGCACGTTGGGCGGTGTGCTCCCGGGACGGGCAGCTGTGCCTCCCTGGCTGTGCCTGGCTGGTCCCAGCACAGGGAGGGGCCCTCGTCAGGGGCCGGCGGAGGTGGCGAGTGGGAACGAGCATAGAAGTTCACCCGGGCTCTACTGTGAAGAGGGGTAAGAAACCACACCACTCACTAAGAAGTCGGCTTGTCAGTTTATCCATGATGAAGGATTTCCCACAAAGGTGTGGACAGACACAGCAGATGATACAAGTCTGTGCTGTAGAATAAGAGTCAGGGCCTGGAAGAGGCCTTGGAGGTCGCAGAATCTGACCACGCTGAGGAGTGTGCGGCCACGGGGGCTCACTCCCTACGTCTTGTCACTAGTCGCTACCAGGGCAGGGCTCACTCGAGGGGCCTCTTTCTATGAAACTAGGGACATTAACTGGATGTGAGCCAAAGGCAATGTTTGCAAATACGTCGACGCTGATGTGCACTCGGCAAACATGCTACCTGAAAGGACTCTGCCAAGCGTCCTTCGTCAAGTCTCACACGGCTGATGAGAACCCGGCCTCGGAGAGTCGCACGAGGGTGACTTCTGCCACAGGCGGCAGGACTTCTGCCTGTCTCCACTCTGACTCATCCTTTTTCTTCTGAAAAATATGGGATCAAATTTTTTAAGTCTCTTAGGTCCCTTCAGCCCTATTATTCTGAAGAAATAAAAATTCCCCAAAATGCAAAATATGGCCCCATAGTATATCTGGATGATTGTCATATTCTCATTTTAGAACAATATTAAAGAAGATTCATGTCTTTCTCTCAGAGGCACATATACATAGACTGAGCAGTGAGCAATCCAATTCTGTTATCTAAATTTTTTCAAAGTATCGTCCCCTGATCTGCCCTAACAGCCTCTAGAAGGGTTATATTGAGAGTGAAATGATAGAGTTGAATTAAAAATATGAGAATGTGTCACTGGCGAGCAACAGCGTCACACAGATACCGCACTCCGGGATACCTCTGATAATAGCAACTAACAACCGTTGAAGGGCTGGCCCAACACCCAGGGCGACAGGCTTTCCTGTTTGTACAGGGAGATGCTAGTGATGTAATTTGATTTTAATCATTCTCAGTACTAAGGACATGTGAAATGTAATATTCTTCTCTTGAGGAGCAACTGAAGCTGTATATCTTGTGAGAGGGAATCATTGAGATGAGGACAGAGCATGTTCTTGGGCTCCTGTGTCCCGGACTGGCCTGCCTTTGGTCTCCTGGATAGCTTTTAATTCCCTTTTGTTGCCCTAAAATGTGGAGCCCACTTCAGTAACAGGGTAAAGGGTAAGGAAATTATAATTAACTGCCTGTGAATTCTGTTTGACAGGAGCGAGAAATAAACTAACACTTGACCCTAAGGCTATTTCTATATGAAACTATAACCAAGTAGTGAAAAAAATTAATTAATTACTCAGTCATTTTTGCTATGAATTACCTAATATTTTTTCTGATTTTCCTCCAGAGAACAGGTTGTTTATGTGGCATTATGTAAACAGAACTTAAGAGAAGCTAACACAATAAACAAAATTAAACAGAGGTTTGTTTGGATTGTAGTAACGCAAATGTCTGTCTCCTGTTTATTTAGTCTCCAAACATTTCTGGTATACGCAAAATATTTTGAAAAATATCCTGTGTAAATCTAAAACTTTTTCAATCAATCACTGCAAAGTTTGCGTGCCCCTGAGACATACTAAACTTGAATCCACACGTTTGGCTGTGAGAGAACGTGGAGGGGATGGTGGCATCCGTGACCGTGACTTAAACCTGCTGGGTTGGAAACACACCGCAGAGGAAGTGGCCACCGAGGCAGACAGAGACTGGAGTGGACAGACATTAAAGCAACAATGGGGCTGCCAGGTCCACTGCACGGAGCGCAGTCACCGGGAAGGGGGCTCCATGCTGGTTTTGTTTACTGGAAGCCTAGGGGATAATGTTGTTGCAAGATTTAAATGTTATTTCTACTAAATTTGAGCTTCTGCAAAAAGTAGGAGACAACGATGAGTATCCAGGAACCATTATCCCTGAAGCATTTTGTGTTTAGTTACTATTCAAAAGAAGAAAACAGACTTGAGCACTGGGAAAACTGTTCTTTCTCTTTTCAAAACTGCAAAGCATTTTAAAATTTTTTGCCTGAATCAGTTACAAACCTAGAATTGCAATGACTAAAAATCAACTGTTGTTTCAAGGGATTTATTTGAGAAAGAACTGTGGGGTCTGACAAAATCCGTAGGAGTGTGCAGAACCAAGCCTGGAAAATAGGCAGAAGCTGAGGTATCTCCTCACATGCCAAAAACATAAAGCACGACCACACAGGTGTGGCCGGGACGCCAGGCCTGCAAGATGCTCCAGCTGCTCCAGGAAGTGCAGCCGCCACCCAGGACACGCCACGGCAGTGGGCGTCCATGCTGCCCCTGTGAGTCTGCTCTGGCTCTTTGTCTTAGCACCACTCACTACAGCAGAAGTCCTGTGCAGCAGGACGCAGCTGGCCAAACCCAGGCTGTGCTTCTGAATCCCGGGAACCTGGCGTATCAGTCCCCTGAGGCTGCCCTAACAAATCAACACAGACTTGGTGACGTAAGACAACAGAAGCGTGTATTCTGGACGTCAGACTTACAAAACCAAGGGGTCGACAGGGCTGCACACCCTCCAGAAGCTCTGGGGGAGACTGTCCCTCGCCTCCTCCAGTTCCTGGGCTGCCAGTGCTCCTTGGCTTGAGGTGGCCTCACTCCACTTTTGCCTCCACTTTCACGTTGCTTTCTCCTCTTTTCTGTGTTTCTCAAAACTCCTTTCATCTCTCTTACAAAGACACCCGTGATGGCATGTAGGGCCACCCAGATAATCTAGGGTACTCTCCTCATTTCAAGATTCTTGATTTAATTGCATCTGCAAAGATCCTTTTTTCCAAATAAGGTAACATTTGTAAATCTTTGAGGGTAGATTTGATGTCTTTGGGTGACCATTTTCAACGACCACATCTACTGTCCACGAAGATGTGGAGCAACTAGACTTCACCCACCGCTGGGGATGACCACTGTGGGAAGCAGTTTGGCAGTTTTTAAAAAATGTTATACATACACTTGCCATATGATCTAGCCATTCCACTCTTAAATTTTATCCAAGAGAAATTAAGGCATACGTCCATACAAAGAATTGGGCACAAATATTAATAGCAGCTTTATTTGCAATAAGCTTAAGCTGGGCGAGTGGATGGATACCGTGGCATGCCCATGGACCTGAACGCCACTCAGCGGTGAGAGGAGCAAACTGCTGACATCTGCTGCCACATGGGTGATTCTCAACATAATTACAGCAAGTGAAAGAAGCCAAACAAGAACAACTCAGGGTGCGTGATTCCACTTACATAATGTTATGAGAAATTCAGGCTAGTGTAGGTGACAGAACGTAGATTGTAGGTGGTCTGGGAGGTGAGAGAGGAGGAAAGAGGCATTGCAAAGGGCCACAAAGAAACTTTGGGAGGTGATGAATGTGTCTATTATCTTGATTACAGTGATGGTTTCATGGATATACACATATGGCACTACAACTTATCCATTTATACTCCTTAAATATGTGTGATTTGTTGTATAATCATTGTATGTCAATGAAACTGTTAGGAAATAGTTGTAGAGAATAATGTCACATTAGGCCAAAGAAGTGAAATATGAGAAAAATGGAGCTGTATCTGAAAGAATGCTTTTAGATGTAAGGAAAAAATAGCCAAATTAAACTGACTTTTAAAAGGAAATTAACAGGCTTATAATTATAAAAACTAGACTAGGAAACTGTTTACCATAAGAAAAAGGAGTTGGTTTAGGGAAAATTAACCAAAGTCAAATTGGTGATAAGAAATCACAGGGAGAGAACAAGAAAATAATAGACCTGAAAGGGGGTACATTCAGCTTATTCATACTCATTGTGGACAATATGGGGCTCAACCCAATGCCTCGAATCTCAGCTTCGTTTTACAGATTGCAATCTGTAAAAATGGTATTCTGGTGGGAACGTATAAGCTATATAAAACTGAATAGCAAAGCCATGGAAATGAAAATAAGCTTAATTGGGCATTCATTTATTGAATATAATGTGCGAGAGACATGGACAACAACAGTGAATAATAAGACACGAGCTGTCACTGTCGTCCTTGGTTACTTAGGATTTCCCGTTTGACACCTGAACATTTGGAAAACCAGTCACCAAAAGGAAAAAGGGGGAAAGAGCTCAAATCTCATCTTAACTCCAACTATATTTGTGTTTCTAAGGAGCTGATAAAACCTTGAAAACTCACTTCACCTTTTCTGGAGTTGCTAATGAGCTTTGACCCAATTCAAGCAAATTATAAGTAAAAGAGTGTAAAATATTTTATCCACAGCAGCACCACTCTGTTGTAGAATATTCACCAGATACAAATCATTGATAAATATAGTGACAGGCAAATGCAACTGCAGAAATTGAAGGAAAAAAAGAATTATGACAAGAGGTATCTAACAAACTGGGAACCACTGACATGATTTGCATGCAGGAGAGCTGCAGAATTCTGCATTTTTTATCAATTCTTTCTGTCATTTACAATCAAGATCTAAAATAAATCTACATTATAGTCAAAAGCCCCTCATTTGAGACTTTCTCATAAACATAACAATTTTTTTAAAAAAAGAAAGAAAACATTGGAATGTGTAACTTTTACCGTTAAAGCCAGTTGTTGGCATACAGATCAAATCAGAGACATCCTGTGACCCTACTTTAAATGCTCCTGCCCCCTCTTGTGCCAGCTGCTGTTCCAGTGACCATTGTCACCAACTTTGATAAGCTTCACAGAGGTGAAACTGTAGGTCGTTGCTTCGTATCTCTCGTTTTCAGGATTTGTCTAACACCTGCAGATACCTGCTCAGCATTTCAGCATGACCAACCTGGAAGCATGGGAGACCGAATGCCCAGAGCCATCCTTAACCAACACAAGATGAAAGGCAAAGGATAAATGCTTCCTCCTTCATCTCCCAGGCAGATTGTTCTGAGACATTTTGTAAAACACTTCAAAAAGTGAAGCGGAATCAACCTGCCGTTTCTCATGCTGATTCCCAACTTAACAGTGCATCCTCATTTGAGCTTCCCTCCTCCCTGTTTCTCTCTGCCATCCCTCTCCTACTCCCTGCGTGGAATCCTTTGTCTCAGGCTCTGCTTTCTTGGGCACCCATGTGAAGACATGTTGTTACTCGAATTGGTTCTACATAACAGATCTTTCAGATGGGTTTTGGAAGCTGGATCAAGCTCCAGACAGGCAGCTGATGGTGTGTGGGGTCCTGGCACACAAGAATATCACAATTTGTAAGAATCTCACCTTTGGTGGATTGGAAGGAAGTACAGATGGAAAATTAAAGTGTTGGTGTCTGTGGCTACCAGAATACCATATTACAGGATATAATTTTCCAGAATGGATGTAGGTGCCTTTAACTGATTGCCCTGGAAGCCTTGAATAAGAAGTGACAGGCTGAGGTTGACCCACTATCAACTTGAGGCTTGAAAAGAAAGAAGGGATCTAGAAGAGCATTTGAGGAGGTCCGCGTCTCCCACGGCTACCGGATGCACCCCATGAAAGCCAGGCCAACGATGTTGTCATGAGAGTGGTGGAGCTGCACGAGGACGTGAAGGGGGGAAGACTGTCCTCTACCCACTCTGGGTCCTTCCTGGCCGGGCTACAAATTAAATTAACATGAGACCCAATAGCAGAAGAAAATCAAACAAAATTTAATAACATGTATACATGGGAGAAACCAGGGAAACTGAGTTTCTCGACAAAATGGTAGAGCTTCTCTTCTTAAATAGATTCAGGTAAAGACAAAGGAGGTTATTGAGGGGTGGGGGAGTCAGTTATGGGCGATGACCAGAAAAACACAGTAAGGTTATTATGCAGCCTTGCCTTCCACATTGATAAGCTTCTAGAGATGAGGTCACGCTCCCTCTTCCCAGTACAGAGAGGGAGATACCTTTACAAATGGAGATTTCCCTTACAACTGTAAATGTTTGGTAAACAGAACTTTGATAAGAATGGGCTTAGCAAGAACCCTCCCAGTCTGTTGCTTTTAGGCGTAAGTTTGGGGGAAGGTCAATGTTTCTTTCAGAGAAAATAATCAAGGTAACGAGACATATTCTGAGGTGGCCAATTTTGATCTCCCACAGACTGAACACACGGCCTCAGTAGATCTGCTAAGTAGGAGTCACCCACAGAAATTAGTGTAACTGTTGGCTAAGAGATTATGGTGCTTCAAGAGGCAATACAGACCTACAGCTGATTATGATGCCAGTTTTCTCTATGAGCCTAAAATCAACACAGTCAAGGTCTGGAAATCAGAAGGCTGGGATGAATCGCTACATTACAAAATCGCAATCCCTCACCCAATTTCCAAATCTAAGTCAGTCTACATACCCAGCGTGCATTAATTAAAGAGTATATTAGCTCATGGGACCGCCATAACAAAGTATCACAGACTGGGTGGCTTAAACAACAAAAATCTATTTTGTCACTGTTCTGGAGGCTGGAAGTCCAAGATCAAGGTGTGGGCAGGGTTGGTTTCTCCTGAGGCCTCCCTCCTTAGCTTATAGACAGCTGTCTTCTCCCTGCGTCTTCACTGATCGTCCCTCTGTAATTGCCTGTGTTCAAACTTCCTTTTCTTATAATTATATCAGTCATAGAGCCCACCCTAATGACCTCATTTCAAATTAATTATCTCTTTAAAGTTCTTCTCTCCAAATACAGTCATACTCTGAGGTACTTGGGGTTAGGACTTCAATATATGAATTAAGGAGGAACACAATTCAGCCCATAACAAAGAAGATAGATTCCCTTGAGAAAGGTCTCCACAAGCATATATAATAAACATTCCCTTATCAACTTCCTAAAGACACCCATGACTCTACACCAGAGAAAGAATAGTACTCGAGTGTTTTAAGACGCTGATCCCAGAGGACCTGAAACCCCATCACGGGTCCTCTGATTTGTGAAGGGTTTTATAAAGATCAGGTAATAAAGGGAATTTTGGCCCAAGTCCATATGACAGTGGTTCAAAATTCCCAGTGATTGATTCATCTGTTAATTTCTCAGTCTCTAAGTGTATAATTGACTGAGTATATTAAGTAGATGGCACACTCTCACATTAGTTCTCTGACCTCCAGTGTAAGAGTCACATTGTAGGAGGATAAACCGCTGAACTCTGTCAAGATTGTAAAGAAAAAGCAACACTGCAACCGAGGAATCTTAGATACTACTGCTACTTCCCATCAAACCCTGTTTCAGTTCACCTGCTTATCCCCGAAAATTCAGATGGATTGTGCAAATGAAGATGGACTATTATAAACTTAACCATATGGAAGCCTTATTCACAGTTGCTTCTGTGCTGGAAGTAGTTCTTTACCGAAACATGTCGATACAGCCTCTGGCACTTTGAATGTGGCTATTGATCTGCTGGATACAGTCTTTCCCGTCTCCACCAGTAAAGAAGACAGGCAGGTGTTCTTTCACATGGGAGAGACAGCAGTACGCACTCACTGTCTCTTCTCAAGACTGTTAACTCTCCCACTCCCTGTCCTCAGGGAACTGCCCTGTTTCACAGGGAATTTGATCATCTTGACATTCAGAACAACATTATTGGTTGATTATAACGAGAAATAGTCCTAATTGGGACTCGAGAGCAGTAGGAATCTGGTGAGACAGAATTGTCAGAGGGTAGAAAATAAATACCATGATCCTTCAAGGACCTTTCTATTGTGAAGTTCATAGGTGCCCAGTGGTCAGGATACTGAGACCTTCTGTTTAAGATAAGGACAAGTTGCTGCATTTTGCAACCCCGTGATGAAAAAAGCAGCACATTATTTCGTGGCCTTTTTTGATATTTGGAGGAAATTTGAAAATTCTGCTTTGACCTATTTATTAAGTGACTTACAATGCTGATAGCTTTGAATAGTTCCCACAGCAAAAGAAGGTCCTGCCGGAAGTCTAAGGTGGGTGTAAGCTGTCATGACACTCAGGTCCTGTGACCTAGCAGATTTGATAACCCTGGAAGTATCCATGGTGGATTAAAAAAAGGCTTTTCGTGGTCTCTGGTGAGCCACAAGAGGAGAGCCACTGCACAAACTCCGCAGATTTCGCAGCAAGGCTGTGCAGAGCCACCAGACCTTGACAAATAGCTCCTGCTGTACTAATGAGCCCTAAGAAAGACGTAAGACCTGGTGATGCGACACTAGGTGACTGTGGGTTGGGCGACCCATCACATCACACAGCAGGCAGCAACCAACTGCAGCACAGAAATGACCCCTTCAGGACTGTGCCTGAGCAGACCCAGAAGATGCAGGTAAATTACAAGAAGAAAAGTCCCAGACCGCATTTCAGCTAACTCTGATACATGCTCGGCCTTTTTGGAGAAGTGCCCTAGAACTAACTGACCAAGAAGGAACATTCTTGGGCCTAGTTTGCAGATGGGTTGGTATTGGTACTGTCCACAACTGTACTAAGCTGCTGTACTAAGCTCCCATTCAGGGATGGCTCTAGCAACCTCCTCCTAGCAGAGTTGTGAGCAGTGCGCTTGGTCATTAACTCCATATACAGATTTTCATGTCCCACAGTAAGGCCCATAGGAAAGTATCCACTGCAGAGGAAGCACCAAACGTTCACACAGGCAGGATTACATGTCCTAGGATGTCAGCCAGCCTTTCCTCTCAGCCACCGGTGCTGGAGAAGTGAGCATGGAGGAGGGTAGGAGGCTGTGCAGGGACCCAGCCGCATGGGCTGCCTCTCACCACACCGGTCAGATGACTGCTACTGAACAACCCACTCACCAGCAGCAGAGATGAGACTGAGCATTCAATTCGGCATTGTCCCTCAAGGAGAATAGCGTCCACTTTGTGGCACTTGGACTAGATCTGACCTCTAATACCTCAGAAGGTAAGATGAATCTTTTCCAAACTCAATAGCTACTCTGGAATACAGATCTGTCTTCCCTTCCTAAAATGCCTTTTCCAGCACGCTCGCTCATTCACACTATGTCACACAGTAGTAAGGGATCCATTTACAGCAGAAAGAAGTGAAACAATGGGAAAATGACAATGGATCCCCCAGTTTTATTACAAACCTTGCCACCCAGAGCATTCACCCTATATTCTGTTGAAGGCTCAGCTAAGTTGCCAACTTAGGGGCAAGACCCTGTGGGGTTGGTGTCCTTTTCTCCAGAAGGAGCTAATGTGCTGAACCAAAACCAAAAGCTGACGCTGTGTCCCAATAACTAGAACACGCAGGTCCATAAGACAAGGGGTTGAAATACAATCAGTCCTTATGTTCAACACTCTCATTAACACACAGTATTTGTGCTCCCTATTCCCACAATGTTAGATTAGTTTTCCTGGAGGAAAAAGAGGTCTGTCCACCAGGGAATACAGTAAGGTTCCCCTGAACTTAAAGCTATGACTATTATTTTGAGATTCTCATGTCAAAGGACCAACAGACCAAAAAATAAAGAATTACCATACTAGGAGAGTGTTGACCATGACCACATGAGGAGCGAGGATTGCCACCACATGGTGGGGCCGGGGCCAGCCCTGGGGGTCTAGTGGTTAAGATCCAGTGCTCTCACCGCCACAGCCCAGCTTCCTGTCCCGGTCAGGGAACCACACCACCCACCTGTCGGTGATCCTACTGTGGCAGCTGAGTGTTACTGTGACACTGAAAGCTATGCCACCGGGATTTCAAATGCCAGCAGGGCCACCCATGGTGGACAGGTTTCAGCTTCCAGATTCAGACCAGGAAGAAGGACCTGGCCACCCACGTCCAAAAAAATTGGCCACGAAACCCTATAAATAGCAGCAGAGCATTGTCTAATAGAGTGCTGGGAAGGAGAGAGCTCAGTGCAAAAAGCTGGGCAGGGTTCCATTCTGCCATCCACAGGGGCGTTAAGAGTTAGAATCGACTCCGATAACAACACAGTAGGGCAGTGAGGAGTATGTCCGAAAACAAGTGATTCGTGGGGCGTCTCTTGGTGCTTCTGGGCTCAGTAGTAACTGTGAACAAACCATTGCAACACCTACAGTGCAATGAAACAACTCAATTAAAGAGTCAGCCCCTTCAGGGCTGAGGACTCATTTCACTGGGCGAGCAACCTAGAGAAGTTGAAATTTGAAATTCTGACTGGGGGTCAGACAAACCTAGAACGGATGCTTGAAGAGGTAGATAAGGAATTCAATTACAGCCTCAGAACAAGATGCACCTCCGGGAACACTGCCTTGTTCACATAATCTGTGGACACACAGAGCCTGAGTAGATCCCAGTGCTGCAGTGTTGGACTGTGTAGATGCCTCTGTGCCTAATTTCAAATCCTCCCCGTGTCACCGCTTATCCCTCTGTGGTAACCAGACTTGCAGAGGCTGCACCCAGCCTCTCACTGACGCCACCCCAGCCCCACGTGCGTGCACACCTCCACCTACTGCAGAGGGCTTCTCTGCGTTGAGGTGGGGGGTGCTCCAGGGAGCTCACTCAGCACTCAGGCACGTGTGATCTAGGAGAATGAATGAGGGCCCATGCATGACCAAGGGGCACAGCAGCTGATGGGCATATGTCCCTCTCTTAGTCAGAGAGTCCTAACACACAGTCTTTAGTCTCCTCAGAAGGTCACACTGTGTACCTCCGTCAGTCATTCCTGCTCTGTGAGATCTTGCTCCCAGATAAACTACCTGCATGGAAACCTCGTCTCAGCACTGCTCTGGGCACTCTGGGCTGAGGCAGTGACTGCTCTTATCTCGAGAGTTTATATTCTAAGGACACGTACTTAGTGTAAAACATAGACACTTCCTCTTAAACCAAATGTGCTATATTTTTATGCATTTCAAACTCCCCCTCCCAAATGCTGTCCTTTATAAGCAAAAAAAATGTGTTTCTTAAACTTGAAAGATTAATGTTTTCTACCTTTTAATGAAATTCAACCATCATGTCAAATATAATTGACCTACCTTAAGATGTAAAAACATCAGCTATTATTAATGAAGTGTTTTAAGGCACATTTTGGAATGTGATCACAGTTAGAATATATATGAAGTTCCATATGATGAAAAATTCACTTATTAACCTTGGAGCATTTTCTCTGCATCAGCAAAGTTTTAGAGTATTAGAAGAGAAGCAATATCTCAAACAATTTGTAAAACTTTCTTTGACAACACATCAAGGGGGAAAATAGGCAAGTTGGTTTCAAATAATGAAAGCTGCTTCTCAAGAGAACAGTTGTCTAAGAAGTAAATCCCTCTATTTACTTGCTGTGGCTGCCTAGTACTCCGCCCATTATCTGCCAGTTTACTCATCATGACCTCCTAGTACTCCAACAATTATCCACCAGGTTACTCACCATGGCCACCTACAACTCCGCCCATTATCCACTGGTTTACTCGGTCGTGCCCTCCTAGCACTCCGCTCCTTATCTGTCACACCTTTGACTTTGGAGAATTCTCCGTAAATGTGTTTACAAAAGCAGAGACCAGTCCAAGGCGATTATCAAAGGAAGTGAGGCAGCATGGTGCGAGAGACATAAACCTGGTGCTTATCTTCTCCGTTGTGTACGTGTTTCCTGGGATTTGGCTGATTTCCATTTCAGGTGTCCCTGCTTCTTCCAGCCTGCACCCCCGATCCACAACCCATATTTCAGCACCATACTTGGATGCTCATTTTCTTCTTTATATTATTTTTCTATTCTTTCATACATCGTTTCTTTTCTGACACTGTAATTCTCAACTGCTTGGGTATACTTATATTTCTTATACAGATTTGCATATCATTCGAAAATTCTTTGCAAACTCCTCTCTATGGTTTGAAATACCTTCGTTTTCGCATCACTGTGATATTTTACAGTTTATCAATATTAGATTTTTAGGTTGTGTTTTACATGTTTTCTGAAATCTCAATAAGTTATTTGATTTTGTAAATATATTTCATTTTAAAAATCTTTCATTGGCACCTATATAAATTTATTGAATTATACATTTAATGGTAATGAAATATGAAGTAATATTTAGGCAGTTTTTAAAATATCATATCCATACTGGTGAAATTCCAGTGAGATGAGCACTCAAACACTCTGTTGAGGATATGGATTTGCTATAGCCTTTTCCATGAGGAACTATTCAACACAAACCAGTGTGTTAAATGGTCATACTTTTTTGATCTATAATGTATCTCACTATCTACCCCATGGAAATATCCAGAGATGCACTCAAAAACTCATGGCTGAGAATATTTATTCATTTCAGCAGTACTTATAGTACTAAAAAATTGGAAAAAGCTTAAAGAACTTATAGAATTGGTAAATAAAATATGCATCTGTACTATGGAATTAATGCTGACATTTAAAGAGTGAAGTTTTAATGTTATAAGAAAATGCTTATGACATAATGTTAAACAGGAAACAAATATTGAATAGAATATTGAATATTTAGTATTGTATAAATTTTGAAAAAACAAAATTAGATACATAGATTGTAAATGTACAAAAATCAGGTATAAAGTAAAACACTCTGTTAATAAAGCTTTTTCAGAATAATCAGGTATCAGGTGATTTTTATTTATTTATTCATATTTGCCTGTATTTTATACATCTGGTCACTAATCAACATGTATTTTTTATATAAATCAGAAAAAAACATTTTTTAAAACATTAAAATCAGGTTTCTGGGTTCTGTTTCTTCTACATTCTTCTACAATTAGGAAGTAGACTGAAGTTTTGTCACCACAATATTTAATCATCTAAGAGATGAACCATTAATAAAATAAGGTTTATCTGTGCTCCTGGTGATGGCATTAATTAAAACAATTTTATTTTAAGTGATAGAAACTCAAAATGTGTATTAAGGGCCCTGAGATATCTTATCGTACGTAGGTGGCCCCCAGAACCATGGAGAAAAGGTGTTTTCTGGACATCTTGTCTCTGCTTCTTTCATCTTCATTCGTGTCCGTCAGAGCCGCCTGCTCTCCCAAGACAGAGCACAGGCCCACTCCACGCTCCTGAGCGTCTCGCCTTACAAAGGCCGTCTAGACAGAACACGACTCTCTGACTCAACTTCAGAATTCAGGAAGATTCTGACCAATCTAGTTTGGATCAGTAGCAATCATTTGTGGCTTAAAGAAAATTAACAGGGAAGCTTGCAGAAAACCACATTTCTAGAGCTGAAAGAGTCAGAGAGGGCGAGTCATAGAGGGCGATTCTCAGAAATGAGAGGTTGTAGAGAATACAATGTGTTCAGTACAATAACCATAAACACACAAATTAATTAATCAACTATTTCCAATTGCATTATTTCAGTTAATATTTTAAATAGACTAAATCTTATAGTACTATATAATAATGATTTGATCATGTAGGCACAATCCTCGAAGTGTTTGAAAACCATCTCCCAGTGTGTATATTACATATTTATAACATACAGAATATCTTTATTTTCTAGACAATATATTTTTTAGAAAAGCTCTTTCCAATACAAATATAATGTTAGCCACATAGGTAATTTTAAAGTATCTAGCACACATTTTTAAAAAGTAAATATAAATAGTAAAATAAATTTTAATGGTATACTTAATTTAACCAAAAATACCCAAAATGGTATTATTTCATCATGCCACATTAGCTAAAGTTCAAGTGTTCAACCACATCTCTGGCTAACAGCTGCTCTATTGGGAGTGTATCGCTAAAATGTCTATATATGTAAATGCCTAGATATATGGTTTCTTTATATATGTATATATATTAACTATAGAACATATTTATTCAAAAATTCTGTATAAATATGGAATATGTTTGTGCATATATTCTATAAAAGTTATTATTGTATTGATATAATATGTATATTATTAAATATACACAAAAAATTTTTAAAGAATTGCAGATCAACATAAATATAAGTTCTAATGGCTTCACTCACATCCCAGTGCATTGTGGTGTGTGCATATGACTTTGGAGATCAATTTTCTTCTCAAGGACATAGGAATCTAAGCATATTTGCATGAGTCAATGAATACAAAAAATAATTCAATCAATAACAGAAAAAGTCCACAAAGAATGAGGTAGTAATGGATGAAATAGACACATTTCTGATTACTCTTCACTTGACTTGAATGATGACTCGCTAAAGTGTCTCTTGTACCAGAAAAATGTTTCTGTAAAATAGAACATTCACGGAGTAATATTAAACAGAAACAGGGAGTCTGGCCCAAGAGAACTTAAAACAAGTAGAGTATCTCCCTTTCAAGAAAAAATGCAAAGTCCTTTCTATTTCACAAGATGCTTCACAAGCATACAGAAGTGGATTTGAACATCACTTGCCACAAGTGAAATCAGGAGATCTTATAATCAAATAAGAAACATAAAATGATCTTCTTTCTCTCTCTCAATGTGTATGAAATTCATAAGAGGAAGAAAAAAAACACTGAAAGCTCCCATCTTATTTATCTCGAAAAAAAGGTTGAATCAGCTTTGGGGAGCCTCTTGTCTTTCCCCTTTTTCTCTGGGTCTCTTCTTGCAGAGTTGTTTGAGGTTGCTGAGGACTACCCTCACCTCCAGGGCATCTTTTATTTCAAGAACATCTTACAACAGTTTGGTGCTGAGGAAACTGAGGCAGGGAAACGCAAACCAGCTTCTAGTAGGACGCAGCTTTGTGCTACCATTGTGCATAGCGGTGCCGGCCAGGCTGGCTGTGAGAGCCAGGCGTCTCCCACCTAGGGCATCAAGTTGAGCAAGAGGCTGACTGTCGGGGCGAATCGAGCAGGCGACCTCTCCTCAGTGTCAGGTCTCCTCCTGCTGACTTTCACCCTCGAGGTTCCAGGGAAGAAGTAAATGCAAGTGCAGTGGGCGGCTCTGCCCCAATCACAGCTGATGTGGGGATTAGAGAATGGACAAAAGTAAGGAGGGGCAAACTGACCTCTGGACTCTGCCAGGAACCATCTCTGTACACGTTTTCTCTTCTCAAACACGTGGTTGGAGGAATGGCGCTGGTAGTACCCAAGAGCAGGACTGGGTCTGTACCCACCCCTCCTCTCCATCAGCGAGGCAGGAACACAGAACCTCAATGCAGCCATGTCACTCCGACCTGTGGAGACCCAAGCATCTCAGGGAACCCACAAGATGCGGATGCACAGAAACATACCTGTTCCTTTGAGAACACAAATCGTACACGATGGATCTCCTGAAGGATTAAATGATGGACTTAAGAATAATAATCAATTCCCCAAACACAATAATACAGTGAGTTTAAATCAGACTTTAATATAATACACATCTTTGGCAAGTATTAATAGGCAGGCATATAAGGAACACTCAGAATAATTTATACCAATCTCCCCTCATAACGGAGGAGTTAATAAAGGGCATAGAAAAAAAATGACTACAGCAGAGGACCACGTCCTAATCTTCACACGTTCCCTCCATGACTCTTTTCTGCATAAATCCATTCACACCTCTCGGATTGACTCAGTTCCCCTCCCTGAGGACTTGACACCTATGGCAAGGACTTGACAGCCCTGATCACAGCTTCTTACAGAGCCCCTTTCCTTTCCTCAGCAGTATTACACCAAGCTTTCTCCTCCTGTCTACAGCGCACGCCCTCTGACACTGCCTGGATCTATTACTGATGCTTCTCCCCGGACTCACCATAGACTCTCTCGCTTACACCCTCTCTCCCAGAATTAAATTTGTCCCCTGTGTTGTTCTCATGCATTCTGAGCTCACAGCTTTTTCTTTACGGGTTTTGCCTGCTGTGGCACCAAGACTGCATCTTTTAGTTTGTGCCAGGCGACCCCATCTACACCCTCACCCTACAACCTGGCCATTCAGGACATTCAGATGTCTGAAAATGTGTTCTCACTCTTTATTCCACATAAGGAAAGGAGCTACTTTCGAATGAAGCAGCATCATTTTACGCTAAGAAAACTGGCTTTTACATCCACTGTCACCAGAAGGGCCATCACTGAAGGAACAGACGTTTTCAAGTATTCTTTTTCAAACTACATGGCAAATTTAAAATCAACTTCTTTCTCTGGAGCCTTCAGAAATGAAATGGCAAAAGTGATTTTTTTCTCCTAAATGTGTGCACGCCACTCCAGGTGTGTTGTAAGAACACAGCAGCCCTACCTTCTTATGAGCACTGTTCAACAGGACACACGTCACACGCCCTGGATTTTAGTCACATGGCCAAAGGTTTGCTTCCTTAAGGAGGTTTTTAAAAATTTCATAACCTCAGTAAAACAGGGGTCGAAACAATATAAGAATTTCGTCCTTGAATAATGCTTGTGGTCAAGTCAGCACTTGACTCTCCTATCTGATAAAGCATTCTACAAGAAGAGAATTAGCCTTCTACTGATGAGAACTTTAAAACTGTGTATTTTGTAAGTTAGACAGAGAAAGACAAATACTGTATGTTCTTACTCATATGTGGAGTCTTATTTATTTATTTATTTATTTATTTGTGTGTGTGTGTGTGTGTGTGTGTGTGTGTGTGAGAGAGAGAGAGAAAGATCGGCCCTGAGTCAACATCTGCCAACCCTCCTCTTTTTGCTGAGGAAGACTGGTCCTGGGCTAACATCCATGCCCATCTTCTTCTACTTTATATGGGACACCGCCACAGCATGGCTTGCCAAGCGGTGTGTCAGTGCGCGCCTGGGATCCGAACCGGCAAACCCCAGGCCGCCACAGCAGAGCACTCGCACTTAACCGCTTGCGCCACCAGGCCGGCCCCACTCATATGTGGAGTCTTAAAAGCTGACCTCATAGAAACAGAGAGTAGAATGGGATTGCCAGGGGCTGGAGGTGGAGGAAATGGGAGATATTGGTCAAAGAGTACAGAGTTCCAGCTATAAGATGGATAAGTCCTGAGGATCTAATGTACAGCACGGTGACTATAGTTAACAATACTGTTGTATATACTTGAAAGTTGCGAAGAGTATATCTTAAATGTTATCACCACCAAAACGAAAAAGTAATTATGTGAGTGACGGAGGTGTTAAGTAACCTTATTGTGGTAATGGTTTCATAATAAATACGTGTATCAAATCATCATTTTGTAAACCCTAAACTTACACAATGTTTTACATCAATTATATCTCAATGAAGCTGAGAGGAGAAAAGAAAAAGAGAAAATCACTCAACACCATGCCAGTTTGCAAAACAAGTGCTGTTAAATCAATAACTACATGGACAAAATGGAATGCTGAAGTCATCTTTAATTCTTTGGCTCAATTCTTCCAAATATCACCCACAGGCGTTTGATAAATACTTGCCTGATTTTTTTAAAAACTGTGTATTTTGGTAGCATTCTATATATTTAAACTGCTTTTTACATGCAATTTTTACTTACCCTCAAGTGTCCCTGTGAGGCTGTAGCACAGACACTGTTACCTCTTTTGAGAAATGAAGACACTCGGGCTGAGAGAAGGGACAAGAACTTGGGTGACTTGCCTGAGCTGACAGACGCACCCACGAGTGGTCAGTAAACAGCGCTGGCTTGGGGTTCAGTGCTCAGTCCCTCAGTAAGTACTCTCTAATGCCCAAGAATTAATGCATTCAACAGAGAATTACTAAATTCTCACCGTGCATTAGGCATTAGGCTAAAGACCAAGAAACATTGTGCTCAAAGACAACACAGAGGGTAGCTGAGAAAGTGTCCACTGAGGGGACTTAGGGGAGACTTCAGTGTGTAAGGGGTACGTCAACTGACCCAAGAGAGATGATTACATTTTACCCGTGGACGGTGTTCTGGGTACAGGGCTGGATAAGAGCCGTCCAGGAAGATGACGTATAAGGGACAGAAAAAAAAGGAGGACGACCATCATTTGCCTGATGTGGTTGGGATCCGGTCATGTGGAGCGGTTGGAGTCGGGGTGGGGAGCAGAGACAGTGAGGGATGGCAGGGCAGGAGACAAAATGTAAAGGTAGACAAACATACGTATTTTTTTCCTTTGACACTGCTCCCATTGGGAGGTGGGGTGTTTGTTTCCCTCCCCTGGAATCTGGGTGGATTCCATGACTACATGACCAACAGGGAATGAGGCAAGCGATGCTTTGCCAGTGTCCAGCCCTGGTGCTTAAGGGACCGGCAGCTTGCACCTCCTGTCTCTACTTCCTCCTGGAACCCAGACATCATGCTGTGGGGAAGTTCACATCCCGAGGGAAGAAGCCCAGGCTGAGCTCCCAGCCAACAACCAGCACCAAGTTCCCAACCCCATAAGTAGGCCACTTGAAGGTGAACCCTCAGCCCCGTAGAGATCTGCATGGAGCAGAGATGAGCTATCTCTTTGCAGCAATGAACAGTTGCAGGTTCATGGGAAAAATAAATAATTGTTGTTTTAAACCACTAGGTTTGGGGTGGTTTGTATGCAGCCATAGATCACCGGAATACAGAGGATTCACGATCAGACTTATAAAAAGGTCCAGATGTGTGACGGATGGATTGGCTACTCGTTTGATTAGACGGAGAGACGATAGGGAGAAGGAAAAATGATTAAAAGTTCCATTAAATCAGATGATCATATTTTTTGGCCCGGAAGATAAAGCATGGATTTTAATGGTTCCTGAAAGCATCAGCATTTTAGGAAATCTCCATATTAACCTAAGTTCAGGATGTGCCGTAAAATAAGATTCATACTCTCAAAATGCTTTGCTATCATTGAATATTCTTATCCTAATGACAGGAAAAAAGTTATGCCCTGAACACGGAAAGAAGCCCTGAAATACGAAAGCTTACTCTGCCTCAAAGAGGCTGTTGAAATTTGAAAGTATTTCTTAAATCTCAGAAGAGAAGTTAAGCTGTTTGAGAGCTTCCTGAAATACCCATTACGTGTGAGTGTTTTGATTCTGAGTTTTCCTCAAGAGCATCTGTCTTTGTTGTAATGCACGGCCCTTGATTAACACGCCAGGATAACTGTAGAACCCGGCTCCCAGGCCTTCCCACTGCCACCTGACCTTTCGTGAGAAAACTGTGACCTTCTTTGTTTATGTGTTCTGTGTTCTGTGTTTTGTTTATTCAAGGTCCCTTCACTTCTATAAAAGGTGGTTGTAAAAGACTGTCATCCTTACAATTCCTATTTTTCTCCATAATTACAGTGTGGAAAATGTTCCAAATATGCCGCAAACATCATCAAAGTAGAAGCCTTTTCTGAATAGTATTGCTGGGCATGGCTAGCGGTCACTGATTGTCACATCCAAGTTACGTTTTGGGGACCGTGATTTGACACATGGATATTGAAATCTATTTTATAATAAGCCTTATTGCTATGCTTCCTACATTCCTCTGATGATGCGTTTAAGGGGAATTTTCAAAAGCTAATGGCAAAGGAAAAATGATCAGGTAAGCTCGAGGCAAAAGAAGAGAGGTGTTTATCAACTCACCTGGGAGTCACCTTCCAGGCTTCTGCACATAACTCACGCCCCGCTCGGCCTGGGGAGATTGCTTCGGGCTGAGAACAGAGGATGCTGAGGCAGCTCTGTGACTGGGGTACGAGGAGGAGCTAGATGGGAAAAGGCCATAGGACAAGTTGAATCAGCAGCCACAACTTAAAAGTCAGAAATGTCCATCTGAAAATTCCGTTCTCCGGCTTCTCCTGAATGTGGAGTGAGTGTCCGGCCTGGGCCACGTTCCCGCTGGCAGCCTGGAGCTGGGGCAGGGTGACCCCGCTGTAGAAGGGCCTGGGGCTCCGTCCCCACCCTCTCTGCTGGGCTCCTGCCCCCGGCGCATGTCCTCCCATCCATCATCTCACTCAGAGTGCTCCTTTTCTTAGTGTAAAATTACGACAAAGTGAAAAATTTTTGTTTCCAGATTTCTAGCAAGGGTAAGAAAATAAAATTTAGTCAAAAAGGGCAAATGCTTCCAGAAATATTTCTTACACCCAGGCTACTCTGGTCATTTATATTTTACACTCGTGGCCCTGTGCGGGTTTGAGTCTACTTCCCCTGGCTTCAGATAGTCAGGAGGAGTGTCTTGAGCCGAAAGAAAACTGTTGACCCTGCTTTCCCAAGCCTGGAGGAACTTGATCAATCCCCGCCTTATTCCGTCTCAGAGAATTGCTCACTGAGAAACAATCCAGCCGCCCCTGCACCCGCCTCGGAGCGTTTCACAACACAGTCCTTCATGGTTTGGAGTTGCCTCACCCTCTTGACAAAGACGTCAGCGTCGGCCCAGTACTCCTCGTGTATTGTAAATGCTTCCCAGCTCCGGTCACGACAGCCCTCAGCAGCCCGCTGCATTATGGCCCATCAACCCGTTCAGCCCTTCCCACGTGCCACCATCAAAGCAAGGGGCAGACAGTGGCGCATTTCCATCCCACGAGACGTCTTCTTCCTGTGTCCAGCTGCCCTTCCAGGCTCCTCTCCTCGTCTCTTTGTCCAAAGACAGCAGCCCAAATGTGTTCTAGACACAAAATCTTCCTGTGATTTAATAAAGTGAATTATTCAGATAAATGTCTGAAATTTTTACCTTGTTTTGCCTTGCTCGGTAAAGGTAGTCTGTAAGCCTTGGGTGGAGGTGGGAACATAGGGCCATGCCTGTGTCAGGAGACGATCAGGCCTCAAGAAGGCAACATGAGTGGTGGCAGGGCCTGTGCCACCGACTGGGGTCTTGGGAAAGCAAAATGTCCTGAGCAGCCTCGTCTGCAACAACGTAATGTGGGTGATTTTAGGAAGTAAGCACAAACTCCCCTAGTAAAATAGATGTGGAGGGGCCAGCCCGGTGGGGTCCTGGTTAAGTTCTCGAGCTCCTCTTCAGCGGCCCAGGGTTTGCAGGATCAGATCCCAGGGGTGGACCTTCACACCGCTTATCAAGCCATGCTATGGCAGGCACCCCACATATAAAGTAGAGGACAATGAGCACAGATGTTAGCCCAGGGACGATCTTCCTCAGCAAAAAGAGGAGAATTGGCAACAGATGTTAGCTCAGGACTAATCTTCCTCACCAAAAAAAAAAAGGTGTAGATATAGGGCTATAGATGCAGATACAGAGATTCCCAGACAAGAAACACCAGCAGAGCACTCACAGGCAGCCAGCAGAAGCCCAGGCGGTGAGTAAGCTGTCCTCAGTCTGGGGCTGAGCCGTGTGGAGGCTGAGCCGTGTGGAGGCTAGCATGTGTTTCCGGAGGGCACAGGTAGAGGCCTGACCTGCTTTGTTTTCTCCGCAGCAGTTATCCTGACTGCCCTAGGCCCAGAGGCAGAGGAGAAGCTGCACCTGTTTCTGAATCTCTGTTGAAGCTTAAAATGAAAAAGAATAGCCTAATTAAGTGAAAGGATTTTCCTCCTGTCCTGGAGCCAGTGGAAGAACGCAGACCATTCAGCCGGATGATCATGTTCTTGTGCAGCATAAGAGGTGATGGATAAGAGTTCACGGTCTCCGCAGTTGGACTCAGGCACGTGATTCTGGCAGGAACCCAACGCCTAGAGACACAGCATCACCACGTCTGCCAAACTCATCCTCAGGAAACCTCATCTTCCATCCCTTCAAAAGTCGGAATTGTAATTGCCAAGTCCCGAGACAAATGAAAGAGTAACCTACCTCCTCACAGTGTTCCTTCCAGAGGGTTTCCTCTCCGGTGCATCAAGGGGCCCACTCTCATTCTTCCCAAGTCGCTGAGGGCAGCGGTGACTCCCGCACAGACGCAGGAAATGCACCACGCGCCATTGTTTATCAAGGGAGATCTGCTGAGCCTTCACATCAGAGCCACGGAGGGGAAAGGGGGGTTAAAATATAGATTCCTGGACCCCCCCAGACTAAACCACAAAATCAAAACCTCCCACGTTGAAATTCAGTCTGTATTTTTTAGCATGTCTTATGAAAGAATAAGAAATTCACATTAAAACTGAAGACCCACTAAGTGAAGGCCAAGCCAATAGCCTTGTAAATATAACATGAGTAAGCAAACAAGCAGATCTATTATTACAAATCTTGGTCATCTCTATGAAGAAAAAAGGATGCATCAAATAGTAAATAGAGGAAGTTAGGTGGGTAGATGAGGAGAGCACTCTCTGAGGCGGCCTTGTCTCCCTGGAAAAATATCAATTTTGTGTAATATGTCAAAACCCTGGTTCCTTGCTAAGGCCTTGGGAAAACTTAAATCGAGTTCTAATGAGATCTGGGGTAACACAGCTTTGTTTGTGTCTACAAACATGTGTGAGTGTTCTGTTATATTTGATCTTCACTGCAAGCCTGTGAGGTCATCAGAGTAAATGTGATCACCCTCATTTACAGATGAGGAGAACTGTGCGTTGAGAAACTCGACCATGATCATAAAACCAGTTAGTGGGACCCTTCACTTGATCGTGTGTCTTCTTGCTTCAAGTTGACTCCACAGATGAAGAAGAGAGAAGCCGACAGAGACTCAAAGCAGATGGTGTTGAGGCCATCCCAGAAACGTATTCCCTCCTGAAGAAAAAGCAAACTTGCCTTAACAGAGTGGAGGGCCTTCTGCCCACGAAACGAGCAGACATCCAAAATTCTTTTCTACATGTCTAGTCATGTGGCAGTGCTTTATCAACACTCTAACTGTAGAAACTGTCCTGAATTCAATTTAGTTCTTAACTTTGTATTGAGAAGAGGATACTGTGCTAGGTCTTGCAAAAATGATTCATACATGGTCCTATCTCTCATAAAGCTTACCAACTAGTGAATGAGAGAAAGACACAATAGTTATCTATAAAATAATCCAAAATTAAATAAGTACTACATAAAAAATTTGGCATAATTAACTTTATTCAACAAATATTTCATGAGCATCCACTGTAAGAGAGAAGCTCTTATGACAGGCGCACCGAGCAAAGCACTTTAAAGCAGGTGATGTTTGAACTACGTTTTTAACCAGAAAAAAGGAGACTGATGGGTGGAAAATTAGGAAAAAGAGATTTCGTGCTGAGGTCAGAACACAGAGAAAATTAAAGAGTGATAAAAGCAAGCAATATGTAGGAAAAAATGTAAATATGGATTTGTAAAGGGTTTGTAAAATGATGCAGTAGAAGAAAAGAATGGAAAGTGGGGAATAGATCAGAGAAAATCTTGACTGACTTGGTAAGTGTTTAAGACTTTATTCCAAGTCAAGGGGAAGCCACTGTAAGTTTGAAGAGTGGAGAAATACACTCCAATCCATAATTGAGGAAGAAGCATACCCAAGGTGCAAAAGGACATGTAAAAAATCTAATACCTCATTTTTCTCTTTGGTTTCATAATTATTTAGTGTGCATATACCAATATATATAATATATATCCCTAAAAGTGTAAAATGTTTAAGGCTAGGAAATATATGTAATTCTCTTTGAAAGTCACACCTTGTCAAGACCCAGCTCAGTTGGTTACTATGTGGTTGTGAGTTTCTTTCTAAAGGAGGCAGGTGGAGTGGAGTGGAGGTCTCATCTCCTCATAAGCATGACACTCATCTTACCTGAGCAAGCACTGTGATTTCTCCATGCTTACTATAGTGCCTGGCACGTAGCATCAATGTTTAATGAATGAATGAACACGTAGATAAATAATAGGTCACAGTTCTAGTACAACCAAGCTTGGAACTTGGATATTTTCAATTATTTGATACACATAGATTTGGTTATATTTTTCTGAGCATGCCGCTTGCACAGAGGATGAATCTTCACCAGATTACATCCTGTAGATAGCTTTCTCACTTGAATATAGTCCATCTGAAAATAGAAGAACAAACTCAGAAAGTGGTCAATGTGCCTTTCCTCCCAATCTTGCTAAAGAGAGCGAGAGAGATGGATAGATGGATGGGTAGATAGATGGTTGGATGGATGGATGGATAGATAGATAGATGGATGGACAAATGGATAGGTAGATAACAGATGATAGATGATAGATGGATATATAGATATAGATACACATAAATACACACAGGTACATATATATGCACATGCATATATATACATAATTTTCATCTTTGCGTTCAGTTTGGTTAATTAAAGAATATGAAGAAATACTTTTTTGTATTGAGGTAACATTGGTTTATAACATAATATAAATTTTGTGTGTGCATCGTTGTATGTCAATTTCTGTGTAGACTACATTCTGTTCACCAGCCAAAGTCTAATTGCCATCCATCACCATACGTATGTGACTTTTACCCCTTTTACCCCCCACCCCCCTTTCCCCTTTGGTAACCACCAATCTATTCTCTGTGTCTATGTCTTTGTTGCTGTTGTTGTTTTTATCTTCCACATATGAGTGAAATCATACGGTATTTGGCTTTCTCCATCTGAATTATTTTGCTTAGCCTAATACCCTCAAGGTCCATCCATGTTGTCACAAATGGCATGATTTCATCTTTTTTATGGCAGAGTAGTATTCCATTGTGTGTGTATATATATATATATATATACCACATCTTCTTTATCCATTCATCCATTGATGGGCACTTAGGTTGTTTCCAAGTCTTGGCTGTTGTGAATAATGCTACAATGAACGTAAGGGCACACATACCTTTTTGAATTAGTGTTTTTGTTTTCTTTGGATAAATACCCCGAAGTGGAATAGCTGGATCATATGGTAGCTCTATTCTTAATTTTTTGAGGACTCTCCATACTGTTTTCCATAGTGGCTACACCAATTTACATTCCCTCCAATAGTGTACGAGGGTTCTGTTTTCTCAACGTTCTCTCCAATGCTTGTTATTTCTTGTCTCATTAATAATAGCCATTCTGATGGACATGAGGTGATATCTCATTACAGTTTGGATTTGCATTTCCCTAATAATTAGTGATGTTGAACACCTTTTCACGTGCCTGTTGGCCATCTGTACATCTTTGGAAAAATATCTGTTCAGATCCTCAGCCCAGTTTTTAATCGGCTTGTTTATTTTTTTGTTGTATGAGTTCTTTATATATTTTGGCTATTAACCCCTTATTGGATATATGATTTGCAAATATCTTCTCCCAACTGTTAGGTTGTCTTGGAAAGGAAGAAGTAAAACTGTCACTATTTGCAGATGACATGATTTTTATATAGGAAACCCCAAAAATCGACCAAAAATACTATTATAAATAATAAATGAATACAGTAAAGTTGCAGGGTACAAAATCAACATATAAAAATCAGTTGTTTTATACACTAACAATGAAATAGCAAACAGAGAAATCAAGAATACAATCCCATTTACAATTGCAACAAAAAGAATAAAATACCTAGGAACAAATTTAACCAAAGAGGTGAAAGATCTGTTCATTGAAAACTATAAAACACTGTTGAAAGACATCAAAGAAGACACAAAGAAATGGAAAGATATTCCATGCTCTTGGATTGGAAGAATTAACATAGCTGAAATGTCCATACTTCCTAAAGCAATCTGCAGATTCAACGCAATCCCTATCAAAGTTCCAATGACATTTTTCACAGACACAAAACAAAGAATCCTAAAATTTACATGGAACAACAGAAGACCCCAAATAGCCAAAGAAAATCCTGAGAAAGAAAGAACAAAGCTGGAGGTATCATACTCCCTAAATTCAAAATATACTACAAAAATATAGTAACCAAAACAGCATGGTACTAGCACAAAAACAGACACACAGATCAATGGAATAGAATTGAGAGCCCAGAAATCAACCCACACACCTACGGACAGCTAATTTTCAACAAGGGAGCCAAGAACATGCAATGGAGAAAGGAAAGTCTCTTCAATAAATGGTGCTGGGAAAACTGGACAGCCACATGCAAAAGAATGAAAGTAGACCATTGTCTTACACCACACACAAAAATTAACTCAGAATGGATTAAAGACTTGAATGTAAGACCTGAAACCATGAAACTTCTAGAAGAAAACATAGGCAGTACGCTCTTCAACATTGGTCTTAGCAGTATGTTTTTGAATACGTGTCTCCCCAGGCAAGGGAAACAAAAGAAAAAATAACCAAATGGGACTACATCAGACTAAAGAGCGTCTGCATGGCAAAGGAAACCATCAAGAAACACTTTTAACAAAAGTTAAGATAAAAACTTAATTTTACTTTATGGCGTCTTTTCCACATTGAAATCAAAGCAAATAAAAGTATAGCACAGAGGCCGGCCCGTCGCTTAGCGGTGAAGCGCGCACACTCTGCTACTGGTGGCCCAGGTTCAGATCCCAGGCGTGCACCGACACACCCCTTGTCTGTCCATGCTGAGGCCACGTCCCACATACAGCAACTAGAAGGATGTGCAACTATGACATACAACTATCTACTGGGGCTGTGGGGGGAAAAACAGCAAAAAAGGAGGAGGATTGGCAATAGGTGTTAGCTTAGGGCCGGTCTTCCTCAGTGAAAAAAGGAGGATTGGCATGGAATTAGCTCAGGGCTGATCTTCCTCACACACACAAAAAAAAGTATAGCATATTATATCTCATTTAAACAGAATTTAACACAAATTTAAATAGCAATATAAAGTCATCTTGTCATGGGAATCGAGTCTCCTACTGAAACTTTTCTTACATGGCAGCTGCAATTTCTTTAATTATCAGAAAATCCGAAAATCACTTTCATGAGTGAGGTTATTATTTTTCTTTTTTATGTGATGATTAAATCTCCATAGAAACATATCATCACGTTGTACTTCCAAATAACCTCCAAGACGAAAGAATCCTCATTAATTTGGGAAAAGAATATGACTGACCTAAAATCTTGCCCAACTGAAAAATATTGGGGAGGGAAATGATTTGTGCTCAAAGGATGCCTATGGCAACTGTTGGCGACTCTGCAAAGGAAGATGTTGAGTGTCACGTATTTTTATTAGAAAGTTGTGCACTTTGAAATTACCACTATCAGCAGGGAGCAGAACTCTCTCCAGCTGCTCTTTCTTTCTTGCCAACAGAGTCGGTGATCATTCATTTTAAGGTACTTTTTTTTAGCTATCCAATTACCAGTTTTTGAGCTGAAAATACAATAGTAAAGGGCTGAATGTGTATATGGGACTGCAAACACAATATTTTCCTGTGCTCTTTTAGAAGTATACAGTCTAGAGTCACAAATTTTAGATTGGGTTTTAATCACCAAGACTGACTAAATAAAAATCAAATACTTTGAATCAACGAGGTTTATTGACATATTTAGGACCTTACCAGGTAGAATACATAAGCACAATTATTTAGGTGTAGTGAACAAGGAGCACCACTTTACATTTGAAACAATGCACTGCTTCACAGTACTAGATTGATTACCAAAATCCCCTCCACCTCCATGACACTCACCACAGAACTCTGGTGCCCTGTCATGCTACCTCTGAGTCTGCCCATGCGGTTTGTTTGAGACAATGGGATGTTGGCAAAAGCGATGCAGCAGAAGCTAGAAAAGCGCTTGTGAACCGGGAGTTGTTCTCTTCCTGCTTGTGGAAACCTATTACCTCACCATGTGAACAAGCCCAGAGTAGCCTGCTGTGATGAGAGACCACACAGACCAGAGGAGACCTGCCCCAGCCAAGCCATCCTCGACCAGCCGTCCACCTGCGGATCCAGAAGCCAACAGCAGAGACACAAGCAAGCCAGACAGAGATCCGCTGAGCCTGGTCACACTAGCAGAACCACCCAGGTGAGCTGGCACAAACTTCCAACCCACAGAATCAGAAGTTAATTCCTGTGCTTTAAGCCACTAAATTTTAGGATGTTTTGTTACAAAGAAAAAGTTAACTGATACATCTGATCAAATGAGTTTCAACAATCTATTGATTTTTGTAAATTTAAGTTCCAGATGCTTGTACATCAATCCACCTAGTGGTAATTGCTCTATAAACTGCAAAGGACTATACAAGTGTCATTATTTTAATGCAAATAAAACTTCATGGAGCCTATGATAATTTAAAGATAAAAATATCTTTATACATTTTATACCCCCATTCTACATCATAAAGAGGCCAATATTCTGTTGGAATGAGGACCTTGAAAGTCTGTATTTGAAATGTGCACAATTTTAGGAGTAATATAACTATGTAAGCTTCAACAAAAGCTTTAACCATAAAAATATTAATATATACTTTTTGAGAGTTTTCTGAACAGATAACTAGAGCAGCAGAGAATTCTGGAAGTAGACGTTCACGAACCTTGGATTAGAAGACCTCAAAGCTATGATTTAAGAACCGCAAGTAATGTTTGTTTTGTTTTGCTTTCCTGTTTATGGAGGAGACCTGAATGAAGTGAGGTAACCTGAGTGCAGACACTTCATACTAAGATGCTATTGGTCTGTGATCATTTCATTCGGGTCAGTATATTTTAGCACTGTATTGACTCTGAAGACAGTTGCTTAGGTGGGAAAAATAATGCTTTTGTCAGTAAGCTTTTTGACAAACATATATGTATAAAAACTTATTTGTTCACAAAGACGCCTGTGCATACTTCTCTAAGTGGTAGTTTGCAGGGTATTCGGAGCTGAGGTGGGGAGATCACAGGAGCCAGGTGACCAGAGTGACAGGAGGTGAGCTGGACTGCATTTGACGGTGGAGCACGGTGGATCTTATCTTAAGTGTAACACTACCTGAGACTGATTAACCCAACATGGGCTGAGGCAGAGCTGTTTTATTTCATGGCTACAGGGCAAGGCTACAACGCATGGGCGGAGTTTCCTTCAAATCAATGGAAATATTGTGATTAGTATGACTTGGAAGATGTCAACGCAGCGACGGGAAGAAGGATTTGGGAGACCGATCTCTTAGTTAAAAGTAACACTAGAGCTTCCTCTTTTGTCCTGGAGTCTTGTGGTTGGATGGAGCCTGATGTCAAGATAGCGCTGGCACGGTAAAGTACACTGTCCGCCCTCCCAGGTGCCATCCAGTCAAGAGCAAACAGGGAAGCACATCTCACAAGTTCCCCACAGCCAGGCCTGGTCTCCGCCTTGAGGAGTGTGAGTTAATCTATCATGATTTTTCCAGGATCCCATATGCTTAATAAGTTTTGGGTTAAAATTACAGTCTACTCTCTGCCTTCACTGTCTGGTCTGTTCTTAGGATGAAGGACCACAGAGGAGGACATTGATAGCCGGGTGGGCAATGCTCCACAGGGCGGACTGAGGCATGTCCAGTGGCGATGGACAGAAACTGCCAGGACCACTCTGTGAACAAAGCAGGTGTCCTAAGATGTTCATAAAATGTTTACCATGAGCACCTGGAGAGGGGAACTTAGGAAATCACTGGAAATTCTTGTGGGAGATGACCTAGAATTCTAGTGGTTTCACTCTTAAAAGAATGATTTTAATAACACACAAAGTGTGAAGTTACAAGAGGATTGCTTACATGTATATTAATTTAATTTATAAAACTAGATCAAATTTTAAGTTACATTTAAAGCTATGTTTTGTTTAGTTAATACCAAAAGTAAAAACAAAGAAACAAAAAACAAATAAAGAAAACAAAATAGCACTTGTATTTCCCAATTATCATGAACAATATGCTCCAAAAACCAAATATGTTCAAACATAATCACAGCACATGCAGTTTACCAGTTTCTTCCAGTTTCAGTCCACAAAACCTCTTTAAACCTCCTGAGACCCAAGCTCACCTGGAATCCTAGAGCAGAGCTGAGCCCCTTAAATCCAGAACCTCAGCCTAATCCTGAACTCTGAGCTGCTCTGCGCCCTCGACCTCTTCACTCAGACTCTGAGATGTGAGGCTGAAATTTCAACAGATTTTTAATAACAGAGATTATTTTATCAAAAAGGCAGCGTCCCCCAAATAAGTCACAAAGCACTAGCGTGCAGGGAAACTGACCAGGGCATTTCATCAGAACCTGCTTTTCCTCAGGGCTCGACTCAGGGGGAAAAGGATTGTCTGGGGAAAGCAGTGTTTAGTGACAGAAACTCTGTTTCCATCCTATTTGAGTAAGATTGGTTAACCCAGTCCTGAGAAATGCATGCTTTTTTAAAGCCCCAAACTGTAATCCAAGCACACTATTAACCTGAGTGTGACCTCATTGCTAATGGTCTATGCCTGCGTCTCTGGGCTGTGCTTCTCAAGGATCATTTGTGATCTTTTGATATGTTAATTTAACGTGTTTTCTAACTTCCTTTCCTTTTGTACACTGGAGTGCTAATTGCTGAAATGGCTTCTTATATAAGACTCTTCTTCAGATGAGAAACACCTTAAAGGAATATTTCAAGCCCGTATGCCTCTTTGTCATCTCTCTAGAGGCCATTCCCTCCACCGTTGAATAAATAGAGACTTGGGTAATATCACATTTCATATCACAATTTGTGGCTCACAATGACGATCAAAACAGGGAGGAAAGAAATAAATAACTTTAAGAGTAGATATAAAATGCAGTGCTATTGGAGGCAGAATACAGTCTGGATTGTACAGATACAATCTAAGCCTTCTTGGATCTAACCCTTGTCCTGCGTCAACAAGATGTTCGATGTTGACCAAGCCATGCAGTCACTCCGGACCTCACTGTGGTCTCTGAAAACTGACAAGATCACAATAACTCTGCTTCTGAACTACTACAGTTTATGTTCTAAATTGTCAGCTCCTCAACCTCTAAGCAATAAAACCCTCTGAGTTCTGAAAGGTACAGCAAAGGATGGGCAGAATTTTCAATAGTTAAGTAGATCTTTTTTGTGGAAGTTTAGATCAAAGAAAGAGTGGTAGACTTGAGATGCGACACTTATTGCCCAGCTGTAGCGCATGGAGTCAGCAGACAGCCTCCAGTTAACAGCTCCTTCCAGGGCCCAGGACCTGGGTCCACCTGGGTCCACCTGGCTCTCTTTCCAGGGCAGCCCACATCCAGCGAGTGGGGGAGGTCGTGGCCCAACGTGGAACACACTGTTGGACAACACTCCCTCCAGACCTCCCCACTGGACAGGCTGGGGCTGCCTGCCTAGTCCTACCTCAAAGTTCAGCTTCCTCTTTTCCATCCTCTTCCATCCTTCCACTTTCTTTCCCAAGCGTAGATTCCTAATAAACACTCGCACCACAAATTCCATCTTAGCATTTACTTCCACAGAACACACCTCGGGACCAGCCACTCTACCAGTCCATCCACAAAAGGTGGGTGCAATCCCAGGTCAACACTCCAGGTCTTCAGGAGCCCACGTCAATTCCAGGGCCAGAGGGTAAGAACTCAACCGGGTGAAGTTCAAAGGGACTACTTTTCTCTAAAGGTTCAGCCCATAATCCCTCTCATGTCCTGCAGCCCAGAACCAGTCCAAACCTCAAAGCAAAGACAGGGGTCCAAATATTCTGATAGAAGTGAGCGAAGTATGAGCCTTCCTTTTGAAGCACTAAATTAATCTATTAAAGGTGAACAGCTTGGATTATGTGAAAACTCCTTGACTAACCAGAAGGTTCAGCACTACCCTAAGCAGACATGTGTGTGCCCTACCCAGGCATTTATGCACACACACCCTTAAAACCTGAAGCAATGAGAATTCGTTAACTTGAGGAAAGTCACCCATATCGGCCACTAAGAGAATGGTTCCTAACACACGGATCTCCTGGCATTTTCTCGGGATCATCCTGGGAGCCTGCACATTTTCCTGGAAGTGGTCTTGTGAGGAGAGCTGTGGAATACAGGGGTAATCAGTCCTCAGTCATCCACTCGACAGCGTAAAGTAACTACACAGAAAACTGTAAGTCTGCTCCAGAATCTCTCACCAGGAAGGAAATGTCATACTACCCTAAATAAAAACAGTCCAAAGATAAAAATGAACCTTCAGCAGAGTTCTCGCCCAGCAAGCAGGATGGCACCCAAGCCTCAGCTCTACGCACACATCAGTCTTGCTGGTTGGGGGTGGTTGTCTGGTCAGCGACCCCAGAGTCTTACCACGTCCCCCAAACGGTTCCTTCCTGAGCTGTTTGATTGAAGTGTATCAACTGAAGCAGAAATTATCTGAAACATAATATGATTTTAATACTACTTTAAACTCTCAATCTAAATTTGACTTTGATAATATTTAATGTCATAATAGCATTTAATTTAATTTAATGTTGTTTAATGTGGCCACCTTCCATGACATTTTTCTAGAAAGTTTCAACATTTTGGGGATTTCTCACAGTTTTAACATAGAGAAAAGTAATATTTTGCTAAAATGCATTAGGGCCAAATAACTGAATACCATTTTTCAAGTGTCATGAAGCCCCAAATCTTATACATACATGCATGTGTTCACTCAACTTGTGTTTATTGCAAGAGTTTATCTTTAAACTTCTCAAATTCAAGGAATTTGAGTTCAGAGAGCTGAGCAAGACTCTAGAAAGAGCTTGAATGGATCAAAAGGCCCTGCAGAGGCAACAGGCGGGGTCCCAGAACCAGCAGCAGTGGTGGAGTGGAGCTGGCGGCTGGAAGACCCCGGGGTCGTCCTGGAGGAGGAGCTCGGGAAGCTGAACACTGGGCTGACACGGTCCCGCTTCCGTCTGCAAGTACCGGACGCGGCATAAAGCGGGGCCCACCTCTCACCAACGGGACCCCAGGGAATCTCCCAGCCTTCTGAGGTCAGCTTCCATGAGGCATCTCCCTCGGGGGAGGAAGGATTGAGGATCCTGGGGCCGTGCAGACTGGACAGGCAGGATGGCTCTCTCGACTGAGAAGAGAATAAACCCCGTGTCTGCAAAATAATGATAATAATAAAAATAATAATATATATACTCACACTAGAGTTTCTCTCACATACACCAGTGTTGAGAAACCAAGAAGAGCCTCTCCACGCGGCTGACCAAGCACCAGATAGTCAACGCCCGCACCAGACCCTTCCGGAACACCTACGACGTGCCAGGTGGTGGGCTGACTGCCAAAGACTCCGTAAGCAATTCTGTGGTCTTGATCCAGCAGACAGGATAAATGAGAGATTTCCCAGCGGGGCGCAGGGTTGGGGACCCCGGGGTGCTGATGCCCAGGGAGCACAGGCTTCATTGCCTCAAGCAATGGTATCTAAAAACAGAGTACTCATGGACTAATAATGCAGCTTCTTGGTGAATTTAGAGGTCCCAGAGCATCCTGTCAGGAATGTTGGGGTATACATTTGAAACCAGAAAAGGAAAGTTACTTTCAAAATCCTTGCTTGAGATGAGTTGAACAGAAACGTGCAGCCAAAGTAGGAGAGAAACAGTTAGATATTTTAGAGGGTCCTGCTCATTTTGTTTGAACAGACCTTTGAGTCCAGTGCAAAGAAAGGCACCTAGCACCAACCCAAATCATTATCTTATTGAAAGCCCCAGGTCTGCAGGCCAAACCACACATACACACATTTGGCCTCGTGTCCCTTTTGCTTTGTCACCTGAGCAGAAAAGACTTGCAAGGACCAGAGGCAGTAAGGACGGTTACTCCAGGGCTGGGCTGAGCTGAGGACATGCACAGCCCTCTTGGCCCCACGTCGGCAGCTTGTAGGCAGCAGAGCGATTCCCGGCCCACTTCCTTAGAGCATCTTTGCCAGACTGTTAAGGGGCTTGATTTTGCACAAAAGAAATGATATTCAAGAGATAGAGCAAGGCAACCTGGAGACTGGGGGGCACTAGGCTGAAATATCTGGACTTGCTTGGCTTCTCCCCGAATGGCCTCAGAGGCCAGGCAGAAGGTAAGTATCAACTTCCTGTTGCAGAGGAATACAACTGCCCTGGGCACAGGGCAGGTGACCACCTGTAAAATCTGTTCCCGTCCCCTAAAAAAAAGCCTGCTATTAAGAAAGCTCTCTTGCCAGAAATGGGCTCTACCACGTGGACTAAAACACACTCAAGAGACAGCTTTTAGTGGCAAGCTAACTGGGGCGGGCTTCCCGATCGTTTGTGCACGCAGGCCTGTGCCACGTGCAGGATCTGTTTTTGTATTCCTACTTTTGTTCTTCCTTTCAGCCCCCACCTGGTTCCCAACACACTTGATCTAAACTAACCGACAGCATCTAAAAAGACCCATCCGAATTCTTCAGTCATTGTCACTGAGAAGCACTGATTTTCTTTTGAAGATAGAGACATTTGGTGCTTGGAGATTCCCCGGAGACACTGGAAGAACGGCTGAGAGCACGATCCTCCAGACTCTAGGGGGGTGAATGGAGGCTGCACTGATTCAGTGAAGCCCTAGGACAGTCGGCAGCAGCGTTTCCACTGAAGGGGAAGGTGACACGGTTTTGTGCCGGCAGGAGCGCTGGACTGGAACAGCAAGAACCGAGGCAGAGCCCAGCTTTGCCGAGACCAGCTCCAACATGTGGAAAGTTACGCCGAGCTCTTGTGGCCATTTAGTCTGCAAAATGAGGTTCTCAGTCTCACCACCCAGCTCCCAGGAATGCCAATAGGACCAAACTAAAATTATA
This sequence comes from Diceros bicornis minor, assembly GCF_020826845.1. Classification (NCBI taxonomy): domain Eukaryota; kingdom Metazoa; phylum Chordata; class Mammalia; order Perissodactyla; family Rhinocerotidae; genus Diceros; species Diceros bicornis. The sequence goes on along the minus strand of NC_080754.1, from coordinate 477,806 downwards.
AATATGAAACAGTTTGCAAACTTCAAAGGTAGACAAATAGGTACATGATAGACAATAGATAGAAACATAGATATACACACAGGCAGACAGTACCGTAATAGTATAGTATAGTATAGTATACATTCTAGGCCTGAATGTACCACTCCTTCACCTAAACTTTTAGAGACCTGATGATGACCATCATTCATTTGAAATTCATAGATTCGAATTCTGATGCTACATTTTATCCATTTCACTACAATGTATCAACCCTACCACATGCCGTATTCTAAGAGCCTCACACAGCATGGATTACTGATCCAAACCCCTTTTTATTCAAGAGTTTGTGCCCTAATCCCGCGTCTGTGCGGTCAGTGCCTGACGGGACGCCTTGCACAGAGCAGGAGCTGAACACCCCATTTCTATCTGGACACGTGATTTTGCCTGTTGTACATCAGACTGTCAATTAGGCCACCGATAGCTGTGAATGGGGACAATCTGAGCAGTAAATAAACTCAAGGCCGTTGTGTCAGAGACACCCTCCCCGACTCCCACTCCCCCAACACCCCCCAGCCTGCTGCACTCCATTCCTCTGGACGGCACACAACCGGAGAAATTCGCTGACAGGACAGCAGCACCTTCATGCCTGCAGTGCTGTGGAATGCACAGTCATTGTCACACGACCTGTGGACACTGCAGCAAGACGGTGCTAGTGCAGCAATAGACGACACCTGGAGCCGGGTGAGCAGAGACCGCGAGTGCTTTTGCAGTTAGGTAGGTCATCTCAGGAGGATGTGGTCGAGGCAAAACAGGTTGGAGAAGCCCTCTGTGGGGGCCCTGGAGACCAGGGAGGACCTCCTCCTGCCAGGCTGAGATATGACCCAGTGCAGCACATCTCCCTCGAGGAATCAGGAGTCCTGCAGGCCACGCCCTGCATGGCTGCCAGCCTGAGGTCCTCTGGTTTCCCTACTGAAAATACCACATGGGCTTACACAGAAAACGTGACGGTTACAAGACTGTGTGCAGAGACTCATTTCTGTCAACACTTAAACTCAGTCCCTAAAAGACTAACTCATCAAAGGGAACGTGAATTGACAATAGTGCTCCTTGGATAACAAGAAGGAATCAGTAACACAAGAGGACCTTCATGTAATCAAGCATATTCACTCATTCATTCATTCATTCCTTCATTCATTAATCAAATGATTCTGAGTTTAGGGAACTTGCTAGAGGCAGAGGATAGAATGATGCGAGATGTACATGGTCTCTGCCAACACGGAGCCATCACTACAGCTCATGTGACAAAAACCCACATTGGGTCCATGTGGGATTAGAGTCCCTAAAGCACAGGGCATAAATGTCGTAAAGGGCAACGCCAGCAGAAAGCGAAGGTGAACATTTAATCCATGTCGTGTAGCCTGAGAGTTCTTGAATCATTTAATTCTTACCAAATCAATTTTCTCGTGTTTAAAATATGGATTCTTGTGTTATGAGAAATAATATATGTAAAATTCTTAGTGCATAGTAGGGCCTCAACACGACAGCTGTTGTTATTAAATGTCTGTATTCTAGACATTTTGCATGCCTTGACTTCCCTAACCTCTCCCCAACACACATACAAACAAGTACACTCAAATGTAAGATTCAGGACAGCAAAGGTCTCATCTCTTTTTCTCCTGCTGGATCCCCCAATTCCTAGAAAGGGTCTCAGCACAGTGGGACCAGAAGAATATTTTTTAGTGAATGAATAGATGAAAAATAGGATGTATTGGCTCCATTTTGAAGCTGAGAAAGTTGAAGTAACCAGAAAAAGTTCATATGATTAGATGCCAGAGACATAGCGAGTCCCTCTGTACTTACCGCCAGGTCTGAGGATAAAGGATGGTGACGTGTGCTTAGAAAACTCTCATTTCAATGTTCTAGTCAGATGGTGACACACAGGCACGTGTTCTTGCTGACCCCATATTTTATGCTTTACTTTTCTTCTTTTAGTAAAGCTTCAATCCAATTTCTCCATGCTTTCAAACTGGTTTAGGTCTCTGCGCAAATAAGATGTTGTAAAAGCACAAGCAGTCACCACTTCTCAAGGCGTTGGCTCTATCAACTTACAGGATTCCTACACACACTGAGGAGCAGACAGGTGGTCATTGTCTTCAAACGCTTCAAAGAAAAAGAACTAAGGAAGAAAAGTATCATTTAATACCATCTCTTCCTATTGATCCAGACAGAATTCACTAAATTTTAACAATATGTATTCTTTCAGATGTTCTTGAAGTTTGAAACGTGCTGCCTTTGTTATAACTCGTTGTCCGTTCATTCCATCAGATGTTTAGTAACAATCAGCCCATTTTACCATTTTGTTCATTAAAACAAAACATTAATTTTAGACTGTTTAAATCTTTAATAGTGGTTACACCTCATTTATTCCACAGGGCTAGCATGTATTGAAGGAATGGAATGGCCCTTCGGTAGACCCCACAGAGGAGACAGAAGAAGTCAAAGGGGCATCTCCTCCTACTTAGAGGGAACAACACAACGTGGGCAGCAGAACACTTAGAAAATGATGAAGGCAGCACAAGACTAGAAGCTACAATGAGAGAATGTGATAATAAGTGTTACAGACGTTCAGAGGATGGAGAGATCAGGGGTTGGAAAGATCAGATAGTTTAACAATGGAAGAGGAACTTGAACAGGAGTCTTGAAAAATCCACAGCCTCTCCCTACTCGCACACTCATTTTCCAATCATTACCCACGGTAACGAGCATGGTACATTCAGAGAGCAGTAGGAACCCTGCCTGGCAATTGTTCAAACGCAGCCCTACAGGCACTCCCACCCAGGTGCGACCCGTCAGGCTGACAGCCACACAATAATTCCTTGTTACCTGAGAGACAGAGACCTAAGTGCACTTCTCTCCAAGCCGAGACCCTGCCAAAGGGTGAGAGTCAGTGTTGGGGGTATTGCACTTCAGTTAGTAACATGTCACAGTGGCCATATGCAAGCATGATACCCTTAATGGGAAGTTTGACTACCTCAGCTTGTCCACTTGCAAGCACTAAAATAAGAAAGAATTTTAGTGAACAAGTTTATAACAAATATTGAATGGAGAATTACACATCGGAGTTGATATTCCCACAAAAGCCTAATACGTCTCAGAGATAGACTACTAATGTCTACACACCTGCCTGGGAAGCATCCTGGACCAGGCTCTACAGGCTAACTGAAGAGGGGGCTTTCGTCATCAGCCATTGTTAGGAAAAGCCATCATTCATTCCTTTGCAAAATTTGTTGACGAAGACGCTGTCAGATATTCATATCCGTAATGAACTACATAAAATATAAAACTCATAATATTACTTAGCTGCGAGAGTGGTTCCTATAAAAGATTCTCTTGTTAATACCTGCCACCAACTGACATGAGGTCAACCAGGCCACAGATAAACCAACCATCAGAGGTCGTGCTGTTCTGTTTGCTGCTGAAACCAAGAAGCCTTTTTCTGTTTTTTGTATGTTTGTTTTATTATCAACTTTCAGAACTCAGTAACTGAACTGCACAGTATTTGATATGGTACTTTGTGAGTTACATATGTCAGCAGAAAAAATAAGTCGACAGTGACTAGGAACTGCTCACACCATCCTCTCCCTTCTGTCTCCCATCCTCTGAGCTGGAATCGCAGATGCCTCCTTCCTCACAAGGTTTCAGTTACATGTCTATTCACAGTTGATGCCTGTCTGTCAGGTGAGTGCTGAACTCCTGGGAAGCACATCCAGGGGTTGGGAAGAAATCTATTCCACAGTGTCCTGCTCCTTATTAATGTCAATCAGCCGACATGGGAACACGCCCTCACCTCGACCACACAGACCCTACAGGACAGGTACTCACAGTGCCTGCCGTGTCAGACTTCTCAGTCACCTGAAAAAAGAAAGAAAGAAAGATTACCCATATCCTCATAAGCATTTCTTCTAGTACCTAATTATTTGGATCCTCCGTGGTGCACATTGGGGGAAAAAAGTCAAATACACAGAATACACATTTGTGAGAAATTTTGTGTTCTTAAAAGCTTAAAATATACATACTTTTAGAGTGATTTTCCAGCAAGTGAAATGAGTAAAATGGACCAGCAAAGTAGGAGCATTGATGAAAACGGTGAGCCTGGAGTATCTTCTAAGGAAATAGTCTCCTCCTATTGGTTTCACCTGTACGATGGGCTCATTGAAGTCAGATCCGATGTTTTACTCGTTTCCATTTCCCTAAGCACATGTCACCCAGTTTAAGGAAGAAGCTTCATAAAAATCTCTGTTAAAATAACTTTTTTAATGGAGAAATGTTTTCTGAATCAGAGTGATCCACTGAACCCCAAGTTCTGCCCTCATGGTGATCACAGACGATCCTCAGTGAGGGCTGATATTCCTCACAGTCTCAGACTTGAGATGCAGAATGCACATTCCCAGCTGACTCTGTCATGGCCCATTTTGACCCAATTACCCGCATAGTTATAAAAACATTCCTTGATTCTTTATGTTCAGAGCCAACCGCAGGTCATTCTGTTTGCTGAATATACTCTCAGAATTCACCTGTGACTTGAGGAAGATCTAGATGATACACATTTCAAAATCAGAAGTCCCTTCATAAAATTTGTGAGTACATGTATTCAATCTATATTCACAACCATTCAGCACATACTCTGAGTTCAAAAATATCTTTCATACCACAGACTTTTTTTCACGATTTCTAAATTTGTTTGTATTCTATGATGAGAAAGATGAATTTCAAAAGCTAACAATTTTGATAACCATAATCAAATAATTCTAGAAATACTGAATAAACCTTCGTAAGAAGATACTAAACATTTTTTAAACAATGTAATTACTGGAAATAAATATTTCCTTGGCCCATGGAGTTATCTTATCCAAGTAATTCAACCTTTCGGAACCACTCTCACGCCAGTTAAATATCTATAATATCCAACTCCTGCACTACCAGAAATGCCCAGGGAATCATCACACACAGCACATCAAGAGGAGACAGCTCTGCATTGTTGACAGGTGGCATCTTATTCTGGAAAATAATGATTTTTTCCTGGGTAAATATAATAAAGTTTCTATTCCAGGCTTTTTTTCCATATGTCCAGTTATTTGTTCAATAAATAAATACTGAGAACTTACTTTGTACTTGGTTGAGTGGGGAACATGTTACTTCTCTCAAGGAAATCATCCAGGACCAGAGAAAACGTACACACACGAAGACCAGGCAGCAAGAATGGACAAAGACGTCGTGTGGTAAGTGACCTGAGATAGCCTACGAATGCTGCTGACATTTCAGACGCTGGAGAGCTCCTTCTCTCCAGGAAATCAGAGAAGGACTCTCACACCAAGACTCAGCACACAGTGTAAAGAGGATTTCAAGAGCAATGGGGAGCATTTAAGCTGGGGACTGAAGATCAAAGGCCTAGAAGAGGGAAAATGCATGTATGAAATGGTGAGCGATCAGACTAGCACGGGAGTTAAAGCATGGTCCTGAAGGCACTTAAATGATGTGTCCTTGACTGTAGATTTTATTTGAAAAGAAATATAGACTTTGAACAGGCGAGTGGAGCCCTGGGAGCTGCCTTCAGGAGGAGCATGGAGACGACGCCACTGGACAGCCTCCCCGAGATGCCTGCAAGGTCACGTCTAGGGTGTCCTCCTGCACCGGCCGTGTGCCAGACACACGAGGTCCCGGGGGACAACGCTGATGTCCTGACAGACAGAAAGACAATAAATAAGGAGACAAGTGTAAGTAAGCAATTTAATAGAAGGTTAGACACACTATTCACATTTTAATTGAAAAAAATTCCTGAAACTCGTAGCTCAGTGTTTGGCACAGAGTCAACACATTCCTACAGTGAATTTCTATGCTGATCTGCTCAGCTACAAACAATCGCTTCCTTTCCTTAAAGTTGGTTGTTTCATTATTCAGATCCAGAAAAGTAATTCTTTGAAATTCGGTGTCATCTGGTTCATGAAGCTAGAAAGCTAGCTGTATACAAATGGGACCCAAATAAACATTTGGTTCTACTTTTTCTGTCAAAAAAAAGTGAATGATCTCTTTGCCATCAAACAGAGGAAGCAGTCAGCTGATTTTGCTCTGCACCAGCCTTCCACAAAACACAGCATCAGACACAGTATTGCCTGCCTTTCTTTGACGGGAAAGAGTGATTTCCAGGAAGCCGTGTCATCAGTGTGAACTGAAGACATTTTCAAACAATCAACAGATACTACCACATTTTTCTCCAATGTGTCATCTCCTCTGAAGCCCATTGACAGTTATCATCCATCATTTGCATTGTCTCGTCTGTGTCCAGGTTGGACTACAGCACGCTGCGAGGCAGGACTCCGGGACCAAGAAGCCCTGTGCTGCCTCCCAGGGAGGGACGGCGGAAGAGGAGGCCGGTGTGCACTCTGTGCCAGGCTGTTACTGGCAGATGCGGCCGTGATTTTTCAGCAGGATGTGGATGTCCAGTATGATGTGTGGTCTCTGCGATGCTTTCTAGGCATTTGGGGCAAGCACCAGCCGTGGTGAAGTGCTATTTTTATTGAGTGTTCTGTTACACTTTGACTAAAAACCAAATATAAACTTGAAGTAATGAGTGAAAACATTGAAACCATTTCTCCACAGGTGTACGATTAGCTGAGACTTTAGAAGGAGAATGCACTAGGACAGAATAAAAAAGGTGAACTAATACTGTCACAACATCAGTATACTTGTGTATATGTGGTTCTCAGACTTCACTACACACAATATTCACCCTAGAGGTGCTAATGCAGTGGTTGCAGGAAGGAGCTGCCCTGGAACCTGTTTTAGCAATCACCCCACAAATTTAGCCATCATCTCACAACTCTTAACATAGGAGGTCTCCAAAACATGCTCTGAGCTCCAGATATATCCATGAGGGTAAAATAGTTCAGGGAATTATAGTGAAAACACAGGGTGCTTATTTCAAAGTGGTATTATTATGGGTAATTGGTATTCAGTATACCCTTTTATATAGCTCAGCATTTTCTGCTATGATTATTTGTCATTTGAAAATTTAAAAAATTAAATAAAATAAAATCAACTACAAAATGAAAGAGGTTTATTCAGCACATAGACTTTTATGTGGGAACATAAAGTGATTACCTTAACATAAATAGAAAATGAAGTATTTTAAAATTTTTGTCAATAGGAACTATGTATTCTTTTCTATATTCCAAAATTTTGTTTAGTGTAGAACTCAATTAAATATTTGAAGATGACAAAAGAGGATGCATATATGGCTGCATGAAGGAAAAAAAAACATTTTGATGGCTAGATGGAGGAATGGATGGATAAGGAGCAATAGATGGAGAAAAGAACTGTGTTAATGAACAGAGAGGAGGGACAGGAGAAAGACAGAGTGCTTGATGGATCACAATTGCTTTATACACGTGATTCTGAAAGACACAGCTGTTTGAGTCTTTTGTTTATACTTGTGACGAGAGATTCTCACATACTGAGGTCTATGGGGTAACTATTTGAACCAGGTTCAAAACTGGTTCAGCTTGAACTAAAAAGTCTGGCTTATGGCCTATCAAACATACATTGTACACCTGCTTAACCATTAAAGTAAAGAACACACTCTCTTAAGATAAGAATGCACCCTCCCCCTCCTACGCCCTATTGGTAACGCCGGGATCTGTCCCTTTGCTAACATCATGGTCACATTGACCTGCTGATTTGCAATTGAAAACCTCTTTGAAACTTTGATAAAAATGTATCCTGGGTGTGTTAAATGTATGTTCTTTGTTCTAAAAAGGTATGACTGTACTGGAAACCATGCTTCTCCGAAATGCTTTCTAAGGCCTTCCCGGGTTACAATCCTCACTCTGGCTCAAGTAAACTCACCTTATTTCTCTTGTCTATAGAACGGTTATTGGTTATTTTGCGTCAACACTTGTATACATTCTATTTTATTTTAAATTACTCTAGAGCTGAAAGACTTGGTCTCCATGCACATGGGGGAGTCATAAACAGAAGTTCCACCAGACGAGGATCTCACTGATTGGTACCACCTGATGAGAGTCTAGGATGGCGGAGTGAAGATGTGCCGAGGAGGCGAGCTGCCTTCCGGAGCCTGTATGTCTGAGGGATGAGGTTCCCATCGTGACTTTCTAGTGAAGTACAACTTTCTGAGTTTGCTCCTATTCTTTGGAAATAGTTGAGATTCATTGTCTCATTCTCACTTAATTGTTATCAGCCCTTAGAGAAATTGCTATGGTGATAAATACAGTGATTTGTCACGTTGGGCTCTACCGTTCACTGAATCTGCAAACCTGAGAGGAACACTTCCCCTATTAGAACTGCAGATTCATCTCTAAATGGAGGGCTGGAAGATGTCAGATCATTTTTGTGAGTTTTTAGGGGCTGAGCATCAGGAGTAACCTAAGTGTTTCTTAGGCACTTGAGGTGACTAGACAGCTACAGGTTGATAAACAGGGCTGAGCTGGGGCATCAGTCTTCTTCTACCCTTAGGCTGAGACTCACACCGTCAGCTCCCCTAGTCCTCAGGCCTTCAGACTCCAGCTGAAATTACACCACCGCTTTCCTGTGTCTCCAGCACACAGGCAGCAGATGGCGAGACTGCTCAGCCTCCATAATCTATTCCTTTTAATTAACAAATGAATGAATGAATGAATGACCAACTTATTGGTTCTGTTTCTCTGGAGAGCCCTGACTGATACAAGGTTCAGTCACCCACTGTTACCTCTTCTTAGAATTCCCATCTCCTCCATCCACCTGGCAAATCTCTACACACACTTTGGGGCTCAGCTTGACCTTCGACCTTTCCCTGAGCTCCGGGGAGAGAAAGCACAGTCACTCCATGCCCTGTGTTCCCATGGCACTGTGTAAGTGCCTTCACCACAGCACTTACCAAGTTCTACTGCACCTACCGGTGAATATCACATCTCCCACCCACAGCACTCAGAGGGAGACACAGAGCAAAAAGAGGCCAGATCGAGAGACGAAGGAGCCTCCAGGAGCATAGAGACGGCATGGAGTTCACCTCAGTTGTGAACATTACAAAGCCTGAGAGAGCTCACACTTAACTCACTGAAACAAGTAAGACGTAATTCAAGAGCGAGTGTTTAATAAGTACTTTGATGATGTTTATATGAATCAAAACACTTCCCACTCTTTTCTGTGTTTGCTTTGAACAAATGAAATACAGAGAAAGGATAAAAAATGTCTTCAGCCAAAAACAAGTTAGCATATTTGAAATGACTTAATTCAAAGTATAGACCTAGTAAGACGAATTTAAAATTTAAAATAAATGCTTTACAACAGTATCATTCTGTGGTTTTGGAAGCTCATAATGCCTATCAAATCTTCCCCAGTTGTCTCTTGATTTTAGTGAAATTTCTCAATTATTTTGCAAGTGGAAAAGGAATTCACTGGCACCTCACTACATCCAAAAGTAAAAAGTAATTGAAACAACCAACAGAGTGGAAGTCTCAGTAGGAAAAATGGTCCCTGGATTCAGGCCCCATCTGGAGGGAACAAAGCAGAGAGTAACCCAGTCAAGGACCGACTCAAGTGTCAGCCAGCTTCTGCACAGTAGCACCTAGAAGCTGGAGGAGAGTAAAAATGGGTGCTAAATGTAGATTCTGAAACACAGACAGGCAAGATAATGAGAAGTCAGCTGAGAGTTCCACAACAGAGCCTCAGGTATTTTCTGTCGATAAGCCAAGGTAAAAAGAGCATTTCAGAGGGTGTTTCAAGTGAGAACACAGAGCAGAAAGAAGTCCCTTAGGTGCCCTGGAAGAAAGTGAAGATTGCTATTAAGTAACCAAGCTCCTTCTTCCAGAGATGGGCTGGTGATAAAGAGTAGGAACGGGCCCCAAAACATGTAATTTAATCGTCATCAAACAAAGAAGTTTGCCCCCAAACAGCTTTCTGATGCAAATATCCATATCCACTTGATATTGTTCAACAGCATGGGATTCAGAGCAGACCAGTGAGTCCTGGAACTCTAGGCGACGAAGAGCACTAACGAAAGCTGAGGAGGGCGTAGCCACCCACATTTGCTCTGCAAACTCAAGCACTTCCTGTGCCATGCGCTGTGGGCTGAGCACAGAGGGAGTGCTTCCACACACTCCATCTCCTAATTTAGTTCTCAGAAAACCCTCCCAAAATGATCCTCCATTTTACAGACCAGAGGATTTATCAACTTGTCTAAGTCGACAGCTAACAAGGAGAATTTCTAGGATTCAGACTCACATCTAAAAGCTACAGAATTCATCTATCCATGCTGAAAAAAGAAGCCGAACTCACATAAAATGAAGCCTGGGTTAGATTTTATCAGCGTTTCCTTTATTTGGCATTGCCTACACACAACATCATAAACTAAGCCTGCTGGAAAATGTAATAAGGAAGAGAAGTTTTATCACATTTTAAATATTAAAAAGCAAGAAAAAATTACTTTGATTCTTGATAAGTGATGAATTTGCTGCAAGCCAAAATCCTGCCACAGGATTAGAAATTGGTTTAGTCTTTCAAAATATCTGACCTTCGGGCCAGCCCGGTGGCACAGCGGTTAAGTGTCCATGCTCCACTTCGGCAGCCAGGGGTTCACAGGTTTGGATCCGGGCACGTACCAATGCACTGCTTATAAAGCCATGCTGTGGCGGCGTCCCATATAAAGTAGAGGAAGATGGGCAAGGATGTTAGCTCAGGGACAATCTTCTTCAGCAAAAAGAGGAGGAATGGCATCGGATATTAGCTCGGGGCTGATCTTCTTCACCAAAAAAAAAAAATCTGACCTTCAGTTAAACCATAAAGGTAAGCAAAAAATTAAATAGAAATGCCACAACTCCTCAAAATATGTTGTAAAATCTGAACCAAATATGGTGCATTGGACAAGTATCTCCTTGTGTGGAAATCTAAAATATTAACATACGCTTTTTTCAGTGCTATGTCCATTCCCACCATATTCAGTGCAGGAGCCTCATGTCCGTCCCGGGAACATCAAGCTCACTCCTGAGTGAGCCTCTCTGCTCCCTGCGCTTCCTCATCTCCCTCCTCTGTTACTTGTTGACTGATTCCTGTCCATCTGTCCTCTCAGCCTGATGTCACATCCCATCTTCATATCACTTCCTCAGTGAAGATGCTTTCACTAAACATCTTCATAAAGTCGCATGCTCTCCCCACCCACCAACTCTATAAGCATGTGAAATTACATTATTAGATTAGTTTTGTGTGTATATTTTCCTCTTCCTGACACTAACATGCAAAAACTCCCTTAAGGATACGTGTGTTTATTTCTGTATGACCAGGACCTAGAACCACGCATGACACATATTTATAAACTGACACTGACAGAATATCAAAGTCATCATTTGCAAGATGATTCAATTTCTTGCTGTCTTATGATAATTAAAGGTTTTGGAAGACTTGAAACATATTGTAAGTAGTTCCTTACTATCTTTCTTTTGAAAATTTATCATAAACAGTACCAAAAGCACATTAGAGAGATGCCACATATAACTGAGAAAATAAATACTCAAGTGTGAAAGTGAAGCTGGCTTTCTGAGGGGTACTGTAGATAGTAAACCAATTTGCTGTTTTTCCTGTCTAACTTGAAGGGTGACTCAGCGGTCTCCAGGATTTGTGAGCTTGTTTTGCAGGAGAAAGAGAATGTCTTCGGGGAGGTTGCAATCACTGGATGGCCGGCCCTCAGCAGCTGTTGAAGCTCAGAAGTCAGATTGCTCAGAGGCTTACCGAGAGTGACCCCTTTGTTTCCGTGAAGCCCCTCCTGCCAAGCCCCTGAGCTCTATAAACCCCCCGTGCTTTCTGCTCTTGGGGAGGTGGATTTGAGTGTACCCAAGCTCCCACCTACTCGTTTTGGCCAATTCGAGTAAATCTTTCTCATCTCCAAGCACAGATGTCTCTGTTTGACTGCTGGGCATCGGGCACACAAACTTGAGATGAAGAGGTTCGGTATCAAAGGCCCTTTAGTAATCCAAAATAAATAATAGTTTTCATTGTATGTCTTCAGAGCATGGTATAGGTTCATAAATCAACTAAAAGCAGTAAGTTGAATCAACACGAGAAACAAGACAAAACCCGAGTCTAGTTTAGCACCAAGAGTACAAGATCTTGGATGAAGCAAGGAAGACAAATGAAAATAAAATCAGGACACAGGAAGTGCAGCTGCAGTTTATCAAGTCAAGAGCAGATGCACAGCGGTGAGAGTCAAACCCACAAGAAGTGCAGAAAGGCAAACACCCCGGGCAGAGGAGGAGAGGACCACTGGCACGATCTCACCTGGTAGGGTTTCCGCCACAACCCAGCCAGCTTCTCTGCTGCTTTAGGCCAGTTTCTCTCTGTGAAGTACCGTCTTCCCTCACTGCCACCCAGCACCGCCCCATCCACTCCTCTGCCTGTGCTCATTTTTCTCGTCTTCATTCCCCATCTGTAGCCCCATCTTTGACATTAAACATCTCCAGCAACTCCAACCCCTGGAATCCTCTTTTCTGAATGCCTATGACTGCGTCTATAGTCAGTACCTCATGTTTGCCATTTAATTATTCTCTAAATAAGAAACTCTCTAGATTTTTTCCAGAAAAGCTTCTTAGGAGAGGGACTGTTTTTTTATATACCTTTCTATAGAGACACAATGAAGAAACATTGAACAGAGAATCCTGTAGATAAATGTACTCCTGTTGTCTGTAATTATGCACAAAAATCGTGGAACCCTTTTATTGCTTTTGGAAATGCCAAGGACAGGTGAGTTCAAGGTAGCAACACTTTGAACTCCAGTAGATCAAAACCCACAGAAGAATGCTAACTCTGTGAGAGCTTCAGACCCTCAGAAGTGCAAGAAGTGACACTGTAAAGAGGAAAAGAAAAAAAGGCTAATAGCTGTAAGACAACTAAAAAAAACAGAGTCTTTCAGAGAGGTCAGTGTGAGAGTGGGTGGGAAAGGGAATTCAATGAAATTCTTAAATACAGATCAAATATCTGCTGTGATTGGAAACGAGGTAAGACAGTAGCATATGGAGAGGAAGTAATCGGTGATATTACAGACGGCTTCACAGCCCAGTAGGAAGAACAGCAAAGGAAAGAAGACATTACATTTTAAAAATGGGACAGTTAATTTTATCAATTACCCAGTTTCAATCCTCACACCTACTTGCATTTAATGTTTGGCTATTAGGGTGGAAGGGAAGACTTGACAACGCATGGAGTCAAAGTGGAGAAAGTTAGCAAGAGGATGCGAGAACACGTTGCTTTCCCAGCAAGCCGTGTGCTGCTTTTAATAAAGATGATGTGTGCCCAGCCTGCAATCAATACGAATGCAGATAAAACTCACTCTTCTCACCGGGTAATTCCATAGCTGATTCATCCTTGCTGAATATTTATCACTTGAATGCAGAGTACTGTGTTGCTGATGCTCAATGTGCAAACAATAAATACAAACATTGCCTCCCTGACTATTTTTCTCTTATTCTTGCTCTGGCTTTTCCAGGATTAGGATAAATGAATAGTAAAGACTCACCTCACAGTTCACGAAACACAGTAAAGGAAGCATAAATCCCCCAGATAGCATTGCTAACAATCTCTAAAAGAAGTAAATGGCCCATGGATCCTTTAAATGTTCCAAGTACAGCAGTTGAATGAATATGAGTCCTACATTAAGCAGGATCATTTGGAAAGATGGATGGATCTTTAAGGCAAAGGGGTTTCTTGTCCAAAGCTGGCAGACAGAGGTATGCAAATGTCCCTGCCTTTCACATTTTGCCACATTAAGAGAGTTGTGAATGTGTCACAGCTCATTTCAGTGTGAGCCCCCAGCTATTTAAAAAATGAAACCCTCAGAATCAACCCTCTCCTCAAGGGTCATGAAGCAAATTGACTTTCCACTGGTGGTCTCAGTAGGGCCAGAGCTTTTTTATGGTTATTTTAGTAGCAGAATTGAAGGCAAGAGAGAGATAAAACTGAAGTAGTGAATTCTATAGGTCAACATCAGGCACTCCAAATGCTTTTTCTTGAACAAAGACGGAGCCAGACCTTCTGTCATCCCAGATTTCTTCTCCCTCTTCACATACAATGTACAAGGAATCTCCAAGTCCTGTACCTTTCATACCAAATTACCTTTGAAACTCATCGGTCTATCTCCTTCACTGTTGTCACTGCCTGCTTCATAGGACCAGTCTCTGTGCCCCGAAAGACCATAACAGACACTTACTTGGATTTCCTGTCTCAAGACTAGCTCCCTCTTGAATATTTCCCCCACATATCAGCAGAATAATATTTTTGCCTTCTGATCATGTCATTCTACAGCTCAAAACTCTTTTAGGGTTTCCTATTGTTTTGTGGAAAGTCCAGACTCCTCAACATGGCATTAAAAAGGCCCTTAAAATCTTAATCTTAATTACTCTCCAAAATCATGTCTACCATTAGTACTCTGTGCTAATCCTTTCCAGATTATTGCCATTGATTAAATTTATCTTTCCCCACTTTCTCCTTTTGACTATCTCCCACTCCACCCTCCTCCAAACCAATCTTTCAAAAGATCCCAGCTTAGAATTTACTTAGTCTGAAAAGGCTTCCCAGCTTATGCAAGGCTGAGTAAGGCACTCTCCTATATGACTGGAAGCTACCCTTCCCTATCAAAGTATTTATCACAAGGTATCGTTGCTGTAGAGAAGCTTCAATAGAGCAAGGTCACGACGTCTTGTTCATGGTGACATGCTCAACACTTAATAGTGTCTGGATCAATACATTTTGTTGAACTGAATTGGGCTAAGGCAAGCCAAGATGATAAACTCTGATTCTGGGATTTTAGAATCCAGACTTTTGGAAAAGAAAAAAATAGTTTAAACAAGGTAATGTCTACAGTGACCCTATCTGAAGCGTTGGATCCTACCCATATTTGAAGCATCTAGGCACAGCTCAGAACACACACTTGTCATGTCTGCCCTGACATCTCAACTCAAAGTCATTTTTCCTGCCTCTGAACCACAATAAACATATTTTACGTGGTGTTCAACTTCTCTAGGACCGTCTCAAGTCATGTCAGGTCATTTGGGAAACTCCTACTTGTCAACCAGAAACAAAAGAGAGTCATTGTGGATCTCATTCTGTCTGAGGCCATGACTGCTCTGACAGCCTTTCTCTCTGATGGGCCTCCCACCTTCTGAGACAGCGTGAGGAATGTAAACGTATCGAGAAAGTCAGATGGAGTTTCTCCATCCTTGCTGCACATTCAAATTCTGTAGGAAGCTCCAAGCCCCTCTCCAGACCAACTGAATTCAAATCCTTAAATGTTGTGTTTAGATCTCGGTATTTTTTCAAAAGATCTCGAAGAATTCTGTGAAGGCTGCAAACCATTGGCTTAGATGAAGAAACAGTAAGCTTTTTCTATAAATGATCAGATAGTAAATATTTTAGGTTTTGTGGACCATATGGTATCTGTCACCACTACTCAATCCTGCTATTATAGCTTGTGTGTAGTCACAGACAATACACAAACTACTGGGAGTAGCTGTGTCCCAATAAAATTTTATTTACAAAAACATGCAGTGGACTAAATTCAGCACATAGGTCATAGTTTGTCCACCTCTGAATTGGAAAATTCTCTACCTTCTCCCCAGCTAAATTGTTTTATTTCCCATTTTGTTACTGATAAGACACAGGCCTGTTTCATTAAAAAAATTAATTTGCCAGAAATAAAACCTACTAAAATTTGACTTTTAGAATGTGATTCAGAATCATAATGGAGAATGTTCTGCTTATAAATGTATTTATGATTTATGAAAATATGCTAAATTGTCACAGATTTTTTTGTGTGTGTGTGAGGAAGATCAGCCCTGAGCTAACATCCGTGCTAACCCTCCTCTTTTTGCTGAGGAAGACCGGCTCTGAGCTAACATCTGTTGCCAATCCTCCTCCATTTTTTTTTTTCCCCAAAGCCCCAGTAGATAGTTGTATGTCATAGTTGCACATCCTTCTAGTTGCTGTATGTGGGACGCGGCCTCAGCGTGGCCGGAGAAGTGGTGCGTCGGTGCGCGCCCGGGATCCGAACCCAGGCCGCCAGTAGCAGAGTGCGCGTGCTTAACCGCTAAACCACGGGGCTGGCCCTGTCACAGATTTTTATAGCATCTTTCATTCAAAGGAACTGCACACGTTTTACACTTACCTTAATTATTTATTGGGAAAGAATATTAAAAGGAATATCAGTGTTCTCGCCTTTATTTAGGTCTTCCAAACGACAGCAGTAAAACACAGCTGTTGCTGGGGTGGAGATGGCAATGAAAGCTCAAGAGGAACTGAAACAGCCCATTACCTGCAAAATCATGTTCACATGGGCATCTCAGAAGACTGATCTTAGCAAACCAATGGACTGTGAACTACGCTGTTGTTTTACAGCCCAGGCTCATAAAGTTTTATAATGCAGATGAAGAAAAACATGAAATAATGCTGCAGATGGGGTACTAGACATTCCATTTGCCTACAAGTTGTTACTGTCTATAAGAAAGGGATTTGAGATTGGTGTCTAGGACTGAAATTTAAATAATGACTGAAAAAAGATTTGCACAGGTTTCCAAGAGGTTAACCCACAGAACCATGTTGTGAAATAAATAACCACTTTGTGTACTTACTGTTATAATAACCAGTCGCTTTCAACTTGTGAAAACTGTGCAATAAAGCACAATGAGGTCAGAGTTCATCTGATTTCTTCCTGTAAGGACTGGAACAAAAACTACTCCACTATTATTGATCAGGCCCAAGGGTTTTGTGAAGACACGTGACGGGTGGACCGCCTTCACAGAAACAGCCCTAGAGGAACGCGAGTGTGGACTGTGACGACGGGAGGACCTCTTACGACAGATTCCTGGGTCTGATCAGATCTGAGACTGTCGGCTGATTCCCTAGTGAATCAAAATCTGTGTATCAAAATCTGAGGATCTCAGCCGTAAAGAGACAGTATGCTACTGAGCAAGGAAGCTCAGTCCACAAACCCAAATCCTAAGTCTTGCTCTGTTAACTAAATACCTGAGGGAACTTGGACAAGTCATTTAACCCTCTAGGTACCTTACAACTCTGAGATCTTATGAATTGTACCCTACAATTGTACACGAAATAAATAGACCTGTATTTGTAGGAAGGATGGGTTGTCGTCAGTAAGACCTATGAGTGGCTGGCAGGAAAACATAGAAAGAATGGAAGTTGGCTTGTTTTAGGCTATGATTTCTATTTTATTTTTTTAACTGAAGAGATTAGCAAACCAGTTCACTTTCCCTTTTCTGTTTCTTAAAATACTGAATACATGTAAACTGGTAAATGTGATCTGACAAATATGCAGGCTAGCATTTGCAAATGCACAACACACAGAGTTAAACTAAACTACTTTGTAGCCCAGTCACAGCATAAAGTGTCACTCCAGGAAATACTGATAAAAGAACTAAGACTAATTTAACAGCGATGATAATATTTACCAGTCCTAAAAGAAAATTAAAACATGGTAAAATTTCATGAAATTCATTTTCTTCTATCTATATCAAATGATACTTAGCAACCAACATAGCCACCTTCTCACCTGCAATGTTTCTTCTCATCAATAACCTGTGTTTTTTATTCAAGGAAGTTACAGTGGCAGGTATGACAAGAAATAAATACTTCTTCCTTAAAAGGAGGGGCACATAATGTCAATAATAATTGTATCTTTCCTGTCCTGTGAGAATATAGATTTGAGTTCGTACAGTGGATGACTGCTGCTTTTTTTAAACCAGTTCTTCTGGGAGGGTGCTTTTGTAATTTTAAGAAATATATTCAAACCATTATTTCTCTAGTTATTAGACTGAGACATTATCCATTTATTATTCCTAGTGCAAAAAGTAGGTAGACTGGAATTCCTAAACTTCTTTTACACAATCTATTGATTTTTATTATTTCCATATTTCAATGTTTATAAATTTGTATTCAGTTCTTTAACCCTAATTCTCACGTTTACTTGGGATTGGTTTTGTGTTAAGCAGGCTCAGTGCTCACCACCAGTCCACTCGTGACTCAGAGTCATCATTCCTAACCTCTTTCCTGCCAGTCGTCTCTGGATTTCATTATCAAGCACGTCAGATATATTCTCTTAATCAATTGGAATATAGATCTGCCTTAAAATTTACAGTCCTGGTGATATGAAACAATTGGAGAAAGGGAAACCTTGAGTCACTTTATTGAACTACGAACAGTGCCAGAAGGGAGCCAGGAGCAGATAATAAATATCCACCTAAAGAGAAAACCCCCTTCCTATCCACCCCTGTGACTGCTACCCAGGCAGCAGTGGAGGTGGACGGGGGAAGGCTCATGAGTCACTGACGTAGTGGGTTATAGAGAAGATCAAAATGTTCTGAGAGGGAGGAATAGAGAAATGACACAACGAAATGAAGACAAGTGAGAGTGGCATTGGACGAGTAAAGAGCAATACTGGATACTAAAAGGCAGTGAGGCTGAACATCCAAAATTGTGAGGAAAAATGACTTTCAATCCAGAATATTCCATCCAGCCAAACCATCAATCAAAACAGAGAGAAAATAAAACAATTTCTCACAAACAAGGAGTGTTTAGCCATGGCTAAATGCCCCAGTAATAAAACAAAAAAGCATCAGCAGACCCCTGAAAGCTGACGTGGCCCCTCCTCCCAGTCTACTGGGATGAGAGCAGCAAGCACCCAGTCAGAGCACCGGAGACCCCGAGGTCTGTCCCCCAAGCAGGCTGCACTGACCACAGGACTCTGAGCACAGCGCCGGCTGTGAACGCTTATGCCTCCTCAACACCACGCCTCATCTCTCACACTTGTGCAGTGCTGTTTGCTGCCTAATGTAAACCACAGTGAAAGTATTCTGAGCCAAATCTAAGCCATCTTTGGCTCCAATCATGAACCTACGTGAGCCCTGTGATGTGGCCTTGTTCAAAAGGCCTCAAGTACCTGCCTCCTTGTTGTAGACAGCTAGAGACTGTGCGCCAACCAAATGACAGAGAACACCAAGAACAGGAAGAAACAAGACTCAAGGACCAGGCTGCCTAGCAGAGGAGAGGAACTAAGGAACGGGTCAGAGTGGCATTTGTGCCCCAGTCCTGGAGAGCAATTCTTCCGGCATGAGCAGGGGGCTGGAGCTCCAAGAGGAGGTTTCCAAGAAAGTGAAAGGGACCTGATAGAGTATTAATAACGTGGAGTGTTTGGAAATAAGATCACTGGTTTTACTAGATTGTGCTGGAAAATTTGGGAAAAAATTGATCACAGATATATAAATAAAACTTAGTAAATGGAAAAATTAGACAATTACTAACCAAAGGAAAAACAAATGGGTGAGCGGGGTAAACGGAAGGGACAAGCTGAGTGCTGTAAAAGGATAACCCTCAACATTTTAGTAAGAGGTAAACAGATACTGCGGAAAATTGGTACTTTCTAGAACCGCGTACACGTATGGAAGGGACAGGTAAGTGAATAATAAAAGTCACTGCTCAAGAGTTGGGAAAGCACTACCTCTGGGAGCTGAATGTGCACAACTGGACACGCAGCAGAGCAGGAGACGCTGCCCCTTACACAGCACTTTAAAGGGCACAATAGTTTATCCATGTTCTCAACATCACTTTGATAAAAAACATCAACTTTAAAATGACATATTTAAGAGACGCTTGTGAAAGTGGCTCTTAAATCACAGAGCACTTTGTCTCAGCCTAAGTCCTCTAGACAGCAGAGCCGCAGCCAAGATTAGGGGGAAGTGCTTGATTTGGGGACGTGTAAGCGAGCACCGGAGGTGAAGGTGAGGGAGAAAAGGGCCGTGTGGCGCAGGGCGGCACCACTCCACCTCCGCCTCACCGCGGGCCGCAGCGAGACCAGGGGTCCACCACCCTCAGAACAGGGGCCGCCTCTGAAGGGCCAGAAGGAGGCAGTTCTCCGTGGAGCCTCCTGTCGGCTCTCCGTCGCTCCCGTTTCCCTCTCTGTGTCCCCTTCCTGCTGCCCGACATGACACTGTCAGAAGGACTACTTGCGCTTAAGTTATTGTTTCACGCTCTGCTTTTTAGGAGTAAGAAACTCTCCAAAATATAGAAAAGGAAAAAATAAAAATAAAGAACAGGTCATCCAACAAACCAGCTGGAGCTCAAACCGGAGGTTGAGCAGGGGTCCCGCAAGCCCGGGGGCTTCCTGGTGCCCGGGCCGCGCCGAGAGACAGGCACCTGCACTTGGGGAGGTCCTGCCCGTTCTAGGCCTTGGAACAAAGCGCGTTATTGAACGTGGACGCTAGAGGTGGTGTTCCTCCAGAGACACGCAGGGACGCCCAGGATGGTAAAGACAAGGCCTTTCCTTTCCTCCCTGGAGTGGTCTGCTCCTACCGCAGGCAGTGAGTCTCGTGATGCCTTCCTCTGCTTCTCCGAGGAGATCTTCTTCCCCCCAGGTGATGAGCACTCTCTCTCCAGAGCGGAGGACGAGAACACCGCCCGCTGCCCCGGTCCACCCCAGAGTCCCGCGGCGCAGGCAGGTGGGCGGCGGGCGCGCACCCCTCCCGGCGGGAGCCGGACCACGAGATGCTGGTGCCAGTTCCGCCCGGGCCGCTGCCTTGTGCCGTAGGCGAAAATGATGTCTCTGACCTGAAAGCCTTTGTTCGTGTGTGTGTGTGCGCGCGCGCGCGAACCTTGGCAGACTGTCTTGTCAGTTTGCAAGTAGAGTAAATTTTCAGACCCTTCACAGTTTCTGACCTAACAGGTTGTTGGCACCGCTCTTCCTACTCTGAAAAGGGCCTCGCTGCTCCTATTTAACAGAAACATTAACTCCACACAGCTTCTCCGTACATAGAAAACCCACTTAACTGAAGGCGAACTCAGGTGTGACTACTGCTGACAGCTCCACAGTACGTTCAGGAGACTCCCCAAGACTCTGAAAATTGAACAGCTGTGTCACTGGGTGACACAACGGAAAGAGCAGAGTCTTTTAAGTGAGATAGTCATGTATTTGAAACGTATTTCCAGCATGAAATAGCCGTGTAACCTTAGCCCCACTGTCCCAGCAGGTCGAATGTGTCACGGAATTATGGAAAGGATCAAAGAAAATCACCTGTGTAGAGCGCCCCGCAGAAGGCCAACCAATCAGTCCTTTAGAGAAGTCAGTTCCCTCCCCGTTGAGGACGACCACCAGGTTTTTAAAGTCAAACTGTATATTCTATAAATTCTCTTGTATTTTAAATAAATCATTCACAAAAAAAGCTTCAAAGGAACTGACTTGATGCTGGTGAGGGAGCCTCCTGGAGTCAGCGTTCATGATCATCTGAGACTGTAGAGTTGGGTCTGGTTTTGTGGGTTTTGGTTTGGGTTTTGGTTTTCTTTTACAGAGAACCAAAATCTAGAGAAAGCTAAATCCTTTGGTAAAGGAAAAGATACATTAATATGAATATCTTTTCTGCAGTTCGTTATTTGTTTTAAAATATAGAAAACTCTCGGTGATAATATAATCAGAATCAGAGGTAGTATGTGCAGAAACAACTCCTACGTACAGTGAATCCAGCTGCCTCCTGCCTCCTGGCACCGCACCTGTACCCTGGAGACGGATCAATCAACAGATAAAAATATGTTCAATAAAAATGGAAGATGCTTTCAAAAGGGGTGTGTGTGTATTAGTACTACATCACTTACAGATTTTTGATTTGACTCATAAACTTGAACGGAAGAGAGTATGCTAATGATCACCTCTTACTAGCTTTTTCACCTTCGGTACACATTATTTTTAATTCCTTTAAAATGACATTATCTTCATGGAGAAAGTGTGAACAGAATTTTTTCATTTTGCCATAGAAAAGACAATGTGAGCAAAACTTTTCAAAGACAATAAAACAATCAGTGTTAGAGTAAATTAAGCTCTTGAAAATATCTAATTTCTGAATTAACACTTTGGATCAAAGAAAAGTTTCTTTAAGGAAAATATTCCCGATTTTTATTCTATTATTATTTTATAATAATTTAAAAACCTATTAATATTGTTTTAACTAACATAAAACTTAACCTTTTTTTGTTAAAACTACAGTTACCTAATATGAACTCAGGAGAGTTCCCAGTATTGACTTGACATCATTACAGATTGGAAGGGAAAAAAAAAAAAAGCTTTTTGATTTATTCCCAGAAAACAGTAAAGCTTTCTCATCAATTCAAACCTATCAATGATGTAATTCTGTGTGCAGTTTTCTTTTGCTTAAATTTATTATCTGGAGGGAAAGTGATAATGTTTATGGGCCATATTGACTACGGAAACGTATTTTTTATTAGAAACCCCTTGTCTCCTCTGTTGTATCTGTGGTTATAGATCAGCACACAAGTGTTAGCAAATTAGAAGCTATTTGGTGAAGCATGATCTGTGCCTCAGAATTACGCCTTCTTCCTACATGTTCAGGATCTTCTGCCATGAGAAACAAACTTCCGGGATTAGCTCCAGCAAGTGTGTTTGCCACTTTATAGATCTTTGGGAAAAATTATAAAGCACCTTTATGTGACTTTCTGGTAAGAACGGTTCATTATAACCAGAGAGAATGACAGTCTTTTCTTCAATCTAATGATGTTACATTTTATGAGATTTCAAGTCAATGGAATTATCTTTGATGCCAGATGTTACTTGTGAAGCAACAAGTGATCTATCTTAATCACAGATTAGTCATCTATGAAAGTATGATGTCTTTCCAATGATGTTCTCCATAATGAGAAAGTGGATGTTCTCCGTAATAAGACACGGAGAAATAAATGCAGTCTGTGATAAATAGCCATCCTTGATCAGAAACTACTTGCATTAACACATGAAGGAAAAGGGTGAAGCAGAGGCAGGAATACACATGGTGAGTTACAGCTGCCTGACCCTCAGCTGGATGCAGGTGTACTCTCCTTTCCTGATGGAGGAGCTCCTGAATCTGTAAATCAAGTAAAACCTTTGATCCTACAATGTCACTCCCACAAAGTCTAGTGACTCGTGTATCAGAAGTCTTTTTGCCGTCTTCAAAGTGCCAAATTCTCGCACATTTATTGACCCCACTTTAAACATTTTTAAAACATGGAAACAAAACATGAAAAGGGCAAAAACTGTTGCAGAAACACAAGCAGCCCCCAATTCCTAAGGGATTGGGACCTGAGTCTATTCATACATCGGTGATCTGGAATGCATTGTTTACTCTGCATACGCAAAGACCATGTCCCAAACTTGCTCACAGAAGCCTCACTCCCGAGTGCAGCCCATAGTGACTGCTGCTGCTGCGTGTTTGGGGAACTGTGGAGAGTACCCACTCCATCCTTGGTTCCAGCGTGTATGTGTTCCATGACTCCCAGAATGCTTTTCCCATGCTGGCTTACTATTACTGTGTACATGTCATCTCTCCTGCAGTGGAATATCTTAAAGTGTCCTAGGTTAGGTAAAACTGAAAACACTTACTGAACAAGAAAAGTTGCTAAATTAGTTTACAGAAGACGAACCTGAAATCGTCTTAGAGAAGATCATTTTAACTCTTAAACACATAATCAACCTCTACATTAAGCAGTCAATTATACAAGCCGCTATTTCCCTGGGAAAGTGTGGAACAAGACCCTGTGTGACCTGACAAAATCTGCCTCTTGCAAACACTTTGATTCAGATTTGGTTCTTGAGGGAAATTTACATAGGGCTCAAGGAGACTTTGAGAAAAGGAATCGCTTCTTTGACCCTAATTTCCAATTTAGTATCAGCTCTGATGGGTTGAGATGGTCTCTGCTAAAGTGGGAAAGAAACACAGGCTCCAAAAGGAACCAGGATGGAAGAAGGGGTCAGGACCCGGGGCTCTGGCTCAACACCATGGCTGGGATTGGACAGAGAAAGGCCCAATATCAAAGTGGTCGATGTTTGAGAACTATTTCTTAGCAGAAGAGTTTAAGGTAAAAATGCCGCGATCTTCGGAACCCAGCAGGGTGTGACCACTGGGGCCTGTGCAGCGGTCTGAGCCATCAGGTTCTCATCACAGAGGACAAGGTCGTGTTTCAGCCATGTTAGGAGCAAAGGGCCACCTGACAACTGAAAGCAGCACTGCCTTCTTCTGACTAAGTACCTTCCTTGTCTGGACAACTTGAAGGACGAAAGCCTCAGAAAGGAGACGGCAGGTTCTCCTAAGAGGGCCAAAAGTGTGCGCCAAGTAACCAGGGCCAGGAGGAATGGAGAGGTGGAATCAGGTTCTGACCCCAGACCTTAAGCAACAGTTTATTCAATAAATATTTGCTCTTACAATTCTACCATTAATTTTTTTTATTGAATGTTGCTGTTTTTCGAACAGCAAGTTAAATTTAAGAAGAGAGTATAAGCAAGGAGTTCGATTTGTGGAGATTCAGATTGGGGACACTATGGATGGAATTTTAGAGGCTTCATTTGGTGGTAATAACGATCCATTTTGATGTCTCATTGCATGTTAGGACTTACAGTTTTTTTCACTGGTGTATTTTTAATACTAGCACTACATTTACTTTTAACAATCTGGGCTGCAGGCATTATAGCTGCCATGTGAAATGGAAACTGGAGATGATTTTTCTGAAATAAGTAACCAAAAATTAGGGGCTAACATTAGGGGTCAGAGGAAGGAAGGTGAAGGTGGAATAAAATGAGCTGAGCTTTTGAGAGAAACACAGAGGAATTTGTCAGTAGACAAGGCAGTCGCACAGACGCCTCAAGAATGAGTGATTGCTGCCTTTCCACACCCGGCTGTGGTGATCGGTGTTTTCATACCAACTTTCCCACCGAGAATGTTAGAGAAGCTCAATATAATGCTTTAAAATTTGTTTGAAGACACTAGAGAGCTGCTATAGCAGAAGAATTTGGGGGCCAAAATCCCAGAGAAGAAAGAAGCATGAAAGCCTGGTTTTGGCACAGCTTCTCCCTGATAAGCATTTGCTGACTCATAAGCATGGCCAAGTCCAAGCTCAGAGAAGCAGAAGGCGGTGGCTGAGAAACTCAGCAGACTTGGGGTAATCGCACGGGAGGGTGAGTAACTCTGAGGTTCAGGAAGCACCAAGGAGGACCACCTGGTAAACACCCCAAGCTTTCTGCTAGGACCCCCAAATGGTGACATGGTGGATGTAGAGCTAATTAAAAATAGTCCTGCCTTTAGGAAAACTGAAACACAGTTACCTGCATCTTCCCTAATGATCTGCCAGAAGCAATAATTAGTCCTCCCTGGAGGAAGATAAGATCATTCAGAGCCATAAATAGCTCCAAAATTTATTGATCACAATGTCCACCATTTAACCAAAAAATACCTATCGTATCAGGCAATAAGAGCAAAATACTAAAAAGCAAAATAAAAAAGAGATATTAGAAACATGCCCACAGAAGATCCATATATTAGAATTATTAACTGTAGAATTTAAAATGTTATTAATATATTCAAGAAAATAAAATACAAGTTAGAAAATCAGCAGAAATTTAGAGTTTATAAGAAAGAACCAAATGAAAATTCTAAAACTAAAATTTCAATAACTGAAATTAAGAACTGAACAAATGGATTTAATAACAAATTAGAAAGACATGGCTGAAGTGGGGATTAGTGATCTAGGAAATAGACCAGTAGAAAACATCTACACTGAAGCATACAGAGCAAAAGATGGAATGTACAAAAAAGATCATAAAAGAAATATGAAATATGGTGAAAAGATCTAACATATCTGCAGTTAGAACCCAAAGAGCTATATTCGAAAGATTAGGCCAAATATTTTCCAAAATTGCAAAAGACATTTAGCCTCAGGTTCAAGAATTACATTAAAATTAGTTTTCTTGATATTTAAAGTATCTTGTATTTGCAAGGCAAAATTATTTTTTAAATTGTACTTCTGTAGTAATAACAGTTACAATGGCCGTCTCTGCTCTATGGACTTTACACATACTAGCTCATTTAATGCTCACGACAGCCCTCCAGAGCAGCTCTTCTTAGTACTCTGGTTTGCAGTTAGGAACTGTGGCTCAGAGAGGTTGAGTAACTTCCCCAGGGTCACAAACCTGGTACGTGGCAAAACCAGGATTCAGACTCTGGCATCTGGTTCCAGAGTCCGGCTGCTAACCACCATGCACGCTTCACTGTGAATGTGAACGACACTTTTGTATGAAAATATCGGTCAGAGCCTTCCTCGAGGAATTTAAAATCCAAATTATTTTTTAATTGTAATTAGTTACAGTAAATCTTTAATAGAAAACTGCCCAAAAGTCCATATCTTAAAACAATAAGACAAAATACTTAAAAAAATGAAATATGGACAAAGTTAATTGCTTTAAGAAAATCCAGCACTGGTCTGCAGGTGCCCAGAAGCACAGGTGCACAGTTCCTGCAGTCAGCAGAAGATTGAAAGCTTTGCAGGGGGGTGACCGGTTCTCTGTGTTGCAGTGAATGTGGGATCTAACTTACAAGCAGGAAGACTTACGTTCCCATTTCATGTTCTCTTCTCCAAAGAATTTGTTTAGTAGGATGAAACAAAGAGGTAAGAAAATCAGTGAGAATGCTAAAGTATATCAAGCCACATCATTACATGATAATAATTATAAAATATTATTTGTATATACTAAATATCTGTATGATTGAAGTTTTCCCAAATTATGCAAGCATTTTCCAATAATGAGAAACTGGACATTTGGCAACTCTAGGAATACGTAGTTTTCCTGAAAGGGAGGGAGACAGAATGTCGATTGCATTAGGGTCTTTGCTGCTGGCCATCAAGTCCCACGGCTCTCCATTTTCTCCTTCCCAAGACTGTGTGGTCAGCTCAGCCGTCGACTGTGAGCTACCACAGAATTCTTTCAACAGATCCCTCTTATTGCCTAAAGCAGTTTGATTTGCTCTACTTTTCACAGGTAAAAATACGTCAAAGACGGAGGAAACTTTGAATAAGTCACGTGACACCTTTGAATCTTTCTTCTCACCACTAAATTGGAGGATAAATAATAACCACAAAAAATTCAAAATAACATCTCCAATCGTTGAGTGCTAACTATATGCCAGTCAATTTACAACCATCATTTTATTTAACACACAAAATATGGAGAGACCAGAACTCAGCTGAAAGAGTGGAGGGACCGACGGTCACTGGGCGAGGGGTCGGCTGGTTGGAAATGACCGTCCCTACTGGACAGGTCAAGAACCAAACCAACTCATGTCCCAGCATCAGGTGAGTTAAAGCAACAGGAAAGTTATGTGAAACTTATTCAATTAAATATAGCCTCTATTCACAAAAATAATAAATTAGATATTAATTTAGTGATGTCCCAAAGCATCTAACTAGCAAGTTCAATAGTAACAGTCAAAATTTATTGAGCACTTATACACAGCACTAGAAACCGTGCTGAAGCATTTTATGTATTTGTATCATTTAATCCTCACAACCATGGGAGCAGGTGTTAGCATCCATATCTTCCAGATTACAGAGCTGAGGCTCAGAGATACTAAGAAGTTTTCTCTGATGATGATGGATAGAGATACAGTCAGATTCATTGCTACTGACGTAACTCTTTTCAGTTAGGAGATGTGTTGTTTACATTAATTAGAGCACAGCTAAGCTACTATAAGAGACACAAATGAAATTGATTAACTAGATCAAAGTTTCCTTCTCAGTCCCACAGAGTTCAGGGCTAGGAGGAGGCCCCCGCCCATCTCTGAGTTCCAGGAGTCAGCTCTAATCCTCACCCTTGCCCAGACAGAGACAAGAGTGCTTACATTTTAAGGTGCAACCTAAAAGCTGTACACACGTACCCATGGCACATAGTGGGGAAGAGCAATTACTAAAACCTTGTGTACATGTTTCATTTTGCAGCAGGCAACACTAGGCATATGCAGAGCAGGTGAAGAAGCTTTTTGCTTTATGCAGGAAAGGGAGAAGTGCCTGATGGCTTTTTGCATTTTTCATTACTGAAAAATGTGCTGCAGGGGGTTATATGTTTCTTCTGTAGAATACACCAGAAAATACGTGCTGGAATGAATCTTAACAGACAGTATTTCTGTGACTAACAAGGCAATGTACTGCTTTATAATTAAAAAGAAAGGTTATACCTGACTGCACGTTGTCATAGCCACAGAGAAAAAGTAGTGAAAACTCTCATTATGATCACATTTCATCTACGGAGCATATGTGTCTTTCTGCGTGTTGTATGAAGAACTGGCAGTAAACACACAACTAATTTTCCACACTGACATATACTGGCAGTCAAGGGAAAAACGTATTCACCAAATTCAAGACAGGGTATGAGATGAGAAACACCACCTCGTACAACAACGCTGCCCGGGAAAGCGTTGGAGATGATTGCATGTGGCTCCCTTTAGTGGAGCATCTCAGTGATACTTAATATCTTGAAGAGCCCAAAGCCATCATTTTAGCATCAAAATATTGCAAGTTTTATTGTTGAAGACAAAAGTAAAACAGAAGAATTTCTATGAGATCAGTAAGTGTTTCACTCTTTCCTAGCATTTGATTTTTTTCATTGATTGAAAAAATAAATAAATTTTAAAAAAATGTTGGGCACATTTACAAATGACATCCAAACACAACAACAGAAGAGACTACCCAGAGTGGTGAGTAACAAAGGCTGGTCGATCCGCTTCTGAATGGAAGAGCTTCATTGACTCAGAGGGAAATTTGATTTAAATCTCCAGAGCGATCCAGCCAGTAGAGCTGTTCATAACACCCGTAGTGTCAGGCAAGATTTTCCACTTTAGTTAAATACACAGAACAAAAATCACCTGGAGAGGGGGGGCCAGCCCCGTGGAGTAGCGGTTAAGTGCGCACACTCTGCTGCTGGAGGCCTGGGTTCGGATCCCCGGCGGGCACCAATGCACCGCTTGTCAGGCCATGCTGTGGCCGTGTCCCACCTAAAGTGGAGGAAGATGGGCATAGATGTTAGCTCAGGTCCAGTCTTCCTCAGCAAAAAGAGGAGGATTGGCATGGATGTTAGCTCAGGGCTGATCTTCCTCACAAAAAAAAAATCAACTGGAGAGGAATCTAATCTACGGTCAAGCTGACTATTATCAAACTTGTTATGTACATCTCGACGAAGAGTTGCAAACATCATGCTTCTCACGAATATGGAATTCATATGATGGCCAGTTTTTAAGATTGTTTTTAAAATATTGTTTTAAATAAAATAATTATATCATTATAATTAATCTAAAATTAATCTAAAATTGATGGTTTACATGTATACTGAGTGACTTAAAAGTTTTAGTTGAGAAAAGCTGTCCTAAGCTTTTTACCATTAGTCTCATTAGGCAGGGATGATTTAAAGGATGAAGGAAATTTCCATTTGGCATTTAATTCAACATCTAAACAAGCAGAAATTACAGAAATGTGAAGAAGTGGAAAGCCACACAGTGAACTTCAGAATATATCTTTGTTTTATTCCTATGCTGTCAACACCATCAGTTTTAACCACAGTATATGTTAATAGTATTTTATAATGTCAGTTTTCGAATTCAATATTCCTCATTATTTGAACTATCTTGTTTTCCTATTGACATCTACACTAGTTTTATTGATCCTTTTATTGATTCTCTAACTGGTTTTATGTCCTTTCAACAGTGAATGAAGAGAGAATCACGATTCGTCCATACGTCCTCTGTTACTATGTGTCATGGTTTTCACTTGTCTGCCATTCCCAGCATCATGTTGTAGAGATGATTAACTTAGTTTAGCAGAATTCATTTTATGTAAAACTATGATACCTTCTACCGTTTCCAAGAAACAGCAGAGCTGGTGGAGATTCTTCGTGTTCTCATCCACATTATGTTAGTACTTTCCAAGCCCACAAACCAATCAGAACAACAACAAGAGGATTCACATCTTCTTTGACTCTCCTACTCAATTCCCCCTATTTTCAAAACAATCATGTTGCCAAGACCCCGGGCTGCAAAGCAAGACTAATAGAGGGGAGGAAGATCATTAGAAGGAACGACGTGGACCCAACATTTTGTGCTGTGACAACACCATCTGTGCTGCACAGACCAGAGTCACTTTGACATGACAAATAAACCTCGTAGGGGAAACGGGATGCTATTAATTGTTCCACTATCTGGGCAAATACTAGCGATACAGGCTCCTCTAATGCAGCAGCAGACACAATTGGTATTACTGAATTAACAATAGCAATGAATTATGATTTTTAAAATAACACTTATTTCCTCTGGATGAAAAATAAGATTTAAAGTATTGCAGTCTCACCGGGGTGGTATAAATATATTCATGCAGCCTTGCAATTATATTTATGCCTCACCTGGGGGACTGGCTCCAGAAATATTGTTTTCTTCACCCAGCTAATAAATACCGTTCAGTGAAACTACATCACATGTCCTCACGGCAGTCATTCCCTCAGCTGCAAAAAGTGCTGAGGTCACTGGTTCAAGTAACTTGATCTGCAGGCGCTGACCTGTTCCCGAACATTACTGTTATTAACAACAACGACGACGACAGCGAGCACCTATCGAAGGTCGTTCGTATGTGCCAGGTGCCTTGCTGACTGTCTAAGTGGATGATCTCAGTGAAGCCCCACAACAATGCTGTGAGCAAGAGGCTTCTATTGACTCTAGAATTTTCTGGATCAGGAGTTAGCCAACATTTTGGTAAAGGGCCAGATAGTGAATAGTTTGAGCTTTGCCAGCCTGGCTGTCACAGCTACTCAGCTGCTGTTGTGCTGCAAAAGCTGCATATACAATGCAGAACCAAATAAGTAACTGTTTCCAATAAAGGTTTATTTTCAAAAACAGGGCAGGAGACTGGATTTTGCCTGCGGGCCATTTTTTGTGGTCCCTGTTCGAGACGACGAACTGAGGTTTATCGAGGTCAGTAACTCACCGAGGTCAGTAAGTGGTGAGGCCAGCGTTTGAAAGTGGACCAACTCAGACCCGAGCTCTAGCCGCCATGTCTGTTGCCCCCAGGACCCTGTCACCTCTCACATCCTCATGAGGAAAGAGGATACTGTCCCATCTGAACGTTCTTGGCAAGGGCATGTGTTTGTCCCAAAGGGGTCTTGATAAGTCACTCCGGGAGCTGAGAGCAGAAGGCAGCTGAGAGATCGGAACAGAAATGTGGAGGAGCTGCACCAGTGCGCAGAGGGAGAAGAGACAAACCTTGCAGGTGACTACAGCCTGGATGACGGGAAAGCGCAGCAGAGAGGAGCGATGAACAACACAAGGAGGGGCCTGCGAGTTTCTAACACTCTGTCACTTAGGCTACAAGCAGAACACAAAGCTCTGCTCCAAGAGTCTTAAAAAATACACACGGACATTTTCTCACATAATCTACATCGAAAAGTGGGGTAGGCTGCAGGCGTGGATATCCACGGACGAGCTCTGCTCTCTGTGGTGACCTCCGCTCTCCCTCTCCACATCAGGTCTTTATTAGAAAGCCCTCTCCACGGCAGCAGGATGACCATGGCATGGTGCCTCCCTGTTCACGTACAGAGAGGAAGAGAGAAAAAAACCCCGTCTCCCAACAAAGGGAGAAACATCCCTTCTTCCCACCTGATTAGGCTGAATCCCCTGAATTAATAATTAGCCCCCTCAAAGTCCCGAGTGCTTGGGGTTCAGTTACGGATCCCCACACCACCCTCTGGAGGAGGATGGCTTCCCGAGATGGGCCTACGGGACTAACCAGCGATGGCCACGCAGCCGCAGACATGGCCGTGTCACATGAGTCATGGGGTGGATGGCTGTACGAGCAGAAATGGGATTCTTTTAGGAATATAGAAGGCACACATCTCTAACTCATGTGATGAAATACTTATGTCACTCTGGAACAAGATTGACTTAGAACAACGACAAATAAACAAAAGAAACAGAACTTGCCATTCACATGGAGCTTATCTCTGTTTTGGAAACTATCCCACTGCATTATAAGTCAATAAGCACTGAGGTTTTACTTTATTCCAGGCAATGTGACAGACCTAGGGTAGAAAGGACACCTGACAGTCTCTTGTAGGAGACGGCACACAAATAGAACCAATCTGGTAAGAGGATTAACTATGGCATTCCCAGAGGGCTGTGGGTGTGCTCCAGACTGAGGGAGGAGAGAGGCTTCTCCGGAGATGGTTTCACTCTCCTTTCCTAATTTCATAAACAGAAATTAAGGCTATAGGACATGTTATCATCATCTGTACAGGCACACCTCGGCGATATCGTGGGGTCAGTTCCAGACCGCCCCAATAAAGCGAATTTCACAATAAACAAGTCACAAGAATTTTTGGTTTCCCAGTGCATATAAAAGTTACGTTTACACTACACTGTGGTCTATTAAGTGTGCAATAACATTGTGTCTAAAACAATGTACGCACCTTAATTAAAAAATACTTTATTGCTAAAAAACTCCAACCATCATCTGAGCCCTCAGTGAGTCGTAATCTTTTTGCTGGTGGAGGGTCTTATAAAAAACGCAACGTCTGCGAAGTACAATAAAGTGAAGGCAATATAACGAGGTACGCCTGTACCTGGACGCCTCCAGCAATAACGTTTTCCTCACAAAAGTACAGATATAACCGAGTATCTTCACAATGCTGCCACAATCCTTGAAAGGCACTGTCAGGTACCGGGAAAGCTTAGAAGTGACACGTGCGTGAACTACACACAAAAGCACAGAGACACACCCGTGGGCAGCGCATACACTCAGCAGCCCTAGAACATTCACACTCAGCTGCATTCCCTCACAAATCCAGACATCAAGCCCCCGTATCAGGGGTGAAACCATACGGCAAACACAGAAATAGAATTTTGACTTGCACAGGAGAGACATATTTGGGAAATTGCTGCAGCGTCCTGTAAATGTGTAATTTATTCTGAAATGGGAGCAGTCTTTGTCTACAGGGTGTTCATTTTCTTAATAACTGAATCTGGCATAACTTGCTGAGAAGATAGCTCGCACTTGCAATTAGGGAAGCACTCGTGGTTATAGGTGATTGAACATTTTAGAAGAGAAATCACTTAATCTACTCAATTTAGAGCTTTAGAAGGAGTACATTAATGTGTAAAGGAAAGAAGACCGAAAGTATAAATGCCTTTAAATTATCTTTTCCCTAGATAAAAAGTGTAGTACAATGGCTTTCAAGCATACATTAAAAATTCAACAACATAGTCTTTTTCTTGGACTTATTTTAGGAAAGGGTTCCTGAACCACAGTACCATTGATACTTTGGGCTGATGACTCTTTATCACTGGGGCTTCCCGAGTATTGTGGCGTGCACAGCAGCATCCCGGCCTCTACCTGCTGGACGCCAGCAGCACAATCACACACGTCCCCAGACGCCGTCAATATCTCCTGGGGGCAGAATTGCCTGACTGAGAACCACTGTCTTAAGAAATAATTTACTATCAATCTGCAGTTTAATAATATTATCTAACAATTAAATTCCTATTGTTAGTTTTCAATGTATAATCATTTGTGAAAACTAATGAGCCAGCAAAGTTAAATTACGGACTATCTTTAAGGTCTGTGTAAATGAGGGCAACAGCTAAGGTCATGAGAATCACGGAGCCAGTAGAGATAAAATCAATTCCAGTGATTCCAAAATCGATTATAACACATGAAGACGTCACTCTGTTCTTGGACTTACAATCTGCACAAAAAATGGCCTAAATCATCCAAGAAATGTGGTAAGTGGATGACGAGGGAAATGCAAACTCAGCAGGACAAACGGCAAAGTTGGGCTTTAGCAGCAATTACGAAGTGCAGCTGAGGAAAGGCCTCACGTGAGGACGCAGAAGCAGAGGTGGGAGGGGCAGAGACTGGGGAGGCCAGCGCGGAGCACAACGGGCCATCCTCTGCCCACCCGCCTTCCGTGTGTCACCTCAGGGACCTATACAACATCGAAAGATAGAAACCAGTCTGGCTTGAAGAACCTTGGGAGACCTTTTAACCGTCTTATAGAGAAATATCGTTAGAGAGAGCCACATCTCTTCTTCCATGTAATTCAAATATGTGACATAACAAACTAATGTGCTTGTATTTCCATACTTGATATCATATTTCCTTCAATCTGGCACCCCATTTAAAATGTCTAACATGTTGCCACATAGTAGGCACAAATAAATTTTTTTTTTTGTGAGGAAGATCAGCACTGAGCTAACATCGAATGCTAATCCTCCTCTTTTTGCTGAGGAAGATTGGCCCTGAGCTAACATCCATGCCCATCTTCCTGGCGAACCCCAGGCTGCAGCAGTGGAGTGCGAGCACTTAACCATGCCACCGGCCCGGCCCCCAAATAAATATTTTTTAATAAATAATTGAATATTTGATAAATGACTTCTGTTTCTTCTATCATCGTAACAACCAACATTCCATGAACAACAGCTTTTAGCAAGAAAGTCCCTCTTTTAGGGATCTTTATGTTTATCTTTTTTTTGACATTCCGTTATATTCAATGCTCCCCAAACATAACCCAGATTCTAAAACCTTCAACTTTTCACAACTTCATAGATTCCACGTGGATTCATAGAATCCACGAGAGCACTTTTAACACCCTGACACTCTTATAGCCTCGGGCACCCATTACATCTTACCTGGAGAGCCAAAACCACGATAGTAGAGGAAGAAAATGACACGATATGACATGTAGTGTTGTGAAGCACTTACCCACCACATAGACAAACGGTTCTATGTTAACAAAATGCACTCAGATAACTAAATGTGAAACAAACTAACTCAGCTCTGAGTGACAGTCTGCGTGCCCTCTTCTGGACAGGCTACAGAAAGGTCCAGACTGGCGCTGTGTTTCCAATGCTGCCCTGCAGAACAATTCTCTTAAATCCCCTTCACAGTTTAGGACTCCATGTGCGTAAATGTTAGGACTCCCTGGCGTTAGGTCTCTAAATAAAACAATGATTAATGCTCAGCACCCAGGGATCTCACAGATCCCGAGGTTAGGATACAGCATGGAGTCAAAGCCAGATACACCATCAGAGGGCAAAAACACACTCATTTCCATGTTCCTGTAGGACATAAAGAGAGATCAGTAGTTTTCAACTCTGCCAGCGTATAATCACCTGTAGAGCTTAACATAGTCCTGCTGTCCAG
This sequence comes from Diceros bicornis minor, assembly GCF_020826845.1. NCBI lineage: Eukaryota > Metazoa > Chordata > Mammalia > Perissodactyla > Rhinocerotidae > Diceros > Diceros bicornis. Next base: position 442,748 of record NC_080754.1, on the reverse strand, counting down.
ATGCCATCCTCAGAAATTCAGATTTAATTGGTCTGGGTTGGGGCCAGAGCCTCAGTATTTTTTAAGAGCCCCACAGGTAATTGGAATATGCAAACACTGAGACATAGCCATAATTAAAAGCCAAGTAAGCAGTATCAGGAGTGAGCGAGAAATGGGAGTTAGATTGTTTTTTTTTTTTTGTGAGGAAGATCAGCCCTGAGCTGACATCCATGCTAATCCTCCTCTTTTTGCTGAGGAAGACTCGCTCTGAGCTAACATCTATTGGAATCCTCCTCCTTTTTTTTTCCCCACAGCCCCAGTAGATAGTTGTATGTCCTAGTTGCACGTCCTTCTAGTTGCTGTACGTGGGATGCGGCCTCAGCACGGCCAGAGAAGCGGTGCGTCGGTGCGCGCCCGGGATCCGAACCCGGGTTGCCAGTAGCCGAGCGCGCACACTTAACTGCTAAGCCACAGGGCGGGCCCCGGGAGTTAGATATTTTTAAAAGGCATCATCTAATATTTCACTGTTAGTTAGTGGAGCTCATTAGATGTATCTTAGTCAGAAACCACAAGGCGACCTTTGTCAGCGTCCATCAGTGCTGGCAACAGTAAAAACTCAGATGAGAATGTGGGTGGCTGCATAGCAACATGAAGCACAAATATCTTCCCTTTCCTCTCACCACACCCTTTGTTGGCATTGTCAAAATTTTGAGACATTCTTCAATATTAAAAGATATAATGTTTTATTGTGAACATCAATATAGTTCTTTCAGTGGGAAGATTCCCCTCCTCCAAAGTTGATGGCACAAAAAAAGTAGAAAGGACCTTGCTAATATCATAATAAATCAGTAGTCAAGGTATTCATATCACTGTAAATGGATGGTGACATGAAATTATCAACAGATTTCTCAAGAAAATTAAGAACTTGAAATGGTTGTCTTTTATCTGAATTTGGCCATTACATCAATTTATCTGAAAACTAAATATATAACTTTTGATCCAAAGAACAACAGTGATAAAGTGAAAATCTAAGCAAGGGGGATTTCATCAGAGCAAGTGCTCAGACTTGGGACTGGGCTGCGCCAGCTGCAGGTATTTTGAAGACGAACAGTCAAATGGGATTTCATATAAAGTACATCCGCACGAAACTTACAGATGCTACAACAGTTTACACCTACTCTCTCTGGGTCTGCAGTGACATGAGAGAAACCCGTTCTTAAACGTTAGACAAGAGGCATGAACATCCAAGGACACAGACAAGGGGGCAACAGCAACGACACTGGGAGCTGAGAGCCACGTGCGAGGGCTGGAATCGGAGCCTCGTCGGGATCAAGTCCGGGAAGCAGAGGCACTGGTCGTCTCCTGGAGCGACAGCAGGGGTGAGACCCCACTACCGCTTCCTCCCAACCCCCACCCGTGGAGCGGGGTCTAGAGAGTCCCATCCTGGCCTCCCTCACCCCAGTGGGGCTGCTCCAGGGTGGGTCCCTCTGAGGTCCCCTTGAATAGAACTCTCAGAGAAAAATCATCCTTGGTTCAAGTTGGGAAATTGAAAAGACATAACCCGGGAGATGCTACTACAGAAAGGAATCTGGGAGCACGAATCCAACAACCAATAAAGAAGCTGCAGTTGGAATTAGAAACATGACCTCGCTGAGACAGACTTCAAAGCTTCAGGAAATCGGAAAGTGCCTGTTTTTGCTCCACCTCAACCTCAGGGTCTCGTACACAGCAGTTCCTCAGTTAGAGTTCTTAACAAGTGAATCCAGCCTCCACCATCCCTGGTTTTCCTGCCTCCTGTGGCTGTCCTGGCAGTCGCCTCTCAAAAAACAAACAAACAAACAAAACAAATGAGAACAACCTACATCTCTTTTTGCTGGATCTAGTTTGCATTAAGCTTTTGCCACTTGCAAATTAATAATTTCAGTAAATAAATAAAATTACACCAAAGGAGGAGAGTGGAAGTGGTGATTCCAATTGGACTGGAGGATAGTGAAGACACTTCCATCCCAGGACGAGAAAAATAGTTGCTTTAAGCCAATGAAGCGGTTCATTAGGCGATTTGTTTAAGCAATTTGTCTCACATATGTGCCTGCCTAAATTCAATCTTCAATAGTAGAAACATATTAGAATACAGGAAAGCTGGCTTCCTCTGCCGGGGTTCAGTAAGGTCATGTGAGGGAGAGACGAGCTTTAATCCAAGCTTCTGCCGCTGTAAACACAGAGGCCACTGCTGGTATAAACAGCTTTGTAAAGGAGACATATTTTCTGCCCACGGCCATTAAGCTGTAATTTCAAAAACTCATATCTAATGCATCCTAAAGAATTGCAACAGTTTAAGTCTCTGCCTTACGCTGAAGCTTGTGTTTGCACAGTTCAGGAGGGAGAAACACAGCAGCAGCTAAGACTGGAACCCAGAGAGGACCAGATAACCTCCTACTCGGGCTGCTCCAAATGTCTCTGGTTCTGAACTCTCTGCTTGCGAAGGTAGTAAATTTTCCCTAAAAGCACCGTCCAAGGAGAAGCAGGTTCTGGGCAGGGGGAAGCTCTGCTTTACCACTCCAGCCTGCCACTCTGTCCTGATTTGGGCACAGGCTTCCGCCAGAGGCACTGAGCTGAGACCTGAGAGACCAAGACGGTGCAAGACTGTTGCTAAGAAACAGAAACTGCAAAGCAGAGGTCCAGATGCAAATTCCTGATTCACAATTTCTACTTTTATTTACTGCTAAAGGATTCCTGACAAATGAAATTTATAGGCAACTATATGTAGAGCTTAAGAGAGAAAGAGAGAGAGAAGGAGGGGGAGAAGGAGGGAGGGAGGAAGGGAGAAAGGAAGGGAGGAAGGAAGGGAGGAAGGGAGGAAGGAAGGAAGGAAGGAAGGAAGGAAGGAAGGAAGGAAGGAAGGAAGGTAGGTCTTATGGAAAGAGAACCCCCACGCTTGGTAAACAATGGTACGTGATTATTTAACTGCCGAGGCAATCCACAGGGTCACGATAGGATTGTTCCCCAGAGGTGGACATTCTGCAGTTGGTGAAGCCTCATTAACAGCCCCTTAGGTGTGTCTATGAGGAACCCTGGATAATGGAATTTTTCCCATGGGTAGAATCAGGACAACAAAATATCTCATCCAGAAACTCACTCCACCGTCTGGAAAGTGAGTCGACATGTGGATGCACCTTAATGCTCCAGCCCAGCCAGATAATAATAATAACGGCCAACGCTAGTGGAAAATTCACTTATTATGTGCCGGCTCCGTGCTAAGGGCCTATTGAATCCTCAAAACAGCTTCACAATATTGTTCCTATCATTACGTTGGTTTTGCAGAAAAGAAAACAGGCCTACAGAAGGTAGGTCCGTCGTCCACAGTTAGATAACTCGTAAGTGATAGTAGCATCAAAATCTAAACTCAAAGATTTTAGTGAGTGCAGAGCAGTGGTCTGGACCCTTGACAATTCTTATGCTGCTTCACGTTTCCCCCTATTCCAGTGGTTCTCAACTGTGGGTGATGTTGCCCCTCAGAAGACGTTTGGAGACATTTTTGATTGTCACGACTTGGTGGTGGTGGTGTGCTACCAGCCTCTAGTGGGTGGAGGCCAGGGATGCTGCTCAACCTCCTACAATGCACAGGACAGCCCCCAAAATAAAGCCAACCCAAAATGACAATAGTGGCACTGCTGAGAAACGCTGTTTACCTGGATGGAGATATTTTTTGTTCTTCATTGTACATTGTGAGCATCAGGTGGTCAAATGTACCACCCAGGACATAAATTGCTGGCTCTTGCAAAGCCACATCTGGACTTGATTGAGATGACATCCATCGCCCAGAGAGTCTAGATTTGGAGGTGGATTCAGTAGTTTTGATTATTGCCCGTGTGGGAAAGGCAAGGAGAGTTTGTGATTACACGTGAAACAACTGGATGTCACACAGGAGTCCTTTAAAAATCATGCGTGTGGAGACAGACATAGGTACCAGGCATTCACAGAGCAGATCTTCGAGGACATTTGTGTTTGTGCTGCCTGTAACCATTCCCCTCCCCTTAGTGACTAGAACTTTGTGTTTCTAACTGAACTGCTGAATATAGTGGCCTACCTTCCTAGCCAAAGAAGTGAACACATGACCCACACATAGCTGACCGTCATCCTCTTGGCCCAGAGGCCATTCCGGGGATGGTTATATGGCTATATAGTCCAATAAGAGTCTTTCCTTAGTATTTTTCTAAATGGATATTTTGGAGACAATTCCCCTCTCCTCTCTGATCTTTGACTGGAGAAATGTTTTCATGTAGAAGAATCTAAAAGACTGGCACCTACATCCACAGAAAGGTAGAAATAAGATTCTAAGAGGAAGGATCCTGGCAATGCCCCGTCTCCAGGCCCAGCCTCCGGGCTCTGCAGAGCAGCCCTCCTTCTCTTGTGAATTACATCATTTTCCCTCCAATCAATCTTTTCTTTCCTTAAGTTAGATTTCTGCCCATTATTACCCAAAGAATCTTGATGAATACACATCCCATGGGTATAGCTTTTCACAGAACACTAATTGAACAGTTTTGAAGTAGATTTTTTTTAATCTTCCCCAGGTATAAAAGTTCTGTGATTCTCATGGAGAGTGCCTCAGCTTTGAGCATCGTCCAGCAGAGTTAGCAAAGCATTTAGAAGAAGCCAAGAATATATTCATACATTCTGAATACTGCTATCCCAAGAACCCTACAAACTCCTGTGTTTCTAAAAACTCTGAAGTGGCCTCCTGTTACCGTAACTGAAATCCTAGAACAGAGTTCTCAGAGATAAAAACAATGTCATGGCGCTGACCAACCACCACTTCCCAGAGTGGCCTATGCACAAAAAAATTAATTAAAATAAAATGCAGCGTGTCCTCTAAAACCACATGGTCCTATGTTTTTGCTTAATCTCCTAAAAAAATCACCAAACTACAGTAAAAGGAGAAGCAATAGAAACTCTTTTCTGCTCTCAAAAAATTTATATTTCCAGGTAATGCCTACGTAGCATTTCTGTTTCAAAACTATAATTCAGACAGCCTTGCAAAAACGCCATAGCTCAGTGGTTAATCAATGGGTAGGACTGAGGGAGGAGGTCGTACCTACTGCTGATGAAAGGACGCACATGTTCAGGAAACTGCGAGATTCCAGCTCAGCTATGTCACCCCCAGTCACAAAGACCGGAGGAAACCGTCTCACATGTACTGAGAGCAGAGGTCAGTCTTCTGCGATGATGTAAAATTTGCTTGGAAATGACATAAAAGTAACTAGATATTCCTACACATTCCTTCGTATGTGTGGGCAACAGAAAGAGGCGAAAGGGAACATTTGTAAAGGTAAATGATTTGGGAAGGATTCAGGGAAATATGTGCACTTTAGATCTTGATGGAGAGTTGTGTGAGGAAGGGAAATAAGAAACCGTGATCAGCAAGGTGAGTGGAAGAGAAAAGGAAACAGGAAGGAGGAAAGAGAAACAGAAGAAATTAAATATATTATGTAAATACAGGTACACATATATAAATACATATGCTAAAGAAAATAGAGTGCTTTTTATCCCATATGTAACAACCCTATGCCTGTTGCTTTTGTCACACATTGTGTGACAAAACATATATGCTCTTATAAAAATATAAATCTTGTATGTAAACCAGGCAATGTTAGATTTGAAATAATCTGACAACTTGAACTATCTAAGAATAATAGTTATTAGGCTGTAACATTTATAGATAAAATCAATTCAATAAAACAAATTAGAAGGAAATTATAAAAGAAAACCATACATGCATCAACATTACCATTGCTTCAAAATGTATCCAATAAGTTCTTCAGGCTGTATCATCTTTATAACTCATCCTTAAATACTAATTTTAATATTCTGGGTATAACACTGGTGAGCACCTTTATCAGATATGGTTTTAAAGTTTAATGTAATCTGGATTGTTCAAAATATGTTCATTTTATCCTTTTATTTTAAACCAATGATATATGTTTTGTGAATAATAATAGAAGTAAGTGGCCCAGAAAAATCTGCTAGAATATATAATTTAAACCCGTGCAGCCATGTTTTTTTAATTTAAAAATAAAAGCAGATTACAATGAAATTATAAATACTATGCCAAAGACACCATGTAAAACCTTACAATTTTGCTAGAATATTCACATAAAAGTGAAAATTTATTAAATTATATGATCTATTAATTGATCAATAAATGTAGCTAAATAGCTAAGGATATAAAATTACTGCTACTCAGTTTGTCTCTTTGGAATCGATCCCATTCAGATGAAGGTCAAACTGAGACAGGTTCTATTGGACCAAAAGCTGATTTTAGTCAAGTGTGTTTTTGGCTTGTTTGTTGTTGTTGTTGGGGATATTGCGAAGGAGTTCAATTAAAGTGAAATGTGTAGGCCATCCTCAAAAGTATTTATACTGGCATCCTCAAATTTGACCATACTGTAGGTCCACTGAACTGCTTAAAATTCCCATCTCTCCAGTCTGCAAGTGCTAAATTGGGGCGGATTTCATCCTTCTAACACCTGTCTTCAAGGTGAAGGATGTGTAGATAACCAAAGTGGTTACTAGACAACAGCATCTACAGTATGTAGTTCACATTTCGTATCATCTAAGCATCCCCCCCAAATTCCTATGTTGAAGCCGTAACTCTCAATGTGATTTGGAGAGAGGGCCTTTAAGGGGATAATTAAAGTAAAATGAGGTCATAGGAGATGGTCCTAATCCGATAGCACTGGTGTCTTTAAAGGAAGAGAGGGAGACACCAGAGATCTCCCTGCCCTGAGGAGGCGGCCATCTGCACCCAGGAAGACAGGCTGCACTAGGAACCAACCCTGACACCCCGATCTTGGAAGTCCAGCCTCCAGAACCGTGAGAAAGTAAATTTCCATTGTTTAAACCCCCCAGTCTGTGGTCTTTTGTTATGGCAAACTGAACAGAGTAACACTCCCCACATCCTCTGTTTCTGTCTTATTTAGTCATGGCTTGCACATATGTTGGCACTTATTGTCTTTATGCATGGATCAGCTTGTTCATTCAACAGATATTTATTGATTGTGTACTGTATGCTAGAAATTGTCTCAATCTCAACATCTTTGTTCTCTGTATTAGTCAGGGTTCTCCAGAGAAAAAGAATCAATAGGATATATAGATATACAGATACAAGAGGAGATTTATTATGGGAATCAGCTCATGCAATTATGGGAGCCAAGCAGCCCCACAATCTACCGTCTGCAACCAGGATCGCCAGTGGTGTAATTCAGTCTGAGCCTGAAGGCCTGAGAACCAGGGGGCCACTGGTATAAGTCCCAGAGTCCGAAGGTCGAAGAACCAAAAGCTCTGATGTCCAAGAGCAGGAAAAGATGGACATCCCAGCTCAAGAAAAGAGAGAGAAAACTCTCCCTTCCTTCACATTTTGCTCGATTCAGGTCCTCAAAGATTGGATGGTGCCCACCCACTTCGGTGAGGGCAGATCTCTTTACTCAGTCTTCTGAATCAAATGCTAATCTCTTCCTGAAGCAGCCTCACAGACACCCAGAAATAATGTCTTACCAGCTATCTGGGCATCCTCAGCCCAGTCAAGTTGACACATAAAATTAACCATCACATTCTCTGAAAGATTCTGAAATCAGATGCTCCTTCTCATGGGCAAGGGACACTGAAACCAGCCCACTTCCTTCCTCTGTTCTCCCTTCTTCATAACCACCAATTAGAGAGCCAAGAATATCCACACTGTAATCAAAGTAGGTCACAGTGTCACCTTCCTCCACCCCTGGTCCTCTGTTAGGAAGGAGAAGGAAAGGAAATAACATTCATGCAACTGCTGTACCAGATGTTGTGGGCACCTCATTTTACTTAGCAAATATATACTGGAGAAATCTTCAGGAACTGTATTAGTTTAAGATTATTCTATAGGATTATAATCAAAATGCCAGTAATTTTTTTCTAAAGTTTTAAATTTAGAACTTTGGCTTCAAAAGATAGACTTATACCATCTCAGCATTAATGATTTCCGCCTCCCTAACATCTCTACAAAGTTGGTCCTGCATCTTGATATTCCATTTTGCTGAGCTGTAGCTTCACTCTTCCAACACCTCATGTAAAAACTGAGATACTAACATAACCCAGTGGTCCAAGCTGGATAAAATGGAGATGTATAACTAAATATAATAGCAGCTCAAGGTAACCATACACAGCATTCAAATGCACATATCAGCTACAGAATGAAAGCAGTTAGAACTTTTCAGTAGCTTTCTTGAATTTTAACTTCCATGACATCTGCCATTTTCTCTTCAATTAGTAGATGATATATAGCATAAAGGTAGCCTTGAAATCTGTTAATTTTGGTTTTCTATGTTTAGTTTTATAAGCATTTGGGAAGGCTCTATTCTGTGGGCATATGACCATGATTTTAAAATGTGTAGTAAAAATAAACCTTTCATCTGCATTACACATGGTGACTTGAACAGCTTATATGTGGGACAAATCCTCAGCTCAGAGGACAGTACTTGTAGCAAGAAACAGAAACAGCAACATGTTAACACATCTCGGTATATATCTGTCAACAAGTTTAATTTGGATTCCTAAAACACTCACCCCAGGGCATAAATGTGAAGCAATATTTTAGGTTTTCCAAAATTTCTAACTCTTTCAAAATTTCACAACAAGCTCTGAATTCTGCTAAATGATATTTCCCTTCCTCTTAATTTGTTTGAGTTGCAAAGGAAATGACATTTCCCAACATACTTCTAATTTAAATTTGTGTTTTCTGCTTTGCAAATATCATTTCTCATGTTGGAGAAACTCAGCATTTCTGACTCGAACAACTCTCCTGGAAGCAATAGCTGTTCATGAAGCCTCTGGGGATGATGTGCTTGGTCCAAGTGGCGAAACTAAAACAAACCTGAGCGAGGATAAGAAAAGTCACACGACACGGCATGTCCTCAAGTAACTGAGCTCCACTTAAAACTTCTCTTTTTTTTTCATAGTTGCTCTGCAAAGGAAAGATTGTAAAGCATTTGTTTTGTTTGTCATTTATTTTTATTTCACAACAGTAGTTTGCTCTCTTAATGATCTAAAAAGTGGATAAATAAAGAACCATGAGAGATGGAGGGAGGAAAAAAGAGAAAAAACAACAGTGCAATTTTTTGAAAGCTTTAAGCAAATAATAGTTTTCCAAAAATGTTTATTTGTTGATTGATCATTATTTGTTTTAAATGGTAATTGTATTCGTCAGCCTTGGCTGCCATAATGAAATGCCGTGACTGGGTGGCTTAAACACAGAAATGTGTTTCTTGGGCCGGCCCTGTGGCTTAGTGGTTAAGTGCACGCGCTCCGCTACTGGCAGCCCGGGTTTGGATCCTGGGCGCACACCAACGCATCGCTTCTCCGGCCATGCTGAGGCCGCGTCCCACATACAGCAACTAGAAGGATGTGCAACTATAACATACAACTATCTACTGGGGCTTTGGGGAAAAAAAGGAGGAGAATTGGCAATAGATGTTAGCTCAAAGCCGGTCTTCCTCAGCAAAAAGAGGAGGATTAGCATGGATGTTAGCTCAGGGCTGATCTTCCTCACCAAAAAAATAAAAAAAAGAAGAAATGTATTTCTCACAGCTCTGGAGGCTGTCCAAGACCAAGGCCTGGCAGGGTCAGCTTCTGGAGAGGACTCTCCTCCTTGTTTGCAGACGGCCACCATCTTCCTGTGCCCTCACAGGGCAAAAAGAGCGAGAGCTCTCCGTCATCTCTTCTTAGAAGGACACTAGTCCTCTTGATCAGGGCCCCACCCTTATGACCTCATTTAACTTTAATTAACCTCCATTAAAGCCCCATCTCCAAATACAGTCACATTGGGAGTTGCGGCTTAAACATATGAATTTGGCGAGGCGGGGGGTGATGACTCAATTACAGTTAGTCCATCGCATGGTGTTCTACCACCAGAGCCGAGGGGTCCCTGCACGCTGGGTCTGGCGTGACCTAACTGGCAGCTGGGAAGTTGTCTGGTGAACCACAGTCTAAGCTGAGTGCTCTTGCACTTTCCCTGTACATCAAAAGAACAGACTACTTGCTTAGGGTTATGGGAACTCTCCTGCCTGCTTTTCGGGGACAGTAAAACTGTGCAGCACAGTCTCAAGAAAACCCTTTTAGATAACAGCCTATAAACACATGGTACATATTGGACATTTATGTATATTAATTTTTTCAGGCCATTCATGTTCCAGACTGGATTATCTTAGATATAGGTTCAATAAAAAATACCTGCAAAAGAAGCAAATCAAGTAACAAATAATTTCTGAACTCCTATCCTGTGAAACCATTACTAGCCATTACAAGAGGGCTCTTGCGCAAGATCTATATGGCAATTTCCAGTAGTTTGTAGCACCAAGAATACCACACATCCAGAGCTCTGCGTAATGACCATACTGTCGCACACAAGGCCTTTCCACTGTGCCTTTATTACTAATATAAAGTGAAAGGGATGTTGCTGCAAGAAAGAAATGGACCAGGCAGCAATATACACCACGTACAACAGAAGCAAAAGTTCTCCTAAAAATTTGCTGAAAATGTCAATAATTTCCTCTTCTCTGTCGCTCCTGTCTCTTAGTGAAAGGCATGGAGGCTAAGGGGACATTTTCTGCTGTGTAATTTTCCCCAAGCTTCACGAGCAGCAGACGTCGTGTACTTTATGTGGGTTCAGGAGCACCTGTTTCTCAACTCCTGGTTCTACCATCAGCCAACAACATGAACTTGGCCAGTCATTTAGCAGTTCTCTCATAGATAAAGTGAGGGCTGTGAATGGGAAAATATCACCAGTCTCCTTTAGTGGTGGAATGCAGCAACCTGGTTTTAACATTTACTTTTAGCCCATGTAAGATGCACTGACCTTAGCTTATAGAATTTTCTACCTTGTAATATGGCCAAAAACTTCATAACAATGTGTCAAAAGTTTAATACGTGCTTGTAACTGTGTAATTGTTTCTCTTAGGAGATAAAATAGACAGACTCTAAGGTAAGAGTTGAAATTATTTTCTTCTCAGGTGTATGTGAATAAGAGTAAGTTGTTGGGTACCCCAGGTTCTCAGTGTGCTGACACATCTCAGGGGGGAGCCCGGACGTTTTAATCACCTCTTCTGCACAAAGCCTTCTCAGCTTGTATTGTCAGAAAGAGCTACAGCGGTTTCACCCAAACGCCTTTGGGGCCCATGGTTTCCCTCTACAAGGACTGGCAGAAGCTTAAGCTCCAAGACTGGGTTTATGTCAAAGATCGTATTTTCTCTCCTCTACATGCCTGGCTCTAAGAATGAGCTTTTGTAAATGTTTATTTCTCCTCTTTTGAAAAGCCCTAAAACCTGGGAACTTGGTAATGTATTAAAATTACATTCCACAAAACAAAATGTTTTTCCCCTAAGTCTCCAGATTTCTCACATGCCACATTTTCATCCTTATTATTTCCCATATTTGCTTTTCACTTTCTGAATATTTCCTCTGGTAAGATGTGGCATTTTGTCCTTGAGAAGTGAGTGCAAGTTACTATATTTTCCATCTCAGACATCCCCTGAGACAGGCAGTGAAATGCCAAGAATAATGTAAACTATACACGAAAATACCATGACGCACTACACCCAGAAATACCTCAGCTTAATAGGTGTCGTGCCATTAGCGGCGAGTTTTATGGAGGTAAGGAGATGTAAATCTGCCACGCAGACAAAGATTTACAATAATACCCACTTGAGTGGGCGATTTCCATCACCGTCAAGACCGTCAGGCACCTGGCGCGTTTCCTCAAGTCTCCAAGTTGTGACGGCTCCTCCCATCACTCCAAGGCTGGCCCCTGACCTTCCTGGAGCCCAGTGAGGGCGTAGTGGGCTCTCTCCCCATCCACTGTCTCAGATGCCATCTCAGTCGGTGGAGTGGAGTTTTAGTTAAATGAAATCGACTGAAAACACTAGTCACCACAACTTAATTTGATAATAATTTTCTACAAACAGTGCATTTTTGATTATTGCTAGAATGCTAACATATGTTCTTTATAACTCATATCTAGACACAGACTTCATTTTCAAGAGATACACACTATATTATTATGAGGAAAGATTTGCTTTTATATTTTTATACATTGATTTCACAGTTGTAACAAAAAACTGAATGATAATTTTGTTAGATATTAATGTGAAGTCACTGGAAGGCAAACCATCTTATTCAGTAAGCTGCTCACAGATCTGGGGGTTCCACTGCATTAGGAGAAGAATAGCTAAGAACGAGTGTTCCCGCCTTATATCTAATAATGTAAAAAAATTTAACAGAAAAAGTGCAGATAGCCTTTTTTAGCTCTTTTGGTTACAAATTTGAATTTTTAGCTAAATATGCTACTTAAACATATGATTATTTTTTTGAACCCATACTCCACTCATCTCTTCCAACGTACCTGGACACTACAAAAGACATGAGAAAGTCATATGAGATCTGATTGTAACTTGTGTTTATACGACATTTATTAAATGTACGTTAAAGTATTTTTCAGTGGGACTTTCAGGGCGTCGTCTACCATGGAGTCCTAACTTCACACGTTTACAAAAACCACTCATTAGATAATATACAGAAGTTTAAGGTAAAACTCCATAGATGTATTTGACATGAATATGTGTGTTCTAGAATATATATAAGGGAGATGAAAAACAGCAAACTCACTGCCGTAGCCACAGCTGCGGTCACTGAGGCTGTGTGCTGACACGAGGGCACAAGCCTTTCCAGGGGCCGGGTTCTGAAGATGGCTGGTGTTCTCCCAAGGGTAAGAACATGAGCAACTCTCTTCTGAGAAAAAAGCTGCAGACAGGAGCCTGTAGTCAACTGAAGTAAAGCCCAGCAGAGAGGCGAGTCCTCAAGTGATTTTCATTCCCCTCCATTAAAGCTGCAACACCTTCTGTGTATGTAGCCCAACTTCCTAGTAAATAAGAAAGGCGAGCAGCTGCAGAGGCCATGCTGGGGAGCATCGTCGTCCTGAAAGAATGGGATGTAGGAAGACCGACGGGGCCTCCAGCACGGAGGGGTCACAGGGTGTGCAAACCAGGGGACCACCTCCATCTTCAGCCAGGACACAAAGCGTCAGCCCCCGTGCCAGGCACTGCCCATGTGTGTCAGTGTTTTTAAAACTGAATTTATTTGTTATTTACACGATGTGATATGACAAGGATAAAACACACTCCCTTGTGCAAGATGAGGGAGGAACTTCCTCAATGGAGGACATTGGTTGAAATTTCCCAGATATTAATATATGTAAGACCATAAACTAAACAAATTGAGATACTCACACAGGCCACCACCTGAGGCTGCATGACAGTAGGCGTAAAAGACACAATATGTTTGTAAACTGGTGCAGCCACGTGGGTAACAGTATGGAGATTCCTCAAAAAGTTAAAAATACAACTACCATGCAATCCAGCTATTCCACTTCTGGGTATTTATCCAAAGAGCATGAAAACACTCATTTGAAAAGATGTATGCACCCCTATGTCCATTGTAGCATTATTTAAAATAGCCAAGATATGGAAACAACCTAAGAGTCCATCAAAGAATGAATCGATAAAGAAGATGTGATATATATATATATATACACACACACACACACACACACACACATACATACACAATGGAATACTACTTAGCCATTAAAAAGATGAAATCTTGCCATTTATGACAACATGGATGGACCCTGAGGGTATTATGCTAAACAAAATAAATCAGATGGAGAAAGCCAAATACTGTATGATTTCATTCATGTGGAAGATAAACAAACACATAGATAGTGAGAACAGATTGGTGGTTACCAGAGAGGAAGGAGGCAAGGGGAGGGTGAAAGGGGTAAAGGTGGACATCTGTACAGTGACAGCTGGCAACAAGACTTTTGGTGATGAACACAAGGTAATCTATAACAGAAGCCAAAATATAATAATGCACACCTGAAATTTACACAATGTTATAAACCAATGTAACCTCAATAAAAATAAATAAATAAATAAAGGAAACAGTATTTTCAAAGATTTTTGCAATGTGTTTTAAAATATTTAAGATCTTATTTAATGTTTTAATTATTGAGTTTTATTAAACCTAATTATAAGTTTCTTCACAGATAATAAATGGCACACTGTTCCTGAAGAGGACATGGTATTAACAAGTGATTAGCATTTTAACTTCAGTTTTCACTTGTCAAATCCAACCCACAGAGGAAAACACGTTCACTCTGCATGCAGGTTCCAGGCAGCAGCATCTCCAGGCATTGGGGGATTTGGCCATGAGTATTCCGGTCCTGGTGCCCACCACATGCGAATTTGTACTGGGAGATTTAGGATGAACAGTAATGAGGGTGTATGATGTGACAAACTCTGCTTATTACATTAGTCATCTCGATAATTTAGATTTATATTAAAAACCAACTTACCCTTCTTATGCTCTGTATACATAGTTTCCATTTTAAGCACTAATTACTTAAATTTCTATGTATTCAATGAAGAAAAAGAATAAATATTCCTGACGTATATATGTATAAACTTTCTTTCATATTTAAATACAAAGGAAAATAGTACAAAAGGATACAGATATGTTCCAAATCCATTGTCCCAGGAGAAGCACCAAGAGAAAAGAATTCCATGTTTAAATGAGAGTACAAAATGCAGCTCGTCAGACTTTACTTTAGAGATTCAAATACTATGTTTGCATTTTGAAGTTTCTGAAAAATTATGCTGTAAAAAACTTGTTTCACTAAGTCTAACCTAGGACATTGACAATTCACTTAACCATAAAACTCTTGTTTAAAAGCTAATATCAAGACATTTTGAAATGCTACTACAATTAATTTCATTTAAAATCTTTATATTGATATGGGCCTTGAGAGAATGCATAATAGAGAAAATGCTTGTAGACAGTTTAAACATATAATACACAATCCTCAATATTTTATTGAACCTACTGATTCAGCTGAGCTGTCCCTCTTTCAACTTAGGATGCTCACGTAAAGCCTTACTTCATTTCTGTGTAATGCCAAGAGCCCCGTGTTAAAGCAAATGGTTCGCAGGTATCAATAAACGAAAGATGGATAAGGAACCACATCGCACAAACCCTTCCGTGCTCACTGTTCCTTCAAACCATCAGCGTGCCCAGAGCAGGAAATAACACCACACGGTTGCAAGGCGACCAGAGACTTCGCTTACTGCCAGCAACGCCTCTTCCAGGTACAAGGAGTGGAAAACTTTTAATCTCTATTCGTGTTTCTCCATCTCAGCACACCCACGAGGTACTGTTTATGTGGTAAGGAACTATACAGTCCTCCACACAGCACTCAGGAATTACAATTTTCGTACTGAAACTTTATTTTAACCAAAACAGCTCATTCAAACTTTAAATAATCTAATAATTAACACACATCCCTGGAGCCTAACTCTGGGGAGTCCAGAGTTTGTCTCCAGAGGATCTGCACACACTGTGATTTCATGCAACCACATACAGACAACAAATGAACATTTTTATTGTGAGGAGGTTCATAATTTCAATGGTGTTGGAGTTTTAGGAGGCCTAACAAATTACACCGATATTACACGTTTAGGTTCAGAAGCCACCGAGAGACACAGGAGTGCAAACATTCCCAGCACATGTCTGAGGAAGCTGTTTGGAGAATGTGAACACAGGGCCATGTGACAGTCCGAGGATGCGGCTCTGAGTCTGTGCAGAAGGGAGCTCCTGACCTGAGTCCATGTGGGGACAGAGGCCCAGGAAACTCATCCAGCCACGAAGAGAAAAGATGGGCAGCCTACCTCTGTGTGCCAGGACCAGGGATGGAAAAGACGCATGATGATAATGATGAATAAAAATACTAACAAGGTCTCCCCTGGATATTCGCCATCATAGACCCACTCCTACCCTGGGGTTCAACAGCACTGCAGTCGGGAAAACCTACAACTGAAAAATTACAGTGGCCCAGATTCTCTACACCCCGGTGCCCAGCAGAAGCAAATGCAAATCCTCTCTGGAAATATACCTTCAATCCAGGCCCTAAATTCCTACAGATTAAGTACAGGTCACAATCAGAATTTACCAAAGAAAGAAAGAAAGAGGCCACCATAAGTGAGAGTCAGTTGAAACAATAAAAAACAGCTTTAGATTCCCCAGTGACTTCAGAAGACGTAAGTGTAAGACAGAATATAAAATAACTACCTATGAAATCTTTAAAGAAAACTAATCCCCTCTGATTTCTCAGCTCCACTATGGTCAACTCCTTGCCTAATAACACTCATCCCCAGCTATGCGATGAGCTCCAGGGACTGGCTAACTATCGCCTGTAGGCCAGGTCTGGCCATGCCCATTCATTACAGACTGCCTGTGACTGCATACAACGGATGTGAATATCACAACCAAAAAATGCACGGTCCTCAAAGCCTAAAACACTATTATCTGGCCCTTTACAAAAAAAAATTTGCGTAACTCTGGACTAAACAAACACTTAAAGATACTCAATAAAAACGTCAGTAACATAGATTATAAACTCCTCCCTATGATCATAAACCTGCAGCAAAATTATAGTTCAGACTATAGAGTACCAAAGAAATTAGAGACTCCTAAAATCCCCTGGAAATTCTTTTGTCAGATATGGATGTAGCAAATATTTTCTCCAACTCTGTGGTTTCTTTCACTGTTATTATTTCATTAAAAAGTGAATTATATTTTAAAAATAGTTTTAATGTAGAAAAATGTGTTTTTTAAATTTTACCTACATATTTATAATTCTGGCACTCTTCATTCCTTTTTATACATTTGAGTATACACCTGGCATCATTTTCTTCTGCCTGAGGAATTTCCTTTAACATTTGTTATGCACGTATTCTGATATTAAAATTCCTAACCTTTTGCTTGTCTGAAAATGTTTTTATTTTGCCTTCATTTACTAAGGGTATGTTCAGTGGATAGAGATTTCCGGGTTAACAATGGGTTTTGTTTTGTTTTACCAGCACTTTTGTAATATTATTCCGTTGTTTTCTGGCTTGCACTGCTTCTGGTGAGAAGAAAATTCTTATCCTTGTTCTGGGTTTGGCTGACTCCGTAGAGTGTTGCACTTTGTGGACAGGTGGTTAAACCACTTGTGGGTCAGCCTCTGGGGGCTCATCTTCCAGCTGTGTCAGGACGAGCCGGTGCACTCTCTACTGCAGGTCTCATCACTGCCAGTGGGGCTCGACTCTTCCGGGATCTTGACTGAACACCGCAGAGGTTCAGTCACGCGTCTCCAGTCCGACTGGTCGGAACCCGAGCACCTCTCAGCCCGGCGCAACATCTGGGAGGTACTCCGATTACAGCCCCGAGGGCGTCTGCCCGGCCTCGTGCAGTGTCACGTGCGCACGCCCAGATCCCTGAGCTTCTCCGCACAGCTCCTCCTCTCAGGGCCCCGCCCTGCACGTTCTGGCCCCCAGTCCTCCTGCGCCCTCCTCTCTGTCTGCTCAACTCAGAAGGCCCTCCCCACACACACGCGCACAGCGGGCCCTCTGCAGGGGCATCGGGCAGAAAGGCGGTGCGAGCACGTGGTCCATGTTGCTGCTTCTCCTTCTCCTTTGCGTCACAGGCTGGCCTCCCTTTTGTCCAATGTCGGAAAACACCGGTCCCCATATTTTACCTGCTTTTCTGGGTGTTTATGGTGGAGGGCCAGTGTGATGCAGTTACTCAACCTTGGCTGGAAAGAGAAGTTAGCAGGTTGATCATGGTGATGGGCCTCCATACTCCAGCCTGTCCCAGTTACGAAATCCTCCTAAAACCCCTTAGAACTCCTGGCGTAAGGGTGCCAATGAGGACCTAGCCATCACACGTATTGCTGACATTGGGTATTTTAATTTCCAAATATTTGGGGGTTTCCTGTTTATTTTATTTTTATTCATTTCTAACTTAATTCAATTGCAGTCAGAGAATTTAGTCTATGATTTCCTTCATCTTAAATATATTTAGACTCGGGTAGCATTCTTCCTCTCAATTCACAGTAGTATTTATTCCAGGACACCTGGAAAAAGCCAAAGTGGTAAATAAAGGCTACAAGTTGTGGGCCAAATGGCAGCTGCAGCGAGCTTCCAGTATGTTGACTTGACAGAGAGAATTCCACTAGGAAGTAGAGTTTTTAGGAAGAACCCCTAAGTCAGCAAGCATCCATTTCTCTTCTCTGCACAAAACAATTTAAGTGGCTGCTCTGAGCATCAGCCACTTGTCGTCATGAGATCTGAGAGAGACAGTGAAGAGTATTATTTGCTTGCTCTGGATCTCTCTCTGGGAATAGAACAATCGCATCCCTTCTTGGGTGCCCTTCCCATTTGCCACCATCTCCACTTTTCCATTTTGTGCTGTTTTCAACCATATCCTCCCACCATGGTACGATTCTCTGGCTTGTATCTAGTGCTTCCCCATGAGGCAGACAGTAACTGCTTGACGTGCCAATGTCTCTCCTGCACCCCGTCCCAGGAAGATGTCGTAGAATTTTTCAGGTAAATGATCACAGACTATACTTGCAGTTTACCAGTGGAACACCATTCACACATGTCCTTAATTGGGTTTTATGGCATGAAGTTAAGATGTAATGTGGAAGTATCTACAGGAATGTGCCCACTCAAAGTCGACGGCTGGGAGAGCACATCCTGTGCAATGATACCTTCCTCTACTGGCTTGTGCAAACTTGATCCTGGTCCCAGGATAAGCAGATCAGACAAAACAAAAGAAAAACTATGTGCATTCCCCACTTTACCCTCTATATTCAATGTATTTAATTGACTAAATCAGCTTTTCAAAACTCCCTCCACTTATTTTAAATATGAAATGTGTTAATTTCCCATTCCAATTTTCAATGAGAACACAGCTCAGCAAGTCAAAGAATGTGGTATGTTCATGTAATATTACATTTTCTTGCTCTTTCTTATACATTAGTAGCAGTAAAATATTTTTGTTGATCAAAAGAAACATATCTTGATGGGTCAAATTGATAGAGAATTTTCTGTTCAAAACTTTAAAACTGCATTCTCTATAGTTCCTTCTCTTACAGGATAAGCAAAGCCTGGAATAAATGCACGTCCTTCAATTCCAGTGAGCACTCAGCTTAGCCCATAGGAATTACATCAGCAAGAAATCCGTGAGCCACTTGCCGGCTGTGGGGAGAGTGGGCCTCGTCCTCAGGAAATTCTGCCTACGACCGCCTTTGGGTGGCTTCTCTCTTGTGGGCGTTGGTGTCCTCACGTGCAAAGGGAATGTGTTGTCACTGCCCCACCCGCGACGTGGACACCTGTGTTTCATTTGGTAAAACCAGGTGGCGAGTTCGAGGGCTCTAAAACCTCATTTATTCTTCCCCCCACAATTCATTTCCTTTAGATTTTTGTTCAGTTATCCACTTATCAGAGACTTCCCCGAGCACTCTGTAGGAACAAACGTTATTCTTGTCTACCGTTTCCCACTCGGCCCCACTCCCCGCACACTGCGCCCTCACCATCCTGCTGTATTTTCCTCTAACCCATTTTATCAACATCTAACTTATTACATTTGTTTGTTTATTACCACCCCCTCCCGGATGTGAGCACCAGCCCAACAAGAACGAGTTCTTGTCTGCTCACCACTGAGTCCTTCGTGCCCAGGTGCCCACACATAGTAGACAAATATTTGATGGTTGAATGAAAAACGTAACAAGTGCAGGAATTTTTCTAACTGAAAATCACCCTCAGAGTTTCGTGGACTGAAAGCACTGTGGGTGTCGCCTCAGCCCGCAAGCCTCTCCAGGCCCACCTTTCCTCAGCACGCGCGTCTCCCCCCACTGCGCCTCTTCAGGCTGCACCTTTTCTGCAGGTGGGACAGGGCCCTGTTGGCCTCTTGACTGTTTCCATGCTCCTTCAGGAAGGGTCGCTGAGCTGTGATGTTTTGAACGCCTTCTTAAATCCATCCTCTTCCTCCTCCTCCATGTGTAAGGCTGTTTCCGGATCTGACTACCTTCTTTCCTTTTACTTTGATTTCTGGTCCACATGTTTATTTCCCTAATGTATCTCTGTAGATTTTTCCAGTGGGGATAGTGACAGAGGTACAGCAAACGAGTTCTGGGTCTGCTACAAACATTTCTTGTTGGAACAAGTCTAGTCCATGCTCACCTCCCTCAGTGCACCAGGGGTCAGCTGCATGGACCCAGGAGCCAGACCACGTGGGTTCCAGGTCCAGCTCTGCAGCTTACTGACTGCACTGCCTGGACAGGTTACCCTCCCTGTCCCTCAGCTTCTGCAGCTGTAAATAGATGTGATGACGGCCCCTCTGTCAGGTAGGATTGATTTAAGGGTTTAATGACTTAACATATATAAAATGTTTGGAACGACGGACACCAGGCACACAGTGGCATTCTGTAGCAGTTAGCTGTTTCCACTACAGTCCCGTGCAGGATGAGTTCTCTCAGACGAACACCTGACCCAGGCTGGGCTCAGTCTACTGTGGCCCCGCCGTGCGCTTACTGGGTCTCTCTCATCCTCACTTAGAATGTCGGCTCTCGGAGGCACTCCGGCTCACAGCCTCAGCTTCACATGGAACTTGTTAGGAACGCAAGATCCTGGGCCCAGACCCACTGCTCGGAAACTCTGCGGTGGAGCCAATCCGTCTGGTTAACTAGTCCTCCATGTGACTGATACAAGCTCCAGTTTTAAAACCACTGCCTAAGATCCCCAATTCAATAAATTTTTTAGATTCTCCCAGTGAACAGGCAGTAACCCTGTAACTTTACTGCCTTCAAAGTAATGCATTTTTTTCTCTAATGTTTATCTTCCTGATCTTTCACTTTCAAATCTGCTCAAATTCCTGAATCCACTTGGTTTGGCTGCTACACCTTCTAGGAGCTGGTTCCCCGTTTACTCCTTCTGCCCTTTAGAGGTCATGATTGAGCTGGCCCGGGTGTACCTTGGCCATGGGACTTTTAGAAGAGGGTTTCTAATGTGCAACCAAGGTTGGGAGCACTGACCTACACACTTGTTTCATCACAAGAGATTCTGAAACCCGTTTTCTGGATCCTGACGTGAGAACAGCGTCTCCCAGCCTCCCTGGTGATGTAAATCCTTTGGGTCCTTGACAAGGACGCAAATTCCAAGGCCCCGTTCCAGTCCAGGGAATCAGAATCCCCAAGGGAGCCCCACCTCAGGAGATGCCTGGTGATGGGAATTTAGGGGAGAGTGTACATCAGAAAGAAGTAAAATGTGTGACTTGCGCTACTTCTCACTGAGAGAGAACACTGTTGAGATCAGCGCACAAAACTGGAATTACACTCTGAGTTTTCACATGGTTTATCTTTTCATCAGTAACTATAATGGCATAAACCACGGAATTATTCTATTTAGATTCCTTGGGAATCTAAAGGGAAGAAAGGGAAGAAAGTCTGTGATTTGGATTTATGTTTGAGAAAGAAAATAAAACTTCAGAGCAGTTTTCAGCAAGAATGGAACCTCAATTCCTTGCTGCTCAGTGAGGAAGAAGGACCACATTCACACTCCGTGTGCAAAAACTCCCACTGCTGCTCTGAAAAGATTTTAAATTAAAATTAGCATTCATTTTAAATGAAATAAAAGTTCATTTAGAGATTATAACCTTACTAGTTAAATGATAATTAAATACCAATTAATTATTACAAAGCTACCATTTGTGAGGTTAAATAATTATTTGACAAGAAAGATTACAAAATCCAAATTAAAACACCAAGAAATTTAATTTGTCAAAATTACCATAAAACTTGCAGTGTCTCTTTGGAATTAATGAGAGAGAACTCTGTGTGGTAGTGACATTACAGGGTAACTTCACGTATTTCTAATGCAATAAGTGTGCTTTTAGTATTTAGCTTGTAATAGTTATCTTGTTAAGTGACAAGAAGTACATTCATTAAGTTATATGATTTAATTTATTATCATAAAATTTATTCTGCTTTATAGATGCCTGAAATAGCTGAATTCATTTCACCAGATTTAGGACTCATTCAGAGAACATAGCTTCTATGTTTCGCTTGAAACTTTAATCTTAATTGGGATCATTTGGATCAGGCAAAATGCATCAGCAGCCAGGTTTAAAGGTCATGGCTACCTAAAGAATATCAGATATTTTCCCTTTGAATTATTCAACAACTACGACTGTGTCAGTCTCACAAATTTCAAAATAGGGAGGGCTCGGCAAGAGTCTACCTATTCTAGCCGTCAAACATTGAAACATGATGAACAGATCACAAAAATAATTTATCAAAACTGCTTCATGCAAACTCCAAAGTCTGAATGAATTACAGAGATAGGATATTTTTAACCAAAGGAGAAGCAATACAGTTTACCACTTTTTAATACTGGCCCGAAGGGCCCTGGAATCAGTGTGAAATCTGCCCACTTACCTTCATCACCACTTCTCTCCCTGGCGTGTTCCCACCCAGGTGCCCGAGCCTTCCACCGCCATCTTCCCACCTAATGCCCCACCAGGTATAGCCCACCCTCCCGTCCCACCTTCCTGTGTGTCCTGCTCTCCCTTGTCTCTTCAGGGTGATGCTCATCTAATTAACCCAGCCAGTCTGCTAAATCGAAGCCCCTCACACTCCAGTGTGTGTGCCTCCCCTCGTCAAAATGCAAATTCTGATTCAATAGGAGGGGTGGGGCCTGTGATTCTGCAGCTCTATTGTGCTCCGAGGTGATGCTAGAGCCTGCCGGTCCACAGGTCACATTTGAGTAGAAAGAAGCTGAAAGACAACTTTTTTTCAAGTTAGAGCAGTGTCTTCCCAGTCTAGTCCAAGGACTCAGTGCGTCAGAAACAAAGATTGCTAGGCTGCATTCCAGACCTGCTGAATCTGAACCTCTCGGGGACGAGCCCAGGAATCTGCAATTTTAATAATCTCCCCAGGTGATTCCCATAGACCCAGCGGCTCATCTCCATTCCCATTCCTGGGTCTTCCACTATCCATGATACTGTCCTAAACCCAAGGAGCAAGCCAAACAGCGGAGGCAGCAGACGAAGTGACAGGTTATGTGGAAAATAGTTTCAAATCAACAGTGAAGCCATGTCTTCATTCCAAACAATAAAGCAGCCCTTTTATTTTACACCAAATTTCCTGTAAATAAAGCTCTTTTGAGCCACCAGCACCAGTGGAGTGTTTACCAGACCCGGGAGTCTGAGTGCCGGCGCTGGGCTTCTCCAGCTTGCCAGATATCTCCTATGAACATTGCTTCTGTTTGCCGTGACTCGGCACCACATGTCGGGTACTAAGTCATCGCCGGTAATTACAGGCTTCAGTAGAAGCGTAGACCCTGCACGCTCAGGAGAGAGACAAGCTGTCATGAAAGTTTAAAAATAGAGACTCAAGCATGTGGGTCTGAGAGACCTACATTTCAACAGAAGTGAATGTGCTCCAAACTGATCAGCTTTCTCCTCAAAATGTAAAGATTAAATGCATCCAGGGTAGTATTTTATGGAAATATCTCAAAAAAAAAAGCCATAAGTGAAATGACTTTCTGGAAGTACAGCTGTGAAAGCACCCACCAACGTGTCAAGACAAAGCCGTAGCCTCACCCCTCCACCCACACTGCCACCCTTCTTCCCAGAGGGAAGTCGCTGACTAACACCCCTTCCATTCACTCTCAGCTTACAAGTTCGCTGCTTTGCGGTGGGTCTGTTGAGTGTATTGAGACATTTCTGAGAGGAAGTGATTTTCTGAGTAATATTTCTTTCAGACATTACTTTCAGTGTTTTTCAAATGAGCTTGATTTTAAGCATGGTGTGTTTTGTTGCTCAAAGCAGAATCTGGAAGTAAGTCAAGATTCCACAAATCCTGTTGTCGGGGGAAGAGGAAGAATCTCCCTCTGCCCTTTTCCTTAAGGTTCTTATGGCTGGCCAAATAATTAACAAGACAGGTTAGCAGGAGAAAATAATACCAAGTTTAATAACATGTATACATGGGAGAAACTCAGAAATGAGCAACTCATCCCTCTGTCTAAGCTGCTTGCTTAAGTATTGCAGCTAAAGACGAGGAACGTGTTGGGGGTGGGTAGTGGTCTGGGACTTCAGAGGCCAGGAAGATAATTCTTTTTAGGGTCATCTATAGATAATGTGGTCAGGGAGAGACAGAGTTTTTGATAAAAGAGGCTTGGTGTCTTTCCTATTGTAACATCTATCCTACGTTATCTTTACAGCCATCATGATAATAACTCCTTCCTGAAACAGATCTTTTGGTTTAAATTCTTTAGGCAGCTTGGGAGGGGAAACTCAAATATTCTTCCTGAGTTCTCTGAGTCCTTATTGTCTTCAGCTCGAAATAATCCGCATACCAGAGTGGTGCCTCCTGGGGTAGCTTGCCCTGAGCGCCATCACTGTACAGAGGTATGCAATTTAAAACTTTGACATTTTCAGAAATGTGTAAGGATTCAAGTCAAATTTAGTTTATTCTAAGCCATTCTGCCTAACCCTAGGGAAAATCAAGGAGAGGAAGAATTCTTCGACATCAGGGAAGAGAAATAGTCACGCTGTATCTACATGAAGACATATATAGCAAAAATTAAAGGGAAGGAGACAAGGGAAAAAAGGTTAAAAGAGAAAAATCTAACTAAAATAGAACACCAGTAAATTAAAACATTGAGCGCCAAATGTTCAGAATATACTTGGTCCTAACTAGATAGTTCTTTGCTCTATTCCTCATTTCAACCCACTACTTCGTTTTATAAATAGGATGCTTTCTTTCAATGTATGTCAGTAAATGAAAACTCAATTCTGTTTCCAGAAAAACGAAAATAATAACCCTAGTTATAAGATGCAAAACTAGGCACTGTGGGGGATGAAATTATAAACAAGAACGTCTACTCTCGAGATGCTTGTGATCTAGTGCCTGGGGAGTGGGGAGAGTGTCGTTAATAAGACAACCCTACACATATCTATATCAATAATCAGGATGTAGTGATGTGACAGGGTAGAGGATGTTAGTGTGTTCAGAGGAGTGAGGTCATCAGGCTGGGAAATCAAGGACGGCTTCATGGAGTAGGTGCTCCGTGAATGGACCTCAGTGCTTGGGTAAGGTTGTAGAAAATTAAGAAGATCTAGCAGAAACTACAATGGAAACCTAAGGTTGGAAAGCATAGGACGGGTTTGGCTGAACTGTAGGTTCGGCTTCCTGTTGGGCTCGTGTAGGAAGAAGTGGAAGGGCGGCTGATGAAATGGCAGGGAGCCGAGGTATAGAGGCACCTGGCCAGCAAGCTGAGGACGTTTTCCCTGATGCAGCAATGAAAAATCTTTAAACACATGGGAGTAAGTAAGTGGCATAATTAGTCTACATGGTGTATTTGAGTGAGAAGAAGACTAGTGAGGAAGTTACTAATATACAGCGGAATTTGGTAAATGAATATCTGTGGAAGATAAGGGACAGGGAGAAGGCTGACAGGAGATCTGAAATAATATCATGTTCCTTAGATTGGTAACCAAGGAGATGGTGGTGGTATTCACTAAAATAGAGTACATAAGAAAAGACTACATCTGGGAAGTAAGACATGAATTGAGTGTCATGTGTGTTGAACTAAGGATGCCTGTAAGCCATCCGATGGAGGAGTCCTGTGGGCAACTGGACACCAGGTTTGAAGCAAAGAAGAAAGATCTGGTCTAGAGATTGATTGTCAGCTTATATACACCAGTTGAGACGCGGGGAGTGGATGAGGATGTTGAGCATGACTATTCACTCATTCATTTATTTATTTATTTATTTAGAGGAAGATTGGCCCTGAGCTAACATCTGTTGCCAATCTTCCTCTTTTTCTTTTTTCTCCCCAAAGCCCCAGTGTTACCGAACCAGGTCCGTTTTTGCCTGCCGCCCAAAAAGCCAATCACTGAGACGACGAGATTGCAGAGAGAGAGGGTTTAATCACAAGGCAGCCAAGTGAGGAAAACGGGAGAATAAGTCTCAAATCCACCTCACTGAAAATAGGAACTCAGGGTTATTTCTGGAGAAGGGGGCAAGGTGGTCTGAAATGATTGGAGGTGAGGAGAGATGAGGTAATTGATGATCTGCACAAGTGTAGTCAGGTTTCATGTCTCTTCTGTCTCTTCGTAGGACACATGTTCACAGAATGGCGGCATTAGCATGCCCTGAGGGTGGAGTTCCAACCTCTTGCCGTCGAAAAGGCCCAGTTGATGGGTTGGTGGTCTCAGTCTGGCCTGAAGTGGACAAGGGGTTCAGTTCCTTTAAAAAATAGCTCAAACACCCATTACCATGGTAACCCAGGCTCCAGGGAGATGTCATCTATAGGAACCTAGTGGGAGTCAGATAGCATATTGCCCAAACAACACAGTTAACAGTGAGTAAGTTTATCATGCAGATTTAAGTCCTCGCCTTCCATTCTGATAAGTTTCTAGGTAAGGCCATTCCCCCCTTCTTCCTGGTACTGGGAAGAAGATACCTTTACAAATGGAGATTTTCTTTACAAATGTAAATGTATCCTATAAAGGGTAGCCAGAACTAAGAATGGGCTTAGCAAGACCCACCCAGGTACCTGGAGATGTCTATGGTAATGGCCCTTTTCTGGGGACAGGCATCCTATCCCAAACTCCTTTGGTCAGTTAGTGGGGGTGGGAGTCAAAATGTCATTCAGGCAGAAATATATATTTTGAGTTGGCAAATTTCAGTCCCCCATAGTTACCAGCTCCTTAGTCATCAATGGCTGTTTTCCAGTTTCACCAGTACGTAGTTGTATACCCTAGTTGTAGGTCCTTCTAGCTCTTCTATGTGGGACGCCTCCTCAGCGTGGCTTGATGAGCAGTGAGTAGGTCCACTCCCAGGATCTGAACTGGCAAACCCCAGGCCACTGAAGCAGAGCACGGAAACTTAACCCTACGCCACTGGGTGGCCCTGAGGGTGACTATTTAGAATGACAGAAGGAGAAGGTGGAGGATGCGGCCCTGGATAACAGCAACCTTTAATGCAAAAGGAGCAGTCAGGGATGCAACAGGAAAATGAGAAGAGTAAAATGTGAACAAGACCAAAAGGAGTGTTTTGAAAGAGAAGATATTAGTGATGCTGAGCAGTCAAGAAGGGTGAGAGCTGAAGCGTCTCCTGCACTCAGCAGCAGAGGCGTTAGGGGCAAACACGGCAAGAATGTGTCTGTGGATGAATGGGGCAAGCTAGTCCACAGTGGATGAGAGAAGGTGAATTCCAGAAGGTAGTTCTGGACGGACAACTCTTTCAGATAGAGCGGAGCTAGTTCAAGAGGGACATAGAATAGACGCAGAGTGTCTCGAGGAGGGAGAGGGCTGGCACGGTTAATGCTCGAGAGAGAAAGGAGTAAGGATGAAATGGAGATACAGTGGAATCAAAACACCCCGTGAGAGAATTAACTTTACGGAGAAGCATACGTTTTCTTTATGTAAACAAGAAAATGAATGATGGATTCAAGTTTTTTCTTAGTCAAGTGTCTCAGTTTTCTGTTAACAAATCACTGCGTAATTTACATCACGAGTCACTACAAACTTCGAGGTTACAACTGCACAAACTTCTCACCTCCCAGCTCTCATGGGTCTGGACGCTAGTTGCCTAGGTCGTCTCCGGGCCTGGCAGAATGGAGTCAGGTATTGGCTGGGCTGTGCTCTCCTCTGAGGTGCAGGGTCCTGTCCAAGCTCACTGGCTGTTGGTAGAATCCAGCTCCTGCAGCTGTGACACAGATGCCTGCTTGGTTGCTGGCTCTCAGCCAGGTGTCCTTCTAGCTTCCGGAAGCCACCTATTTTTCCTTCCGTGTTACCTTCTCCACACA
The DNA here is from genome assembly GCF_020826845.1 of Diceros bicornis minor. NCBI lineage: Eukaryota > Metazoa > Chordata > Mammalia > Perissodactyla > Rhinocerotidae > Diceros > Diceros bicornis. The sequence goes on along the minus strand of NC_080754.1, from coordinate 414,993 downwards.
ATGGCAGGTGCTTCTTCAAGGCCAAGAGAACATCACAGATCCTTCAGATCTCTCCCAAATCAGGAAGGGCTTGGTCTCTCTTAACTGCTCACCTGATCAGATCAGGCCCACCCAAGATAATTGCCCTTGTGATTAACTCAAAGTCAACTGATTTGCAATTTTAATTCCACCTTTGAAATCCCTTCACCTTTGTCATATAATGTAATTTAATCACAGGAGTGACGTCCTTTCTATCCACAGGTCTTGTCCACACCCAAGAGGAGGGGTTAATACAAAGCATGTGCTCCAGGAGGTGAGAACTTGAGGGCCATCCAGGAACACTGCCTGTCACACCAAGAAAGAGAGCACCCAAAATTAAATGTTTTTCTCTTCTTTCCCAAAGGGAGATTTGGTCACTGTTCACTTAATATGTGGGTTCTCATCTCTAAATAAACAAATAGATGATAGATAGATGACAGATGGTTTTACAGGTTTTATGGAAGGAAGTTTAATTTGTACTGACAAAAGCAGCACCATTGAAAACTGTGGGGACCCTCTGCCAGGAGTCAAGGGCAGAGTGTAGTCTACACACAGACCTGAGTCATGGCCTTCACAGCACTGAAAAAAGATAATAGGAAAACCAGACGATCATTGCAACTCTCTACTACACCTCTCCCGCCTGTCCTGATGGAATTGTCCTGGGAGCTTCTGCTCTCGGCTGACACTTGCCCCTCTGTGGGCAGCACAGGCCCGGTGCTCGAGGCAGCACCAGCTCCCTGGCTCTGATGGGTGCAGTTTCCATCAGCACTCTTGATTCTGGACTTTCTCAGCTCAGGAAGAAGAGCAGAGCGCCCTTTGGATTCTGGATCCTTCACGAAATGAGTGGAGACTAATCAGGGGAGAGTTAGGTACCTGTTCATAACAGTATCAGCCCTCAAAAGAAAATTACTTTCACAACATTGATGGCATAAATTAATTCCCACTTACTTTATTCTTCAAGTATTGTACAAAATTAAACTAAACTGAAATTCAGATGCCAAAATTGAGAAATGATGCAACAAATGTATCTCTTCTTGCATGCAATGTATACTGGAAATTGTAACACCTACCCAAAAAAAGTACATAATATAGTATGTCCTTTAGCAAATTTGTGAGATAATTAGATTCTAATTCTGTCCAAACACAGTAGAATACAGTGACATTATCAATTAACGGTGCCTTCCAGGGTGTAGAAAGAGGACGAGGGTGGAAATGCAAGGACAATTGAAATATATCTGCACACCTTATCCAGGAAAAAAGTGTAGGATAGATAGGAGAAGAGAGAATAATATTAACTACTAATTACTGAATTCCCACATTGTTACAGCCATTATGGTGGATACTTTATATACATTATCACAGTCTTCACAATGATAAGCAAGGTAGATATTTGTGTCACTTTTTAAAGTCTTACTATAGGGAGAGACAGAAAGGTTAGGAAACTTATCCCAGGACACAGAAGCAGTAAGTGAGAGGCTGCACGGTGTCACCGAGTGTAGCTGACTCCAGGCGGTACAGATTCTCATGCACCGAGCTGCCTCTGCGGGAAGGAGCACAGCGAGGAACCCGATGTCATTTCTCCAGAGCACACGAGCAGCACATGCGGAGACAACCATAGACTCTTCTGGTAACACAGCAACCCTGTTTTTTAAAGCAGTGTCACAAAACATAAACTGAATATGCCCTATTGCCCCGCATATGTTGAGATTATGTCCTGCAAACTTATTTCCATAATTTTTTTTAGTAACAGATTTTTTAAAAATAAACACCTGATCCATAAAACGTTTTTGTTTCAGCAGTTTCATGGCTGATAAATTCTTGGATTTGGTCATTTCTTTTCTTCTGGTTAAGAAAAAAAGACCCCAGCTAAATAATGCTCTAAATAAGTAATGCGCAATACCTTCGTTTCTCAGGCTTCCTCCTGTGCTTTAGTTTGTACAAATCTGCAACAGTTGTCTTGAAAAAATAAATCACATCTGAGGGGAAAGAAACACAATACTTCAGTAACACACAGAGGAGTGCTGGGAACAACTCTATAGCTTTTGTGTCATTATAGTGATAGAATTGCGTTTCCTCTAACGTTTCTCTCCTTCCCCCATGAGAAGCCAACATAAGGGGCGTTTGCCTGCGTGTCCAGAGCCAGAGACTCACTATGACGGCTGCCATGCGAGGGTGAAGGGTGATCCCTGAGTGGGGCTGGGAGACCACGTGCCGCTCGCTTTCTAACCGGCTGAACCTCGTGTCTCAGCAAACACTTAGAAAACCCTGAAGGCTGATTTTTGTGTGTATTTATTTTAGCGATGCTCAAGAGAAAACTAACTAGAAGGGGAAATTTATTAAAATAAATGTTTCCTTGGCTAACAGACGTCTGCTTTAGCCGTTGCTTTTTCATTGACGTTGGACATGTATTTTGACTATTCTTTTAATTTTTTATTTTTCTAAAGAATTCGCTTTGACAGAGAATATGAGGGAAGAAAAATTGGTGCAATTTATCAGCTGAATTTTGCAAAATTTTATAATAAATTTGGTCTTTAGTTGTTCCTCCTCTTGGATAGATTTGGGAATCAAGTGGCCAAAATAATCAACCTTCCCTTCTACCTAATTTTCCTGCAAAAATTATATAAGAAAACAAGGTGAATAGTTTAAAACCAATATAGTGTTATTCCTTCTGTTGAGCCTGTATATGCACAGAGGGAATCGTGGAGCTCAAGAGCTGTCTGACGTGAGCTGTGAACCTGGGTGATTTAGTGAATAAAACCTCAACCTGCAACCTCAGAGAAACTCATCCCAGCTGTGGTTGACTAAAATAAGGAAATTCATATCAATTGGTCCCGGCCTGCTGTTTTATGTTTATTCTTGTGACAAAAAGGCAAACTTGCATGTGAAGCGACTCTAAAGTGATCAGTAGGTTTCTAATTTTATGTCAGACAGCGGTTTTCTGGTTTGGTGTGGCTGTGAGGCTTAGAAAGACAGCACAGTCAGGGAACAAACCTTTAACGCTCACCTGCATTTCGGTGTGAACAGTAACCACAGGACCCACCTTGTGCCTGAGGCAGTCCGCCCTTCTGTCCGAGTGACTGTCCCCTCTCTGCTGCACATCTCTCTGGTTAGACCCCCCTTTTCTACTCCTTGATCTTCTCTTAGGCTCAAGAACAGGGACTGAAATATTACTGGTGGTCTTTGGCCAGGTCATGTGCAATATAAAGAAGGTAAGGTCCATCTGGGGGTCAAGTCTGAGCAAAATGTTATTTCTCAAAGGTCACTTCCCCAGAAAGCTGACTGGTGAAAGGAAATCTCATGACCTAGAACCCAGTCTTTCGAGTGTCCACAGGTACCGCTGCTGGGCGGGTGGGGTGGGGGCTGCTCTGACCCCTGCCCCATTTACCATTCCTAAAATTCAGCCCCTGTGTCCAAAGCCAGTTCTATGAGTGGGTTTTGTCCTCTTTAATGATACTCTATTTAAAAACAAATACCCTTAATAAATGGATAAATCTCTCAAAAGCTATTATTTTAAAAAAATGTTATAACAGGCAAAATAAGAGCTAACATTATTATTCATCATTGCCAAACATACTTTAAAACATCATCAAATCAGTGGAGAGTATTGCAAAAATGGAAAAGAAACAGAATAATGATAACAACAGAATGAAATCTCAGGTTACGCCAGGTGCACACATGCATACATATATGTACTACATACGTTTGTGTTATAAATGCTGCATCATAAATGTAAATGGAGGATCTGTTTTTAAATGCTGTGTGATAACTGCTGAGAAATTTGGAGAAACAAATTTAAGCCACACATCACAGCATATATCATTACACAGTATACGTCATTATACAATATATAAACCCCATAAGTGTAAAAGAGCCAGATAAAAAGGTTCACAGACTATGTTATGTAAAAATAAATATGTAAAATAACAATACTAATGATTTTATGAGGGAAAAAAGATGCAGACAAGTATTTGCAGCAAATTATATACATAAAAAACCAACATTTATACTGTATAAAGAGCTCATGCAAATTGGTATGAAAAATAATACTAAAATTTTTTAAAAAGGATATGAACTATTGGGACTAAAGTAGTAAAGTAAAAAAATCTATACAAAAATGTTCAACTCTGCTAGTTATCAAAAGAACACATTGAAATAAGAGCAATGTGCTTTTTTAAACCAACAAAATTAGGAAATTTGGTAATTAAGCAGGCTCTCGCATATATAACACAAAAGATAAATTGGCAGATTCCTTTTGAAAAATGATTTTTCAGTGTATTTCAAGACGTATAAAATGATCACATTTTGACCTAATTATCTCACATTTGGTGAGAAGAGAGATTAAGGAAATTATTCAAAATAAGGAACAGTTACTATGCATGAAAATATTCACTATAACAAAAAGTCATTAATACTATGAGGATGCTATAACAACTTGGAAAAGTACTTACTTATAAGACTAAATGAATAAGAAACAATCATATCTGGCTACTAAATATAAAAATATAAAAATCATGTCTAGGTAAGAACTATATGGGGAAAAAAAGCACATTGAAAGGAGTTTGATTTGTTAACTCCTTGACTGTATGTCACTTTAATGCATTTTATTTTTAATCCAGTCAATGTTACAATTCTATTTATGTAGCAAAAATAATTTCTTCAAAGCAAAGACTCCTGGCAGGGAGTAACAAAAATCCTAGTGGTCCCCCAATACCCATCCGCTCATTTTCCACAAAAATGTTAGCTGGACACAAGACCACCAGAATGAAGACCACATGTCCCCGTCTCCTTGGTAACCAGGAGTGAGCATGTGACCAAGTTCTGGCAATGAGCTGTGAGTTGGGGTCCCACGTGGCAGTTGTCAAGTGGTCTTCTCGGCTTCTCTGCTCCTTCTTCTTGCTTCTTGAAGCCAAGTTGTACAAGGGCTGTCTTGGACAGTGTGGACGGACAAAGCAGTGTGAACACCTTGGACGGTGTGGCTGGAAAAAGCAGCATGAACTAGAAGGAGCCTGGGTCCTTCACGACGTCACAGAGCAGTCGTGCTCCCATCCCTAGTAGCCTGTCTCACCTTTCTCTACGTGAAAGAGAGTCAGCGGTAAACCATCTTGTATAAACAAGTTAGGTTTTGCTTCTCTGTCACTCACAGCAGAACCTCAATCTACTAAATGCAAAGAGGTTACCCTGAAAGCCAGCTAGTGCAATGCTTAAGCCATAATCAGTTGAAAATAGCTGAGAGCGGGGTAGAGACAACAATACAGAGCAGTGGGACACTAAAGAGATTGCCAAAGTCGACCTCAGGGCATCAATCAGTTGACAAGATCCAGGCATCTGGCCCTCCGTGTAGACATTCTCAATGGGGGTGATATCACCACAAGGGGATGGAAATTGGTTCTTGGGGACAAACAGTGTTAGATATTACAGTGCTCTATGGCTCAGTACACGAAGGGACGTACAGCATGTCTGTGGTGTTAACATTCAATGGGAGTGCGGGCTAGCATTTAGGAAAAAAGGGTCTGAAGAGGCTCCTTATGTGGTGATAATGAAAAAACAGATTGAGGAATGCTGCTCAGTGTGAAATGTCTTCTCCTGCCTGTTCCGTCAAACAATCCTACTTACTCTTTCAGACTCCACATCTTCCCCACATTAACCATTTGTCACCATTTTCACTATTGACTGTTCATTTTCCCATCTCTCCCACTAGGTTTTCAGCTGAGTACAGGAAGATGATTATGACTTTCAGTTCTGATCTGTGACACGTTGCCTGGCACCTATTAATAGCACAAGGATGTGAATGGCTGAATTAGCCCCCAGAGACATTTTTCCTTTAAGTCTAAAGCTTCAGAAATTCTCACTTAACAATGAACACAATTCTCCCTCTGCCTAGGTGGTGACAACCACTGAGAACACACGGCATTTCTCAAAGAGCATGTTGAACAACTTGGTGAAAGAATCCGGTTCACCCACAGGAACACCCTGTTTCCACTTATTTGTACCAATTTAGGTTTTTCTACAAAGAAAAAAAAAAGTTTAACCTTCTTCATATTCATTAATACTTAGCATTTTCCTTTTTAATCTCAAATATCGAGTTGACTTGAAATCAAATGTTGTTTTAACAATAGGGCAGAGTTTGATGTTTGGAATTTATACAAACGTTTCTGAAAAGGCCAGAGCTAAAGAGAATCGAAGCACTTCAGTTCACAGGAAACATCACAAACATTAATTACGAACCCAGTGTGTTTACTAGTGGTTTACTCCTCCAGTGTGGCTCAACCACGTAGAAAATGTCATTTAAACATCAGTTCCTGAGCGCCTACCATGTGTGAAATGTGTTCAAGGTCTACAAGGGATAAAGAGTGAAATAAAGCATAGCCCTGTCCTCAAAATTCTTACATTCTGTTGGAGAAACTATCATGTGAGGTAATATAGTTTAAGCATTATGTGAACAATACACACATAGATGTTTGGGAATTTGAAAGAAGGAAATATGTAATTCATGCAAATAAGGTGTCCTGGATAGGTTGTCTTTTGAGATGTGCTTTGAAGGAGGAGTAGGATTATAAGAGAGAAGGGAGGACAAGGATGAGACAGTGGACAGCACAGCACCCAGAAAGCGCACAACACTTTCCAAGAATAGTGCGTGATCCACACTTGACTTGTCTGCACATGAAATCTGAGAACTACTTGTATAGGAATGTGTAGGAAAGTCAAAGAAAAGACAAGGTGGTGTGGAGTCATTTCCTTGAGAAAATACTGTACTTTAATGAAAACCCATGTCAGCCAGTGGGGACCATTGTCAGTCTTTGAGCACATGAGCCAGAGCCACGCTCTAGGCATTCAACATAACTCATGTTTGAAGGGTAATTTACAAAGACATTCAGGAGTAGGGAGACCAACAAGCTCTCTTGCAGTGATCTAGAAAGAGTTAATAAAGAGGTGAATTAGGATTGTAGGAGAGAAATGCAAGCTTGAGGATGAATGACAGAACATTTCAGAAATAAAATCGGCCAAGGCTTGACAACACTTTAAATGTCAAGAATAAGAGAATGATACATGACAAGGAAAAGTTATTTCTAGGCTTTGAGCCTGAGTAACTGGAGAAAGATGCGACACTGACAGAAAGAGAAGACTAAGGAGGCAAGTTGGTTTAGGACGCTAAGGGGATAATGAGTTCAGACCTGGACAGACTAAACTTGATATACCAGCAAACACCAAAGTGAACCTAGTCATCAGGTAGTTAGAAGTGCATTCTCTGGATGTGGAAAATGTTGAAGCTGAAAGTATAGCGCTCAAAATCACGTATGAGAAACGATGGTTGAAGTTGTGGAAACGTTTAAAAAACAAAGAGTATGGAGAAGGAATGAAGAGAATTGAGGGAAGAAACTTAGGGATTGCTAACTCTAAGAGACAGGAGTAAATAGGAGAGAGCAGAAGAGACAGAGCAACTGGCCCCCAGGATGTGCGAGGAACCAGAAGGGCAGGTGCCACCAAGACAAGGAGAGAAAGACTTGGGAGCCTGTGCCACCGGGTCAAGAGGAAGGCCAGTACTTTACTATGCCTGACTTCAGTTTGGGTCATCAAACGTTCATGGCCGTCTCAGTAAAGCTCTCTTATGGTTTCCCGGTGTTTCTAGAGGACCACAGAGAACGGGCAGCACAAAGCAAGCATGAGTGAGTCATGGAACCAAGATGGGTGCAACAACACTAACACGTATCAGTTTATTTGGTCTGGGATCCACAACTCCGGAAAGTCAGTTATACAACAGGAACAGGTATCCTCTGCACAGAACTTTGGAGGAGCCGTAGTGGTCACCTGGTCTTTTTGGAGCCATTAATAATCCATTGTTGTTATATAAATTATAATTAAACTAATCCACATCCTGGGTAGAGTTACAAAAATTATCAGCTATGAACTTGCCTTGTGATAATCGGAAATCATAACTTCTCTGATCTCAGCTCTTTCTTCTGCTATATACTTTGGGAGCTGAAGATATCTCTGAGGCACGTCCTGACTAGATATGTGTTCTAATACATTCCTGAAATATCTTTTTAACTAACCATCTTGCTTAATATACAAAGGTGGATCTGATTAAAGGGGTGAAAGCAGCAAGACGAAGAACAATATGACGAACTATTGGTCTCGCGTCATAGCAAGGAAGGTGTATTAAGTTCAAAATGCTTTATTGGAGAAAGGTTCCAGATACATGATGAGAGATGGGGAATATAACCCTGGATGCTCAGCCAGGCTCTTTTGCCCCAGGGAATGACAGATCAAAATAGCAACAGTATTCTTTTTTTTTTTTTTTTAACTTTCCACATATGAGTGAGATCATATAGTCTTTCTCTGTTTTGGTTTTTTGTGTGTGTGTGTGTGAGGAAGATCAGCCCTGAGCTAACATCTGCCAATCCTCCTCTTTTTGCTGAGGAAGACTGGCCATGGGCTAACATCCATGCCCATCTTCCTCCACTTTATATGGGATGCCGCCACAGCATGGTTTGACAAGCAGTGCGTGGGTGCGCGCCCCGGGTCCGAACCGGCGAACCCTGGGCCGCAGCAGCGGAGCGCGCGCACTTAACCGCTTGCGCCACCAGGCCGTCCCCGCAACAGTATTCTTAAAGCAATGTTGTTTTAAGAACAATGTTAGGCCAAAACTGAAATTTTCTACTGGGGAATATCCACAAATATTAACAAGAGACTATCAGAGCTCTGCCACTGTTGAAAATTAATACTTAATCTTTTTAAAAATAGATACACACATCTAGGTCCCTCAAGGAGATTCCTTCCAAAGAGGCTGGGCTCAACTCAGCACTCAGGTATGTAGGAGTCACTGAAACGAATCTCTGCCAGGAAGACGGACAGTGGTCCAGTCCCAGCGCCACCACAATCTTGGGGAGACCCGGTACCAGGGCCTGCGTTCAGAAATCTCTCGTCCCACGGCAGGTTAGGAAAGTCACTTTGAGTGTATATGTTAGAGGCAGTTTCGGGGGGGAGTCTACCATCTAGTCTCAAATGTGTTCAGTCATTTACTGAAAAAAATGTTAAACCAAAGCTGATTTTTCTTAACTTCTAATTCTTAACAGCAGAAGCAGATAGAGAGACTAATTGGATCACTTCATCAAAATAAATCACAAATAAACGCACTGTTGGATAACCTCACAGCTTTTGTTAGGTGCAGTCTCTGTCCCGTTTATAGTAAAATTTTAAATAGCTGATTAGCCTTATGGACTGATGGTTTAGCCATTAAATAAGGCCAGATAAGACACTTTATTTTACTACCTTCGTATTTTTCTGTTATTTTTGTTTTACCAGTTTTCATAGTATTTAAAATAGTGAAAAAGATCATTGAAGTTTTCATTTGGAGAGATACAAAAATAAACACTTTAGACTTCGAGAGAAATAATAAACACATTACTTAAAAGTTGCAGACATAAAAAATAAAAAATAAAATAAATAAAAAATAAAATTTTAAAATTAAAAAATTAAATTTTTCTAAGTTGCAGATAAATGGAATATTTGTAAATTAGTTTTTTTCCAAAGTTATGTTCAAATAAGAATAATATTGTCCCTGAAATGTAATATACTTCATGCTTGCTCCTGCTGCAAACTTTTACAAACATGTATTTGAAAGGATGGGGGACCACACTCTGCTGGTGAACACGTCAGCTAGTAAACTTTTCTGGAGGACAATTTGACAATTTGGATCAAGACCATTAAAAATATATTTGACTAATAATTCTACTTTCCTAAGAAAATAATCATGGCTATAGAAAATATTCTACTACAAAAAGGTCTTGAAGCCATATTCATAATAAAAAATAAAGACAGCAAACTAAATGTCCAATAAAAAAAGCATATTATTTAAATTATGAGGCTGAGGTTATATACTCATATACTCCTATACTGAACTATCATGCAGTCACTACAAATGTCGTATAGTATGCTAAGAGACGGAAAATGTTCATCCTAGAGTAAACTTTTTAACAAAATGAGAAAACAGTATTATTACAGTTTTATAAATTATACATATATTTTTATATATATTATATATTTTATTATTTCATATATTGATATGATATATACAATATTTTATAATGTTACAGTATTATTCCAGTTTTATAAATAACACACATATTTCATACATGCACAGAGAGAGAGAGAAGGCACCTAGTTTGGCAAGGTTTTGTGAGTGATATCAGTCACTTTATATATTGGGTGGAAATAATTCACCCTGGAGCACATTTTATTGTGTAAAATGCTGATATTCTAATTCTACCACTTTTGTAATTAGCTGAAATAATTTCATAAAGAGATAGTCCCTTTTTCTACCATTTGGTCAGCCAGTGGTACAGTTCATATAAGAAAGCAACATAAATGCCTCATTCTTTCCCTTTATATACCATTTCTCAAAGTATGCATTGATTCCCTTACATTTCCAAAAGGTGACCAAATAATTTTTATATTATTATAAACCCTTGAATTTAGGGTCTATTTTCGAATTATTTTCCAAATTCATCTTGTACATTTCCAGCCTTATATGTAGAATCAGCCATATATATATATATACACACACACACACACACATGCAGGCACACACATACACACATAAACATACAAATGTAAATATATTCACAGCTACATGGTTTTTACTTAACCTCTTCTGTGTTACATTTGTATCTTTTTTTCCCACACAAAGAATCTTGATCCTCAAGTACAGAGGAGACGCCCTTGTTTTATCCCTCATTATCCACAGAATAGTCCCAGAATAGTGATCCTAATAAAACCACCACCAGTAATCAGTATTAAAAACAATTTGATTTCACTTAGGCTATGCTCTTCTCCCCTCTCCATTTTTAAGTTTGTCTACAGATGTATTTTCAGTTTTGTACATATATATTCTGATCACCATGACAGCTGTCGGTGTCGCTCTAGCCATTTGGGTCATCTGAAGGGTGCTCTCCAGCAGATCCCTTCGAGAAGGTCCCTTAAGAACAATAGTCCATGAGTTCCTGTATATTGATAAAAGTTTGCACCTGTTTTAATTATAATTTTCTTGGATATAAAATTCTTATGTTCACATTTTCCCTCTCTGGTATATTTAATACATTATTTTCTGGTCTGAAGCATTGCTGTTGGAAAGTACGATGGTGATATAATTTTCCCTAATAAATTATGTGTTCTTTGCCCAGACGCCCAAAGGATTTTTTTTCTTTCAAGTCCAGGAGTTTCTCTAAAATAAGTCTTGATGGTAGTCTTTCTGGGTTGATATTCTTATTGAAAATGTGCTCTTTCAATAAGAACGTCATCTTTTTGTAACCGCCAGATAAGCATTCTTAACTCATGGTTTTGGGTATTTGTTCTCCCCGTTGCTTTGATTTTCTTCTTCAGAGACCCTAGGATCTGTGTGGTGTATCTTCTTTGCTTGTCTTCAGTGTCCTATTTTAACTTTGGATTTTAAATTTTTTTAACTTTTGGCCTTTCATTTTTCTTAAGGCACTATTTGTTGTGCTTGCTCCTTCTAATATGATTTTTCTTTTATGTCTAATTTTTCTTGAGTTCTGTCACCTTATTTCTGACTTTTTCTAATTCTGATGTACATCATTCATTTATATCTTACATTACATTTGACTGTCTTTAAACCTATTTAGAAATAGCAGGTTATAATTTTGATCTGTTTTACAGGCATATCATTCCAGCAAGCTTTCGTCCTTATTCTCTTTGTATCCTGATAATTTTTAAGGAGATTTAGCTCCAACGCTTTTTGTTGTTCATTTCTATGTGAAATTATGCTCCTGGGCTTTTAGAAGGGATCTTGGTTCCACTGGCATTTTCCAGCTTTGCGGGCTCCTTCTTCCAGTATTTCTGTGGAGTGTTAATATGGCGGCTTGCTTTCTGACAGTCTCTAGCTCTGCCTCGCTTTCCCACTTCTACAGGGACATCCTCTTTCCTTTCTTGTTATTGTCCCTATCCTCACCAATTTCTACTCTATTCCCAAGGATGGAACCCTGTGCTGGAAGGAAATCCTTACTTAGTTTCAGGAGCCCCGAGGGCTGGGCAGCCCCAGTTACTTCAACCCTGAGGTGGGCCTTGCCCTCACCCACCGCAGGAACGGGGGGGCCCTCCCCTGTGGCTGCTGTTCCCCAGTTGGCCCACCACACTTCCCCTGAGCTCTGGTGGCTGCTCTGTGGGCTCCCGTGCTCAGGCCCTTCAGTTGCCCCTCGGCTTCCTCACTGCTTCTTTCCATGAAGATGTCACTGTGCAGGTTTTGTGGCTGTTGGTGATTTGTTCCCAGCTGCTCATATTTTGAGGTTCAAAGAAATAGCTTGTGACCTAGATTTGTTATAAATACTGACTACGAGTTTTTTGATCTTCCTTTCCAGTTGTCACTGTATTCCCAGAATTTCCCAAGACATGCTGCTTTTAGGTACAGATATAGGTACAGCTACAGGTGCAAGCAGAGTTGCAGTATAGGGACAGACACAGACACGAATATAATAAATACGCATAGAAAAAATGACTAACAGTAAGAACTGAAACATAGATTAGCAGGTTGCTGAGATTATGGATGACTTTTCTTTGTTTTGTAAACAATTTTTTTTTTTTTTGGGTCACACAGTAAAAACCAAGGTCTCTGAGAATGACTGCCGTCTCTGAGGGGTGTGGGTGACGCCCCTCCTCAGGGCCCCAGCAGCATCTAAACCCCCATCACAGCACATTCAGCCCCTCCCTCAGTTCAGCTAGCTGTGCTTTCACGCCCTCTGGGTGAGAAAGCGGCTCGCTGTCGCTCTCCCCACCCCTGCAGTCTCTGAGCCCAATGTCTGCGACTCCATCGCAGACCTCTCTTGAGGGAACAGCCCCGAGCTTCTGCTTTTTAAACATCAAAGCACTTAGAAATTAGCTTTCAGGAGAACGTGTCCAATAGCAAATTACAAAAGCTCCTCAGGAGCCGTAGAGCAAGAGCGCAACCCTCTCCCGGGCTCTCGTCTGCCCCCCTTGCCCTCGGGCCGCAGGCCCCAAGCTCGTGCTTCACTTACTCTCGAGGGATGCAGGGTTAAAAGACAACCACCAAGAGGGGAAATGCAGCCAGTCGTATTTCAAAATCTTACCCACTGCCGCTTCCATATGCAAGTGACTGTCTCTGGATGGTGACTACCCTGCCTACAGGCATCGCAGGGTTGTCACTATCTCCTCTGGGGCATGAGTTCACCGTTTGGTTAATATCAGCCCTCTTTAGAATAATTTAGAGCCCGGATTACAGCACATTTATACCCAACATCAATTAAATTTGGCTATTGCCTCTCTGAAAGAACAGAGTGGAGAAGAAAAGGTAACCACCAAAATAACACTTGCATTTAAGTTGTTAAAAGACAAACTGAGGCATATTAAAATTTAAGAATTTTTTTGAACAAAAATTGATTACAATCAGGCAGTGCCAAACCAGAAATGGTTGGGGCGCTCCACCCGCACCAGCTGGGAGAGACTTCCACAGAGAAAAGGCAGAAGCTAAGTAAGGAAATCATTGATGGGCTGGAGCTTAAAGCCTGGTTAGCGTTTACCGGGCTATCCTCAGGTTTTGACTTCTCAACCTGAGGCATTCCAGGCTTCAGCTCTGGTTTGCTAATGTAAGCCACTCAGGCATTACGGCCACCTCAGCCTAAGGGTCTCCTTGCTTCATCAATTTAAGAAGGTTGTCTTCCTTCTCCTGATTTTTTAAAAAGATTTCTGAAACACAAAGTCCCCCAAGAAAATGTCCCTTTTTCTCTTTGTGTCCACCTCCACTTTTCCTCTGGGTTTCACCGTGTGAGACACTGTTTCTCGAGCACTAGATGGGCATTTGTAGGGGCTTCTGTATTCTCAGCTGGAGAGACCACAACTGCGATGGCGCCTTCCTCTCAGTCCTTCTCCCCACGGGTCTCAGGCGCATCCCCTCAGGTCTCCCAGGAAGCCCCCTCACCATCTTGTCCTGAAATTGTGTTCCAATAAGTTTGTCCCCTTCTCCTCAGCCACCCATCAGCAAGTTTGGCTTCTGATCAGTTTAGATGTTAATGACTGATAACAAAAACCACAGCACATCGAAATGTACTCTGTCATCCCCTTACCCAGTGGAGCGGTCCTGGGAAAAATCTAACATTATAAAGTTTCTTTTTAAGTGATTCCAATGGTTTATAAATAAAATGCACTCCTGTAAATAATTCTGAAGGTTTATAGAGGAAGGCAGTCCCAATAGACTGCCAAGTGGAATCTTAAAAATATGGCAAATTAAATGTTTCTGTAATGTGTTTTTAATTTATCCATCGATTTCTGACAGTAGGTTTTGAAACAAGATATACTCTATCATGGAAGAAAAAATAATAATACTTATATTGGTATAGTCATTCACAACATTTTCATGTACATATTTCACTTGATTTTTTTTTTTTTTTTGTAAGGGAGATTGGCCCTGAGATAACATCCGTCACCAATCCTCCTCTACTTTATATGGGATGCTGCCACAGCAAGGCTTGATAAGTGGTGGGTCGGTCTGCGCCTGGGATTGGAACCAGCGAACCCTGGGCCGCTGAAGCGGAGTGCACAAACTTAACCACTACACCACCGGGCCAGCCCCTGATTTTTAATTCTATATTCTATTTAATGAGTATTTACTGAGTGTCTATAATGTGTCAGGCACTAATTTAGGAACAAGGGGTGCAATGAAGTGTAAGAGCCCTCAACACCCCAGTGGTGAAGGAGCATCATCTCCACCCTTTAAACTGTAAGACAGGGGCCAGCCCTGTGGCGTAGTGATTAGGTTTGGCCATTTCAGTAGCCTGGGTTCAGTTCCCAGGCGTGGACCTACACCACTTGTCAGCCACACTGTGGTGGCGACCCACGTACAAAATAGAGGAAGACTGGCACAGATGTTAGCTCAGGGTGAATCTTCTTTAGCAAAAAAAAAGTAAGGAAACAATCTCAGAAAGATTGGTGACTTGCCGAGGTCACTGAGGGTGAATTGATAACACAGCTGGAACTTGAATTCACTTTGTGAGACTGTGACTTCATATCAACCACTAACACTCCTATTGGATCATTTACTCTAATAACATGACTATATACTTATATTTTTTCTTATCCATAATCAAGTCAAAAGTAACATTTCTGGCTGCAGAAAAATCTGCTTTTACCTGAAACCAAATTTCCATGCAGATTTATGTCTCTGGCATAAAAACATTTTTATACACAATGAAATGAACACATTCCCAATTCTAAATTGGCAAGCTTTGGTCTATGCCGTTTGGGCACTTTGAGGGGAAGCTAGCTGAGAGAGAGACTCTTTTATCCATGAAATGGATTCGTTAATCCAAAACCGTTCTGGGCTCATTAGCTATTCAGTGACTCACTAGCATCTCGGACTACTGCAGAAATAAAAGCTGCATTTACTTTTCTTTCTTTAATCTCCTCATTCCTAATTGCCATATTGACAAAAAAGAAACAGTTGTTTGCCTTCCAAATTCTCTGGAGCACGAGCCAAATTAATCCTTTCAAGCAGTGTTTCTTCAGTTCTTGAAACAAGTAGCATGCAAAGTAGCAGGGGGCTCCCTGAGAGGCAGCAAACACCAGACGCCTGGATCTGCACCTCTACTGGGGGCCCTGCAGGCCTGCTTCTCGCTGTGGAAGCAGCCCCGATGTTCTGAGGAGAGGGGGCAGCAGGGCTGGATTAAGGAGCAGGCCTGCCTGGTGTCCACCTAGCAGAAGCCTGGACAGCACTGTGGATATCCTCCCCTCAGTCGTCTCCCTTCTTTCTTGACATCAGAATCCCAGTTTTGTTCCTGGCAGCATGTCTGGTCTGAGTGACAGATCATCGTCTGTCTGAACTAACCTTGACGGCTCCTCCCGTGGACAGGTGCATTCACTCCCAGCCTCCCTTGCAGCCACAGGTGAGTATTGGACCTGATTCTGGAAAATGCTATGAAAGAAATACCATGTTGGAGTGGTGTTTGCTGGCACAGTGCCTTCTTCTTCTCTTTCAGGACACTGTTGCGATGCTGTGCCCACAGCCTGGAGGTGAGGAGAAGGGCATTCCAGAGCGAATGAGACGGAAATGTTAGGGGGACCCTCTCCAAGTAAAGAGGTGAGGATGGGGCTCCAGGAAGAGAGAGTGCTCTGCATCAGTGTCCAGAGGAAGAAACCGCGTGGAAATGGGAGAAACTGGGAGAAATCGCCTATGACCAAGTTATAAAGCATGAGGCTGGGGAGGGAGAGACAGATGAGGGTCAGAGCATGAGGGCGTGTGAGCTACACTGAGGAGCTAATATTTCACACTCAAGGCAAGTGGGAGCACTGAAGCTTTTAGCCAGAGAAGCGACAGGACTGGATGAAGATCTTAGAGGGGGACGCGTGGGACCTGTTAGAGACTGGGAAACGTGAAAATGCTGCTGTAATGATTTCAACAAGAGATAATGGAGCCAGAGGAAGGGAAGCGACAGTGGATCTGGAGAGAAGGGGATAGAATGCGCAAATATTTAATAAATAGGAGCCTGTGAGTGAATGAATCTCGGGGAAAAGGACAAAAATGAGGGTTACCTCCCAGTTTCTGGTTCTGGCAGCTGTGTAGATATAAGCAATGTCCGTCACTGAAAGAGGAAAGACGGCATGAAGACCAGGCTCACGGGGAGTGGAGGTTTCTGCGAGCCTCCAGGAGAGAGAGAAGGCTGACTCAGGAGAGGCGGAGCTGCCCCGAGCGTGGAGGCCGGAAGAGGGCCAGGGCATCTTTGGATAGCAGGAGGGATTCTGGTGTGACTGGGGCAGAAATGCGGAAGGACCTGAAGCAGCCCATCATTTAGGAGAGAAGATCTCAAACCTGACTGTGCACAAGACTCAGAGAGACAAGGCAGATTCTTGGGCTCCACCACCAGATTTCTCCACAGGAGGCCAGGACTAGGACAAAAGATCTGCATTTTTAGTAGGAATCTTATTATGATGATTTTTATGCATGCAGATGGATCATACGTGGAGAAATGCTGACTGAAGGGGCAAGACAAAGACAGGGAAGAACTTAGAGAGCAAGAGAACCAAGACCAGCGTGCCAGAAGGAGCGAGGGAAGGCGTTTCAGAAGCAGAGACCAGTGACAGCCAAAATTAGGAGGAGAGGTACGCTGACTTCCCTTAGTGCTTTAGCCAGACTGAAATACCATCAAATGCAGTGGGAGAAGTCACCAAATAGAGGAAAGAGCAGGATGCTTTCTTGTTTGTTTGTTCTGACATTTAGTTGCAATTTGCGGGTTACTGTTAAATGTTTACGTCCAATGTTTCGAAAGTCCTCTATAGAGAGATTTTTCTATAAACTGTTTTTAAGTTCTGTTGAAAACACTTCAAAATTTCCCCTTTAATCAAAAAAATAAGAATTACAAATATCAAAACTAAAAGAGAATAAAGAGTAGCAGAGCATGCCCCCCCCCCCAGAATGTGCCTCTTTGACATGAGGACTATTTGAGCTGATTATTTTGAGAAACAGCAGACACAGGAGAAGCTCTGAAAACACAGTGGAAGTTGCCCTTCTGTAAGGGACATTCACATTCATAAAGGAAGTCTCTACGTGGAAGGTGCACCAGGAAGAGGATGCTTCACTGGAAACACCCATCACCGGAGAGGCACCAGCTTGAATCTGCATAAAAACCTTCCTCTCCTGTACCGTTCTGTTCTTTTCCTACTCACCTCCCGTAATTGGCCTCCCCTCACCTCTTCCTTTTGTCTTTAGCTGACATGGTATTTAAGCCTGAAACCTAAGCCACCTCTGAGAGTTACTCATTTTGCCTGGGTATTTCCCATGTAAGCATGAGGTATACATGTTAATAAACTTGTTTGTTTCCTCTTGTTAATCTGTCTTTTGTTACAGGGGCTCCAACAAAGAACTTAGAATGGTAGAGGTAAAATTACACTACAGAATGTAGGATTAATATTACAAAAAAATAGCAGAAAATTACATGTTCCAATGGACATAATGACACACAAACTGGTTATTTGCTGAGTTTTGATAGAAAGAAAGATGATGTACTTTAAATTTGTCTTCTGATTATAAAACAAAAATATTGTCCTTGTTATTAAGGGGAAAAAAATCCAAGGCCAAATAAAAACCACAAAATCAAAATCCAGTCTCAGCAGACTTCATTCTCATGGTGTGAAGTCCGTGAACAAGGGCATTAAGATCAGAGCGTATACTCAACGGGGGGAAAAGGATAGTTATGAGGAAGAGTATGAGCTTTCTACTTAGAAATAAATTAAGAAAATGTACAGAATGTCATTGAGCAAATTCTTAAGAAACAAAACTTTCTGGTCTCTCTCTAGTGGCTTATGAGACAAAAAACCTGGTCAATGATGCACTAAAAAAGTGACAGAGAGGAGTTGTAAACCATAGTCCATTTGTTTTGGAGGCTAATTAATTTAAGTCAAGTATATGTAGGTGCAAATTCATGTGACTGAAATCTAGTAGGTACAAGTAAAATCAGAAGAGCTCCTTTGTGCAAGTGAGCCAAGTAATAATGGCCCTTAGGGTCTCTCACCTTAGTGCAGGAAGGAAGGAGGCAGGGAGGAAGGAAGGAAAATATATTATTCTGCTAGACTGTCGTGTAGTCTTGAAGCTCTGCAATTGCTTTTTTCCACCACAAAACCCACCTCTTAAGTTCACAAACCCAGCTGTCTTTGAGAGACAGCTTGTCGACTGTCTCTCTGTTTCACAGTGTAGCCAAGCCAATCTGGAGACCACACCATCCTTCCTCGTGTTACCACGCTGTATAAGCTCCAGCAAGAAACAGATTTTAACACCATTCAGTCTGACCATCACCTTTAGTACACTGTTCCTACATTCTCCTTCCACTTAGTGTTGTGATTGCTCCTGAGCCTGTCTTACAACAAATATTTACCCTTTGGGCAACTTTTCTTTAAATGCCAGCCCACTAGAAACTTCCATTGTTTGACTGAGAGAAAGTGGCAGGTCCCCCTGTTTTGACTCCCCTGTATCACGACTCCAACGTAAGAGGGTCATTCATGTCATAAAGACATTACAACAGCAATTGTTCTGGTCCTCCCTTGCACAGCCATTATCATTGGTCATTTTATTTAAATGCATCATTTAGTTTGACAGCACATTGTGTGACAGAATTAAAGGGACCTTGGGGGTGAAAAACATCCCTATGTAAAACTGATTTAGCATCCAATGACTGCAGGTTAACTCCGCACAAGGAGCTGCTGACTTCCAGGTCTCCTTCACCAGGAAGGACGCCGGCGTGGCTGAACCCGCCGTTTCACTGGAGGGTGAGAAACAAACGGACAGCCTGCTGAAGGCTTTAGGGACTTGTGTACAGAGAACTTAACAATTACTAAAAAAGCACTAAGTCAGTTACACACTGTGTTTCAAACACAGAAAGTAGGGTAGGTAGTGGTTAGGGTTTTAACTTATTCTCTATTTAAGAGGACAGGCTTTGAACTTACACAGACCTGAGCTTAACTCCTGGTGTTGTCACTTTTGGCTACATAACCTAGGGGGAAAATGACTAGATTTATTGGTACTAGAAGCCTCGGCAGCAAAATTGAAATGGAAATACCCGTTCTCATAGTGCTTTTTAAGGATGAAGTAAAACAGAAAGATTCTACTTCACACTGAAAACGCTTAATACATAGGGGACTTTTATCAATGGTACGGATGTTACATAACTAGTGAGAAAGGAGAACCCGTAATCAGAAGTAAGTTCAAGTTCAAGATTGAGTTCAGGGAATAGGTGACTGCGTCCATATTCCTTTCCACTGGGCTCATAAATCCAGGTGTGTCTGGTCCACATCAATTCTTATGTATTTTCATTTCCTCTCCTTGAAAAATGAAGTAAGTAATGTAAGTTTTTAAAAGCAAAGAAAGGAAAATAGCACATATGTACACGTGGTTCCTTACAAGGTTGACCTGCTATGTAGCATGAATCCACAGCTCACGTTCTAAAAGCACAGAACAAATATGACCACAAGTTCTTCCATTGGGAATTTATCCTTTTGCATTAAGAAACCATTGTTTTCAAGATATCTGGGAGACTTAACATATTCATAACTCTCAGACACTCGTATTTCAGTGTAAACGATGGAGGCGCCTGCACTGTCTTGTGGAGAGGAAGGGAGGACGGCCAGGAAGGACAAGATGAGATGAAACAGCCTGAGTGAGGCTGGTGCTCAGCAAGAATGGAAACAGGGCTGCCAGGAGACCCAGAAGCTGTAGGAGAGGAAACCAGGGAAAACGATGTCACAGTTCTGCCTAGAGGAGTCATAGCCTGGGTTTGAATAAAAGCTTTAAGGGCTTGACACTTGCTGTAAAATACCATCACATATGTGTGAGTAAACCTGCAGAGACTATCGAGGACCAGGGACGCCCAGTGCCCGAAGTCTCCCTCCTCTGAGGACCAGAGACGCCTGGTGTCCAAGATCTCCCACCGCTGAGGGCGAGAGATGCCCCTTGTCCGAGGTCTCTCACAACTGAGGCTGCCCCACGAGCCATTAGGAACATTCTGGAAACACTCACATCCCCGTTTCATGCTAATCCTAATTTTTGTCTAATCAATTTAAATTTAGTAGATTCAGTGGTTTTGTGGATGTTAATTCAGTCTCTCAGGTTATGGCTCAGTTCTTCAGACTCCTCTCTCTCCTTCGGCTACTTTCTAGGATAGTATATTCCAAGAGTCAGAAAACTTTATCGGTAAATGGCCCGACAGTATATTTTAGGCTTTTTTGGCCATATAGTCTCTATTGCAACTACTGGACTGTGCCACTGCAGCACGAAAGCAAAAATAGACAAGGTGTAAATGAATGGGTATGGCTTTGTTCCAATAAAACTGTGTTTGTCGAAACTTTCTATGAAATTTGATTTTCATATATTATTCAAATGTCATTATAAAATATTTTTTCAACCATTTAAAAGTGTAAAAATCATTCATAGCTTACAGGACATACAAAAACAGGCAGCAGGCACCATCAGCCTGTGGGCTACACTTTGCTGACCCCTGGTGTATTGTGTACTGACTTGAGGCAGTTTAGGGGACCTTGGGTGTGGAAAGGGAGGCCCTCTAACCTCCATCTATTCCTGGTGTGTTAGCTGGTGATGGCTCACTCACTGTTAGTCTGTTTGTCTATGGCTGTGCCCTTGTGACCCTAAATTTCTCAGCTTGGTCTTGTAACTGGCCTGGAGAGTCCGATCGCCCAGGTTCTTGGTCAGCATAGGAGAGGAATTCAGACACCCACACAATGCCCACAGCAAACAAGCAAAGATTTATTAGAGGAAAGGTCAGATACACTCCAAGTGAGGAGCGGGCAGTGTCGGAGAGCCCCCTGCCCCGTGTCTTGGGTTAGTTTTATTTTTATTTGGGCTGCATAGAGGGAATTAGCATTATCTGGTTATCTGCCAATAATGGTTTTTCCTCCACCCATGCGTCGGGAGGGGGAGTTCTCGACATTTTAGGGGAATCTCCAGAACTGTCATGGCAGTCATCCCCGGAGGAAGGGGGGCTAATGCATATGGAATTCTTATGTAAATTAAAGAAAGGTCCATATCCTCTAGAGGTGTAGAGCAGAAGGCTTTGTATACGCTATTTGTGCACCCATTATCTTTATCATCATGGTTGATGGCCTCAGACTCTGGTGGTGGTGCCAGGCAGGTCTCAGTTCCTGTATGTTGTAGGATGCCAGCAAGATGCTTCACTGATGCAGCAAGGTCTTCAGCCATGATCCCCCGCTCACATCTACCTAGCTACCTGTCTCGTCTGACCTCTTACCCCTCCAAGCTGACGCAGCTTCCCCTCTGCTCCCTGATTCTGCAGACCCTTCAAAGTCGTTGCCACATCTTCTATCTTATCCCCAGACCCACACTGCTCCCCCTACACTAGGTTCCTTTGTGGGCCTTAAGCCAGTGTCCACACCCTCTGGAACTGCAGGAAGCAGGCCCGTGTCAGTGAGATCCTCTCCATCAAACCACCCACCCTTGGACTGTGCTGAGCACAGCACGTTGACCAGAGCAGCCCTGGGACCGCAGTTTCCTACTGAGGACCGAATCCTGAGGAAGGCTAGACCACCCCCCGACCACCACCCCGCACCCCGTTTCCCTGTCTACAAGCGCAGTGAGCATCCTGCCCACACTGGGGCTTGGAAACATTGGCAGATAGATTAAAATTCCACTACTTTTGTCCCCAACATCATACCATTCTCTTTTCTGAGAGACCATTGTCCTTCTCTCCTTCTGTGATCCCAAAATAGTGGACAGCTTCCAGAGAAAAGCAGTTTAATAAGGAAGACAATTTAGCAAATATTAAAAGTATTACACCCTTAATATGTAGAGTTTCTGTGGACAGATATGAGGCGGCTGAAAATTCTAGTAAAGAGAACAACACAAGCAAAGAAGAAAGCAACAGAAGCCTGTCTGCAGAGACGGCTTCCAGGCAGAAGCACAATGCACATTTATGACTAGGTCCTGAAACCATTCTAGGATAAAGAACCAATTTACAATGAGGAAAAATAACCTTTATGTTAATTACTAACAGAGCTTTTTCCAGATAGCGTTGTGCTCAGAAAGTAAATTTACTAGGAGAAAAGTAATATTTTATCATATGCAAACTTGTGCTACAGAAGCATTTTTAATACTGGGTTTTGTAAGGAAATATAATAAAACCCATGTTGAAAAATTTTGTTAGTGAGATAGTTTTATTTCACGTGGCCACGAATTAACAAAACTAAAAAAGAATCTGGTGATAGTTTAGTAAATACTAATTTATTTACTAAGTGATCATTCGACAAATATTTATTGCACACTTACCATATGCCAAGCACTATTGTAGGGCCAGACAACATGTTCTGAACAAAACACTGTCAAGCAAAGACAGACAATAAACAAGATAAATCAGTAAAATACATACATGAGTAAATGTGTTCTAAGAAGAAATTAAAATAGGGAAGGGCTCTGTGAAACGTGAAGTTAGACACTGAACTTCTAGATAGAATGCCAGGGAAGTCTTACAAAACAGATGACTTTTGAATAAAAATATGAAGGAACGAGGAGGCTAACCACGTCGATATAGTAGAGAAAAACATGCTAAGCTGTGAGAGCAGCGAATACAGAGGACTCGTCTTGAAAGTAGGTCTGACATGCTTGAGAAAGGGCAAGGAGGCCAGAGCCGCTGATCCTCAGAGGGAAAAGTGAAGGCAGAGAGGTCACGTGGAGGCAGATCACATGGAGAGAGTTAGAGAGAGGATTCGGGGTTTCACTCTGAATTTGACACAGGGGAATTAGGACACATTTGACCTAATGTGAGTGTGAGTTAAGAGGATTACTCTGGTCACTGTGTTGATAACAGGCTGTAGGGGACGAGGTTAGAAGCAGAGAGGCCACTGGGAGGCAAGAGATGATGGTGGCCTGGACTTGGGTGATGATGATGGTCAGGTTCTCGGTCTATCTATAGGTGGAACCAGATCCATTCCCCTGTGGACTTGGACAAGAGGTTCAAGAGAAAAGAGTGGTCAGGGATGGCACCAGGATTTTCAGACTGAGCAACTGGAAATAGAAGATTGTCATTTACTGCTGGAGGAGTTGGGGTGGGGAGTACCTCAGGGGCTCCCTCTTAGAGGCGGTGAGTGTTAGCTTAGACATCTAGATGCGAGGGTCAAGGGGGCAGTTGGAGCCAAGGAGAGAAACATGAGCCAGATACACACATGTGTGAGTCATCAGTACAGGACGGAATCACAGCCTGAACAAGATCAAGGCAAGAGAAATTGAGTGGGAGTGGACGAACAGGCAGGAGGAAGGCTAGATGAGTCAAGTGTGCGGATGCCGAGTGGAGGCGTGGAGACTTCAAGTAGAGGCTTCAAGAAGCAGAGAAATCGGACGTGGAGACTGGGTGTCAATGTGCTCCAGGCGTCAGGGCCCTCTGGTTTGCTTCTCTGTCCTGCCGTCTTTGGACCAGCTGACGTCCAACTGTAGCTGGTTTTGTCTGGTGACTCCCCGAGCAAGGAACGCACCTCGGGCTGGAACAGCAGGTGAAGGAGCCGGTGGACCAAGAACACTCGCCACCAGGAGTGGTTTGGATTAAGCCATTCAATACTATTGAACAAATATCTAAGTTCCTACTAGTTTCAAGATGCCTGAAACAAATGGGACTATACCAAACTAAAAAGTTTCTGCACAGCAAAGGAAACCATCAAAAAAATGAAAAGACAGCCTAACAACTGCGAGAAGATATTTGCAAACTATATAGCTGATAAGGGGTTAATCTCCAAAATATATAATGAACTGATACATCTCAACAACAAAAAAACTAACAACCCAATTAAAGACTCCTGGAAAGCAGAAAGATGAAGGAGATGTAGCCACTACCCTTCAGGAACTCACACTCTAATAGGATTTATTAAAGCTGGCACACAAAGTAAATATAAGATGTAATGGGTATGAATCTCATTCCACAAAACTCAGGTGAGCAAGAAGCATGAATTTGCTTTTCTATACTTCAGCTTAATTTTGTATTTTGGTTCCCATTTGATCAAGTGATGAAAATAAAACCTTAATCAAGTCAGGACCATTTCCTTCATTCCAGGGGTTTTGTCATAAATCTGGGATCCCGGGTGAGGCCTCAGGACCCAGGAACAAGGAGAGGGGGTCCTTACTCCCGGGATCCTCCTGAGACCACTGACCCATGCAGGCTGCCCCTGTGTCTTCTCGAGCTGCCTCCTACAGGAATGTCCAGGTCTCTGTTACGTCCACGGTCTCTCAAGCACTGGAAACAACCAGCTGCCCTCCCAGTTGTGGGTTCTCAATTGTCTTTGCCTGAAGTCAGCAACGACAGGGACTGGCTCCCTACCCAACACCTCCGTCCACGCCTTCTTCTAGGAGAGCAGCATCCGGCACCTGAACCACGGCTGTCTGACTCAAGGAAATGGCTTTTGACTGGTTTTTGCAGGACCGTAGTTGTTTCAGTGATGCTGTCACTCAAGTCCCTCTCAGCTTCCGCACAACCAGGGTGAACAACCTCTTGATAGACAGAGTCCACCTGCAGTTGTTTGATTGCCATACAGGCAAGGCAAGAAGAGGGTGTCAGAGGAGCTTTTAAATACTCCCCTAAAATGCTTCCCCCACAGGCCTGGAGTCTAATCTCCCACGTTTACTGGGGACTAAAGAGCTGCTATAATTCACTAGCAGAAGTTATTTCACAGGTGGGAAGAATCTAGTTAAAACTTTACTTCCAGAGTCGGGACTCTAAGTGTTCCATTTCTTAGCTATTTTCCCTTTTACTAAAAATAAAAGAGCACAGTAGGTGAAAATTACACTGGTTTAAAGTAGCTGAAATAAGATACTTTCAGAATCTACTTTGTTTATAGAAAAATGTCTTCTAAGAGGCCACATTGATCTTTATTTTATATGTCTAAAAATTACTCAATTCTAGGACTATGAAATTTGAAATTGTTTGATTCTAATTAGTCAGAACATTTTATTTTACTTAGTCCTGGAAACCTACAAAAAGTTATTAGCTGTCAGCAGTGTAATGCGGGTTTGCCAGAGGCCCTGCCTGCTGCCCACTGGTGGACACCTCGAAGGCGGGAAGGTTAACAAGAGTGGCTGCTACCACACACCTCACAGGCGCTTCCCTGCAGCTAATGGACTCGAGCCAACTGAAATTATCCCTCTGGAACTGGTCACAGACACTCTTAATCTTTGCATAGAAACATTGGCAGGAAAAAAAAGCTAAGATTTGTATTGTTGCTTTTCACCATTATCACGTTTGGAATAATTAAAACAAAGTATAGTTAATCCTCTATTTGTAAATGAAGGCCTGACAAATCCGAAAAGAAAGAGACCTTTTAAAATAATATGCATGTTCCAATAAAATAATAATAGGCCCTTCAATGAAACAATGTCTTGTGAAACCTCTCAGGCTTTTTTGAGGCAGGGTGGTTACGGGATACATAGGCATTAACGTGTCTAAGTTCTTTTAATTGCTGGGTTGATAAATGAGAACAGCTGTAATAAAATAATCAGACTCCACAGCTGGAGTCAGAGCAGGTCACCAAGGGCAGAGACAGCACGCTGTCTGGGGGAGTGAGGTGCACTCATCCAGCCCAAACGGAGCAGAGGCCAGAGCCAACAGGTGAGCCCCTGCCTCATCTCCAGGTCCTGTGGTTCACTGGTTACCCCATTTATTTTGGGAAGCTTGGAACATCTGTAAAAACCAGATGAAAGACCAACAGAGGAGACTGAGACAGACGCGAATGACGTGTGGAATGCCAGAGCTTCCACGCTGTAGGTGGAGACGACGGGTCTTCATCCTCTGCCAGTCCTTAGGGACCACGGAGAAGTTAGTTAAGGTGGCAGCATTTGAAATTAAGTACTTAGCTGAAGAAAATACGAAGGAAGGAAATGCTCTAATTGTATAAAATCCAAAACTAGACAAGTGGGACCAAGAGTAATAAGAATGGAGTGGGCCGTACAACAGAAGAGAAAATTGCTCAGGGTCACCCTAATATCAACTCACCCGTCCAGTGCCAGAATCCTGGTTTCTAAATAGCACTCTTCACATCACGGAGTTGGAGTTTCTTGGAGAAAGGGCTGAGACAGGGAAAATCACTGGTGAGGCTAAATGCTCCTGTGGTGTCTGAATGTAAGAACGCACTCAATGATTAGTGAGGACGTGAAAAACATAGGGCCAGCTTGAAAGAGCCAACTGGCCGAACTTGGGACAACTGGCACATTTTTTTAAAAAGAAAATAAATTACAACACATTGCATTTAAAAAAGAGTCAATAAAATGTGGGAGGGGGGAGCTCTTTGTAACAAAAGAACACTGGCTATTATATGTGGAAGGAATGACAAAATGGGAAAGTCACCATTTTGCAAACAACAATGTAAGAATTGATTTAGGCAAGAATCACCAAACGGTGCTAAAAAACATAGGGTGAAAAGATTCCGGCATTCTCAAAGTTTCACCCAACAGATTGTTCATTATGAAGAAAAAAAAATGACAATACTGACAACATCTTAACCAAGGATACAAAGCCTCAGCAGTTTGGGGACAAGTTGGCGTCAATCATCTTCTGAGGAGACGTGGTGGGAAGTGTACAGCACCACCCGAGGCTACGACGTATTCCTGCAGAAACTGTTAAGCTGATATGAGTCCAAATTGTGGAATATTTTACAAAACAATTGGCCTGGATTTGACAAACTCCTCAAGTTGTAAAAGACAAAAAAAAGAAAAAGCAAAGGGATGGTTACAGGTTAAAGCACACTAAGGAGACATGACAGCCAAGTGCAAGTTGTGATCCTCCATCAGACACTAAATATAGATATTAGAGGCCACATTCGCTCGACTACAGAGACACGCGGGGGCAACTGGAGGCGTCTGAATAGAACTGTTTACGAGGTAATACTTTTGTGACGATGTTCAATTCTTAGATATGAAAATGACGCTGTGTTCACGTGAAGGGGTGTCCTTGTTTTTATGAGATACACGTTGAAGTATTTAGAGTAAAATATCATGATGTTTGCAACTTAATTTCAAACATTTCAGCAAAAAAAGACACACCTGAAATATATATATATTGATAGAGATTAGAACATCTCAGGGAAAGATATACGTGTACTCATTACACTATTCTTTTACCTTTTTGTAGATTTAATTTTTTTAACTTTGAAAAAATAGTGCTCATCTCTAAGTGGCTTCATTCAGTTGTCCAGGCACACGCTGAAATCCCAAACAGACACAATGTCTGTTGGCTGCTACATCAGCAGATCTTCTGCGAGTTCTCGCAGGTACATAGAGCCACGTGGTCATCACAGGCCACCACCAATGGGCAAATAAAACCACAGTGTAAACAATACCAGATTGGAGAGTTTCATTACAATTAAGTCACATCTGGCTTTCTTTGAGGCATGGCAGTAGGTGACCCAAAAATCCTTGTTAGGTACCAGAAGCCACATAAAGCTTCTTGGGATTAGATGGTGGTTAGTTATTTAAAACTGATAGTAGATTTCCCTAATGTACACAGTAAATTCTGAATAAAAGAACAAACAAAAAATCTTGTTTAAACTGCTAAGCCTGCTAAGTACAAACAAATCCACCATACGGCTCTACAGCTTCTGAATAATGAGTTGTCTTTTCCTTCATCCTGGAGAGTTGAAGTCGTGGTTACCTGATGGTTTAGAAGATCATTCATTCACTCAAGAGATATTGACTGAGCAGTCTCCTAGGTGCCGTGAGGCAGAAAGAGGCAAATAGACAGTATAAAGTCAGTGCTATGAAAAAAAGAAAGAAAGCAGTGTCAAGAAGAAAGTAAAGGAGAGCAAGGGGCAGAGCAGGATGAAGGATGATATTTTCGGCAGGTGGTCAGTGAAGGCCCTTCTGAGAAGGAGTTCCTGGAGGATGTGAGCGGGAGAGCCATGTGGGTATCTTCACCAGGAGCAGAAAGGTGCAGGAGACGGTAGCAAGAACAAAATTCCATGAACTTAGCAAGGATGACATTGGCGACTGCTTGAATCTCCAGAATGATCATCATCAAAGGAGGGAATGGCCAGTCCAGTCACTTAACAGTTGCAGAAGAGGGGTCAACAAGGAGGAGAACACAATCTGCAGAACACAATCTGATTATTCAAAAGGAATAATCTGAATACCAAAGGACTAGAGAGGCTCTGGGAAAACTGGGGAATAATTTGTAAAGTGATGCTCTCAATGACCACACATGAAGAGACCTCATGCAAAGTTTACCCAGGAAAACCACACCAAGGTGAGAAATCCTTAAATAATTCTGTGTTCACTCGAGTGATTAGAATACGTTTGTTATTCAAATATAAATTAAATATAGGAAAAAAACTTAGTTTCATTCTTCAAGATAAAATACCAATCAAATATTTTAATACCATTTACCATGCAAGTTTGGTCTTCTTTTATATTGGGGTGACTTTAAATGATTTTTCTTAAGAAGTACCAACACTTCTCTGATGATTGGAGTTCCTGTTTCCTGACTCTTGCACATCATCCCGAATTCCACAGTCCCCACCATGTATCACCCTGCCCAACCCAATCTTCTTCCAGAAGGGAAGACGATTTTGCAGGCTCTCAAAGAACCTGCAAATGGCAAATACAGAAATACCTGCAGTAAAAATAAAATTTGGTATGTGTTGTTAGAGAAGCACAAATTATGAAGGAATTCAGAAGAACAGATCACCTTTACTTAAAGGCATCAGTCTGTACTGCATCAAGGAGGTAGCATCCTAGAAGAGTGACTAGGATTTCCCCAGAGATGAAGGGTTGAAAATACAGTGAATGTCCAGGAAATAATTTTATAGTCCAATGTGGCCTTGCATAACTTATATATGGAAGAAGCTGGGTTTAAGGCTGGCAATAACGTTGGGCTTAGGCGTGGATCCTTTGGTCAGTGAGAATCAGGTGAAGTGGAGCAGTGTCCTCAGTGTCGTACCTTTATTTTCAGAAGAATTTGATACTATACACTAAAGTTTTATAAGT
Source organism: Diceros bicornis minor (assembly GCF_020826845.1). Taxonomy (NCBI): domain Eukaryota; kingdom Metazoa; phylum Chordata; class Mammalia; order Perissodactyla; family Rhinocerotidae; genus Diceros; species Diceros bicornis. Next base: position 385,484 of record NC_080754.1, on the reverse strand, counting down.
TCAATTTCTTCAAAACCCAAGGAGAAAGCAATTTAATTTTCTGTATAGCCATTATTTCCATTGATTACCCTAAAAGAAAATGTATATATTTTTGTCACTTCTCAATTATCTGCACAACATAGGAACACTGGCAAGGATAGCCCAGAATCCACGTGAAGGTCACGCTGTCGGATAGGGACCATGATCCGACGTCTTGAAGCGAGAAGAGCTGCCACCAGGAGCAGGTTCATGAGCTGTTCTTCAGGGCAGCAAGCAAACAGAGAAGCCGAAATAGCCTGCTGCCACGCAGACGTGTGTTTCTGCTCAGTCAGCTCACAGCTTTGACCCGGGGCCTTAACACGTGTCTCTGTCAAGAGGACCAGGGTGAATCCAGACAAAGGTGGTACAAAACACTTTACACATTTTCAACAGAAAAAATAACACAGAACACGGACAATCCATGTATATAGTGAATGCGAAACATTGAAACTGCTCTGTGTAGTATGAGCAAATATCTGCACTTCAATACTTTGAATAGAATTAAAGATAATAGAGAAATAAAATTATTCTAAATTACCCAGGCATTAGCACTTCCTCTGCGCTTTATTACTGACTCATTTATTCATTCATCAAACATTCATTGGAGCACCAGCTATGCAAAAGGCATTTCTACGAACCGTGAGGAGCAACATCCATAATTATTTCCACCGTCCCAACATGAAACTGTTTTAATTCAATGTAGTTTCACAATTTTAAAACAGGAGTTTTAAATTTAGGTAATTGTACAGTTCAGATTTCTCTACCTTGTCTTACATGTTGAGGCCCTGGACTGAGGTAAGTCTTCCACTCATAAGTTACACGATCTCGGGCAAGTTACATATCTCTCTCAGGGCCATTTTCTCCTTTGTGAAATAAAAATAATAAGAGCACATATTCCATAAAGTTGCTGAGAAGATTAAGATTAGGTTTATCAAATGTTTACAGAGTCTAGCACTTACCGGTAACTCAGTAGTTTTAGTTATGACGTTATTTGTAATTATTATCATTAGAATGAAGAGGTCTTGTCATTATTGACAGTATTATCAGAAGCTCAGAGTGAAAGTTTTAAATATTTGACTTATTCTGAAAAACACAAGGATGCAATATGCATGTGCTTGTCTTGTAGCAAGAAGAAAAAACAACAATGTTACAAATTACAATGTAATGCCCTGTGCTCATGGTTTCCAGCTGCAGGAGGTGATGGTCATTAAACTGAAGGAACCGCGGGACTATTATTCTACAGCTTTCTTCTTTTTTTCATGTTCCAGTCATAAACACCGACTTTCAAGTCAGTCAGACATAGGCTTAAAGAATATTATGCATAAGATACTTGCAATAGGCTTCACCTTTCTGAATCTGTTTCTTCATCTATGTTCTCAAAGGTGTTTTGAGGATTAAATGGAATGATGATCATAAAATATGTAACATACAGCCTAGAACTTAACAATTACTCTGTAAGTGGCAGTCTCTTTCCCCATTCCCATTAATATATATCCCAGCTAATCTACAAATGTCAACTTATAATAAATGTAAATCTAAACAATACTGTTGACTGGTCAGAATTCTTTCGCAGCTCTCCTCTCCACTGCCCGCCCACAGGGGAAAGCCGTTGGAAACATCACTGCCCTGGTTGTGGCAAACGAGGTCCTGGCTCAGTGTGCTGGGTTTGCTCCGGGGGCTTTCGCTTTCCTAATAAAAGGGACAGGGGAGGCTGGCTCCACCACTCCCTCCTCCTTCCTGATTTCTGGACTTGCAGTAACTGTCTGAGACCAGGAGAGGAAAGCCGACAGTCTCAGAGTCGGCAACTCTGACAAGATCAAACAGAAATACCAGTGCCCACACCTCCCTGCTCGGCGTTTCTTGTACGCCCAGGTAATAACGGATAGTTTGGAGGATGAATGTTGGATTTCCTGCTACTTTTAAAGTAATGCATCCTGATAAAGACAGTAAGCCCCCTTCCGTCTACAAATTGGCCCTAAGAAACCAAAAGAAACGAAGGTATATAACCTTCACCCCTGCCAACAATTTGAGTTTAATTCTTATTTTGCTATGTGCTCCTGGCCAGATGCTTCCTCATTCTTTAGTCTAATATTTCTGGAAATTTAGAATACAAGGCGACCCACGTAGATAAGCGTTCATTTAGTCATCCTTCCTACCGAAGCCTCATGAATTCTCTTGTTCTTAAACCTTAGAGAGAGGGTGGCTGGATGCACAGAACAGGGATGATGCCGAATCATGGAGCGACTCTGAGGTGGGCTCTATTATATCAGCCCCATTTTACGGATGAGAAAATAGAGTTATCAAGATGCCTCAATTCCCTTAACTTGTAAGAGGTGAGCCAGGCAATATGGGTTCTACATCATACTACTGGGGCCTCTTGTTCTCTATCAATAAAATAAGATGGTTTGACTAGATGGCTGCTAAATTTCCTTTCACATCTAATTTTACACATCCTTCAGAATATTAACCGCCAGTTTCTCCTAGTTCTGCTGTCCCCACCACCATAGTTAGAGAGAAGCTCCCTCAATGGGGAGATGGTTTAGCATTGACTGTGGATTTAAACATTGGTTTCAATCCTGTCTTAGCCACGTTTACTACCTGTATGACCACGGGAAATTGACTTAACCTACTTCCCTCGTTTGTGAGATTATATGATGCCACATAGATAGTAATCAGATCTGAGGAAACAATGGGATCATCCATATAAGTACACCAGGGCCTGGGACATAATGCCCAACAAACATTACTCATCGTTCTTGTGGTTATTGCTGTTATGGTAACCTCTGAAAACTCAATTTCAAGCAAGCCAATGAGGATTTTCTTGCAAATTAAAATCTGCCATCCTAAGAAAACCCTCACTGACATATTTGATAAATGTCATTAATCCTTATTCATAATATCATAAAGTTTTTTCTTAAGATCCATGTTCTCTCTTCCTGGGAATCCTAAAAATAAACTTGAAATTCACTTTTATTTTACTAGACCTATAGCAAAAGAAAAAACATCCACCAAAGATACTAACAAAACAACTTTCCTTTAATTTTCAGTACCAGCCAATAACAAGACACGTGATAGGATGGTAAAAACAAGACAGTTTCACATCAGAGATGACATTAAAAACTGGATTCCACCCAATTATCAGATCCTAACAACACACATCCCAAGGAACTTAAGAAATTGCCCAAAGCAATTACTGCTTATATGACTTATGAGCTCCTGGAGGACGCAGTGCTTCTGATGGCATCATCTTTCTTTAGACGGAGAAAGGACAATTCTAAAGCAAGAGGCCAATCCCTGGACAGTTGACCAACCAGGCTCTCCAGAGCCTCCAGAAAGCAAATCTTCTTACCTGTCCCCAGGCCTGTCTCCATCCTCTGTTGCCTTCAATTGAGGATACATGTATATATAATTTACATTAATATATAATTTATGTATTTATACAACATAAATTTTACAAATTGGACTTTGTTTTTAAGAAAGGGCTTAAGGGCTAAAAAGCAAACAAACAAAATTTTGAATTACTATGCCTGAAAAGAATCACAAAATTGTTCAAAATCAATACAGAACAAACATTTTTGATTTCCAAGGTTTTTGATTCACAACCTTATGTCAAATGAGAATGAGGACTACCAGGTTTTTGGGATATTGGAATTGGGGTTTTATTCTCTGCTCTTTAATTCTGCCAATCTGAGTATTAATTGCTTAGCTGTTAGGAAATCCACAAAGCTGGGATTCTTCTAGTTAACAAGAGTGGGCTAAGGAGCACGCCCACCACGATCTCCAGCCCACGGAGTTCAGCCACCCCAGAGCTTTTCAAGGACATTAGCGACACTACAGCAAGGTGTTTTTTTAATGCCTTGTTGAGAAAGTGTTGCTGGCCCTCCTGACAGGTATCCTTAGAGGGGTATCTGAGCAGTTTGCAACACTAAATGCATTCAATTTGCCATCTCCCTGGGCCTCTTAACTCCTTCTTCTGCAGTATGTCAGGGATTTCCAGCATTAACACCTTTTTGGTGGTAGGCCACCAGTGACTCCAGCCTATAAATAGCCAACCTACCTGAGTAAAATCACTCCTAGGCACTTAAACCAGCACAGTAAATTCTGTAGCTTTTGTGAGTACATGCATATCAATCATTTTTGTCCAATCAAATAACACCCATAGAACCCACACTTATGCATGCTCCTGGTTCCTGCTAGCGGAAACCAATGTGGCCCCACGACACTTTGCGGGTATGAGTTATACCCCTCCATCTGGTCCGGGGTGGGATCCAACTCTGACTGTGGGCAGAGGGGCCGTGAAGGCCAGCGGTGCTGGGCATAAAAAGAACTGGCACCTCTTTGCAAGATGCCTCAGTCATTGAAAGTTTCATTCCAGGGCGTCTTACCCCTTCAGGCGGAGTAGGGAGGTAAGATCCCTCTGTCCCCTGGGATTGAGTCTCGAATTTGCAACTCTGCAGCCCTCGGTCAGGCCTTGGGCTGGTCCTCAGCCGTATCTGCCCTGTGACAACAGGAACAGAAAATGAGACCCCTTTAATCACGCCCGTGAAGATTTCTGATTTCCATCTCCTACTCTGGGGTATATTCGTATGACCTTGAATTTGTCTCTTACTCTGTACGATCTCCAGGGCCTCTGGAAACAGCAGCTGACTCACAGTCTTTCTGGTCACTATTGCTACCGTAGGACCGAGCGTCACAGCACTGACGCCTCCCCCTTGCTTCCCACCTGCACTTGAGCCTGAGCCGTGTGAGTGAAGATTTGAGTAATCAGAAGGACGCTGTAAGCTGTGGATGACTAGCCACGTCCTAGTCCTCCCACCAGAAGATCATCTACGTGTTCCTCAAGTGTATGAGGCTATCCGATCTGAGAGCCCATTCTCAGGTCACCCCCACTACCTGTGCTTCATCAGTCACGTTCCTAACAAGAAACTGGTGGCACATGCGGGCTGGCTGATGTGTGAAAGATTAGGCAAAGGCCTACTTACAGGGGAGAGGGCAAAAGGTAGAAACAATGAGGGAAGATGTAGCTCCTTCAGCACTAACAACACTTGGAAACCACCGTCACGTCTGGGCATGGAGGGGCAGGGACTGAGCCTGTGAGAAGGTGGGATGCCCAGCTGTCCACCCAAGAGGAGCTGGGGCAACCCACTGCAGGGAGAGGCAGGGTGTGTGTCCTCCCCGACCTCACTCTGCCCCCTCAGACATCGGGGTCTGGAGAAGTACACGGAAATTATCCAGCACCTACAGTCTTAACGGGAGAGACATTCCAACTGGGATCTTGTAGCCAAAAACCGGGAGTTTGGATTTCATTCTAAGGACAAGGGAAAGCCACTTAACATGTTCAAGCTGAGAAATAGCAGGGGACAATTGATGACTTAAAAATAATTCCCTGGCTGTTCTGAACCAAGTGGATTAGAGAGGGTCGGGGAGAGAATGGGATGACGAATGGCCGTGGTTCAGGCAAGAGATGATGTCCGCTCAAATTAGAAAGGTGGCCACAGAAATGGACAGAAGGCTGTGACCTGAGGCATATCGTGGAGGTGGAATTAAGAGGATTTAGTGGTAAACATAATACGGAAAACAAAGAAGAAGATGTCAAATGTGAATCTCAGTCTTTTGGACTCGTCAGAAGCTGGAGCATGTTATAATTGACTGAGATCTGCTCTGTATGAGCTGGCTGAGAAAAATCCCTGAAGAGAGAAGAAAAAACGTAGTGTGTAAAAAGTCTCAGAAGCTGCAAAGTGTTCTAGGAACAAAGCACATTTTATTGTGGTCGGTTTCAGCATTTTGGAGTAAACCACAGGTAGGAATTCAGCTGTATGGCTGTTTTCTGTCACTGGCAAATGAGAGCGCTCAGCTCTCTGCCCACCTCTAAGATAAATGGTATTAGTAACTGAAGGCAATAGCGTTATTTGTGACAAGTGAATAGGATATTGATTTTATTCTATTTTACTCTGGTAATTTTTTAAGAAATATTCATAAGAAGCTAGGTTCCAGGCCTAATCAATTGAAAATGACAACAGAATCAATTTATTGTTAACTAACCCATTCTCAAGAATTCCAGCTTCTGTGTATATTTGGCTGTAGTTATGTATCTTCCATTAGCCAAATTTTATTAACTCTTTCCAGGATTATGCACTCCACAGAGAGTCCAGGGAATGAAATAGAGCTAAAGTTTCAACGCCACCTTATCTTCTTCCCAAAATTTCTCACCATTTTAACTTGTTAGCTTTCCTGATAGAAAGTTTGTCACACCTTCTGACGGAAAATCTTGGGAGACCAATGCTTCTTCCCTTTTCCACACAGATTAAAGTCACTCACGTGGGGGGATCAAAATGGCCACCCCAAGCCTGATCATCCAGCTGCTGCTTCCCTAGGGGGGTCCCTCTGGTCTCTCAAGTCAGTCATTTTGTCAGTGGCTACGGCAGGGCCTTTGGCAGAGAATCTTGGCCACTGTCGTCCAGCCGGGACCAGCGCTGGTTCAAGTCCTTGTCAATGGCGCCCAGAAGTCATGTGTAGAGCCTGTTGTTAGCAGCTACTATAAGCCACTCCAGGTGAGACTACTCCCTAGAATTCACGGCAAAAATGTCCAGAAAATACATCATTTGACAAGTCCTTTGCTTCGTTGGAGGTTAGAATGCTCTGGAACAGTTTGTGTTTCTATGGTTAAGGTTTCAGTATTAAATAATCTGTGATGCTTTGACTACTAAGCCCACCAAAAGCTGCCACGAGAGCAACTAAGGAAGGGCTGGTCCTTTGGAATTGATGGTCCTGGTTTGTCATGTGATCCGCACTCTGGACTGATGGGCCTAGGAGTGGCTGCTGACACCCGGAAGCTGACCAGTGGAGGCACTGCTGGTGGGTGTTGGCTAGCGGACCCAGTCAGACCTCTCAGAGAGTCGGCATGTAAGGCACTGTCAGGAATAGAGACAGCACAGTCGTCCACACACAGCAGCGTCACTCACACACAGCAGAGTCAGCCACACACAGCATAGTCATCCACACACAGCAGAGTCAGCCACACATGACATCGCCCACACAGCACAATCGTCCACACATGGCACAGTAGTCCACACACAGCAGAGTTGTCCACACATGACATCGTCCACACACGGCACAGTCGTCCACACACGGCACAGTCATCCACATATGACATCGTCCACACACGGCACAGTCGTACACACATAGCAGAGTTGTCCACACACAGCAGAGTCAGCCACACATGACATTGTCCACACACGGCACAGTTGTACACACATGGCAGAGTCATCCACACACAGCAGAGTCAGCCACACACAGCAGTCATCCACACATGACATCATCCACACACGGCAGAGTCGTCCACACACAGCAGAGCTGTCCACACACAACACAGTCGTCCACACACAGCAGGGTTGTCCACACACGGCAGAGTCGTCCACAGACGGCAGAGTCATCCACACACGACACAGTCGTCCACACACAACAGAGTCGTCCACACATGACATCGTCCACACACAGCAGAGTCGTCCACACACGACAGAGTCGTCTACACACAGCAGAGCCGTCCACACACAACACAGTTGTCCACACACGACAGAGTCATCTACACACGGCAGAGTCGTCCACAGACGGCAGAGTCATCCACACACGACACCGTCGTCCACACACAGCAGAGTTGTCCACACACGGCAGAGTCGTCCACAGACGGCAGAGTCATCCACACACGACACCGTCGTCCACACACAGCAGAGCTGTCCACACACAACACAGTCGTCCACACACAGCAGAGTTGTCCACACACGGCAGAGTCGTCCACAGACGGCAGAGTCATCCACACACGACACCGTCGTCCACACACAGCAGAGCTGTCCACACACAACACAGTCGTCCACACACAGCAGAGTTGTCCACACACGGCAGAGTCGTCCACAGACGGCAGAGTCATCCACACACGACACCGTCGTCCACACACAGCAGAGTTGTCCACACACGGCAGAGTCGTCCACAGACGGCAGAGTCATCCACACACGACACAGTCGTCCACACACAACAGAGTCGTCCACACATGACATCGTCCACACACAGCAGAGTCGTCCACACACGACAGAGTCGTCTACACACAGCAGAGCCGTCCACACACAACACAGTTGTCCACACACGACAGAGTCATCTACACACGGCAGAGTCGTCCACAGATGGCAGAGTCATCCACACACGACACCGTCGTCCACACACGGCAGAGTCGTCCACACACGGCAGAGTCGTCCACAGACGGCAGAGTCATCCACACACGACACCGTCGTCCACACACAGCAGAGCTGTCCACACACAACACAGTCGTCCACACACAGCAGAGTTGTCCACACACGGCAGAGTCGTCCACAGACGGCAGAGTCATCCACACACGACACCGTCGTCCACACACAGCAGAGTTGTCCACACACGGCAGAGTCGTCCACAGACGGCAGAGTCATCCACACACGACACAGTCATCCACACACAACAGAGTCGTCCACACATGACATCGTCCACACACAGCAGAGTCGTCCACACACGACAGAGTCGTCTACACACAGCAGAGCCGTCCACACACAACACAGTTGTCCACACACGACAGAGTCATCTACACACAGCAGAGTCGTCCACACACAACACAGTTGTCCACACACGGCAGAGTCGTCCACACACAGCAGAGTCGTCCACACACAACACAGTCGTCCACACACAACACAGTTGTCCACACACGGCAGAGTCATCCACACATGGCAGAGTCGTCCGCACACGACAGAGTTGTCTACACACAGCAGAGTCGTCCACACACAACACAGTTGTCCACACATGGCAGAGTCGTCCACACACAACACAGTTGTCCACACACGGCAGAGTCGTCCACACACCGTCAGCTGATGTTGATCAGAACGTGGAGGTGGACTCGCAGTAGACGCCAAGCACAGAAAGAGACTAGTTGGAAACAAGACAGTTTCTAGAGCTGCTGTCTGGCCACTGCTTGGCTGCTGTTTGGACCCAGAGATAATCTATTTATCTGTGAATTCCAGCCCTGAAACTGTGAGGCTGGTTCCTGTTCTTTCCTATTTTACAGTGCATCTTTCCTATGAACTATCACCCAAGATTTTCCAAACATATCTTCATTCCTTGATACCTAAAGCCCTTAAAACAAATCCTTAATTAAGAATTGTTGTTAGAGCCAGCCCCAATGGCCTAGTGGTTAAAGTTTGGCACTCTCACCGCTTCAGTGGTCCGAGTTCGGTGCCCAAAAAAAACTCGTCTGTCAGTAGCCATGCTGTGGTGGCAGCTCACATAGAAGAACTAGAAGGACTTACAGCTCTGTACTGGGACTTTAGAGAGGAAAGAAAAAAATTATTGTTTTTAAAAACTTACCAATAAATGATCACTTTCAATGTAGTAAGTGAGCACACTGTCTTTGGAATAGAATATCTGGAATTCATATTATGGCTTTTCTACTTACCTGTGTGATGTGCCTAACTTATTTAACCTCTCTGATCATACAGGTTTCTCATCTGTAGGTAGAGCATAAAGCCAGTGTCATAGTTGTAAAGTTTAAATAAAATGTTAATGAAAAACAATTTCTCATTGTAGAATATTTTATTTTCTAAAGATGGCTGGCATATCTATTTAACCCACTCCACACTGTCTTCTGATAGCATGATGTTGGCACTCCTCTGTCAAGAGACGAGGTCTGTTTCACTCTTCCTTGAAATGGGGTAGATCTTTGTAATTGCCTCAACACAGAGAACGTAGTAGACGTGACATTGCTTGATTTCTGAAGCTAAATCTTAAAGGTGATACAGCTTCTGCCTGGCTCTTACTCTCTCCTGAACTCACACCCTTTGAACCAAGCCGCCATGTTGTGAGGCCACCCAGGACACACGGAGAGGCCGTGTGTAGGTGTTCCAGCTGAAAGTCCAGCCGAGGTCTCAGCTGACAGCCATCCTTAGCTGCCAGACATGTGAGTGAAGGAGCCTCTAGGTCATACTGTCTCTCAGCCTTGGAGTCTTCCAGTTGAGACCCCAGACATCCCCAAGAGAAACAAGTTATCTCCACTGTTCCCTTTCCACATCGCTGAGCCACAGAATCTATGAGCACAATAAATCGTTGTTTTACAACACTAAGTATTAGGTTAGTTATTACACAGCATGGTCACCAGAATACTTGATAAATGGTAATTATTATGTGATGTTATGTTATAACTCCTCACATGTGATGGGATAACATTATTATAATTACCATCATTTTCATCATGATCACCATCACTATTTTGTTACTTTTTTTTAATGTATTTCATCACATATTTTATTTATGGAAATAGAAAGCCAAGGGGAAAGCGTGACTCGATTTATTTAAAGTTTCTTTAAACTTAACTTTCCTGGAGCACATATTCCCTTAAATGGAGAGCACTCATAGTGTTTTTAATGTGTTCTTGCCACTGAAGGCCTGAGTCAGGAGAAACTTCCAGAAGTGTTTGACAAGCTGTTTGTGTTTGAGGACTTTAATTATGCTGAACAATCAGGAGAATTGAAATAGAATGCTGTAAAGACAAGCATTTTTTGCAAGTTCCCAAACACAATGCATGTTTAATGTGCCTACCTTTTGTACACCAGCTACAGGAAGAAACAAAAAATGACCTAGACAAGCTCTTTCAACATTAAGAAGATGCCTTCTGATGGTAATTGGCAGCAAGACAGTTTGCTCTTGTTTACTTATGGTAAATTTACAGAATTGCTTTTAAAAACTAAACCTTTTGCTCTCTGCAGAAAAGTGTATACCACAGTGTTGTTTCCTGGTACCAGGGTGTGGCAGATGCTGGCAATGTGGCTAGCTGACTGGCTGATTCTCAGCTCTTCCTTGGGTTAATGAGCTTTTTATGGTTACAGTTTATTCTCCCACCGTCCACCCTCAATTGTCTTTCATTTCCACCTTCCTGCTGAAACTTATAAAGGCAAAACGCTTTTTAAATATGTGAAACAGCCCCGTTTCATTGAAGAAAAGTGCCAATGTCCAGAAGGAAGAGTAAGAACCAAGGGTGGAACTAAAAACCTTGAATTAGGTTTTAGTTCCAAAGACGTATTTCTAAAGTGTTCAGCCTAACTTGGACTTCAGTAAGTTATGCTTTAGATATGCTATTAGAGTTTGATACTGAAAGAAATTTTTATTAAATCTGTCTATTTATTTTGAAAATATGAATGTTAAAATATTATTCTTGTTTAAGATGAGCAATGCCTAGAGTTGAAAATGGATAGCATATAAAAATGTAATCACAGACGAATAAAAAGTCAATGCAAAAGATAAAATAAAAAACAAAAAGTATCTTATTTCAGTATGTAAAAATAATTTTGGATAAATGAAGAGACTTATTTTTAATGTTTGTAACCATAAAGAGATCTTTAAAAATAAATTGATGGATTTGGTTTCATAAATATTTGAAACTTAAATCCATAAAATATAATTCAAATTAATTTAAAAAGTAAATGGAAAAGGGAAAAATATTGCAACATATACAACAAATAATTTTATGTATATGTATATATGTAAATAGAGAGAGAGACAGAGACAGAGAGACGAGACAGAAAGAGAACTACTACACATCAGATGTGGTAATAGAAAAATGTGTCAAGATGTAAAGAGGCAATTCAAAGAGATAAGCAAATAGGCTAACTAACTATGTTCAAGCTTATGTATAACAACACACAAACATAAATACAGAACCATAATGAAATATATTTTTTAATCTATCCAATTGTCAGTCATTGAAATAGGGAAATCAATATTGTCATACATAATTTCATACATTGTTGTTAGAATTAGAAATGGATACCACCATTTTGAAGGACAATTTTGCAATATCTACTAAAATTATGTTTCATATAATTTGATTCCTCCACTTAACCTAGAGAATTTTATAAAAGTGAGACATTCCCACCAGTGAATAAAGATATGCTTATAAGATATTAATTAGAAAAACATTTGTAATAGACGAAGATTGAGGAAAGAATATTCAACAGCAGAGGATCAGTTAAACAAAGGTGTACAAACACAGTGATTAGAGAAAATAAAGTTGTTCTATACAAATAGCTATGTTCAAATAGAATGTAAGCAAAAATTTAAGTTGTAAAACAGCACTTATTGCACGATTTAATTTTTTATAAAATAATATTAATAAAAATAATATATTAAAAAAACTAAAGCACCAAGCCATTGATAAAAGTTACCTTTAGGGATGGGATTATGGGAAGTTTTATTCTCTTCAATCCATATCTCCATAATGATCACACTTTTATATAATGAACATGGATTATTATTTCCTAATTAGAATATGTAATAAATTGCAATAAAATAAGAAGTAAATGAGAAGATTCAGTTTTACCTATTTATGTGCAAACTTCAGAACAAATCCATTTAAAACTCCCAAGGAATCTTTGGCCCCTTTTGTTTGAGTGAAATTTTCTTGCATTAAGAGTTGTGAGAGGGACCAGCCCTGTGGCTTAGCAGTTAAGCGCGCGCGCTCCGCTACTGGCGGCCCGGGTTCGGATCCTGGGCGCACACTGAGGTACTGCTTCTCCAGCCATGCTGAGGCTGTGTCCCACATACAGCAACTAGAAGGACGTGCAACTATGACGTACAACTATCTACTGGGACTTTAGGGGGGAAAAAAAAGGAGGAGGATTGGCAATAGATGTTAGCTCAGAGCCAGTCTTTCTCAGCAAAAAGAGGAGGATTAGCATGGATGTTAGCTCAGGGCTGATCTTCCTCACAAAAAAAATAAATAAATAAAACTGTTTAAAAAAAAAAAAAGAGTTGTAAGAGGAAGACATCAGAAAGATGGCAGAATAGCAGACTCCTGACCTTCCCTCCTCGCATGGAGCACACCAAATAAACAGCAACATATGGATCAATTCCCTCTGAAAGAAATCCAAAAACTAGTTGACCAACTCCTACACATCAAGCATCTGAGAAAATACACACATTGCAATGGGTGGGAAAAGCTGAGGCACACACCATAAATCCCACCACCAGCAGACACCTTACAATCAGTAGGGAATCCCCAATGCCCAGCTTATCCCTGGGGAGCAAAGAGTTTGGACCACACATCTAGTGCCCCAACTTCTACAATTGCCACCTGAGAGGCTGGCTCCTAAATCACCTACCTCTGGGGGCTGACAGGGCTTGGCGTTCATAAGTCCCTGCAGGACCAAGGGGAACAAAGAGGCAGTTTTACATGGTTGCACAAGCAGTCCCAGGGGCTATTCCCTTGGATTAGCACAAAGCAAGCAAGCAAAAATACCCAGCTCCTAGTTTCTCCCTGATAGAGGCTAGACAGCATATCTAACATTCTGACTTTCCCAGCTTCTTCCTAAAGGTTAGGCTTCCAATAGCATGCATCTGCGAGCTGACAGGGCAGGCAATTAGTAGTCCTCTGGGAGCCTGGAGAGGTATGTAGGCATTTTCCCCACCTTCTAGGCACCAACAGGACTTGGCCCACACTAATCTCCTGGGGGCCACTAGGAACAAAAATGGCAGTTGGGACAAACGAAAGTTTGAGAGGCCACCCAGAACCTCAGCCTGGGTTGATTGGCAAAGTTCATCTCTTACACAAAACCAGTTTTTCAAGACTAGGAGAGGTGGCTATTTCAGTAATGCACAGAAACCAACACAGAGAGTCAAGAAAAATGAAGAAATAAGAGAATATGTTCCAAACAAAAGAACAAAATAGCAACAGACCCTAATGAAATGGAGATAAGAGATTTACTCAAGAGAGAGAATTCAAAATAACAGCAATAAAGATTTTCACTGAGATCAGGAGAGCAATGCATGAACAAAGTGAGAATTTCACCAAAGAGATAGAGTATATAAAAAAGTTCCGATTGAAACCATAAAGCAGGAGAATACAATAATGGAACTGAAATATTCAACAGAAGGATTCAACAACAGATTAAACAGAAGAAAGAATCAGCAAACTCAAAGACAGAGCAGTGGAAATCACCCAATCAGAGGAGCAAAAAGAAAAAAGAATGATACAGTGTAAAGATAGCTTAAGGGACTTATGACACATCATCGGTGGAACAATATACACACAATGAAAGTCTCAGAAGGAAAAGAGAGAGAGAAAGGGGCAAAAAGCTTATTCAAAGAAATAATGGCTGAAAACTTCCAAGCCTCGGGAAAGAAATAAATATCCAGATGCAGGAAGCCCAAAGAATATCAATAAGCTGAATCCAAAGAGGCCCACACCAAGATACACTATAATCAAATTGTCAAAATTTAAAGACAAAAACAGAATTTTGAAAGCAGCAGGATAAAAGAAATTTGTTGCATATAAGGGAGCTCCCATAAGACTATCAGCAGATTTTTTGGAGAAACTTGCAGGCCAGAACAGAGTGGGAAGATATACTTTCAAAGTGCTGAAAGAAAAAAAAACTGCCAACCAAGAATACTTTATCCAACAAAGCTGTCCTTCAGATTTAAGAAAAGATGAAGATACCCCCAGACAAACAAAAGCTGAAGGAGTTCCTCACCACTAGACCTGCCTTGTAAGAAATGCTAAAGGGGCTTCTTCAAGCTGAACTGAAAGGGTGCTAATGAGTAATATAAAAGTGTAAAACTCACTGGTAAAGGTAAACACATAGTCAAATTCAGAACACTCTAATAATATAACGGTGGTATGTAAATCACTTTTAACTCTAGTATAAAGGTTAAAACACAAAAATATTAAAAATAAGGACAGCTACGATAATTTGTTAGTGGATACACAATATAAAAAGATGTAAATTATGACATTAAAAACATAAAATGGGGGGAGTGTAAAAACGTAGAGCTTTTGTGTGCATTTGAAGTTAAGTTGTTATCAGCTTAAAATAGACTTTTATAACTATAAGATATTTTAGATAAGCCTCATGGTAACTACAAAGCAAAAACCATAGATATACAAAAGATAAAGAGAAAGGAATCAGCAGAAAATCATCAAATCACAAAGGAAGACAGCAAGGAGTAAGCAAGGAACAAAGGATCTACAAACACCCAGAAAACAAGTAAATAAATGGCAATAGTAAGCCCTTGCCTATTTATAAACAACTTAAATGTAAGTAGACTAAATTCTCCAATCAAAAGACACAGAGTGGCTGAAGGGATGGGAAAACTGGACAGCCACATGCAAAAGAATGAAATTGGACCCTTATCTTACACCATACACAAAAATCAACTCAAAGTGGATTAGAGACTTAAACATAAGACCTGAAACCATAAAACTCCTATAAGAAAACATGGAGAAAAACTCCTTGACATTGGTCTTGGCAATGATTTTTTGGATTTGACACAAAAAGTGCAAGCAACCAAAGCAAAAATAAACAAGTGAGACTACATCAAACTAAAAAGCTTCTGCTCAGCAAAGGAAACCATCAACAAAATGAAAAGACAACCTGCAGAATGGGAGAAAATATTTGCAAACCACAACCAATAAAGAGTTAATATCCAAAATATATAAGGAACTCTTACAACTCAACAGCAAAAAAACCAAATAACTTGGATAAAAAATGGGCAAAGGACCTGAATAGACATTTTTCCAAAGAAGACATACGAATGGCTAACAGATTGTCAGCATGACTAATCAGGGAAATGCAAATCAAAACCACAAGGAGATGTTACCTCACACCTGTTAGGATGGCTATTATCAAAAAGACAAGAAATAACAAACGCTGGCAAAGATATGGAAAAAAGGGAACGCTTGTACACTGTTGGTGGGAATGTAAATTGGTGCAGCCACTACGGAAAACAGTATGGAGGATCCTCAAAAGATTAAAAATAGAACTACCATATGATCCAATAATTCCACTTCCGGGTATTTATCCAAAGGAAATAAAACCACTATCTCAAAGAGATATCTGCAGTCCCACGTTCATTGCAGCATTATTCACGGTAGCCAAGATATGGAAACAATGTAAGTGCTCATCAATGGTTGAATGGATAAAGAAAATGTGGTGTATATATGCAGTAGAATATTATTCAGCCTTAAAAAAGGAAGGAAATCCTTTTTTTGGTAACATGAGTAAATCTGGAGGACATTATGCTAAGTGAAATAACTGAGAAGCAGAAAGACAATTACTGAAAGACCTCACTTATATGTGGAATCTACAAAAAAAGAAAAACACCCAAACTCATATTAACAGAGAGTAGAATGGTGGTTACCAGAGGCTGAGGTGTGGGGGATTGGGGAGATTAAAAAAAAGAGGAAGAAGAAAAGGAAGCAAAATGGTGGCTGCCAGGGGCTGGAGGCAATGGGTCATGGGAGTTACTGTTTAATGGGGACAGAGTTTCAGTTTTGCCAAATGAAGAGTTCTGGCGGTGGATGGTGATGATAGTTGCACAACATAAATGTACTTAATACCACTGAACTGTACACTTAACAATGGTTAAGATGGTAAATTTTATATTATATGTATTTTACCACAATAAAAAAATTGGAAAAAAAATTATTGCTAAAAAAGCAGGAACTGGGGCTGGCTCTGTGGCCTAGTGGTTAAGTTCGATGCACTCCGCTCCAGCAGCCCAGGTTTGCAGGTTCAGTTCCAGGGCGCAGACTGACACCACTCGTTGGCTGCCATGCTGTGGCGGCATCCCACATACGAAACAGAAGAAGATGGGCACAGATGTTAGCTCAGGGCGAATCCTCCTCAGCAAAAAAAGAAAAAGCAGGAATTACAGAGGTAATAGGAATAACTACAACAAGGATGATGATGATGATGATGATGACAATACAACCTAAGCCTTCACTTCAAAGAATGGAGAGTCTCTGATAATAATTAAAAAGAAAAAAGTTGCAAGATATAAGTTTGTCACTAATTAGGACTTGTCTTGTTAGGATTTAATCCATATTTGATGCAAAAGCAAATATATGATGTCCATCATAACCCAGGCACGTGTTCCAAAACTATGGATAATAAATAAATAAAAATAAATACATAAGTGAATAAACTGAAGATGTCCTTAGAAGTGTGTGAGAACAGTCGTTGGCACAGACTCAATAGGCTCAGATTCTTGGCCTTCAGAACAAAACTTTCCCTTGACAACTCAAAAAATAAAAGGCTTGACCAATCAAATTCACAATTAAAAAAGGAGGATATTTAAATTACTTCAGAAGAAACCTTTTTAAGTACATTTAAATAATCCATTTACAGATAAAGTAAATGTTAATGAAACAAGAACTTTGAAATTCTGTGAATGCTGAACTGTGCAAATATCCAGTTCTTTAGAACGTGCCACTAGCTCATCTGGTCTCCTCATCCCAACCAGTTCAGCGCTGAGATCTTCTTTAGAACACTGATAATTCAAACACTGCTTCTAGGGCGGATCCAGGTTTTGTGTGGCTTCTACAGTTTACAGAACCCTCTCTAAAAGGAATAAAAACGCACATGTCTACGACAATGATTGCTGGTGCCCCTCCCAAGGGCATCCTTAGCTGCGTGGTCAGCCTGCCTCCCCCTGTTCCTTATTTTGCAATCGAGGAAGATAGTTTCTTCTGCTTAAGTGCAATCGTACTCTCTGAAGAACTAAGAGAATACTTTCCTTTTCCAGCAGATCTTATTTACCTTCCAGACGTTTTTCCTCCAGGGGTTCCCTGGCCCTCTTTCAGCAGGGGGCCTGGCGAATCCTTCTGCTTCTTGCTTTTGGGAGCAAAAGCCGAAACCTTTCTTCACACTGACATGTCCTTGAGACTGCAGAGAGGCTCCTCTTACCACATCATCACTTTCTCCCAATTTTATAAAATGAAGATCACAAGGAAAGAGTGAATCAAATGTTTCCAGGAGTTTCACCAACAAGGAGAAACAGTGCAGCTGTTTCTGGGGTGATTACAAGGCAAGCAAATGGCCTTCCACCGTGTTAACACATCAAGATCCAGAACTTTGCCACCTTGTTAAAACACAGTTAGTGAACAAGATGCAAAACGAAACAGGGTTAGCTGTTTCCACTTGGGTAGCTATAAATGGCAGCAGCGTGAGTGCAGAAATTACTCAAGGAATTTGAAGCACAAAGGAGAATGTAAAATCAAGAGAATGTAAAGTCAAGAGCAGCCAGATTATTACTTGCAGCTTGTCTCTGGACTCTAATTGCAATGTCATAAAATACGACAGACACAAAAAACAGAGAATGGAAAGAAATGAGGAAGGGTAAGAAAAATTAATACTGGCAAATATTGTTGGTACTTTCATTTAGTATGAATTCTTATTACATTTAAGTAAGAGAACCACATACCGTACATTTTGGATGTTCAAATCCATTTAAAATGAATTTTAATTCAACATTATTTTTTCTTTATCCAGCGTTTTCCTACAGGAAGAGTCCTCATGGGATGTCTGGCTACAAACTTCCAATTTCTTAAGTTTCTCACCTAGCACTCAAGAGTATATGCTCATTAATTTCAAATCTTTGATTCCAGACTAACAATGATTCAACATACTGTATGTGCTGGAAAGATTGACACGGAAAGAGCTTTATTCAATATTTGTTTTTTTTATTATCTCCATACCGTCTTACTAAATAGACAGCTTATGAATATGGTAATGAATAATTTGGACTCCTAGTTTGCTTTTGTTAAACAAAGCAACAGACTCGACCTCAGGGGAATCTCTGATCCGAGTCTCAGGAGTGTTGAAACACTCCTGTCAGTTAGTAGTGTTAGACTCCAGGTCCCTCCAAGACCCTGAGCTGAAACCTCGTTGACGTTTCGTCATTTCCTCGAGAGCCAAAGAGGCCGCCTCCCGAGAGAACAGTCAAGGATTGCCACCTTGTAAAGCTTGTCCTGCTTCACGATCTCAGGGCTTCTGTCCGGGAGATAACATCTGAACCGGCGCATCAGTCAAAATCCGAAAGTTCTGGGATGAAACATAGTGTGTACCATCTATTTCCTAAGAATAAATAAATATTATAAAAATAGAAATAAATACAACCTCCTTCACTCTAAAAATACACATGAAAGCCCAAAGGCAGACCCCCAGCACGTGCACGGGGAGCCGTTTGTGATGATCTGCAGCAGAGAGACAGCGCCTCTCCTTGGGGCAACCCCACAGGAAGCTGGTTACCTGTTACAACATCCCCTTGTACATCTTCTTTCCTCCCACCCCTTTTCCCCCACAAAAAAAGTACAATTTTTTTAGTGTCTGTAACTAAAGTGTTGATTACTGCATTCCGTCAATTTCTGGACCCCATCAAGGGCAATATAAATTCTATTCTACCTAAATGGAGCATCAGTTTATATTTTTGCTCCTCCTAATCCAGCTTTGGGAAACCAAGTCTGTTTACTCTTGTTAATCACAAAACAGATTTCCAGGAAAAGGAGAGGAAGACCTACCTCATTTACTCTCCCTTGAGTATCTGTGGCTTCCTGTGCTCTGTGACACGACATCACAGCCTCCCTCTAACACGGCTCACACCCGGTGGTGTAAGGAGGTGACGCGGTGCTCGGGTTGAGGGTGGGAACTCTCTGGTCCGGTCTCAGCTCTGGTCACTGTGTAATATTTGACAAGCTACAGAACTTCCTAAGCCTTGGTCTTCTCATCTATAACATGAGGGTAATAATAGAACAAAACCCAGGCTGTGATGCTGGGAGGACTAAATGAGTAAATTCAGGTAAAATACTTAGAATAGTGGCTTCCACTGGGTAACACTCGGTAAATACTAGCTCTTGCTGTTAGAGAAAGTTCTCTTGTAGGACAAGCACAAGGGCAGAAAAGCTCCCATTCGTATTCACGTCCCAAGTCTCAAATGCACAATATGTCCTTCTCTAAATTCCCAGAACCTTCCAACATCCAGAAGCTAGACAAAAGCTTTGTCCCAGGTGATTTTATTTGTTCTTAGAGAAAACAGCATTTAAACACATTCTGTGTCCACTGACTGTTATCCGTGAGGACATTGTAACAAAAGAAAGGGAAGACATCATCTCAAGTCTCCCAACTGACGTCAGGGTAGGAAGGGAAACAGGTAAACCAGTGACCACAAGTTGTCTGATGGCCCTTCCTCTAAGACGCATGTGATAATAGTCCAAGTCGTCGTCTGTCTTGCATCCTCTGTCCTGATTTGTTCCTTTTGCTGTCGCCGTTGCTTTGAGACTCTCCAGTGAGTTCTGGCACACACCACAACCCACTTCCGACGGCACCAGTTGTCTCTGCTGAGACCTCGGCCCAGCTGCCGTCACGTGGGCCGCTCTCGGGGCCGCTTCATTGTCTGTGGTCGACTCTCTGATCTGCTTCATCTCCAAGCACGGACAGAGGTAAACTGAAGGGTCCAAGCAGGCAGGGACATATCTGGGGGTTTGTACATTATTGTAACCCCAGAACCCAGCAGCGCCTGGCAGAGAGGAGGTACACTGTGAGAACCTACTGAGTGGATGGATGATACATGAAAGAATTAGTGAATGGATACACAAAACAGTAAACAGGAGTTTTCTTTTTCTCTCTTCTCCTCCTAAGTCCTTGGCCCCTTACTCCATATATGGACAATCAAGAAGAAGCATTAAAAAACATTCGGTTTTTATCATATTAATGATAAAATGATATATTAATATCATATTAATGTCTACGATGATACCCTCTGCCCATAAGGAAAAAACCCTTGTTTCTTATTATCTCACAGTATTCTAATATCAGACATCTCAGTGTCTCTGAGATCTCGTATCTGTATCATTCAGAAGGCTCTCCAAAGCAGTCCTTCTCAAAACAGAGGCAGCACTCCCTTCCCCTCCTCAAAGGATGAATTTCAGCTCCCATTCCCCCTCTTCTCCAATGTAGAAACAGTTGAAAATTTCAGATTAGCTCCTATGGGCCCCCGCTCCAGGATGATGGCGGTGGCGATAATGTTGATCCTACAGTTAACGTTTATGTAAGCGCTTTAAACATCAGTCCAACACTCCACGACAAGCGTCCGTGAACTAGGAACCATAGCCCGCCTACGGAGAGGGAGCCTGAGGCTTCCCGAGGATGGACCTACAGTGAGTCACTGGTGCAGCCAAGACTCAGATCCCGGTGTGCTCCCAACCAAGCCCCGCAGTCTGGTGAATAAGTGATCACTTAGGGGCAGATCAGGACCAGGTTTAGTGGGCTGAGGAGGGAAGCTGCCCTGCTGTACGGTGTATACCACCCCCACCCCCACCGACGTGGGTCTGACCTACTTCCCACGGGTGGAATTATACTTCCCACCCGACAGACTTGGGTCTGGTCCCATGACTGGGTTTGACCAGTGGAACGTGAGCTGAAACACTGCTTGTCGCATCCAAACAAAACTGCACGTGCAATCGTGTGGTGCAGCTTCATCTCTGCCACAAGAGGGGAGCAGAGCCACATAGCCCTATGGTAAGCCACCAAAATTTGGGGTTCTCTATTTGGAACACAGCTCCCTAATATTACTGATAGATTAAAAGTTTATACTTAGTTGAAGAAATAGAAAAAGAAGATGCAATGAGCTCCATCAAACGTATATGGCTGTGAAGGAAAGGACAAAGACAGGGCAAATGCCTAAAGAGACCAGGGCATTTTTAAATATATGTTTTTTTAAAAAAAGGGTTGACTTTGCATTATCCAAAAAGATGATTTGTCACTTAACGTTCAAAATAAAATGAAAGGAAAAAAGAAGTAAAAATAGAGAGCACACCTGAGCCAGTAAGGAAGATAGAGACGGACCTTCTAGAAGACGCGCATCACAAGGGATGGAGTACATTTTCTGAAAATACAAGAGACGGAATTCAGGGCCCAGGTACCATGACTAGACGTGGCTCATGGCACCTGCGTGTCAAGTACAGTACTAAGCACATTGTGTTAGCTGGAAAGTCCGTTAAATTCTCACACCCTCTCTACCTAGCATGCACCTGTAAGAGAGGAGAGCCGAGACCGAGGGTGAGACAAAGTTTGAACACAGGCCCTCTGGCTCCACGATCTGCACCTCTAAACACTCGGCAATGCTTGCTTGTTGCAGGAAAGAGGAAACCTTCCTCACACCAACTAGCAGGGTTTGGGCTCAGACAGATCATTTTATGAGTGGAGAGCGGGTTACCAACAGTTTGCCTGACGTCACTGGTTCTCTTTGGAAGGTGAGAACGGGGATGCTGGTGGGAATGCAGGATGGTTGATAGGGGAAAAGAGAGGGGCACGCATGAAAGGATTCTGACACCAATCTGCCCAGCAATGTCACTTCCTCCAGCAGCACCTAGAAACCCAGGTATAAGAAACGCCCACACCTGGTGACAGCCTGGTTCAGGGCCAGTTCTGCAGGGCAGTACCAGGGAAGAACAGGGCCATGAGAGCCTGGGCCTCCAGGCGTGACAGAAGAGGAAGCAAAGCCCGGAGGATGAGCAAATACTCCCAATGGCCACCGACAGCTATTTCCCCATCTTCTGCCCAGAAAATACATAGAAGCCCATAACTTTTCTCTTATATTTTCCTCCATTGTGTAATGCTTTTCCTCATATCCCTCTCTTTTGCTTGTGTAAGATATAAATGTATTACTTTTGTTTTTTCTCTCATTTATTTCTGAACCTATCTCCGTAATCTTGTGGCTTTACACAGTAAATTACAAGGTGAGGTCTAGGCAAAATCCCCCCAGCACTCTGGAGACAAGAAGTATACTCAGACCTACACTTCCAAAAACAAACAAACAAAACTAAAACAACAACAAAAATCAGGAATTGTTCAAGTTATAAATCGATCCATCGCATCCACTCCTTTGTAATTGAATTTGCGCCCTCTCTCGTCCAGAAGGGGACCTATTTCTCCTCCCTCCAGTTTGCACCTGCCTTCTGATCTGCCTTGGCCCACAGAATGCAGCAGAAGCAATGATGTGCCAACTCCAAGCCTAGTGCTCAAGAAGTCTCATACCTCCTCAATTTCTCTTAGAATCCTGGCGGACTTCATGGAAATAAGCCCTGGCTAGCTCACTGGGGGATAGGCAATCACAAGGAACAGAAATGAGCCATACCAGCTGAGGCCACCCCAGACAAGCCAGCCCCCAGACACACACATGAGCGAGCCCAGTGAAGACCAGAGGAGCCTCCTCGCTGAGCCCAGTCCACACTGTCAGGCTGAAAAGTTATAACATAAACAAACAATCGTTGTTTTGAGGCACTAATTTCAGGGTGATTTGTTACGCAGCAAAAGTTAACAACTTCATGGAAACTCCTTATCGTCCAAGCCCTTCAAGCAGGCCTGGGTCTGACCCCTGCGAGCTGAGGAAATGTCTCTGTCAGGGCTGGTCTCTTCTCTTATGTGTGAAATGACAGGACTCCAGACCCGAGTTAAGAGGACAAGTCGTGCGGTGCATCTTCTGCCATCCTGAAACCCCAGGTCACACACAGACAACTGATTACGAGGTCTGCCTGTACTAGAAGAGTCGGTTCTCCTGGGGTTTGGGTTTTCACGGTCTGGAATTTTGTGTTATTATCTATCAACCCTCGTCTGTTGGCCCAAAAGTAGCCTAAACAAGGCCAAGAGAGGTCCTGAAGGAAGCACCAGCCTCCTGCCCGAGGGAAAGAGACACATCCACTCTCAAGGGACTATGGGAAACAAGGACCACTCTGCTGATTGTTCCCAGTGACAAAGTCTGGTCCCAAAAAGGGAAAATAAGACATACTCTCCCCACTTTGGACGGGACATGGAACCGCTCTGGTCCAGTAGTCAGTGTCGACGGGTAGGAGCTGTGACAACACGCGCTGGCAGTGACGTCTGGATGGGGAGGCGAAGGCTCCGTGGAGGAGGCAGACAAGGTGGAGCCAGCCCTCAGGAAGCACCTCAGGGAGGCCACAAGGCCACCTGCTGAGAACACCAAGAAAGAGCCGGAGGCACCGCCTGCAAAGAGCCGAGGACCCGGGGCTCCGCGTGAGCGAACCCAAACAGAACTATCAAATTCACAGGAGGTAAGTTCTGAAGAAATCTGTGGTACTTTAAATATTGTGAGACTAAATTTGGGTAATGTCTCTCAAAATAATTTAAAATATTAACAAAGTCTGGAGAATAGCCTGTAAATGAGGTTTCTGATTTTCAAGATGAACAAATTTCCTGCCTCTTGAGGAGACATAAAGCCTGTCTCATATCCTCTCTGCCCCTGCGACCTCTCCCGGCTGCCCTGTCCATCTGATGGCGCCACAGTCCCCCAGTGAGCTGGAGGCCCCTCGGAGAACGTTTTCCTCGAGTTCTAATTGGCGGCTTGCTTGTCCGGGCTGGTCTTCCCCGAGGGCCCCGGCTGAGCCTCCGAGATGCTGCCCCCTCCCGCCTCAGGGCCCGACACCCACAGACAACAAACAAATGCTCTGGCCTGAAAGAGACACAGTGTTTTCACTGACCTCTGCCATCCAATCTACTTGTCTAGTGGAGGAGAGGAAGTTGAAGGGAAAGGAGAAGGCCCTCCAGAACACACGCCCCCACACCTTCTTGTCAAAAGAACCGTGGCTGCTCGGTTTGTTACTAACAAGGGCATCAAAGGCCTCTGCTGGCCTTGGGTTTTATATACTGATAATACCAGAGAAAAAAGGTAAAGAAAACAGACTGGGATTTTTTTTCTCTTTGCCTAACAGAATGTCATCCAGGAACCGTGACTTGTGACTCGGAAAGATGAAGGCATTGCTGACACGGCTGAGGAGACTTGACTCTGTAAATACTCAACCAAGAGGTGTCCTGGACATGCCCAGGTTACGGGGGCCTGTTTTCCAAACGCTGGTACAAAATTTTCTTTTTTAAATACAACAAATGTTGGCAGATGAAAGGATTTGGGGTTTCTCTGCTTTTGCAATACATAACAATAATGCTGTAATTTCTTTACATTCTTCAACACTGGAGCAATTGAATCACCAGAGTAATTTAAAACACAGGTTCCTTTGTACAGGACTGAAGTGCACAAATAGGACAGATGAACATGGATAGGAAGATTATGACAGTTTCCAACCAAGAAACAGGAGAGTGGGATTTAAATTTTATCACCATCTTTCCAGTGGACCTGTCAAGAACCTTCGTGTTTCCAGACGCAGAGAGGACTCGAGTGCTGGCGTGGGATCCAACCAGCCCTGCCCATCAGAGGGGGGAAGGCTAAGAACACAGACTCCCTTGGGCCGCCCCCGTGTCTTAGCGGTTAAGTGTGCACACTCTGCTACTGGCAGCCTGGGTTTGGATCCCGGGCTCGCACCGACGCACCACTTCTCCGGCCACGCTGAGGCCGCATCCCACATACAGCAACTAGAAGGATGTCCAACTATAACATACAACTATCTAATGGGGCTTTGGGGAAAAAAAGGAGGAGGATTGGCAATAGATGTTAGCTCAGAGCAGGTCTTCCTCAGCAAAAAGAGGAGGATTAGCATGGATGTTAGCTCAGGGCTGATCTTCCTCACACACAAAAAAATAAGAACACAGACTCCCAGACGCGGGGTGATTGGCACGTCCACTGGGGGGTTACGGTCATCAGAGCTTCAAGCAGTCCTCAAAGATTCGTACTTAATGAGCCAGACGCAGTTTGCTATCTGCAATTGGGACATCTTCAGACACCAAGATGTTACAATTAGTAGCTTCTTTCTGTTTGCTTGTTTTGCATTTTTTTTTAACGAAATGCTTAGGTTTGCAAGAGCTGCGTGAGCTGGAGAAGACAGCAACCTTGCCTTCCATAAGCCCTAATGCAAATGAACAGGCTGAAGAGCGTCTTTGCCCACAAACAACAATCGAGCTCCAGGACACCTGGGGATGGAAGGGAACTTGGCAGTTGGTGGTAGGAAAATGGACTGTGACTTGACTTCCCTTGTGAGGAAATAATCCCCCAGGAGGACCTGAGTGTCCTTTCCAAGGAGATGGGGAGGTGTGCATGACCAGGTTAGCCACAAAAGGCCCGAGAGATGCCACAGACAGGAGGCTAGAAAGGCACAGAGGGTCTCACAGGTGGACAGAGGAGGCGATCTCCAAGAATAAGCCGTCATCCGGCACAGGGCTTCTCAAGGCTCAGGAAGGTGTCCTGCCGTTGAAACAGATCTGGCGAAGGGCAAGACTTGGGTTCCTGGAGATGCCCAGAGCAGCCGGAGGCAGGTTAGTGCCTCACCCCCAATTCTGCCCCAAGTGTTTTTAATAATAAAGACAATCGAAATTTCTCTAAGTTAACAGTGAATAAATCATCTTTAGAAAACTTTGCTATTTTTATTGATCTGCAACATAAATCTAGTTTTGAAAATATATTCGCCAGGTGCACACAGCTTAAAGACAAACTCCCTCATTCTCCTTCCCACTGGCCAGGTCCCCTCTGATGGAAATAGTGAGGCCCCACCGCCTTTGCTCTAGTCCTGGCTCAGAACAACTTCTTCTCTTTGGACTTTTTTTCCATCAGAAACATTCAGGGTTGGTCCATGTGACTTCTATGGTCATACAGCTAAACTATTACATTTTTACCTTTCTCATCCTATAAAATATTAGCCCTCTGTTATCACCAAACCAAAACCCCAATCATCCTTTGTGGTGCTCCTCAATATGCCATGAGACTCTGCTTGTTCTGACTTGATCTCTCGATAGTTGCTAATCTTATGATGGAGGGAAAAAAAAGTAATTCCATAAATGGCCCCCTGGTGATCAGGGGCTCCAAAATGCTAAGCTTCATTTGTTAGGAACTCTATCTTCGGCTGAGTGGATTTTTCCCTTTGCACATACCACAAATTCCATCTCTGTGTCTGTGCGAGCTCCTGGCAAACACCCACACCACCCTCACTCACTGTGATCAAGTTAAAATGTGTATCAAAATAAACCCTAAGTACTGTAAAGCCTAAGAGAAGATTTACTCCCTCTCTATTTTTGTGAGTTTTACTAGTACTGTAAATTCTGTTTCTAACCGGCGGATGCCACCCTGTGGGGAGACTTGGAAAGGCTGAGCCACTGCTGCCCCCAGTTCGCTCTGACGTAACCGAAACAGGAGAATGAGCATTTACCCTCCACCAGCGCTGGAACTGGGCGACAATAAACTCAGGATGCCCCTGCCAAAATCTGCACCTCCCCTTGGTGACAGCTGCCTACACATCTCTGATGGAAAGGCTGCCAGCAAACCCAACAGGGAACTGGTGTTGTCCCAAGGATGATTATATTTCCTCCCACAAATATAAAATCTCATGTCTTCACGACGTTCCCTAAAAGTCTGCACAGCAATTTCTTCCCCTCAAAAAACAGAAAGGATAAAAAGTGGGGTGTCCTATCCCAGCGAGGTGAGGGCTCAGTTCTGCCCTGATCTCACGGCCCACCTCACCACATGAATCACCCTGATGAGCTGTCGAGTACAAAGCGCTGAGGGCCCGCCGGAGCGGTCACCTTTACACTTAACAGCACAGGAAAATTACAGTCTCGAAAAAACATTTAGTCACTTACTCTGAAATAGCAAATCCAGTCATCGTCGTGAGCGTTGCTTAACACAATTGCACGCCCTCTCAGCCTGTCTGCGCCACGGCCCCCTTGCTGTCTTTGCACAGGGGAAGGTGAGGGATGAGACCCCGCGGCCTCACCCCGGCAGCCGCCTGTGAGGCCCTGAAAGCTCACAGATATTGGAGACGCCAGAGGAGAGTGACGAGCGGGGAGTGACAGCAGCGCTTTGTCCCTTGATGCTACCCCGGTGGAGCAGGTACCTGGTGGATCACCCCTGGACCCACGCTGTCCCTCGTGCATGAGAGCGCAGACAGCATCCTGGTGACGCCACTCGCATGCAGGACAGGCCCCATGTACACAGCGGTCTGGACGTTCTTCCCATTTCCTCCATTAGATTGTGAGCTCCTGGAAAGCAAAAAAAACCTTACACAACTTCGACTCTTTCAGAAAACAAAACAAAATGAGTAGTGTCTGGTAAGCACTCATCACTAAGAAACTTAACCATTAAAAAGAGAAAGGGGGAGCGAAGCAGCTGAAGATAACGCAGCCCCTCAGGGAATATTTCTGTCAATTGTCTGATTGCATCTTAGAAAAAATGATGCCAATTTTCAAATTATCAATTTCCCTCAATAACAAAAAAAAATCAAAACCTTAACCAAGAAGCTCAGCAATAACCATGACACCCCCTCCCCCAGCATACTCAAGAGAGAAAATAAAAGATTGGGCAAGGGCAAAGGAGGGCAGCGGCCAGGCCCTCAGTTTATCTGCTCCCTGATGGGGAGAGAATGGACATCTTCAAGCTTGGCGCTGTTAACTCTGGCAGGACAGTTCTTTGCTGCGGGGCTGTCTTGTGATTGCAGGATGTTTAGCAGCCTCCCGGGCCTCTACCCACAGATACCAGTAGCACCCCTCCCCCCACGTTGCTCCAGAACTGCCAAATGGCCCTAGAGAACCATTGGTCTCGAGTTAGGTTGTTCTTAGGGTGGACTCTGCAAAGGGAACAAAATGTACCATGGATTTTTACATCGTGGTCATGTCCTCTTCAGTTAACATCTTTCTGCATGGCACCCTATTTTTTTGGAATCAAATTAAGAATGAAAAGTAGAGGGTAGTTACACTGGGTCCTCAACAGCGCAACCTCTTATCTCCATAGACATCCCTGAAGTGGGACAGCTCTCTCAGCTCAGGCCTCTGCTCACTGGACGCCTGGCTGGACGAGCTCCAGCAGGCACCCTCATCAGGGGGAGGCAGAGCCACTCCACGGCCAAGAGAGGCCTTGGCCACCTCACGGTTTTGAGGATCTCTGGACATTAAAAATTTAAGAAATTCCATAACAGGGTTATAGAGAAAAATTAAGACTTGTTATGTGCCAATAACAGAAAATTTAATTCAAATCCACTTTCAAAAATGGGGAGAGTTGTTGATCTCAAAAATGGAATTTCCTGGGGCCAGCCCGGGGGTATAGTGGTTAAGTTTGCATGCTCTGCTTTGGTGGCCCAGAGTTCACAGGTTCGGATTCTGGGCGCAGACCGACGCACCACTTATCAAGCCATGCTGTGGTGGCATCCCATATAAAGTAGAGGAAGATGGGCACAAATGTTAGCCCAGGGCCAGTCTTCCTCAGCAAAAAGAGAAGATTGGCAACGGATGTTAGCTCACGGCTGATCTGCCCCAAAAAAAAAAAAAAAAAAAGAAAGCATTTCCTCGGACACATCAGGCCTTAGAACTGGCACATCTGTCCTTTCTCTCTCTTCTTCCCTCTCTCTCTCCGCTCAGCCATCTACTCGTGGGTCTAGTTTCCTTCTTTCTTCCTCTCTGCCTTCTTCTCATGGTATAAGGCAAACATTTCCTCTTTCAAATCCACTGGAAGCAGGAATCTACTGGCTCTCACAGGCAGAGTCAGGAGCTGGATCGGGATGGACCACTGAAGGCGTGTCCATCCCTGACAGTGACCACGACTACAAGAATGAAACACTTTGACTGCTTCACGCCAGCCACGGCCGTTGCTGGACTGAAAGTAGAGTGGGAGATGAGAGACGATAGAGCAGAAGACCACCCTCGAGGCACCGGGTGGGAGGGGAGGACCCGAGCTCCAGGGAGGCGCTAATACTACCCGCTACTGCGGTTAGGTTTTCGATGTTTACATTAAAATGTAACACTTCTAAACAATTTGTAAAGCAAAAATTACAACACATTTTGCTATTTGAAAAATAATTACAGAATTAGTATTTTGAAGTAAATATCAATTCATAGTGTGCTGCATTGATGCGGTTTGGTAATAAACACAAGCTTGAAGTGTAGGATGATCATCTTTCAATCTTTATTTTATGTATTTAATGGCATATTATTTCTTCATTTTGAGACTATAGAAAAAGTTGTAAATGTGAGACCTCTTCTAAATGTAAGGCTCTGGCCAAATGGCAGAGGCGGCTCCCACCACCACCATCGGCGTGGACAGAGTTCCTGCTCCTTTCGGTCCTTGTAGTTTTGTTAGTAAGCCCTCAAAGACGGTCACAAAATTGGAAATAGGTTCATGATCAAAGGACAAAATGAGATATAAATATCCCTGCCCACAGTGTATCCAGAAAAGCACACTCCTGTGAGGGAGAATCGCTCAACAGTTTCCATGAAGGTGAGCACACAGCGCGGCCCAGAGCTTCAGAGATGAGAAAGGGCTGAGCTAAGCTGAGCTCCCTGGACGGCTGTAGAAGCAGTTTATTTTAAATATGCTAAAATGTGAGGGCATTATCTCTCTAATAAGATGAGATCAAAGAGGAGTCAACAAACAGAACTAGGAAAATAGATGCTGTTCACAATTTCAACAGCGAGTGCCTCTCGGCTTCCTGTGGACTTCTGCAGGGTTTCTCAGGATGCTCAGGATTTCCAGCGGCGTGTGGAGAGGACCAATAAGGAGTCCACTGATATTTCTATCATTGAGGCACCCTCTGCTTCCACAGGGGCTATGTTCTGAGGTCAGGTTGCATGTCCATTTAGGACCCAGTTTGCATCTTCCTGGAGACAACAAACAGCTAACACGGCTGAAGCCAAGCTCTGACCGGAGAATTCTGAGGACTTTGGGGCTTTGCTGCAATGTTCCTGTGAGGAAACGCACTCAGAACCTCAGCTGGGAATGGCAGGCACATCCTGCCCGTCAGAGTAGGAGACTTCAGAGTCAAGTCCCTGCACCTGAGCTCCGAAAGGGAGAAAAGGGTGAAATGAGGGAATTGTAGGAAATCTAATCACGCTCCACCCTTCACCTCCACAGCCCCGGCTCTTCTCGACTGGGGTCTGAGCAGTTTGCTTTCTCAGCTGACCACTCGTAATAGAACGCCTGACTCAGCTTCCTGCTTTTCCTGGTCGTAAAACCAACACACCGCCATTGTGAGAGTTTATAAAGGGTTACACTGTAGGCAAAAGTAGAGAGCAGCTATTAAAGAGAATATCTCTTCTTTTGACTTTTTTGACCTTTGTTCACTTTGTCTCATGTAGATCAATAAAACTGGCATGAATTTTAAAATATCAACTTTGTACAATGTTTAAGATAATAATTGGTGGTAAGAAGCACCTTACTAGCCTTATAGACATGAGACAGTTAATGAATCCTCCAAAACTGCCAGGCCTCTGAGAAGTAGTTTAAATCACAGTTGAATATAGATTAAGAATGCGTTACCTATTTCTATTACTGGATTTTAAATGGTTAAAATTCATTTGATGTTGCATAATTCAGAGCTAAAATGAAAATTTAAAACCAGATGTTTGATGTAACCTCAAGTAGATATAATCAAGCAAGTCCAGAATTGGACATGCTGGAGCATGAGAGACAATCGACCACTAGAGGGAAAGACACAGCCAGAGGCGACGAGAGACGGCGTTCAGGGAGAGAAAGGGCTGAAGAAAAGGACGCTTGTGTTGCACAGAGAAAGAGAAAAAGTGACCAAAAAACAATTGTTCCACAGAAAGAGAGAAGAGGTGATGAGAGAAACGGGCACGGTTCCTTTCTTCCCTTTTCCCGGAGCAGGGGGTGTTTGGCAAGCACCATGTAGATTCCAGAACAGCCAAGACGTGAGGACAAAGATGATTTACCCTGCCCCCAACCCAGGACCGGGGCAGGTACCCCTGGCATCGGTGTAGGGACGTTCAGGATGACGCCCACATCATCTCAAAATCTGGGGAAGTGGTGGTTATATACCAACTGCTGGATTACTGTCATCAGTCGTCTCCCGCTAATAAGCATTAACACTATTTTCTCACAAAAGAGGTACTATGCCTGCCTCGCATTACAGAACTAGAGACAGCACGCAGGCCGGGACCGAAAGTCCGTGAAACTAACCTGGGAAGTGGTGTAAGAGACGCTAACACCATGATACTCATCTAGTGAAGTCAGAGAACCACATTTCCTTCTCTACTCTAGAAGGACGCCCAGATTAAGTGCGTATCACTATCTTAAGTCTGAAAAAACCTTGGGGAATTTCTTCACTATGAAACAGCCAACTACTTTCTGAAATTTTCTGTAACATACAGAACTTCTTATCAAGAACAACTGTTACAGCTGGCTTTCCACAGTCAACAAGAAAAGAAGCTACAGTGAGATGGGAAGGGTTTACAAATCTCTTTTATCAGAAGGAAACCCCCAGATGGCACCGTGTTAGGCTTCATCCTGGGAACTGTCACTACACAGCCACGTGCTCGTGCTTGGCCCCCGGGAAACGCAGACAGCACTTTGGTGTCGTATCTCACAGGAAATAATTAAAGCGGCCAGTAAAGTTTGTTCTGGTGCTCAACTTGAGACCATGATCACTTGTTTGCTGTCTGCTACCCGCTGTGTAGAAACCCAACAGCCACACCACTCTGTGCTACCAGCTGCTCAACCAGAGGAGGGAGGAACCACTTTGGCAGTGAGGGTGGTGTCTTGTGGGGGCTGCATTTCTACTCTGGGCAGCTGATGCCGAGAAATGATCTCAGTCACAAATGCAGCACCGATATGGGAGTCTTGTAGTTTATCTAAATAATGTTTGTGTACTTACAGACATTATTTCATTGATCCTGAGAATATCTCTGCGAAATAAGCAAGTAGAGATGTTGCCACCATCTATTATAGAGAACCTCTTGCCAAAAAACAATTTCATAAGAACTCAAGTATTGACAAAACATAAATTCACAAATATAACTCCAATATTTAATTATCTGCATTATAGCTTGGTAATTACTTGGGATGTAGAGCCTCTCAAGGGAATTAAAAATCCACGAGGTGCCATGACATGTAGAGAATCACTAAGCATCTCAACGCAGCACCTAAAAGCCTCACTAAACAACTCATCAGCTTTGTGACCTTGGGAAGGTCATACAACCTCTGAGCCTAAACAACTTCATTACGAACTCAGTGGGGTTGAACTAGACCTCCGTCACCTCTCAGTATGTGAGCTGTTTGCAAGTACAGACCCTGGAGTCAGAAAGACTCCAGCTAGAATTCCTGCTCTGTCACTCAGCTGAGTGAACCTCAGTAAGTGACTTGACTTTTTGAGCCTAAGTTTCCACACTTCTAAAATGAGGGTCATAATACTATCTATCTCAATTTTCTTATTTGAGAAAATTACGTGCAATAAATGTAAACTGTTTAGCATAGTGCCTGGCCTATACTAAGCATTCAACAAGTATTCACTATTATTACTAGCAAATATGGTCCTAACCTCACGCTATTAAACAGTTTCTTTATTGGGCTTGATTTATTGGGTTGAACATGCTCTAGGTTCTAAGCTGATCCAGGCTCTGCCAACCCATCATAAACTGTACTTAGTTTTTAACAAATTTAGTAAGTAATAGCCGACGGTCAGCCCTCCCTCTATCTCCTGGTCTGAAAGGGGAGTGAGCAGGTGTGGCCAGACAGTGAAAACAGAATATCCAGGAGTGCATGCAGAGTGACTTCTTAACCAAAACCACAGCCCGTGTGAACGTCTGAGCTCTAGCTCATGTTCCAAGTTTCTGGCTTGCAGTAATGTCCTTGGTGCAGGCTGCTTCTCGCCAACCCAAGCAATATTTCAAAGGTTGATTTAGATTTGGCTGCTCAAAGCATAGATCACGACTCCAATCTTCATGACATTTCCAGCCCAGGGCCAAGATGCTACCATCCTTAATAGTTATGGCCGTAAACAAAGCAGTGGCACACAGCTAAATCAAAGCAGGGAAGGAATCTTGTGCAAAGGACACATATTTTACCACATAAATTTACACATAAATTTCACCAAATTTAAGTCAACCCCAGTTGATTTGGTGATGTTTCCTGATGATGTTCTGGCATTAGGGAAAGTGGCCCATTATGCTCTCATTCGTCTCTGATGGAGGGTGCAATATCCACTTCTCCAATATTCCCAATAAAATGCCTATGAAGACTCAGAAGACAACAAATGGCAAATGTAAAGACCTAGAGCCAATTCTCCAATCAGAAGCTGCCTGGAGTTTTCATTCTATATCAGAGTAGGGGGTAGAAATGAAAATTAATCAGCAAAAGGCCCAGTGTGGCAGACCCACGTTCCAATGACGGTCACATCAGCGTGCCCCATCCCACGTGATCTCACAATACCACACTGCTGCTTCTTCATCAGGAGCTGGCTCCATCCATCAGTGTGCCCCATCCCACCTGTTCTCACAATGCCACACTGATGCTCCTTCGTCAGGACCTGGGTCCATCCATCAGTGTGCCCCATCCTCCATGTTCTCACAATGCCGCACTGATGCTCCTTCATCAGGACCTGGGTCCATCCATCAGTGTGCCCCATCCTCCATGTTCTCACAATGCCGCACTGATGCTCCTTCATCAGGTCCTGGGTCCATCCATCAGTGTGCTCCATCCCCCATGTTCTCACAATGCCACCCACTGATGCCCCTTCATCGGGAGCTGAGTCTATCCCCCTCCGTTTGCATATAGGCCTCCTTAGTTACATGCTTTTAACAAACAGAATATAGAGGAAGGGACAGTACGTGACTTCCATGGCTGTTAGAAAAGTCCATATTGTTTCCATCTGGCTCTCTGGCTCTCTGTCCCTCTCCATGTTGTGAGGAAGCCCAGGCCACATAAAGAGGCGACTACTATGTGTTCTGGCCACAGCACCAGCTAAGGTCTAAACTGACAGCCAGGATCAACCACTGGATGTATAAATGGGCAAGCCATCTAGTGATTCCAGCTCTCAGACTCAGAGATGTCCCAGCTGACGCTGAGCATGGCAGACATGAGCTACCCAACAGGCTGAGCCCAAATTGCAGATTTGTAAGCAACATATATGTTGTTGCTGTTTTAAGCTACTAAGTTTTGGGGTGGTTTGTTACACACCAATAGATATCCAGAAGACCCTGCGACACACTTTGCCACATAAAAGAGAGGGATCCTGCTGTTCTTATATTGGATCAGAGATACTGTGTTCATCTCTCACTGCTGGTCCCACTGTTGAGAGAACCAGGATCAAGTGGAAAATTGGAGTGCTCTCCCTCCAGAGGCACAGGTACCACCCTTAGAGTTCAGCAGAATATTACAACGAAAGCAATCTAATAGCATTTATTAATACTTACTGTTATTATAATTGAGTAGGCATGGTATTAATGATGGTATTATAATGGTATTAATAAATGGTATTAATTAATGGTATATAATTGGTATAATTAATGGTATAAATTAATGGTATTAATTTGCCTGTAATTTCTCCTTTAGTACTCTCAACAACCCCATGAGTTTGTAAGAGAAGTCCAGAA
The DNA here is from genome assembly GCF_020826845.1 of Diceros bicornis minor. NCBI lineage: Eukaryota > Metazoa > Chordata > Mammalia > Perissodactyla > Rhinocerotidae > Diceros > Diceros bicornis. Next base: position 350,361 of record NC_080754.1, on the reverse strand, counting down.
AACTTAAGAAACTTATCCAAAATTCCTCAGCTATAAGCAGAGGAGCACTATTTAAAACAAGTATGCTTAACCACATGGAAATGTAAAACCCTTCTCCCAAACTCTTGTGTTAAAAAGGAAATAAAAACTTCATTGGGAGCCCCATGGAAAATGATGACGAGAATATGATAAAATAAAATAATATGTCAAAATTTGTGGGATGTGGCCAAAGCTGTACTCAGAGAAGCAGAGTAAAATGTACTCAGAGTAAAATTAATAGATTTGAATGCTTTCATGTTGAACAAACAAAATTAAAAATAAATGAACCAAGTATTCAACTCAGTAATTTATGAAATCAATCTAAGGAAACCAGAATGGATTATAATACTGGTTAAAACATAAATTTAAAAAAACCAAAAGGGTTGAGATATTAAAAAAATACAAAATAAATCCAAGAGCAGTATCTTCATGAAATAACAAAAGTTGCCAAGATTGGGCATATTAGTCAGGGTAGGCTAACTCCTAGGAAAAAACTCTCAAATTTTCAGTCATTTACTAAATGTTTATCGATTGCTTATGCCATACTCTAATGAAGCGGTGACGGGGGTTGAGAAGGCTCTGATTCACCAGTTTGGCTCCTTCCGTTTTACAATGCCACCATCTTGAATGCATAGACTCCGAGGACGCCCTGAAAGAGGAAGAGGAAGAGAGCAGATGACTGTTCATGGTGATTTCTGTGGTCTAGACCTAGAAGCTGCATAAAACACTTCTCCCCACATTCCATTCACCAGAATCCAGGCACAAGGCTTTATCCATCTGTTGCAAGTCAGCTAGGGAACTTAGTCCATCAACATGCCCAAGAGGAAAAAGAAACGTGTTTGGTGAACATACACCATTGTCTCTGCCATAATTCTCCTTTGTGGTCAAGAAATACTCATTTTGCTTTTCATCCCACATACAGAACACACTCATCCATCCACTCCCAAGGAAACTTAAAGTCCTAAGGAATCACTGCAGCCAGCTGAAAGTTCAAGACTCCTGACGATGCAAAGTCCTCTTTAACTTGCCTCGTGTTGCTTCTCACGGTCTGGTGACTAATGAACCAAAAAGAAATTATCTGCCTCCCTCTGACACTGACTGAAGAATGTGGGAGAGGGACAGTATAACTGCAATAAACATTTCCATTCAAAAAAGAGAAGAACAGGGGCCGGCCTGGTGGCGCAAGAGGTTAAGTGCAAACGCTCCGCTGGGGCGGCCCAGGGTTCACCAGTTCAGATCCCGGGCGTGCACCAACGCACCGCTCGTCAAGCCATGCTGTGGTGGCGTCCTATATAAAGTGGAGGAAGATGGGCATGGATGTTAGCCCAGGGCCAGTCTTCCTCAGCAAAAAAAGAGGAGGATTGGCAGATGTTAGCACAGGGCTGATCTTCCACACACACACAAAAAAAAAAGAGAGAGAAGAACAGAAATCACAAAGCAGTAACTGGTACATAGCAATTCTGAAATCCTGTGGAACAAATGTACCAACTTGATTCTGTTCTTTGGAAAGAACATCTTCATCCATTGTTCTTTTAATCTGTTGGCCGTCTGAGTTGTGTGCGGGAGATAGTTCTTCTGTGTCAAAGTCCTCCACAGCCATATTTAAAACACATTTTGGAACTTCTGCCCACTCTGGAGACATAAAAGCTTTGGGAACCCACTTTCTGCTCATTGAAGGCTGAAGTTCCAATAGCTGATTTAAAGTTTAGTCTTAGAGTTCTAGTCCTAGATTATTGCTTTTTTAGGAGTCTAAATTATTTGTTTCCAATTAGTATGTTGTACTCCAACATACCCAAGTCCTTTCATGGGCACAGCTCCCCAATCTGATGTCTTTATTTGCTCCAACAATCATGGCAGCTTCCTGAGGCTCTCAGGCTCCTTTCAACAGGCTTCTGCTCACAAGCTTTCTCAGTCATGTTTGGCAGCAAATCTTACATCCAGTTGTTTCCAACTCTACAAGAACCATTTTTCTGGGCTTTCTCTATTTCCATTTATTTATGCTTGCAAGTTGGTCAGTTTCCTGAGGTCACCTTTATCTGTGCCAACCTCAGTTAATATTAGCCAACACACACCAACAATTTATTCTTTCCACTCCCTTCCCCTGGTGGTCAGCCGAGCAGGCATGCCATCTGCCCCGATACATACGGCGGATTATAGTTTACCGCGTGCTGTCAGCGCAGTGTGTGAGGTGCCCTATTTCCAGCCTTCAATATCCATTTCCTTGAACTCTATTGCAATGTATTTTAGATTTTTATAATAGCCACAGCTCACCTGTGAATAAATTAAAGTAGGTTAGTTGCTTTAAAAAAAAATTCAAAATCTCAGTGGCTTAACATCAGACCTGACAACAGGTCTCTGCTTCACATAGTCATTCAGGAACTGCAGGAAACTTGTTTTAGTTCCACTTGCTTCAACACATGTTTTCACAATCAATGTAGCAACATTCAGCCAGCTGGGGTGGGGGTGGGGGGGTGAGGGGGCTTAGAGAAGGCACATCTGCTCTTAATTGCCCCAAACTCAAAATGGCACATCACTTTTTCTTAAATTCTATCATCTGCAACTAGTCTCGCTGTCCCGACTAAATGTGAAGATCTATGAAGTAGAGTTTAGTTGTGGACCCAGGCAAAGGAAACAGATTTGGTAAGCTTCTGGCCAATATTTTCCCTGGATAGAGCACAAACATCTCTTGCCCTTAAGGAGATTACAGTCTGGGCAAAGAGATAAGACAAAGGAACTACTCTACTCGAAATAAGGTGGGAATTATTACCAGCAGCAAACATCTGTGGAACAGATATTTAAGACTATGATCTACACAACAACTGGATTCAAGGCCTGATACCTAGCGATGAAAACGGAAGACAAAATTGTTCCCTCCAGAGGAATGGAAACTGGGGGGAGGAACGTAAGTTCCAGAAGACTGGATCCCTACCATCAGAGCAGAGCCACAGTAATGCTGCTTCAATTTGAGGCATGCAAGGTAAGTAGGGTTATTTATTACCACTTTTCCATCCCACTCTTACATCACTGCTAAGATCAAGACTGGTTCTCAAGTATGAAGAACAGCTGCACCTTTATGTGGGGCTAAACCTGTCAGATTGGGATGGATATAGAGACAGAAATGAAAGCGCCACACTAGCTAGCCTGAAAAAACATCAGAGACAACGTTAGAGCACAGAGAAGATCCACGGAAGATGGAACAGGTACTCAACTTCCTCCAGTGCCTGAGGCTGAGGATTCATTGATGCTGAAGACCCAGAGGTGACATGATGCTGTCCTCAGGGGACGGCTCGCACTCAACTGGAAGGCAAAGGCTGATCAAGGAGGCATTACTCAACCCAGGGGGGTCAGCCCACCTCATCATTTCCCCGTCAGTGTTCGCCTATAAATATTTCATTCGAATCAGAGTCTCTAAAGTTTGACAAGAACAGTCAAAGAGCATTAGCCACTGTCACATTTCAAAGAGCACTAACTTTTATTTGGGGGCAGCTGTATTAAATATAAAATAATTTTAAATGCCTTGAATTCCCAGTTCCACTCTCTGTAGAATGGATACTTTTCTCTCACTTGGGCGTCCAGGCGTTGTGCTATCAGCATTTGTTCTATTAATTAAAAAAGAACGTGCATCAAAAATAATAGCTTGCAGTAAATAGGTCTACTTTACTCCATATTTTATGAATGATATTATATTCTCATATGCTGCGGCTTGCAATAATCATGTAATCTATTCTGCATCAGTAAATAGTGATTTATTCTCCTGAAGCTTTAATATGATTCATTTCACCAGTGGTTTAAGTACCCAGTAGTTAATGCTTTGTTGCTGCTGACCTCAGTAGATGTTTTTGTGAAGCTTTATATAGCATTTATAGGTCACAAAAATGCCAACAATGTTCATTATGGTCCTTTTCCAAACTACCTGACAGCAAAATGTTTTCCCTCAACTCATTTGTATGTATATCCCTTAATTAATGCTTCACCTCATGCCAAATTATAGCGAGATTCTTGTCACTTTACATGCAGCATGGCATTTACACAAATATCTGTTGAATTTATCAGGAGCAATGCACACAGAATTTGTATCCTGTGGCTTGAAGGCAGACAAACCATAAACCTGGACCCAAATACCTACAGACTGAGAAGCATTAGGGAAGCTAGAAAAGTGAGAATCTTCACAAAAGTTGAAAATGTGCCTTCTTTGCTGTCCTCAAGGACATCATGATTACTAATTGCTGTTAACAAGTAGACCTTTTAAAACCAGGGTACAAACTCTTTTAGGGATTTTTAGAAGGTGATTTTATGTATAGGAAATATTCCTCATCTGAAAGACAGGTGAAAATTTTTTAAAAATCAGAACAAGTGTTTGAAAGACTCCTAAAGGCTCAAAAATAGAGAAAGGCATCGATCTGTGAGGAGGAAGCCCTGTCTGGAGACGAAGGACATTGAAATCGTGCCGCTGACCATCAGGGCACAAGCTAGCGCTGGAACATAAGAGAGTTCAAGGAACAGAATTCACAATTTTAGGTCCAAACTTATTTCTGGGTTAGGAACAGTAAAGCGCTTTCTGTCTCAAGGTTGAGTTACATGAGGTGCGCCTGGTACACGAAGGTCCCCATAGGCCCAATTTATTCAACGTCCTGGCACAGCAGGAGCATGGGTTCTGGAGCCGGGTCATCTGAGCTCGTCGGGGCTCTTCCCCGCTCGCTGTGGCTCTAACCTCTACCTTGCTGGGCTTCGTCACTTAGGAAGTGAGAGGGGGCTTATAACAGTAACGATCTCACAGGTTTTTATGGAGACTCATGAGTCAGTACGTGTAAAGCAGTCTAGAATGATGCCTGGCACACAATAGCCACTCATTAGAAGTTAGCCATGACCAGTGTTCCTAACTCACAAAGACACAACATCAGAGATGTGAAGTCACTTCCAAGGCACACAGCTGCTCAGTGGCCAACACAGTCCCTTTGATTCCAGGCCCCAGCTCCCTGTTAGCCTTCTCCCGAAACCTCCCACACAAATTGAAATTAAAACAATCTGAGTTTCAGCAACATTAATTTTCAATTCTATTCATATCCAAACCATTACCAGCTGGTCCTACCCTGCAAGTAAATTGCAGTAACTTCCCAATCCACAGATTTCCCCAGCCTTCCTTTCCCTTCACTCAAGTGTCTGAACACCTTTTTAAATTGAAATACAATCAGTGAGATCTTAGGGCTCCAGATCACACCTACCCCAGACCTTGCCAAGGATAACACTCACTCTCCCTTTGTGCCCAATCTTAAGTCACGGATGATGTGTGAGGGATTAAAACGCCAAGCTCTACCACTCTGCACTGCACACAGATGGAACCAGGCCAAGGTGTCAGCAGACCATTCATCCCGAAAATGTCTGACCCCACAATGCCTGACCACAAAGAGGCCATACAGTTGGAAAAGCACAGTATAAAGTCATGCGAACATGACCATTTGGCTCCTAGTCTTGGCTCTACCACGAACCAGCTTCCTGTCAAATAAAAAAGTTGGAAAAAGTGATGCTTAGGTCCTGAACGGTTTAAGATTCTTGTACTGTAGTGGTTGGTTTTTGTTTTTGTTTTTCTGTCGGGAGGATATGTTTAATTTAACACTCTATGTTGCTCCTTGGTGACCTCACATACCTTTTTCAGATATTTTAAACACAATGGTTTTCTCTAAGAAAGGAAACAATATATGGCTAAGCAGGAATTAGCTTGAAAATAATCATCTAATAAAATAAACTATTATGTGGAATATTCATTAGGTGAAGTTTTCACACAAGAATCTTTAAAACACCTACCTAGATAAAAGTGAAAATTTAATTTTGCTGATAAAATTAGATCAATTCAGCAGTTAGCTATGCAATGGATATGTTTCATACATGAGGGAATATCAGCTAAATGATCTTAAAGAATTTTTTTGAAACAGGAGTTCCTGCTAGATTTCCTTGGATAAAAGGCAAGGTAATTGTAAGGTGTTTTAAAATTTATTGTGTCTTTATAACATAGATGAAATATTTGCCATTTATCAAAATCATTCAGATGAAGCTACTAACCTCGTGACAATCTAACAACTGTTCTTTTTATGTTTTCAAAGTGACAGTCTCCTTAGAGACTGAGCTTTTTTCTGGACCGTGCTCATCATCGTTACGACAATTAGACAACTGTATTTAAACGTGTTCGGATGCTCCTAGAACGGTCTGTGTTGCTAACTCAGGACATATCCTCTTCAGTGAGGGTGCACTATTGCTAGGGCAAGTCCACTGAAACTATACTCGAAAGGGATTGAGGAAAAATAAGAAGGTAATAAAATTATGTATTTTCATAGTCAGACAATTTATACAACATATATAGATATGTCCTGCTAGAATTCAGCCACTATTCAGAACTACACAAGATTAAAATGTTCCGAGTAAGTAGTATGGGAATGCTTCTCAGTATTTATACCCTGTATGCTAACAAAAATTAAAGGTTTGTACTGTTAAGCCCCAAGATCTATCTGAGTGCTAATGTTTTATAAACTCGGAATAGACTTCGGAGTTTAGCATCCTTTTGAGTAATCTGATATCTTAACCTGGGTTACAAAGAGGACTTACTTATTGTTATAGCGTTTAATCTATTCTAAATATTTCTTAAAGGATTCAGAAGTGATTATGGGCTTATTTGGAAAGAGCAAACCGTTTGATCGACAGTGTTTATGACTGTGGGAAAAGGGTGCACCAGGGCATCAAGGCTTTGTCTTCCCCAGCTGGTGGGCTCACACAGGGGGTCATATGGGTGCCAAGCGGCCAGGCCTCAACATTAGCCTCTAGTTATTTCTAAATAAAATTTTAGAATTATATATATCCTTTTCAAAATTAATGAACTTTTTTTTTGCAACAACAAAGAAATACAATCTTCATTTGGATTCTATATAAATTTACTAGGGCTGACGTAACAAAATACTGCAGACTGAGTGGCTTAAACAGCAGAAATTTATTTCTCACTGTCCTGGAGGCTGAGACTTTCCATCAGGTCTCTGTCCCGAGGGCTCTCTCCTTGGCTTGCAGACGGTGCCCTCTGGCTGTGTGCTCCCTCGGCCTTTCTTGTGTGCACGCACCCTGGTGTCTTTCCCTCTTCTCACGAGGATCGTCACACTGGATGAGGGCCCACTCATGTGACCTTGGTTAGCCTTCACCACCTTGGTAAAGGCCCTGTCTCCAAAGGCAGTCAGAATCTGAGGTATCTGGGGGTTAGAGCTCCGACACATGAATTCTGGGAGACACACTTCAGTTCACCACAGAATCCACACCTCTGTGAGCACTGTTTTTCTCACCTAGCTCATGTCTTCTCAAAGATGTTCAGGAAACTGAACATCCCTTTGTGATGGAATTTGCTGGAAGGAGGACCAACATCTTATCCAGAATATTTAGTAGCAGCATGAAGCTCATCCACGAAATGCTCCTTTGTCTTATGGCTGGTGTGTGACAGTTCTTCCGCTGCTGAGGAAACTGAGGACTTTAAATTTACTACTTAGTTGTGATCAATTTAGTCTATCCCTGAGACCCAAGGTTTGAACTGGAGAGAGGCCAGAAACAGGAAAACTGGTCAGACTGCCAACCATAGCTGAAGAAACGGAAAATGAAGGGTCAACCCAGGAGCTAGCAGTGGGTATCTGGCTGGACTTGCCAGGAGCCTGCAGAGGCGAAGAGGGCAGAGCGACAGTGGGCCATCTGGAAAGCCAGCCTCCCAGCCCGAGTTCTCCAGGACGAGGCAAGGAACACGAGACAAGAGGAAACGTCTATGTAAGAGTCTAAATCCAGACTAAATCCAGACTAAAAGAGTCTAAATCCAGAGAGATGAATCCAGACACACTCCTGGGCTTTAGCTGACGTCTCCTGAAGGCTGCCGGCTCCCAGAGGAGGAGGGCAGAGGATCTGGCACCTCCATCGCCATGCCAGCTCTGCTTTCACTCTCCATAGGAGTTTAATTGAAAATAGGATTTGTACCTACTTTCCTCCCCAAATTTTGAAAACCACTAGACCATACAATGTTTAAATTCTCCTTCTTTTAAAAATGTCTGAAATTCTGAGTCTACAAATATATTGAAATACCTAAATCAGAATTTTCAGTGATCCGTGTTACAGCCCTTTTCAATAAAGAATCTTAAAATCCCTGTTAGTTGACTATCTGGTCTGAAACTGATCTCATGTTTAAAATTATCATCTCCACATTCATGATGGAAAATGGAAATTTAGGAAATAAATTTACTTCCCTAAGGAGCAACACTCATAAATAATAAACTTTCTCTTTTAATTATCAGACTAAGGAAAAGTACTTGTTGTTTATTGTTTTACACAGGTAAAATCAAGTTTAAAAGAACTCTGAGTGCGGCAGGAGGGGTAGAGGTTGTAAAGGTGAAGGAGTCCAACCTTTATAGTAACCACTGAGGTTTGACATGATGAATGTTAGAAGATGATGAACCTTTGTGAGTTGGGAGGTATGTGGCTAGGGAGGGCTGGGAAGCAGGAGAGGGTCTGGGGGTCCTTGGGTGGGGGATGAGGAGGCCTGTGAGGCAGATTAGCACCTGCTAAAGGTTACCTCCCGGAGCTATTACCAACCACCAGATTCCACCTGCCCATGGCCACTCTGGGCTCAGGAAAATCCTGCTAACTTGCTGTGCCCTTAGAATCCTGAATCTTTCTCACAGATGACAAGGAATATAACTCTTTTCTTCCTTTAACTTCCATAAAGAACACAAAATGCAATTCAAAAATAAATGGTCTTAAATGTTGGCCTCAAATGAAATAGTTCAGAAAGCAAGGAAGAGAGAAGAAATGAGGAAGTCCCATTAAAACTTTAAATACAACATATCTTCATACTTACCTTAATAGCCACACACACATACACTCACACTTCTAAACTTAGCACCTAGAGTGCATGTCTACCTGGCCCCTCAAATCTAGCCAAAAAAAAGAAAAAGAGGAAGAGAACAGATCTAATATTTAAAAGAGAACCTAGTGAAAAACTCCTGTCAGATACTACATGATTCCACTTAAAAGTGAGTGTCAGATTGCTGCAGAACCAGCTCCCGAAACGCTCTCTACAAAACTGACACCTCATTCCTAATTGAGCTTTCAAGACAACAGAGCATTTTCAAAGTCTGATTGCTATTTTATGCACTTATTTTTTCCTCTGCATTTTAACATGTCGAGATACAGTGAAGTAATTGAGGTCAACAATATCAATGTCTGTGATCCAACTACTCACCAATTAGTGTTTAAACCAGAGAATGAATGTTTAAACCAAGTTTTCCATGTACCAGTTGTTGTCAGCCTGTGAGCATGTTTCTTCTGCCATTAGATTTCATGCCAGCTACTAATTTATCTATGAAGACAGCTGGCATGTTTTGGAGTTTATATAATTAACCCTGCACTGGTGGGTGATACTTAGCAATACGGATCTTGAATTTATTTTTAATAAATTACAGCTTGGTGGGAGAAGTGAGGATTACATTCAGCCTTGTTGGGTATTTTACTGCATTGATAGGTTCTAGCCACAAATCGAGCCTGGTTCTTCCACTGCACAAATCTCTACATTTTTCCACAGCAAGAAAGGACCTTGAGAATAATACAACTGCTAATTCTTTTCAAATAAAACCTTCTTAGTATTTTAATAATTTTAATATTTGAAAGCATCACTGAAATCTTTCTTGTGAACACGATGTTCACTTTTTTTCTGATATTTCCCATCTTTCTCACCCACATTCCTTCTGTCCAACAGCCTTCACGGAATAAAGACGACTCAAAATTAGTTTAAGGGACAGAGAAAAGCAGGAAACTTCGCCTCAGAGCTGACACTGGGAACTACAGGATGACTGTTTGTCAGCCTCAGCGGCCGCCCCCGAATCTCTGCACAGAAGCGGTCTAGGAAAGTAGCCAGGTGGGAAAGGACTGAGAACGTGCACCAAGGCCACGTTTACATCATGATGAACTACTTATTTGGCCAGGCTCAGGGGTGATGCTGCAGGACTCGCTCACTCCCCAGACCACTGCTCTCGCCACGCTGTCTCCACCTCCAGGAGCCACAGGCCGGCGAGAACCCGCGGCAGCGACTGGCGAACGACGAGGGACGGCAGAGCCGAGGGCAGGGTGTGCTGGACGCCACGCGGAGCAGAGCGGGAGGGTGAGTGACAGCGGGGACAGCGCCCGCCGTGAGGGGGCTTCCAGGGAACGGTCCAGGAGAGGAGAGGAAGCCAGCCCCCGCCGGGAAGGCAGGGCAGAAATCTCTGAGGAGGTCGACGCCCACGCAGTCTTAACTTGCCTGCATCTTCCACACGCCAACCACACGCAAAGGAGTTCGTTCGTTGATTCCGCAAAAATTCCCCGGGCGCCTGCTGTGCGCCAGGTGCTCTTGAGCGCGGGGCCACAGCGGTGCACAAAGCAGACGAAACCCCTGCGCCCACCGCACTCACATTCTGAACTGAAGGACCAAGGATGAACCCGCGGGCTGGGGCCCGGGGCTCGTCCTCAGGGAAAGAAGGAACTAGAACGGACAGGTGCGTCCTATGCAGCAGACAGACGCAATAAACATGCTTTATTGAAACATGGATAGATTTCTTAAAACACAGTTTTGAGGAAAAAGAGTAAGATATAAACGAGCTCTGAACTGTGATTCCATCCAAGGAAAGGAAGAATACCTCCCCCACAAAACACCACCATCTAGGTGAGGAGGGTTCCTAGACAGATATCCATCTCAAACCTCCTGGGCGGGTGACTGTGAGACGAAGAGAATGGGAAAGAGTCAAGAGCAAAACCAAACGAAAGGTGGATTTTACAAAAGCTGATGGTGACAGTGCGCCAAGAGCTTCAGAATATGATCACCTTAATTCTGTGAATTCAAGCTTCCAAGAACAAAAGGAAAAGCAAAAAAAAAAAAAGACAAAAAAGGTATTGTTTCCTATTTCATATCATACCTTCACTTTACTTTGTAGTAAATGTACTTTTAAAATATACAGTAACTTGGCCATGTATTTTCAGTTTTCCCTTTTGAAAAAAATGAGAAACTGGCCAAAAATCAAGTTCAAAACTACAATTGCAGAGACAGACTTCCATGTTCCCTGCAGATAAAACAGAGACGCAAAATGAGTCCGCTTCTTGGAGGTGGGCATTAACTATTTCCACAATTATGGTGTGTTTATTGTGCAGAAATCACTTTCCAAAGTGATAAATTATTGCTCCTTCTTCTACAAAGTGCCCCAGTTATTCCCAAGGAGAATAGAGATCTATTATCTAAATTATTCAAAAAATGAAAGCGGATAGTCTTAATTACCTATAATTCACGAAAATTGTTTTGTGGGTCTCTCTAAATGGAGCTGCCACACACGAATTTTTAGATGATCGCTCAGTGTCTGTCTATCTTTCTATTGTGAACAGGAGTACAATCAGGATACAGTTTTCTTGACTGATACGGAAACCTAGATGTGCACACACATTCTGCAGTGGCATCTTAAAATTGGGTCATTTTGAGTCAAATTTCCTGGCCACCACTGTTTTCCTGGAGTTAACAGATCCAACCAATGGGACCATCACAACTTTGTCAGGTCTGCACAACTCTTAATTAGGGGTAGGGGAATTATTCTGCCCCTAACTGGTTGGAGGATTGGGATTCCTACTGCCTTCCTGTAAGGTGGTCATAAATAGCTATTGCCTATTTAGCTAGTTCCTCATCCTATTTTATAGCTAATTAAAGACACAAAAGATTAATGTTGAAAAAGCCTGGTTCTGCCACAAAAAAATTCCATTTCTTCTCATTTTATTTTAGATTTAAAAGTCTTCGAATGGTGTAAAATACTCTAACAAGATCTTCCTTTCCTGTTCCTGTGGGATCTAAGCTGCTGAGTTCTGAAATAGAGAACGGAAACCAGCAGAAATGGAACAAAAAGTCCTGAGCAACCTCATCTTGTAGTTTTAGAAGCAGCTGTCCCAAATTAACAGTTCTCAAATTTCCCAGAGTCACTTTACATTCTTAAAATAATTATTGAAGACTCCAAAGAGGTTTTATTTATATGGGTGTTTCTACCAGAATTTAAAGCTGAGAGTTTTTAAAACACAAGGACGCACAAGCACAGCTTCTGTCAGCTGCAGAGCCATGGCGTCACCACACGTCACGGCCCTCTTGGAAAGTCTACTGTACACTGGTGTGAGGATGTGATGGAAAAGGAAAATAATGTCCTAGTGTTGTTAGGAAGACAGTTCTGACCTTGAAAATCCCAAAAAGCGTTTTAGGGACCCGCAGGAGTCCACAGACCATGTTGTAAGATTCACTCCTCTGAATGATTTAATGCTGAGATATGTTCCTAAAGGGATTATATAGCTTCATGTAGAAATGTGCTGGGTGTCTTTTTTCTCCCAAAGTGATTAGGGTAGGTCCAGATAGAAGCCAAATATGAAATCTGCCTGGAGCACAGTGAAATAAGAGAAAATATACGTATATTGGTCTCTGCCCCTGGTGTTTGGCACAGAGCTCCTGAAATCCTTGTTATTTCCTGAGTCACAAGAGCACTGGGAGCATCTTGTGTTCTGACATCTGGTCTTTGACCCTGGTTCCTGGCTCCTGACACAGAGCCCCTAAATCTCCTGGAATTTCCTGGGTGACACGAGTGTATTTTGTTCCAACGAGGTGACTCTGGGTGGACTCCTAGATAGCTTCAGGATGGTGGCTGTCACGAGAAAGACCAACTAAGATCAGAAGCTTGGAACTTTCCACCCCACTCCCATCCTCCAGGAAGGGGAGAAAGGTTTTAGACTGAATTAATGATTGATCGTGCCTACGTAATCAAGTAATGAAGCCAACAAAGAGCAAATCCCCCCTTCCTCCTCCTCTTTATCCTACTCAGGACCTCAGTAGATCGGTTGATGCCCACCCACAGTGGTGAGGGCAGATCTTCCTTACTCAGTCACTGAATCTAATACTAATCTCTTCCAGATACTCCCTTCCAGACACACCCAGAAATCATGTTTTACAGCTACCTGGCATCCCTGAGCCCAGTCAAGATGACACATGGAATTAACCACAACAGGGGGAGTGGCGTCGCAGCCACTGCTCCCTAAGGGCCGTTCCACCTGGGTGAAGTGACAGGCAGAAATGCAGCTACTGGTGCTTCCATCTTGTCCTCCCTGCTCACATCTAATTCATTGTCCCTTCAGGAGGCCCTGCCAGCCGAGAGCAACCCTGGACCCACTACCACCGTCTTGCGGAATGTGCCGGCCCCCAGACCTCACAGCACGTCCCAGCTCTGGCACCAGAGAGGCCAGAGGTGACTTTGAGATGGGCCTGGGCTAAAAATAGAACTTTGAGAGTCATCATCGTGTAGATATTTAAAGGCTTTGTGAATCATTTTACAGTTGACAAAATGGGTATTGTCTAATTTATCGCATGTCTGGAAGGTATAGAGGACTGGTGTCATGATCTCTATTTTCTAGATGAGAAAGTTAAGTTTCAGAAGTCACATAGTTATAAAAGATAGAACTGATACTCATTCCTTCTGCTAACTTCTAATCCTCCATTTTTTAGGATGTATATTAAATACCATTGGGGGCCCAAAAATTTAAACTTAGAGATTATCTTGTTTTCTTGGCCAAACTATTATTAATAAATTCATAGTCAGATGTGAGGGGCTACACCCGTGTACGACCTCCACTCTGCAAGCATCAATGAGTGATGTAAATGTCCCCAGCGTTTTAGTGTTGGGAAAACCGGGTCTGTTTGTTCCATTCTATAATTCTCATTAACCACCACGTTCTACTCCACAACACTCCCCACTTTCCACCAGTTATTCCTTTGCAGCACCAGCCCCCCACCTGTCCCACTGCCCACATCCACACTCCAGCTTCACCAATATTTCCTCTGGGCTCCTTACATTACACGTGGTTTTCCAGAGCATTCTCTCCACCCCTGCTCCTGTGATCTCAGGTCCTCACATCCGTCACTCGGTGCTTCCTCAGCTCCAGGAGAAGCCGGCAGGCTGGACTTTCTCCAATACCAGCGTCCAGAATGACTCTCCTTAGGTGGTGTAGGAAATCACAAAACACATCTTCCTGCTGCAAGTGTTTCTCCTATTCTACAGGCCTCTGAGGAGAGAATGGGCATACTGCCATAAGCACCTGTGGGGTCAAAGACCCTGATTCTCGTCCTGTTTGCACCCGTAACAGCATCACTCAGCGCCCTCCCTCACACTGGGCACTGACACTGCCCTGGGCATCCTTGCTGCCGGCTGTCCTGTGGTCCTGGGAGGTTCAGCAGACCCCTGACCTCCACCCCCAGATGAGTAGCTCCCCTCCCCAAGTCGTGACAACTAGACACGTCCCCAGACGTTGCCAAATGTCCCCTGGGGGCCAAGTCGCCCCAGTTGAGAAGCACGGCGATGGTGAGACAGGCCTGCTTCCTCTTCTACAGACTGAGGAGAGCATAGTATCTATATCACAGTGTCTTGAAAAAGTTAAATGAGATGATACATTTTAAGTTGCTCTATAGACATATGTTAGTGTTGACAAAGTAACCAATTTTTCATCTGTTTAACCACTTGCTGGGGGTTTTTCTAACTTATCTGACCATAGACACTAATAAGCGTTTCATCCAGTATTTACAGCTATAATTTAACCTTCTTTATTCACAAGGTAAGGTGAATAATCTTGGTCTCTGCTCCTCTACCAGGAACAGTCACATCGGCCATTCAGTCAACAGTTACTCCTCTGACTACAGTGCGATATCTGATTCAAACTTCATATTCAGTTTCAGAAACACCTACAGGGTGACAAGTGCCACCGCATCTGACAGCACCTTTCATTTTGGGCAGCTCTCCCCTAGTCTGCATCACCATTTGGTGGAGGATGATCCACCACGGCGAGAACGGTCCGGACAAGCTTCTGATCGGCAGGAGGTTCCACACGGCTATGTCACTGCCAGACGCCTGTCAGCAGAGTCCCACTCCCAGCCCAGAGCCACTGCCCAAAGGGGCTGCCTCACCGTGGTGCCCGGACATGCCCCTCATTAGTCAAGATTTCCCACAGAGACCCATCCACATAAATCCAGTTGTTTCAAAGGTCAGAATGTACTGGCCCTTCCAAAACCACACTGGCATGGATCCCAGGACATAATATATTGCCTAATAAGCAAGCAAGCTTTTCAATTATTTCCTCTCCCCCAAATCTCACTCTGTGATTTGACTGTCTTGCTGCCAAAACCTAGAAACCTGAAGCTAAGTACAGGGGTAGAGGCATTCTTAAAGAGACAGTCAAAGAGACATGAAAAGTGGGGAAAAATTCAAGGACCTCTACCTGATTTGGCTGCTTGGTTCCAACCTCTTTCCAGAAGCTGGAGTCTGTGAGGAGTTTCCTCTCAGCAGCTGGTCCCCTTTCATTCCTACTCCATCATGGCGCCCAGAAATCCCCCACTCAACCCACCCTGGAGCAGTTCCTGAGTTCAGCAGGAAGTTCTAGCCTCTCCCGACTAAGGCAAAGGGGCAGCTCCAACAAGAGCCAGCCTTGAGGCCTACACCAGGTCTCCCGCCCCCGTGAGCTGCCCTGCCTTCTCTGCAGACCTCCCACACAGCTGCAGCTCTGGGTCCTCGCTCCAGCCTCCACGTCTAACTCGTGGCCTGCTCATTCCCGCCTCTTGTCGTCCAGTGGGTCCTGACACCTGGTTCTCACCAGCACCTCCTGATTCCAGGTTCGTCGTCTTCCCTGGCTGCCGTCCTTCTTTGGACCTCATTGACCCCTGCAGTGGCACGTGATGCTGAAATGGACTACATTGGACAAGATCACATAGCTTCTGAGCTTTTGGACAATTATGGGCCCAAAGAATTGCACACGAGGAGAAAAATAACTCCTATATTGATACAACTCATCCTTTCAAAAGCAAGCTGCTTTAGGGGCCAGCCCGTGGCTTAGCGGTTAAGTGCACCTGCTCCGCTTCTGGAGCCCGGGTTTGGAACCCCGGGCGCGCATGACGCACCGCTTCTCTGGCCATGCTGAGGCCACGTCCCACATACAGCAACTAGAAGGATGTGCAGCTATGACATACAACTATCTACTGGGGCTTTGGGGGAAAAAGAAGGAGGAGGATTGGCAATAGATGTTAGCTCAGAGCCGGTCTTAGCAAAAAAAGAGGAGGATTAGCACAGATGTTAGCCCAGGGCTGATCTTCCTAAAAAAAAAAAAAACAAAAGCAAGCTGCTTTACAACTATTTTCTTTCTAGAATTTTATTAATTTTCAATCCCTTACTAGAAACCACTCGGGGATGAAGGCAGGAGAATGTGGGAAAATTTCTATCTTAATAAATTGTTATGTACATTTTTCCTAAATAATCTCCTCCTATAATAGAGGTTTTTCTTAGAGTAATGATGGGTTTGTATTTGTTCTTCAATACTCTTCCCTCCCCAGCCAGCCCCCAAGCCCTGCGTGGGGTCACTGCCTGGGGTGTGACACACACCTGTAGGTACAAGCGACTTAACCTACCACACTGAGCCCAGACCTGAAATTAACCACAACAGCCCCAAGAAGATGCTTAGAAGATGGAACCAGTTTCCTCATGTGGGACCATGAGGATGCTGTGAGAAGCTGGTCAGATAATGTATGTCCACGTATCTAGCAAAGCATAACTATTTCTGTAATATTTGGCTGTTTTGGTTACTCTAGAAGTTTGACAGAAAAAGGAGCGTTAAGGGCAGACAACGAAGAAACTCTTGATAAGTAGCAGAGCAGATGGATAAAGCAGAGACAGAAAAACTGTTCTTACTTTCTGTCTTCTGGACGCTGAAGAAAACTCACTGCCCACAGTAACCACTAGGGTGGGAATCTGTGACATTCTAGGTATAGAAATTCAGAAAGAAAAGGAGGGTTACCAGCGACCAGAGAGACATGATGAGAGACGCCTCTGCTCTGCCGGGGAATGGAGGAGGCTGTCGCCTGAGAGGAGGCCTCACAGGGCGTCGTCGTGAGCTTGTGGGGTAAACTTCTCCCCAGGCCTCGGCCCTCTGCCAGGCCCCTTGTCTCGTCGGAACATCAAGAGGAGACCCGTCTGCCAGGGCCAGACTCTTACTGACAAGTCTGTGGAGAGGACACACATGACCAGAATGCTGATGTGTTATTGCTCTGATGGATTTGAACCTGGGCCATTTAGCTAAGCTGGAACTACGTTTCCCATAATCCCCTGCCCTCGTTGGCCACAGAGGCTTTCCGCATGAGTTTGGAAGGACTTGAAGCCACAGCCACCCTGCTTTCACCCTCAGGTTGGTTCAGGGGACCCGGCACTGCTCCATCTCAGGCCCAGTGACACTGTGGCTCATGCTGGACTGACGTGAGGCAACAGCGGCCCCTCAGCTGCTCCCTCTCCCCTCAACTGCACTCCAGGTTCCCTGCACCTGGCCCAGGTGTGTGTTTAGTGCTACAACGGATATCCTTCCTTCTCAGATCACCCGCATCGTCACAGTGGGAGGCGGTGCCAGACCTGGGCGCAGGCCGTCCTTGTCCTTGGGGCCTCCGGTGGGCGCCGATGGATCCAGATTTTCCCTGCTCACCTCCACTTCACATCTGTCCTTTCCTCTTGCCTACCTGTCCTGCAGACGTTATGTTCCAGGAAAGATGCAAAGACAATAGCCTTATGGAGACTGTTTAACCATTTCCCACAATTGCATGAGGTACAATCTCTATAAAAACCGTAGTGGTTCTGTTTCTCTGACCCTACCCTGACTTACGTAAAAAATAACTCCAACAAGCCCTGAATTCTTCAAGCCTATGGGGCCAGCACGTTCCTGCTCGCAAATAACACTGCCTGGGAATGACATTATAACCAGAAGTTTGCTTAGAAACAGAACAGAAAGTTAACTAGATGAGTCAGATGTTTAATGTTAATTAGATCTGTTTTAGTATAAGATCTTCCTGCCAGTAGAGAAAGATTACTAAAAATTCTGTTATCTAAGACTCTCTTCTCTGAACTCTCCTGGGCCTTCAAAAATGTGCCTCTGTGGCTGTTCTTTTCAATACTTTCAGGAGTGACCAATCTCTGATTGAGACCTTTTTCCTTAAATGTGTTAATCGTTAAATCACAGTTCAATCTATTTTTTTCTGGTCAGCATAAGGTGAGTTTGCATATCTCTTTTCTGATCTAATATAGTCTAAATACTGAAAAAATACAAAAATTCAAGAGTGTTCTCCACAGTTGAAATTCTTTACTTCATTTTCTAGGTTCTGCAAATTAGAGACAAGTTTCTTAAGCAACCTCTTTTATGAAACAAATACCCCCGTGGAGGCTTGCAGACTCTCATCTTAGTGTGAATTACCTCCATCTGTTTGCTTCCCTCTCGCTGTGGTCAGCTGTGCTGGAAGAGCTGGTGTCTTAGCAGAGAGAAGGAAGACAATTTTAGAATCCAGGGATCTTTGAGGGGAGAGCAATTCAGTTGCATCATCGCAAGGGGCCCTGGCAGACACGGGCAGCGCATGCACTCAGGGCTTCTGAGGAAAGGAGGAGAAGGAACACTCTAAGATACTTTCTCCAATTCCAGATTCTGCCATCGTAAGTACTTCAGTAGGCAATTTAGGCTCAGCATAGATCTTCCCAAATCTCCGACCTTGACTGAGAAACTCAGATGGTAAGCTCCAGTCCAAGTACACCAACAGCTCCCCAGGCAGACAGCAGTGCCTTCCCCACAGGTGGTTCTCATTAGGTGTTTGAAAGGCTTTGGCACAAATGTGTGGCTGTAAGAGATCTTTAAAATTTCAAAATAATCAAGCTGCAGGCTGCGATTATTGACAAGATATAAGAATCATTGCATTTTTGTTGTTTTTTAACTTGAATACAACCTCCAAATTACACGCCAAATGGAAAGTTTTTCTCGCTGTCACAACTCCAAATATTGGAGTTTATCTGATTCCTAAAAATAGTATTTTCAGCCTTGAAAAGAGGCCAGAATTACTGGAATAAAAATGAAAGAGTGGAGATAACCATATTTTGTAAAATTCCACTTTCAAGCAAACTTTATGAAGCATTTTATTTTGTATAGAGGCTTTGAAATAGCCTCAAGACTTTCTTTGACCAGCTGTATATTCTATCTGTTGAATGTCCTCAGAGTGAAAAGCTTCCCCGGCAGAGGCACCTGCAGGATGCGCAGCGATGCGTTGCGATCGCTCCACGGAGGTTCTGCGCAGCCTCAGCCCCACTGGCTCGTCACTTGCATTCACAGGGGACATCTGGAAGCGGCAGAAGGAGGCATCAGACTTGTCTGTGTTGTCAAATTGAAAAGGAAAACGTGAATGGTTTTAAGTTCTGAGAGTCTCTGTAACATTTAATTATGCTTTCAACGGCTGTCCAATCAAAAATATGCTTTTGCAGGAAAATGGGCACTAAGAAAAAGCGTGCTTTGCTCTTCAGATTCTTGCTAGGTCAGCCTCTGAGTTCGTAAGCTCAGAGAACAGCAGCCGTGACACGATCCTAGGGCCTTTCCTCTGCGGAGGCAGCAGAGCATCCCCACTGCTCCCACGTGACCTTGTCTCCTCCCCGTTCTCGTGGGGTGTTATTCTCCCTCTTCTTCTGACGGAGGAACGAGAAACTGCTAAGCCAACTAAGTTTAAGCAGTTAAATAGGTCTGCAAGGTTGTGCTGTGAATGAGCCTAACCTCTCGTGGGATAAATTCAAATCCAACACACATGCCCGGATACATATTTGATGATGGAATGTTAGCGCAAAGAACAATATTTTGATACTATTCTTATAGGAAGTTTATTTTATTTTAGAGTTTCTTTTTCATATGAGGATTTTAGTAATTTTCAAAATCACTTCTCTGAAGAAAAAGGCCTTCCTTGCTGTACAAAAGGTGGGGGGCAGTAATAACTGGTGCTTCCTAATGACCTTTATCCCGACCATTCCCAGTGACGCTGTTTCACACATCAGGCTGTTTCTGTCCTCACCTCGAGTTAACTCCATCGTCTGTGTGCGAGGGCCTGACAAGGGGGACTTCAGGAGGGGATGACAGCATGGGTGAGCAGAGTGTTCTCTGGCTTATCCAGCCACTGCGTGAACATTCATGGAGGCTTTCCTGTCGTTATTGCCCTGTGCTAAATAACAGGAGAAACTCAAAATGGAGCTTACAACCCAACTAGAAAGAACGAGCATAATACAGAGGAATGAGAGGATGATTTCTGAAGCACTCATATTTTGTACAAAGTGAATTTTAATTAGTGATATCCCTACCCCACCACACACACACACACGCAAATCACATTTGGATCCAATGGGGCGACACAAAAAATTGTTCCTCTGAAAAAAATCCATTTTAAGAACAAAATAAACCTCTCAAAACTAAGGCTTTTAAAGAAAATTGAAACAAATTAATAACCAGGAGGTTATGTTAACATGTTAGGACTGTACCTAGTATACTAGGAGGTTCTGTTAATGTGTTATGACTGTACTATAATATACTATAAGGTTATGTTAACATGTTAGGACTGTACCTAGTATACTAGGAGGTTCTGTTAATGTGTTATGACTGTACTATAATATACTATGAGGTTATGTTAACATGTTAGGACTGTACCATAATATACTATGAGGTTCTGTTACCATGTTATGACCGTACTATAAGGTACTATAGAGAACACATGAAAACCATGTAAAACCTTGTTATGTTACAATCGTCTGTCTCACATTGTTTATATTTAAAGTAGTCTTAAAAATACTAGTGCTCTTCAATAAATTTTTCATTGTCCTGAATGACTTTACCTCTGAATTTGCATTTAATTCTAAGTTCTTTTAATATTATACTGGAGCTCATTTTTTAAGGGCCTTGGATTATTTGGTCTTGCTGTTCACATTTCTATGACCACTATAACTCATGTCACATGATGACACCTCTGGGAGGCACCTGTATTTTTATTTAACAAATGACATGGGGTTGGCGCAATGGTCGGGCTTGAAAATCTGTTCATCACTTATTCGTATTGTTTTGACATACTTACTAACAGCTAGTCCTTACTTTTTTTAATTGAGAAAAGTATTTAGATTCTATTCTTAAATTTGTTTTTTTCTTAAGTTTTGTTCCATGTTCAGTAAGTAGATATTACTATACAGAACACCTTTGCCAAACTGGGCGATGCTGTGGTTGCCCTGCAGTGCCTCAGGCCACAGTGGGTCTGAGGGCACCACCACGGCCAGGCGGAGCAGGCCTGGGAGACCTCGGACTTGTGGGTCCCATTTCAGCACCACTGTGCAGCCCGCCAGGCCGATGCAGTTATCAGACCTCCTCAACCTGGATGCTTGCCCCCAGGAAGTTCAGGGAGACATCCTGAGAGCAGAGCAGGTTTGACAGCCAAAGTTTACCATGAAAAATCATTGTTCATTTCCTCCTATGACCCCCAGATGGTTCTATCATGAAGGATACTGCGTTTTCCCACCCTTCTCTGATACCATACTAGCACCTGTGAAGCTGGAGCTGCTCCCTCCTCCCGCTCAGTGGTTCCCCAACCTCAGTCCACAGCAGTGTCACCAGAGGACGGGCAGGCCCCACCCAGGGTTTCTGATGTGGGCTCTGGGGCGGAGCCTGAGAATGTGCATTTCCAGTACATTTCCAGCTCATGGGGACTCTGCTGGTCCAGGAATCAGGCTGTGAGAACCACCGCAGTCCCCATGACCTTTCTGCTCGTTCTAAGGTCAGACACAACCCTACAGTCAGTTTAAGTCACAAAATACAGTCTCAATACAGATATTAAAAGTATCAAGCCACAGTATTAGTGCCGGCTCAGCATAAGAGCTCTCCAGTGTTCCCTCATTGATGTCTGCTACACCAGCAGGCCGTCCACTCTCTGAAAAGGAGTATTGTCGGCCTCTGCTCTCTCTCCACTTGCAAACTGTAGGCGCACACCCTGCTAGCTAGGACAAAGACATGAGGAGGGAAAAATTAAGGTAATAAGATTAGAAAGTTCTTAACCGGCTACTCTCTGTTGCTCCCAAGCTGGATCCTGCACCCTAGGTCTGGCAGATGTGGAGAGATGACTGTTTCCTTGGCACTTTGGAGGGTCCTTTGGAGCCCCCCACCCTGAACCTGTCTGACCGAAGACCCCATGAGCAGGGTGACGCTTCCTCTTCTATGGGTGGCCGTTCTCTGAGCCCCTGCTCCCTGGCGGTTCAGTCCACTCAGCTCAGACTTGCACCCTGGGAACCGCTGCCCCTCACCGCAGGGTCCCTAGCAGCTTTGAAAACAGTTCCGGGCCAACTCCCTCTCCAGACTTGAGCCACAGAAAACACCCCCACATTCCTTGCCCCAGTGCCAATGGGGATGTTACAACTTCTCAAATACAGCTCTGTGACCACACGTTCTCTCTCCACTCTGCTACAGGCCACGTTGGCTTCCTCTGGCACCTGTGCAAGGTGTACCCTAAATGTAGAGAACACGTCAGGCTCTCTGATTGGTCCTGTTGAACCTCTCCCTCACCAGGCCTTGACGTGAAGTGGCAGCTCCGTCCCCACGCCCCCTTAGGAGTGATGTATAGGGCAGAGGCCAAAGGACAACTTCCTCCTAAAAGATCCTCCCCACAAGAACAGCTTCAACATCCTTGTCCTCTCTTTGCTCCTCTCCTTCCTTTCACTTCCTTCTTACAAGTTTAGAGCCCTCCTACCTGCCCATTCCCTTTGAAAATCTGCTCTTATGTCTGGCATCACACTCAGAATTTCCTCTCTCTTGTCTCTCTAGGTGCCTCTGCTGAGACTTTCAACTTCAGCGTCCTGTGACAACGGGAATCTCTCATCCTCTTGAGCCAGCCTGGTTGCAGCACTCAGCACCAAGACAATGCACTTATGCCGACGCCGTGGTGAAGAGTGTAGGTTCTCCTGAAGATGTCACAGCGACAGATGAAGGGCTGCAGGTCAGATACGCCCCTGTGCATCATATGTGACCTTCCTCAGCCCTTCCCTTCCCCCAAGTCTCTGTCCACTGAGGGCCTCATCTTCTATCATTTCTCCACCACCCTGGGTTCAACCTCTCCTTTCAAATCCCTCTCCTCTTTACTAGGCAGAGGAATTTTCTTCTTCCTCAGGAAGCTGGACCTAGCAGACTTCGGGGTCCCAGAGGTTCAGCTTCTTCCGGAATCACCTCTCAGTAAAACGGAGTAGGAGCCTCTACAAGAACCGTATTTTCACTCCTATTGTAACTACGTTATCTCATTCAACCTTCAGGAAAACACTGCAAGTGAACTAGCATGAGAATTAATATTGCAGACGATGAAACTGGGATGCAGAGATCCTAGGCCACTTGCCCAACTTCACAAAGTAGAGAAATGGCTAAATTTACTTTTTATGTCCCAGAGGCGCATTCTATCACGAAACAGTGACTCCTGTGCCAGCGTGCCTCAGCACAGCCTTCCTTCCTCGTTTACCCAGGCGTATCCTGACAGTCTGATGCCAAAAGCAGAAACAGGTGCAGGCAGATAACCTGGCCCAAGAACAGTGGAGGCTTAGTACCCACCTACCAGAATCAGCACTCCGAGGAGGAATGCCATCACTTTTTAGCCAGCTGCTGCTGTCATCAACTACTGTATTGGCCACCATTTGAAAAGATTAATTTCAAATTGCTTGTATTCCAAATTCTCACCAATTAGCTCAGACTGACACAGGTTTGCAGCATATTGAAACAAGAGGGGACAGCATCCTCCCCTGTGGTGGGACGAGGGATTTGCTTCTGAAGTTGCTGTTAGCATCAATGGTAGTTGTGAATTCTCCTCGTCCCGCTTCAGTGGGAGGAGAGAGCTAGATAGAGGATGAATGTAGATAAGATTATTCCATTCAAAACATTGCTCGCAATTGCTGTTAGTAGCCATGGTTTATCTCCTTGTATGTCTTTAGGAACCAAACTTGGCTCCAAAGTCATAATGCTTTAGATTATCAGCCGTGTCAGGTAATGCCACCACTGATGAGCACCTGCTGTTAAAATAAATGCTGTGTCCTGTTCTGCATCTCAACTTGCTTTTAATGCGGACTCCTAGGGCTCGTGCAACAGGGCGAATCCATTTATCAGCACAAAACAGCCTCCTGTTTACACACGATCACTCGGTAATCACGCAGCCTGTGTACAGAAGTCAAGAAAAACAACGAGCTTGGCTCACTCGGCACGGCTGAAACCAGGGGGCCGGGCGTCTTTTGACAATCAAGCACTGTTTATGAGGATTAATGTGGCTTTTGATAAACTGCCAAACACCTGCAGAGGCCAGATTTAGAACAAAGCCCATGAAGACCTTTCAGGCTCTTCATTTCCGTGAAGACTCTTCACAGAGCATGCTGAGCAATTGCTTAATAATCGGAAATCAAATGTATTAAAAGAAAGCATAGCTAAGTGTTCTCCCTGAAAACCCAAATCATCTCTTTATACTCATTTTCATACTAAAGAAATCATGTTCTGCAATCATAAAAGGTAAAGACATCATCTCCTTTTCCCCATAAACCCCAGCATCCCCAAAGCACATGCACACTCTTCCTGAATTTGAATTTGTGCTCCTGGTATGAGCACAGCTCCACAGAGGTGGCAAGCGCCTGTGTGAATGACTTTAGAAACGCCACGGAGCCCCACCAGCCCAAGCCTTCTGTCCACCTTCCCATCTGGCCCAATGGGATTAAGTAATACTGTCAAGCCAGGCGCTGGGAGACAGTCCTTCACGGATTTCTCACGCAAGTCTTGCTGGGTGTGCCAGGAAGGAAAGGCCACGACCACTCTCGCACAGACCCCTTCGTCAGGGTTGTGTTTGCATTGAGCAACCCCAAGAGATGAGGCAACGTTTGTCCCCAGACAAGGGACAGGCTTGCTTACTTCCTGCCATAAGAGTAGTGAATGGCCCCAAGTTATCATTGCTCAGTTGTGCTGCACACCCTGCCTGTGAGGCCTCCATCTCCCCAAGTCACGTGGGACTTGGGGTCAGAAACGGAAGCAGACACACGGATGCTCACGCTGCTGCTGTACCACAAGTAATACAGTCCTGTGTCTCTGACAGAGCAGTCTCGTGTCTTCTGCCAGCATCCATGAAACAGCAGGATAACATACCAGCTCATACGTAGGACAGAATCGGACTCCAGGCCTGACACTAAGATGCCCTATCTGTGGGTGACCTGGGCGTCCAGAGACCACTGGTGACAGAAGGCAGGAAAAGGGTCTCCATTAACACGTTAGCACAGGTTTCTGGATGGGGCACTCCCTCCCTCCCTTCCTCCTTCCTCGTCTCTCAGTTCAGGTGGGTCCAACCCCTTTCTCCTCAACTCCAGAACTGGAAACATGGTCCAGGCTGAGTATTTGGAGCATTCCATCCTCCCGTTCACATCGATGGGTTCAGGAATGTGGCTCAAGCCAAGTAAATGAGACTCAATTTACTGAGCACCAACTACAAAATAGGAGCCATTCTAGCAGGTGCAAATGTATTTGGAAGCGAAACAGGAGATTCTTCTCTGGAAGAGCTTCTATAAAAGTGGAATTTTCCTGGAAACAGCTCCAGGAAGGAGCTTCCGTCTTTGCACCGTGGGATGTAAGACTGAGATGGTGGTGTTCCCCCTTGTGTCCTCACCGGGAGATCCCACTTGATAATAAACTCCCCCCAGAAAAGCAGATGGAGACCGAGTCCTGACGACCCGCTGGCGTTCCTCTATGCAGCTGTGCAGGCCTGAGGCCACTCCACCCCGGGGTATTTCAGTCACTTAAGCAGATCCATTCCATTTTTAAGTCAAGCCATTTTGATTTATGTTTCTGTCACTTAAAACCAAGAGCCCTAATAACACCGGGATTAAGTAAATTTGGGTAACACTGCATACAATACTGGAGAGCTCTAGTGCAGATTGGCATATTAAAGTCACGAGAAATCCTGCTATAAAAAATTTGTTTAATTTTGTTTAACTTGGGATTTCTCATATTACTTTCCATGGCCCTTTCCACTTTTTTTTTTAGTAACATCTATCAATTTCATATAAAACTGATGTTCTATGAACCTCACTTGGAGAGTATTGGAATATTCCTTTCCCTACAAATTCATTATAAACTTATAAATCAAAGGATCAAACAGAAAATGTGTGCACACATGAACGGTTTTGTCTACACAATCTTGTACTTCTTCCACCAGCATTGAATGAAAACCCACTATGCGTTAGACACAGCAGAAGGCACTAAATAGATAACTCAGGAGGAAAATTAGAGCAGAGGATTACACAAAAATAAGTGTATTCCCATTGACCATAGAAACATTATAAATGTCTAAAAATATCAGAGTATTTCATTTCTATAAGGAAGTTTGATATTAAACTTTATCATACTAAGACCATATTAAAACATTGAAAAATCAATCTATTTTCTTGATTTTTGTTAGGAATTACAAAGCAAATTTCTCAGATTATATACAGTCATAATCTCTCAGAAGACAACTAGAAATAGTTGAAATATCTAACCTATTTAGAACTTAAACATAATGTAATTTTGTAATAGGAAATCTAATGATACCAGATTTGCGACCCAATTTATAGTCCAAATCGTTCCAATTTGGTCAAAAATAAAACTAAAGTCAATAAACTGTTGTGTCAAATCTTCCAAACAATGAATATAAACTGCTTGATGTTGTAAGATGGAGGAACACATAAAGAAAATATCTGTGGAGCATAATGTAATCTTGAAACCAGACTCACCAGGAAATGAATATTACGTAAATCAATTCAATTCAACACTTTTTTTGGTTCCTACCATTTGTCCAGTCCTGTGCTAGGCACTTGGGGACATTTTAAAACAAAACAAACAATACAGCATTCTGCAGTCATCTTCTTTAGTTTGAGTAATCAGCTTGGAAGGCAGACACCATTTCTGACCTGCCCTCTAAGTGCCCATGAACAACCAGAATCAGAAACACACATCTGCAGATGAAGCTCCCAACACAAGAGGCTGAGGAAGGGACAGACGGATTAGGTCAGAGCAGCTCGGGAAACTGCAGACAGACTCTCAAGAGAGGAGATTAATATAAGCAAAGCCACAGGAAGTTTTGTTTTTGTTTTTGTGTGTTTGCTTGTTTTTAAACTACAGAGTGCGCACAGTGTCTGTGCTATGACGGGGGCGGAGGAAAATCACCAACAGGTAGCTGGAGTTACCTCTGGGCAGGAAGGACAGGATCAATGGCAGACGATAGAAAGAAAAGAGAAGTATCTCACTCATTTATTTCAACAAGCATTTTTTGAGTAACTACTATGGGAAAACGTTGTGGTAAGCCTTTGAAAGTTTATCAAGATTAATAATTTCCCAGATTTGTTGTCAAGAAGCGTCAATAAATCAGATACAGAACATAGCACAGGGAAAGAAGCAGGCAGCAAGGCTCACATGATTGCAACTAAGACACGCTATCGGAGGTTCGGAATGGGGTAGATTCCTTCTGGTTAGAAGTTAGAAAAAGCTGGCTATACTCTAATTCTCAAGGAATGAAAGACTCTGACAGGTGCAAAAGCACATGAGGAAGAATGGATAGGACTTGATAATTCATTGCATAGAAAGAATGTAGAAGTCTATCTCAAATGAGATAATTTATCTGAAATCATTCTGAAATAGTCAAGACAATACAACTGTAAGGATTTTACTGGGGCCTGGGTCAGCTCACTCAAGGTGTCTGGGCCTTGGCTCCTCAACTGCAAAATGGGAACAATGATGCCTCCTGTCTTCTTCACATGACTTGTAGACGCTTAGTAAGAAAATGTACCACCGTATTTTTAGTAATCTTTTTTACCATACGTATTTCTCTTTAAAAACAGATTATTGAGGTATAACGTACAAAAGACTAGACATATTCAATGTCACAATTTGATGAGTTTGGACATATGTATGCACCGCCACACCCTCACCACAATCAAGGTGATAAATGTATCCATCATGCCCTTTTGTTATTTTGTTTTCTGGTAAGGACACTTAACATGAGATCTACCCTCTTAGCAAATTTTTTAAGTGCACAATACTCTGCTGTTAACTATAGCACAGTGTTGCACAGCAGATCTCTAGAACTTATTCATCTTGCAAAATGGAAACTTTATATCCATCCACCTCCCTGTTTCCCCTCCCCGGAGCCCTGGCACCCCCAAGCTGCTCTCTGCTTCCATCTATGAGTTCGATTATTTCAGATACTTCAGATAAGTGGAATCTTGCAGTATTTGTCTGACCAATATATTTTTTAAATTATTAATCACTTTAAAATTGAAGTTTATTTTATCACTCCCAAACCAGAACGTGGACATTTAGGCAAGTCAGTCAACATTAAATGAAATTAAATAAAAATAGAAGTATCATTTCCAAGAAAAATCAACAAGGGCAAAGCAAAAATCTTCTGACTAAAAATGCAAATATGAAAACCCAAAAAAGTTGGCTTTAAGGAGGAAAAATGAAGTCAAATCTACCTATCCCACAGCCTGCCCACAATGCAGGCTTCTGCCCCAGGCTCAGAGAAACTCTGAGGTGTTTTGACATATTTATCTGTGGAAGACCCTGTCATTGCATTAGCATTCTTCAAATTATTTTTACATTTAAATTGATTTCAATTACATAGACATTTCAAAACATTAATATTCATTTGAGATATTTCTGATAGCTTCTCCGTGTGCTGAACTCTTTTAGGCACTGGTTCATGACTAACCCAGTCCACACGGAGCTGCTGGAGAACAACCCTCTGAAATTCTGATTAGTATGACAGCCTGTTTGCATATGTTCAAAGTTCCTAAACTATAAACATTCCACTGACAGAGTTCACACTTACAAATATTCCACCAAGATTTCACTTTCAGATTTCTCTCTCCCATTGTTTGAGAATAAGGGACTTGGTGAGAGACAAGCTCAAGCAACAAACACATGCAGTCTCTGGTTAGGGGACAGAAAGCGGGGAATTTGATTGAGTCTTTGGGGAGACAGAAGAGGAAATAAAGTCTGGAGGGGAAGAAAAAGACAGTGATTGCTGAAAGACAGTGTGAGTGGAATGGATGGCCTATGGAAACTTACAGAAAAACTAAATTGATCTGTTCAAACAGAGGCAGCATGGACGATTTCATGAGCCACAGCATTCAACACAGAGAAATGAACAGAACTTGAGGGGAGGAGTCATAGAATTGTTAGTGTTGGAAGCCATGCCATCTAAACCTCATTGGGCCATGAAACCCACAAATGTTATCTGGAATACATGAGAATCAAATTTAATAAATATAAAATACTTGGCATTTAGAAAGCATTGAAGAAACAGTCATTGCAATTATCATATTACCTCATTTAGGCTTCTCAGTTTATCTAAACTTGAGTTCAACAAAAGGTCTAGGACTGCAATCCCCACTCCTTAGGCTGGAATGCAAAGGTAGGCAACACTGCACCCTTCTGGTCCACTCTGTGCTCAGGGAAGATCCGCCTCAGCAGACGCCGAAACCCTAGGACGGCTGCATTCCCACCTTTGGTTGTGGTCCACAGGTCACGGGAGAGAAGCTGAACTTGTGTTCTAATTGGGATACCACCTTGTATGAAGGCCTGGAAGTTTCCCCAAAGCTGTATTAGAATAGAGAGAACCAGTGGAACCTGGAGAAAACCCACTGAGAGTTAAGAGTGGTCCAGATGGAGAAGCAGGGTGGGACCGCAGAGGAGCCAGTTGATCCAGTGAAGGTCCGACCAGGCTGGATCGTCCCTTAACCCAGCCTGCAGAAATTCTGTCCTCTGGGAAGTGGAGAGGCACAATAGGAAGGGAAGGCAGCATCACCAGGGACGGAGCCGAGAACAGCAGGTGAAGGCGACTTCCTGGCTAGCGGAGCAGATCAGTACGAGTCCACGGGTAGAAGAGGCTGACAGCAGCACAAACGGAGTTCTCTGAGATCGTGGGGGTCCCTGCGTCAGAGGAGCTCAGCACTGGCACAGGCAAAGGCCAGCAACTGGTCCAGCTGGTCCAGCAAAAACAGGAGTAGAGAGATTGCTGCTCTGCAGGCAAAACTTTTCAGAATGGTCCTCACTCCTCCTGAGCCAGGGATCCTAGCGGAAACACATAGGAGATCTGAGGGAGAGGGAGCCTCTGTTGTGGGACACACTCGCAGGCCGGGTCAGCTACACTGTGTACTCACTTCATAGACGTGCACACTGAGATTCAGAAACTTGACCAAGTCACACGCCAGTTTTCTTCCAGCACAAAAATTAGGACGTGGATCTATGTGATATTAATTTCTCCTTTCTTTTACTTATACTGACCCGTCTTCCTTTAAAAAAACTTGGGTACTAGAGATATTTATTCCTCTGCTCCTTTCAATTTTAAAGTTTTCTTATTTTACATTATACTTAATTACATAAGCTTCTTCAAATATTTTTCTAGAGTAGGTAGGGTATAAATATTACATAAGCAAAATAAATTATATTTCTGTGGGAAAATGTGTTACAAGTTCCAAACGACAACTGGCGTTTGCATGAGCCTTTATCCTACAACTTTTTCATGATTGGAGATAAGAATATATTTGGGTCAATCAGAGGATCCTTTTACAATCTACCAACAGGTCCCATTAAAATAATAGGAAATAAATAATACTCTGTGTACTTTAAACTACTTTGAAAAAACTATTGTGAAAGGTTCAATTAGCTGACCTTGATGGATATCTTCCAATATATAGTACATTTATAAATTTATACATATTTAAAAGAAACATGTGACAAGTTTATACAGTCCTGTGCCATGTAATGATATTTTGGTCAATGATGGACCACATGTACAATGGTGGTCCCATAAGATTATAATGGAGCTGAAAAATTGCTGTCACTTAGTAACATAGCCATCTTAACGTCGTAGCACAATGCATTACTCACATGTTTGTGGTGATGCTGGTGTAAACAAACCAACTGCACCGCCTATTCTGGAAAGAGATGCCTGAAAGGACCTCCATCCATAAGGTGGCCAAGTCAATGCCAGGTTTCAAGGCTTTTAAGGACAGGATAACAGTCTTGTACGGGAGCAATGTTGCAGGCTACAAATTGAAACCCTTTGTGATCTGGCACAGTGAGAACCCCAGGGCCTTCAAGTATATCAGTAAGTACACACTGCTAGTGTACACAGGAGCAGTAAGAGGTCACGGACGACACAGCTTCTCTTCCAAGTTTCCCTCCTGAATTGCTGTGCCAGCAAAATGGAGAAGGACTCTTTGGAGAATAGTGTAACTTTCAAGATTTTGCTTACTGTTGATAATGCTCCAGGACACACTCCTTTTATTGGTGATGTTCATCTCAACATCAAAGCAGGGTTTCTCCCTCCAAACACCTCCTTTTTGATCCAATCAATGGGTTAAGGAGTTATAGCAGGTTTTAAGGCCTACTACCTGAGGAGGATCTTTGCCCAGGCTATTGCTGCAAATGAAGAAGACACTGATGCAATTCTGGGAGGATTATGACATCTATGACTGCATCAAGAACGATGCTTGAGCTTGGGGTGATGTCACCAAGGAGTGGATGAATGGCAGCTAGAAGAAGACACTCAAGATGTTCATCCATGACGTCAAAGGATTTGCCGAGGATGAGGAGGTTGCAAAACTCAACAAGGCTGTGGTTGAGAAGGCAAACAACTTTAACCTGGGTGTGGATGAGGATGACATTGAGGAGCTCCTAGACGTGGTTCCTGAGGAATTGACTAATGAGGAGTTGTTGGAACTGGAGCAGGAACGCATAGCTGGAGAAGAGGAAGAGAAAAGGAAACTGCAGGAGAAGAGAAAGAAGAAGAAACCCCAAGAAAATTCACAGTGAAGGGTTTAGCAGAAGCTTTTCAGACCTCCACAAGCTCCTTAAAAAGTTTGAAAACATGGACCACAACATTGAAAGATTTTCATTAACAGAAAGGAATGTTCATGGTGCATTATATGTTTACCATAATCTATGATGAAACAAAGAAACAAACCAAGCAAACCACCATGGGCATATTTCTGAAAACAGTGACACCTCCTCAAGAAGAGCCTCAGGCATTTCCTTCAGGAGGTGTTCCAGAAGAAGGCGTTGTTACCATGGGAGATGACAGCTCCATGTGTGTGATTGCCCCTGAAGACCTTCCGGGGGACAAGATGTGGAGGTGGAGACAGTGATGTTGATGATTCTGACCCTGTGTGGGCCCAGGCTAATGTGTGTGTTTGTGTCTTAGTTTTTAACTAAAAAGTTTATAAAGTAAAAGAAAAAATTTTTTTAAATAGAAAAAAAGCTCATATAAGGATATGTAGAAAGAAAATATTTTAGTACAGTTGTACAATGTGTTTGTGTTTTACATTATGTTATTATGAAAGAGACAAAAAGTTAAAAAATTAAAAAGTGTATAAAGTAAAAAAGTTACAGTAAGCTGAGGTTAATTTATTATTGAAGAAAGAAAAATCTTTATTTATAAATTCAGTGTATCCTAAGAGTCTAGTGTTTATAGAGTCCACAGTAGTGGACAGTGATGTCCAGGCCTCCACATTCACTCCCCACTCCCTCACTGACCCACCCAGAGCAGCTTCCAGTCCTGCAAGTCCATTCATGGTCAGTGCCCTATGCAGTGTACCATTTTTATCTTTTATACTGTTTCTTTTCTGTCTTTAGATATATTTAGATACACAAATACTTACCATTGTGTTACAGTTGCCTACAGTATTCAGTACAGTAACATGCTGTTCAGGTCTAACATAGGAGCAACAGGCTAGACCATATAGCCTAGGTGTGTAGAGGCTGTACCACCTAGATTTGTGTAAGTACACTCTCTGATGTTCGCACAATGATGAAATCGCTTAACAACGCATTTCTCAGTACATATCCTCGTCATTAAGCAATGCATGCTGTACTCTTAGAATTTTCTTCTTTCAGAGTTTTTGTTTTGTTTTGGTTTTGGTTTTTTTATTTGTGAGGAAGATTGGCCCTGAGCTAACATCTGTGCCCATCTTCCTCTACTTTGAATGTGGGATGCTGCCACAGCATGGCCTAATGACCAGTGTGTAGGTCCATGCCCGGGATCTGAACCTGAGAACCCCAGGCCACCAAAGTAGAGTGCACAAACTTGACCACTACACCACCAGGCCGGCCCCTTATTTCAGAGTTTTGATCTAAACTTTCAGTGAGACAGAAGTAAGCAGAATTGAAAATAATGGCTGAGGCACTAAGACATTTCTTAGTATATTTAACGTAAAAGAGAATTTTTCCATAATGAAGAGAGAAATCCAATAATCAAAGTTCTCTGGGGGAAAAGAGGCCAAAAAATGTTTTCTAATTTTCCCATAGGGTGACAGTGTAGACAATAATACATTTAAATTAGATAAGCTGGGTCCACTGAATTACAGCTCTGGTTGCTGCACCATTTACACAGAACCTACCAAAGTGACTTTGATTTCTGGATAAAATAAAAAACTTCCCATTTACTTCTTTACTTACAGAAGTTGATGTTTCTCTAACCGTATTTCCTGACCCCTTTGGAGAATAAAGGCAGTCCTCAAATAATTCACATGTGACTCTGGGATTTCCCCCATGCTGTGTGGAGCAGGGTGCCCGGTTCAGAGGAATTAACTTCCGACCCCAGAGGGCTTCCACTTGGAAGTTACCACGTTCTTCTCAGTGCAGCGCCAGGCACTCAAAGTCTGAGGAAAACATGCAACAGGAGAGGACGGTACGGCAGCCATCCTGACCTGGCCAGCAGAAAGATAATTACTGATACCCAACCTCTTCATCTCAAGTTCGTGTGTCCGATGCCCAGCAAGCCAATCGCTGAGACATCCATGCTTGGAGATGGAGAAAGATTTATTCCAATTGGCCAAAATGAGTAGGTGGGAGCCTGGGTTTACTCAAATCCACCTCCCCCAAGAACAGAAAGCACGAGGTGTTTACAGAGCTAAGGGGCTTGGCAGGAGGGGCTTCAGGGAAACAAAGGGGTCACTCCCGATAAGCCCCTGGGCAATCTGACTTCTGGGCTTCAACAGATGCTGAGGACCGGCCATCCAGTGATGGCAACCTCCCCGAAGGCATTCTCTTTCTCCAGCAAAACAAGCTCACAAATCCTCGAGACACCTGAGTCACCCCTCAAGTTAGACAGGAAAAACAGCAGATTGGTTTAGTATCTGCAGTATCCCTCAGGTACCTAGCTTCATTACCACAAGGAGTTAGGTGCTTGCCAAACCATCAGAAAGGTCAGAGGAACAGAGGTCAGGAAATTCAGCCACCAGCATTCAGGGTGTGCAATGATCTCTCAGAGATCTGAAAGTCTGCAGCAACCACGGAAAATGCTGACAGTGATCAGAGGGGCCTCTGGCACTGAGGTGATCGTTCACAGGACTGTCCCAGAGGCCCCTGCAAAATCTCTCGTCAGCGGAAGCCCACATATCTGACCACGACCGCAAAGAGGAGTAATAATGGATTTCTGGTCCCCTCTCACCTTCCCAATCTCAGACAAGTGCTGCCCGTCAGGAAAGCTGTGTTTCCCCACGTCAGGGGCTGGAAGTTCTCAACAGTGTCCAGACTTCCAGGCACTAGGATGACTTCTGGCAGGAAAGGACTCCAGGGTCCTATAAGAAGCACTTATTGTCAGGGACACGGCGTCTGAACTGGTTACCCAGGCTTATCCAGTGAGGCGCGGTTCCTGCACAACATGTAGCTGAAGGTGGATGTGACTTTTAGCTGATATGGGCCACACTCTGGAAGCAATAGCTGAGCATGTGAGTATGAACTAAAAAGATGCAACTCTAAGAGAAAATATGGACCACCCATGGCTGGAGGAGTGAGGTTACCCCTGTCAGAGAAGCTGTGCAAGGACCTGGACAAATGGGCAGTGAACTCTGCCAAATCAGCTTACGAGAGCGACCCGTGCACCAGCTCCAGAAACAGGGGCCCCAGAGAAGTGCGTCCCACCAGTGCATGGGTCAGCTCTCCAAGTCTGACCCTTTGAGTAGTCCCCTGGACCCACTGAACCACTCAGAAGAGAGCAAAGAAAAGGCACTGGCCATCCTGCTGTTTTGGAAATTACAAAAATGAGTTGGTTTTAATATAAAAATTTTTTAAGTTTCCAGATAAAGATGGTAAATGAAGCACTTACAGGCCTCTGTTGTCTTCTAAAAGCCCAAAACAGCTGTATTTTTTAATAAAGGCATAAACTCCCCTGGACAAAGAGTACCTGGATGGGAGACGAAACGACACAGTTTTGGAAGCTAGGAAGCAGCTGGACGAGCAGCCAGTCACTTGGCAGATCTGAGAAGCTGAATTCTAGGCCGGCAGTAGGAAAAGCTGGGAAGCGACCCGACGTACGTGTGAGTCCCCAAAGAGCCAAGATCTAGTGGACCCAGTTCCTCTGGAAGACTCGGGAGTAAAAGTGATGACAACAATAGCAGGACCGTTTGAAAGTCATTTCCGAGACACAATTAGACCTCCTGGACCCTCCCCAACTTCCTGAAGCTGGACCGCCAGCCTCTCACTCCGTCAGACCAGAGGCTGACTCTGCGGAGAGAGCAGAGCTGACGCAGTCTCCCCAGACAGACCCCAGGCAGAGCGCCACAGTGAAATGGGGATCAATGAAAGTTTCCAAGCCGAGTGTCGAGATGGCCAGCCTTCCCCCAGCCCCACCCTTCTCTGTCCTCAGAATGCCAGCCGTGAGGACTAAACCCTCCAGGCAGGAGGTCACAAGCACCTTTTCTGGGCAATCCTGCAAGTCCAAGAGAAAAGCCTTAAAATGCTCTCATAAAGGATTTCCCAAAGAAAGATACCGGTCACATCGCTCCACTCTGAAGCCCACAGTCCACATAACTCACACATGCGCACGGCTTCCAAACAGGAGTTTTTTGGTGCCCTCTTCTTAAATATGAACGGTCAGAAAAGACATATGAGGCAACCTCTAATGACAGACAGTGGCCAAACCAAACACTCATAAAAGCAACCTGAAGGAAAACCAGACTATACTGGAAGAAGAAAAATAAATTTTAAATATAGCATTAATATTCTCAGAGAAATAAGATATTGCATCAGTCAATCAAAAAAAGAATGATACATTAATTAAGGTAATACTAGCAGCTACAGTAGAAACACCTTGGCATCTCAATGGCTCAACATCATGGATATTTATTTCTCACCTACATAAAGTCCAATTAGTCACGGGATGGGGAGGAGGGCTCTGCTTCACATAGTTACTTGGGGTCCCAGGCTCCCTCCACTTGTGACGTCTCCATACCTTCGGTCCTTAGAGTTCTACTCATTCATCTGACCCATGATAAAAGAAATGGCAAAGGAGACACACCTAGTTCCTAACGTTTCGGCAAAGGAAGGAAGGAAAGAAGGAAGGAAGGAAGGAAGAAGGGAAGGAAAAATGGAAGGAAGAAAGAATGGAAGGAAGGGAGGAAGGAAGGAAGGGAGGAAGAAAGAAAGAACGGAAGAAAGAAAGAATGAATGGAAGGAAGAAAGAATGGAAGGAAGGGAGGAAGAACGAAAGAAAGAAAGAATGAATGGAAGGAAGAAAGAATGGAAGGAAGGAAAAGACCATTCAGAAAACAAAAAACAGTTTTGGAAAATAAAAGTGTAATAGCAGTTATTAAATAATCAGTGTAAGAGTTGAGAGATAAAATTGAGAAGACATAGCAGAAAGTACAGCCAAAAAGTCAAAGAAACGGAAAACAGGACAGAAACAAACAAAAAAAAAATTAGAAGTCAACCCACAGAGCCTAACACTGAAATAATAAGAGTTCCAGAAGGAAAACTACAGGGAAAAGAGAGAGGAAAGAATAATCAAATAAATAATCCAGGACAAATTCATAGAACTGAGAAATGGGAGTTACCAGATTGAAAAATTTCACCAAAGGTCTGATGTAGTAGATAAAATAGATTTATACCAAGGTACATTACATGATGTTTCAGATCATTGGGGACAACAAAAAGATTTTAAAAGCTTTAAGAGCAAAAGACCACAGTTCCTACAATGGTCAAGAACTAGAATGGCACTGGATTTCTCAACACCGAAATAGAAGCTAGAAGAGAGTGGAGCCTTGTGATCAGAATTTCAAAGGGACATAATTTCAACCTAGAATTCCAGACCCAGGCAAACTAGCAATTAAGAGTGATAAAGACATAAATAATAAAGACAGTTTCAAACATGCAGCCCTCTTCAGTATGCTACCAGAAACTGTGTCCATCAGAACGGGGGTGGACTAGAAAAGGAAGACCAGGGAGCTGGGAGAGGAAGACGCAGCATGAAAGAGAAACAAAGAGAACCCTGGGGATGGTGGAGAGCAGAGACGCCAGGACAGTCGCTGTCCACCAGGCCTGGAGACCGGCGCACCTACACAGGAGCAGGGAGATGGTCGTCAAAAGATGTAAATCAGGGCCAGCCCAGCAGCATAGCAAAGATTGCGCACTCTGCTTCGTCCGCCCTGGGTTTGCAGGTTCGGATCCCGGACGTGGACCTACACACCACTTATCAAGCCACACTCTGGCAGGCGTCCCACATAAGAGAGAGGAAGATGGGCACGGATGTTAGCCCAGGGCCAATCTTCCGCACCAGAAAAAAAGAGATAAGATTGATAGCCTGCTTGCACTACTGACATTGTGGCGAGAGGAGATTTATAAAGCTGGGGAAGTGGGAGCGTTACAAAGGAAGCTGACTCAGACCTGACTGAAGGAGAAGAGTGAACTGAAGAACATAAGGTCATGTATGAGATACCAGTAACATATAATTGAACAGTCAGGTAAAACTAGATTTTGTAAAATGTCTAGCTCCGTCTAAAAACATATAGGTTGATGTTTAAATTTTCCACACTCCATTTTGCAGCACATTTCAGAAACACGTCCTCTAGGAAAGAAGAGGCCCCTGTGGCTGCTCTAGAGACAGACACGTATCTTCTTTCCAGGTGGGGCCCAGGTTCCACTTCCTCCTAGTTGCTGCCTTTAACGTGCAGCATTGAACTGAAATCATTGGTAGCTTCTGTAAAAATATTGGCAACATTTTCAAACTTTTACTAAAATTTTGATCTTTTAAAGTTTTAAATTATGTCCTTTGAGGACAAGTATTGGCAATTCTCTGTGAATGTTCTGCAAAATAAAATTGGTCTTTAATAATTAAGAACAGGAGAGGCAACTTAGGAGACTTACCTGTCCACCCAGCACAATGTGTACCAGCCACACCGGTTAGCACAAATGTCACACTCACAAGCAAATGTCTACAGTCGGTAAAAACATACGCCACGTTACCCCGACCCAGCTCGCCGAACTTCAGGAACCATTTGGAAAGAGAATCTAAGCCCTATCTGGCATACGCCAGCATTCTTCTTTCTTGTACATGCGTCTTCACTCAATCTTGAACTGCTGAGAACGCCAGAATACGCTCCCACCCCGCACACTGCATGTCGGGGTCAGATAACAAAACATGAGCACTGGGTAGGGGAAGGGTCAGAGGGTTTCCCAAAGGACAGCTTGTGAATCACACACCTAAGAATCGCCTGAAAATTCCCGGGCCCTGCCACAGAACACCTGATTGAAAATTCCTACAGCATGTCTGAGAATCTGATTTTTTGTTTACCCCATGTGGTTCTCATGTGGCTGAAATTTGAAGACACTGATGTGGGAAGTGGACCCAAACGTCGAGCGTTGCAGGGGTCTTAGCGCCACAAGTACAAGCAAAGGCGTGGGTCCCACTCTCAGGCGGAAGCAGGTAAGATTCCCCCAGGAGCCACAGAGCCACCAAAACTCGAGGACAAGAAAGCAAGCCTGGAAGATGCAGTTTGCAGGGGCAGAGAATCAAGATCCGGCGTCTCAAGACCAGCACGGTTCTCCCTGATTGTCTGCTGAGGAAGAGCCTTGTGACCGTGTGTGGACATTCCTGGACCCGTAGTGTGATTTCACTGTTTTTTGTTTTTGGTGAGGAAGATTCACCCTGAGCTAACATCTGTGCCCATCTTCCTCTATTTTGTATGTGGGTCACCACCACAGCATGGCTGACAAGTGGTGTAGACCCGTGTCCAGGAATCAACCCTGCAAACCCTGGGCCACCGAAGCAGAGCATGCAAACTTAACCACCACGCCACAGGGATGGCCCTATTTAATTACTTTTATGACTCCGATTTTATTAATTTTACTTTTAAAGAAAGCATTGAGAGAAGCAATGGGGGGGCTGGTATTTTGGTGTCTTTAACTGTTAGGATTGAGTATAGCTGCCTATATAAGAAAAATAACCCTGGCGTAAGCAAGATGGGAGTTTTATTTTCCTCTCAAATAAGGGCTGATAAAGCAGCTCCACAAATTCCTGGGGGCCCAGGCTTCTTCCAGGTCTCTGCTGTACCATCCTAACAGTCTGGCTATGTCCTCATGCTTACATTGTGGTTGCTGGAGCTCCAGGCATCATATCCAATGGCATAAATGTGCACATCCACCAAGTCAGCCCCCTTTCTAAGGCACATTCCCAGCAGCCGTACAAAACAACCTCCAGCTACATTTCATCAGCTAGTTGTTTTCATTGGCTATGCTAAGGAGCCTGTGAAATGTCATTTGGCCAGGCACATTGCAATCTTCAGCAAAATTGGGGTTCCATTGCTCAGAGAGAGGGGGAGTAGGTCCCTGGAAGTCTATAGTCTCTCCTGTATGTAATATTTGGCTGTGGAGATTCACCCGTCATCCCCAGGCCTCAGTTTTCCCGTCTGTAAAACATGAACTGATACTTACTCCTCAGGGTTGTTATAACGTTTACCAATAACGTATGTAAAAGGCTTGATGTCACAGAAGGGATTTAATAAACGAAACGATTACAAAAAAAAAAAAGCTCTGACGTATTTTTGCACTCACTAAGCATTGTTGTAGAAAGGTAATTATCTGATCAGGAATAATTCCGCCAGATACTGAGGTACAGCACTTGCTGGTGTGGTTCAGCTACCACCCGTCTCACCTCATGCCCTCCACCCCACCCTGCAGGGAAGTACTGGTGGGAGGTGACAGGCTCTTACAAGGTCAGGCAGCTGCTGAAGAAAACTAACTCTCTAGGAACCTGGGAAAGACATAACGAAAGGACACACACAGCACGTGTGGCGGGTCCTCCAAGTCCACAGAACCCTCTACTCTCCTCTGAAACGACGCCTCATCAGCCCAACAGACACTCTGTCTTCAAGACCTCCTGCCTTCCTCCCTGAAGTCGCACCTTCAGGCTTCTGCAGTGATGTTCCTTCAGGGAGGCTGCAAGGTCTGAGCGTGTCCGTCCCACTGCGGCTGGTTTCTCTACTCGTGTTTGTAGATCACAGACCTCGACCCTGAAGCCCCCATCCCAGCCTGCGCGCCCCCTGGGCGAGTCATCACTCCTCAGCAGGAGCTGGAGCCCCTCCCTGCCGTTGAGTCAGGCTGGCCTTGGACTTGCTGTGACAACAGAAGGTGGCAGAGGTGACGTGACGGACCCTACAAGACTCGGTGGCCTCAACAGGCCCTGCAGCTGTGGCTTTGCCCCCCTGGAGCAGAGCTGAGCCGGCCACGGAGGACGCGCCAGCCGTGTGGAGGCGGCCGTGGGCGCCCCCGGGACAGCCCGGCCGCTAGACACTGAGTCGGCCTCCGCAGCCCTCGCCCAGGAGAGCCTCCAGCCGGACGCAGCTGCAGGGCCGGGAGCCCAGCGCAAGCCGGCAGAGGAGCCGCCGGCCAGCCGACGAGACGGCGCGAGGCGATAATCCTCATGGTGAAGGCACTGGTTACACAGCAGTATAAACCGAAATACTGTAACTTTGTGAAGAAATACCCTGAAGCCTTTTTCCCCTTACAGTGGACCCTGTGGAAAGAAACCTAATACGGTCCCAGCACACAGTGGGCGCTCAAGGATTACCTGTACAGTGAAGAAATGGGCGAGTCCTGGTGAACCTCCTTCAACTGAGTCAAAACTAGTGGTGTGTAATCTGCGCCGTCCTCTCCACCAGAATCAAGGTCAGAGCGCCATCTCCTGGTCAGTCAGAGAGGCAAGCGAGGACGAGCCCACACGCCCTTCTCTTTAGTGTGAAAGTGATTCAGCACCACTTCCGAGGAGCCAGATGCTCGCCCCAGAGAAGAAAACATCTGCATAGATACACTGAGGGCTTCTCCTCCTCTCTCTTCTGTAACAGGAGCTTCAACATACGATCGTTCCCACTATTTTATTGCTATTAAAAAAGCTACCCCAAAACAAAACTCACTCTTTATGGACTCAGACCCTCCAACATCAGATGGGATCATTTCTAACTCTTCCTATACAAAAATAAAATTTCATTACCTGGCGTACATTGTATATCTAACTAATATTAGAAATCTCCAGGAATTCACCTGGCTCGAAAGTAGATGTTTTAGGGAATATCTTATTGAGAATTGTTTTTAGTTGCTGTGGTGGAAGACAGGTAAAGTACCCTTTGCAGTCTCCCCAGGCTAGCATCTCTGTGCCTATGTCTGTGGGGTAGAACTTTAGTGCATCAATTGCCCATCTGAGGGTTGGAGTAAACCCACGTTGTCTTGCTAGGAAAATCTTGGCCTTGTGCACAGAACCTCATCAGACGCGTATCCATCAGAGGTTGTGCGGCCTTGGAATCAGATGAAGGTGCCATGTGGAGAAGATGCTCCCTCACGGCCAGCCTTTCTGCAACAAGTAGAAGAGGGGGGCCCAGCAGAACCTCACCTCCACAAGGCACTGGGTGCCTTTGGCACTTTATAGACCTGTCCCCAGCTTGAGCAAGCAGGCAGGGACTCCTTTATGAAGACTGACTTCCTCTGTGGTTAGGGGTCTCCTTTCCTAAGAACTGTTTTTCCTTTTTCTGTGGCCATGGGCTTCTTGTGACAAGGGAGCCTGTGTTGTGCAGGCGTTCCTTGTGGCACTGGGAAGATCGTGCTTGGGGTAGCCTGTGAGCCTGCAGTGCTCTGACAGAGACGTCTTGTCACTCGGGGGGCTGGGGCCAGAGGCGACATGGGTGGGCTGCAGACACTCTCGCAAGAATAGAGGTGACATGGTCCTCATTAATGCTGGGTGTCAGAAGAGAGAATCAACTGTTTGCTCCAGCGCATGTGGAATTTGAGCACTGAAAATTATTATCAGGAACTGAAATCCAAAAACCCTTCTATTTAATTCTTATCAAAAGCTTGTGTGTGTGTGAGAGAGAGAGAGAGAGAATCTGCTCCTGGAGGATTGCTTGAAGGCTGTCGTGCTCCGTTCCTCTGAATATTCTCAAATGTATCCCGGATCAAGCCAGACCTTAAGAGGAAAGGACGTGTGTTTCATCGTTTGAAACTTCACAGCCATCACCCTTTGTCAGGACTTCCTGCAGTGTCCCATATCTATTATCACGTCCCTCTAACGCATTCTCTACACACCAGTCAGACTGCTCTTGGAAAAATCCAAATCCTGTCTTGTCACATGTCTGCTTAAAACCTCTGTGACTTCCTCATGGACTTTATTTTTTTGTTGTTGTTGTTGTTGTTATTAAATTCTTTATTGGGCATTAAGAGTCTATTTAATTTCTAATTATCCTCACATTTCTAAAATAAACTTCTGAAAAGTTCAAATCAATAGTCTTTGATTTAGGATTTTTTGCATTCAATTTCATATGTGAGATTGGCCATTTTTTTAAATTGTGTACTGTTTTTGTCATCAAGATGATGTTAACTTTCACAAATGAAATTGGGAAGCTTTTCACCTTTCTATATGTTTTATATTTCTGAAATAGCACAAGAATTGTTTGTTCATTAAAGGCACGAGAAAATTCTCTCAAAATCTTTTAGGACATGCTGTTTTCCTAGAGTGTAATTCTTTGATGACTTTAAAAGTTTTTGCCACAGGTATTGAGCTATTCAGGTTTTGTATTTTTTTTTTTTTTAATTTTTTGTTTATTGCAGTAACATTGGTTTATAACATTGTAAAAATTTCAGGTGTACATCATTGTACTTCTATTTCTGCATAGATTACATCATGTTCACCACCAAAATACTAATTACAACCCATCACCACACACATGTACCGAATTATCCCTTTTACCCTCCTCCCTCCCCCCTTCCCCTCTGGTAACCACCAATCCAATCTCTGTCTCTATGTGTTTGTTTATTGTTGTTATTATCTACTACTTAATGAAGGAAATCATGCGGTATTTGACCTTCTCCCTCTGACTTATTTCACTTTGCATTATACCCTCAATGTCCATCCATGTTGTCACAAATGGCTGGATTTCATCGTTTCTTATGGCTGAGTAGTATTCCAATGTGTGTATATACCACATCTTCTTTATCCATTCGGCCCTTGATGGGCACTTAGGTTGCTTCCAAGTCTTGGCTATTGTGAATAACGCTGCAATGAACACAGGGGTGCATGTACCTTTACAAATTGGTGTTTTCAAGTTCTTTGGATAAATACCCAACAGTGGAATAGCAGGATCATATGGTAGTTCTATCCTTGATTTTTTGAGGAATCTCCATACTGTTTTCCATAGTGGCTGCACCAGTTTGCACTCCCACCAGCAGTGTATGAGAGTTCCCTTCTCTCCACATCCTCTCCAACACATGTTGTTTCCTGTCTTGTTAATTATAGCCATTCTGACGGGCGTCAGGTGATATCAAACTGTAGTTTTGATTTGCATTTCCCTAATAGTTAGTGATTTTGAACATCTTTTCATGTGTCTGTTGGCCATCTGTATATCTTCTTTGGAGAAATGTCTGTTCAGGTCTTTTGCCCATTTTTTAATTGGGTTGGTAGTTTTTTTGTTGTTGAGATGCATGACTTCTTTATATATTTTGGAGATTAAGCCCTTATCAGAAGTATGGTTTGCAAATATCTTCTCCCAATTGTTAGGTTGTCTTTTCGTTTTGTTGATGGTTTCCTTTGCTGTGCAGAAGCTTTTTAGTTTGATGTAGTCCCATTTGTTTATTTTTTCTATTGTTTCTCTTGCCCGGTCAGACGGGGTGTTTGAAAAGATGTTGCTAAGACCGATGTCGAAGAGCGTACTGCCTATGTTTTCTTCTAGAACTTTCACAGTTTCAGGTCTTACATTCAAGTCTTTAATCCATTTGGAGTTAATTTTTGTGTATGGTGTAAGGTAAGGGTCTACTTTCATTTTTTTGCATATGGCTATCCAGTTTTCCCAACACCATTTGTTGAAGAGACTTTCTTTTCCCCATTGTATGTTCTTGGCTCCTTTGTCAAAGATTAGCTGTCCATAGATGTGTGGGTTTATTTCTGAGCTTTCGATTCTATTCCATTGATCTGTGTGTCTGTTTTTGTGCCAGTACCATGCTGTTTTGGTTACTATAACTTTGTAGTATATTTTGAAATCAGGGAGTGTGATACCTCCAGCTTTGTTCTTTTTTCTCAGGATTCCTTTAGCTATTCGGGGTCTTTTGTTGTTCCATATAAATTTTAGGATTCTTTGTTCTATTTCTGTGAAAAATGTTGTTGGAACTTTGATAGGGATTGCATTGAATCTATAGATGGCTTTAGGAAGTATGGACATCTTAACTATGTTAATTCTTCCAATCCAAGAGCACGGAATATCTTTCCATTTCTTTGTGTCTTCTTCAATTTCTTTCAGAAATGTTTTATAGTTTTCGGTGTACAGATCTTTCACCTCTTTGGTTAAGTTTATTCCTAGATATTTTATTCTTTTTGTTGCAATTGTAAATGGGATGGTATTCTTAATTTGTCTTTCTGCTACTTCGTTGTTAGTGTACAGAAATGCAACTGATTTTTGTATGTTGATTTTGTATCCTGCAACTTTACCATATTCGTTTATTACTTCTAAAAGTTTTCTGGTGGATTCTTTAGGGTTTTCTATATATAAAATCACGTCATCTGCAAATAGTGACAGTTTCACTTCTTCCTTTCCAATTTGGATCCCTTTTATTTCTTTCTCTTGCCTGATTGCTCTGGCT
This sequence comes from Diceros bicornis minor, assembly GCF_020826845.1. Lineage (NCBI taxonomy): Eukaryota > Metazoa > Chordata > Mammalia > Perissodactyla > Rhinocerotidae > Diceros > Diceros bicornis. The sequence continues at coordinate 305,502 of NC_080754.1, read as the reverse complement.
AGGACTTCCAGTACTATGTTAAATGGGAGTGGTGACAATGGGCATCCTTGTCTGGTTCCTGTTCTTAGAGGGATAGCTTTCAGTTTTTCACCATTGAGGATGATATTAGCTGTGGGTTTCTCATATATGGTCTTTATTATGTTGAGGTACTTTCCTTCTATACCCATTTTATTCAGAGTTTTTATCATAAATGGATGCTGTATCTTGTCAAATGCTTTCTCTGCATCTATTGAGATAATCATGTAATTTTTATTCTTCATTTTATTAATGTGGTGTATTACGTTGATTGATTTGCGAATGTTAAACCATCCCTGCATCCCTGGAATAAATCCCACTTGATCATGGTGTATAATCTTTTTAACGTATTGTTGTATGCGATTTGCTAGTATTTTGTCGAGGATTTTTGCATCCATGTTCATCAGTGATATTGGCCTGTAATTTTCTTTTTTTTGTGTTGTCCTTGTCTGGTTTTGGTATCAGGGTAATGTCAGCTTCGTGGAATGAGTTAGGGAGCTTCCCCCCCTCCTCAATTTTTTGGAAGAGTTTGAGAAGGATAGGTATTAAGTCTTCTTTGAATGTTTGGTAGAATTCACCAGGGAAGCTGTCTGGTCCTGGACTTTTATTTTGGGGGAGGTTTGTGATTACTGTTTCGATCTCCTTACTGGTGATTTGTCTATTTAAATTCTCTACTTCTTCTTGATCCAGTTTTGGAAGGTTGTATGATTCTAAGAATTTATCCATTTCTTCCAGATTGTTGAATTGGTTGGCATATAGTTTTTCATAGTATTCTCTTATAATCTTTTGTATTTCTGAGGTGTCTGTTGTAACCTCTCCTCTTTCATTTCTGATTTTACTGATTTTGCCTTCTCTCTTTTTTTCTTGGTGAGTCTAGCTAAAGGTTTGTCAATTTTGTTGATCTTTTCAAAGAACCAGCTCTTGGTTTTATTAATTTTTTTGTATTTTTTTTTGGTCTCTATTTCATTTATTTCTGCTCTGATTTTTATTATTTCCCTTCTTCTACTGATTTTGGGCTTTGTTTGTTCTTCTTTTTCCAGTTCCTTTAGGTGCATTGTTAGATTGTTTATTTGAGATTTTTCCTTTTTGTTGAGATAGACCTGTATCGCTATAAACTTCCCTCTTAGAACCGCTTTTGCTGTATCTCATAGATTCTGGCATGTAATATTTTCATTTTCATTTGTGTCCAGGTATTTTTTGATTTCTTCTTTGATTTCTTCGTTAACTCAGTCGTTGTTCAGTAGCATTTTGTTTAATCTCCACGTATTTGTGGCTTTTCTGATTTTCTTCCTATAGTTGATTTCTTGTTTCATACCGTTGTGGTCAGAAAAGATGCTTGGTATTATTTCAATCTTCTTAAATTTATGGAGACTTGTTTTGTGGCCTAATATGTGATCAATCCTGGAGAATGTTCCATGTGCATTTGAAAAGAACGTGTATTCTTCAGTTTTTGGATGGAATGCTCTGTATATATCTACTAGGTCCATCTGTTCTAGTGTGTCGTTTAAGGCCAATGTTTCCTTATTGATCTTCTGTTTGGATGATCTATCCGTTGGTGTAAGTGGAGTGTTAAAGTCTCCTACTATTATTGTTACTGTCTATTTCTCTTTTTATGTCTGTTAATAATTGCTTTATATACTTAGGTGCACCTACATTGGGAGCATAGATATTTACAACTGTTATATCCTCTTGTTGGATTGTTCCCTTGATATTATGTAATGACCTTCTTTGTCTCTTTTTACAGTTTTTGTTTTAAAGTCTATTTTGTCTGATATGAGTACTGCTACCCCAGCTTTCTTTTCATTGCCATTTGCGTGGAGTATCTTTTTCCATCCCTTCACTTTCAGTTTGTGAGTGTCTTTAGGTCTGAAGTGTGTCTCTTGTATGCAGCATATATATGGGTCTTTTTTTTTATCCAGTCAGCCACCCTATGCCTTTTAATTGGAGCATTTAGTCCATTGACGTTTAAAGTAGCTATTGATAAGTATGTACTTACTGCCATTTTTTAACTTTTTTTTTTCTCAGTGTTTTAGTAGTCCTTCTCTGTTCCTTTCTTCTTCTATACAGAATTGATGGTCACTTTAGTTTGACCTCTGTCTGAAAGCTGTACTCTTTAACTCCCCTCCTCCCTCATGTTTTTGATATCATATCTAACCTCTTTTTTGTGCATTTGTATCCATTACGTTCTAATCATGGAAATAGATAATTTTTCCTATTTGTGGTCTTCTCTTTTCCCCTTAAATCAGTCCCTTTAACATTTCTTGTAGCACTGGTTTCTTGGTGACAAACTCCTTTAATTTTTGCTTATCTGGGAAAATTTTGATCTCTTCTTCCATTTTGAATGATAACCTTGCTGGGTAGAGTATTCTTGGCTGTAAGGTTTTTCCTTTTAGCACTTTAAATATATCGTGCCATTCTCTTCTAGAAGTCAGCTGATAGCCTTATGGGGTTTCCTTTGTATGTAACTTGACATTCTCTTGCAGCTTTTAGGATTCTCTCTTTATCTTTAATTCTGGACATTTTGATTATGATGTGTCTTGGTGTGGGCCTCTTTGGGTTTATCTTGTTTGGGGCTCTCTGTGCTTCCTGTACCTGGATGTCTGTTTCCTTCCTTAGGTTAGGGAAGTTTTCATCTATTATTTCTTGAAATAGATTCTCTGCCCCCTTGTCTCACTCTTCTCCTTCCGGGACACCTATAACACAGATGTTAGTGTGCTTGATGTTGTCCCAGAGGTCCCTTAGACTGTCCTCACTCTTTTTAATTCTTTTCTCTTTTACCTGTTCACCTTGGGTAATTTCTTCTAGTCTTTCATCCAGCTCACAGATCCGTTCTTCTGTATCCTCTACTCTGCTTTTGAGTCCCTCTAATGAATTTTTCATTTCCAGTACTGTATTCTTCATTTCTGATTGGTTCTTTTTTATATCTTCCATTTCTTTGTTGACATTCTCACTGAGTTCATCTATTCTCCCCAGATCAGTGAGCATCCTTAACACTCTTAGTTTGAACTCTCTGTCGGGTAGGTTGCTCATTTCTGTTTCACTTAGTTCGTTTTCTGGGGTTTTGTCCTGTTCCCTTACTTGGAATGTATTCTTTTGCCTCCTCATTTTGCCTCTTTCCCTGTGCTTGTGTCTACGTATTAGGTAGGTCAGCTACGTCTCTTGCCCTTGCATAGGTGACCTTATGTAAGTGATGCCTTAGGAGGCCTCCAGTGTGCTTCCCTCAGTTCTCAATGTTCCAGGGGTGACCCCTATGTGGGCTACGTGTATCCTTCTGCTGTGGCCTGTTTGCTTTCCCTGTAGGTGCCCAGGGAGGCTGAGTTATGCTCCTGGCCAGCTGTTGTAATGCTCAGCTGCTTGTAGTTGTTGTGGGCCCTTCGGTCTCTTTATCAGGTGTGGGGAGCCCCAGCACAGTTGGCTGTAAGTTCTAATACCACATTTGTGTTGCAGTATTTCTTTTAAGTGAGTAGGCCCCCAGCGTGGCAGGTTGTTAGGCTCAGGGCCTTACAATTGCTGTAAGCCTCTAGCTTATTAGGTCTCTTGTCAGCTCTCTGAGGATTGCAGCTGGGTGGGGCTGGCCTCAGGCACAGGAGCACCCAATTGTTTCAGGCTTTGGAAGGTGGGGCAAACCCCCTGTGTGGGTCTTTGAGAAGCACAAGTCTTCTGCAGCTGACAAGCCCTGCCACCCACAGGTCCACACACACAGTCAACACAGTCCTGTCCCGTGTGTGCACCCCGACCTCCCCAAGCGGACCCAGTCTCTCCACGGTGGGAGCCCCACACACTCCGCCACCGCCCCACACTCTCCACCCACTCCTTGTGAACACCCTGCCCCGCTAAAGTCAGCTCAGTTGCCAGGCTGCAGAGAATCCAGTCACCAATCTATGCAGGCCCACAAGTTGCCTGAGGGCTTGTTGTTGGGTGGGGCCAGTCTCTAGGGTGGGCTGCCTGCCCTGGCTGAGCTGGATTAAATCGGTGCTCTAGTGGGTGGGGCAGACCTGGGCTAGCAGGCCCCAGGGAGAACTCCAATGGCGTCTGTGTCAGCACGCCCACACCAGGCCACAACAATGGCTGCCGCCAATGTCCCAGTCCCTGGAGAGGTCTCACCCCTCACCGAGATGCACTCAGGGCCTATTAGGTGAGTCTCTTTTCACCAAAGCACTGTGCACCTTTCTTTCTGGTGATTTCAGGATGCTTTCTGCAACGGGTGAGTTTGCGCACGGGCCCTTTAAGAGCCAGTTTTAGTTTCTTTGTGAACTGGGTTTTCTGGGGGTACTCCCCAATGCTTTAGTAGCAGGCAAAGTCAGATATTATGCCACTGGTCTCGATTGTGCTGGGTCCACAAAATGCCCACAGCGGGGGCACTCCCTGGCTCAGGACCCCGCGCCTCCAGGGAGGGCTGCCTACCTGTAGGCTGCTCACCGCGGCTGTGAAGCTGGTGACTTGTGAAGGCGGCGTTTTTCCTCTCCAGAAGGGAGTCTCTGCCTCTTCTCCCTCAGTTAGGATTGTCCGTTGTTGCAGGAGTTCCTCTTACCCAGTTTTCAGTTCTGTCTCAGGGGTAATTTTTCCACGAGTAATTGTAAATTGGCTGTGTCCACGGGAGGAGGTGAGTTCCGAGTCTGCTTACGCCGCCATCTTGACTCCACCTCCCCCTCATGGACTTTAGATTAAAGACAAAATCCACCTACGTCTTCAGCTCCTTAGGCCACTTGGCCCCTCCAGGAGCCTGAGGGAGTTATAAGGGACGAGGTCCAGTGAACAACGTCCCTCTTCCCTATTTGACTTCTAAACCAACTCTTTAGGCAAAAGAGCAAGGTAAATGGGAGACTGAGAAACTCTCTATCACAGATTGTGTTGTTACCGGAGAACACAGCCTTCAATAGGGGGATTTCTGCAGACTGAACCACCAGACACAGGCAGCACTGAGTGACTCTCACACCCAGGGGCACAGCCTCCGCTGCCCACTCTAATTCCCAGTGCAGGTCGGGCGGGCCTGGCTCATGCTGCAGTGGCAAACGACCCCAAAGGCTCGGTGGCTTGAAGCCACAAAGGCAGATGTCTTGCTCATTTAGCATGTCCATCACTGGTGAGCTGAGATGCTGCTCTGTATTCTTGTCCTCTCTCTGGAACCTGACTGAAGGAGCAGCCACCATCTCAGACTCTGCTGATTGCTACTGAGGAAAGAAAGACAGGTTCTGGAAAGTCTCTCTGTCCTTCTGGCAATCACGTGCTACGCTCCAAACACGGTCGCACCACTGTCAATCTGACCCAGCGGCCAGAACTCATGAAATGGCCCCACCAGGAAATGTAGCCTCCTGTGTGTCTAGAGAGGAGAACTGGATGTTGGCAAGCAGAGACAGGGAGAACCTCCACGGCCAAGGGCAGCTGTGGACAGGCGCTCTGTCGGCACGCAGCCCCTGCGAGACACGGAAACAGGACACGCTAGGCTACGTGGACCAAAAGCTGCCACTCAGAGTTTCACAGAGCTGGATGAGGCCTCCATCCTGCCTCACGGAAACCAGATGAGCGGGGGAGAGGTATCCCCCTGACGAGATCCACTGTGAAAATCTGAGATTTGAGTTCAATTGGGATTAAAAATTAAGCACAGTTTGAGTTAGGTATTCTTCTGAGAATGTGGTTCACCTGACGTGGAAAAAGGTTGTATTGAGCTCACCAAGGACGAGGAGGCTCCAGGAATGGTAGAACCAGCGTGGACTCCAGAAATTAGCACGCAGGGTCCTCAATCCCCCAGGAACAAAGGGAGAAATGTTTTTGCAACCCAAGTGTTACAAGGCTTTTCCTGCAGTTTCCTGAGGGCGGCTCTGAGACGCTGACAGTACAGTAGGTCTGCGCCTCGTGACATTTTCTTTGATAAAGCTTTTATTGAAATGCTAGGTACATACATAAAGCATACAAACCATAAATGTACAGCAGACGTATCTTCACAAAATGAGCGCAGCTGGGTAACCAAGCACCCAGACTAAGAGTCAGAACATTGCTGTGACCTCAGAGGCCCCGTGTGTCCTTCCGGTCACTAACACCACCTCCCAAGCCAGACTGTAGACAGCGATTATGCTGCTGGAGAGGAGGGTGGAGTGAAGAGGGAGGGAGGGAATTTCACGTTTGCCATCTATTTCTTGAATTTTGCACATCAAGAATACAAATGTATACTGCCTTTGAAATAAAACAATCTTTTTAAAAAGGTTAAAACCACTGTGTGCCCTCCTGTCCTGAGTCGGTGCTGCCCTGGCGATCTGCGTTATCACGCTCCCTTCCAGTGCAGGGGTCACGGGCACAGCCTCTGGAGAAGCACAGAAATGAGATGAAGTCCCATCTTACACCCAGGGGTGGCTACTGGACCTCGGTCAGGTTCCTCAAACTCTCACAGCCCGAGTTCCATCATCTATAAAATTATGAAACTAATAACTAAATCATCAAAGATTAAATGAGATAGTGTTGTAAATATTTGTTATAGTCCCTGAAACATGCGAAGGGCTCTATAAATTGTAACTGTTACTATTCTGTACAATAAAAATGTCACATAAGTGGCCTTTGGAAATTAAAGAATATACTCTTTAAATCATTCAATTAAAACATCGTTATTCTCTTTTACTTTGAATAGTGGAAGATAATGAGTGGTAGTCACCATTCACGGTGTCTGAGAAACACAGAGCCAGCTAACGCTATCTTAGAAATCATCAGATTCACTTATTTCCTAGTTTGTCTACACAGATGAATAAACTGAAACCAAGAGAGCCCACGATTTATTTATACTCACACCCCTTGTGTGAGTCCAGGGCTTTCCCCACTCCACCGGATCCCTTCACTCAGCCACACCCCAGGAGAGCTCACGGTTATTTTTTTTATTTTTATTTATTTTTTTTTTTGAACCACATTGCCCTGCACTAATATCTGTTGCCAATCTTCCTCTTTTTTTCTTTTTTCCCCCAAAGCCCCAGTACATAGTTGTGTATCATAGTTGTAGAGTTGTAGCTCTTCTATGTGGGATGCCGCCTCAGCATGGCTTGATGAGCGGTGAGTAGGTCCGTGCCCAGGATCCAAACCGGGGAACCCCAGGCAGCTGAAGTGGAATTCACAAAGCCAACTGCTACACCACCCGGCCAGCCCCCATCTCACAGTTTGAGGGTCTCACAAGTACCTGTCAGTAAAATTCAGACCAGCATGCCTACCCCAGGGGAAGGGAAGTGTAGACCACTTCCTGTTAGGTCAGGCTGACTTCCGTTTACTCCATCAGTGCACCCGTGTTTCCCAGAAGGGACCGCAAGGGAGGCACCTGTGTGTTAGAAGATGGCTAATCGGTGGTGTTAAAATTAACTCCATTTCTGAATGTATTGAACAAGAGGGGATCTTATCAGCCAACTACTCCTGAGTCCTCTGTGGTTCTGGCTGCTTCTATTTATCCAATGAAGAGTCAGCCCTCAGGGCTCCAGAAACCCTTCCTTCTTCTCTTCCCAGCTTGGGAAAGGGACTGAGGCTGAAATCAGAGATTGTGAATCCAGCTTCAGGGGACAAGGGTAAGGAGACAAATGCGGCCTGAGGAAGGAAGGGAGGAGCAGGGTCATAGGAGAGTTTCCTGGGCACTGATGGCCCTGGTTTGTTGTAGTTGAGAAGACGGCTTTGAGCCGTGTCTGAATCTGGTCTTCTGGGGGTTGGATCCCACTGTTAACTCTGGCCTCGTGTCCGTCCCTTGCTTCACTGGTCATCCCTTTCCTCACCCTCAAGCACCTTCTGTGACTGAGCTTGAAGACTACTGTAATTCTCAGCAGCTACGAGATGAAAGGCTTTAAACCGTTTACAATGTGAAGAAAGCGCCAAGGTTTCAGCCACTCAACACACCACACGGCTAAGTTGGTCTCATGATTATCACTTCTACTGTATTCTTTTAAACCTTGACAAATCAGGCTAAACTTGTTTTCCTTTCAAAATATCTAAGATTGAGAAGAGTACATTTCTTGTATTTTTTTTTTTTTAATAAACAGAAAAGAATACTGTGAGCAGCAAAGAGGATGCATGAGCAATGTGTATGCTGGCAGATGAAAGAAATATTAATATTTAATGCACAGGATGAACATAAGGGAGTTGAAAAACAAAATGTTTCCTAACCACTACATGCATTTTTTCAAATGACCATATATTTTATGTCCTTTCAAAAGCATAACGCACAGAGATAGCATCGATAATTCCAAATACCTACTTTGTTAATGGACCATTTTTTCCTCGAACAGTAGATAAACAAAGAGTAGTTAGGGATGATCTTGCTGGTACATTCTTGAAAACAGATAATATCACCCTATCTTCTCTGTGAAGCACTTCAAAGAGATGCATTCCTCATGTATGCCTTCACAGTCCTGACTCTCAAAGTGAATCTCTATCAAAAGCACAAGAATCAGTCTCAGCATAAATTTTGATTTCCATCTTAAGAGTCTGGCGTATTTAAGAGTAGCATTTTCAAGGAATCTTATTCAACAAAGCATTAGAGACCTGGTTAGTTAACTACTGTAAAGGCTTAATTTACCTTTAGTATAAAGCTCCCTTTTTTCTCTGTTTACATTTTTCACAGAGAACAGATACATTGGGTTATATCATCCCAAGAATAATAGATTAAGGAATTCTTCCACCATTCTTAACCACCCTTACTGTGAAATACTATACTCACAAAAAGTTCATTAAACACAAATACACTGTATGGTGAATAAATATTAAGCAAACGCCCATGTCTCTACCACCCAGCTCAGGACATGGAGCGCCCACGACCTAAGATGTCCGGTGGTGTCTCCTGGAACATTCCCCTCTCCCCGCAGGGATCACCACCATCACGACTTGTGTCATGATGTCTCTTCGTTTCTTTATACTGTTGTCACCGACGTCACCGTCTCTGAAACTACAGTCTGGTTGTGTCTGTTTTCTCCAGGGTGTATTCTTTATGCCTCGCTTCTTTTCTCAACATCGTGCTTAAACAATTCATCTGCTTTGCTGTGAGAGTTGTGGTTTGCTGGCTTGTGAATACAGTGTGTACAATTTCACCCTGTAGATGTACACAACGTATTCATCTAATGTAGATGGATGTTTGATTTGTTTCCAGTTTGGAGATATCACAAGCAGTTCTGCTCTGCATATTCTCATAATACATCCAGGTACAAATATGCACCAGTTTCTCTAGCTGTCAAGAACTGTAGAAGGTCTGAGGTGATACCCCACCTGCGAGCTAACAGGTCAGCCTGCCACAGCTTCACGGATGCTGGTGGAAGACACGAGATTCCCAGGTTCAGGGCAAAGGACAGCGTATTACCTACAGCAACAGTAGCAGCTAGGGAGTTGCATGTGCACTTGTTCCCTGAGCCTTAACTCCCACGGGTGACACAGAGGGCCGGGTGGGGACCTGTAAACACAGTGGGCTGCACTGCAGAAGAAGAAGCCTGAGCTGAAGGAACCTTGGCTTTTTATAACAGACAATAAGCCTGGCCAACCTTTGCTCCAGTGGGGACACCATCTCTATCTTCCAAGTCTATTTTCTGCACAAATATTCTGGAAATGACACTCAGAAAAAAGGCAGTTAGCGCCTCTGCCCAAAAGATGTACAGAAATGTAAGAAATCCATGGAGAATTATCTCCCAACATTAGGTAAAGACCATTTTTATCAGAAAATTAACCTTCCCCTCTATTTTCCTTCTTGTTTAATTTTTTTTTTAAATATCTATGGCAAAAACTCATGAGTTTGTGAAGATATTGAGAATTCCACTTACAAATATCTTTAAAAACATGAAATCAGTTATTAGAGGCCAAATTATTTTAAATTTCTTTTAAAAGTTCTAAATTTCATGGCTTAAAGATATTTCTTTCATGGCTTAAAGAATATTTGTTTTACTATCTTACTTTATAGATAGTAAAAGTAAAATTCTCCACAAACTGTTCTCTATTTTCTAAAATCAAGGAAAATTTTAATTCCATGCTTCCATTCTTTAATCCATGCTAGGTAGCATTTCATCACTGTAAATGCACTAGTGGTTTGCACAGGGGATAAAATGAGTCATTGTAGAAAGGGAGGAAACGTTAAGCTTTGGTCATGACTGAGGTCCATTCCCGACACCAGGTGAGCCTGTGCTGACGGTACCGGGGCACCACCATGAACCCTGCACGTCACCTGAACTCTCACTTCTCCCTTTTCCAAGCCCTCCTGCATGGCCACGCCAGAGAAGCTGTCCTTGAAAACAGACTGCATTAAGTCACAGCCTTGCTGGAGCACCTATGGAATTCAGCAAATGCTACAGATCAAGTTGTATTCTGTTGGTATTGTCTTGTTAAGAGCCATTTCTTAACCTTTGCCAGCTGTATTAGCACGTCTTTTTATCCTTGTGCTTTGACATCTTGGACCTTGCTGACACTGGAAGGGACTGCCCCTCCAAGGGTTAGCTAATTCCTAGAGACAGCAAAAAACGCACCTGGGAGTGTGCCCGTCATATGCAAACCCATCAGTCCAGAACCCATAGCCCACAGCCACCTCCTGCATCTTGCTCTTACATCAGGGCCATATCTACCTACCCCAGGGCCAGGTACCAGACCACCAAGGACAGCCCCCATGTCCCAGAGGCCACTCAAATTATTCAAACTAGCCAATCCTAAACCTGCGCGCCCTGCCTCCCTCAGAGACCACAACAAAGGCATACACTGCCTTTTGCCCCCGCTGCCTCCTGACCAGCCCTATTATTGTGCCAGGTGGCCCTTCGTGGAGTACCATGCTTCGTGTTTCTAGGATCTGTGAGTATAGAAATGTCTTTCTTCATGGCAGTTGTTTCTGTGTCTATCCCTGATCAAAACAAATCCCAAGTGCATTTTATACACCAGCACCTCTTATGTCCAAAACTCTAACTACGCCTAACCCACACAAACATATTTTCATAGTCATCAAGAGGTCCCTCTGGTCCTACTTATTTTATCATGTTAGTTTAGTAATAACGAAGGAAAATGCAGAGCATGGGTCTTTCCAAAGTTGAAACTCCCTCATGATTAATTTCTCAGGGATTTTGCAAGTGGTCGTCAGGGAAGAGTTCTTGAGGAGTGAGTAAGCCAGCAACAGTACATTTTGCCATGAGCCCTACGGGGTGATTCGGGTTTCATACCTAAGAAAAGGCACCCCAACATCGAGCTGCTCTGAGCTAGAACTGGACCACCCCATTCGGAGTACAAAGAACCTGCTACGTCCAGCATACAGTTGAAACCCCTGTTGTGAAGAATCTTAAGAGAGCATTACACTTGAGTGCACTTATCTGTCATTATGAAGTTTCTTTAAGAAGATATTGGCTCAGATTTATTATAGAGCCAGACTCAGCATTGAGAACTTGGGAGGGAATCCAACCAGAGGCTGATAAGCAGTCATCACTCAAAGAAAAAGCAAAAGAGAGAAAAGCAGCGACCGAGGGAAGACTGCTAGCCGTGGTTACGGCTGAGGCACTGGATGAATTAAAATGCACAGGAAAGAAAGGGAGATGCTTGTGAAAGAGGAGAAGGAGGACAGAAGATCGTCATGGTAATCTCCTCCCGGGCTCACACAGTGCTAATGAGAAAGGCAACCACTGACCTGAAGAGACTGAAAGCAGCCAAGGGGTAAAGAAGGAACAAGGTGGGAGGTCTCTGAATAGCCAGGTCATTGGGGAAGATCTAGACAAGAAAGAAACCCCCTCCTGATCAGGGTGTGCGCTCTTATGGAGAACACTTCCACGAAAGCCTGTCACTGTAAATTAGACCAGGACATTTGTTTACCCAACAATGTGCAAGAAGCAGAGGAAGGACTGCCCAGACTACACACAGAATAACTTACTACATTTGACCAAATCTGAGTGTAAGCTTGGAATCCTTCCAGGAACAAAACAAGACAAATGGGAGACAAGCAACAGGGCAGTCAGGCGCTCGCTGAATCACATGGGACAATGACTTAAAAATACCGTGGGGAGAATGATGGGTCTCTACTGTGAGAGCACAGACTCCAAGGTAATGAATTAGCAAAAAGACGGAGTGGCTGGTTCAAACACAACCATTCTGAACCCTGCTGCACAGGCTCCCAGTCGAAGCCTCGAGGGCTTCCCACTGCCAGACACCGTTGGAGCAAGGACAGGGAGAGGAGAGTGGATGCTGTGTCACCATCAGATCAGGGACGAGGACCGGAGAGTGGATGCTGTGTCACCATCGGATCAGGGACAAGGACAGGAGAGTTGATGACATGTCACCATCGGATCAGGGATGAGGACAGGGGAGTGATGCTGTGTCACCATCGGATCAGGGGCGAGGACAGAGGAGTGGATGACATGTCACCATCGGATCAGGGATGAGGACAGGAGAGTGGATGCTGTGTCACCATCAGATCAGGGATGAGGACTGGAGAGTGGACGTTGTGTCACCATCACATCAGAGATGAGGACAGGGGAGTGGATGACGTGTCACCATCAGATCAGGGACGAGGACCGGAGAGTGGATGCTGTGTCACCATCAGATCAGGGATGAGGACTGGAGAGTGGACATTGTGTCACCATCACATAAGAGATGAGGACAGGGGAGTGGATGATGTGTCACCATCAGATCAGGGACGAGGACAGGAGAGTGATGCTGTGTCACCATCGGATCAGGGACGAGGACAGGAGAGTGGATGATGTGTCACCATCAGATCAGGGATGAGGACAGGGGAGTGGATGATGTGACATCATCAGATCAGGGACAAGGACAGGAGAGTGGATGACGTGTCACCATCAGATCAGAGACAAGGACAGAAGAGTGGACACTGTGTCACCATCGGATCAGGGACGAGGACAGGAGAGTGGATGATGTGTCACCATCGGATCAGGGATGAGGACAGGAGAGTGGATGCTGTGTCACCATCAGATCAGGGACAAGGACAGGAGAGTGGATGGTGTCACCATCGGATCACGGACGAGGACAGGAGAGTGGATGCTGTGTCACCATCAGATCAGGGACAAGGACAGGAGAGTGGATGACGTGTCACCATTGGATCGGGGATGAGGACAGCAGAGTGGATCTTATAAGCAGCTATATGCATAACAAAATAGAAATGCAAACACTGCATTTAATTTTACTTTCCTTATCAGCAAGGACACTGTCTCTTCTGGATAGAACAGTCATGACCTAGATGTTGTCTGATTTTGTGCAGATGATATTGAGCGTCTACGGGATTTGAACAGCATTCTGAGACTTCAGACCCTCAAGATGGAGTCTCCAAATCCATTACGTTCCTTTCCTCAGCCTGCTCCCTCGCTGGTCTTCTCCTCTTCACCTTCTCCTCTCCTCTGCCCCTCTGCAAAACCAACACCAGGCCTCCCCTCCCACTCCTTCTTCGACGCTCTTACAGTGTTTGCCTCTACTGATCCTCCTAATTTTCAGCCTCTATCATTTCGTGCCCCAGGGATGACCCCTCTTCATCTTCTCCTGTTCCACGTGCGCTAACTGCCGGTTCTCCACACATCATCAGGTCTCCGAGGAAAGACACCACGCCTTCCTCTCCCTTGCACCCACAGACGATCTGGAGCACCAGGGCAAAGGTGAGTCCTCCACAAAGAACTGTTTTAGAGGCTCCTCCATGATGGCGTCACCAACAATATTTTTTTCATTTAAAATGGGATAGTGGAGCAGGCTGAAAATAAAACTTCACTTCTTAAAAGAAGCATTATGAAGAGACTGGCTTGACAACTCCAATGATCAGAGTTTTCCTGACCTGGGTGGGCACACCCTGGAACTGTCACACGGCCCCACCACCAGCGTGCTGTGCAGACGTGGGACTAGGGCCTGCGATTGCTGGAGGAGGGCGCTGGGATCGAGCGGCTTGGCGTCGCCCATCACTTCCTGGGCTGGTGTTGTTGGGTAGTCACGTAACCACGCCAGAGCCAATTTCCCCGAGGTACAACGAGCATATTGATGGCATCCCTCAGAAAGATGATGTTGGGATTGAACGAGAAAATGTATGCAAAAAGCTTAGCATGGTGTTTGGCAGAGTAAATACCCAACGCATGTCAGCCGGGTGGAAACATTCTCCTGTTGGACATCTGGATTATACCTGTGGACACTCACAATGCTGATCAGCATCAAAGATATTGGCTCAGCGTTAAAATCATAAGATTATTAGCTAAGGTTATACCTTCAATTTTGTTTGTGTTTGGAATAAAATGTAAACAAACAGACAAACAAAAAACTTAATATGCCTCTTTACTGTCATGGAAAAGTCACCATTTGTCTAGCCCCCACCATGAGCGTACAGAGGTGATACAAATGAAGTTTTGGAGACATCATACTAGGCACCGGATGGGTCGAAAGTTTTTTCTTTCTGATAGACATAATTTCTGAATTTGTAAAAGGTGATAATCTTGAGAGCCAGAGAAGCCAGGAAAAGATGCATCCTAATGTCTCCATTTTCTTTCAGTAACTACTTTTCTTCAGACTAAGAAAGTACACAAGAAAATATCTGATTTGGCCAATGAACTTCAGAAGACAATCAAATTTGGAAGCCAAGCTATAAATGAGACAGTTTTAAACAGTATTTGTTTTAGACATAAAGAAGGTCCCAAAAGAGTGGTACAGACAGTAAATCGGTGTTAACAATCACAGGTGTAGAGGCGGCAGCAGCAGTGAGCTGGTGGGAACCTGGCTCTGGTGGGGAGAGGGACGGGCTTCACTGTGTGAACGTTCCCACCATGGAGACTTCAGCTGCTGACGAGGTGTCTGGATGCAGGGCTGAGAAGAGCTGTGCAGACCTGATTCAGATTGCAGCCACCAGTGTCAGAATCTGAGGGCAAACCTGAAGGAATGACTGAGGTGGAAAGGTTTTGAGAGTAGAAAAAGCTCCCACGTGAAGAGGAGTAGCTGGAATAAAGCCTCTGAGTGAACACTGAACACACAGCATTAGGGGAGAGGTGCGGGTCAGGCTGATTAGGGCACCGTACATATGTTAGGAAATATGTGAGTTTGGAAAGGTGGATCCAGACAAGCTTTTGGCAATTCCCAGTAGAGTAGACGACAGGGTCTGAACTTCATCCAGTAGCAAATGAGGATCCACTGAAGATTTTTGAGGAGACAGCTGACCTTACAGAAGAAATCCTTTAAGAGAAGTGATTGGTTTGCTGCATTCTGTCAGACCAGAAGAGGGAAGCAACTGGGGACCTGGTGCGAGACGAGAGCAGTGGGCCACCACGGAGGCGCGGAGTGAAGAGGCCCGAGAACAGGAAGTGACGTCGAGGGGAAAGCATTTGACGGATCTGAAGGCTTCTCTGATGTAGAAAATGGAGAAGAGAGAAGGAATAGTGACTAAAACTTTCACTTCTGGGTTTAGAGTAGAATTTTCACCTCACGGAACAACAGGAGAAACAATTGAGCAGACACTAGTTATGGGGGCAGTCAATAACTTCGGCTTTAGACACGTCCAGGTTCCATCCCAGTAATGTCTGCTCTTCAGGATTCCCATCAACTGCGCCCTGTTCTTCTCCAAGCCCAAACCCAGTGGCCCCAACTGGCTGGATAGCAGAGACCTCAACATTTCTCTTGTTGGAATCACCTTACCCCGCCCCCCCCGTTACCCTTGTCCCCCACCCTCTCCATCTGCTGACTCTCTTTTCATCCATTTCTGAGGATCTTTCTTATATAGTAAATGTTTTCACTTTTCCCAAATTCCTTTCTATAGTACATTCCTTATAGTGCTATAATTTGTAGTTTGAATATCTCACTTTAGATTTACTGGTATATTTATTATTCCATCCATTCTCCTAAACAGTCCTATGAGATAAGTGAGGGTAGCACTTATTAACCTCATTCTGTAAATGGAGAACCAAGGCAGGAGAGACAATTAATACAATCAAGTAACTGATTCAGAGGCAATTGCTGAGTTAGGATTTCCTTCTCAATATCCTACCCAATAAACAAAATGATGCTTCCAACATCTTAATTCCTCAAAAAGAAAGATGCTACATAAATTTATTTTTGCTGTGGACGGTAATTCTAATTGCATCTCAAGGCAGTCTAAGGTAAAATCTAAACCAGAATTAAGAATAAATACCTCCTAATCAGGATTCCACTGCCTTTTTCCAAACTTGACTCATTTTCTAGGATTATCTACAACAACCAGAGGTGAAAACTACTTGACAAGACTCTAAAAGAAGATAATCCTAATGCTTTTTGATCCCGTGTGCCATAATCTACCACTCCTGTAGGATGAATCACAAACGGAGCTCAGTTTTCATCACTGTCTTAGCCTGGACATACAAACCTTATAATTTTTAGTGTATCTTTATAAACACTGGGTGTGTTTACATACAAACAGTAAGAAACAAAGAGGAAAACCACACAAGGCAGCTCAGGTCCACAGGTGCTTTCTCTGTAAGAGTCTCAAATCGCAGTCTCCTCACGTCTCGGATCCTTACAGACGGCATGCAATCAAGCCTCCATTCCGGGCTGAACACCTCCAACTTATTAATTCTCAGAGACAAGATAAGGTAAAGGAAACCTCTGAAGCATGTAAATGCCATTGTCCCAATGTGTAAGCAGTTTTAACCCTGAAGGGCAGCTCACCAACTCCTGAGGAGCTCCTGAATGCCAAATGATGTTCTTCAGTCTTTCTCTTTGAGTTGAACATATTATTCTGAATATGAGCAACTGTTCCTGAAAACACTGGTTTTAAAACTCATGCCAGTTGTTCTCCACCCTGGGAGGCAGACCTCTGAGCAGTACCGGGGCACAAGCCTGTCCAATGCAGACTCAGTGAATAATATTCTGCATTTACAGAATGAGCTCATTAAGAGCCACCCTCACTCGTCTCGCAGGATGTTTTTTAGGATAATGGATGGAATAATAAACATTCCAGCATAATTCATAGTAGATTTTCTAATTATTATTTTTCCAATCAATGGACATAAAAATGCAAGTTCTATCTTTTCTGATATCTTCAAAATATTTTGCTGCTGTACAAGGATTTTTGTACTAAAAAAAAAAAAGTTGGGATCCATTAGTTAAATCTTGGAGTGGACAGAGTATTGCACTACTGGTAGGATTATTATTATTTAATATTTTCTGATATTTTCATTTTACACATTTCGGAAAATGTTTTTTAATCAGCAAACATGAGAGCCATGTATAATAAACAAAACATGTAAAATCTCCTTTAGAGGAGAAACGTTATTATAATGGTCCCTCAAACTTGGCTGTTACCGTGAACTATCCCTAAAATATGTCCCGCCTGAAAAATGGAAATATAGCTACTTTACAATGTCCTTGTTCGTGGAAGTATTTTTCAACACTTTAAATTTTTATATTAATAGTGAAGTCACATCTGTAAAGTGCTTTGAAGTCCTTGGAGAAAGGGACTGTAAATGCATCACTATTATTACTCTGCAATAAATCCAGCTAACGTAGCAGGTGATGAAGGGAGGGCTGGGGAGTAATTAAAGTAACTGATATGGCACTGTCCTAGCAAGGTGCTGTTTGAGATGTTCCTCGATACCTTCTAACAGGTGTCAAAAAAGAAATGAATAAATATTCTTACAGAGAAGAAGAAATCTGTCGAGACTCCTTTCCCAACCAAGGCACTCAGAGAAACAGTATTATCTGTTACCAACAGAACACAACTGAGACCCAGAGAGTCCACGATTGCCTCTGAGGTTTCTGTGCTTCTCACATGAAGGTGAGTGAAGCACTTACAAGAAAAATTCTGAACACCTCCTGTCCTCTGATTTCCTGGGAAATAGGTACACAGTCTGAACACCTCCTGTGCTCTGATGTCCTGGGAAGCAGGTACACAGTCTGAACACCTCGTGTGCTCTGATTTCCTGGGAAGCAGGTACGTAGTAGGTTGTTTATGCTCAGTACATATCGCCCTTTGTATGGGGATGAAGGCTGAGATGCTCATGCTACTGAGACCTTCTCTCAGGTTCCTCCTGCCTCCGTCACTCCAGGTGAAGCCTCACTCCCTGTCCTTTGAACTTTGAATAAGCCAGTATCATCCCCACTGGCAGTAGTCGTGCATGTCTCAACTAAGGATGGCCCATTTTTTCTTCTCACTCACATTTTGCCCATCATTCACAGCCTCCTCTCCCATGATTTCATTTTGAGACAGAATTCAGATTTGTTGCTAGGATCATATTAGAATTTCTTTCTCCAAAACCTTAGTGATCCCTTGGACACCAGCCACACAATAACCGACAGTGCAGACGTTTAGGAAATCGTTTCAGACCAAGGTTATGGCACCCGTTCTGGAATACAGAACCAAAAGGAGGTTTGCAACTCCTTTGGTATTCTTTCAGACTGTCATGAGCAATCCACATGAAAACTTGCTGGCATAAGGCAGGAGGCGGGGAAAACTCATCAGGGCCTGGGAGCTCGTCATGCTGGGAGCCTCCCGGATTGTCTGAGCCTTGGGTAAACCGAGGCCCAAATACACAGCACAGACGGTGTTTCTTCTGCCTGACACTACCTCTCCAGGCTCCCTTAGAGCTTCCTCCAGCGACTTCCTGCAGCCTGCAGGTGATGCCTGCACACTTAGTTATCAACATAGTTCTTTCAACACTGCCTCTCTGGCTCCCTCCCTTCCTTGCTGTAGCTCCTTATGACAGCTACTCCAGAAGCTGTCATATCAAGGAAGCCACCACCTCCCTGAGACACCTTCTTGCACAAGGTGCCCCACTGCTGGCTGCGATGGCTGGCAGAGGTTGCCTGAGTCTGCAGATACGTCCAGAAAAGTCAGAATCTTAGGGAGTCAGTTTATGTCCAAGTTGAGATTCCCAAATGGTGGTCAGCTAAGGTGGATTTAAAGAAAAAAGAAACTTCCATTTGTAGGATTTGCTGTGCCAGGTATTAATGTTGGTACATCCCTATTTCATTCAGTCCTTACAGTAATCTTCTTGAGGACAAAGAGACTTAGATAAGTTAAGTAATTTTTTCAAGGTCACACTGTTTCAGAGACAGAACTGCAATTCAGGCCTGTGTCACTTCAAAGCCCTCCTTTCCATTGGGCACACTTGCATCGTCTGGTGTCCAAGAGGCACAGAGTCCGCAGAGAAAGCCACAGAAGTGGGCAGCGGGCTGAGCTCAGGGTATGTGCTCTCTGATCTGCTCTACTGCTGAGTGAGTGTGGGGGTTTTGGACTTACCCGTGGTGATTACAATCAGATGGCTTCTAGAAACTTCAGGAGAATGAATCTGCCCTTCAGGGAACCTGGGACAGAAAAGATGGAATCTCCTCCCAAACGTGAATGGAAAGATGAAATAAAAGGAAGCCCACACTGCTCCAGCCTTTGGAGAAGACTTCCTGTGGGTACCTGACATCAGTGGCTGCTGTACATACAGGGGCTCTGCCGCCGCCAGGCAGCTGCCCTCCTCACTAACAGCTCCCCGAAGTCAAGGCACCACGAGACATGCTGGGCACGTGGCATCCTCAGACATTGGCTTGCCCTTTTCTATGAACTGGACGTATCCCTGCCTCCCCACGTGCCTCGCCTCCTCCTGCTGCGCACTGCCTTCCCACTCGATCCTCCTCTCTCGTTCGTCACCTTCTGTTCCCTCCCCTGCTTCTTGTGTTTTCACTTTAGTGATGTCAAATGTTTTAAGTGTGAAATAATATGCATCACTTTGTGTGTGTGTGTGTGTGTGTGTGTGTGTGTGTGTGTGATTATGGTGCATGAGCGACAGGAATAATATCCACAATAATATAGAATGAGACCTGAAATCAGTGTGCAATGGGTGAGTTACTGCGTTAAGAAAAACATCAAGTATGTCTCAGGGCACTCGATCTGTCCTGCTTTGGACCTTGATACTCTCTGCCATCCATGTGTCGTTGCAAAAGGTAAATGTAAGAGGCTCTGACAGTTGTCTTGCAGGATGGCGTGAAGGTCTGTGTGGTCTGAAACGCCTTGTATACATCAGCACGGCCACAGGGCCTCTACCTGGGTATCAGTGGGATGTGAATAAGGACGCAGAGAAGTTAGAGCCTTATACCTCTCTCCCACGTGCAAGAGCCTCACAGCACCCAGAGACGCAACCAGATTCACAGACAGAGACCTCCAGCTCAGCAGCAGTGTCCTCTGTGTGAGTAATCTTTAAACCTGGTGATCCCTGGGGCCGGCCCAGTGGCGCAAGCAGTTAAGTGCCCGCCCTCCACTGCGGCAGCCCGGCTTTCACCATTTCGGATCCCAGGCGCGCACCTATGCACCGCTTGTTAAGCCATGCTGTGGCGGCGTCCCGTATAAAGTAGAGGAAGATGGGCACGGATGTTAGCCCAGGGCCAGTCTTTCTCAGCCAAAAAAAAAAAAAAGAGGAGGATTGGCATCGGATGTTAGCTCAGGGTTGGTCTTCCTCACAACAAAAAAAAAACAAAAACTGGTGATCCCTGAGACAGGTTCACAGCACAGTGATATCACCCCGAGTCAAAGGTTCACGTATGGACGTGGTTGGGATAACTGATGCTCTCCTTAGCACAAGGTCAGTAGAAGTAGCAAACGAGGACGATGGGACAGTGGTGACTTTTTCAAGCTGATGGTTTCCGGGCCTGGTGACAAGGCACATTCTGGGGCACTGTAGCAGGCCCGTCACCCGGGAGCTGGGGAGCGGGGGTACTGCTGGGTTTGGTCTTGTTTTGCCTCCAGGGGAAACTGGAACATCCACACACTCAAGGGTTGGGGATGCAAAGCAGAAAAGGAGAAAAATCCCTTCCCAAGACAATCACAGGAGGAAATCTACCCTCTGGAACGTCCCCAGCCCTCCCTCTCTTACTCAGTAGCAGGACTAGGAGTCGGGACAGACTTGGCAAGGAGTAACTCCCGGCCAGCGTGGGCAGGGCTGCACTGCAGGCACACAGAGACTGCTGCGGTCGTAGAAGAGAGAATCCTTTCTCTGACGTTGAGATGTGAGGATTTCAGGGAAAGTCTGGAGACGAGGTTGTGTTGGGGCAGAGGATGAAGCATGAGGTGGAGTTTGGGCAGAAGAACAGGGTAGAATCTTCAGATGGCGGGAAAAGCACGAGCAAAGACAGGGAGGGTTGAGGAAATGATGAGGAAGCCAGCAACAAGGAAGACAGGGCATGCTGTAGGGAGCACCTGCAACAGAGTTTGGAAAGTATGACAGGGTTAGATCCTCAAGTATTTTGTAAGCCAATCTACAGAGTTGGAACTTGGGGCTGATGTTAAGCAGGAGTGTGACATGATCCAATTTTTATGTAAAAAAGGTAAGTCGTAGGGGCCGGCCTGGTGGCACAGTGTTAAGTCTGTGCGCCCCACTTCAGTGGCTGGGTTTGCAGGTTCCGATCCTGATCACAGACCTGCACCACTCCTCAGCCATGCTGTGGCTGTGACCCACATACAAAATAGAGGAAGATTAGCACAGATGTTAGCTCAGGGCGAAACTTCCTCACCAAAAAAAAAAATAGTAAGTTGGAAAACAGTATCAATCATGAATTAAGGTGATGGTGAGATTTTAGGTAACAAGTGAAACTACTGAACAGATACTGGGGAGTCAAGGCAAGAGATGGTCGTAATGCACCTTGTACTGGAAGTACAGAGAGAAAGAACAGGTGGACAAAGAGGAATTGAGGAGGCGGGATCCCGGGCGGACAGACGAGACAGAGAGAGACAAGCAGGAGGTCGTGATGTCTCTGCTTGAGGGACAAGGCAGGTGGTAATGCTTTTAACCAAGACAGAAAACACAGCTCAGATGTCAGCTGTCCCAATAGCCTCCCACGTGACAGCAGCAGGCCTCAGCTTCCCTCTCCACGCTTTAACGTTTTGTGGACCCACAAGCCAGCTCGTCAGCTGACACCATGATGCTGCACCTCCCGTGCCCTTTCTCTCTTGCTTGGGCTCCCTCCCGCCCACCCCTGCTGTCTACAAAGCAGCTTGGAACAACTTCCTCATCTGCCCCGAGAACACGCCTCATCAGTGACCTTGTCAAGGACACTAGTCTGAACGAGGCTTCCATTTTACAACCTCCAGGACGGCACTGAGTTCACGCCAAGGCAGAACATGGGCAAAAACCAGCTCCCCCACTAGAACTTCTCCCCCGGTAGAATGTACACTCTGTGAGCGCAGAGCGTGCATGTTTCATTTACTGTAACATCTTCTGTGTCTGTAATAGTGCCTCGCACCTCGCAGGCTCTCTAGACATATCTTTTAACTAAACTTTTTATTTGAAGATAATTGTAGCCTCACATGCAGTTGTGAGAATTAATGCAGAGACCCAATGTACCCTTTACAATCTCGTCCAGTGGTAACGTCTTGAAAAACAATAGTACAACATCACAACCAGGATACTGACATCAAAGCGGGCAAAACACAGAACATCCCATCACCACAAAGACCCCTCAAGCGGCCCCTTCACAGCTGCGCCCACTCCCTCCAAAGGAAAGTGGCCCCTGATGTCGCTGTTGAGTGAGGCCTACGGGGCAATGGCAGAAGACGGGAGGTAACCGAGAAGAAATCTGTCCTCAGATCGCTCCACAATTAATTTAGCTTTTATATCAGTTTAAAGAAACTTAAACGTGACAAACTGAGGCTGTAGTTTAAAGAAAAAAGATAAAAAGGATTTCTAATCAGTGCAGCTAATCAGATATTGGCCCTAAATCAAAAGTTTGGCAAATCTTTTTTACTTACAGTGTATTTATTTAGGTTAAATAGAATTAAAGTTGTGTATGCTTCTTATAAGATTACTATTCCATTTTTTATAAGACTTTTTGATTAAGCAACGACTGGTCCACCCACCCTGGATAAAGGCCTTCAGCCCTTGGTCCACACTGTGTGTCTGTCACTCTCAGATGGGGCTCAGACTCAGTCCAGGGACCGCTGGGGACGCACGCCCCATCCTGCTTCACATCTCTTCTTTTCAGCCTTTCCTTTCATCCCCGGTTTTGTCCTCCTCCTCCAAATACAAAAATTCCGTGAATATGATTAAAAATATTGAGGTGAGATGTTGAGGGGAGTAAGAATAAAGATTGCCATCTCTAAGCAGAAGCAAGCCACAGACGCTCTCTCACTTAAAAGCTGAAGCAATGGGAGGTCTAGGGGGAAGCGGCAGTCAGAAAATGGGCTGGAGACTGAAGACGCTGTTTCACGACTCGTCCTCTCCTATCTGTCCTCTACAGCCACACACTCAGTCACGTGACTCTCCCGCTTGGCTCCCCATGGCCTGAAGACGACGTCCAGTGTCACTCCGGCCCCTATGCAGAGTCTGGTCTCGGCCACTTCTCCAGTCTCTCACCTGCTCTCCCTGTACCGCCCTCCCCAGAAACGCCAGCTGACACTCTACTGCACACGCGAAGCCGTGTCTCCCCTCAGAGCCTCTGCCGGTGCCCACCCCTCTGCCCTGAACACCTCCTCATACCCACCTTTGTCCCCCCCTTCCTCTGGCCACAGCCTGATTCTCACTCATTAATTCTTACTCACTTCACACATTACTTCTTCCACAAAGCTTTCCTAAGCCTTCCATGACACTTACTGAGTCTATTAATCAATATTCCCTTTCTCCAAGCCACAGAAACCCAATTCAAACCAGCTTAGAAGAACAGAGAGGAAATCTATGTCACTCAAAAACTAATTATAGGAAGAGCATCCAATGGAAGAGATGTCCTTCTTACTGTGAAAATCTGCATTGTTTCCCTTACACCTGATATTATAATCTGTTTATGTTTCTATCTTCCTCAATATATGCCTGAAGTTATTCACCTTAGGATTTCCCAAAGTCAAACGCAATGCCGGGTGCAGTAGAAGCTGAATATGTGTTTGTTGTGTATAAAGGAAATCATCACATTTTGGTTGGAAATTCAGGAACGTTCTATCCAGAGGGAATAATCTATATATAGGAGATCTCATTTATAAGTATGGATACAGAACTTGGTGAACAGAGTTTCAGAATGAAAGAAAAATTGATAAAGAAGGACTTTAAGGACAGATGATGAATCTAGGTTCACATTTTAAACTTGGGGAAAACTAGGACACCTTTCCATTGAGATGGGAGCGAAGGAGGTAAAGTCAGTGACAATGAAGTGAGATCAGAAGGGAGACGAGTTGAAAGAGCTCATGCCTGCCGGTCCCTCTCCTCCCGGAGACAGTAGTCAACGTCGTCTGCTTCAGCAGGATGACACTGTGGTATTGGGAACTGAGGTAGGAGGATTGAAGAAAGTGGTAACTTGTTGGAAAAGCTGCTGAGGAAAACGAGAATAGTTCTTTTCAAGGGACAAAGAAAAGTGAAGTGGTGGGATGGTGTACTACCACAGCCCTTGCCTCTCAGTACAGCCACACCTCCCAGCTCAGGAAACTCCGTGAATGTTGGTGCATCACTTTACCCACTAAGTTGGCTCTTCCTAGAAAACAGCCTCTTCTATTTCGTCTATACTCACTTCTATATTCTTGCCTGTCTTTACTGTCTCTCCCTCTTCCTATGAATATGCTAAAGTCTTACCCATCCTTAAAAACAACTTTTCCTCTCCCTGTAGCTACAGTCTTCTCCATCTTGGCATCCCCAGAATTTCCGAGGAGTGGTAATTATTCACTCTTTCCTTCTTCTTACTTTCCATTCACTCCCTCATCCTCTGCTCTCTGGCTTTCACTCCAATGCTACTGAAATAGCTTTTGCAAAGGCCACTATCTCCTCTTACAAGAACCATAGTCTTTTCTTCTCAATCTTCCTTCTTGCTGGCATTTCTGAAAGCTTTTGAGCCCTCTGACAGTCTCCTCCTT
The DNA here is from genome assembly GCF_020826845.1 of Diceros bicornis minor. Taxonomy (NCBI): domain Eukaryota; kingdom Metazoa; phylum Chordata; class Mammalia; order Perissodactyla; family Rhinocerotidae; genus Diceros; species Diceros bicornis. The sequence goes on along the minus strand of NC_080754.1, from coordinate 280,769 downwards.
TTGAGACATTCTCCTCCTCTGGCATTGGATGTAGCGACCAGAATCCTCATGCTAAATGAGACGCTGGGTGGTACAAGGCAAAGCTTGTGGCCTGACTCGAGGCCATTCAGTTTCCTCAATGGGTGGTAGTCGAGAATTCTTTTAGCCTCTTCACACCTCAGTTTGTGTAGCTGCAAAGCAGATGTAACACTCACTCAACAGTATTGCCTTCGCAACTCCGTCCCTTAGCACACCTACTGTATACTAAGCACTCTCTTGGGTGCTTAGCATACATTAGTGGAGAAACAAAACAGACAAAAACCCCTGTGTCACTGAGCTGCGAAAGGGTGAGAGACAATAAACAACATATATAACTTGGTATACGGTATGGTATGTTAGAGGGTGACATGACATAGAAAAATACAAACCACGGAGGGGTTGGGATGAACCGCAGTTTTAAATAGGGAGGCCAGGGTATCGAGGCAATGACACCTGAGCAAACATTCTGGAGGGGAGAGAATTAAGCATGTAGAAATTTGAGAAAGGGGACCAGAACAGTAGGAGAGAGTAAAGAAGAGTGGATGTGCTCTTGTCAGCCATTGTGAGGATTTTGACTTTTACTTTGAGTGAAAATGAAAACCTGGAAGTTTTGAGCAGAGAAGTAACATAATCTCCAGTGTGCTTTAGGAGGAGCCCTCTGGCTGATGTGTAGAGACCCCGTGAGGTGCGGAGACTACACGACGTGCAGAGACCAGGTGAGGCGCAGAAACTACCTGATGTGTGGGGGCCTCGTGATGTGTGGAGATTATGCGAGGTGTAGAGACTACGTGCCGTGTAGAGACTATGTGATGTGTGGAGATCAGCGAGGAACGGGGACTATGTGAGGTGCGCGTGAAGAGTCCGATCACCCAGGTTCTTGGTCAGTGGAAGAGAGGAATTCACACACCGACACAACAGCAACAGCAAGCAAGCAAAGATTTATTAGAGGAAAGGTCAGATACACTCCAAGTGAGGAGCGGGCAGTGCCGGAGAGCCCCCTGCCCCGTGTCTTGGGTTAGTTTTATTTTTATTTAGACTGTTTAGAAGGGAATTAGCATTATCTCTTATCCGCCAATAACGGTTTTTCCTCCACCCACACGTCGGGAGGGGAAGTTCTCGACCTTTTAGGGGAATCTCTGGAATTGTCATGGCAGTCATCCCCTGTGGAAGGGGGCTAATGCATATGGAATTTGTATGAATTAAAGAAAGGTCAATGTCCTCTAAAGGTGTACAGCAGAAGGCTTTGTTTTGTGCACTCGTTACTTTTATCATTGTGGTTGAAGGTCTCAGACTCTGGTGACGGTGCCAGGTGGGTCTTAGTTCCCCTTTATCTGTATCTTGTGGGATGCCAGCAAGGCGCTTCTTTGATGTAGCGAGGTCTCTAGCCCTGATTCCCCGCTCATGTGTGGAGGCCAGTAAGACGCTCCACTGATGCAGCAAGGTCTCCAGCTATGATCGCCCGCTCATGTCTACCTAGCTACCTATCTCACGGGGACTACCTGATGTGTAGAGACTAGTGAAGTGTGGGGACCGCGTGAGGTGCGGGGACTACGTGAGGTGGGGGACTACCTGCTGTGTGGGGACTTCGTGTTGTGCAGGGACTACCTGTTGTGCGGGGACCACGTGAGGTGCGGGGACTACGTGTTGTGTGGGGATTAGTGAGGTGCGGGTCTACGTGATGTGTAGAGACTAGTGAAGTCCGGGGACTACCTGCCGTGTGGAGACGATGCAGGTGTAGAGACTTTGTGAGACGCTGGGATTAGGGGAGGTGGGGTGACTACGTGATGCGCAGACTCTGTGAGGTGCAGAGACTACGTGAGGGGCGGGGACCAGGTGAGGGGCGGGGACCAGGTGAGGGGCAGGGACCAGGTGAGGGGCGGGGACCAGGTGAGGGGCGGGGCCCGCGTGTCGCGCGGGGACCAGGTGAGGGGCGGGGACCAGGTGAGGGGCGGGGACCAGGTGAGGGGCGGGGCCCGCGTGTCGCGCGGGGACCAGGTGAGGGGCGGGGACCAGGTGAGGGGCGGGGCCCGCGTGTCGCGCGGGGACCAGGTGAGGGGCGGGGACCAGGTGAGGGGCGGGGACCAGGTGAGGGGCGGGGCCCGCGTGTCGCGCGGGGACCAGGTGAGGGGCGGGGACCAGGTGAGGGGCGGGGCCCGCGTGTCGCGCGGGGACCGCGTGGGGAAAGGACGGAGGCCGGAGCCCAGGACCCTCCGCGGTGGCCCGGTGAGGTGCCTGCGGTGGGATCTCAGGGGGCGGCGGCGGGGCGGGCAGGGTCTGAGGGAAGCGAGCGCAGAGCAGCAATGGGCCGTCAGTGCCCGGAGAGGCGCAGCGGCCGCCCCTGGGAGGGAAGCCGGGCGAGGGGAGGGTGGCTCCTCTGAAGTTCGTGCAGGGCAGCTCCCTGCTGGGTTTGGAACTTGGCCCTGAGTCGAAGGCGCGAGGAAATCCTTCCTTCGTCGTCAGAGCGTCGCAGCGTTCTTGAAGTAAATTCATACCTACAATGCCATTCGTTGTGGTATTTATAACCACTTTTAGAAAGGCAGAAAATGTATTACTGCCCCACGTGCAGGTGAGGCGCAGGCTCCGAGAAGCTGTGAGGTCGGCCCCGGGCCGCCGCGCTCAGACGGCTGCTCGCTGGAACCGGGCGTCCCGGCTCGTCCCCTGGGACCTCGGGTCGTACGTCTCTTCCCAGGAACGGGCCGTGCAAGGTCCCTTCCGGACCGCGCGGTCCAAACCCTCCTGCATACGCCTGGAGGACGCGCCCGAGAATCTGAATAACTCGCTCCGAGCACTCTGTGCTCTTGAAATCTTCTAGAAATTCCCAAAAGACTTCAAATCGAGACTCCGTTGGACATGCTAAATGACTAATGCGCTGTACTTGCAATCAGAAAAACGCCGGTGGATGGGAAGGCAACCAGGACAGAGCACCGCCCTGGAAGCCCCGTGAAGAGCGAGCACGAGCGCCTGTGCTCCTGCACCAAACGCTGCTGACCGAGCAGGAAGACGAGGCCTGAGAAGTGACCACGGTCAACCCAGCAACACTATGGCCCTTGGGGACCTCGACGAGAGCACCTCAGAGTACGGTGGGGCCAAAAGCCTCACTGGAGAGGTTGGAGTGAAGAACGGAGAAAACTTGAAGGCAGCCGGGTGTTTATTTTACAAATTGGAGCACAAAAATGGGGTCGAGAGAAAAGATTTCTTTTCTCTCTCTTTTCTGAGATGGGGGAAAAGGCAGGTTTGTGTACTAACGGGAACAGCTCAGTAAAAAGGAAAAAATTGGCGATGTAGAAGATAGAGAACCACAGGGTAATACCCTTGAGCGTGCAGAGGGCTGAATCTGGTGTGTGTGGGGGGGTGAGGGCCGTCATCTACACACCACATGGGCGAGAAAGTAGTTATGCAGGCGATGAGGTGGGGTGGCAGGAGTTCCCTCAGCACTGGGTCAAGTCAGAGCAGAGAGGAGGAGGTGTGAGACACTCTTGTGAAACACTGGGAGAGTGCACGAACCAGGCACACAGATGATCATCAGGGTAAATTTAAAGATTTTCTCGAAGCGCCTGTCCAGGGCCAGGGGGCTGTCCATAGTCCAGGGTGGGTTCCCCATGTGCTCAACAAGTGGAGGTGTTGTTATTGTGTTATTCAAGCACCTCTCCCGTAATAGAGGTGTTAGAGAACACTGAATTATCTACCTGAAAATTGCTCGACGTATTTTTTAGGCAGAAATTTAAGAATTTAATGTCCAATTATTTCACATTTCCATACTCCTTTATATTTGCAAATTGCTTTACAGGCAGGCTCATTATGTATGCTTCACCATACCCGGACTTACACAGAGAGTATAATCAAGTCAGAGGAGGCACGCTGTGTTCAGTTGGTACTTGGCAGCAGGGAATAGAGGAATTATCCATCCTGGATTCTGCAGTTTACAGCAGCATCCTCAAAGTATCTTCTGCGGACTGTTAATTCCACAGACGTCCACGAGTCAAGGGTTCTATATCAAGTAAGTGTGGGAACTTTACAGGGCACATCCCACACACGGATGGTCACAGCACGCGGTAGCCTCTTTGAGAAGCCTGGTGTCAAGGAGATCCACTTAACTATTTAACCTAACATTTCTGAGGCTTATTTGAACACAAAATTCTTTTTTTTACACGGAGCCTATTTTTACAGGTGCATGGAGCAGTGATTGATAGGATCCATTCATCCCTTCCTCCTTTGTAGCGGAATTCTGGTTTTAGCCGGGCTTCAGCAGGGGACACTGCTATTCAGCCAAGAGACTGTACTTCCTAGCTCCCTGTGCTGCTATCCTGGCATAGAACTAAGTTCTGGTCAAGGAGATGTGCGTGGAAGTGATCTGGGTGACAACTAGAAACAGCCTTGACAGAGAGGAGCACTCCCCTCTTGGCAGCACCCCCTTCCTCCTTTCTGCTGGCCAGAATGCAGAGTGATGGCTACAGCCTTGGAGCTGAACCAGGAGGAGGGTCACTAAAAAGGAGAAAGCTGCAAGACAGCAGGAACCTGGCTCCTGGATCCCTGTGGAACCACCACACCAGCCACACAGTGCCACCTCCAGGCTCCTTTCAATGAGAGAGAAATAATCTTCAGTGTTGTAGAGAGCACTGTTCCTGTGTTTTTTCTGTTACTCAAGGCTGAGTCAAACCCTGACTAATGCAGTGTGACATCTACCATCACCTCATGGAACAGGGTTCTTCAGGGGACACTGAGATGTGCTGCTCTAAATTCAGCCACTGAACCTTCATGCCTCTTTCCCCCCAACAAGTGAGGGCATCCTTGTCTGAGTCCAAACACATGAATCTTCATTTATGTTTGGTATTTACATTTCATTCCAAATATTCTCACATAAAAGACAGCAGGTAACTGGAAAGAGCAAAGGCTTATGTCAAAAAACAAACATTCAGTCCCACTTCTGCTTCTTGACCTTAGACAAGTATTCTAAAATCTCTCCCCTCAGTTTCCCTGAAGGCATAGTAGAAATAGTATGTTCTCTCTTCACATAGTTGTTGTTATGGCTAATGAAATAAACACCAAAAACAGTCCAAAGAATTACGGAGCATGCTACAGAAAAGATCTTACTGCCACCATACAGAAGGAGCTCTGGTCCCAAACCTACTAATGGGCGTGCACACCTGAGCTGGCTCCATCCTTTCTGCACGTGTCACCTCTCTGTGGACAGGCAGAACCAGACAGGCTCCTTGGTCCCATTCTATGCAAATTCTAAGTGCAAATGGCATTCTTAGAATCTTCAGGCGAGGATGGCCCCTTTGGTGGCTTGTTAACTAACTCCACATCTCTATATTAAGGTGAGATCTCACCTAAACTATCCTGGAATTACAAATTTATTAGTTTATAAAGCCCCTGAGAGAATAAACTCTAAATCCTCACTTTCAAGAGTATATCTGAGGGTTTAACAGCTTCACTATAAGAAAATTGCTCCTCAGAATTAAATTTAAATTCCTCACCCCAATTTAAGTCTCAGGCTGTCTTGTGCATACTTTAATAGTCAGCAAAAAGCTGGTACAATTTGTTCAACATTCACCCTTTACATGTTTGAAAACAGTTCCTAAGACGATCTTCACATGAATATTGAGTCTAAAATTCACACTTGCCATGGCAACTGTTGTTTCTATATTTTAACAAATCATGCAAATATCCAGCTCACTGATGAGGACTTTCCTGAACATGAAGAAGTACTTTACTTCTAAAGTTATGGATATTTAGAAATGTATTTATAAAGAAAGGGATTGGGTAACAAATTTGCAAATCAACATATACTCTAAAGGTAAAATTATCATTTCTAAACTAAGTAGCTGAAAAAATGACTATTAGTTAAAATAGGTACATACATTATTCAAATGATATAGCTAACATTTTAAGCTTAAAATAAATGAGAAACAAATGTCTAATTGATATTCATTTATTCTTGTCTTTATATAACCAGAACAGTAAAAACTAATTTTGTATGGCATCATTCACAGAAAGAGCGTTCCAACATCCTTTACAAAATTAAAATAATGCATAATGTTAATTTTGTTTGTTTTCAGTTTCTAGGACATGTCCGACATACATTATTGGATACATTCAGTCTCAATTTGCTATTTTTATGTAAATCCTGATAAAGGGTGTTAGCGTTGCACTCAACAAAACCCATCAAATGATTGATATTCTTAAGCCAATATGAAATTAGCCTTGTAAAATGGAGTTATTTAAAAACATTAATTGTCTATGTTTGCTTATCAGCCCTGATGCCCTGTGCACTCTTGAACTGCATAACTCTAGTCTCCATCCATCTCTGTTGACAGACTTACCTTTACAAGATCTGAAATGCAAGGAAAGCTGACATAGACAGAAGTAGGTAAAAGGCTAGAGGAGGAGAGCACCTCCTTGGTAGCCATCGAAGGTCAATGTTCACGTGTAAATATATCATGGAAATGAGAGTGAGTTTTCTCACAGTTAGCGAAATGAGTTACAAATGAAGAAAGAAAAATGCTAGAAGGAAATCTATGGTGGTGAATTGGAATCACAGGTGTCCATATCAGTGTTTAATATAAATATTGTTACCGCACAAAATTGGGGTTCTTCTACCTGAGGCGCATAAAAAAAAAAGCCAATTATTACAACGTTAGCTTTCGGGGGAGAAAACAGCTTTATTGCTAGATCAATCTGCAAGGAGACAGGAGGCATAAGCTCTCAGATCTGTCTCCTTGATTTGGGCTTGGAGCAAAGTTTATGGGATGAAGGGCAGGGTAGTCTGAAGTGTGGGAATAGATGATTGGAGGTAAGGAGAAGTGAAGTAATTGATGGTCTGCACAAGCATAGTCAAGCTTCATGGCTCTTCATAGGATGCGTGTCCACAAAATGGCGGTGTTACCATGATCTAAGGGTGGAGTTTTCAGCCCTTTGACATCAGAAGGGTCACTTATCAGCCATTCGTGTAGGCCCAGTTGATGGGTAGGTTGTCTCAACCAGCCTGAACTGGAAAAGAGGCCTCAGTTCCTGAAAAACCACTCTTAATTACTCTGTTGATAAGATGGAGTCAGTTGAACTGGTCCTAGAGGGCCCGTAGTTAGAAGATGAGTAGATAGATATAGAAATCAATACGGATATGTCTTTGCAGAGGTTATTGTACGGACATACTTTTCCTAGTTCTGCCCACTGAGAGCCTCGTAGCAACACTGTCCCAGCAGTGAGAATGCCTAGCTCCAGGTCTTAGTCTCTAAATACTTTCCTCCAATAAAAGGAATGAGGGCTCCTGGAGGAATGGAGGGTTCCAGTGTTGAGGCAGGAAACACCACACAATCTTGGGATACCTTGTGTCCCATAAAGACAGGAAATACTAGAAAATGATGGGAGCACTTGAGGAACAACGTAAAGAATCTCAACAGCCAAATCTGCGTCAATGTGAAAAACGAAATAAATGATACGCTGGATTATAATCCATAGTCCATAGTGATATAAATAAATAATTGAATAAATAAGTTAATGAGTGAGAAGGGACAGCTTTTGTTACAAATTCTAATTAATAAATGTAGAAGAAATGATGGCAATAGAAAATAACAATTAGGCAAATACCACAGTAATGATAATGGCAGGCAAGTGTCACAGATGGATGCAAAAATCAGTAAATAAAAACATGATAAGAAACAGGATATTTTCATAGTTTCAGAATATCTCCCCACAAGATACTTATTGATTACAAATGAAAAAATAACCTTACAGTGGAGAAACCTGGAAGACACCACCTTAACCCAGTGACAGAAGTTAAACCTGCATAATAAGACATCATGAGTGAAGATACGTCTGAATGCTGCACTTCCTGATATGATACAATGAGAAGGTTACATCATTACTTTTGTGATATTCTTGCCAAAAAAACCCACGTAACTTGAATTTAATCAAGAGGAAGTTTAATCATGAGGAAAATCAGATAAATCCAAATTGAGTGACATTCTACAAAATAACTGGTCCACACTCTTCAAAATGTCAAGGTCATAAAAGACAAACAAAGACAGAGGAATCATAATAGATTTGAGAAGGCTGAAATCTATTTAAAATATAACAACCAAAGGCAAAGTGAGATTCTAGATTGAATCTTTGGTTAGAAAAGCAGCATTAGTGGTACAACTGGCAAAATTCAGTCTCTAGATTAGTTAATGATATTATTGTATAAATGTTCATTTCTTGATGTCACTAATTTTACTGTGATTATGCAAGATGTTGACATTAGGAGAAGTTGGGTTAATGGCATATAGGAGCTTTCTGTGCTATTTTTGCCACTTTCAGTAAATGTAAGATGATTTCAGATTAAAAGCTAATTTAAAATGTCTCTCTTCATCCTCATCCCCATAAGCTTCAATTAACAACACTTGAACTCTGTGTTGTGGTTGTCTATTGCTGTGATGTAAACCACTCCAATCTTAGAGGCACAAGACAAAAACGTTTATTATTATGTCTCATGGTTCTGGGGTTTAATTTGAAAAGACAAATAAATAAAAAGGTATATACAGATATATATATATATATATATATATATATATATATATATATATATATATGTTTTCTATTATTTCACAACATCCCTCTATCAGAAATGGACAGGTCCAGCAGGCAGAAAATCAGTAAAGACTTAGTTGAACTCAAAAGCACCATCAATCAAGTGGACATAATTAACATCTATAGACTATGTTATCCAACAGCAGATTACACATTCTTCTCAAGCTCACATGGAACATTCACCAAGACAGACCACATTCTGGGCCATAAAACACATCTTAATAAATTTAAAAGAACAGAAATCATACACTGTCTGCTCTCAGACCACAAAGGAATTAAACTAGAAATCAGTAACAGAAAGATAGCTGGAAAATCCCAAAAAACATGGAGATTAAACAACAACACACTTCTAAACAATATATGAGTCAAAGAAGAATTCTCAGGAGAAATTTTAAAATATTTTAACTAAATTAAAAAGAAAATACAACTTACAAAAATTTGTGGGATGCAACAAAAGTAGTATTTAGAGGGAAATTTATAGCAGTGAATGCATATTTTAGAAAAGATGAAAGGTCTAAAATCAATAATCTAAGCTTGTACCTTAGGAAACTAGAAAAAGAAGAGCAAATTAAACCCAAAGTAAGGAGAAGAAAAAAAATAAAATTAGAGCAGAAATAAATGAAATTGAAAATAGGAACTTAATAGAGAAAATCAACGAAGCTAAAAGCTGATAATAAAATTGATAAGCTTCTAGCCAGGCTAACTAAGAAAAAAAAGAGAGAAGAAATATATTTCTATATCAGAAATTAAAGAGAGTACGTCACTACAGATCCTATGGACATTAAAAGGATAACAAAGGAATATTATGAACAACTTTATGTCCACAAATTTGATAACCTAGATGAAATGGACCAATTCCTTGAAAGACACAATCTGCCAAAATTCACACAAGAACAAACAGACAATTGGAATAGGCCTATATCTATTAAAGAAACTTGAATCAATAAATAATAACTTTCTAAGTCAGAAAGCATCCAGCCCAAATGGGTTCACTAGTGAATTCTACCAAATATTTAAGGAAAAATTTATACCAATTGTCTACAATCTCTACCAGAAGATAGAAGCAGAGGGACTATTATTTAACTCATTCTGTGTGGCCAGCTGTACCCTAATAACAAAACCAAACAAAGCCTTTACTAGAAAAGAAAAGTACAGACCAATATCTCTCATGAACATAGATGCAAAAATCCTCAACAAAATATTAGCAAATGAAATCTAACAATGCATAAAAAGAATTATACACTACAACCAAGTGGAATTCATCCCAGGTATGCGAGGCCGGTTCAACATTCAAAAGTCTATTAATGTAATCCATCACATCAACAGGCTTAAAGGAGAAAAATCATGATCATATCAATAGATGCAGAAAAAGCATTTAACAAAATCCAACACCCACTCATGATAAAAACTCTCAGAAAACTAGGAATAGAGGGGAACTTCCTCAACTTGACAAAGAACATCTACAAAAAACCTACAGCTAACATCATACTTAATGGTGAGAAACTCAAAGCTTTCCAGCTAACATCAGGAACAAAGCAAGGACATGTCCCCATCACCATTGCTTTTCAGCATCGTACTGGAAGTCCCAGCTAATGTAATAGGACAACAAAAGGAAATAAAAGGCATACATATTGGGAAGGAAGACATAAAGCTGTCCTTGTTTGAAAATGTCATGATGGTCTATGTAGAAAGTCCAAAAGACTCGACAGAAACTCCTGGGACTAATAAGCGATTATAGCAAGGTTGCAGGATATGAGGTTAATGTACAAAAGTTCATCACTTTCCTATATACCAGCAATGAACAAGCAGAATTTGAAATTAAAAACACATTATCATTTACTTTAGCACTCAAGAGAATGAAATATTTAGGTATAAATCTAATAAAACATGTACAAAATCTTTATGAGGAAAACTATAAAAATCTGATGAAAGCTATCAAAGAAGAACTAAATAAATGGAGAGACAGTCCATGTTCATGGATAAGAAGACTCAATATTGTCAAGATGTCAGTTCTTCCCAACTTGATCTATAGATTTAACACAATCAAAATCAAAATCTCAGCAAATTATCTTATGGATATCAACAAACTGATTCTAAAGTTTACATGGAGTAGCAAAAGACCTAGTATAGCCAATTAATTATTGAAGAAGCACAAAGTTGGAAGACTTAGACTATCAGACTTTGACTTATTATAAAGCTGTAGTAATCAAAATAGTGTGATATTGTTGAAAGAATAGACAAATAGATGAAGGGAACAGAACAGAGAGCCCAGAAATAGACCCACATACATACAGTCAACTGATCTTTGACAAAGGAGCAACGGCGATACAATGGAGCAAAGGTAGTCTTTTCAATAAATGGTGCTGGAACAACTGGATATCCGCATGCAAAAAAGTGAATCTAGCCACAGACCTTACACCCTTCACAAAAATTAGCTCAAAATGGACCACAGATCTAAATGTAAAACACAAAACTATAAATCTACTAGAAGATAACATAGGAGAAAACCTAGATGACCTTGGGTATGGTAGTGGCTTTCTAGATAGAACACCAAAGACATGATCCATGAAAGAAAGAATTGATAAGCTGGACTTCATTAAAATTAGAAACTTACAGTTTGTGAAAGACAATGTCAAGAGAATGAGATGAGCCACAGACTGGGATAAAATATTGACAAAAGACATATTTGATAAAAGAAAGTTATCCAAAATATATAAATAACTCTTAAAACTCAGCAACAAGGAAACAAACAACCCCATTAAAAAATGGGCAAAAGATCTGAACAGACACCTAACAGATACCTCACCTTCTTTCACAAAAGAAGATGTACAGATGGCTAGTAAGCATATGAAAAGATGTTCAACATCATATGTCATTAGGCAATTGCAAATTAAAACAACAACGAGATACCACTACTCACATATTAGAATACCAGAATCCAAAACACTGACAACAGCGAACGCTGGTCAGGATGTGAAGCAACAGGAACTCTCACACACTGCTGGTGGGAATGCAAAATGGTGCCGCCACTTTGGAAGATATTTTGGTGGCTTCTTACAAAAGTATAAATATTCTCTTACCACACAATCTAGCAATCACATTCCTTGGTATCTACTCAAATGAACTGAAAACTTATGTTCACACAAAAATGTGCACATGGATGTTTACAGCAGTTTTATTCATATTTATTCATAATTGCCAAAACTTGGAAGCAACTAAGATGTCCTTCAGTAGGTGAATAGATAAATAAACTGTGGTATGTCCAGATAATGGAATATTATTCAGGCACTAAAAAGAAATGAGCTATCAAGCCATGAAAAGACATAGATGAAATTTAAATGCATATTTCTAAGTGAAAGAAACCAATCTGAAAATGCTACACACTGTACGATTCCAACTATATAACCTTCTGGAAAAGACAAAACTATGGGAACAGTAAAAGACCAGTGGTTGCCAGGGTTAGGGTAGAGGGAGGGATGAATAGGCAGAGCCTAGAGGATTTTTAAGGCAGTGAAACTATTTTGTATGATACTACAATGATGGACACATGTCATTATATATTTGTTAAAACCCATAGAATGTACAACACCAAGAGTGAACCCTAATATAAACTAAGGACTTTGGTGATAACAATGTGTTAATGCAGGTTAACTGACTGTAGTAAATGCACCACTGTAGTACAGGATGTCAATAGTGGAGGAGGTTGTAGGTGTGTGGGGACCGGGGGTATATGAGAACTCTTGGTATTTCCCACTCAATTTTGCTATGAGCCTAAAACTGCTCTAAAAAATCAAGTTTCTTAATTTAAAAATTAAAAAAATAAAAAATGAGTGAATATGACATTTTATGAAAATACTTCTTAAGCAAAACACAATAAATGCCAACCACAAGTGAAAAGATTGACACATCTGACTACATTAAAACTAGAAACTCTGTCAACTAAGGACACCAGAAACAAACAAACAAACAAAAGCTACAGTCTGGGAGGAGATATCTGTAACTCATGCATGGCCAGAACAACTGTAAAGAAAAATACAAACAATTCAATAGCAAAGTAGTAAAGGAAATGAACAGGCATTCACCAAGGAGGAGGCCCATGTGACCCCAGAAACAAAACAACGCGTAACCTCACTAGTCATCAGGAAAACAAGTTAAAACCTCAGTGATCCATCGAGTAGATCCATCAATTCAGTAAAAATTTTTAAAAGTCTAAAATTACTAATATTTGGTGTGGATGTGGAGAAATACAAAACTTCTGTCCAGCGATGGGAGAATAAATTGACACAACCACTTGAGAGAGCAATTTAGCAATATCTTGCAAAGTTAAGATAAATAGCCATTCCTAGAGATATTTTTTCCCATGTGAACAAAAATGTTATGTACATAAAATGTTTATTACAACATAGTTTAACCTAAGTGTCCACCAGCAGGAAATGATGAAGCAAATTGTGATATAGTCATTCAATGAAGCACTATACAACTGTTAGAATGAGTGAACTAGATTACATGTGTCATCATGGACCAATCTCAAAATCAGAGTCAAGTGAAAAAAGTGAGTAACTGAGTAGTATGTACAGTATAATAGTGTTTATCTAAAGCTAGAAAACATGCAGCACAGCGCTACGTGTTGTTTTTGGACACATGCAGCCTTAGTTATTGTGTAAAGATGCACAGAGGATGATGAATACCAACCTGGGCTGGTCTTAGGAGAGGAGGGAGGGTAACTGGATTGGGGAAAGGTATGGGGTCATTTTGACTTCATCTGTAAGGTTCTATTTCATTGTTTTTTACATTTGAGGCACCTAAAACAAAAGGGTTATATGCATCCTTTGAAATGTTATGAAATTTCTTAATTATGGAGAAATGTGGTAAAATCAAACCACGAAGAAGCCCGTGTTCTCTCTGCTCATTACCACCTGTCCCTGGCATTGGCAGGATGTTTCTTCCTGAATCTCACAGCTGCAATAGGGGAAATTTTGTAATAATCTGATTTTGACCAAAGCATATGAAAATAGGAACTAAAATCAGGACATAAATTTGTAAGAAAAATACACAGCCACGAATCCCCCAAACCATGAAAAGAGCGCCTCAAGGCAGAATCTTTCACTGCTCAGTAAGGATGAAGCTTCACAGAAACTGAGAATGCCAAACAATATTTTAGTTGGTGCTCTCACTCCAATTAGTTATCGGATGGAATTTCACTCAGGAAGTGTGAGGCAAAAGCAGAGATGCATCTGAAAGTGTGTAAGTCATTATAGTCAGGGAGAGGCTTCATCCTGAAATGAGCAGTTAAAACTCACACCTGGGTGAGTCTCCATTCACATGCAGAAGTGATGCACCTCGTGTTTGGTGGCGGACGTTCTCTGCGGGAGTGACACACCTCATGTTTGGTGGCAGACGTTCTCTGCAGGAGTGACACACCTCGCGTTTGGTGGCAGACATTCTCTGCAAGAGTGGCAGGGACGGGTCTGTTTCACCACAGGACCGTCCATGGATTGAATCACCTCTAGGGAAGCGGAAGAGGCAGTTATACTCCAAAGGCAAATGTGTTCAAGAAAAACTCCCAAACCCTCGACGAGCCGCCCTATGTCTTCTGTCCTTATGTGGTTGTTCTCTCCTTACAGATTGGTTTACAGACCCTCTTGTGCTGGGATGAAAAGGTGGAAAGGCAACCATGTCCTCAGATGCTGTCATTGCCACCTGCACAGACCGCTCCCTACAGAGTGAGGCTGCAGAAGGAAGGGCAGGGCTTGGTTTTCTGTGTTCCTGAGGTTTTGCATAATGTCATTCAAACCATATTTGTCTTTACATTTCATCAAGTACTAAAAAGTCACTATCACTTTATCAGCTTTCAATACTAGGCCTAAAGAAAAGAAAATCCTAAACTACTGTACTATTTACTCCTTTAAAAATTTGGCTCTCGCTTATCTGGGGTATGCATTGCAGGATAATGACGCTCAGGTAGGATCTAATGCAATTCCCAGACATCCAGATAAAAACGTAAAGATTCATGAAACATCTGGTTATTATGTGCTTTAATCATGGAAAATGGTATACATTAGGGAGGCCTTCTGGATAAGTAACTGGATTTATTTTTAATTCCCATGTTTGGTGTTCTTTGACCTTAACCTATATAACATATAACTGTCTTTGCAATGAGAAAATGGGTAACATGGCAGAGCGCAAGCTACCAACTAGTTATGAGATTATGGGCATTAATTTTCCAAATAGCCCATTTCTTGAGATTTCTATTACAATCTCAGAGCATGCTGGGTGCATCACAAAATTCTATTTGAAACGATGGAGCACCTATGGCATGCTGTCTTATATTTTTGATATTTTACAGCTTCCGTAGGAAGAGGAAAAGCTCTGTAGTCCTGATGCTTTAAGTCCTGAGTCCTTCCTCTTCCCAGCAAGCCTGAGTGATGAACCAGAGTTCTACTTAGGATCCCACAGCCTCTGCCCTGGGCGCCCTTCTGACTCAGCTACATTCCTCAGGGATGAAGACCATGTCGTGGTATTTGTTTTATTTTCTTATGCTAAGTGGAGTGTCTGGTATACAGTAGGAGCTCAATAAATATGACAGCAACAAACAAATTCTCCACATTTCACAGGTGTGGAAGTTGAGTTTCAGAGAGATGGAGGGGCTTGTGCAAGGTGGAAAGGCAAACCCACGCCTGGTGGCCTCCACCGTCCCCTCGCCCTCGTCATGTCAAGGCATGGAGGGCTTCTAACACCAGATGCTCCTGGTGGGCAGCTTCCTAGGAAGACTACTGATTTGTCCTGTTCCTCGAATTAAAGGTGGCTCAGAGAGTGAAACCTAATTAATAGGATATAATGTGATAAAATACCATTTAGTGATAGTGATAACATCCTGCTCAAGGAAACTCCTGATGAAATTTCTGACTCCTGCCTCAAAGCTGCTAAAAAAGGTAATTTTCTGCTCACACATGATTAAAATCCCTGAGATCCATTTATGCTTAACATAATCTGAGAACAAGAATGAACATTGCTCCCTATCATGTGTATTCTGAAGATTTGCTCTTCAGGAGGATTATATAACACACATCTTTCAGGAGGTTCTGAATCAGTTAAGAGAAAGTGACCCTAATTGTGATCACGGATATTTAAACCAGGTGCGATTCCCTGGCTGTGTTGCGCCACACCTCCCGCAGCCCTTCCTCTCAGGGCCCTCAGTGCCGTCTGGTCAGGGGGCTGGCACACCCCTCGGTCTGCTGTGCACAGCGAGCCCCCGTAGACTTGTCAGTGCAGGTTCACATACCGGGTGGGCATGTGTGTTCTGCGTATCTGGAAAGGCTCTCCTTTGCCAATGCAACAGGTTTTTTATTCTGAATTCATTTAAAGCCTCACATGAGGTTACAATGGTAAATATCACAGAGGACAAACTTAACAATGCAGTCACAGTTCTCGGAATATCTTGGCTTTGCCACCAAACCATTTAGGGAGGGAACTTGCTCTACTGTGCTCTATTTCTGCTGCTTGTTCTCACGATAGCAATTTAGATTAGTGAAGTCCTGATTATGTGTATTAACGGAAAAAAATTTATTGTTTTTTACTGCTTATAAATTAAATGTGTAGGGGAGGTGGGATTAACTCTCATTTCTTTATTCATTTTATATTGTTTAAATTTTCAAATAGCATATGCTACCTTAGTAATTTTATATATTAATGAAATAATTTTTAAAATAATGGACATCTTTCCACATATTCAAATGCAAGCAATACCTGCTTATTTTTTAAAATTCAACAATAATTCAGACAATATACAAAATAGAAAGCAACCCCACCATCTACAGATGTAAACTGAGAACATTAGTATATATGTATTTAAATTACTTATGAAAATACTTTAACTTGGCTAATATAATTTTGTTATATATTTCTTTCTCTTAATAATATGTAATGATTATTTTTCTATATAAGTTTATGAGTCTCTCATAAATTACTTTTGAGAATAGCTTCAAAACATTCCATTACAGGCATGTCTTAAATACTTTTTAACCAGTCCTCTAATAACATACATTTAGTTTGCTTCCACTTCCAAAACATTATAAATAAGGCTACATAAACATTTATGCACTTGTCTGATTAACTCCTAAGGGTAAGGAAGTTGAAGAGAATGCAGATTTTAAGTCTCTTACTACATATTGCCAGAGTATCATGAGAAAGGTTGAGTCAATAAGTATTCCTACAAACAATATGGTAAAATTACCATCCATTTATAATGGTTCTCCTATTTCACCATAAAAACAAAAGAAAAAGAAGATTTATAAGATTTTAAATAATGAAAACAGAAGCTAGACAAGCAAGAGTACTAACACCATCAGCCTTGTTGAAATTCCTTTTGTTGGGAGGAGCGAAGGAACTAACTACAGTTTGTTGAGTACCTACAATGGACCAGTCACTATGCAAAGTGTTTGACACAAGGCATTCTGTTCAGTCTCCAGTAACCCTAGGAACAGGTACATGTTATAATCCCCATGTCACAGATAAGGCATTGAGGTTCTTCAAGGTTGAGTATCTTGACCAACGTTACCTAGATCATAAGTTTCGGCCCTGGGTGTGCAGGCAGATTGTCTGACACCATATTCCTCTGTCACTCACGCTGGATGCTCTCCACCAGATTCCCAGCTGTTGACCACCTTAGTGCACACGACCTTGCTGAGTTCCATACAATGCAAGGTACTTTGGTCTCAGGTCTGAAAGAAATACTTGGTTCAACATCTGCATCTTCTATAGGAAAACACATAAAGCAATTAGGGAGGAAATTAGGGTGAATATTATTCTGTAACATTTTCACATAATTTTCAACTCATTCATACTCTGTAAAACTTCTCAAAGTTTCAGACATAGAACTTTTCAAATAGGTTTTGGGAAAAGTTATTTTCAGCCACACACTTTTGCCTTAAATTTTTTGAGAAAACAACTTTAACTTGCTAATGAGTATGCACCTCGAGAAATAAATGGCAGAGGAAGATAAAAAGGCAAAGTGAAGATACGAAAGCAGTGCTGCACATCGGGGAATACGCAGGAAGAGGAGAGTGACATAGCTCACATCCCACATGCCCACATGAGAGGAAAACCCTAAGCACAGACTCAGCTGTCAATTACAATGTTTGTTCTCACATTTAGTGTTAATGAAACTGGTGAGCAGGAGGGGAATGCACATTTTTTGTTAGAGATAAACAGGGGGACTTCATTTGTTCCAACTTTTTAGATTCCCTTTGTTGATTACACTTTCAGATTTTTTCCTATTGGAATTTAGTCATAAAGTCATCATTTTTAAAAGAGAATCAATCATCCCCTTATAATACTCAATGCGGTATCATGCTGAAGTGTATAACTTTAGTTAAGTTTCTTACAAAAATGATTAATGAAGCAACACAAAGCTTTGGCAAGTTTTCCCTGCCTTTTTTCCCCACAGGAAGGCAGCACTGAAACATCCCAAATTTTAAATCAGCTGATTATGAAATCCCCTATTTCTCTTCATTTTAATAATATATTTCCCACTTTTCCTCCAACACCACAACCTGCTTTTAAGATACACTCAGTGCCCTAATTCTTATAGGAATTCTGGGGACTCACAGGATGCTAATCTTGCTTTTTATTTTACAACTTCAATTTTCAAAATGGCAAAATTAAAGTTGGAAAAGAAGGAAACTGGGAAAACCTCAGCCAATTCACACTTGAGAGAGAGAAACATTTTTTCTTTTTCTGTTTGTACATACAAGCCTAAAGAGAAAGGTTCAGGAGCAGAAGTAATGCTGGCATTTTCATCTAACCTGATAGATATTTGAAGAGTAAATCTTCACTTTGAGTGGCCTGTGCCGCAGGAAGTCATTTTAACCACAGTTTGACCAAAGGCAACCTCTAGACGTGGATGCACGCAGAGTGGTTCTCTCCAATCTGGACCAAGTTAGCGTCCCCTGTACCTCCCCCGACCCCCAGCACACACAGAGGGTACAGCCTGCATCAGACCCGTGGCATTCATCCTGTGTTACTATCCCACTCACCCCAACTGAAGTACTTCCTAGAGAACAAAAGGGGTTTCAATCCCCTAAAAGAAATCTCCCCAAATAAACAAATAATTGGATATTTAGGCATTATTTCCACTGAAGAGTCAGGAGTTAGATTTAGCAATATGCAGTGTGCTGACTAAAACGACCTCCCTATGACACGAGACATTGCCATTCATTGTGCACACCATTAAAGGAAAAGAAAGTCAGGATTATACTACAGCTGATGAATCCCAATTAAAAATCCACGGATAAACTCTGTTAAATGTAATTTGTACCGGTCAGAAAGCATCCTTCAGTCCTAGACATTCTGGGAACACAGCCTCGCTCTGGTCCCAGGTCCCTGCCTCTGCAGAAGCAGGGCTTCAAAAGTGAGAATTCTGTCTTCAGAAGAACATGTAAAAGGGAGGACGCTGTGCTCTCCAGGGCAGACAGCGTTCATTCCTCAGCACTCTGAGAGCCGAGGTCTCTCACCCACTCAATTTAAACAACTTTTATTTAGGTAACACCTAGAAAACCCATAAAGAAGGCATAGCTGGCTTCAGGCTACTCCTCAGTTACCCCAGAGCACAAACTCGCCTTTTCTGCTGGGTGGGTAATCCACTTACCTTTGCACAGCGGGTCTGCTTTCCCTTCCACTGTATGAACCCAGCTTGGGTATTCTCCTGAGATGCAGGCCTGGGGCATTTCCAGTTAGAGCAGACAGAAGCTCTAATGCCCTGCTACCCTGGTGGGCCACACACAGATGGGAAGCTGGTGCTCACACACAGTCTATATGTGCGTCCTTGCTGCATTACAAAAATGCAGGACTGGAACACTGAAAACCATGGAGAGGTTCCACTTAAAATCACTGGGTTGCTTTCCAGACCATGAAAACTACCTGTGAGGCAGCCCTGACATTAACCTTCGAGGTGTGCGCTAAGTCTTGGATGGGGGAGGAGCGCAGGAGGCAGCTCAGGGCCTGCAGATTCCCGAAGGGAGGGCGATCCAAGGGTTACTCCACTGTGAATAGCTGTCACATCTTGTAAGGAAGGAAGCATTTGAAATATCTCAAAGTTTACATTCAATGTTTTATATATTTTAGGAAACATCATTTTGAGGCGTCTACACTAAATGTATATTAATGAGCAAACACGAAGAGCAAACACATGGTGCTTACATAGTGCTTACTAGGCCCTGCTCTAAGTGCTTTATGGATATTAAATTTAATCCTCACAACCCTAAAAGGTGGGTAATACTGTCACCACACTATTTACAGGTCAGGGAACTGAGAGGTTAGGTAAGTCACCCAAGGTCACACAGCAGAGCTGGGCGCACACCCAGGCATTCTGGCTCCAGAGTTATGCTCTTAGCACCCCATTGTACAACCTCTTTCGGTATTCAGAAAATGATTCAATTTTATTTTTCTTTTAAAACATCATTCAGAGAGATTAACTTGATTTATTCACAGTCACCCAGTCCCTCCCTCCGCCTCCAAGTTCCCGGACTAGGTTTTTCCTAAAGGTACACACATTTAGGTTTTCATTTTCTCAGAGATGATTTTGTAAATAGCATAAAGTTCTTTGAAATCCCAGATAAATGCAGATAAAGTTTTGAAGCAATATTTGGTGTACTAGCAAGCTGTGCCAAAGCAATTTTTATCACTACAAAAGGCAAGTTTCATAGCCCAATAATTCTTTTGTTGATGTATTTATTCAATTATTTATTTATAACATTTAGAGCATTTGATCTTTTGGGTTAATCTTACAGATGAAAAATCTCATAGAGAGTGGAGAAACGAACAGATGGCATAAATCCAGGAACGGCCAGGAAACTTAGCAGTTTTCAGCATAGCAGTTTAAGGTAAAATTCACATCAAAACCAAAGCAGACAACTAGTTGAAGCAGGCAATCTGTTGTCTGGGTCAGAGTTGAGAGGAAAAGCATAAGCACCACCGATGAGCAGATCCTCTCTGACGCCAGGGATGTTCCACGCCCCCTAACTGGCGCCACTCTGTACTAGCTGAAACGTTACCAGCCCCTGCCAGACACTCCTGCAGATCCCGGAGAACAGCTCAGACCACAGAGAGCAGAGTCTGAACATTCCCACCACGTGAAATGATAATTCGTGCAGTGCTTGCCCGAACCTCGCCTAAGGACCTACTGAGGGAGTCTACTGAAGGCTGCTGTCCATCCTACAATCTAGGGCCAGCAAGTGAAACTGAGTTGCATGCCTTTTCAGCTCTTTACAAAAGTCTACCTGACATGCTTTGAGAACGGTCAAAAAAAGTACGCACAGCCAGCACACAGCTCCCCAACACAAACTCGTCTCCTCTTGTCAATCGGGAAAACACGGACAGGACAATGGAAAGAGAAGCAGAGCCCAGGAGACCAGGTGTCCTTCCACCACATCTCCGTGTTCCCATAAGGAGTGTGGCATACCACAAACAACCAGAATTTTTTTAAACCCTCAAGCTGCATATAATTGGTGTTTCACTGAATAGTTTGAGACAATAATCAATAACTTCTAAACACTTAGAAATATTCTTCAATGGCTATATTTGGTATTCATATACCTGTAGCTAAAAAAAAATCTGTTTGTAGAATTCTCTTTTCCTTTTGTCTCTCATATTAAACTAAATATCAAGAGGAACGTAGGATTCTTTCCTTACTGCCTCCCCCACTTTCTCTGGATCTCAAGTTTCCACCGGCTCATCCCACACTCAGATAATGCTGAATAAATCTTATAAGGACAGAAAAAGCAATTTGCAATATAGCATCTAGATAAAATTCCAGAATATTTTGTTGAGTGGGGCTAACTTACTGTCAACATCAGACATTCTTTTCTTCTCCCTGGAAACGTTCACTATCACCCAGTCCAGTCAGATTTCCACACCTCCTGACATGCCTTACACCATCCACACCTGTATTTACAACAGACAGAAAAACTCAAGTTCAAAATAATCACCCTGAGTCATTGAAGAGGCTGACTTAGCATCAGTATGCTGTGATAGAAGCCATGCAGCATTTAAGGAGATTTTACAAATGTGACTCCAATGATGGTTGAAGGATTAATGATTAAATTCTTCAGAAAACTCACTACACGATGATTCAGATCCTATTCCTCTTTCTCTTACATCTCATTTCTTAAAATATCAGCAAATCTCATTGGCTTTACCCTATAACTCCACCAGAGCCTGTCTTCTTGTCCCCTCCTCTACCCCACAGCCGCGGTCGAGGCACCACCGTCTCTCGAGGAGAGCACCGCGACAGCCTCAGACATGCACCCCTGCCTCCACCTTTGCCCCCGGTCCCCACTCTTCACAGAGGCCACAACACACAGATAACATAATGATTAAGTCAAAAACATAAAAACCGTGTCAAAGGGAAATAAGCCAGTTGCAAAATGACAAACACTGTGTGATTCCTCTGCATGAGGCACTTGGCGTCGTGGAACTCAGAGAAACAGAAAGCAGTGTGGGGTGGCCTGGGCTGGTGGTGTCCAGTGGGCACAGAGCTTCAGTTCTGTAAGATGGAAAAGAGCTAGAGCTCTGCCCCACAATAATGTGAATGCAGTCGACACTCCTGAACTCTACACTTAAAAGTGGTAAAAAAAAATTAAAATTAAAATAAATCATGGTAGAGCTTATCTTTCCTCAAAATCCTCCCATGAATTCACATGTTACTCAGCAGCGCCCTGAACCTTTTCCATGGCCCAGAGAGCTAAGTGTGACTGCCCCCACTCCCCTGTACAGGGTCCACTCCGACCCCTCACCCACTGTCCCACCTCATCTCCACTCCCCCTCACTCATTCTCCAGCCCAAAGGGCCTCTTCCCCTGTCTTCCCCCACCACCCAAACCTTCCCTCCAGTCACACCCCTCACTCCCCGACCTCACGACTGGCTCTGATCAGATACCACGTGTCAGGGATGATGCCACCCAACCATCCAAAGTCACACCTACACGGCACCTTTCTCCTGATTTACTCTTCTAGCATTTATCAGCGTCTGGTCAATTTTCTATCTATTTCTTTTCTGTCTTTCCCAACTAAAAACATAAACACCAAGAGATGAAAACATGTGTTGTGTTCACTGCTCTGGCCTCAGGCTGAGAACAGACCCAGGAGCTGGAGCTGCTCAGTGAGTGTTTACTGCATAAAGGGATTAACGGACAGGGTGAGGGAGACTATGGACAACTGACCTGTAAGGGAAATAAATTTCACTTCACTTTGGTTAGATCTTGACCCCAATACCTGACCTGATTTCCTAAGCACGCTCAGCTTAACTCAATATTCTTTTACTAAAGGGGAAAAATAACTTATAGGGACTAGGAAATATGTTAATATATGAAGTACAAAAGTAGTTTTGTCTAGTTGTTGATTTTGTATATTTCTTCATTCTTGTGAGACCACAATATACCCGAAGACGCCATGTGCCAGGAGCAGCAGGCCTCAGCCAAGCTGTCCTGTAGCAGAGATTTCATGGCCTCCGTTCTGCCAGGGGATGAGACACTGTGAAGTAGCCATAAACTACAGGCTGGTTAAAGCAGACACACACACACACACACACATAAATCTGTGTGTCGTCTAGAGGTAAACTTAATTTAGCCTGCAGTCCTGCCTGCCGATATGAATTGGTGCCAAGAGGCCTGTAACGATGGAGGGGAAAAAGTAGGAAGGTAAATAAAGAGGAGAAACATAGATAAGAAACCTGGAGCAAAAGGCAGGGACAAAAGCACACAGAATCTGTAGCGGGGAGTCAATCAGAGCTTCTTCAAATTGTTGTGGAAAAACGCAGAAATGCAATATCAGAATTGAGTTAGGTTGTTCACAAGAGAGTATCTGTAGCATATTTCCAACCTACTGTGGGAGTAAAATTCATGAATAATATTAAAGGTATTTACATGATCCACTGTTCTGAATAGTGTTTGCCTAATTTAATAAAATCTGGACTGCTTGAGCAAAATACAAATTTGGGGTTGTAAGACCTAAACCTGATGCCCATGTCATTAAAAAAAGATGAACTTTTCTGAAAACGATAGTTTACACCAATACTATCACTTTATTGCATTTGTGTTGTAGATTTTGTGATTAAATTAATACTCTGTAATAATTTTGCTGTACTACCCACGATAGAGATTCCAGTCTCCTTTCTGAGTATACCTTGGTGTTGGTTTCACTTAAAACAAAATCTTGAAATTCAAACTTAGTTTAAACAACTCCTATCTTCCTTTGTAAAGTAAATAGGATATGAGAGAATACAGTATATCCTAAAGAAAATGAAGGATAAAGAATATCCTTTAATCAACTAAAATCTAACAAAAAATTATTCTCTCCAATTTTTCTAAAGTCCTTTTTTCACTCTCTTTTCATCTATCTTACTTCCTGCCAGCTCTTCCAAGTTGACAGAATTACATTTATGACTGCAAAAAGCAAATACTTATAGCTAAGAAGCTTTCCTCTTTCTTTGTTTTTTTTCCATCTTCTCTGGGTGCATATATTTATATAAAACATCCTTGGGGAGAAGTGAGGAAAAATCTCCTTTATTAGTATTAGAGTTTTCTAGCAGTAAGATGCCTCACAAATTCTGAGTGAAGATAGCTTATCTTTATAATTTACTTGTATTTTATCTTTTTACCTGGACCTCATCTCCAGATAATTTAGATGCTTTTCCTGAAAGGCTTGTTCCACCCTTTGTTAACACCAATAGCTGCTCAACTCAGGCAGGCTTTCGGGGGATCTTCACCAGGCCCCTCCCCCAGGTGGATCTTCACTGCGTGCCCCACCTCCCCCCATGCACAGGTCCTGTAGCCTTAGCTCCACCCATCTCCACCTCGCAGGCCAGGGCAGGACCTCCAGTCCCTTGCCTCCCTTCCTGGCCGTTTTGTGGTGGTGGTGGTTGTTGTCGTTCTTTAGCCAGCATTAACCATCTGAAGACTCAATCCTCATCTCTCCTCAGAAGCACCAGACAACTGTCAGGGAGTCAGTTTGATGTGTTTCAACTCTTTCCCCATCACACAGGAAAGTGTATCAGCTGTCAAATACTGGGAACGCACGTGGAGATAGTGTTTCCAAGTTCTTTTTAAGCCAAGAAGATGTGAAAGGACATCTCAGCATGACACTCCCTGTGCGCTTTATTGCAGATTCATATCACTGATTCAGCGAATAACTGATTCAGAAAATTTTTTTTTAATTTATTTTTTGTATTTTATTTTATTTTTTGGTGAGGAAGATTAGCTCTGAGCTAACATCTGTGCCAGTCTTCCTCTATTTTGTATGCGGGATGCCTTCACAGCATGGTTGATGAGTGGTCTAGGTCCACGCCTGGGATCCGAACCCACCAATCTGAGCTGCCAAAGCAGAGCACTCGGTACTTTAACCACTCGGCCACAGGGCCGGCCCCTCAGCAAATATTTTGAGTCTGTTCTGTGCACCATGCTGTGCTGTGGAAGATGACGAGATGAACTAGGTATGTTCCGTGTTCTTGAGGAGCTCACAAACATCTAAAGATCTTAGTTTTATTATCACAGGAAGTTATGAAACATATACAGAAGTAAGATAATTCTGTAAGATGACTGGCAGGCAAAAATCTCCGTGTAAGAATTCTATGAGATACTGAACCTGCAAAGGAGGAAACTGTGCTAGACCGATTGCCAAAATGTCCCCATCCCTCACCCTCTACCCACACCCCTTGCAATGTGACCAGCCAAAGGTGGAATCCACTTTCCTACCCCTTGAACCTGTACTAGCCTTGTAGCTTGCTCTGGCCAACAGAAAGTGCCAGAAGAGCCCATGTGCCAGTTCCAAGCTTAGGTCTGAAGAGGCTTTGATCTCTTCTGTCACTTGGAGCCCTGCCACCAGTACGTGAACAAGCCACACTCGATGGCTAGATGGTGAGATGTGTCTGGCCCCGTCACCTCCACCACCCCCACCAGCAGCCGGCTGGCACACAGCCAGACGTGAGCAAGGCTGTTCTGGAGCAGGCAGCCCCAGCTGATGTGCCACACCTTCGCAGGCCTGTGTGCGCGCCCAGCCCAGGTCAGCCGCGCCAGGTCCAGCTCAGCAGAACTGCCCAGCTGACTCGCAGGCTCATGAGCAACAATACAAGCTTATTCTTTTGAGCCACTGTTTGAGATGGGTCATTGCACAGTAATAACGTATGCTGTGGTGACACATAACTGACACAGGATAGTGGACACAGCATTTCCAAATGCACAGGGAGCCACGGCTTTCTCTACTGGTAGTATGTGGCTGCATCTATATAATTTGAGCTGAAAATATATTTCAATGTTAAAAATAGAATAAATTAAATTTAATGAATAAAAATGTAATAAAAGAAATGTGAGTTCCACAAAAGCATGGATTTTTGTTTCCTATTTTGCTCACTGATGTGGCCTAAGCATCAAGAGTGCCTGGCACAGAGTAGGTGCTCAGAAAAATTTTGTTGGAAAAATAAATGCATTTAACCAAATATTTATTTGATTGTCTCTGAATGTAGAGTTAAAGCCTCAGAAAAGGCATTTAAATGGAACCCAAGGAAGCAAGCAGAGTCCGGGAGGAGACCAGAAGGCCGTGGTGATTCTCCAGATGTGTTGGGATGAGAGCTCAGATGGGGTGGTGACAGCAGGAACGGAGCAGGAAGGACAGAGCGGTCAGGCCACATTCAGCGGGCCGAGCTCGCCCCACAGCGTGCGTAACACCTGTTCTCTAGAATCCTTCTATCTATCCGTTTCAGAAAGTCAGTGGAAATGTGATCAAGCTTCTCACTTCGAGTATTCACAGTCTAATGATGAAACGCACCAGCCAGCTGCTCTCTGTATAACCACCCACTTGACCATGCTACGATACAGCTATGTGCAGACAGGGAATGGGGATGCAGCACACAAGTTTTTCTGGAAAAAAGTGACCTGTTGCCGAAGCTAAAAGAAATACCCAGATAAAGGATCAGGTGAAAGATGTGTCAGGGAGGAGAAGCAGTGAATACCAAGATAGCAAGTCCTAGGAACCGCAAAGAATTCAGTCTGGCCGGAGCAAAGCTTCTGAGAGGGAGGAGGCAAGAGAAGTCATCAAGAATTAGTCATAAAGGACACTGTATATCTGGAGAGACTTGCAGGGTCACTGTCAAGCTGTGACGAACCTCTGAGGGGCTTAAGCACAGCAGTGACATAGTGAGGTTCAGAGTGTAGGAGGAGCCCCCTGCACGTCTGCGGTGCTCAAGGAGAACACGGCAAACTGCTGCCCGGGCCCCGTGGGAAACGGCGGGAGCTGGAAACACGCAGGTGCCCTGGAGATGCGTACGGATAGACTCGATGTTCTGGAAAGAAAGGATGGGGGAGTAAGCAGATGAGTAAAATTCTGACTTTGGCAACTTGTGGTGGAACTGCCAAGTAAGAAACTGGAAGACACAGCGGGTGGCGGGCTAGAAGGGAGACGGTAAGTTCACCCTTCGACACGCTGGGCTTGGGACCATTTGAGTCCTGAGGCAAAGATGTGCAAAGAGAAGGCATCAACTTGCCCAGCATTTCGTCTAGACCAGCGTGGTGCCTGACCAGCTGTAAGTGCTCGATGATCCATTTGTGAGTGAGTAAAAGCAGCAGCTCAGAAAAGAAATCTGGACTTGAATCTAGAAAAGGGAAGAGTCTGTGCTGTGGGATGAATGAGATTGGCTCTGCTCCCATGTGGACTGCAGACAGTGCTGGTCCTCACCCTGCCCCCTGGCCTCAGAGCTAAGTACAGAGATTAGAGGTAAGTGTTTGGAACTCCTATAGCAATTTAACAGAGGAATTTTACATCCATTTTACTTAATATAAAGAAAATGGGCTCATATTTTGTATGTCTGTTTTCTTTTTTCATTTCATTTTTCTAGTAATTTTTTTTTTTTACTTTTACAAAAGTTTTGGTCTTCAATGGATTGGATATGTTACAAACAAACAAAGCCCATCACCACAGGCAGTGTAAGCCTGAACTGGACCTTCTGGGAAAGTGTTTATGGAAGCTCCTCTTTGACCCATTCTCACCTCCTCCTCTTCCTTCTTATCTGTTTTTCTAAACCTAATTTTGTTGCCTCCTTAGGACTCAAGAGTAAACTGCAGCCTCTTTTGTGCATTTTGTATGCTTATCCACTTTGGCTCTACAATTGTTCCTATCGCATGGATAAAAGGCATTTCTTTCCTTTGCCTGAGTCTGAAGAAAGAACCGTGTGTGGGCAGAATTCTAAGGTAGCAGCCTGGTGTTGTGCCTGGAGAGTCCTCGTCCTTGGAGAGTGGGCAGGACCTATAACTTGTCTCCAGCCAAAGGAATATGGTAAGAGCCATCAGATGTCACTGTCTTGGTTTAGATGAACAGACAGCTAGACAGGTGACAGATCGCCCAGCAGATGCACTCTCACATTGGCACTGAAGAAGCAAGCCAGCATCGGTTCTAAAGCCACCACAAAAAAAAAGAATTCTACCAACAAGGTGTGGGAGCTTAGAAGTGGATCCTCTCCCAGTTGACCTTCAGTTGAGACCTCATGCTCAGCCATTGCTTTGCTGTGGTCCTATGAGACCCCAGGCAGAGGACCCCATGAAGCCAGGCCTGGAATCCCAACCCACAGAAAATGTAAGATAACAAATATCTGTGTGTTTTAAGCTGCTAAATTTGCTGTAATTTGTTATGTGGCATAGAAAACAAATACAATTAGACAGGTGGTAGTTGCTTGGATTCAGGTGAAGAGAAACGTGGGTAAATGGGGCATCAGTGGTGCTATCTCTATCATTCAAGACATGAGGAAAAGAAAAAAGTTGTGGTGAGAATAAAAATTATTTTTGGATGAAATGAATTTAGAGCACTAAAACTAATAGAATATCTAAATATCTTATGATTAAAACTTAGAAGAGATGCAAGTTTATTGTCAAATATTTGAGTATCTCATTATGAAATGAAATATATAAGAGAAGAACATAGAGAGGCTGGACAGAAGAGCCATGGAGGAAGCACAGGAGTCATGAAAAAGTCTTGGAAATGATAAAAAAAATTCATGAAGAAGAGAATTGAAAACCAAGTCAAGTACTTAAGAGATGTCAAAAAGAGGAACTATGAAAGGCCATCATACTTCATGAGAAAATGGAAAATGGTCACTGGGGCCTTTTGAGAGTGTAGCTTTACTAGACTATGGAGCTTCAAAATCAATATTGTAAGGAACTGGAGAGGGGACAGATGGTGCAAATTTGGAGGTCTTGAATATAGATAAACAGCACAAATTCTGGAAGTTGAAAGAAGAGACGTTTAACAGAAGTCGAGTGATGCAGAGTGCAGGGTCAAGGGACGTACGTGTCAACGCGGCGGAAGTAAGGATGGAGTGGAGAGGAGACTGAGGATGCTGGAGGGAGAGGTGACCAAGGCGTGACACCTGGGGCTCAGGTGGAAGCATGAACCCTAAGGAAAGACACTTCTTACTCTTAGACTGCAAATAAAAAAATAAAGAGGACAGAAGGACAGCTAAAGAGGAGAGGAGATTTAGAAAAGCTCACATAGGACACTCTCTTGATGAAGAGGGGACGTCGTCCACTTCAAAATGAAAGGACGGACGGGACCCTGAATTGGAAGTGAGCGAAGGTTTGGGAAAGCTCTTGTGCAGACAGTGTTAGAGGATCAACAAGACATTGACGAAAGGATTAAGAAACAGTTAAAGTCAGGCTGCGTAAAGTGGTAGTAGGCCAAGTCTGCGGAGTTTTGCTTGAAATCCGTCTCTGATGCTGGGTAGCAGCTAGTAGAGCAGCTGGACTGACGCTGGATGGGTGCTCACAGGAAGCACAGCGTACACCACCAAGAACAAGACCTGCACACACTACTCGACTCCAAGAGGAAGCCAGGAGACGGAGACATTAACAGGTGGCAAATGTACTTTCAGCCCGCTATGACATTGGTGCACTAAAATGCAATGCTAGAAAACAGACAATACCCTCAAGTGTTTGAATTTCAGCCTGTTTCAGCATTGTCCTTAACAGTCCAGCTAACTTCCTGTGACCAGTTCCTTTATTCCCTAGCTCCTTGTCCTTTCCTTACAGTGTCTTAGACAGGGCCTACCAGGGTTTGTATGTTGAGCTGATTCTGACTCTGTGACCCACTGGTTGTGCTGGGGAAGGTATTCCCCTCTCTGTGCCGTGGGTCCCTGGTCATAATGGTCTCTCGGTGTAGAGGTGAGAACTAAATGAAATAATTTATGTGTGAGCACATGGCATGTATAATGGATATTTAAATAACGTTACTTAAATTCTTTCGGAGAAGCAACGTAATTTTGTATATTATTTTTGTTTTCTAGAACAAGCCAGTAAAAAATATGGATAAAAATTGGAAAACACAGAAAAGTAGAAAAGAAGGTACAAGTGATCAAAAATCCATCATCCCAGCATTACAACTTTTAATATTTTAGTACCAGATATAAAATTTTATAACTAGAGAGACAGTTTTGAGGCCATGCAGGGTTTGATTTTACAGATGAGAGAACTGAGCCCGGAGAGTTCCGCTGCTTTCCTAGCCACAGGGCCAGGGCCAGAGAGGAGGTCTCCCACCCACGCTGTCCGCCACGCACAGAGAGGCAAAAAACACGGCACTGTCGACAGCACATTCCCTGGGTCCACACACACACACTCTGGGTGTATAATCATTTGTATAACTTCACACCCATTAAGAAACCAATCCACAGGGTACATGTACATCAGCAAAAAGACAATCCTTCTAAATTCTTCTAAAAAACACCTTACACCTATGCCTGCAGCATGAACTGTACAAAATTCATCTCCTCCAGTACCATAGTTTGCAAAAAGTCTATTTCTGTTAGTAAAAACGTCAGTTTTTCAACTACCCTTGATATCAAGGAAAACTTGATGGCTGCAAGTCATCCGCTCTGTAAGCTCTTGAAACTCAGTCCCGAGGGCTCCTGTCAGCTGGCCTAAGTGATGTAAATGAGTCCACCGAAGTTCAGAAAAAATATTTCTCAGATTGTTCAAGACCTCAAGCCTAGACCAGGGCCTCCACTCTTAGCCTGCAATGGGGCAAGGCTCAAACGAGCTTTTTGAGGTGAAGAAGAAAAAAGAAACAGGAGATATATGGTGACCTCAGAATGATGTTCCCTGGAGGTCCATGGTTGTGTTCCCTTTGCAGACGACAATTCAGCAAAGAATAATGGCAGCACATCCTCTTGTAATGATGTAAACAGTAGTCCCCAAAATCTTGTTTCCACAATTTAAAAAGGGTATTTGTAAAAAAAACACTTCTGTCTGCTTGTTTTAAAACAACAAGAAGTTGAGGATTGTTAATTGGACAGTATAACAAGTGTCACCCATGCCACCAATCTGGGTGTCCCTCCAGCTCACAGTGTGCACATGGACCCCGTGTATTGTGTGCATGGCGAGTGCAAAGAAGGGGCTGTGGTCAGGGTAAGAGGATTTTCATTTGGTTTAATAAACACTTATTATCTGCCTGCTATATGCCAGTTATTTTAGGCACTTGAGGATACAAAAGTAAGCAAGTCCCAGACCCTGCCATCTAGAATTCTATTATCTTTTGAGGGAGGCAGATGCATAAACAAATATTTTCGGTATGGTAAATCAGAGATACAATGAGGGTTGCATTTGGAGTGCAGGAGTGAAGGGGATGGGGGGGCGGGGGGCACACTTAGCCTCATCTTTGGCTCAGGATTCCTGAGGAAGATGACGAATGTCCTGAAGATGATGATAAAGAGTTAGCAAAGAGGTGGAAGATGAGAAAGGCATCGGGGCATGAACAGAGACCTAGGCATCAACCATACGGTGTGTTCTGAGAACTATGAGCTATTAGGTATTGCTAAATAATAAAGTTCAAAGCAGCGAGTAGGAAGAGAGAAGGATTAGGAAGTTCTTAAGGCCAGTTCTGGGAGCAACTCGTGTACTATGCCGAGCAGCTGAGAGCCTAGGCTTGATTCTGTGGGTGGTGAGGAGCTCATCACATAGGAGGTGTGGTAGGACGGGCACTCTGGGCCGTGGGGGGGGTGCACTTAAGAGAGCTTGGACAAGCAGGATGGGACCACCAAAAGGGTCCAGATGAAGAGTGGTGAGGATCGAATGCAGGCAATGACAGAGTGCACAGAAGGAGTTAGTAGATGAGAGAATGACTGGAGAGTTTGCAGGGACCTGGGACACATCAGAGGAGGAGAAGGAAGAGCCCAGGATGGCACCGTGGCTTCTGGCACGTGTGCCTTGACTATTACCTATGGTTAGGAAGACAAGAAAGAGCAGGGCAAGGGGAAAGAAAATGAATTCAGTTTGGGACACATGGAAAGTAAGCTGTCTGTGAAATACACAAGATAAGTGGTCTGACAAATAGAGATTATATGAGACTGATGTTCTGGGCCTTCTCTGGGTGGCCGTCTTCCTCCTGCTCCCGCAACTTGTGGCAACTCTTCCTGGCCACCTGCCCCAGGAGGAACTAACCCAGAGAATCCAGGCAGAAGCATATCCCTTCGCACTTGGGACATATTCCCTCCTGGGAAGGCTCTTGCACCTTGGAAAGAAAGCTGGTCTCTAGTTAGGGACCAAGAGAAGCCAATACAATTGTGTTGCAAATGAAAACTGTGGTGCTTCACAGGACCACTGCCACACCCAGCCAGTTACTTCTCTGTCCCCCTGTTTCTATGGGCCACGTGGGACAGCTTCAGGTACTGAGGCAATGGGGTGGCCGACCATACCCCCCTACCTCACCCCAGCACATCTGTGGACGCTTCCATTTTTCTGTCTCCCTACCTCCTAGCAGAATCCCTTCCGATGGAACTGAATTACTCAAGACCACACTCGTGTCTGGTCTGCATCTTCCAGAAACCCGTCTTCCCCTCCCTCCTCACTTCACACCCTACAGCACCCCCCACCTCCCACTGCCCAGACCAGTCAGCTCCTCTAGTCTCAAATTTCACTCACAACATGAAGGGTTCTAGATATAGCTTTTATTTAGTAACACATTTCATTTTTCTCCTGTCGCACACTTTGCAGCCCACTTTCTAAACTCAAAGACTTTCATTTGTGGCAACGTGACACAGTGGACCTGGATTTGACCCGATCCCATCACCCAGATGGGCAAGTCACATAAACCTACTGAGCCTCCATTCTTATCCGTAAAATGGAGGTAAAAATACATTCTTCAGGATTGTCGTGAAAATTAAATGAGGAAACGTGTTAAAGCTCCTGGCAGGTGGTAGGCGGACGACAAACATTACTCCCCTCCTGCCTCTCCTTTAGCCCTGTCTCTCGTCTCGTCTCCCGCGTGCATTTCACCGCGGTCACTCTGCTCCCGTGGTTTCCAGCGTCGTTTCCCTCGCCCCAAGGCAGAGGCGGAGCCGCGGAGAGAAACTCGGGCTGCAGGACATGCGCAGCTACGACATCGCGGTTTCCTTCTCATATCCCCAGTTTCTCCCAAAAATAGTCTCCAGGAGCAGGACATGTCTTTTCTGGACCTATTTCTACAGCTAAGTAGCCATCAAGCAGGTGCTGAGTAAGTTCTTGTAAGTCATTAGTGATGTGTATCTCAGTCGGTTGAGAGACGTGAGGTCCTTTCTCCGCCAGTTTCCCGCGCTGCTCCTCTGGTTCCCCTGCTGCAACAGGGAGGGACTCTGTCTGCCGGACCTGCGTTTCTCACCCCTGGTCCTCAGACGCCTTCTCCATCCAACAGAAGCTGTAGCTTGCTTTCTGACTCATTAACATCAAGCCTGTGGCTATGCAGCTCAGCCCACAAATTAAGTTACACCGATTCCTAAGATCTCAAGTCGCGTAAGCAGTTTCTTGTTTCTTTAATCATGCTCGAAATAGGAGATATTGTGTATGCTGTTTAATTAAAGCTTTAAAGAAGTGGCAGTCTCCCGGACAAGCAGAATTCTTTCTGCAAATTCAGAGTCTTTGGTTGCAGCAAATACACTTTCAGCTTCAACTAACAGAAAATTGACTAAAAGTGGCTTACAAGTTTATCTCACAAAAAAAGGCAAGAGGTAGTGCTCATTTGTGGTTAATTCACACACAGGTTAGCCTCGTCATTAAGGACCCAGGTTTTTTTTTTTTTTTTGAGGAAGATTGGCCCTGAGCCAACATCTGTTGCCAATCTTCCTCCTTTTTTCCTTTTTTCCTTTTTTCTCCCCAAAGTCCCACTAGATAGTTGCATGTCATAGTCGTACATCCTTCTAGTTGCTCTATGTGGGACGCCGCCTCAGCATGGCTTGATGAGCAGTGAGTAGGTCTGCGCCCAGGATCCGGCGAACCCAGGGCTGCTGAAGCAGAGCATGTGAACTTAACCACTGTGATACGGGGCCGGCCCCAAGGACCCAGGTTCTTGACACTGCTCTGATCTGCCATCTCCAGCACAACAGCATCCGTCCCTCAGGGCTGCAAATGCTTGTAGCAGGGCGAGGCATCATCTGCCAACAAGACCACGTCTAGCAAAGAACAGAGGTTTCCCTCCCGTGTGTTCCTTTTGGTGAGGGAGGGTGTCTTTCCCAGGAGCACCCAGCAGAACTCCTCCAGGTCCCACTCACCAGCACTGGACCCCATGCTCATGGGAACCAGTCATGGCAAGAGGTGTGGAGCACCATGCCGCCCTAGTCTCATCCTGACTCAGAAAGATCCTGACTTGCCCCCAGGGCAGGGAGGAGCCCCTTCATGAATGGCCAGATCAAACTCGGGCTGTATCAGGACAGAGCAGAGAGAAGTGGCTGTCTGCAGGCTTGCCTCCACAGTTGTAGCAAACACTGTAAGTAGGGTGCCCTGCAGAATGCTGAGGGCCAGGGCCGAGACTGGGGTGCAGGGCACGACATTCAAGGAGGCACTCACTCTGCACTTGCGCGGGCTGAGATAAACGCCCTCTTAAATTCTGTGTCCGGGAACCTTGCTGGCTCCACCCTAGTCCTGGCCCTGGCTGTGAACACGGAATAAGTTAATTTATTTAATTTTAAGGTCCGTTAGGAAATGCATTTTGCCCATAAATATCTCAACTGATTCCTGAAATTCTATCACTAGCAGTTTATTCCTTTTGTAAATCCTTGCCTTCTCTCTGTGATATATTTTTCTACATCCAAATGCCCTAAAAAGGGAGTTTATTATACTATCATATTCTTTCCTGTAACTGAAGGGGACAATAACCAATGGGTTATTTGCTCACAATGCCTGTTAGACCTGGGAGGCCTGAGGCAACTTCTCTGGGGTCTCAGGGAGAGATGTGGCCACGGCTGGAAGCAGTGTGTGCTCCTGCAGAGAGCCTGCAGGCACCGGGTCTCCCATCCTGGGGCAGCATCACCGGGAAGCAGGGAGTGGGAGGGTGAAGGGAGCTGCTGCGAGCAGTCAGCTTGTGCTGCAGAACAAACCGTCATGCAGCAGAGAGGCTCCAGTCCACAGACATTTACCGCTGCTCCCGGAATCCGTGTGTCAGCTGCGAGATACTGGCGACTCAGGACAGACTCGTTGACACCCCTCAGCTCACGCACATGCGGTCTGTCCAGGAGCTGCGTGTCAGGACAGTCTCATTGTCCTGGCCACGTGTCTTCCACGTCTAGCAGGTGGGCCCTGACTTCCTCAAGTGGGGCTCTCCAGGTTTCAGGAAGAACAGGGGAGCCGACCCCGAAGTGCCAGTGCCTTTTGAGGCCCTGCTTGTGTCACTTTGCTCACGTCCTGTTGGCAAAAGCAGGTACGTGGCCAAGCCAAGAACTGGATTTGAGGAGGCAGGGCGCCAACGGGGCGCAGAGGGAAGGGTGAGTATGGGTGTTTACCGCCATTTTGCAATGAAACACACAGGAATTGTTCCTGTTTGGGAGCATCTGTAAGGTACCTACTGAAGCATTCCAGAAATCATTGGGAGGCCTGCTGTGGATGCAGATGAACCAGAGGAAAAACCATTATATAGAGAGAGTGTGTCATTCAGAGCAGCGGTTTCAGAAAGAAACAGAGGCCGGCCCCGTGGCTTAGCGGTTAAGTGCTCGCGCTCCGCTGCTGGCGGGCTGGGTTGGGATCCCGGGCGCACACCAACACACCGCTTCTCCGGCCATGCCGAGGCCGCGTCCCACATACAGCAACTAGAAGGATGTGCAACTATGACATACAACTATCTACTGGGGCTTTGGAGGGAAAATAAATAAATAAATAAAATTATAAAAAAAAAAAAAAGAAACAGAAAAAGCTGCCACAGTGGCAAATACAAGCACATCCAAGCACGGACCAGGGGAGCAGTCCCCCTTGTCACTCTGACCTTCATCTGGGGAAACGGAGGCAGCAGGTCATCTGAATCATAACCACCCCGCCCACTCCCCTGCTCATCGAGCAAACGCCTGTGCTTACCTCCCTACGTATTTGGCCTAGAGAGGGAACAACACAGTAAAGATAACATGAAGACCTGTCTGCGGGATATTTATAGTTCTTGTTGGAAATCACTACACTGGCATTCTGGCTTATATATTGCATGAGATTTTAACAGTACCTAAGGCTTTGTTTCCAAAACAAATCACAGATCTTTTCATATCACATTGTGACATGAAGCATTATTTTCAAAATATCATCTATGTTCATCACTACTTCACTAGATCCTGTAATTTACTGAGTTAATAAAGAAGCATATATCACCATAGCACAAATTATTTATAACTTTATAACTCTATTTTAACATAATTTATTCCTTATAAACAATCACTGACAAGTATATTTTATTTTATGCCTTTAAAAAATTATTCTAAGAAGAGATTCTTGGGCTTCATAAGATTGCAAAGGGGAAAAGGGTTTTAAAAGGTTAACACCCTGAGTTACCATGAACCAGCCTCACCCAGTCTAATAAAATCTAAAGCACTGATAAGTGTTACTGGACTTGCAAAGCCAAGAAGCAGGTCCCAAACCAAATAAAATCTACCACTGTCTGTCCTGTACTTTCCCAAATTCCTGCCACACGTAATGGTGAGCCAGGAATGCTGGGGGTGATCGGGGTGCTGGCCTGGGCGACCTCTACCAGCCACTTCAGTCTAACACTCTACAACTCTGTCTGACCTCAGGCCTGGACACCGTCATTCCGTAACTGAGTGGAGAAACATATTCAGCCTCCCACAGCGGGACTGCAAACCACCAGGCACGGGTCCACTGACTGTTTTTGTCCTGCTCTGAGCTATGAATGTTTTCTACATTATTAGTGGTTGAAAAAGTCAAAAGAAGAAGAATATTTTGTGACACTTCAAAATTATATAAAATGCAAATTTTAATGCCAGTAAACTGTGCCTTATTGTAGCATAACCACATCCATTCCTTTACGTACTGTCTATGCTGCTTTTGTGCGGAGTTGAGTAGAGGCAACAGAGACCAGGTGGCCTGCAGAAGCTAAAATATTTACTATCTGGCCCTTTCCTGGAGAGATTGCCAATCCCTGCTCTGGAGGAAGAAAATTGAGTATCTGATCCTCTGCGTTCCCTTGAATGTCTCATCTTTCTATTAAATGGTCCTTCCCAGGTTAACCAGACCTAAAAACACTTGCTCGCTTCCCTATTTCCGCGGCTATGCGGAGGGTTTAATGTGTGTTTCACTTCACAAGTAGCATGTCAGGCAAATCACGCATATAATTCATTTTAACTGAGTTAATTATTTAAGTGCTCAATCTTTTAGTCCGTCTATCAGCCAGGATTACAACGAGGAAGGGAATAAACATGAGGGCGTTTCTGCTCCTCCCCCATCACTCATTAAAAACACTTCAGAGGCTCATTAGGATCTTAAGCAGCCTTCCTGGTCGGCTGATAAGATGCCAGACGTTACTCTCCAGACAGAGTACCACCTAGATGGAGGGAGGGAAATTCCCGTCAGCTCCTAGAAATTAACTGTGACTCAGCCTCCACTGCCTTTCTATAGCTCTTCAGGAAAATCTAATTCCAGCTCTGATTTATTTAAATTGCTGGAAAAATGGTTGAGCGCATACACTTGGATGCAAAAGTGATGTCTCACTTGCCCACCATGGAGTGCTTTCTGTTCTATGGTCAGGAAATGAGAAAGAGTAAGAAAAAACGGGCAGTCTCTAAAAGGACTTTAAATGAGAACACTGCACGCCTCAGCTCCTTTGGGACTCCTAAAGCCATGGTGTACTTTCTCCTTCTTTTGGCGTTAAGATGGCAAAAGTGTTCTCATACTTTAAATTCACTTTCCAATTCACCGTCACTTTTGAACAGCCACCCAGGGAAGCCCCTTGAGGGACCTGCCCTGAAAGGCACACAGCTGTCCGTGCCCATTCTTGTCTGCCTGTTGGTCCCCTCTGGTCTCACGTGCCTGTACTGTAGGAGCACCCTGGGCAGTGACCTTAAGAAAAGTCCCTGGAGTCCGGAAGCTTTGCTGGCATTTTATGATAATTAGGTTTTATGGCCTCTTGCGGTTTTTCTGGTCACATCTGGTGGTTGTGCTCATTTAAGGGCTTATTAAAAAGAGCACTGTATTTCAATAAATGAGAAATCATTTGAGGGGGCATTGAGGAAGATGCTTGTGCTCCCATTTTTTAACAAAATGCCAAGCTCTGGTGAGTTAGATAAAGTGAGTGCCTTCAAATGCCTGTGGTTCTCGCTCTTACTCCTAATGTTGTGGATCCCTTGGGTGCGCCCGTGTGTCCAGGGCCCGCGAGCACCTGTGAGCGGAGGAGGAGCAATTCACTCATGGACTCCGGACAGCTGCTCAGGTTCCAAGGCTGGAAGTGTGTGCCTGGCGGAGGAGCGTCTATTCTGGCAGGAGGGGAGGGATAGTGGATGGAGCCAACGCGAGCAGAGAAGGCGCTGGACGACAGTCCGCCACCTCCTGCAAACAGCAGCACTTGGCAGCGAGGCACTTCCAATGGAAAATAACGAGCTCTCCCATTAAGAAGTAATTGTTTGTGAAGTAAAATTTCAAAGCATAAGTAGCGAGCTGTGGAAAATGCCAGGAAAACAGTTGCATTACCCAAGTTCATATGTGGCAAGGGATGCTTGCTGGCAAGGTCTGAGGGCTCACCTCAAACCTCCAACTATTTTTTCTTTTATAAAAGAGTTTTGCTAAATTCTTTACCACCTAATGTTGATTATGTTCCCCTTGAATTTATACTCTAGCACATTTTAATTAAAGCTTTTAGTTAAGTCGTGTAAAAGCTGTCACAATGTTCTTGCGCGAGAGCCAATCACTGCCTGCCGTGCAGTACAGTGACAGCATTTTCCTATCCAAAACCAAACACACGGTCACTCAGTGGGATAGAATATTTGAAGTCAGGATTGTCCCAGAAAATCCAGGATGTCTGGCTACCACAATGAAAAGTTAAATGTTGTAAATGCCTTATTCTTAGATAGATAGTATAGTGAACCACGGTAGCTACTGTTTGTCTGCTTCATATGCAAGCATCCCGTCTTCCTCTTCTGTTGACAAACTCGGCCCAATCCCCATCCCCTGCCAAGCCAATGACCAAGGATCAGTCATGGGAGCACACCATGCATTCCGGCCCCTGTGATCCTTTCACTGGTGGGTAAGTAACTCAGCAAGGCCCCACAGAGGCCCTTTCTGGGATTGGAATATGGACACAGCAGGAAAGGATTGGCTTTCTTCTTGGAAGATGCCACACTGGTATCCTATAGGCCTGGGGGTACCAGCAGAAGAAAGCTGGAAAGCAATAGGAGGGACTGAGATTGGCACAGAGAGGGAAAGAGCTGAGCAGCAGAGAGAAGGAGACGTGAAGACACCATCTGTGTCCCGGATCTGGTCCACCTGGTGCCATTTCCTTTTCTTCTCCACCAGGTGGTGAATCAGTGAAGTCCACTGTTTCGCTTAGGCTGCGTTGAGTTGGGTTTCTGTCCCTTATAACTTAAAAAGATCTGACAATCTGTCAATGGGCAAGATACTCTCATAAAGAGTGCAAGGTCTACCATAGTGAGAAAGTTATTGAAGCTGTATTTAATCAATTCCACGGCAACTGTACACCAGAGAATGACATACTTCATCCTTTCCTAGTTACAATAAAGAGGATAGGGAAAAGTAACGATAGCTATCTTCAGAACAGAAGAGCCATAGAATAGTGTTAGTGTACAGACCACCTAGACAGTCTACAGAATTCATGTTGTAAGTGAGCATAAGTGAGGCGCCATCTTGTTACACCAAATGGCCCCAGCCCCTCCTCTGTGTGACTATTTGCTGCTCTGCATGTACTCCAAAAAATTCACGTGCTCTCCTGATTTATGACCTCCGCTGATGTATGTATTCCCCAATAGCTTGATAAATTAAAACTTTGTTCTATGAGTTTCTCTCCAGGAACAGGCTGACCACAGGCAGAAAACACACCTACAAGGTATCCATCACAGCTGACAGAAGAATGGAACAATGTGATGCCTGGAGCCCATCGTGCCTGGAGACCAACATCCCTGGACCCCCTCCTCACTGCCCTTTTTCCCTATATAACTGCCTCAAGATTCTGTGATCTTTCAAGATGGGTCTTTGAGACATTACTCACCCCCTTCTGATTTGCCAGCTAATATAATCTAATTAAACTTCCTTTCTCGATCTCTAACTCATTGTGATTCATTGGCTCAGATGGCAGCGAGCAGAGCAAGCCCATTGCTCGGTATCAATGTAAGATGAGTTTGAAACCACAAAACAGACAATAACAGTATAATAATTTTGTTGTATTTTCAGAATTTGGGGGCTTTTGTAACTTTCCAGTGTTTACTATTTCAGTGCCCCATAGATATTTTTTCCATATTGATTAAAAGAAAAATCCTCTAAAAGTTCCCTGTCAACATAGAATATATGAAAACTGAGGATACATACATGAAAGCAAAGCAGTATCAAGGGCCAGGTAGCCAAAACTTAGAGAAAGAAAACTTTTAAAATAATGATTTTAAAGTTGTGCAGTCTTAAAATCTGTTATA
The DNA here is from genome assembly GCF_020826845.1 of Diceros bicornis minor. Classification (NCBI taxonomy): domain Eukaryota; kingdom Metazoa; phylum Chordata; class Mammalia; order Perissodactyla; family Rhinocerotidae; genus Diceros; species Diceros bicornis. The sequence goes on along the minus strand of NC_080754.1, from coordinate 240,287 downwards.
TCTGCATGTTGACAGCATGAGTACGCCTTCAGCAGCATAGACCATAACGGAGCCTCGTTAGCAAGACAAATTCACCAAAGAGGAAGCTGCCAGATGGCGCACATTGTTAACAACGCCCATCTGTGAATGACGGAGCGGGTCTGCGGGCGCATTTGGCGCTTCTTTTCTCAGACGGCAAAGCTGCTGGTCACTGCTTTGTAGAGGTGCGTGTGTGCTCTAGAGGCTTCACAGGGGACTTTGTTTATTCTCAGCCTGGGATTTTGAGGAAAGGTTGCTTCTCCTAGCCCAACAGGATCTTGTGCTGCACTAAAGCAGCAAATTGTGTCATCAATACTTGAGGATTATCATGAATTGCTCCCCAATTTGGAAACCAGAAAATCAGTCAAATGAAAAAGGCTTCAGTGGTAACCTGGATGAGGACACAGATACGCAAAGTCGCTCAAAGGAGCCAGTCCTCTAGGGAAAGGAGTGTGGGTCCAGCCAGGCAGTCAAGGCAAAGGAAAGCCACAGGGTTTCCTGGCAGAGCCTAACTCTGGCAATGTGCAAAGAATGCGAGCCCTCAACACTTCAACAGATTTCAAGGATTGCTAGGCCCATTGGTGAGGCTGGGTGGGGTGGCACATGGAGGTTACAGGCAAGAGACTTTGAATCTCCAGGTAGACACACAGACATTTCAGGCTATCTTATTCTGACGTCAGTAGACAGCTTGATTCTTCCCATATATCTTTTTCTGATTCCATACTCACCAAGCAAACTTCTGACTCCAAAGTGGGTTAGTCTATACTGTAGAATTCTCTAATTATGTGAACCTCAAGTATTTCTATGCATGTGATAGAAATTTCAAAATTAATCAATAAAGTGGTTATTGATTATTATTGTCTTTCTATGTATTAAGTTAAACCTTACGAATTTGTTAATATTTGACTACAGGTTTCCATTAATTACCATTAATTTATATTGGAAAAAGTTTTGAGTGTTCCCAGACCCAAAAATAACCACCAAAATAAATCAAGATAAAGCACAGATGCTCACAGACACAGTTCAAAGCTACAGTGGCCTGATGCTGAGATGCTGAGTGTGGTCCCCGGAAGGAGCTTGGCGGGGCCAGTCTCGCTGCTGGGGGTGTGGTGCCTCTGTAATGACTTGCTCACCATGAAACAAACGCTGAACGCTATTTCCACTTTTTGCCTTTTTTTCATAAAAGCGAAAATTCACTTCTGACTACTTTCAGTTAGCAAAAACAACTACTAATGTAGGTCTTTCATAAAAGCGAAGTGGCGTAAAGCGAACTTTCAGATGGGGGGAGCCAGCACTTATTTGATCTACAAAACAATACTTTCATAGCTTGGCTACACTAAGAAAATGAATCAACAACACAGACTTCAAGGACTTTTGTCCACATGTTACTTAACTTATTTTGCAAGCTAATAAACTGGTATTCCAGTGTCGCCTTCAGAATCATTTGCCTCTGAGTTAGGGTAAGACAGTAAAATTGCTGTAGAATCATGGAAAGTAAGACACAGAAGGGCCCAGATATCAAATAGTCCAGTTCTCTAACTTTACAAAAGAGGAAGTTGAAGCCCAGACTGACTGAGTCATTTGTAGCTGCAGAGCCTGCTGGTGCCAGAAGTGGGACCTGAGCCTGGCTTCTAGTGGAGTCATCTTTCTACCATGTTATGCTGAATACATTATGTACCAGAAACACAGCTAAAGAAGAAAGACTGACATAAAGCAAGAGATACCAAAGTCTTGTTCCAGCTCTTCCTTCAAGCTTTAACTGTTCATGCTTTTATTACTATAAGCACTGTAAAAGGCACTGCACTATTAAAAAATATATAATATTCCAGTTATAATTTTAAATGTCTTTATTATAGAAAACTTGGAAAATGCACAAACGTATGCAAAATAATGACTCTAATCTATAATTCTACCCACACAGAAAAATAAGTATTAACATTTGGCATCTATCTTTCCAGAACTTTTTTCTGTGCATACATTTGTGTGTTTTGCTCCCTCCTGGTGCCTGAACTATGCCTAGCAAAGAGGAAGCAGAACCCACGCAGACTAAGAACACAGTCTAAGAGCACAGCCTTGCTCTGCTCACGCTGACCACGTGACCTTAGGGAATTAATTAGCATCTTTCTCACTCATGAGGTCAAAATAGCTCCTACTTCATAACAAAGTGATGAAGACTCAATAACATTAATATTTGGAAATGCTTAGAACAATGCCTGGAATATAGTAAGTGCTATATAAATATTTATAAAATAAACAAATAGGTGCTCAATAAATATTTATGGCACAAATGAATATATATGGGTGAGCATAATTAAAAACTGTAATACTGCATATACAGTTTATACCCTGCTTGTTTCACTGAATATTATATTGTTAGCATTTCCACTGTTAATAAAAGAAATTCTACTCCATCAGTTTTTCACTGTCTACTGAATCTCTCCATCAGTTGGCACACTCCTGTTTCCCTCTAGACATCTGCATGGTAACGTCCTCACCAACAACATCGGTCATGTTGCCTCCTCAATGAGACCTACCCTGCACGCTGCGGCCGCCCCTCCCAACACTCAACCCTCCTTTATGCTCCCCCACAGCACTGGTTCCCCTCTACCATGTTGTACTACATAAGTATTTATTTATGACATTTATATTTGCCTTTGTCTTCCCTGAGAGCAGGGAGACTATTTTGTTCACTGACGTACCCCAAGCACCTAGAAGAATATCTGTTACAGAGCAGGTGTTCAGTAAATATTTTTTAAATTGAAAGGATTCCCTCCATTTGATTTTACTACTATAAATAATACTGTGATGAGCATTATGTATGTAAAATTTTCTCACAACATCTGTTTATATCTTTCATATTCTAGAAGTGAAATTGTTAGATCAAATGACACGAACATCTTGAACGTTTCTACTATTTACTGCAAAATAGTTTTCCAGAAATTTTCCACTTGTTGCTGATTGACCACTTGTCAATAAATTGACCAATCACATAGTGTGTGTGGAGGGAGGGGGTAACAGCATCCAGCTCTGCTCCACGCTTCTGCTGCCCTGCCCGCCACTGAGCGACCCTCCCCAAGGAGCGAGGGTGTGCTGATCTGACGGCTGGAGGCCCGGCATTGACTGAGTGATCCAGCGACTCTGCATTGAAGGACGACGCGGCTGAGCGCGTTCTCTCTCTAGCGGTTCCCTGTATTTGAGCACCTTCAGTAATCGCAAACACAAACCTCCTGAAGCAGCTAATTATCTCTTTAGCTCTGTTGATTCAGCCTATTTTCTTCTATGCAGAGGTTCTTGGTCCATATTTTGAAAACCTAACTAAAATACAAACCTTGAATCCACAAAGCTCACTAAATATTTAAATATACTTCTTATATGACATAGATTTGAAATACTCCAACATCTTGAATTTTCTTATCTGAATACAGCTTTATTTGTTTCTATTCTTTAACCATTTGCTATTCAAAATATAATGCAGTATCCTAACAAATGTCTGAGCAGAGCCTGGCTATCGCCCGCCTCATTCTAAACAGCATGCTTCTGCTAACACCCATTAGCTTTATTGGCTGCCATGACACCCTGTTGGTTCATTGAGTTTCCTGTGGAATACAGCTCCCACTTGGCTATGGTGCTGACACCAGCCTCCTCTTCTCTGTACTTATGTTCTTGTTTTTTTTTTGGAACTAGGTTCAAGGCCTCTTACAGTGTTAGTGCCCATAGGAAAGAATCTATTATATACCCCCATAATAACCATTTGTTCATTTCTAGATAGTTTTCCCAACTCCACTGTAATTTCATGTTTATAAGAAGCATTGCTCAAAAAGAAAATGAGATATGGTATATTTTATGTGGGGTACATGCCGTACACAAGCAGTAAGAGATTTTCCAGCATTTTCTGTAGCAAAATTCTAAGCCAATTTTAAGGGATGCTGACTGTGGAAAACTGACACAGGAAATAAGTCAGCAAAAGAATTTAAAACACAAAGGAGGACGGCAGTACTGAGCACAGAAACGGCAATACAAGGCAGCTCACACATTTGAGGAAGTCGGACTGCCATCTTCAAGCACTCATCAGGTAGATTGTAAGCCTGCACCTGTTTTGCAGACAGAAGTTTTGTGACTTAATCTCACGTAAACATTCTAAACAATCAGAATAAATATCTACATTACTTTATTGCGGTACCGCTGGGAGAATTACTTTAATTACATTTAATCCTATTTCAGACAGATAGACATTCTAATGCACTAGGGGGTGGCTGTGGATCAAGTTCAGGTCAGGGGTTTCTTCTGATGTGCTTCCCTCCATGACTGGATATCACCGTTTTTGGGCAAAATACTGGAGTAGCAGCCCCCGGAAACAGGCCAGGCTCTGGCACACACTTCTGAAGATGCGCACTGTTCTCTGAAGGCCAGGCCTGGTGAAGAATTTGTGAAACCACAGATTACGTTTCACATTTTTTTTATTGTGAAATTTTTGTTGTACATTATTGTTTATCAGTCACCATATAAGCGCATCCCTCCACCCCTTGTGCCCACCCCCCACTCCCGTAGCCCCTGGTAACCACCAAACAGTTCTATCTGTCCGTGTATTGGTTTACCTTCCACGTATGAGTGAAATCATGCACCGTCTGTCTTTCTCTTTCTGGGTTATTTCACTTAACATAATACCCTCCAGGTCCATCCATGTTACTGCAAATGGGAAGATTTTGTCTTTTTTTTTTTTTTTTTTTTTTGGTGAGGAAGATCAGCCCTGAGCTAACATCTATGCCAATCCTCCTCTTTTTGCTGAAGAAGCCTGGCTCTGAGCTAACATCTATTGCCAATCCTCCTCTTCTTCCCAAAGCCCCAGTAGATAGTTGTATGTTATAGTTGCACATCCTTCTACTTGCTGTATGTGGGATGCCACCTCAGCATGGCCAGAGAAGCAGTGCATTGGTGAGCACCAGGATCTGAACCCAGGTCGCCAGTAGCGGAGCACATGCACTTAACCGCTAAGCCACGGGGCCGGCCCCTGATTTTGTCTTTTTTTTATGGCTGAGTACTATTCCACTGTATATATATATATACCACATCTTCTTTATCCAATCATCAGTCGAGGGACACTTGGGTTGCTTCCATGTCTTGGCTATAGTGAATAATGCTGCGGTGAGCATAGGGTTGCATAAGCCTCTTTGGATTGTTGATTTCAGGTTCGTTGGGTAGATACCCAGTAGTGGGATAGCTGGATCATAATGTGTTTCTATTTTTAATTTTTTGAGGAATCTCCATACTGTTTTCCATGGAGGCTGCACCAGTTTGCATTCCCACCAGCAGTGGATTAGGGTTCCCATTTCTCCACAGCCTGTCCAATGTTTGTTGCTTTTTATCTTGGTGATTATAGCCATTCTAACGGGTGTAAGATGATATCTTAGTGTGGTTTTGATTTGCATTTCCCTGATGATTAGTGATGTTGAGCATCTTTTCATGTGCCTATTGGCCATCTGTTTATCTTCTCTGGAGAAGTGTCTGTTCATTTCCTCTGCCTATTTTTTGATCGGGTTGTTTGTTATTTTGTTATTCAGTTGCATGAGTTCTTTATATATTATGGAGATTAATCCCTTGTCAGATATATGGTTTGCAAATATATTTTCCCAGCTGGTGGGTTCCCTATTCATTTTGATCCTGGTTTCATTTGCCTTGTAGAAGCTCTTTAATCTGATGAAGTCCCACTTGTTTATTTTTAATTTGTTACCCTTGTCTCAGTAGACATGGGATTCAAAAATATCCCTTTTTGGCTGATGATGAGTAGTGTACTACCTATATTTTCCTCCAGGAGTTTTATAGTTTCAGGTCTCACCTTCAGGTCTTTGATCCATTTTGAGTTAATTTTTGTGTATGGTGAAAGAAGGTGGTCTACTTTCATTCTTTTGCAAGTGGCTCTCCAGTTTTCCCAGCACCATTTATTGAAGAGACTTTCCTTTCTCCACAGTATGTCTTTACTCCTTTGTCAAAGATTAGCTGCCTGTAGATATGAGGTTTTATTTCTGGACTTTCAATTCTGTTCCATTGATCTGTGTGTCTGTTTTTGTACCAGTTACCATGCTGTTTTAATTACTATTGCTTTGTAGTATGTTTCGAAGTCAGGGATTGTGACACCTCCAGCCTTGTTCTTCTTTTTCAGGATTGCTTTAGCTATACGGGGTCTTTTGTTGCCCCATGCGAATGTTAGTATTCTTTGTTCTATTTCTGTGAAGAGTGTCCTTGGGATTCTGATTGGGATTGCATTGAATCTGTAGATTGCTTTAGGTAGTATGGACATTTTAACTATGTTTATTCTTCCAATCCAAGTGCATGGAATATTTTTCCATTTCTTTATGTCATCATTGATTTCACTCAATAATGTCTCATAGTTTTCATTGTATAGGTCTTTCACTTCCTTGGTTAAATTTACTCCTAGATACTTTATTCTTTTTGTTGCAATTGTAAATGGGATTGTCTTCTTGAGTTCTCTTTCTGTTAGTTCGTTGTTGGTATAAAGAAATGCAACTGATTTCTGTAAGTTGATTTTGTACTCTGCCACTTGGCTGTAGTTGTTGATTATTTCTAATAGTTTTCCAATGGATTCTGTAGGGTTTTCTACATACAAGATCATGTCATCTGCAAACAGTGAGAGTTTCACTTCTTCGTTGCCTATTTGGATTCCTTTTATTCCTTTTTCTTGCCTAATTGCTCTGGCCAACCTCCAGTACTGTGTTGAATAAGAGTGGCGAGAGTGGGCACCCTTGCCTTGTCCCTGTTTTCAGAGGGATGGCTTTCAGTTTTTCCCCATAGAGTATGATGTTGGCTGCGGGTTTGTCATATATGGCCTTTATTATGTTGAGGTACTTTCCTTCTATACCCATTTTGTTGACAGTTTTTATCATAAATGGATGCTGGATCTTATCAAAAGCCTTCTCTGCATCTACTGAGATGATCATATGGTTTTTATTCCTCGTTTTGTTAATGTGGTGTATCACATGGATTGATTTGCGGATGCTGAACCATCCCTGTGTCCCTGGTATAAATCCCACTTCATCATGGTGTATGATCTTTTTAATGTATTGCTGTATTCGGGTTGCCAATATTTTGTTGAGGATTTTTGCATCTATGTTCATCAGGGATATTGGTCTGTAGTTTTCCTTCTTAGTATTGTCTTTGCCTGGGTTTGGTATGAGGGTGATGTTGGCCTCATAGAATGTGTTGGGAAGTGTTCCATCTTCCTCTGTTTTTGGGAATAGTTTGAGAAAGATAGGTATTAAGCCTTCTTTGAATGTTTGGTAAAATTCTCCAGAGAAGCCATCTGGTCCTGGACTTTTATTTTTTGGGAGATTTTTGATTACTGTTTCAATCTCTTTACTTGTGATTGGTCTACTCAGGTTCTCTATTTCTTCTTGATTCAGTTTTGGGAGGTTGTATGAGTCTAGAAACTTATCCATTTCCTCTAGATTGTCCAATTTGTTGGCATATAGTTTTTCATAGTATTCTCTTATAATCTTTTGTATTTCTGTGGTATCTATTGTAATTTCTCCTTTTTCATTTCTAATTTTATTTATTTGAGACTTCTTTCTTTTTTTCTTGGTGAGTCTAGCTAAAAGTTTGTCAATTTTGATTATCTTCTCAAAGAATCAGCTCTTTGTTTCATTGATCCTTTCTACTGTTTTTTTTTATTTCAATTTCATTTATTTCTGCTTTGATTTTTATTATTTCCTTCCTTCTGCTGACTTTAGGCTTTGTTTGTTCTTCTTTTCCTAATTCTGTTAGGTGTAGTCTGAGGTTGCTTATTTGGGCTTTTTCTTGTTTGTTAAGGTGGGCCTGTATTGCTATGAGTTTGCCTCTCAGGACCACTTTTCCTGCACCCCATATGAGTTGGTATGGTGTATTTTCATTTTCATTTGTCTCCAGATATGCTTTGATTTCTCCTTTAATTTCACCAATGATCCATTGGTTGTTTAGTAGCATGTTGTTGAGTCTCCACAGCTTTGTCACTTTCCCGGTTTTTTCCTTGTAGTTGATTTCTAACTTCATAGCATTATGGTCTAAAAAGATGCTTGTTAGGATTTCAATCTTCTTAAATTTATATAAGCATGCCTTGTTTCCCAACATATGGTCTATTCTTGAGAATGTTCCATGCTTGCTTGAGAAGAATGTGTAATCTGCTGTGTTTGGATGGAGTGCTCTGTATATGTCTATTAAGTCCATCTCAACTAGTTTTTCATTTAGGTCCACTATTTCCTTATTTATTTTGTCTGGATGATCTCTCCATTGATGAGAGTGGGGTATTAAGATCCCCTACTATTATTGTGTTCTTGTTAATATCTCCTTTTAGGTTTGTTAATAGTTGCTTTATGTACCTTGGTGCTCCTGTATTGGGTGCATATATATTTAAAAGTGATATGTCTTCTTGGTAGAGTGTCCCTTTTATCATTATATATTGCCCCTCTTTGTCTCATTACCTGTTTTATCTTGAAGTCAACTTTGTCTGATATAAGTATGGCAACACCTGCTTTCTTTTGTTTGCCATTAGCTTGGAATATTGTCTTCCATCCTTTCACTCTGAGCCTGTTTGTCTTTGGAGCTGAGATGTGTTTCCTGGAGGCAGCATATTGTTGGCTCTTGTTTTTTAATCCACCCCGCCACTCTGTGTCTTTTGATTGGAGAATTCAGTCCATTTACATTTAGGGTAATTATTGATATGGGGGGATTTTTGTTGTTATTTTATCACTCTTTTTCCAGTTCTTTTGCATTTCTTTTGTTTTTCATCCCATGTGTTTCGGACTACCAATTCAGTTTGGTAGTTCTGTGTGGGGGTTCTCTTAGTTTTCTCTTTCCTTATCGTGTGTGATTCTGTTCTGATTATTTGGTTAGTGGTTACTGAGGTTTGTATAAAAACTCTCATGATGTGATAGTCCATATTTTGATGGACTCTTATTCCCTTAGACTAAGGCGATTCAATCCCTTTCCTCTTCCCTTCTAAGTTACTGTTGTCACATCTTCTTCCTTCTTGTGTTGTGAGTTCGTGTTTAACATGATGAGGTTATATTTACACTTGGTGCTTACCTTCCCTTGATCTTTGGTTTTATAATTAAATGTTTGCTAATCTATTTTGATAGAGGACTGCAATTTTTCTGCTTTTGTCGAACTATTTTCCTCCTTGTTCAAAAATTTGCATCCCCTTTCTCTTTTTTTCCTCAGGAATGAGGGCCTTCTTGAGCATTTCTTGTAGTGGGGGTCTTGTGGCAATGAACTCCCTTAGCTTTTGTTTATCTGGGATAGTTATTATTTCTCCACCGTATCTGAAGGATATTTTTGCTGGATAGAGTATTCTTGGCTGAAAGGTTTTGTCCTTCAGAATTTTGAATATATCATTCCACTCTCTCCTAGCCTGTAAAGTTTCTGTCGAGAAATCAGCTGACAGCCTGATAGGAAATCCTTTATACGTTATTTTTTTTTTTTGCTAGCTGCTCTTCATATTTTTTCTTTGTCATTGACTTTTGCCAGCTTTACTACTATATGCCTTGGAGAGGGTCTTTTTGTGTTGATATATTTAGGAGATCTATTTATTTCATTCACTGGTATTTCCAGATCCTTCCCCAGGTTTGGGAAGTTCTCAGATATTGTTTCTTTGAACAAGTTCTCTGCTCCTTTTTTCTCTCTCTTCTCCCTCTGGAATACCTATAATCCTTATGTTGGATCTCCTAATTGAGTTGGATATTTCTCGGAGAGTTTCTTAATTTCTTTTTAGTCTTAGTTCTCTTTCCTCCTCCACCTGGAGCATTTCTGCATTGCTGTCCTCAATATTGTTAATTCTTTCCTCCATATTGTCAGCTCTGAAGCTTAAGGCTTCCAGGTTTGTCTTTATCTCCTCTATTGTGTTTTTCATCTAAGACTTCTGATAGGTTTTTTTTTATAGTTTCAATCTCTTTTGTGAAGGAACTCTTGATTTCATTGAATTGTCTGTCTGCGTTTTCTTGTATTTCATTAAGCTTTTTTATGATGGCAATTCTGAATTCTATGTCACTAAGGTTATACATTTCTGTGCTTTCCGGGTTGACTTCTGGGTGCTTGTCATTTTCCTTTTGGTCTGGAGATTTAACATATTTTTGCATGGTGCCTCTCAGTGTTGGCTTACTTTTCCTCATAGCAAAAATATATGGTTGCATTTTCCTCTTGCTGCTGCTGGTTGGGGGTCAAGGGCTGTGTATTTTGGCCCATCTCAATCCGTGGGCACTCTCATCGGCCCCTGGCTGATCTGAGGTGCAGCTGAGTGGACGCTGCTGGGGGGGAAGCGTGGGAACAGCTGGAGCTGGAATGTGGCAACATCTGGGACTGGAGTGCAGCTAGGCCGAAGCAGCTGGGGCTCGGGTGCGGGTGCATTGAGGCAGCTGCAGCTGAAGTGCCTCTGGGCCGAAGAAGCAGGAGCTAGAGCACTGCTGGGCTGAAGAAGGAAGAGCTGGAGTGCTGCTGGGCCGAAGAAGCTGGAGCTGGAGTGCGTTGGGCCGAAGAAGCTGGAGCTGGAGTGCGTTGGGCCAAAGAAGGAAGAGCTGGAGCGCCACTGGACCAAAGAAGCTGGAACTGGAGTGCACTGCGCTGAAGAAGGAAGAGCTGGAGCATCGCTGGGCCAAAGAAGCTGGAACTGGAGTGCACTGGGCCAAAGAAGGAGGAGCTGGAGTGCCGCTTGGCCAAAGAAGCTGGAGCTGGAGCATGCTGGGCCTAAGAAGGAGGAGCTGGAGCGCCGCTGGGCCAAAGAAGCTGGAACTCGAGTGCGGTGGGCCAAAGTTGCGGGTGCCAAGTCAGCTGGAGACTGCGCACAGGCCAAGCCAAAGCTGCTGGAGCTGGGGGGCAGGGCAGTCAAGCCGAAGGAGCTGGGGCCATGGCACGGTGGAGCCTGGGAAGCTGGGACCATGGCATGGTGGAGCCAGAGAAGCTGAGGCAGGGCACGGAACAGCTGGAGCAGGTGGGTCTGTGGCATGGTGGGGCCTGAGCTGCCGCTGCCTCTGGTGTGGGGGCGCAGGCTTGCCCCGCTGCTGGTGGAGCCCGGGCACCTGGGGGCCGCTGCCTCTGGGGACGGGGCTGAGCTGAAGTGCTGCTGTGCTGAAGCCCCAGTCAGGCAGGCCAGGTGGGGGTGGGGCGCTTACTTTTGCCTCCCCCATCTCAGAGGTTTCTCATCTTGCTGTTGCTCTCTGCTCTCCTGAGGGGCTAGCTTGTTGAAATTACCCTTGCAACAGTTCCGCTCCCTCCATAGGAGGATCCCCTCGGGCTGTGAGGGGTCTTGGAGAGGGAGCTGCCCCTCCCCCTCCTCTGAGAGCCGAGTGGTCTCAGTCTCTGCGTCGCAGTCCTTGGGGAAGGAAGGAGGCTCCTCTTACCTCCTTCCACTTCCTCTGGTGATTCCAGCACCTCAGTCCTCAGGTGTACAGCTGCCTGGGTGCCTCAGATGTCCCCTGTGTTGTGTGAATAGCTTCTGCTGGAATATGAATGTCCTTTTCGTTGTGTCTAAGAAGGGGAGAGTTCAATGGGGCAAGCTCACTCCACCATGATGCTGACGTCACTCCTGTTTCACATTTTTAAATTCTACTTTTGTGTGTCTCTTTTCTCTCAGTGTCATTATCCCTGATCTCCATCTACCATCCAAACTTCCCTCTCTGTGTTCCATTCCACTGGGAACCAGCTAGCCGACTAGCTAGTTAATTAAGAATTTAGAGTGACATGAGGATTGTGATGATAGAACCTATGCATTTACCATAGGGGACTCTGGAAGGCTTCAGATAATTCCTGAAACTCCAAGTACCTGGGTGCTCTCACTTTGTGCCTTCAAGAAACATTACCGACTTGTTTCTTGTGGCTTGTGGCTGTCAAGATTCTCAGGTTCCATACTCAGACACTGTCAGCAAGAGCCTTACACGCTAAACATCACACTACTCAGAACAGCATGGCCATTAAAAATGAAGTCTGTGTTCAGATTCTAACTCTTCCACTCACTATACGTGTGATCTGTATAATGAGGGTACGACGACCAACTCAGAGTCAGTATGAGAATGAAATCATATGCTTGCCTGTACACGGAAGGCACTCAAGACGTGCAGTGATGATTATATTAATTAACTACTGCTGCATAACAAATTACTTCAAAACTTAATACCTTAAAATAACAAAAAACTTTTCTTTATCTCATAGTTCCTATGGGTCAGGAGTCTAGGAGCAGCTTGGCTGGATGGTTCTGAGGCAGGATCTCTCATGAGAGTGTAGACAAAATGTTGGCCAGGGCTGCAGTCATCTGAAGGCTTGACTAGAGCTGGAGGATCCACTTCCAAGATGGTTTATTACAAGGGCTGCTGGCAAGAGGCCTCAGTTCTGGCCACGTGGACCCTCCAGAGGATTGCTGTAACGTCCTCATGACACAACACCTGGCTTCCCCCAAAAGCAAATGGTCCAAGAGAGAAAGGCTGAAGCTGCAGTGTCTGCTATGACCCAGCCTCAGAAATTACACACAATCACTCCCCCAATACCCTACTGGTTGCACAGGTCACCCTCTTCAACATGGAAGGGGACTATAAAAGTGTGTGAATTCCAGGAGGCAAGAATCAGTAAGAGCCATCTTGGAGACTAGCTATGGTGGTGATGATGACGGCACAGACCCAGGGGACCAAGAGCCCACACAGAACCCAGAGAAAGTGAGTGACATTCCCTGTGCCTCAGGGTATAGAAGAAAGAAGCTGGGTATGCAATGTGAAGCTTTTGTAATTTTAAACAGCTCAAGAAAGTTCCTGAGTGAACTGTTCTCTGGAAGAACTACCTAACCTACTAGTTTCCATGTTCCTAAAATATAGTATATTCTAAACTATTTCAACAAATATGTACTAAGTGCTGGGAGCTGTTCTATTTGCCTGAGATACATCAGTGAACAAAACAGACAAAGACCCCGCCCCTGGGGAGCTTTCACTATAGTGGAGAGAGAGGCAATAAAAGACAGTGAATTATACAGCATGCTAATGACAAAGGAAAAAGGGATAGGGCCCAGTATAACGGGGATCTGTAATGTTGGGTTGCTGTAGGGGGCTGGTCACAGGGCTAAACATTTATTGAGTGAATCAGTGAACAAATGAACAACTTCTAGGCCTGCCTCTGGAGTCTCTGGGAGACATAACTTCAAGTTATGCATACACTGAGGAAAAACAGCTTAAAACACCAACCAAAAGGAGCTTACAGGACCTGGAATACATACACTCCATGAGGCGCTGGGCCTCAGAACTCCAAAGAGAGCAGCTGTTAGACTGGACACGTTAGGAATAGCACACAAAGGCTGTGGGGCTGGGATGCTGCCCGTGTGTGGTGTCAGGGCAGCAGGGTCACAGTGAACGAGGTGCAGCCAAGAAAAAGGATGATGGCCTGGGAAGAGGCTACCTCTCCGGTGACCTCCAACTTCTAGACCACACAGTGATCCTCCATCTCCAGTTCACAGAAGAGGAAACCACAACTCAGAAGCCAAATGGCTTGTTAAACATCTGACTCATTTCTAAGACAGTGCTCTTCCCATAAAGCATATCTCTTCTCCCAAGATCTTCCCGGCATGTGATGGGAGAATAATAGCATTGGCAAGGGGCCTGAATGTACAAAGGCATCATTTGTGATCCTAAATGTGGGACTCGAGAAGGGACCACAAACTTGAAATTTAGAAGTGCAGTATGGCAGTTCAGTGACATGCCGTCTCCTCCTAGCATCTCAGACAAGAGCACATGGGGCACACCACTAACCATGGCTCAGAACCGCTGTCCCCTCCCGAAGGGTCTGTACATATAATGGAACCGACAAGTAACAGGACATGATTGCTCCGCACACATGCAACTTCAAGACGTCCCTCCATGTACTAGTGGGAAGGTGAGGAGAACACTCCCTAGAACAGCCTGAACTCAACATGGCAGAAGGAGCTACGAAAGGGAGGAAAAACTTTTCCTTGAAACTCATAGGGCCACTGGCTGGGCCTGAAATTTAAACTGACACAGACAAATTAACAGGAAAAAGGCATACAAATTTATTTAATGTAAGTTTTACATGACATGGGAGCCTTCACAGGGAAACGAAGACTCAAAGAAATGGTGAAGTCTGAGTATTTTTATGCTAGGTTTATGGAGAGCAGAAAGTCATGGGGAAATATGAAAGGACCAAAGGGAATGAGTCAACTGGGGGAAACGGAAAGGCCTGTTCCTGCAGATTCTTCTCTCAGACCTTCGGAGATAGGATCCTTTCCTCCAGGTACAGGAAGGGCACCTCTCACACGACGGTCTTATGGCCTGCTTGGGCGGAGAAGGGGAAGGTCAGAAGGTCCTGCCTCTGCCTGCTGTTTTTCAAATTCCTTCAGCTTCAAATACTCAATACTGCAAGGTGCCATATTTTGGGGTGTCATGTTCTGAACTCCAACACTATGAATTTGGATCAAGTGGTTCTCACTTAATCAGCTCTGCTGACAAGCAGAATAAAACTCATCAACTAATCCTTAATACCCCATTGGAAAATTTCATGTGTGATCATACTCATGATTATTACTTAGTAAAGATCAACTAGGTGATCTATAATTCTTGTTTTTGATACACAAATAGGTTAACTGCTAAAATAGCATGCCATACTGGGGAAAGAGAAAGGGAGAACCTGAATACATATTTCCAGAGAGTTTCTAATGGCTAGTGGTCCTTACATCAATTTTTCCACTTGCCAGAGGTAAAAACCCCTCTTCGAAGCATTGAGAGACAAGAGGAGAAACAGAGATGACAGCTAAAGGAATCGTGCTCCTAGGAACAAAACGAATGGCCTGGAATACCCATCCCAACACAGAGAGACAGCTCTCATCTCACGGAACTCTTTGGAGACTTCGGGAAGTGGTCCAGTGGATGAGCATCTGCCCTGGTTTTTCTTGTTTGTTTTTTGGTGAGGAAGTTCAGCCCTGAGCTAACCTCCACTGCCAATCCTCCTCTTTTTCCTGAGGAAGATTGGTCCTGGGCTAACATCCGTGCCCATCTTCCTCCATTTTATATGTGGGATGCCACCACAGCATGGCTTTGATAAGCAGTGCACAGGTCCATGCCCAGGATCCGAACCTGTGAACCCGGGGCCGCCAAAGCAGAGCTCGTGAACTTAACCACTACACCACCGGGCCGGCCCCTCATCTGCCCTGGTTTTGAACATGAACGCTCATGTCTTTGCTGCATGGTATTAAATAAGGGTGCTATGACATGCAAAATGAATGCCAATGGCTTAAAAGTAAAAGAAGCCAACTTTAGCTTGCCAAATAAATACAATTTCAACCTCATCTTGCTCTTTGTCAAAAAATTATGTATGCCTAGACATAAATCATAAGCACTAAGCACACCCTCATAATTTGACACCAAGCTTTTCTCTTAGGAGTCATTACTCGGGTTCTAATCTTTGAAAGAGAATGGTGATGTGTTTGCTTAAAAAAGAACTTATTTTAATTTCTACCTATCGAGCATTTTAAATCAGGCAACGTGGCCTGTGGAATGGTTGCCTCTGCCTGTCAGGCCCAGGGAAGACAGTCAGGGGAGAAGGGAAACACCTGTGCAGCCCATGGGAGCCCGAGGGTGCGCAGGGCAGGCCGAGGGGCCTCACTGATCAACACAAGTGTTTTCACAAATGTCCCATCATTGCCGTCAGCTCCCCTTTGCCAATTTTTAGCTCTTATCCTATTCAAAAATTAAAGTCTCAACTTTGAGAGGAAAAAAGAACAGAGACAATGTTTATTCCTCATACTCTCAGCTCTGATTTGCCAAGCTGATTTCTGAATATGTAGATACTTGGCACATGGAGATGCAAAAGCCTGTCTTCTTGGTCTTGTTAAAGATAGGAATTGAGCCAGAATGTTCTCAGGAGGTTGGCAGAGAAGCCAGGAAGGTATATTTCCACTAATGTAGCTGTTTAAGCTAATTTATCTCGAAATTCTGACAAAATGACTAAGTACTTTGGGATTGCTGCTTTAGAAATACAGGTTTACCAGGGCCGGCCCCCATGGCGCAGTAGTTAAGTGCGTGTGCTCCGCTGCTGGCAGTCTGGGTTTGGATCCCGGGCGTGCACCGATGCACCGCTTGTCAGGCCATGCTGTGGTGGCGTCCCACATAAAGTAGAGGAAGACGGGCACAGATGTTAGCCCAGGGCCAGTCTTCCTCAGCAAAAAGAGGTGGATTGGCATAGATGTTAGCTCAGGGATGACCTTCCTCACAAAAAAAAAAAACAAAGAAATACAGGCTTATCTAGTTTGGGAAGAGGGGTGGGGAGCGAATACAGGGCTTTCAGGAGAAAGAGTGGGTTCCACTGTCGACGAGGCTCTGCTCCACGGGACCTCACAGAGAGGCAGCTGCCAGCAGAACGCTCTGGCACGGCGCCTGGAGTAGAGGTGAGTCAGGCTTTCAGGAGACACCTGGGAGGCATGAGTCCTCTGAGGTATTTTAGTCTGGCAGCACTAGAAATCTGTGCCATTAGATGCTGAGTTGAGAGCACATCACCCTCAGGAAAGAAAAAAATATATTCTTACCGTACAGGGTGAAAATATATGATGAGCACTTTGCACATTTCTGGAAATAAGGCATATTTGTGCACTCAATTTGGAAAAGTGGTGAGTACTGGTAAGCCATTTTCAACAGAGACCTTCCAAATAAGGCCAGACTTTCTGGGACATCCTTCTGCCCTCCAGCATTCCATTCAGAAGAAACAAAAAGCCCAAAAGGAGACTGAGTAGCAAACAAAGATATCACCAGAATGTGGCAGGGCCGGGACCGACACATCCCCACCACCACCCCATGACCTCTTTCCCAAGTCCCACATCTCCATTCAGGGTCACTGGCCCAGAGAAGTGACATCTGTTCGTGATCATTCTGAGGGGGATTCTGAGGTGCTCCTCCGAGGGCGAGTGTTGGATCCACAGACACGCTGGGGGGCTCCTGTGGAGCCCGGTCGGAAACAGGCATGCATAGCTCTTCCGAACAAGATTCAGTGGATTGCTGTTGCCTATTGAAATAGGTCCAGACTCTTTGGGCTCATATTTGAGGTTCCAAACAACATCCACATTTTCAACTTTATCCCTCTCTGCTCACTTAGTTGAGCTCTGGACTCCAGCCAGACCGCCCCTCCAGGACTGCGTGTCGTCGTGGGTGCGTCCACATTTCTGTTCGTGCCCCTCGCCCCTCCCGTAATGTCCACTTCCAGTCTCTCTATCTGGTGACACCGTGCCCATCTCTGCAGGCTCATCTGTGGTCCCCTGGTCCCCTTAGATGTCATCCTGACATCTCCAGCTTATAATCATGCTTCTTTCATTTAACTGTCTATTTGGCTCATAATTATATGCTTCCTGCTACTGTGACTTAACTCTTCATATTTATATTTGTGTCTTAACTTTACGACTAGATTGAAAATGTACTGATAAAGTTAATTTTACATTTCTTTGTACTCCCTACAATGTTGAATATAACTCATACAACTGAAAGCTATTTTTAAATTTTCTGCCTAAACCACTAGGACGAGAAAGAGAACCAATATCTTCCTAACTTTATACCCTTTCAATCATTCTTCTCTCATTGGTTATCTCAAGGTGTCCTAGACGATAACATCAATAAGAACAATACAGTAGAGTTGTTTCTTTACTGAGTTTAGGTTCTAGAAACAGAGTATTAAGCGCAAATAGCACATGATCAAAATTACCTTTGAAAATCTGTTAGGAAAGTGCTATATTGGAGATCTAACAGCTGTCAATAAACCTAATACAGCCAGTTTTTCCTCCAATCTTAAAAAAAAGTGCTGTTTCTTCAATTGAGCACCTGGTTAAATAGTTAAGGGCCACCCTGTATAATTAACATGTATATCCAAGTAGCAGAGTCACCCTCGGAGTGTATGCAGGGAGGGAACACCAGCCACACATCTCTCATCCGACACGCACCGCAGTCACACCCTCCCTGAATGTGGAATGAAATGTGATTCTCTCTCTCTTTAGTCACTTGTTTCCCAAAACTTAAATGCTAGTTCACGGGGGATCTGAAATTTCTTCTTGTGTTAGACACAATCCTAAGACAGCCCCTGAGATGCCCACCAGCTCTGACCCACACCCCTGAATACTCCCCTCCTCCTGAGAGTGAACCGGCCTGTGAAAATGACAGAATATCATTCCCATGATTGGGTTACTGACCAGCTGACTCTGAGTTCTTCAAAAGGGCGATTACTCTAGGTGGGCCTGATCTAATCCAGTGAGCACTAAGGAGCCTGGGAGCCTTTCCTAAGGGAGGAGATGAAGAGATCCAGAGAGGGAGCGAGCCTGTGGAGAGGCCCATGTGACAACCACCTGCTGGGGCCTTCTAGTTGCTGAGAGTGGCTCCAGCCAACAGCTGGTGTGGAAACTGGACCAACCACCTGAGGGAGCTCGGAAACAGACAAGGGCGTACCTGGTTCACACCCTGATTTCAGCCTTTTGAAACCAGAAGCAGAGGGCCCAATTAAAATGTTCTAGACTTTTGACCCAAGAAAACTGTGTGATAATAAATCTGTGTTCTTTTAAACTAATAAATTTGTGTTAATTTGTGATACAGCAGAAAACTGAATACATCTGCTTTCTATATATCAGACACTGTGCTGAGCACTTTAAATGCATGATCTTTTAATGATCCTTACTGTAGAGCCGAGGGATCTAAAGTTCAAAGAGGGCACGTAATTTGCCCAAGTTTGCATAACTAGGAAGGGACGGAGGCAGGATTTTATATCCAGATTTACTAACAAACGTTCTCAGCCGCCACCGCTGGCAAAGCTGGGCACTCTACTGTGGCCTCAGCTCACAACCTGAATGTGCTGTCATCCAACGTGGACCTTTACTCCTTTCTACTGAGAACTTGCCTACGTTACTGACATTGAAGAGAACCTGCCAAACTAACTTTTCATTAAACATTAATGAAACACCTGGTGTAGGGAAGCACTGAATGCAGTGCTCGGGGAACTCAAAGGTTAATTAGACAGTCCAGACCCTAGTAGGGATGGGAAAAGGGCTCATCCACACACATCACAGAGGAGCAGGTGAAGAGGCAGGGGACCCACCAAGCCCCAGATACCAAGGGAAGCACTCGTCTGTTAATTCACCTGACACAGGGACGCTCACAGAAGATGCAGAAACACGTTTCCATGCTCACTTCAGAGGAGACTGTGTTTATGGGAGTCTCCTGGTCCCTAAGATTGGGAAATGAAGGAATCCTTAACAAATTGCACATTTACTTCTAAAACGTTAGCTGATACTAGTAAGAGCTTCATTCATTGTCCTCTTTCTACAGCTGTTTTTAAAGTTTATGTATTTAGGTGTTTTTAGCACCCAAGGTGAAATGGGAAATAACTTGACTTACATAGTCTTCCTAATCTGAAAACATTCTCTGAAATCTAAGAGAAATTCATAATTAGGGTCCTTACAGGGGGAGCACTTGGGATGACATAACACACAATGTCTTACACAAGATTTTTTTAAATGTTCTGAAATTGACTCTTACTTAAACCAATAACAAAACAGCAAACTGAAGTTCTGTGACGGCATGTAGAAATGAATTAACATGCAGTTATGCACCCTTTTACTTACCTGGACACGGAAAGGAATGGCCGGTTAGCAGTGTTTTCAAATTGCAGGTCACAAACTATTTGTGGGTCATGAAGTCAACTGAGTGAATCAAAGCAGTTTTTAAAAAATTACACAGACGTGTGTGTGCATGTGTGTGCGATACACCTCAAGTTTAAGGATAAATACTATGCAATAAAACTTTTTTATGTCCACGGGTTTATACATGTTTGTCATCTTAGGAATGTGATTCACATTTTGTTGCAGAAGTAGGACAGCACTGCCTTAGCTTAGACTAGTCATCTCGACTATCAGTTATCTCAGCTGGGATCTTGTCAAAGCTCCACAAAAACACCATCAGGCTGAAGTCTTCAGGGAGTGTTTGGAGTACAGCATTTGAGTTGTTGATTAAAGAGAGACCCTCATGCTTTAGATTCCAGGTAGAGAAGTGGAAAGGAAGTCATTCTGTAATTAAAGAGGTTTTTACTTTTGCTGGGGTGGAGGGGCATCTCATTTCTGAGGAAAGTGCGCGGGAAGGACCACAGCGTTTCTCATCAAGAGATCCATCTGATCCACTCAAACGCGTGAATGTCCACCTCACCCGTGCCCTGCACATCTGGGGTGACCACATGATAGTCCTGGTCACGTCGGTTGTCCTGGTGTAATTACTAACAGCTTGCCCTTCCACTCTCAAAAATGTCCTGGTTGGATGATAAATTACATGACCGCCCTTTCCATAAGCAAGGAAAAAATGTTCCTGGCTTGGAAGGAAATATTTGTAGGGAAGGGTTGTATACCAAAGATGTTCTATTCTCTTATTCAGATTATGATTTCCCCCGTGCTTCTTTCTCCTGAAACCCCGAGGCATACCTGTCAGAGGAAACTCCACGTTTTCCTATTTGAGAGTGCCAATAAAGACCAGAGAAGTGTTTATCTGACCGAAGCTCATGGACTTGGGGTTCTTAGGTCACTGAGCACGCTATGAGAATTTGGGTAATTCTATATTTCATTTGAAGCTATTGTAAATTTCAAAAAATATATATATACATATATATATATATATATAATATAGGGGCCGGCCCTGTGGCATAGCGGTTAAGTGCGCGTGCTCCGCTGCTGGCGGCCCGAGCGCGCACTGATGTACCCCTTGTCAGGCGGTGCTGTGGCAGCATCTCATATAAAGTAGAGGAAGATGGGCACAGATGTTAGCCCAGGGCCAGTCTTTCTCAGCAAAGAGAGGAGGATTGGCATGGATGTCAGCTCAGGGCCGATCTCCCTCACACACAAAACATAATAATATAGTCATACTGTGCTCCATCTGAAGGGCCACAATAAAATTCCAGTGCTTAAGGTGTTTCTGTTATCATCAAGTTAAAACTAAGCAATATTATTTTAATATTTGTGAAATAATAACGCAAAAACCCCAAAGTTGTTCTTAATACATAAATTCTGTATCCATGGAAAGGTGGAGATAAAATGGCATCACAGGACACCACAAAAATAAAGGTTTTTCTCTAGTCCAAGTAGAGAAAATTGGTGGAAGAACCGAGAAATCCTATGTCGCACGAATGCCGGACTCTCTAACTCCCAGAGCCCCACGCCTTAGTTGTGAGACCACGTTCAGGCTTCAGGTGGGAACACAGTTGCAACAAGACAGCATCATCTGAGATGCTAAATTAATGCTATTTATTTTAAATTTTAAAATTTTTTATAGAATGTTGTGGATTTTAGAGTTGTATAAAACTATATGTATACAGAATTTTATATACAGTTCTCCTTGTTTATTTTATTTTATTTTTTTTTAAGATTTTATTTATTTATTTTTCCCCCCAAAGCCCCAGTAAATAGTTGTATGTCATAGCTGCACATCCTTCCAGTTGCTGTATGTGGGACGCAGCCCCAGCATAGCCGGAGAAGTGGTGCGCGCCCGGGATCCGAACCCGGACCGCCAGCAGCAGAGCACATGCACTTAACCGCTAAGCCACGGGGCCGGCCCTCCTTGTTTATTTTTAAATAAATATTTAATAAAACACTGGGGCCCCAGAGAATGTTTTTGCTCTCTAAAAGGGGTACTTACATTAACAAACTTTGAGATATACAACTGTGAGAAACAGCATGCTTGGAAACAAAGACTGGTTTTCTGCAAAAAAGAAACAGGAACCACCAGGCTTTCTGGCATGTTGGTTTAACAGAAATGCCAGTTTAGCAAAATGAATGTAATTTCATTCACATTGCCAAGAATGTGAAGTAACAGGGGCACTTCCAACTGGTCTGCCTCGTCAGTCTCCCGCCTGCTCAGACCCGACTCCTGTGCACCAGCTCCTCTCAGACCCATCCTGGTTCCCCGCTCCTGACCTTCTATGTTGTACACAGTACAGCCCTTTACCACAACCTCAGTTACAGGTCAGATAACCATCAGAGAGAGAGGAGACTGGACTGAAGGAAACAACAAGTATGTAAATACTTAGAACAATGCCTGCAATATAGTAACGGCTCAAAACATGTCCGCTTCCCTCAGAGATAACCTATTTCACTTTAAAAATTAGGCAACCAAGGTTTAGAAAGTTTGAGACCCATTTAATGTCACAGATCAAGTGAAAGGCAGAAGTAGTTCCAAATCACATTGATTTTCACATTTCAGAAAAAAGAAAAACTCGAGTAACTGATAAGTTTACAGAGAATTAGACTTTTCTATAGTTTCCGCAGGTGCTATTTTTATAATCTATTTTGTGACTGTCTGTGATGTGCTGAAGCACAATTTCTTTTTCTATTTTAAGACATTCTCATCTTTCGTTCTGCCCTTGGATATTCCTTGTAGGTCTGAAGTATCCGCTAGAAGACAATTATGGATTTATCCATTGGTGATCCAACCTTATTATCGAGCCTATTTCATTTTGAAATTTTCCCACACTGTATGCATGCCTAAGCATGCCCATAATATAGTGGATTCTCTGTTTAATTTACATCTCAGTCCAGCACACAAGCTTTCGAAAATGGTTTGACTATTTTTTCAATTTACTATGGAAAAACTAAGTATTGCAGCCCAAAATATACCTATATTGTTTTCAGATATGAGTGTAAGAACAAAGACTGTACTTTTAAATATTTAAATCATTTTGAAAAAAAGTAACATCAGGTCCTCTAGAGATCTAGCTAATAATAGATTGGAAAGTGTGGCAAGTTACTTAAAGGGTATCCTAAGCAATAAGCTGGGACAATTTATACATTGTGTGATATCAGGTTTCCTCAGTAGGATTATTTAAATTTTGATGAAGTTAAAGAGGATGTAATTGTGTGTGTTTATCTGTGTGCGTGAAAAAGAGAGTGAGTGAAACAGAGAGATACACATCTCAAAGCAAGAGGACCTGGTATGAAATGCTAAGGGCTCGGATTTCATCCTGCAGGCAACCAGGAGCCACTGAAGAATTTTAAGCAGGGTAACAACATGATGGAAGTCTGTTGTGGGAAGAGCACTTCAGCAGCAATAGACTGCGGATGGTGAGGTGGGAGGCAGCAGTAGGAAGGTGAACTAGAAGAAAATTCAACAGCCCGGGTGATCTTAACTACGGTAATGCCAATGGTACCAAGTAAGAGAGAACAACTGTGAGGTAAGGCTTGGTTATTATCCAGAGGTGAGAGTGAGGAGGAGGAAAGAGAAAAGTGGAACATGACTCCCAGGTTTCTAACTTGTGAGGCCAGATGGATGGTGGTGCTTCTAACAAAATGAGGACTATGCATCAGGAAAGATTAAGGACATTCACTTTGATGGCCACAATTTTCTCAAGGAACTAGGAGGCAAGGGCATCGTCTGAGAGAAGAGAGAAAGTGTTTATATAGGAGAATCGTAGAGAATGGTGGAAGTTTGGAAAAGTCACTAACGGGAGTGGAGAAGGAAGCTGGCGAAGAACAGCCCACGTCACTGAGCAGACTAAAGTCCTGGGCAGGCACGCGGGCCTGAATTTGTGGTGCCCTCAGTCTGCATGCTACACGATTTTCTGTGTTCCAAGCAACGCTCAGCCATCTGGGTGCATCGGTAGACGCATGGACTACGGACTGATCTCGAGTTGCAAGTCTAAACTTCAAGCGCAGCGGAATGCAGGAGCACGAGGGGATGGAAGCTCCGTGAGGACAGTTTTACGGCATCAACCACAGGGTCCAGGACAGATAAGGAAAGGCGACCAGGAGGGGAAGGACAGTCTTAAGGGGACGAAGGAAAATTGGACCGTAGTTTTACTGAGAATGAGAAAGGAAGAAAGCTGGAACAGGAGGTACTGAGATTAAATTTTCCTAAGTGGAGAAATTCCAGATCTGTGCTGTCCAATATGGCAGCTACTAGCCACATGTGGCTATTTACATTTAAATTAATTAAAATTAAAAATTATGTTCCTCAGTCAAACGAGCCACATTTCAAGTGCTCAAGAGCCATGCCATAGCTACCATATTGTCCAGACTAGATGGGGCAGATAAAACATTTCCATGGACCACGTAGGAAGGTCCATTGGAGAATGCAGCTAATGCCAAGTTCTAGGGAATGCCCAGAAGTATGAGTTGCTGAAATCAATAGAGACAAAAGCCATTGAGGGAGACACAGTCGAGGAAGCAGGAAGGTGGGGTGTTGGATGGGTTTTCCACAGATGTTAAATTCAGCCTGTGGCAGGAGTTCCCATGGAGAAGATATGAGCTAGACGCTCAAGTCAGTCCTCAGCAGGTGATGACCAGACAGACAAACACCTAGCCTTCGTTGGGAGTTGTAATGTGCTTCCTGGCGGTCCATCCTAAACCCTTCAGTCCTACTGTAGCCCCTTGCCTCTGAAACATGCTTGACTGATTCAATCTAGGCCCTACCCCAGAGTAATGTTCCAGGTCCCACTAAAACTTCTCCTGAACCGTTCCCCTGGTTCAACTATATCAGGTTGCTTTGGCCGACTCAACAGTGGGTGGAAAGGGAACCTGCTGAGTTAACTCTCTGCGGTCAGGTTAACTAGGTAGTGGAAAACAATGCATCTGTGGGCATGGCCACAGCTTCACACGGAAGACTTAACAGAGACTACCTGTACCAGGATACACAACAAAAGCAATCTTCATTCACTGAAGAACAGCAGTAGTTCGTGTATGTCTTCTGGGTTTATTAAACACATCTGTCATAATCTAGGGCTTACACTGAAGCTTTTTCAGGGTCAAGTCAAGAGGGATGTCTCTCAACGTGGTAGGTGATATGCCTAGTCATGTTGGCTATTCATAGCCAACCACATCACAGAGAACAACTTCCAGGGCATCAGAGCTGGCTGCCACACCGTGTCCCCCTTCCCTTTTCTTAAGAGCTAGCAGCCATGAGCCACAAGCCCACAGTAACTTCCCCACTGCATCAACTCATGAGGCAGCACGAGTCCTCCCGGCCTCTCATTGCTCGGTCCCTGGACCCAGTGATTACTGTAACACCAGAAGACGGAGGCGGCTACCACACTGCAAAAGTGGTTAATGCTTCATTTGGATGAGTAAACGAAATCTCTCTCTCTATAACTTAATAATTATAAGGGAAATGAGCCCAGTCTCTTTTCCCCTGTCACTAATGCTAATCCCTCTTAACCGTGTCCATTCTTGTTAATATGTGCAATTTTACTCCTACTCGTTTTTAAGAATTAAGAAGCTGGACACACAGTCCTTTTTCTTATTTTTCAATAAGTTATGTTTTAGTCTCTCGATTCTCTGGGCTGTATAGTTATTTGCGTGTAATAGGCTCTTCCACAGAAACACACAGCAGCAAATCCCTCTTGACAAGCCACAGGAAGCTCACTGAGTCATGACACATGCCACCAAACAGCCTCCCAAGAGGCAAACGGTCCTTTTCCTCAGGTGGTGTATGCTTCCACCCAGTTTCAGCAAGACTACATGGTCTCACGTGACTAAGGAAATCACTTTCTTGATTTGTGAAGTTACAGAAAGATGTGGAGTTAATATCCGATTGAGCTAATTAAATTTTAAGAGATGTACGCTCTACCAGGCTTTCTTCCTCCTCGGATTTAGTGAAACATTTTTTTAAAATCTTAGATTGAATTATAGGTCAATCTTTCAAATTTGTTTTTTCACTCTACTGTTTAATCATTCCCTATGAGAATCCCAAATCAATTTTTTAAATTTTCATTTTATTTTAAATGTTACACAATAAGTAACATTAACAGAAACTAATCTGTCAAGTGAGTATTTCTGGTTCTCTCCCACTGACTTGGCAGCCTGAAGCCATTCCATATCGACATTACTTTCAATGTTTTCAGGAGGGAAGCTGTTAGGGCTTTCAGCACACATAACAGATTATCAGCAGACGTTAGTTAACTCATGAACCTGTATCTGAATATCCATCAGATACCCATGGGATCTGGGATAGTATGGCTCCAGCGTCAGCCTGAAGAGTAACCTCAGAGATGGACATCATCCTTACCTCCCTCCCCAGGGCAGCAATAAGACAAAGAAAGGGAGACTGTAAACCATTGATTTGAACCATATAAATGGGCTGAAAATAAATTATGCTGTTATATTTGTCCCCAAAACCAAATTTACCTAACACATAATACAAGTAGTCCCATTCAGCAGCATGAAAGGACTTCTTGGCATCTAATGAAATGTTGCTATTGGTTCCAGTTTTCCCTTTGTATTTCAGGGAGCTGCACCAGCCCATGCAGACCACCCCACACTTATCTCCCAGGCAGAAAGCCTTCCTGGTCAAGGGTCAATTCGACTTGTGATTACTTTATTTAGTCATGTAGCAAGTGTTCTGGTATCTATTATTTTGTGCCCACTCATATTGTATAAAAGGATATTTTTCACAGTACTGCTAAGGGGGGTAACACGCAATCTTGAGTATCAGGGTATACGGATACATGACAGGATGAAGGAATACAGGCCTGGATTCCAAACCACAGATAACATGCGATGCTTTAAAAATTCAGTACAAACCATTTAAATTTACTCAGTCTATTTCTGCAACTAGTGGCTGTTCAGGGTGCTGACAGCAGAGAGAAGTTAATGTGTTGGTAAGAAACCTAAATTGTTATAAAGCAATTTTGAAAGTAACTCAATGCCCCGGAAAGTAATATCAATTGCTCCTTGCTTTTCTTTTCTTTTTTTTTTGTGAGGAAGATCAGCCCTGAGCTAACATCCATGCTAATCCTTCTCTTTTTGTTGAGGAAGACCGGCTCTGCGCTAACATCTATTGCCAATCCTCCTCCTTTTTTTCCCCCAAAGCCCCACTAGATAGTTGTATGTCATAGTTGCACGTCCTAGTTGCTGTATGTGGGACGCAGCCTCAGCATGGCTGGAGAAGCGATGTGTCGGTGCATGCCCGGGATCTGAACCCGGGCCGCCAGTAGCGGAGCGCGCGCACTTAACCGCTAAGCCAGGGGGCTGGCCCACTCCTTGCTTTTCAATTGCCATTGCAAGCCTGCTCCAAACTTCTGTTCTTCAGTTCAGCATCTGCAAAGAAAAGGCAGGTACAGAATACCTCCATAGGAAGAGTCCTGAGTATTGCGATCACAAGAAGTTCTTCTTTAGAACATGCTCTGATATATTTCAAAGGTTTTTTCCTCCCAAGTCTTGATCAACCCTTTGATGCCCTGAGAACAGTGATTTGCATACAAGTGGAAAACTGAACAAGGGAGAATAAGGGTAAAACCAGGGGATAATTTGAGGGTTCCTATAACCTACACCCTGTGAGACAGCACACTGTAGGGAGAAGGGCCTGGCCTGAGGAGCTAGTTTAATCTCAGCTCCACCCTAACCCACCAGTATAGCTTTGGCAAAGCTGCCAACAGCAGTAAGCTTGGGTTTTCTCACTCACAAAAGGTGGTTACACTCACTCCTGGAGTTGTTTTAAAGATCAAAAAAGATACATATGTATAAAGAACTTAATAAAATATTTAATGCTTAATAAATGTCAGCTATTTCATTCTAATTACTGTTAATAATAAACTGAGCTCTCTGTGTATCTATATTTGCATTGTTCAGCAATCACAGGAGGGTCATTTCCAGGGGCACCGAGGATTCAGGTCAGGCTTCGTGGCACTATGCTGGGAAAAGAACAACATTCACAAAGTGCACTGTGAAAATCTACTTTGTGACTAACCCACACAGACTAAATGCACTTTTTAAACCTACAGCATCTGAAGACAGGATTTCAAACTGAAATTACAAAATAATAAGCACAAACTAAAAAATAATTTTAAAAAATCTTTTCCCTTATCGTCAATCTTCTGTATTAACCCAGTACACGTCATTGAGTCCGAGAGATCCAGGTTTTCTTGACACTTATTGGTTAGATATAAAGGAAAAAAAAAATAGTTACTAGAATGAAGGTACAGAAAAAACATTCTTCCTAGGACTTCCGAGTTATCGGAACCCAGTCATACATGCTTGCAAAACAAAAAACAGTTCATAAGCAAATAGCCTCGAGTTTAAATGCATAGAATGTAATAAACAATTCAAAAGGATTCAGCTTCAGCAGAATTCTGTATTTCTATGGTCAGAGTTAATTGTTGCTAAAAAAGCTAATTTCCAATAACATAATCTTTTCAAGTATGCTGCAGAATTTTTCTTAATAGTTGGAAAAATATGTTTGGACTCCAAGTGAAGCAATTTCTAGAGAAAACACATGATCCAAACCTGAAGCTAAAACTGTTACGTACACAGAAATGTACACAATGCTCCCAGGATAATGCAAACAGAGAGCCACTCAGTAAACGTATTGAGCTCTGGTAACAGCATAATCCAGTCTCATCAGGCATCTCCCTCTCGTGCATTAATATGTGACATCCAACACGCACATCATCTCACGATGGAGTGAAATAGAAGCCCTCCAGATTGCAACCCTAGGATAATCAGAGTCTGCAGTGCTCATTATGACTGCAATTATGTAACAAAACTCTCCAAATACGGCTCAGTTATTGCAGTTATTAATCATTCTGGTTTTGTTTCAAGTGCTTGCTTTATAGCCTGCTGGATGGACTCCATTCTGCTACAAGCTGAATGTCAAAGTCAGACACTTGCAGGGGAATCTGCTGTTCTAACGGCCTCAACATAACATACGCTTTCAATCTGTATCTGTGAATACAAGAAAAGTGGAGAAACAAAGCTGTGTCAACAGAGTCACCGACCTTTGCAGTAAACAGAAGACAGTCCCTAACAGAAAACAACTTGGCAAATAAACACTTATTTTGGCAGAACTAGAAATAGTGCTACTTAAGAAGTTAGTTTCAGAATACCAATCAGTTCTTACAGAAAAGGGGGAAAAACTCTAAAAGAATCTGTATATTTGACAAGAAGAGGCCTGCAATGTGCATTTTTAAAGGTTCAAACATCATGGATAGAAGGTATTTCTAAATATTTTACACATAAAACTATGTATTCTGATTAATTTAACTACAAAATGCCAAGTAAAAGACAGCAGATTTATTATACAGAACAAGCACCATCTGTACCACCTAAATCATTGCTAGAGATATATTTGCAGGAAAAAAAATACACCTGGAAAATTCCCAAGCCTAGATTCTAAGATGCTAAGGTGTCAACTAAACAGGATTCCAAACAGACCCAGGGACAGTGACTCCATAAATACTTAAATGTTAACATGCAGAGAGCTCAGAAAAATAAATATAATACTACATTGACATGGTTCACAAAATGCATGCCACTATTTCACGTAGTACACAATTTTTTCAATTTGGCTACATACATTGGGCCCCAGGCTTTGCCCTTATCTGGAATCACCAAGAGCCCACATTCCTGGCCAGTGGGAGCAAATGTGAAGTCTTGGGAGCAAGTCCTTGCCATGTCCTCAATGTCCACAGGCACGACGTTACTGTGAGTGTTTAAAACTTCACTGATCACATCTTGATTTTCTGCCTTGGAAAGTGTGCATGTAGAATACACAAGGAAGCCTCCGGGACGTAAGGCTTTAATTGCAGACCTGCGTGCAATCAGGAAAATGCAGAAGACTGGTTAGGTGCGTTAAAAGGAACTGTGGGGTCTGAAACCAACCTTCCTCAGACCCAGATGCAGTAATGCTGGATGTCTCTAGCCTCATGAGCCATTTCTTCCTAATGTGTCCCTGGATGACCGGGAAAATGGTAATCAGATCAATCAACACAGGAAACAGGATTTCCCAGGAAAGGAGCAAGAAAAAAAGTGTACTCAAGACAGACACTCACAGAATGCCTATACTTAAAAGGAGGCAGAACTTAGAAAGGAAATTGAGAAGTTTCACCAGACGAACACGTAGCTTCAGGGAAAAGATGGGAAGGAAGGTTTTTTTTCCAAGGAGAAGATTTGAAAATATTTGAAAATGCAGATCCAGGAGAAGAACAGTCCCAGGGCTTCAGACTGCAAATGGAGGAGTTGGCCTCAGAAAAGATGGGGTTCCACTCTTCATCTGAAACAACATGGGAGCACGAACATGGAACCGGGATGTTTCAAGGTCAACAACGGTTCATGACAGACAGGATACTAAGAGAGGAGAGGGGGGCACAGTCGTCCACTGGGAGATAAA
Organism: Diceros bicornis minor; assembly: GCF_020826845.1. Lineage (NCBI taxonomy): Eukaryota > Metazoa > Chordata > Mammalia > Perissodactyla > Rhinocerotidae > Diceros > Diceros bicornis. The sequence continues at coordinate 210,144 of NC_080754.1, read as the reverse complement.
ACCAGAAACATTTTAGTCCTGCTGCCATGGTGATAACTCCAGAGCAACTGCCAACCAAGAAATTTTTTTTCTGAAGAAATCGTGTTCCAGAATCTCTACTGGATTTAAGAGTACAGTCAGCCCCATGTCTCAAATCTACATTTAAACAACTAGAGCACATTCCAATAACTGAGGTTTATAATGAAGATCCACATCATCAAAATAAGTTCAAATTCCATTCTCTATGTTCGATTACTAAAGGAACGAAGAATGCTAATTCAAGACAAGCAAACCGATGACAAGGTTTTCTCTCCTCTCTCCTTCCTTAGACACCCTTAAATGTGACAGGAAAGAAAAAATTAAGTAGTAACTCGAAACAATAAAGTAAATAGGATAGAGAGAATTATTAAATAACAACAGGTTCCAACAATTTCTGAAAGATGATATGCAGACAGAGAAGTGATCTGGATCCAGCGGGTGGAGAGGGCCTCTCACAGTGAGGACTACAGCAACGGAGGGCCACTCTGACCCGCCCAACTGCAGAGAAAACGCCAGATGAAATGCGATGGGAGTAAAAAGTGAAAACAAAGATATTAATTCAAACCATGTATTAAGAAACCATGGATTCCATACTCCCATACATGGCAAGTCAGAGAGCCAGGTAAAACATTGAAAGGATTTTATCTAAGAAAGTTGAATAAACACTTTGGGGAGACCTAAGGCAGCCACTGTAGATGTCTGCCCCCAAAGCAAACAACTCTGCACTCTACCTTGAAGGCAGCCTGCAGAGTCACAGCCAGCCCATCCTGAAGCGACATCACCAGGCAAGATCCCACCCCTAGAGGGAACCTCCTAGTACTTGACTGTCCACTGTCAAAGAAGAACGTACAAGCAAGGAGCGTGGATAACTGAGCGAGAAATGCCCAAGCAATGTGTAAGAGCAAGAATAAAATAAACAAAAATGGCAAAGAAGAAATAGACAATTCAGGAAATAAGAGATACAATAAGACCCAATAAATGCAGAGACATCAGCAAAGATACAGCACCCATAAAACAGTAACAGAATGCCACAAAACAGTACCAGGAAGAGACAGCTTAGGAATTAAACATGTTTGTCAAAATAAAGAGCATTTTGTACAAGTGTTTGGACGTTAAGGCTGAAGAAATCTTCCAAAAAAGTAAAATAACAGAGTGACTGAAAATGAGACAGGGAAGATCAATCAAGTGGATCCAAATTTCAACTAACAGGAGTACTGGAAAGACAATACAGAGAACTGGGGAAGGGGACCTGAATTAATGAAGAAGAAGAGAGTCTTCCAGAGACAAGAAGGATAGGAGTGTTCAGATTGAAAGAACGCATCAAGAGGCCAGAATGCTTGTTATTATTTATTGAGCATCTATTACGTTATTTTTCTAGGTGTTGGGTATATATTGAAATAGAAAAACGACAAAAACACCTCACCTTTGTGAAGCTTACACTCTAGTTGGGGAGACAGAATATAAAAAAGTCTGTCGTGGGCTGAAGTGTGCCCCCAAATTCATATGTTAAAGTCCTAACACAGTGTGTGACTGTATTTGGAGACAGGATCTTTAAAGACATAATTAAATTAAAACGAGGTCTTTAGAGTGGGCCCTAATCCAACACCACTGATGTCCTTGTGAGAGGAGATGTGGGCACAGATACACACAGACGGATGTGACGTGAAGACACAGGGAGAAGACAGCTGTCGACCAGCCAAGCAGAGAGGCCTCAGGAGAAACCACCCCACGGCACCTTCTCTCAGACTTGCAGCCTCCAGAACTTTCAGAAAATAACTTCTGTGGTTTAAATGCTCCCATCTGTGGTACTTTGTGATGGTAGTCCTAGCAAACTGATACAAAGTATATACACATATATACAAACACATGTATACACATACAAATACATACACACACAACACACACATGGATGTGTGTTTGCTTGTGTGTTTTTCCTTCACCAAGCAATCCCCCAATTCTCTGCAAACATTGACTGCACGTCCTGAAATTTAAGTCCATTCTGACTCTCCACCTGGAGTTTGTATCAGATCCCCAGGCCAAGAGCTCAGTCCCACAGGCTGCCCCTCAGATGCCAAGCGCCAGTCCAGGCGCCGGTACTCCTGACCCACAACCCCTTCTTTGGGTTCAATAATTTGCTGGAATGGCTCGTAGAACTCAGGAAAACAGCTTACTTTCTTTTTTTTTTTTTCAGGAAGATTGGCCCTGAGCTAACATCTGTTGCCAATCTTCCTCTTTTTTTCCCTCCCCAAAGCCCCAGTAGACATTTGTATGTCACAGTTGTACATCCTTCTAGTTGCTCTATGTGGGCTTGATGAGTGGTGAGTAGGTCCACGTCCAGGATCCAAACGGGTGAACCCCGGGCCGCCGAAGCAGAATGCGTGAACTTAACCGCTACACTACCAGACCAGGCCCTGCTTTCTAGATTACTGATTTATCACGGAAAGATACAATTCAGGAACAGCCAGATGGAAGAGACACTTAGGGTGAACTATGGGAGAAGTGGTGCAGAGCTTCCATGTCCTCTCCAGGCAGCCCTCCAGCACCTCCTCACCAACCTGGAAGCCCTCCAAATCCCTTCAGGTAGGGTTTCTCATGGAGGCTTCATTAAGGAGGCACAAGTGATTAAATCTTTGGCCACTGATGACTGAGCTCCATCTCCAGCTCCTCTCCACTCCCTGGAGGCACGTCTGAGGAAAGAAGAGACCAGTGAGGCTGCAGGAAGGTAAGCAAGTGAGGTGGTAGGATGAGATGAGATCAGAGTCAGGAGGAAAGGCAGAGGGTCTTATACAACACTGCAAAACTTCAACCTTACAATGAGTGAAAACATCCACACTTTTGTATTACTGTTAAATTTTAGAACTTCAAGAGCAAAGAGAAGATGCTAAATGCCTCCAGAGAGAAAATGAGTCACCTGTGACGGTCCAGGAATGGGACTGGCATCAACGGAGTAGTGCACTCCAAATCCTGGAAAAATGGCAACATGAAGTGGATGCTGTTTATTGCCAAACTGGCAAACAAATATAGGAGGGATACAGAAATTTTCAGATTGTTTGAGAATTTAGAAATTTTACCTCTAGTAAAATGAGGAGGTAAATCCAGAAGAGGAGAAATGTGATATAGAAAACACTGATGGTAACACAAGAGTGCAGTCCCAGGATGATAACTGCATGGGAACCCTGGAGGGTGACCGCTCCAGATCAGAATAATGGATAGGTCTCTAGAGCCCGGAGTGTGACCGCTCCAGATCAGAATGAGAGGGAGAGTTCTAGAGCCCCGGAGGGTGACCACTCCAGATCAGAATGAGAGGGAGGTCTCTAGGGCACCGGAGGGTGACTGCTCCAGATCAGAATGAGAGGGAGGTCTCTAGAGAGAAGTGAGAAGGGATAGAGAGACCCAATGACTGGAAACTGAAAAAATCTTGAAGATTTGGGACATGTACCTGTGGGAGAGAGAGAAAAAGAGAGGAAGGAAGAGAGCAGAGAGATTTTCCCCTCTAATCTGATTGTAGGAAATTTCCTTTCGGTGGCACTCCGATCATAACACTGAGCCAACAGAGAAGGAAATTTAATTCTAACATATTAGTCCATCTACAGTATACAACACTCACAGAATTAAACAATATATACTTGTTACTGATCTTCACTCTTCAGAGTCATTCCACAGACTGATGTTGGTAACGTTTCCCCACACCCAACATCTTTGTCTTTAGTTGAGGATGGTATTTAAGGTAAGGGCTTTGGCCATTTTGGTGAGTTACTCGGTTTTCCTGGGTTTCTCCCATGTATACGTGTTATTAAACTTTTGTTTGCTTTTCTCCTGTTAATCTGTCTCATGTCAATTTAATTCTTAGACCAGCCAGAAGAACCCAGAAGGGTAGAGGAAAATTTCCTCCTCCCCTACAGTACTTTCACAAACCCAGACGGTATAGCCCACTACACACCTACGCTCTATGGCACTAATCTTACAGGACCACCATCGTATAAGTCGTCTGTCGTTAACCAAGACGTCGTTAAGCGGCACATGACTGTACTGAGAATTATTTTATACCACAGAAGATGTTTTTCTCACAAATTGAACCAGTCCATATTTAGGTCTACCACTGGTTTTGCAGAAGGTATAAAGCTATCTCTAAAATTAGCATTTATCAATACACACAATAGTTTCTTCACTTTACATACATAAATGGCAATAGATACTCTATCTTACTTAAGGCTTGAGCATTTAACAACTATATAATCAGATTAGTTCAATGATTTGAAAACCAATACTTCTGGTACTGGTATTCCAATAAAAACTAAAAGATAGATTTAGTATGGTTTTACAATGTACTAACTGAAAATTTACTAACTCCTAAAATATAAGTACCTAAATATGCCGTACTCTGCCCCCTACAGTAGTTTCTAGGATAAATCATCTATTTCCATAAGAATTCACACATATTTTTAAATAGCCCATAAGAACAAAATAATTATTACTGTAGATCTCATCCAAATAATAAAAAGAAGAATATATATATTTTTTCAGGACAGTTAGACAACAGGGTGTGAGAAGGGTTGTGCTGCTTCAGGAGAGAAAGGATTACAGTCAGAACGGAAGAAAGATACTGCTCAGTAGTCTTAACAAGCCCAGTGAGAAATTTAAAATCTGGAGGGGAAAAAGGAAATTTGGAAGTTAGAGAGATTTGAGTAATACTAACAAACTGGGGAAGTTATGGTAATGACTATACAAAAAGATGAGTCAGGATTAGACAAGAAAAACAAGACACATTGGATCTGGGGTCTGGTAGAAGGGTTAGGATTCTCTACACTTGCATAAATTTCTCTGCCATGCAGAGTTATTCTTCTCTTTTTTTAATAAGTGGAAGGAAAAGTAAAAACTAACTCAGCAACATCCATTTTGGCATAAGGGAATCCTCTGCCAACACTTTCCAAATGAGCTGGGGCCCCTTGGCTTCTCAGTGACTATAAGTTTAAGGCTTAACAAGACTCTGAGTAATGCGATACTTTTCACCTCATATAATACTAACTGTACGGCATGAAATTACTACAAACCAAGTTGTATTCACCACTGACCTATAACTGATGCCAGAGACATGCTCAGCAGAGCTTTCTAATCATACTTAACAGTGGAAGGAAGAAAAAGGTGGCATCACTAACACAGCAAAAGACGAAGCAAAAGTATTATTTTGATCAGATTTCGTAGAAGGCGAACCTAATACCTTAAACTGAATGGGAACTAGTAGGCGTAATCTTGGTTTTTATATATAATTCAATACACAAGGTCCCACCATAATGCAGAGCTGAAAGCAGTACTTCTAAAGGAAGCAGAATAGTCACACAACACAATCCCGCTACCATTTCCCAAAACATATATATTTCCCTCAAGCCCTCCTACCTAAGTGATGATCAGGCTTATCCCTGCTTGAAACATGAAATGAGAGGTTATCTCACAACACTGCTGTAGGAGACAGAGCTGATCCTGATGCCTAGTGCACAACACTGCTCTAGAAGATAAAGCTGATCCTGATGCCTAGTACACAATACTGCTGAAGGAGACAGAGCTGGTCCTGACGCCTAGTGCACAACACTGCTGTAGGAGATAGAGCTGATTCTGACGCCTAGTACACAACACTGCTGTAGGAGACAGAGCTGGTCCTGACGCCTAGTACACAACACTGCTGTAGGAGATAGAGCTGATTCTGACGCCTAGTGCACAACACTGCAGTAGGAGACAGAGCTGGTCCTGACGCCTAGTGCACAACACTGCTGTAGGAGATAGAGCTGATTCTGACGCCTAGTGCACAACACTGCAGTAGGAGACAGAGCTGGTCCTGACGCCTAGTACACAACACTGCTGTAGGAGATAGAGCTGATTCTGACGCCTAGTGCACAACACTGCAGTAGGAGACAGAGCTGGTCCTGACGCCTAGTGCACAACACAGCTGTAGGAGATAGAGCTGATCCTGATGCCTAGTGCACAACACTGCTGTAGCAGACAGAGCTGATCCTGATCACTAGTGCACAACACTGCTGAAGGAGATAGAGCTGGTCCTGATGTCTAGTGCAAAACACTGCTGTAGGAGATAGAGCTGATCCTGATGCCTAACACACAACACTGCTATAGGAGATACAGCTCATCCTGATTAGTGTAGCATAAAATTGAGCGGGAAACTCTTTCACCCCAAGCACTCCTAAATGAAAAAGGATGCTGGCCCTCCTGCCGTGGAACGTACACCCAATACCCTGTTGCCCTTGGCAGACACCGGCTATACACACTTCTCTAAATCTTTGGTCATCTTTCAGTCTATTATGGGATAGGATGAAATGCATCTGGTGCCTGATCTACCTAGTTAATGAAGCCGCTAAAAATAAAAGTAAACATATTCAAAAAAAAAATTAATAGACTATGTTACATTAAAATTTTACACATTTACAAACAGAAAACTTTGATGTCTGGCACCTCACTTATTATACTGGAATGATACTTCAGGTCCACCATCTCTTATACTCCAGTGTAAAATCCAAAAAGCTCTGCAACCTAGAAGTTTTTCTTGAGTTTGTGGCAGACTCATTTGGCCTCAAAATCTGACCTAAATTGATGTAAGGTTATTTATGGTCAAGACTTAGCCCATGCGGCATAATTATCCAGATCTTTTGCTGAAAACATATTAACATTTGATTACAGGGTGCTGCCCAGACACTACTGGGGAAGTGAATGATGTGATATACCATCTATGTCCTATATTATCTTTTTAAAGTCCAAAAAAACTAGAATTCTGAAACACATCTGGCCTCAAAGCTTTTGAATAAGATTTTGGACTGCACTTTAGATTCAAATGAGTTACAATACAAAGCTATATAAAATATCTTCTATACTATACATACATGATAAACTCACAGTTATCAGATGAAAGCTTAATTCCACTACCTTTTATCAGGAAACCATTTACACGTTAACTTTAAAAAGCATCAGACAGGCAAACCTGCGGTCTATGTGCAGGAGTCCCTCTGTGTTCTCTTATCTAACATAAGGTGAGGAGCGTTGGATGGTTTGGGTTTCCTCAATACACCAAGGGTTCCTCCCCACCCCTCCAGTGTTTTCATTGGCATGTTTCATTTTTTAAAGAACACTTTGTACAATCAATAACAAAGCCATTTTTTCAGGAGTTCATTTTGTCATTTTCTTCAGTGCTTTTCACTGAATTTCCGTCCTTGAGAAGAACGGAGAACCAAGCCCCAAGAGCCATCTGAGACACTGGCTGGAAACAGGATGGGAACGTGGGCTTTCCCAGCACCAGAGAGACCACCTCCGCATTTCCAGACCAGGCCATGCAGTCTTCCAACCACCACAAGTGAAGCATAATGCCTGAGGAAAGCAAAGGAAAATGATCACCTGATGTTATCACCTTGAAGAAAAATAAGCATTATCTTATGAAAGCACAAGTTCAACGACCTTGAAAAACTAACACAAAACAAAATCAGATGGTCCTGGAACCTGACAGCTGTCACAGCTCCTCGAGGAGGGCACTTCAGCCTTCACCAGAACTGAAACGCACAGGGCGTCCTGTGGTTCTACAGCAAATCCCTGAGTCTCAGAGAATGTTCTTTTTACCAACAGCTATTAAAACAAGGTAACACACTTCAAAAACATAAATTCCACTTTTCTGGTCTCTTCTCCTGGTCCTTGATTAGAAATCTGGCATTCTGTTGGGAGGATCGGTATTAATTAGATCACTAAATTGAACTGTTCTTAGCATTTAAAAAGACTGAGCCCGGCTGAGAAGAGAGCGGTCTGCACAGCAACAGTGCCATCTTGTGACCAAAGCAGAGATTCCCCTTTGTTAACACCTGCCTTACCACAGGAGACACACCACCTTGTGTAGTCTTTGGGACCTGTCTGAAGTCCCAGGCATGGCCGTCCTACAATACTCTGGGGCAGAAGCAAAGCAGCCACCAATGTCTGTGCTCTGGAAAAATTAGGATGACAGCTCAACATTCCTGTGATTTATATATTTATTCCTCATCTGTCTCATGTCCCTTCTATCACCATGAAAGCATCAAGGCAACAGCTACCATTCCTTCAGATGTAAATATGGAGAAGCAATCAAGTGAAACAGACTTAAAGATTCCTTTATTGCCACAATATCAGCAAGCTTGTCCCCCTTATCTGAGACTCCAGCATTAAACATTTTTCTAACACCAGGATTGTAATAATTTTAAAAATTAGTATTTTGGTGGTGAACATGATGTTGCTTTCCCTTCCCACTCCAGAGCCAGTCGATCACATTCTGTTAATTCTCCATTGAGAACATCTTGCAAATCTGACCACGCGTCTCTATTTCCCTCCCACTGACCTAGGTAAGGCCTTTGACATCTACTTCTTGACTATTGTAAAATCTTTCAAATTGGTTTTGTTGCTAAAGGATTTTCTTGTTAATCTTCCTTGTATCCTCCAGTGTTATCTGATAAAGGGACTTCCAACTTGTGACAGATATTTCTAATTGTTCTTCAATATCTGTTCTCACTTCCTTCTGTAGTAATGGAACCTTCAATTGGGCACAGCTAAGTCTAATTTCCTAGGCTGCCCTTCACTAAAGGCAGGCACAGGACTAACTCTGACCCAAGACATGTGGAAGTAACAGGAAGTATGCTCTTATGTGCCTTCCTGCTAGCCGCAATGCAGATCCAACAGCAAGAGCAGGAATAGCCGCCCTGGGCCATGAGGAGGGAGATGGACAGGGCCTGGATCCCTGATGACTGCGGAGTCCAGCAATCAGCTTTCGCCAGAACAACCCAGGGGAGCCTGGGCTTTCCTTATTTAAGTCACTCGCACTTTTAGTCTCTCCCTGTCTATCTCTTTCTCTCTCTGTTATACTGGAAGAAACATCACCTTAATCGATACCGAATTTGGCACCAAACGTGGAGCTGCTTTAGTAGAATCTAACACGTGGAACTGGCTTAGTACACACACAACAGGGGCAAGGCCCAACCACCACCACAGGCTGGAGACCAGCGATTACTAACTTATGTGACAACCTGGCTGGGCCGTGGTGCCCAGATACTTGGTTAAGCACTATTCTGGATGTTTCTGTGATGGTATTTTTGGAGAAAACTAACATTTAAATGGGTGGACTTGGAGTAAAGTGACTGCCCTCCATAATGTGGGCAGGCCTCATCCAGTCAGTTGAAGGCCTGAACAGAACAGAAGATGGACCTCCCTCAAGCAGGAAGGAATCCTGCCAGCAGACTGCCTCTAGAGCTGAACCACAACATGACTTCTCTGGACCTCCAGGCTGCTGGCCCACCCTGCAGATTCTGAACTTGCCAGCCTCCCTGATCATGTGAGGCAATTCCTTAACACCGCCCCCCCATACACACACTCTATTGGTTCTGTTTCTCTGGAGAACCCTAATAAAGCCAGTAACCCTCAATATGCCATGGAAAAATATTTAATAATATTATTGTTTACAATATCTTGAAAGACAGACCACATGCTAATCAAAGCTTATATAACTCTAGGGTGACTGGAAGAAAATCTCACAACGTTAGTATGTTTAATGAGAGGCCAGGAAAGATCCCAGGAATCTGGAAGCAAAGATGGAAGGAATACAGCTCTAAGGAAGGCTCTCTGCCTGTAGATTATAGAGTCATGCGTCGCTTAACGACAGGGATCCGCCCTGAGAAATGTACTTTCAACCTCGCACAAACATCACAGAGTGTACTTACACAAACCTAGAAATGTTTTGTCTCTTGACAGGGTTATGGATTACACACGCCTATGAAACTGTCAAAATCCCTTGAAACGCACATACAGCTTAGTGTACACACGTTACAGATCCACCAGCTCTGCTGCAGGTGGGGTGGGGGGAACCACTCCAGCAACCACGGGATCTTCCTTCGGCTTCTCTGAGTCACACTCCAGGTTCCCGTGCAGCTCCACGATGAAGCGCACTAGCTCTTCTGCAGATCACCCACTTCGACAAGGCTGGATCTTGAGGTGGGAAGAGACCTGTGCAGGCTCTGGTACAGCAAGACGTGTTCCTCTTTGTCCTCTGGGTTCTGGTGTGTCTCTGTCCTCTCCCACTTTGTGTGCTATCGGCCCTGCTAACTTTTATTCCCACATCAGTAGGGCACAATCACACAGACTTCTAGAGACTGCTCAACCAGCTTCCATGACTAAGATCTCACTCTGGGAAGAACTTCCTCACCTCCCCTGCAGTGATTCTGCTCTGACCAAGGCCTGGCTGACAGTTAGTGACACCCCTGCCCCTTACGAGCAAGACAGACACTGCTGTGTAATTAACTATCAAGTCAAGGAGTTAAAACTCATTCTTTGCCTAACCCTTCCAGATGGTGAAGCTCAAATGCTTACATAAATTATTTTTCAGTTTCCTTTTGACCAGGTGAACTTTTATTTACCTTTCAAGACCCACTTCAAAGTCCATATCGTCTCTGAAACCTTCACTGATTCCCCGAAGAATTCCTAATCTTCTCTTTTCCCCAAGCAGTACATTTTCAGCTCTTTGAGAATAGGGTTTATGTTACATTCGTCTTGTATTTTTTAGATACAGCACAACTGGAAGGTGTATGGTCAAAATATATTTATTAAGTAAGTCAATGAATGAAAGCTATCTTAATGAAGAGGTGGGTCAAGAAGAGAACCTTTCAGGGTAAAACAGAGAAGCATATTTAATTGCAACTAACACTCAAAAATTCTGGTAGAGAACAGCTCAAGTAACCTACACTCTCATTTTATAGAACAGATGGAAATGAGAGAGGCCAGAGGCTTTATTTGAGGAAAAAACAATAAAATTTTTGCCAAGTAATTTATAAAAATGAGAAAGAAAATTTTTCCTCTTGGCAACAAGAGAGAAACTCCTACAGAAGGTAAAATAATCTGTTAATAAAGGTTACTACTTAGCGACTGTGGTCTTATGTCTCATTAAGTGGAACAGTTTGGTAACTTTTAGTAAATAAACTTGACTCTATGGAAAACCATGGCCACTATTTTAAAATTGAGATATGCGGTACCAAAAATGCCGTTGAGACCTACTTAAACGAATGTTATCCCTCACAGTGCCTTTCTAGTAACATAAAGGAAATCAAGAGGAGGTTGGGGGGGGGGCAGGCAACCTGATTTAAAAGGAAGAAAATAAATCTAGTCTTTTAAAAAAATTACTAGCCTAATTTGATATACCAATAGAAATATTTTAACTACTACCAGATAATCTAACGAATGGTAAAACTACACCTTTAAACAACTGTTAGGAGCTCCGTGAAGCTCTTATCTCTACATTGTTCCTTTTCTGTCCCCAATCCTAAAACGTGATCCCTCTACATTTCATACCTTTTCTTCTTTTAAACATTTCGGGGAGTTTTGTATCATTTACTTTTCCCTACCATTCCATATTTTTTCCCATGTTACATCATTTTTCTATTTTTGTTCCTTTTCAGCAGCCCCCATTTCCTTCGTTTTTTCCACTGCTGTTCCTCATAACTTCACCCTGTATCAGTTTACTATTTCTGCTGGCAAACAGAGAAAACAAAAAATCCCACCACTACTATGGACTGCAACCAAAGAACACAGGAAAGGGAGAAGCTGAGGATCACATACAATCTACCAAACCAATGCAGATTCAAAATTAAGTCAAGTACTTACTGTAAGCATCTAAAACACAGATACTTCTAGTTTGATAGTTACCTCGTGCTATCATCAGTTTTAAAAGTATTATTTTACACACCTGAGGGTAGTCTTCACTGTGCTCACAGCAAGTAATCAAATTTCCAGATATCAAATTGTTTATTATCAAAGAAGTTCTGTGAATTCAAGATAAAGAAACATCACCAAGCTTGCTATTTTCAGAGATACCGTACCCTGTCAGCCTAAGAAACAAAAACAAGTCTGATAATTATCTTCTCTCCACTGGCAGTAAGTTTTTACCTAGAAGAAGGGATATTTTTTATATAGTACTGGTAGAGCAGAGTAATGACACCAGACAGTCCTGAAATCGGTTTCTACTTGAAGATCTTGTAACCACAGGCCCTCCACAACCAGTTCAACTGATCCCATCTTATCAACAGAGTGATTGTGAGTTGTCTTTTGGGAACTGAGAGTCCCTCCTTGTCCAGTGCAGGCTGGTTGAGACTACCAGCCCACCAACTGGGCCTGCGAAAGTGCCCGATAAGTGACCCTTCTGACATCAAGGGGCTGAAAATCCCACCCTCAGATCATGGATAACGCTGCCATTCTGTGAACATGCATCCTACGACGAGCCATGAAGCTTGACTGCACTTGCTCAGACCATCAATTACCTCACTTCTCCTCACCTCCAATCATCTATCCCCACACTTCAGACTGTCCTGCCCTTCATCCCATAAATTTTGCCCCAAGCCCTGGATGGGGCAGACAGATCTGAGAGCAATGTCCCTGTCTCCTTGCAGATCAACTTTGCACTAAAGCCTTTTCTTTTCTTAAAAGCTAATGTTGTGATAACTGGTTTTTTTTTTTAATGCACATCAGGCAGAGAACCCCCAGTCTGTGCAGTAACATCTTCTCAACAATTACCTCATTAAGATGGGTATAGGAGGGTGGGTTAGAGATGAACATAAGGAATCCAGTTTTGTGTTGCTTAAATCAGAGAAGAATGACAATAGACCACATTAGTCCTGCTAAACTTTAAGAAAGGGTTTTTGATCTACTGTCAAATATCGTCTCTTCACTCACAAAAAGGAAAAGAACTAAAAGGCTTTCAAGAAAACCACCAGAATAGACTTGATTTTGGCCCACGGCAAATGTGCTTATGAATGAATAGAGATTGCTTATCACTAATTTAAAAGTTTTTCAAGTACTTTTTTTCTTTAGTAACAAGAAACTCTTCAAATGAAATCCTACAAGTTTAACCAGATAGAGACACCATGCTTGTAGCTGGATTTGGTGTGCTGAACTAAGAGGTTCTCCTTGTCATCCCTCCCTCGTCCCTCAAGACAGCTCCTAAAACAATGCCACAGAGCCCTATGTCTTCATAGAGCAGAGTCTGAAAACCAGCGTCCTCTAAATAATTCTTTGGAGGAAAACAGCAGCTATCTCCTACTAAAGAACAAAGTCTTTTGAGTCCTGCAGTGGCCAGGTTATCAAAGAATTAAAAGCCCATCAAGTTTGCTAAGGCACTTGAGTGGCTCCATTTAGGCCACCAGCGTGAAGTTCAGATACCTGTAGCGAGCGGCCAAGTGAGGCCAAGCGCCAGGAACACCTTTCTGACAGAAGAAGCAGGAGTCACAAGGACTCCTGACGGATAGGCTGGTCTAATCTTGCTTTTTCAGGCTTCGGTCAAATCCTTTGCATCATAAAAGTCATTGCTCCCAGCAGAAAGAAGATTCCGAAGATTCAAGGGAAGCAGAAATAACAGATCACCAAGCGACAATTAGGAATACTCATATGACAAAGAAGCACTTCCTCCTAAGTCAAAAAGAGCCAAGTCATCCTCTGCCATACTTAACAGCCACTATTTAGAAATCGTGGAAAAAAAAGTGCACAATTTTTATTTATTTATTTATTTAAATTAATTTATTTTTGTGAGGAAGATCAGCCCTGAGCTAACATCCATGCTAATCCTCCTCTTTTTGCTGAGGAAGACTGGCTCTGAGCTAACATCTATTGCCAATCCTCCTCCCTTTTTTTTTTTTCCCCCAAAGCCCCAGTAGATGTATGTCATAGTGGCACATCCTTCTAGTTGCTGTATGTGGGACGCGGCCTCAGCATGGCCGAAGAAGCAGTGCGTCGGTGCGCGCCCGGGATCCGAACCCGGGCCACCAGTAGCAGAACACGCGCACTTAACCGCTAAGCCATGGGGCCGGCCCCACAATTTTTAAAATAGAAGAATTTATGTGCTCTCATGTTTCAAATACTTATTATAGACTTCTTATTATACTTATTAGCCCAGGTTCATTTTGTTTGATATCCACTAGAGGTTTTTCAAGTTATGAAGGAAAAATAATTTGAACTCTTATTAATATCAGCGATAGTTTACAAATTGAATAAACTATGATGAGTTAAATGCTTAAGTATCATCTTATTTTCAATATATTTGTGTTTTAACTTTAACCTATTGATAATCATTACTCACCTTGAAAATTTCAAAAACCTAATTAGCTTTCCTTCTCTGTATTTGCTCCCTTGTATCCATCCTCCATGTGAAATAAACGAATCTTTCTAATATAAATGTAATCACATCACTCCATTATTAAAAATTCTTCAGCAGATCCTCACCGTAAACATAACAGTTGTGTGAAGTTATGGAATAAGCTACTCAAATTAAATGTTACTCAAAAGCACGGACAATTAAAACCAACAGAGGTAGTACTGTCCCGCTAAAGACTAAGGAGGGACATTACAGCCTCATTTTTTAATAGCCAGATTGGGGGGCCCTGAGGGTTCTGGATAGTGTGAAGATACTAACAAAAGAAAATTTGTAAGCTTCTAATAACATGGCCTTAAAATATATAAAGAGAAACCTGACAGAACCCAGGGAGAAATGTACAAATTTAACCATACTTGGAGATTTTAACACGCCTCTTTCAATAATTGACTGGAGAATTTTTTCTTTTTCTAAAGTAATGCTATAGAGGATTTGAATAACAAAATTAACAAATGTCACCTAATGGACATATAGAGAACACTGTACTATTAAACAAATGTAAAATTCACATTCTTCTCATGCACACATGAAATATTTATAAAAACTGACCTAATGTGGGGCTATGAAGCAAGTCAAAATAGATTTCAGAGGGCTGATATAATATAGCATATGTTCTCCCATCATAATAAAAATAAAAAAATAAGAAAGACAACCAGAAAATCCTCATATGTTTATAAATAGAAAACAAACTTCCAATAAAAAAGATGAACAAAGTTAAATGCTGGATCTTGAAAAGATATAAAAATTTGACAAACCTCAGGCAAGACTGATTAACAAAAAGAGGACATTATGATAAATCCTACAGATATTAAAAAGATAACAAGGAGATATTGTACACAACTTTATGTTAATAAGTTTGCAGACTTACAAAAAATGTGAAAATTACTAAATAAAAAAAGCTCCTAGAACTGATTTAAGAAGAAAGAGAAAACTTTTCAGAGTCCTATAACCATTAAAAAGACTGAATCAATGGTCCAGACTTTTCCCACAAAGAAATCTCCAGGCCCACATGGCCTCAACTGCAGTTGCTACCAAATATTCAAGGAAAAAAAAATAATTGCAATGTTATATAAACTGCTGCAGAGAACATAAATGAGAACCTACTCCTCAATTCATTTTATGAGGCCACATAGCCTTGATTCCAAATTCTAATATGACTATTTCAAGAATGAAAAATTACAGGCCAGTTTCATTTATGAACATACATGGAAAAAGCCTAAGCAAAATATTATCATACAATATCCAGAAAAAAAAATATTCCTATACATCACAAAATTATGAAAGTTTTTCTTGAAAATCCAAAAAAACTATAGACAAATTTTTAGATTTAATAAATTTCCCAGTGTCATGAAATACTAGAAAACTGTCAAAACTCTCCAAATTGATAGATTTAATGTAATTCCAACAAGTTTTTCATGAAACTTGACAAGCTGATTCTAAAATGTATACAGAAATACAAAGGGGTCAAAACAGCCAAAATACCCTTAACAAAAAAAAAATAAGGGAAGATTTGCCCTACGTTTTATAACACTGATGCTATGGCAATTAAGTTAGTGTAGTCCTAGCTCAGGGACCAACAAGTAAAGCAATTACACAGAACAGAAATCAGACCATGCTAATGTGGACACTTGATTTATGACAAAAGTAGCACTACAGAGTCCTAGGAAAAGGACAGACTTTTCAATAAATTCTGTTTCAACAACTGGGCATCCATATGCAAGAAAAAAAGAAGGAACGAAAGGAAAGAAAATAGATTCCTACCTCATACTAATAAGCAACAATCAACTGAGGTAGATTAAAGACCTAAATGTGGTCTATTTTTAATTTAAAAAAATGAAGCTTCCAGAAAATAACACAAGAGATTATCTGGGGTGTGGAAAGATCTCTTAAACAGGACACAAAAAAAGCATTAATTATAAAGGAAAATATAGATATAATAAATTACATAAAAAGTAACAACCTTCCTTTGTAGGAAAAGAAAACACCAAAAAACAAAACCCCAGAGAGAGTAAGAGGGCAAGCCACATCGCAGATGGAGAAGGAACTTGATTGTGATGTCAGAAACTGAAGGGGCTGGTATTTTATACTGCTTGCCAGTAAACAGTTGGCCCGCCAGTTTCACGGATGGGGGGAGAAGACATGAGACGCCTGACTCAGAAATGAGGGATGGTCAGTCACTCACGACAACACAGCAGCCAGGTCAAACAAGGCGTGGACCTGCCACCTACCAGTGGCACATGGACACAAAAGGCGCTTAGGAAGTACCTCTAGAAAGAATAAACAGTTAGGGGAACACCACCACGGTCCTGCTCACGTCGCTCTAAGGAGGAGATTCTTCCTCCCTAAGCACAAGGCAGGGGGAGGCACTTTGCTGGAGGGAACAACTGATGACTCTCTCCACCTACTTACTTGAGCCTCTGTCAACAAGGAGAGAAGGAGAAGCACCAATGTAGTCAACGAAGGGCATCCACTGTTACCAGTTGGACTAATGCATGGAGCCAAAGTGGAAAGTCGCTCTTCATGAGCATCACAACCTCTCCCGTTCCCTTGGACCTTCCTGAGCTCTGGCCTATCCCTTCATCCTCTTCATCATGTTTCCGTGCAGGGGACAGAAGGTGGAGGGCTCTTACTTTCTAACAGCTGGCTGGATAAGTTGATTAAGTTCCAAGATTTAGATGTGGGACTGGAACAAGGGGCTTGCACTCGGGACTCAGGTCCAAATCACGTTCCCCAGTTTAGTTCCATCAGAGATACCTGGTTAACGTTCAGGGGTGAGCTAACACGAAGAAGTGGATTATCAAATCACATTCTCATGAACCAGAGACCTTACCCACTGTCAACCTTTACTAATAATTTTAAGTACACAAGCAATCAGGTGGCACAAGATGAGCAGGGACATCCATGTGGCTTCCTACAAGTCTTGCTTCTAGCTCACAATGTTTTCCAACTCAGAGAAATAGAAGAGTTCTCTAAGCAAGGCTCCCAGGTCACCTCACACAACGGGGAGCATTTAGGTCATGCCCCATGTCCAATAAACCTTAGGGTGTCAAACAGCTTATATGACATCTCCAGGAGGCCATGCCTCATCAATCTAGAGATTCCAGGTTGGGTTTATCAGAGGCAATCCTTACCAGGGACACTCTGCTCACAGCATACTACAAGTATGAGTTCTCTTAGCAAAACCCCTTGGTCCATTTACCACGGTCAGTTATCAACATGTTTAACTGGGTCACCCGCCTTCTTTCTTTCGTGAGAGTGTCACCCTGGAAATTGGAAGGAAACGGATCCCAGGCCAGCTGCTAACTCGTTCCCCAAAGAGTTATCCCACTCTCACCTGGATCATTAAAAAAGCTGATGTTTTCATCTCCATTAGGATATGTTTTTGTAACTATTTCTTGCATTGAGATTCTATCATTAGAAAGAACAGTCTTTGATACTCCTAACCACCTAAATAAATGGATGAATGAATGAGTGATTTAATATGATATAGCCACTTGAAAAGTATGTTTTCAAAGACTATTTAATAATTAAAATGTTCATAATAAATTAAGTGGAAAAAATATCAAATTGTATCACTATGATTTCTATTATTGTAAATACTATATGCAGTCAAAGGAAATAAGTCAGTGTAACAGTTTTTTCAATGAATGGCTTATTTTCCTCTTTATATTTCTTTGTATATTCCAAATGCTTTACGCGACTACATTACTTTCATGATTAGGAAAAATTATTAGAAAAGTATCTTCAGTTTAAGTATTTATCTGTTGCTTATTTTGTAAAATACACCTTCTTACACTCACACCCTCTCCTTAACCTGAGCAGAGTCAGGTGTCCCTCTTCTTGCTCCCTTGGCCCCCATACTATTCCCTCTATTACCAGAATCTTACCACATTCCATGACAATTGCCCTGAGGACCTTCAGAACAAGGATCATTTCGTATATATTTTAGTATCTGCAGTGCCTAACAAAGTTCCTGAAACAAAGTAGATACTTATTAAATGCTGGATAAAGTAACATACACTAATAAAATCTTATTTTCAAGATTGTATTTCATATTGTCAATCCACACTTGAGACGTATTTTTATGACTGAAAATACAATAGCTACAAACTATAGCTACGATGTCTCCTCAAGCTTTTACAATCTCATTTAATGTGGAATATTTTGATCTGTAAACTCTTACTAAAAAGAAGCGGGTACTTCGCCCAAACGAATTAGAGATTTTTAATCTCAGAACCTCTGACTCCTGCCACTTAAAGAAAAAAGCAGAAAGAGGAGGAGGGGGGGCATCGGTAATGTAGCATTAACAGAGGTTTGCTTTTGTTTTCCGGATTCCACACATACACCAAGCATACGATGACAATATGCAAAGTTAACTGAATTAACTGACCTTTAAAAGTAAGATACATACACAGCTGAAATAGTGATGGAAATCTTTCATTCTAATAGAACTACATGTCCAAAGCTTGTTTTTCCAATATGAACACATGGACTTTCTGGTCACTGCTGACGAATGACGGAGGCCATGCCCAGTCACCAGACATCCTTTTATCTCAGCTCAAGAGCATGACAGAAGAAGACGGTGGCGATTTTCTTTTTAATGTTTCCTTTAAAACACAATTCTTGCTGTCAGAGTACCACTTTTTAAGGATTATTATTGGGATGATTTATACAAATTTTCAAAACGTTACCAAATAATCTAAGCTTCCTTTTTCAATGAGTTCACAAACTGGATTTTCCTTGTCAAGTAGTAAGAAAACAATCTGGAAGGGTCAGTATTTCACATGTGATTGATCTCCTCTGAGGAACTGGATGACATGACACACTACTGCTATAAGATACTGATATTTCTGTTATAAATCATACCCTTCAGTTCAAGCTTTCCCATCTAAAAATCACGTAAACTTCACCTGCACAAACATCATAGCCACTTTCTAAAAAGACTAGATGTATACCATTTTCAGCATATTTTCCCACTGTTTTTCTTAATATATTTAAATAAAAATGAGGCAAGAGAATCTGATTATGTAGTACGTACATACACAGTATGTAACAGAAATGACTGGTCTCAGACGTTATCCTGAGAAATGATAATAAAGGTACACTTTTACATGGCGCTCCATTAACAGAACCAGCTTATGTTCAATTATTTCTTATATCCTTGTCCCACATTCTCCCTCATTTTCTGAAGATGGCTTTGGGGACAGATGTTCGAGAGAGTTATATATAATGTATCTTCATGTTTTATAAATTTAATACAAGAATCTCATTTTTCCACCTCCATATGGACTAAATCAAAAGTCCTCAGTAAGTGTACAAAGAAGTCATATGCTTTGGGATTTTTATCCTTTCATCACTGCACCTTCCAATAAACTTTTCATGCTAGCTAAAAAAACATCAAGTTAGATTACTATTTTCATGACTATGTATAATTCTATACATATATTCATTTCTTTAAAGAATTTTTAAGACTGCTATATATCTACTAACATTACTCCTTTTAAAAAACTCAACATCAAGAAACTTCTATTAAATAAAGTATCAATTTTCATTTAAGTATCACATTCACATTCATAAAAACATGTATAAGATTAATATTTGGTTGTAAAATATTGTGCTTTCAAAAGCTAACATTCTGAACACTACACAGGCTTCCTCCCCAATGTGGGCAGGAATGATTTCTGGTCAGGTACTTGAACACACAGCCACAGTGGGCAAAGGGTCCCTTTGAGCACCACACTGTCAGCAGACAAATGCAGATTCGAGTCTCCTCTTCCACAAAACAGCACCATCAGAAAGCCTTCCTTATTTGCCTCTTGGCTATCCTCTCCGCTGCTTTCTCCTTCCTGAGTGCCACCTCCTGTCCACAGGATCAGGCCAGGCAGTATATACTTGCTTTCTAACTGCTCCTTGCAAATACAAATAAGGACCTGCTATCAGCCCTTTATATTTCCACGTATTTACTCTCTTGCATTTGCCCGCATTTAAAACCCTTCCTTTCTTACTGTGGAATAAAAGGACTGCCTTTTGTTACAGGAAGGGAAGGCGAGGAAGATTAGGAAGAAGGTAAGAGAGACTTCTCTGTGTGTGACACAGTCACAGAGCTAGCCTGAGGAGAAAATTACTAGTCTTTTTTTTTCATTTTTTTGGACTCAGGGGCAAGAGACAAAAGAGATTGTGGCTGGCACTATCATTTTTTCCTTTATCGTTTTAACCCCCAGACTTGTAGACGTCAAGAATTAGAACTGCTTTATGTCCCTTTAGCCTGGATATCCACTCCTTCCCCTTTATCATCATAATCACACAGCCAAGGGACTCGGAGTTTCAGCTGCTTCAAGGGGCTCCAAAGTCTCTCACACAACCAGGCAGCATAGGCAGCTGCTCAAGGAAAAGACTGGGAGACAGCTGGCAGGATGGTCTTTCCCAACCACATATGATTACATGAAAACCTACACTCATTGTGCCTGCGAGGTCAGTTTTGTGCCCTGTCAACATGCTACTAAAGTGACGCGGTACTAATGTCATTCCTTCTGGGGATAAGATGGGGATAGAGAGTGAAGTGGAGATCTAAACCGGAGACAGGCAGGGCAGTTAGGAGCCCGGTGCAATGATTCAGGTGACGCGCTGGTGGCTTAGATTAGGCTATTAAGGATGGAGAGAATGGGACGGACTTGAGAAACAGGTAACAGGTACAACTGAAGTGTCTCAGCGACTGATGGGATACAGGAAAAAGGGGGGTCGGAGATGGACTTCGACGTAGGCAAACGCATGGTGGCACGGCAATTACTGAGCTGGAGAAGAGACGCAAAGAGGCAGGTTGGCGGGTTTCTGTCTTGATTTTCTGTTTTGCTGATTTCTGGGGGGGACAGGAGAGCATTAGAAATTGAGTTCCCTCATGACAAACTGAGTTTTACATATATGAGGGGCTTCCAAACGGAGATCCCTGATAGGTAATGGAAGATATATGTCTGAGGCTAAGGAGCAAGATCTGAACTTTGACATGTATTTGGGAGATGGCATCTTCTATTAGTTGAAGCCATCAGATAAGAGGCGAGGAGGGCCAACATCAGCAGCGTAAGGAACTCCAAGATTTATGGGACAGGCTGATCAAGAAGAAATTAAGAAAACAGGTAGGAAGAAAACCAGGAAAGCATATGATCACAGAAATCAAGGGAAGAGAATATTTTAAGACGGAGCAAACAGTCAACAAAGTCAAATGCAACAGTGCAGACCGGTGCAGCCATTTAGAGGACAATTCAGTCTAATCAAGAAAAACGTCAGTATGTGTGTCCAATGAGACAAATAAAAGAATAGTTTGTAAAAGTAAAAAAAAAAAGAAATAATGTAAATATCCAAAAATAGAGGATTAAATAGAATATGATAAACCTACAGTACTGAATATTTCACAGAACTTGAAGAAAACAAACAGTAGGTCTACAAGGAAAAGACTTTAAGAAATATTAAGTACAGTGCCAGCCCCAGTGGCCTCGTGGTTAAGTTCGACGTGCTCTGCTTCAGCGGCCCAGGTTCGGTTCCCCGGCGAGGACCTACACCACTCGTCAATCAGTGGCCATGCTCTGGTGCAGCTCACATACAAAACAGAGGAAGACTGGCAGCAGATATTAGCTCAGGGCAAATCTTCCTCAGCAAAAAAAAAAAAAAAAAGGAAAGAAAAAAAAAAGACATATGAAGTACAAAAAAGAGCAAGTTACAGAGCAATATATACACAGTGATAGCAGTTATTTTGAATGTATTTCTCTATGTATATATAGTTGTAAGAAAAGCTATAGAAAAAGTTGGGAAGAATATATACCCACTTAAGTCCAAGAGTTGACTTTGTGAAGAAAGCTGGCCTTCGGGTGGGTCTGTGGCCAAGGGGGCCTTCTGCATTTGTATTATTCGAATTTTTTACAATGAAAATGTTTCCATGTAATAGTTGTATAATAAAGTATATTTTCAAAATACTATTAATTTAGTATTTATCAATTTACTATCAGTTTAGTAACTTTAATAAGCACAGGTTTGGAAGAGTAAAGGGAACAGAAGACGATTACAACGAATTGAGACAAACGGGAAGAAAAGTAGCACATGGAATGTAAAACACGGGAAGCTTGTATGAATAGGAAGAAAAAGAAGTGAACAGAGGCTTCCTAGGAGAGCAGCCTGGCTGCTTACAGTCTAGAAGACACTGGAGTCACAGTGCTACGCCCTCCTAAGATGCAGCATCTACTCTAAGGCGGGAGGTGCGGGAACAGCGAGGCTTGGGGCAGGAATAACTGACTAAGGAGCCAGAGTGAGAAAGCTCAGGCGAGAAACCAGACAGCGCTGGCTCAGCCAGGATCCCAAGCCAACAGCCCAGGAGGCAGGAGGGAGGGTGGCACAGAATTCTCAACTATCCCAGGGTGGCAGCAGATGAAAGGCCCACTGGGAGGTGCGACCTCGCATCGCCGTGCTGAGCTGATACACGACCTGGAACAAGGACGAGACTACATACCAGGACGGTTGTGAGACGCAGGCGACAGCATACACTCGCTGTGCACAGTCAGAGGCGAAGTAAAGAACGGACTCGGCAGGGCATAAACCGCCGCGTGCTCTCGCTCCACATATAAGCGGCAGAGAGAGATAAGGTATCCTTGGACTAGACTTGAAACAGCTCAGAGAATTTCTGTTCAGCAATGAACAACAGGAATTACTCAGGAGGAGGATACAAGTAGAAATCTCTTTTGAAACCAGGACAGGATGTCCCAAAATGCCTCTGTTCTGAAGGAAAACAAGTATCTCTTGTGGTCACGCTCTTCTGGAAAATTCTTAGAGGGGAGATAAGTGCTAACAGCAAACTACGACTTCCCAGGAGGCTGACTTGTCCAGAGCAATGTGTCCATTATGAAAAAATGCATCCTGGTCCAAAGCTGCTCTTACATGGGCTGCTCAAACTCTGGTGAAAGAACAGGTGACGACCCAGGCCTGGAATGGTCCCGAGAACCAAACAACTTCAAACCACTGTGAGGTCCTTCGTGTCCTTTACAGGACAACGCACAGCAAAACTACATTTCAGTCAGGGGCGGGGGTGGGGGACAGTTGGGACATGACAGCATGAGAGCTGGAAGGGAAAAGACTGAGAATTTTCTGGGTGCAGTCTTTGGAAGAATAATGACTGACACCAACACAGGAAACCGCCCATCTGGGGGTTTCCCCGTGTCATGCTTTGTCACGCCTATTTAAATCACATCAGAAACCAAAGTAAACTTCTGTATTGGGAGCCCTCACCTCAAGAGTTCTATCTGTAGAACAGGCAGATTCCTCCTTTGGCTTATCCTGCAGGCTGCCTTCTGAGATTCAGAAGAGAACAACCAACTTCGATCATTTGAACATGGAGCATCCACTAACACCTGAGAAAAAAGACACACAATGCAAATATGCACTGGAAATAGATTCTCAGACACCAAGTATGTAGGGAAACTATGTAAAACCACGACAAAAAATAGCAAATAACCGAAAATACACCATGGTAAATTCTTCTATCTGACATTTCTTCACTAACATTGTTCAGAAAAGCTTCCTGTGCACTGTCAGTAGTGGGGTTTTTGGGGGGACGGCAAATGGCAGGACTGAAAGTCTACTAAGTCTACTAATATTCCATATTCTTGACAACTACAGCAACACTTGTACAAAAGTTACTCATTTTAAACAGACATTACTATATTTCTGAATTCTCAGCAGTTTTTTTTAAGAATATTTCAATTTCGGTTTACTGACATGCTCTCTCTTTACCTGTCACATTCTGATATGAAATGCTACCAGATTAAAGAATACAGTGCACACGTTTGTGTACTGACCCAAATCATGTCTGATCTTTTCCTGAGTTACCTAAGAGGTACCTAGAAATAAAAAACATTCTATAATCCCCAACCCCAATGTGACCGCCTTCTCTGAACCACGCTGACCATCAGATGAAAACTGCTTCCATGCTCACATTCTCACAACCCCCAGGGGGCTGAGAAGTGGTATCAGGCTACGTCTGGAGGCAGATGGAAAAGGACGACAGAGCAACCTCTCAGTGGTATTACCGGGAGCCGTCGGCATGTCCCAACGTAATGAAAGTACCTTGTCAAAAGTTTCAGGCTGGGCGTCTCCCACTTCTCTGCCATCCAACTCAGACACTTTAATTACATTCACCAGAGGCTGCGGGATGAAAGATTCTAACGTCTGCCTCAGCCACCTCAATCTCAGCCCATCGCATTCATTGCAATGAAGATAACCTAAATAAAAAAGATTAAAAAGTTTTACAGTGAATGCAATGAAATAGTTAAATTTCCACTTTTCATTAAATAAATTTCAAAAGAAATCAGCTCATGATAATTATGCAGAAATAGGGCTCACAGGTAAACATTACAATTATCTTATGCTTTAAAAACAGAAATATACACACACACACACACAACATAAAACATCTACAATAGTCACGCCTGCACAGCCTCTCAGAAGCTCTCAGCCTCTACTCATTCAAATTAAATTTGGAGGTGAAAACCTTTAGAGAATTACAGATTCCTAAAGACATGCCATACAACCAATACCTCAGACACAGTTCTCCCCTAAAACTCTTAAGAGTAAATGATATATTCAATCAAATATAAAGCTCCTTCCAGGACAGAACACCATCATTTTAAATAAAGGAAGGTGTGTGGTATGTGGAAAAAAGCATGTCAAGTGCTACTGGCTCTAAGGTAAGAAAGGCACAGCTCTAATTATGAGCTGTGAGACTTGGGGAAGTTACTGAGCTCTCCTCAGGAGTCTCGGTTTCCTTGTGTGTAAAACAGGGATTGTACCTAGTGAAGGGGGTCAGGGCACACCACTCCAAAATATGCTGCTTTGGCACATTGATTATTTAGAGTTAAAGGCACTTGAATAACAGCAGACGCAGGAAGGGCATTTTGACCTTCCTTTCTCCTCCGGAAAGCAGGAGATGAACTCCCGTGCAAAAGCTACTCTCCCCATTCCAGAGGAAAGAAATAATCTGACCTCTAGAGACGGGGAGTCAAGGCCAAGAGAAATCTGTACAAACAGACCTTGTTAAAAATAACTCTTCCTTTCTTCTTCCACATATTTTAGTTCCTTGTCCACAACTGGCACTCTTTGTTCAACCCAGTAATATAAGCACTTAGGCCTAGCCACTTCTTTGGGTCTTCATTTTCCTGAGGTGACTTCCACGTACACGTAAAATTTTGTTAAATAAAATTTGTATGCTTTACTCCTGTTACTCTGTTTTATGTCAGTCCCAGCTGGAAACCCTAAGACAGAGGAGAAATTTTACCTCCCCTACACTAGCTACCTTACAAAGTGGTTGCTAAGATTAAATGTGAGCCTTTAGTAACATATCTAACATAGTACAGCAAAAGCAGTACCAACAAATGTTTATAATAATTACTAACAATTCTTGAGTCCTTATTATATGCCAGACATAGTTCTAAGACTTTACATGTAGTAACACACTCAATCCTTGGAAAGCTATCAGGTAGATACCTTTATTGTTATTTCTATTTTACTGATAAGGAAACTCAGGCCAACACAAGTTAAGGAATTTGCCCCGATTCACAGAGCAGGAAGTCCAGACCCCCCATTCACAGTCGACCTGCTCTCACTCACCAGCCACACGACTTCTCAGCAGAGAAGGCACTTAGCCAAAGGCTCACTCCCTCATAAATACTTGTCTTGTTTTTCCTTTATTTAAATAGTTATTATTTATAAATATTTATATCCTTATTATCCAATAATAAAAATTATATATAATATATAATACATATCTAAATACAAGCATTTTTTTTAAATGCATAAAAGTATAAAGAATATCAAAAATTACCTGAAACCCACTGTCTTCAGATAACCACCATTTAACATTTTGATAATCATACCATATCTCTTTATGCATACAGCCACACATAAACTTAATATAAATGGAATTGTATACTATTTTTATAGTATCATTTTTTCACCTCATTCTTCATCTACCCCCTTCACCAACTGCCCAACTATCCCATCAAAAGAAAGCTGTATTAAGAACGTGATGTATATATGCTTATATCATTATCTATACCCAGGACTCTACTTACACAGTTCTCTGCCTCCTCCCTCTCCACATATGCCAATACTTCAAAGGAAATAGCACCCAGTGGACTGGTACAGACATAAACAGTACATGGAGCAGACGTGTTGTCCTCTGCTCAACCATCACCAACGCTGGGCGTTCACACCGTGGTTACCGACGACAGCATTCACTGAGCATCTTTATGCAGCTGCCCTTTCACAGGTGCTTCTATTACTACGGGACATTACCAGAGGAACGGTGAGGTTTGGGTAGGGAAATTCTTAGTTTTAATAAGAATTTATTAAAAGTCTCCACCAAACTTCCACAGAAGTAAGTGTTATTAGTGGCACATGGGATGCGATGTTGTAGCACAATCCTTCATTTCTAGCACAATGGAGCATCTCTTCATCTACTTGTTATTAAGTTTTGCTTTTTTGACAACTGCCTATTCTTAACCTTTGCCCTTGTTTTCCTATTGCACTATTTATATTTTTCTTATTAAGGTAAGATGTATTTCCATAGTATAGATATTAACCCTTTATCTGCCATCTGATTTCCAAACATGTTTCCTAAACTGTCTCCTGAATTTATTTGTAGTATCTTTTTTAATACATAAGTTTCACAATTTTTTTATAGTCAATCATATCACTTTTATAATTTCTCTGTTTTTTGGTTTTAAGGTGGTCTTTTCAAGCTAAACATTCACGCAGCCCCATCTGTCATCATCCTACACAGAACAGGAACCTTAGCCTGCCCAGCAGGCAGGGTGAGACATTCCTCTTTCATGGAAGGCTCTGTGGCAGCCGACACAGGTGGTAACTCAGGTACCGGAAGATGGGACTCACACTGGGCAGGTGCAGGAGCTGTCCTGGCTTAAAAGCCTCATGTCCCACAGGAGCCAACACCTCTTCTAACAACTCCAGAGGCACAGCGTCCAGGGTGGACGCTCAAAGGACATGCTCAATTACAGGGCTTCATTGCACTCAGGAAGGCCCCAAGCATGGTCTGGAGGGTTTATCAGCTCTCTAGGGCTTATTCCTTCTCCCAGTGCACATGCATTTTACCAGTGAGGGTCATTTTTATCATAAGCAATGTTGCCTAGAAACAGTCACCTCTGTCAGGTAACTGAGGAAACAAAGCTAGAGAACTAACTGAAGGTAAAATTCTAATGCAGATGGGGAAAAATTTTTGTAAACCCTTTGCTCAAATACATGTATGTACGTACAACTGTATGTGTATATACATACATCCATATATCGATGTATATCTATACATACATTGCTGCTGTCTCTGATTGTCACTCCACTGTTAAAAACTGTTAATGACTTCCCATCACCCACTAAACAAAATTCAAACACCTAGCCTTTAATTCAAGGTCTGTAATAGTGAGACCTTAAGACAACCCTTCCACTCAACCTCCCACTGCTTCACCGCATACTCTGTGCTCCAGCAACCGTGACTGACGGGCCCATTTCTCAACCAGCACACCTCTCCTTCGGTCCTCCCCACGTCATCTCACACGAGAGGTGTTGATGCGCACGGCTCACCTCTCCTACTACCCAGGCTCCACGTTTCTGTAAGGACCGAGCTCAGGAGATGGCATCAATTTTGTTAGGGGGCGAAGAAGTAGAAAATCATGATAAAGTTGCAATTGCTCAGGAGGTATACTCTTCTTTATTTAGGTTACACGTTTACTTCGGGTGGCTGTTGGAAGATTCGCTAATGCAGCTTATGGATAGGTGTCTAACAGCTCTTGTCTTAGCCTGAAATCGCCAGAAAACAGTCTAAGACAAAGGTTTACGTTACAGAGCGAGTGCAATCACGGGAAGCAGGAGTGCGAGAAAAAAGGAAGTAAATCACACAAGGAAGGAGCACCCATACGGAGGGTGTGATCAAGCTGGCTGCAGCTTTCCTCAGTGTCTCAGGGCACGTCCACAATCTGAAGTCACTGCGACTTGAAGAGATGGTGGGGGTCATCGGAGCAGGGAGGGAAGCACAGACAGCCTGCTGGCACCTTCCTGTCTCCCACCGCTCGCTGGTCAAAGGCCCTTCCAAGAGCTGATGACTCCACACACTCCAGGTCTGTGTTACCTGCCCTCCAGGCAAGTGCTAAGGAAGCCGCGCAGAGCAAGCACTCAGCTGTGGCGACGCTGGCCAGCTGGCACCCACCTGGAGCTCCTCACTCTGTGGCAGCAGTGGCACCAGGAGCAGACACCGCAGGAATGGCATGGGCCTTTGCTGGGCTTTCTCCGTTCTGGAAACAATTCAAGCAACTCAAGCCTTGAGGTGAGGGTGGAAGGGAAAGTGAAACCAAAGACATCTGTGCTGGGGCATAAACCCAGCCCAGACGCCCCGCAGTCGCACTTGTCTCCGCCACTGCCTACCAGACACTAAGACTCAAGGGAAAGAACCATGTCTTCATTATCTGTCATTCCAGTTCTCCTTTTTCTGGTTTAAGTATTTTATATTCTATTTCTATTCTTTTATGGTAACCTTAAAGATTTTAACATGCATATGAAAAAGAAAAATCTAAATTAAGTCAATCTTCACTGTTTTTCCTAAAACATACAAGAACCTTCTAACACTCCCTCCCAAATTAGATGCTACTGTTATTGCACATCTGGGTCATATTTGGACTCACATTTTTAAATGCACAAACATGATCATCACTGGTTTCTACGGTCAATGTGTGTTAGATTTTCCCACATATTTCCTGCCTTCTTTGCTCTTCATTTCTTATTGCATCTTCTCTCTTCCATTGGGATGGCTTTCCTTTTTCTGAAGCACATCCTTCAGAATTGTTGGTGACCAACTTATACCCTCTCTCTGTCTGAAAAAAAGGTCCACTTCACTTTTACTCTTCAGGGACATTTTGGTGAATGTATTTCTGGACTGAGTCATCTTTCCTCAGCACACTGAAAACATCATTCCTCTGAATGCCGGTTTCCACTGAATTCTCAAGTCAACTCTCAGTCTAACTGTTGTCCCTGATGGTGAACTGTCCTCTCTGGCTGCTGTGACGATCTTCTCCTTATCTTCGTGCTCTGCAACTTCACTGTAACGTCTGCACTGGCTTGTCTGTGTCACGAATTTCAGAGAGCACGCCCACTCCTCCCCAGCACAAAGCTGCAGACGGACAGCGCTCCTCTCAGCCCAAGGGGAGGACAGTCTCTTCCTGGGGAAGCCTAGAGGGAGGATTAGCATTCAGCATCTCAGCTTCATGTAAGCCAGCCTTCAATCTGCTCCACTGGGGAGGCTCTAGCTTTGTCTTCTAACCCACATTTCCATGAAGTAATGAAAATCAACATGCAAGTTTAGCAAACGCTCCCAAGTGAAAAGCCGGCTTCGGGGCTCAATTTACCTTCTAAGTTCCCACTCTCTCTTAGATTTTGACCACTGAGTTCTTGGAGACCACTGATGCATTTAAAAAGATTTTCTTCTCCTTTAATATTATATCCTACATGTTTTAGGGGTCTCAGCAGGAGGTGGATAAGGGTACCCAGCTGGTCACACGACAGGACACAGACATCTTGGCTATGTCTACATCCCTCCCAGCTCCACGCTGACCACCCAGTGCCCTGCACAGAGCCTGTGCTCACTAAATGTGGCTGATGATGGAGACACAGCACTACAATAAAGAAGATTTAAGTCCCTAAAACTGAAAACCAGGGCAGCTTTTCATTAAATTATAGCTTTAGTCAATATTCTCAATTTAGCATTTTAAAATAAATCGCAGTTGAAATATAGCTTTACACTATATTGTTGTTTGGCCTAGATGTAGATTTTATTTGAAATAGTTTTAGATTGGTTAAACTTTTAAAAATATGCAATATAAAGCATCACAATCCAAGTTTCATATATATACTAAGACTTACTATATTGAGGTAGAATTAATTTCATGCTAAAATTGTCAAAAATAAACCAAATCTTGATATTTTTTCATCTAAGCAGGAAAAGGGTGAATTTAACAAATTCCTGAAAAAGTCATTGAGGCTTTACATCTGTAGATGACAGCCTTTGGTCCATGGAAAGGAACTAAAACTGGTAGTTTCATTCATTACTTTATTTTGGTACACCTAACTTAGAAAAAAACAAGTCTGCCTATTTTCGGTTCTGCTAATTATTCCTTGGAGCCATAAGCCATAATTACGATTGTTTTATACGTCCCTCTCAGTGTAAAAATTGGAGTAATGACACTGTCCATACACTAAAAGTGTATGACGGCTAATAGTAAGGTTCTTCAAGTTACCTGGAAGCAATGTTACAAACTCACAGAAGAACAAAATGGTAGCAACAAACTGACAACAGATTAAATACATTTGAGAGCAGATCACTTCAAGGTCCTGGATTACTAAACATCTGTTACGGGCGGGGCACAGCCCTAGCAGCTGCTGACACAAAGGTAAGTGCGGGCCTGCCCCCACCCTCAGTAAGCTGTCTAAGGGAGGTAGCCAGACAAGTCAGCAGCTGCCTAAACCGGAAGCCTGCAGAACAGAGTCAAGAGCACGTGACCGAAAACCTGAGTTTTCTCTGCCACCTACCTAGGGCAATTCAGTTAACTTGTGTCTCAGTCTCATCTTTAAAACGGGGATAATAATGCCCAACTAATAGGGTTGCAGAGTTAAATAAGATCCTGTACACCAGTGACAGTAACACTGGGTTCTTCAGAAAGATGATTATATGGAAACACAACATAAGACAGCGAGCAGAGACTACTAAAAATGTGTGAAAAACAGATATGTGCAATGTGATGAACACAGACCTTGGCACATACAAGGTGTTCCAAAATGGTCACTGTTTTTATATGACAAAAGGGAAGGGCTCCTGATGCACAGAGGTCTGGGAAGGCTATCCAGGAAAGTTGATTCCTGAGTGAAAACCTAAAGAATGGAAAGGAATTCCCAGGAAGAGAAGGAGAAAGTGGTACCTGTAGGTGGTCCAAAGGCCTGGAGGCGTGAGGGGAAGGAAGGAAGACAAAAGCAACTCAGGCAAGAAAGGGGTCTTTCTGATCTTTTCCACCACCAAAGGCTAATTAAATGTCAACAAGGGATTACTGACAGCACAGAGAAGTTCATGCCTGGAGGGACAGAGCCCTCAGCAAGAAAGCTGATCAACCCGAAAGACTCCACCAAAAAACCGTGAGAACTAATAAATGCACTCAGTCAAGTCACAGGACACAAAATCAATATAGAGAAATCTGTGGCATTTCTCTACACTAATAATGAACTATCAGAAAAAGAAATTAAGAAAACAATCTCATTTACAATTGCACCAAAAAGAATAAAATACCTAGGAATAAATTTAACCAAGAAGATGCAAGACCCGTTCACTGACAACTACAAGACCTTGATGAAAGAAACCAAAGATGACACAAATAAACAATGGAGAGATATTCTGTGCTCATGGATTGGAAGAATTAATATTGTTAAAATGTCCATGCTATCTAAAGCAATCTATAGATTCAATGCAATCCACATCAAAATTCCAGTGGCACATTTCTCAGATCTAGAACAAATAATTCTAAAATGTGTGTGGGGGCCGGCCCCGTGGCTTAGCGGTTAAGTGCGCGTGCTCCACTACTGGTGGCCCGGGTTCGGATCCTGGCCGCACACCGATGCACCGCTTCTCCTGCCATGCTGAGGCCGCATCCCACATACAGCAACTAGAAGGATGTTCAACTATGACATACAACTATCTACTGGGGCTTTGGTGAAAAAAAGGAGGAGGACTGGCAATAGATGTTAGCTCAGAGCCGGTCTTCCTCAGCAAAAAGAGGAGGATTAGCATGGATGTTAGCTCAGGGCTGATCTTCCTCACACACACAAAAAAAATAACAAATAAATAAATAAAATGTGTGTGGAACCACAAAAGATCCTGAATAGTCAAAGCAATCTTGAGAAAGAAGAACAGAACTGGAGGCATCACACTCCCAGACTTGAAACACTACTACAACAAATCTACAGTAATCAAAACAGCACAGTACTGGCACAAAAACAGACACACAAATCAATGGAACAGAACTGAGCGCCCAGAAATAAACCGACACATCTATGGACAATTAATTTATGACAAAGGAGCCAAGAACATACAATGGAAAAAGGAAAGTCTCTTCAATAAACAGTGTTGGGGGGCCGGACCGGTGGCACAAGCGGTTAAGTGCGTGCGCTCCACTTCGGTGGCCCAGGCTTCGCCAGTTCAGATCCTGGGCGTGCAACGATGCACCACTTGTCAAGCCATGCTGTGGCTGCGTCCCATATAAAGTGGAAGAAGGTGGGCACGGATGTTAGCCCAGGGCCAGTCTTCCTCAGCAAAAAAGAGGAATATTGGCAGATGTTAGCTCAGGGCCCATCCTCCTCACACACAAAAAAAAAATAAACAGTGTTGGGAAAACTGGACAGCCACATGCAAAAAAATGAAACTGGACCCCTATCTTACACCATATACAAAAATTAACTCAACATGGATTAGACTTGAATGTAAGACCTGAACCGTGAAACTTTTAGAAGAAAACATAGGCAATAAGCTCCCTGACATCAGTCTTACGATGTTTTTGTGGATCTGACTCCAAAGATGAGGGAAACAAAAGCAAAAATAAACAAGTGGGACTACATCAAACTAAAAAGCTTCTGCTCAGCAAAGGAAACCATCAACAAAATGAAAGGGCAACCTGTGGACTAGGAGAAGATACTTGTAAATCATACATCCAAAATATATAAAGAACTCCTATCACTCAACAACAAAAAACAAACAGCTCAATGAAAAAATAGGCAGAGAGGGGCCAGCCCAGTGGCGTCAAGTTCATGTGCTCTGCTTCGGAGGCCGGGGGTTCGTGGGTTCGGATCCCAGGCACAGACCTACGCACTGCTCATCAAGCCATGCTGCGGTGGTGTCTCATATATAAAGCAGAGGAAGACTGGCACAGATGTTAGCTCAGCAACAATCTTCCTCAAGTGAAGAGAGGAAGATTGGCAACAGATGTTAGCTCAGGGCCAATCTTCCTCACCAAAAAAAAAAGAAAGAGCAGAAGACCCAAATAGACATTTTTTCAAAGAAGACATACAAATGGCCAACAGGTACATGAAAAGACAGCTAACATCACTAATCAGGGAAATGCAAATCAAAACCACAAGGAGATATAACCTCACACCTGTCAGAACAGCTGTTATCAAAAAGACAACAAGTGTTGGCGAAGACGTGAAGAAAAAGGAACCCTTGTGCACTGTTGGTGGAAATGTAAATTGGTGTAGCCACTACAGAAAACAGTATGGAGGCTTCTCAAAAAATCAAAAAGAATTACCATATGATCTAGCTATTCCACTTCTGGGTATTTATCCAAAGAACACGAAAACACTAATTCGAAAAGATATATGCACCCCTATATTCACTGCAGCATTATTTGCAATAGCCAAGATATGGAAACAACCTAAGTGTCCATCAATGGATGAATGGATAAAGAAGATGTGGTACATATATACATATACACACAATGCAATATTACTCAGCCATGAAAAAGAATTAATTCTTGCCATTTGCAACAGCATAGATAAATCTTGAGGGTATCATGCTAAGTGAAATAAGTCAGAGAAACACAAATACCATACAATTTCACTCACGTGGAATCTAAAAAACAAACAAACAAAACAAAAGAAAATCAAACTCACAGATATAGAGAACAGCTTGGTGGTTACCAGAGGGAAGGGGGGTTGGGGGTAGGCAGAAGTCATGAAGAGGGTCAACTGTAGGGTGATGGATGGTAACTAGACTTAGAAGGGTGAGCACTTTGTAGAGTACAGAAATGTCGAATTATAATGTTATACACCTGAAACATTAAAAAAAGAAAGCTGATCAAGCCACTCCACCACGCTGGGTCATTCTTAGTACGTTAATCTTTCTCATCTAGAATCAGCATTGTTGGCTCTTTTTCGAGACCAGGACAAGACCAGGACATTACAACGGCTGTGTTGACAAAAATAAAACAAAAAAATGACAGACAATCCATCACTGTGCTAACAGGTGGGAGCACCTGGACCAAAAGAGAAGTAGACTAACGTTTTTAATCATCCTAAAATAAGAGCTTTTTAATCATTTAAAGCTGTAAGCCTCTTGGCCCAGAATAAAGGGCAGAACTGATCTAAACAAATTTGGTGTATAAATGGCACATGTAGTGCAGCCATTATTTTAAGTTTTGCTTATAAAGGCTTTTCTTAGCATTGCTTCTGCATTCCAAATTCAAGCACTGAAACTAACCTAATCTGGGCTTTGGCATCAGCATGAAGACATCCGTACTTCTCAGTAAACCATCATCATTAGTCCTACGTGGGTGAAAAGCTCCTTTACTTGGAATCCTGCCTTAGTTCATTGCCCTTGATGTAAGAACAAGAAGATTCTTCTCCACCTCAAACTCCTAAAGTACATCAGTATGCCTTCAGATTCCTAATCCAATCGCCTTTCCTACCATAAGCATGTAAAATATTTATAGTCTACCAATGAGGATAATTTAGGATTAAAATGCCCTCTCTTCAAAATGGTGCCCAAATTTGACATTTTTATCTTTTACAATACTAAAAATTCTGTTTTTAAAATTGATGTAGCAGCCAAAACAAGAACACTGTCAAAGAACAAAGAAAGAGTGAAAGTAAAAACAAATGCTCCTGATAACGCAATTCCATAAAACTTCAGCTCAAATTATACAAATAATAACCTTAAAAAATAATCCCTTTTTTTGTGATTTCCTACATAAAAAGCACAGCAAGCTTCAACAACAGAATTTTAACCACAATTCTAGACACATAATATGTTTTCTCCTGAATACACAGTTAATGATACATTTGCACCAAGGCCTAGACAACCGGACTCACAGTCCTTGTAGAAGTTTTTGTAATCTATTTCAACAGGCAATGCTCTCAAAGGAAGACACACGTTAGCAGTCTTCAGACTGGGATGTGCATGCCCCAGGGACACGTAACAACTTTCTAAGGTAGAAGCCGGTGTGGACAGTCCCAGAAGAATCAATTTCAGGTCATCAACTTCCCAAGGACAGCTCTGGTCAGGGGGTCACAGGGTGTCTCCTTTCACAATGGCCCTTCCCCAACTTTACAAACAGGGAGAACGCTTCCCCCGTCCAGAAGCTCGTCACAGCAAATTGAGCCGAGGTGCAGAAACCTCCAACGCACCCAATAGGGCAGGTCCACACATCGGTGCCGAGGCTGAGAAAGTGGACAAGCCTAACAACTAGGAGATGTGGCCTTTGTAACTGAGATGGTGTCCAGTCCTCCGCCTTTCACAAAACCAAAACTGGGCCCGAAGAGCGCTCACCCAGTGATCATTACGACGACGCTTAAGGAAGGACATCTACGTGATTCGGTGTGGAAGTGAGGAGTTTAAAGAACTAGTGAAACTACCCTAACACAGTTCTCACCGTTTCCATCTTCTTATCTATGTGAACAACAGCATTTGTATTTATAAAAACAAACCCTAACCCTAACCCTAACCCTAACCCTAACTCAGACAGAACTGATGCTGAACCCTGTCTCACGGAGCCATGAGTCATATTCATCCAGGGAAACTCGAAGTAATTTAAAAAAGTCCCACAGTCTCATTAAGAAAATAATTCGAGGCCAGTCCCATGGCGTAGCATTTAAGTGCACGCACTCCGCTGCTGGCGGCCCAGGTTTGGATCCCTGGCACGCACTGACGCACCGCTTGTCAGACCACGCTGTGGCGGCATCCCACACAAAGTGGAGGAAGATGGGCACGGATGTTAGCTCAGGGCCAGTCTTCCTCAGCAAAAAGAGGATTGGCATGGATGTTAGCTCAGGGCTGATTTCCCTCACAAAAAAAAGAAAGAAAAGAATTCAAGATGAATGTTGAGACTCATGACCCTTAATAAATACTTATAAAAATGCACATTGTACTAATAATAATGATAACGATAAGTCACTTCAGAAGAACTTTTTAAATCTTTTAGAAGTGCACTGTCCAATACTATATCCACTTGCCACATGTGGCTATGAGCTCCAAACTGAAATGTGCTGTAAGCATAAAATACACACCAATTTTGAAAATTTGGTAAGAACAAGAGACTGCAAAATATCTCATTAATAATTTTTATTTTGATTACATGTTGAAATAATATTTTGGATTATGGGGTTATAATGTATTATTAAAATTAATTTCACCTCTATTTTTTTTGAGACTACTCAAAAATTTTAAATTATATACGTACTTCACAAAAATTATATATGTACTTCACACCATATTTGTATTGGACAGAACTGCCCTACAACCTTATGGTCCATCGATACAAAAAATGATGTTATATGTATATGTTTTTGTTGCAAAGTATCACGAGGATATCAACACAAGACTCTCAAGTGCAAAAGTAGCAATAAAATTAGAAAATCTGTCACTGGCTTATTAGGATTCATATTATCTGACAGATTTGTGTTCACAAAATGTTGCAGTTTTCTTCCCAACTACCTGCTAGAATTAAGTAGCTGAAAAAAAGGTTATTTACACTGATTGCTTCAACTAGAACTTCCATCCTTCTCCACACTGTCGTGGTTTCCAGGCTTTCAGAGTCTGCAAACTCAACCTCACATTTCTCTCCTGCATACTTTAAAAGCATTTGTAACACTGTGGATTACTGAAGGAAAGCACACTACCTGGGTACGCACACTGCAGCAGGGCAATCGACTTGCCTCCGGGAGCAGCACACAGATCCAGAACCTTCTCTCCATCCTTTGGTTCCAGAGCCAGTACTGGGAGAAGAGACGCAGCATTCAGGAGGTAGTATTTCTTTAGGTTTCCAACTTGGTGTCTTTCTGAAGGCATCCTGCCCGGAGTGCTGCTGAGGTAACACTTCAATGATTCAGGACAGTGGGGTAAAGATCTTTGGAGGATGGTGCGATAGCCCTTCAAATGTAAGTCCTCTTCCAGGTCAAAAGGATAATTGAATCGGTTAAGAAGAACAGCATATTGCCAGCACGATGGAG
Source organism: Diceros bicornis minor (assembly GCF_020826845.1). Classification (NCBI taxonomy): domain Eukaryota; kingdom Metazoa; phylum Chordata; class Mammalia; order Perissodactyla; family Rhinocerotidae; genus Diceros; species Diceros bicornis. Next base: position 172,856 of record NC_080754.1, on the reverse strand, counting down.
ATGTCAGTACATCCCTAGACAGAGAAACAGAACAAAGGAATATTAATACCACACACACCGATGCAATTGTATATCCTCATGGAGTGGATGTGGTCCAGCACAATGGAGATGTTAGTACATCCCTAGACACACAACACAGGAATATTAATACCACACACACCAATGAACTGTATACCCTCATGGAATGGATGTGGTCCTAGTTTTACACTTCACTCACCTGTGACTTCCAGGGCCAGGGTCACATCACTGACTTTTCCTTTTGCCTCAGGCTCCAATATAGCTCAGCCTAGCACTGTCATGATCCTGTCTTTATCAAAAACTTTGATATTTTGTTCATTGTGGGATTCTTCTTTTGTATCAATTGTGGCCATTAAAATATTATAAATATTATTTATCTTGATTATCAAGTTTCAGGGGCCACTTAAATGCTGCACTGGAAAGGATGCCCCATTTGCCTCACCTAGGCTCTCCCTGCAGAATATCTTGCCAAAAAAAAAGGCCTACCTCCACACACCTCTAAATCCATCAGAATAGATTTCAGTCTATCACGCTTCACACAAAGAAGTGTTTTTCTTAGAGACAAATTTAAAATTTAAAACCTGAGACTACTAATATTGGAGGGGAAAGTACTCTCATTAAAGGTGTTTAAAGGAGTGCGTGTTCAAGCTTCCTCTCATGAAGATGAAAGTATGGAAGCTGACGACAGGGAACCTACAGTAGCAGAGTAAGGGGGCGATCAGCGGCTCAGAAGACACGAGGCCGAGGATGGTTCACAATTACTTACGGACGGATGGTGCAGGCTCCCCACCCCTGGCAGACCAGACCGACCCTCCGGACTCTTTACTCGGTCCACCAGTTAGATCTCCTGACAAACACAAGCTCACATCACCGATGGATGATACAGCAGGAAACACTTCATTTATTTACGAGCCGACATTTCCACCCGAGTTATCTGGCAGCCCCACTAACCACGGTCCATCATACAAACTCCAGCCGCTGCTCCCCTGGAGCTGCCTGTGTGAGGGCGCTGGGTTGAGTGTGACATCCACGAGTCCAAGGGTGCCGTGTGACCCTCCGCCAGGGTGCACACGCGCCACCGCTTCCTCCCGTCACTGCCTCTGCCTGTGATGGCGCGTCACAGGAGCCCAGGGTGTCCGCTTCCGCTCTTCTGGAGCCAGGATGACAGCCTCTTTCTTCAAGAGTGTGCTTGGCAGACTTTCCTGCGTCTCAAGCGTCTGTAAGACTGCTGGGCCTACTCTAGCCGTTTCTGATTCAGTAGGTCTGAGGCGGGGCCTGAGAACTTGCATTTCCAGCACATTCTCGGCTGATACTGATGCTGTGGTCCCAGGACTACACTTTGGGACCCACAGCAGTCAAACAGACCCCAAAGAGAAATCTGTGAGTGCCACTGTTGTGAATCTTACGTCCATCCCTCCCAATCTTACCCTCCAAACTGGATGAAAATCTATCCAGGGTTTTGACTCATGTAATAATAGAGAAATAATGGTCAGAAACATAACCCAATTAATACAGGATGAAGCAGCCTGGCTTCCACCACGTGTCCACCCCTTAGCTAACAAAGGGTAGGACACTTTCGACTAGTTAATATCTGACAGAGCAAATCTCCATTCTTCTCTTTTTTTTTCCTTCAGAATTTCCAAAGCTATTGTAGAATGTGCATTCTTTCAGATGAACTTGAGAATAAGCTGGACAGTTAAAAATAATTTATAAAGTATTTGTATAGATAGATAGTTACCTTGACTAGGGTTGTACTAAATGTGGGGAGAATTGGCATCCTTACTGTACTCCATCTGTCCAACCCTGACACAATGCGCTTCTCCATTCGTTCACGCTTCCTTTCACAGCCCTTAGTAAGGGTCATTCATCTTACACATTTCCTTCTGACCTTACTGTATAAAGAGACTGTTAGTTTAGGAACACCACTTATTTCTGTGTTTACCCAATGTGTTAAATCTCCAAGGATGAGGAATTAGCCAGAGGGGCCATGAGGAAGGAAGCTCCAGGCGGAGGCAGAGGGTGAGAAGGGACAGCGCCGTGGGGAATTAAAGCAGTCTGCTGTGGCTGGCGGCAGATTACACGGGTCGAGCACAATATGACAAAGTTTTAAATTTAATCTCTTAAGTGGTGGGAAGGCACTGAAAGACTCTAGGGGGAGAGCCTCATTATTTAAAAACATGCACTTACAGCAGAATGAGGAAGGAATCTTCAGAAATCAGTCTCTCTCATTCTTTAACAACTAGATAAAAGAAGGTCTTGCTCAGAACATAAATTTCCTCATGCCTCCTAATCTACAGCCAGCCCCAGTGAACTACATGCATTTCCTGGAACAAGCTCTCCTCAGCCTTCACCAGTCTCCGCAGGAAGTGCCCCTCTCCTCCTCCACCATCTGTCTCAGGGCAACTCGCCTCTCTCTGCTTAGGGGGTGGTTTAGGCTTTATCTCCCAGGGAAGCCTTTCCATCCACCACCCAATCCCCCACTCCGCCTCATCCTGATAATAATAATAATAATAGTAATTACTGATCGGATGTTTACCACACACACTTTCTATGCTTACCTCATTTAACCATCACAACCAGCGTGAGGGGCAGCTATTACCCCTACTTGAGAGGTTAGGTAACAGACTTTTGGAGATTTGGCAACTTACCAAAGTCACATCACTATTAAACAGAAGTTCCTGATTCAAGATCCAGCTGGCTCTAGGGTCCAACAGGAGTGTGGGACCCTGTTACTGCAGCACTAGTGGTATACAGCCTGAAGCGGAGAGAATTTCCACCCCCACCCTCACCCTCACCTAGTGCCAGTGGCCCTGGGCTCCCTGAAGAAGCCCTACTCTAATGATGACTCTAACAAAGGGACTAGCTTGACACACTCTGCCCTGAGGACCCGCTGCCACAGGACCAACTCAATGAAGGGACTGCTAAGGCTGTTCAGGTGCTTCCCAGCCCTGAGAAAGCAAAGCTGTGTATTCACATGGGTCTCAGCTAAGCACCCCCACACACACACACAATCTCCAGGGCTTGCCCTGGTGGGATGATGCCCTGGGCCTGGCAGGCCAGAGGCCACTCAAGTCCAAAGCTCTGCTGGACCGGCAAGCAGCCCAGCAGACAGGACAGGAAGTGTACTCAGAAGACTCAAGACGACACTGGCAGGAGCCACCTGGAGGCCCCCTCCTGATGCACGAGGAGTCTGAAGCTGCTCCACTTGGGCCTCCGAGGCCAGCTCAAGGACACCAGCGGCCAGCAGAACTGGGACCCGCAAGGCCAGCGACCCACATGTGCGTGGCTAGCACATCCACTGACACCATTTCAAAAAAACTGTATACCCTCTGGCACATTTTAAGTTGACACCAAAATCATCGCCGTATGTTTAAGGATGTAATTTCCAGCATACTGTAAAAACTGACATTTTAAAATATAAATTATACCACTTTTTGAAATGTATCTGGTGGAACCTAAATACCAGAGTGATTTTGAAACCCATCACTGTCCATTTAGACTCATGGACTAACTCTTCTCGAAGAGGTGGGAAATTCACTGTTTCTCGCCCTCTTATCTACGATCTATGCCCCACATAACTTTATCCTAATATACCTTTGTGCTTGAAGTCTTTTTATTACCGCATCACACTTCTCTGCCACACAATCACACATGTGCACATACTAAATCTGTTTTCACTGTGGCCTTATATGTCTAAGTGTTAAAATGGTAACTTCTACATTCAGTTATCAATAAAATTATTAGCACAAAATTGATCAAAGTAACATTATAGATTTGATAATCATTAAACATGAAAAGGAAAACCTGATAAGAAATGGATCTCAATGAAATGAGCTTTTTCTTCATCTGAATGAATGGGATGGATATTACCTGGTGCTATAATGAGTCAGGGTGTGACGTCAATTTTATTCCTACTTTATGTTTTTATAAGGGCTGAGATACACCTTCACTTAAATAAGTGGATGAGAATTCAATACATTTTGTTACAGCAATGTCTCCCTCTTTAAAGAATTCTTTCTGAGTTCTATTCCCAAATCACTTAATGACCTATTTTCAAAAATATCCTAAAGCATCTGTTAACTGACAACTCAGGTGGAGCTCCTTTACTTTTGCTGCAACAAACTCTGGAAACCCTCCGACCTGTCACAGAACCCAGCAGTCGCTGGTCGTCTACTCTCTAGGCCCTCACAGTGACACCCCAATAGCCTCCGGCCTGTGGAGGCTACGACACCCTGGAGGCAGGTGAAGGGTCTGGAGGGTGAAAGCGCATCCTCTGCGTAAACCAGAGAAAGACGATCACGGGAGGGCAGGCTGGGAGAGCAGAAGGGGAGCAGAGCCATTTCCTGAAGGCGGCTACGTGAAGCTGAGCACCTGGAAGCTGACTGCTGCAGCTTGCCTGTGCCCGCACATCCCCCAAAAACTGCATAAGGTATTATTTGGACAATGTTATTTGATACGATTTTTATTCAACTTTTCTGTGATTCTGTTCTTTTCTTACTATTTACTTATTTCTTACTTACTTACAACTGGCATAACCCTGAAGACGACAAAACCAATTAAATTTTCACAGTCAAAACACCAGAACTCTTTTTTGTTTTACTGCTATTATTACCCCCTAGAGGGCGCTCATTCAATCATTGTGAATGTCTGGTTTAGAAACAGAATAAATCAATTCACGGAAGTGCTTCAGGCGATGTGTTCGAGCCATTTTATTGTGATTCTTCAGAGATTCTAACAGTGAGCTGACGGCCTCCTACTCTTCCTCGGCACTGTTTCCTGCTGGTCTCCCACAGGGCAATCTATGTCCATATCTGTTATCCACAGGGCCTCAGACAGGGATTGAAAGTTCGTGCTTCTGGTAAAGGCTGAGAATATTGCACACAGTGGGCCCTCCCACCAGGAGCGGGGGGCATGCCCTCTAGGCCCAGCCTCCAGAGCCTGGCAGCAGCTCAGAGCTGGAGGAAAAAGGTCAAGGCACCAGTCCTAAACTAAGACTCTGGGCAATCTTCCTGACCTCTGAGTTTAAAAGGGGCCAAAAGCTACTACTTCACAGGCATTTGCGCAGATTAAGGTTAAAATGTGTGTAAAGCCAACATAAACGACAAAATCGAAATCTAAATCCCAGTTCACTTCTGCTTTTTCCCAACCCCAGCCCACTCCGCCCCTTCACAGAGGTTGGGAATGAAATCTGGTGATGTAGTATTTCTTCCCTCTACAGTGAACTATGTGAACTCTACATTAGTGACAAGACTGTCCTAATAAAAACATAGACAGGCCAGACTTAACTGGGGCTTTTTTTTTCTTTCTACAAAGTGCACACAAAATTTTCCAAGTTCATAAAGATTTCCAATTAATCCTCCCCTTATATATTTGAGGACAGAATATAAGAATCCATCTCTGTATCCCCAGGGCTTTGCACAGTGCCTGGTATATAAACACTGCCTCAAAGCAGATGACTTGGCCAAGTCTTTTTTTTTTTTTTGGTGAGGAAGATCAGCCCTGAGCTAACATCCATGCTAATCCTCCGCTTTTTGCTGAGGAAGACCGGTACTAAGCTAATACCTATCGCCAATCCTCCTCCTTTCTTTTTTCCCCCTTTTTCTACCCCCAGTAGATAGTTGTATGTCATAGTTGCACATCCTTCTAGTTGCTGTACGTGGGACACCGCCTCAGCATGGCAGGACAAGCGGTGCATCGGTGCAGGCCCGGGATCCCAACCCGGGCCACCAGTAGCAGAGCACACGCACTTAACCCCTAAAGCCACGGGGCCCGCCCCTGGCCAAGTCTTAAGGTATGGGTTCTTCAAGACCCTCCCCTGTCAAGGAAGAGACAGCAACTTAGTAAATAATGACGATACAACCTTGAAAGAATTACAACAGCTGTATCAACAAAACGCAACGGAAACACAAAGAGCAGAACTAATTTTGCCAAAGGTACATGGGACAGCAGGACAGAGAACTCGCTAATATCAGTGAACATGTATCGAGGAATTACTGTTTGTCCAACAATATTCTAAGCACTTTGAATATATATAAATTTCTTTCATCTTCCCAAATGATTTTATGAAATAGGTACTATTTTCCCCTTTTACAGATGGGGACAGCGAAGCACTTACCTAGGCACACTGCAAGATGCGGGGGGATCTGAACCCACACTCGCACCACTTACAGAGGGAACAGGAGAGGGCCATTCCCCCAGAGGGAACAGCAAAGCCAGCCCCAGAGGGACGAAGGAGCTTGCATAGCCACGACACTGCAGATGGCGGGAAGCAAAGGAGGCTTGTCCTCCAGGAGGACACGCGGAACGTGGCAGTAGGACAGAGTGGCTACAACAAACTCCCCAGGCTCCTCCATGTGAGCTGGGCATCACTGGGCAAGTTACTTCACCTCCGTATGCCTCAGCCTTCCTATCTGTAAAATGGAATAAGAATACCTCAGAGGACTGTACAAAGGACTATGTTATTATTTATAAAATGATTAGAACATTGCCTGGCATATAGTGCCATAAGAGCGGCTGCTAAAAATAAGCAAACAAATAAATACTAAAGGTGGGAGACTGCTGCAATATGCCAAGTAAACAACAATAAAAGCCTAACTAAATAGTAACAGTGGGGATAAGGAGATCCAAATTAAGAAACGTCGCAGGAAGAGGCCACAGCATTTGGAGGGCACCTCGATTTTGATGGGGGCAGGGTAGCAGTGTGGAGCAGGACACAGTTGGGAGTTCCCAGGACCACTCTCCCTTCTGACACCAACTCTACGTTCCGGTCCCCCAGAATACTCTCAGGTTTGGTTAGTAACTAGCAGGACACACAGCACTCACCACCACACTCCTGGTTACAGTTACAGTTTATTATTACAGGGAAAAGACACAGGCTAACATCGGTCAAAGGGAAAGACGTGTGGCGGAGAGTGCAGGAATGTTCGAGGCCCGGAGCACCCGGTCCCCTCCAGGGGAATCCCGGACGTGGGTAACTCCTCCCTGCAGCCACGTGCGATGCTCGGGGCACTGCCGGCCAGGGAGGAGCGCCAGAGCCTGGGGTCTGGACTCTACGGGGCTCAGTCACGCGACGGCTGCCCACGTGACTGAACTCTAGTCTCCACCCCCTCCGGAGGTCGGAGGTCGAGCTGATGCGGTGGCCCACAGCCCCCACCACAAAGCACGTTCCCCTGCGGCCCAAGCCCCTCCGCGAACAGAGACACTCGCAGGCAGCACACCCAAGGAGCTGAGGGCACAGGCCAGACCTGATCTGAGCAAGGCTGCTTCTTCACTACAAAGGCGGGGAAGGTGTAACAAGAGGGGAGAGGACGGGCGCCTTCATCTGAGACGAAGCAGCAAACGGCAACACAGGCTTGCAAGGAAAAGCAGGAATACGCTTTTAAGTTGGCGAGCAGGAAGCGAAGTGAAGTTTCCAAAAAACACCGGGAAACATAGGACCAAAGCTTGGGGGGTACCGCACGCCCGAGAGCAGCGAGCGAGGCAGCACACCGCGTGGGCGCATCCAGGACAGGGCAGAGCCAACTTGACAGGGACGCTCCAGGGGGAGCGCAGGAAGGGCTGTCACAAACCAGCTCAACTAAAGCAAATCTAAACCCTCCCCACTACACAGGGAACTAACACCACTAAGTAAACTCCTTTCCAGCAAGAACAAAGCTGCACTCGCCTTTCCCTGAGAGAAGATACTCTGCAAGCACGACATCTCGCAAATAAACAGCTAAAAAACAAAAATATTTCTGTTCTTATTTCTGCACGCCATCTTCCATGCTCAGACTACTTTCTATGCTGAGAAAGCCTTTCTTTTGCCTATGGCAAATTTAGCACGTTTATGCAAAACAAACAACGATGAAAACCCAACAAACGGTAGATGAAGCAGAACGCACAACTAAGTGAATGGCCTTGAGATCACGACTCACTCTGTTTAGGATCCAATAACAATTTACACGCCTGTCTGAGCACAGTAAACAGAGAACTCACTCCCCCTGGGCACAAGCAGCCAGATGACCACCGAGTCTGCGCATAGGACACCTCGGGACGTCCTTCTCCTTCCGCCATCCACGCGCCCGGCCGCACCGCTGAGAGGCCGGGGGACGGTCGGCAAGGGTCCCCAACCCGAGAGGGAGCGGGCTGCAGTCCCCGGGCCACCTCCTGAGGCGGAGGCGAGCCCACGGCTGCCCGGGGCCCAGGGGCGGCCATGCGCACCCTGAGACCTCCCGCGTCCGCCGCACGTCATTCCTCTCTCTCTCCTTTCCTCTGTGACAGGAAACACCATTTGCAAGTCCAGTTGAAAAATAAATACAACTATAAACTTCATATTACGATATTTACAAGTGTTTAAGACAGCTTAATTAGTCCTAAAGTTATCTCAGAACCACCACCTCGGACTTGACTATCTTTATCTGTAAAGACTTAATGCCTTTGTAGAAAACGCTCCAGTTGTGCCTTGTCAAGAAGCAACTCCCACGGCGCTGCCACCAGAGACGAACCAGCGACCGTCCGTCTCCAGACACGCGACGCCCCGAGCTCCACGAGCACTCTCATCGCAGCCTCCACGCCTGTGCCCTCGCCGGGCAGCGCCTGTCACCGAGACTGGGTCTCTGCGGGCACCCCGGGCCTCCCCGCGCCTCCCCGGGGAACCGGGCGCACGCCCACCCACACCCACGGGCGGCCACGACGCGGGGGCGCCGCAGGCGAGAACTCGGGGACTTCCGACCCCGCAGACTCGGCACTCAGACCTCCCTGCGCGTCACACGTCCACGTCCGTCTCCCACGAGGCGTCTGGAGACTGCGCGTGCGCACGCCCGTGTCCACAACACAGCCACGCACACGGGGAAAGGACGCGGGCACCAAGTGCACGACTTTGGGCTGTAAGACTCTGCTGTGACCTTCCGAATCTCAGACACCGGTCGGATACCCTCCCAAGTCTGCTTCCAAACGTTTCCGCTGCAGTGTAACCAACTCGGTCACACCGGCGGGCACTCCTGTTCCAAGGCCGAGAGCAGGCGCCCCGTCACCAGGGGTCTCCCGTCCTCCCTCCCGTCCCCCGCTCCGCCCCGGGTCCGGTCACACTGACCTGGCGGCCGCCCAGGCGGCCCCGAGCTCCCGGAAGTACTGCGCGTCGAAATGGTCCAGCACGACCCCGCACACGCGCTTCGCCACGCTCCGCCCAGGCCCCGCTCGCAGCTGCGGGCGAAAAACAGCGGCTGACGCGGCGGCCCCCACGACGGGGACACGTCCAGTCGGTGCCCATGCGGCTCCGGCACGGACCGACGGCGTCACGACCCTCCTACGAGAGATGACCCGGGCCCCGGCGGCCCCCACGACGGGGACACGTCCAGACAGTGCACGCGCGGGGCGGCTCCGGCACGGACGGACCGCGTCACGACCCTCCTACGAGAGATGACCCGGGCCCCGGCGGCCCCCACGAAAGGGACACGTCCAGACAGTGCACGCGCGGGGCGGCTCCGGCACGGACGGACCGCGTCACGACCCTCCTACGAGAGATGACCCGGGCCCCGGCGGCCCCCACGAAAGGGACACGTCCAGACAGTGCACGCGCGGGGCGGCTCCGGCACGGACGGACCGCGTCACGACCCTCCTACGAGAGGTGACCCGGGCCCCGGCGGCCCCCACGAAAGGGACACGTCCAGACAGTGCACGCGCGGGGCGGCTCCGGCACGGACGGACCGCGTCACGACCCTCCTATGAGAGGTGACCCGGCCCACGGCGGAGCCGGGTCGGGGCGGCCGCCAGCGTCCACGGCGGAACCGGCTCACACCCGGCAACTGGGTGGAAAGCACACGGAGTCTGCACCTTGGGACTCCTCGTAAGTGTAAAACTACTCCGAACCAAGCTTATTCAGAGAAAAACCCCGTGTCCCGCGGACGCCCTGCGCCGCTGTCCCCGCCCCCTCATCCGCGTCTCCGCGCCCTCTGCCGGGTCACCAAGCCCTCCAGAGGCGCGGCGGGTCCGCGGGAGGAACCGCAGAACCTCGACTGCCCGCACCTCCCGCCGCCCCGGCGGCGCACGATAACCGGCTCGGTCAGGACGCCCCCGGCCCGGTCCTTACTCGGGTCAACACCATCCCGCTGGGACACGCCAGACGCGAGTTGCACACCACGCAGCACCGAAAACTCCAGGAAGCAAAACAGACGGGCTTCCGAGTTCCGCCGGAAGCAGCTTTCATCCCTCACGTTTCCTGTTCAACGTCTCGCGAGACACTGCGCTCCCTGTGTTCTCAAAATCTTGCCAGAGGCCTAGGTTCCGCGAGAGGCACGAGCGAAGTTTCTTCTGCGGCCGGCTGGAGGAGGCGGTGCCTACTCCCGGCGCGGGGCGCGGCTGGGGGCGGGGGCGGGGGCGGGGCCTGAGCGGCCGGCCTGGCGCTGGAGCGCCTGGCTGCCGTGTGCCTAGCGCTCTGGAGAGCAGGCGTATCGTTGTCACTCTCAGGTCTTGTCGTATCGTTGTTGTTTCTAAAAATCCTCAGAGGCGAAACTCGTCACTGAATTAATCCGTCAAATCTGATGGCCCCAGGCGCCCAGATGTTCAGAACTCGGGAAAAAGGAGTGGAAACGGTCACGCGTTCCGTCACATAGCCCGCTGGGATCATGTCTCTCTCAGTGGGGAGGTTCAATGACTGAATCGGTTGAATTACACAACTGAAGCGCGTACACAGAGGCTGCGACGCGGTGACGGCCGAGGTCCGCTGCTGCTGTGCGCGATCCCGCTGTCACGACCTCTGGTGCTCGTGCCGGCCCGAGGCCCAAGACCCGGGACCCGAGGGCCCGAGACCCGAGGGCCCGAGAGACGGGACCCGAGGGCCCGAGGACCCGAGAGCCCGAGAGCCCGAGAGACGGGACCCGAGGGCCCGAAGACCCGAGAGCCCGAGAGACGGGACCCGAGGGCCAGAGACCCGAGAGCCCGAGACCCGGGACCCGAGGGCCCGAAGACCCGAGACCTGAGAGCCCAAGACCCGGGACCCGAGGGCCCGAGACCCGAGAGACGGGACCCGAGGACCCGACGCCCGAGACCCGGGACCCGAGAGCCCGAGACCCGAGAGCCGGGACCCGAGGACCCGACGCCCGAGACCCGGGACCCGAGGACCCGAGGCCCGAGAGCCGGGACCCAAGGACCCGACGCCGGAGACCCGGGACCCGAGAGCCCGAGACCCGAGAGCCGGGACCCGAGGACCCGACGCCGGAGACCCGGGACCCGAGAGCCCGAGACCCGAGAGCCGGGACCCGAGGACCCGACGCCCGAGACCCGGGACCCGAGAGCCCGAGAGACGGGACCCGAGGGCCCGAGACCCGAGAGCCGGGACCCGAGGACCCGAGACCCGAGAGCCCGAGACCCGACGCCCGAGGGCCCGAGAAACGGGACCCGAGGACCCGACGCCCCAGACCCGGGGCACGAGGACACGGGACCCGGCACCCGAGGACCGCAGCGACCTGCCCGCCAGCGCCGCCCTCCTCGCCGGTCCAGACGGCGGAGCCACCAGGTTATGACAGCGGCCGCAGCCTGTGTGCTCCGCTAGTGTCACTCCCGAGTGCGCCCTCGTCACAGCGGTTAGCGGTCATCAGAGAAAATGGGTGGAATGTGGGCCCTGTATTTCGTGAGCGTCGTCGTTTTGAGACCCTCGATGCTCACAGTATCGGTGGAGGTGTATACTATAGGTGCAGATCTCAGGACCGTGTAAAAACAAGTGTCGTCACCGGTAATGTGATTTGAAGCTTAATATATTTATTTATTTAAACAAGTTCCCCAATAATCTAAAAATGAACTTAGATTTGGTGCAAAAGAAAATATAGTATTGAGGAGTGAAATGATTAAATTCGTGCAGTTTGTTGGATCTTTAGGAAGAAGTCATTAGCCTACCTGTCAGCCTCTATACTTACAGAGATTTTATATAATTTAATTTTTCTGTGCTCATTATAGAATGTTGCGTTTAATGAATTAATGTGGTAGTATATTTGCAATGTAGACATATAAAAGACTTTTAAGGAGGTAGTAGAAATCGTATATACTATATTTCAATTAAAGAGAGGGGATGTGTTATGCTTGGAAAGAGGTCATCATCGTTCTATTGTATTGTGTTGTGACTATTTTAGCATATTTCTGTTCTCTCCTTTTAGATAAACTAGTGCTCATTGAAGAAAATTATCTTAAAAAGCCTATGAGAAATGAAAATTAGGCATAATGTCACTAAAGATAATCACTATTAACATTTTGGTGTATTTCCCCAATTTTATACATTTCCAAGATTGATCAAAAGGATTTATATATAAAGGTTGATCAAAAGTTTTTATAAGCATTTTCTCATATTAAAAATTCTTCATATACATCACTTATAGAAGTTGCATAGTATTCAAAGGTATGGAGGTTATCATATTTACTAGCTATCTCCTTATTATTGATAAACATTTTTGCTCATGAATCTTTGCATGTCTGTTAATCTTATAATTTTTTATTATGTCCTTAGTTTGGGTAAGTTTTCAAATCTTAGTTATATTTCTTTTGTAAATTACCTGCTCAATTCCACTTATCTATAAATGTCTTAGTGCTATTTTTATTTATATTTATATTAGAAATGTTAACTATATCACATTTTCGAATACTTTTCCAATTTTTCTTACAACCATTTGACTTTGTGTGAAAATATTTTAGATTTTTATGCAGTCAGTTGAGTTTGTAATTGATTCCATTGCTTTCAGGCTTGGAAATTTCTTCCCACAGAAGGAATCTACTTCTGTTTCTTTCTCCCTTTTTTTTTAAAGTTTAGCCTTTACTATTTAACCCATTAATCTATCTAGAATCGATATTAGTCTATCACGAGATTGTTAATGGATTTCTCTGACTTCATACCAAATAGCTACTGAAGAATAAACAAAGGTCCACACTGAGTTTTAAGAGTGGAAACTGTTAGAAGCAGATTTGTTTTAAACCACTGTAGACATGAGAAATTGAGCTGACACAAATACCAGAAATTGTATTAGTTGTTTTTTTTCTTATAGTGTTAAAGAATGAAGCAACTTAAAAAGGACTTACCACTAAGCAGGAAAAGAACTTTTACATACCTGAGCAATTTTATTGTGAAGTCGCTTGATCTAAGTGTTTCAGAATAAGTACACTTTATAGACTATCTCCAATACTGTGTTTTATGAATTTTCATATTTATATAAAACATCTCTCAAAACCCTTCATGTTCACATAGAGGTTTATGTGTCAAAAAGGTAAAGATGGGCTTTGTAGTAAAACAATCTGACATCGAGAGCTTTAGCCTCTTAACACAGAGATGGAGAAAGACAGCGGAGGCCTGCGGTCAGAGCAGGAGGACAAAGCACACTCCAGGCCTTTCACACTCCAGGCCTTTCACGTCAGGTAAGCTGCTGCTCACCTGAGGCTCTCCCCGTGTTATTTTAGGTCTCCAAAGTGCGTGCACAAACTCCAGCAGACAGTCGGGACTGGGAAATAAATATAATAACTTGTATTTTTATTTAATTTTATCTAATCTTTTATAACATTTTTTAGGGGAGTATAGTACAGAGTGCAGTAGAACATGCATGCAAATATCATGGGCTGAAACTTGTCCCCTCAAAATCCGTATGTTGAGGCCCTAACCCCCAGCTCCTCAGAAGGTGACTGTATTTGGAAAAAGGGCCTTTCCAGGGGTGATTATGTTAAAAGGAGGCCTTTGGGGTGGGTCCTAATGCAATCCAACCGGTGTCCTTATAAAAAGCGGAAATTTGGGGGCCGGCCCCGTGGCTTAGCGGTTAAGTGCGCGTGCTCCGCTACTGGTGGCCCAGGTTCGGATCCTGGGCACGCTGGGATGCACCGCTTCTCCGGCCAGGCTGAGGCCGCGTCCCACATACAGCAACTGGAAGGATGTGCAACTATGACATACAACTATCTACTGGGGCTTTGGGGAAAAAAGGAGGCGGATTGGCAATAGATGTTAGCTCAGAGCCAGTCTTCCTCAGCAAAAAGAGAAGGATTAGCACGGATGTTAGCTCAGGGCTGATCTTCCTCACAAAAAAAAAAAAAAGTAAAAAGCGGAAATTTGGACACTGAGACACTAGGGGCGAATGCCCACAGAAAAGAGACCGCGTGAAGACACAGGGACGAGGCCGTCCGTAAGCCAAGGAGAAAGGTTTCAGAAGAAACCAACCCTGCCGACACCTTATCTTGGTCTTCCAGACTTCAGAAGTCGGAGGAAATAAATGTCTGTTGTTTAAGCCACCTGGTCTGTGGTACTTTGTTATGGCACCCCTGGTGAACTGATACGATAATTTAAACGTAAATGTATACTAAAAATGTTTACTGAAAAGGGTGATTATGAAAATTTGGAATAGCATAGCATATAGAACTGAGTATCAAATAAAATATTGTCATAGTAAAAGAGCAGTTAGCAAAGATCAGCTGCAAACATCATCACATATTCTATAGGTGAATGTCTCTGGGCTCTTCACAGGAAGTTTTACATATTAAGTGAATTCTAGTCCTTTATTTGGCACTTATAAGAGCATTTAATTTTAAACTTACAGAAAACATGGCACTTAATTTTTAAAAAATTATTAATTTGCTTCCCCAATTATAAAAGTAAGCCAAATTACAAAAGACTAGTTTGAAAAATTGAGGAAAACGCACAATCAGTAACTAAAAAATTCACTATTAGCATTTTGCAACGTTTCTTTCTAGTGTTGCTTCCACTCATAGTTTTATACTTGAAATCACTTACATACAATATTGTATATATGTTTCATATGCTTTCACACAGAAAGGCATATAGAATTATTTTTAAATGAGTAAAAATATGTCTTTGGGTCAGTAGCTTTAGTCTAACAAAAGACAGACATTGAATCATCTAGAATCTTAAGGTGATATGATGTTATTTTTAACTTTCCCACATATATAAAAACTTGAGCCTAGAAAAAAGTTTTTCATGTAAAATAAAAAATTCATTATTTCAATCTATTGACTTAAAATGTCTTTCAATAATCATATTTAAAAAATCCTTTCCTCTTTTATTACCCAAAAGAAATCACTTAAGTTTATCAAATGAAAAGTAAAACAGCATACTGATATAAATTATTTTTATTGTGTGAAAAATGTCATAATTCATGATGATTAAGAATAAAAATGCAGCATATAACAAAATAGGCATTTACTTGTTAAAAGCCACCTAGATTTACAAAATGTCTTTTAGAATATTTTTAGAATGCTTTAAGATAACAAATTAATTTTTTGAGAGATATATATATAAAACATTCCACTTTGTCATATATTTCAAACATTTTTATTAAATGGACTCAGTAATTATTGTACACTGCAGTGCAGTCATCACTGGTAGGAAAATAAATTTTAAAAACATATTTATTCTCAAACTAGATGAATATTAAGATGACAAAAGTATGTTTAATTTTTAAAAAATGAATAAATGTAAATGTTACAAAAAGAACCAACAAGATGTGCAAACACGTTTTTTGTCTAAACTCTAGTTCAAAATTTACATTCTGTCTCCTTGTGTTGTTTTTCCTTACATTTCAGCCACCTGTCAAATTCAGGTTGTTATGAATTTTATATCTGAAGGAGGATGCTTGTTACTCAGCGTGCTAGGTAGGTCCATGTACAAAACTCCAAGAAACCGCGTATGATGCTGACTAGGGTAGTTAAGTGACCTGATTAATTAAAGTTGAATGAGTTAAAAAATGTGAATAAGATGTGACGCTCTGAAGTAAAATTCTAAAAGTAAATGATCACATTAAACTGCCTTAGATGTACCTATCCTGTTACTGTCAGATTCCAGGGTGCGTCTGTGGTCGGTACAAGGTAGCAAACGGCCGATTTCAACACAGTGATACAGGAACCACACTGCGTATCGTATTTTCTCCTTGATATAAATGTATGCTTTCAACTAAATGCAACATTATGAATCTATTTCTCAAAATATTAACTCTCAAAGTTTGTCTAAATGCCAAATGAATACAGAATCCTGGAGGATGCCCTTCTTCAGTGCAAGAGAAGTAATATTTTATGCTGAAATTATTTCTTTATAAACATAATTGTAAACCAACATTTTTATTCTTACTGTAGTACCCAAGCATCTCTCGGTTGTAAAACACGTCTCTGGACCTACAGAAACTTTCCAGTCTTTTTGCCTTTAATTGCAAGGCACAAAAGGATCAGAATGACCTGAAGTCACCGCAGCTTCTGAGACAACAGGGAGTCACAGGAGCTCTTGGACCCAAAAGGTCCAACCTTGAAAGAGGTGTCTATTGGGACTTTTAATAATATTTCACATAACATTTTTATTAATTTAAAAAGCATTTAGGTCAAAAGGTATTTCAAGTCTCTTTCATTCATTGGGATCATCACCAAAGAAAACAACAAAAAATTGAACTCTGTCCTTGGGTAGTGCTGTCAAATAACATAATTTGGTAGAATAAAGATCTGAGAATCTATTTTAAAAAGGTATTATTTTAAAATTAAGTGCAATTAGGACGTACACTTAGAGAAAAATACTATTATAAAACATACCTCAAACCATATAAATATATCATGTTTGTAAAGTTCATGTTTGTCAAGTAAATCAACTCCATTTTCCAGACAGTTTAAACAAAGCATCTATAGAAAAGTGCACAGTCAACATCATAGTAATTAAAATTCTTAAACAAAAGTTTCAGAAAAATATAAAAAGTTAAAAATTTAGGTTATAAATTCCCAAGAGTTCCCCTTCCATGCACATGTATCTTACAAAAATGTTTAAGATACAGAAACAGAGACTATTAGACAAACAGTAAAGAAAGTGTGCAGAGTCCATTGGCTCTTCTGAAGAGGTTTTTCCCTCAGGAACATGCCGGTGAGTGGGATGCATAGACCAGGGTCGACGCTAACTTTCGCTGACTTAATGCTCATCCCATCTGCTGGTCCTTTTCCTTCCATTTTTTTTTCAGCCATGAAGAACACGGATAAGTAATGATCAGGTCAGTCGTCTTGGGCTATTAATCTCCTCACGGGAGTTGCTATGGTCATCCTGCCCAGTCATCAGTGTCCAGGGTTTTTCTTCTTTGAGGAAGAAGGTCCTGCAGTTCTTGCTGGTACTGAGAGTGCTCATCCACGTGACTTGGTTATGAGATCACATCGTGAGCATCACTGTTGGGTCTCTGTTGCACGGCCACGGGAGGCAGTGGCTTCCCATAGAAATCTACATAAAGAAGGGATACCAAAAACACAAAACAGTTATGGTAAATCAAGGTTTTTGACACAATTCATTATTTTCCAACCAATGCCTTTAAAAGAGTAAGACACAGGGGCCGGCCCGGTGGCGCAAGCGGTTAAGTGCGCGCGCTCCGCTGCGGCGGCCCGAGGTTCGCTGGTTCGGATCCCGGGCGCACACCGACGCACTGCTTGGTAAGCCATGCTGTGGCGGCGTCCCATATAAAGTGGAGGGAGATAGGCACCGATGTTAGCCCAGGGCCGTCTTCCTCAGCAAAAAAGGAGGAGGATTGGCGGATGTTAGCTCAGGGCTGATCTCCTCACAAAAAAAAAAAAAAAAAAAAAAAAAAAAAGAGTAAGACACAGACTTGACAAGTGAGGCGATGGGTGGGGAGAATAGAAAAAAAAATCAAAATCCAAGAAAACTTCAATGAATTTCAAAACACAACCACTACCGTAAATTCCTAGCTCTACATTATTAATTAATCTCTACTTGATTTAATAAAAAGCTGCACCTAATGTATATATTATTATTTTTATTTTTTTATTTTTTGCCAATCTTCCACTATTTGTATGTGGGTTGCCGTCTCAGAATGGCCGCTGACAAGTGGTGTAGGTCTGCGTCCAGGAACCGAACCCAGGCCTCCAAAGCAGAGGGTGCTGAACTTAACCACTACACCACGTGGCCAGCCCCTATATTGTTATTTTTCATTCCAAATACATGTTCACATTAGAACTGAACAAATAACAAATATTCAGAATCTAGGGATCCTGATGCCAAAGCCCTCATAAGCCCTAACAATCCATGTTCTTATCCAATGGCTATTACTTCTAGGTATTTTGGGAGAATTAATTAATAATCTTAGTGTTCTGGTAAGTAGGAATCTTTTACAACGATGCTTCAATATAGTTCAGTGATTTAGGATATATCTGATACAAAAAAGTCTACTTTGTACTTCATAATAAGTTCCCATTCCTTAATTATCATAAATTGGCGTATAAATTTAATAGCATATGTAAACCTTCAATATGTAATTATTTTATGCCCTGCTACCTTAAAATTATTCTAGAAGCACAGGTGTTCAGGATCACTTGAAATAACTATATTGAAAACATATTAGGGGTCCGTTTCCAGTTCCGCAGGTGTCGAGAGCTTAGCTAAGCTATTCCGTGGTATTGCTGCCCTGGGATCCATTTTGTTTGGCCTGTGGCCTGTGGGGCCTTATGCAGATGCTAGCGCCTCATGCAGGCACATGCCTAGATAACAGCCTGCAGTCACAGGTACACATAAGTTCCTGACATGACTTTCCCAGGGGTCCCTGTGACCAACAGTCTCCCTTGCCTTCCAGGGCCTTCCCTTAGATAAGACCCCCATGGGTTTAACAAAACTCCACTTTTTTTCATTTGAATTGACCAATGTGGGCTTAGTCTGGGAACCCCAAAGCACTCCACCCACAGACTCTAATAAAGGCATGTGGCTCAGGTCCTGAAGCTCTCTGCCTGCACCACCTTGACCTCCCCCTGTAGAACCCTCAAGGCACGCCACGTACTTCCTCCAGGGCCTGTGAGTAGTAAACTTCTTTATTTCAGTTTCTGCTGTGGTCTTTCCGAACTGAAGCCTGCCATCCAACACCCAGGGGCTCTAATAACAAACGTCAATTTAAGTCATAACAGCCTGCAAGGAGCTTGCAAGTCCCCACTCCACCCTGACAAGAAGTAAAAAGCTGAACAGACTGAAGAATCAACTCTTCTCAGATCCATATGAGAGAGGACGAAACGGGGCAAACCACTGCCCCCAGGATTGGAGAGACAGGCAAAACAGGGCGTCTCAGTTTACTGGAGCCAACATTCACGAATGGAGCTGCCGAGGGAATCAGGGCCGGGCAGGAACCCTGAACCGAGACTGACGAAGTGCTGGAGGCTCAGCGTGCACCAGTCTGAGAGTTAAAAACTCCAGGGAGATGAAGTCCTTGGAGGACCCCCACGGTACTGTGAGGTTTATCTCCAGGAGCTTGAACAAATTCCCATGCTAAATATTGGAGAAAAATTCCCTCCTGCCTCTGGCAGGGAAGGGTGAAGGCACCACTCTGAAACACCCTAGCACACGCTGTTCTTTGAATGAGGCCTGCCCTCAGGGGAAACTAGTTACCAGAGTCTCGCCTGCTGGGGTATCATGAGAGCCTAACTGACTTGAGGAAGTGAAAGACCAACTCCAGCTGGCTCTGGACATCCTGTCGCACCTAATGCAGGAGAAAAAACCTGAAACTCTTGTGAAGTTCACAGTCCAGAGGCTCACTAAAGATGGAGACTTAATCACAGGATTCTAGAAGGCTTCCCCTTCCCCCACAGGTTACCACCACGTCACTAAAGGCCTATTACAGCAATTCCTTTTACCTGGTACATCATGTCAGGCTATCGAGAAAAAGTTACAAGGCACATCATACCAAAAGGCAAAAAACACAATTTGAGTAGAGAGAGCAAGCATCAGAACCAGACATGGCAGGGGGCTTGGAATTATCAGCTCAGGAATTTAAAACAACTAGCACTACTATGCAAAGGGCTCTAACAGATAAAGTAGACAGCATACAGTGTAAGCAGAGAGATGGAAATCCTAAGAAAGAACCAAAAAGAAACACTAGAGATAAAACACACTGTCACAGAAATGAAGAATGCCTTTCATGGGCTCATTAGACTGGACACGGCTAAGGAAAGAACTTCTGAGCTAGAGGGCATATCAAAAGAGACCTCGAAAACTGAAAAGCAAAGAGGACAAAGACCAAAGAAAACAGAACAGAACATCCAAAGACTGTGCGACAACTACAAAAGGTGTAACGTACACATGGTGGGAACACCAGAAGGAGAAGAGAAACAGAAAGGACAGAGGCCATATTTGATGCAATAATGACTGAGAATTTCCCCAAATTAATGTCAGACACCAAACTACAGACCCAGGAAACTCAGAGAACACTGAGCAGGATAAATGCCCAAAAAAACACATCTAGGCACATCATTTTCAACTTAGAAAAAATCAAAGAAAAGAAAAAATCCTGAAAACAGCCAGAGGAAAAAAACACCTTTCCAATAAAGGAACAAAGATAAGAATTACAGCCAACTTCTCCTCAGAAATCACAGAAGCAAGAAGAAAGTGGAGTAAAATTTAAAGTTTTTAGAGAAAAAACCCCACCAACCTAGAATTCTGTACCCTGCAAAAAAATTATCCTTCAAAAGTAAAAGAGAAATAAAAACTTGCTCAGACAAACAAAAATTGAGGGAATTGGTTGCCAGTAGACCTGCCTTGCCAGAAATGTTAAAAGAAGTTCTTTAGAGAGAAAGAAAATGATATAGGCAAGAAACTCAGATCTACAGAAAGAAAGAAAAAGTATCAAAGAAGAAATAAGTAAAAGTAAATGAAAACTTATTTTTATTATTCTTAATTATCTAACAGATAACTGTTCAAAATACTAATAGCAATAATGTATTAGATTACGCATGCTTATGTATATACCTTACGTATGCATGTATATATACATATATATGTCTACAGATGCTTACAGCTACGTGAAATGAATGACAACAAGGAAGGGGCAAAAGGAAGGAATTAGGATAATTTGGTTATTAGAGGTACTTGCTCTGCCCGTTAAGTCGTAGAGTGTTATTTGAAAGTGGACTTGGATTAGTTGTAAATGTATATTGCAAACTCTAGGGCAGCCACTAAAAAAAGTAAAAAAAAAATTAGTATAACTGATATGCAATAAAGAAGAGAAAATAGAATCATATAAAATGCTCAATTAAAACCACAAAAGGCAAAAAAAGAGGATAAGACAAAAATAGAAACAAAGAACAAGGGCAACAAATAGAAAACAGTAATGGATAAGGTAGATATGATCCAGCCACACCAACAATCACTCTGAATGCCCACGGTCCAAATGCAACAATTAACAGACAGATTGTCAGAGTGGATCAAAAAACATGACCCAACCGTATGTTGTCTACAAGAAAACCACTTTAAATATAAAAATCTATTAGGAGAAAATGATTTTTCAAGCAGCTATAAATTCGAAGCAACTACTAAGGATGCAAGCATGCCTAATACATCTTAACATAATGGTGTAACACAATGAGTTAAAGGCATGGATTTCAAAGCTGGACAGACCTAAGGTTCAAATCCCGATTCTGCCACTTATTACCTGTGTGACCCTTAGGTATAGGTTTCTCATGCACAAAATGGGAATATCACTGCCCCTGTTACAAGGTTATTGGGAGAATTAAAATGAAATAACATACCTAAAGTGCTTAGCAATACGCCAGGCACATGGTACACACAGTTATTATCATTGCTATAATTAAAATTATAACACAGACAATTATTTTGATAAATTTAAAGTATGTCTTTTCTCTTTTCTAATTTCTTAATTTCAAAATTAATGAGAATTTTAACACACAACAGAACTCACAATTAAACCAGAGTGAATATAGTGTCTAATATGTTTTACTTCTGGAATTTAAAAGTACCCTCCTAAAACGATAAATCAAATACACATGGCAAGAAGTTTCTTTTTCCCTTCCAAGAAATTATTTTATTTTTGCAGTTGATTTTGTATTATTTCTTTGCCAGAAAATTTCTTTGTTGCATTTGGACCGTGGGCATTCAGAGTGATTGTTGGTGTGGCTGGATCATATCTACCTTATCCATTACTGTTTTCTATTTGTTGCCCTTGTTCTTTGTTTCTATTTTTGTCTTCTCCTCTTTTTTTGCCATTCTATACAAATTTCTTATTGCCTTACCTGTAGGGGATATAAGTTGATTTTAGTGACAACCGATAGGACCAACTTAATTGCTAACACACATTTTTATAAAGTGCTTCAAACTTTTTAACGTGAAACATTGAAGAGTAGTAAAATGACATACAAAATTTTATCTTCATTCCTATTTTAAGATTTAAAAATATTCTTTAGTTTGTGCACATGGTATTTTTGGCTAACAGAATCTCTGATTTATTTCTCATAATGCATAATAACATAACACGTTGATGAAGTACAATTCAGAATGTTTTCTGAGTGCATCCGTCTTACCTGCTACACCAAGCAAGCTGTACAGACAATAAAAGCAATTAGAAAAGTTGACTCAAATTGCTATCAAGTAAATGTCTGTAATCAAAGAACAAGTAAGAATCTGCCTTAAAAATCCTAACCTGACTATAACAAATTGTTTTTTATCTCAGTAAATTTTCAGTGCCAAACCAATTGCAGTTAACTTTTAACTCCCTTCCCTAGAGCATCATGTATTGTCTACTTGCCATCAACCAAATACAAAGAAATTTGCACAAAGTCAGGGAAGAGAAGAGAATGCAGTTATAAAATTGGCATCTCCCAGCATCTCAGATGAAGATCTCACCATAAACCCTGAAAACTAATTTAAGCTTTTTTATTAAAATTTTTAATTTATTATACCCACTTTCTTCCCCATTAGTGAAAGCAGAGTTGATCATACATTTTTTTTTAACCCAGGTTAGATACACTTTGACTTGAAAATATCTTTATTACTTTTTCCCATAAATTTAAAACTTGTGAAGTTAGTGTGTTCTGCTCTGGGAAGCTAAATTTATTGATACACATTGAAAATTGAAGTATTAGAATATGGTGGTCTTAAACTTAACTAATTTATTATAATTCTTTCCCAGGAGTTCTAATTTAAAAACAAACACAGGGAAGTGAGGAAAAACAAAACAAAACCACCACCTTCTCAGTCCATTTTCAACATTTTTTTCCACTTGCCCTTGACTATAATGTCCCCCTGGGAAGCCACCATCAGTTCTTGCTCCTCATTCTACATACTCTCCCTCAGAAACAGGAAACTAACATTCCCTCAACTGCACTCATTCAGTAAACAATTACAGAGCATCTCTTGTGGGCAAAGCATTCCTATTGTGTGACGACAGCTGAAAAATAATCTACCTCCGTACACTGCCACCCACCCGGTCCTTCTTTCCTCCTGAGCTCCAGGTGTTCCCTGGGCTGGAAGACAGTCGTTTCCAAATAGATAAGCCACAGACACCTCCCAAGCAGGTCCCCTTCCCCTCCTGGGTTTTCAGTCTTAGAGACAGCACCAACCTTCCAGTCCCTTGAGCCAAATAACCCTCTATTCCTCTCTCCCTCAGGCCACAAATCCGTTCTTCAAATATCATGTATCATAACTGTGACAACGTTCCCCGCATACATTTGTCACTCTCCATTCCAGTTCCCATTCCTCACTTCTCACTCTGACTACTGAAACAGCGTCCTGGCCAGGGTCCTTACCCCAGGTGTGGCCACCATCAAGTCTGTACTTTATATTGTGACAAAAATCATTTTCCTAAACAACAAATCTAGTAACACTATTTCCCTACAAAAATGTACAGTCTCTCCGGTAAAATCAGATTGAGTGCAGGCATCTTGACGCACACGTGAAGCCCTTCACCACCTGGCCCTAAGCCACAGTTCCAGGTTTAGCACTCTCCAACCTTAAATTCCCTCCTCCTTACCCACTCTACTCACGTGAACCTAAGCTCCGCTCACCAGGAACTTGCTGCTCTTTTCCAAATAAGCATGCCCTTTCCCACCTCTCCACCTGTGAAGAGTCTGTTTCTTCTGCTTACTGACCCTTCTCATTCCTCAAAGGTCCAGTTCTAATAACACTTTCACTGACTGTCCATTTGGTCTGTGCACAGCACTCCAATTCTACACCACAGAACTTATTACCATATGCTGTGAACTGTCATATATGCTAAAGGAGGCTGAAGTACTGTCTTCTCTACTAGACTAGGATCCCCAGAAAGCCAGAATTTATGTCTTGTTTATCTTGGTGTCACCGATGTTTTAGGTAGTGTCAAATACAAAATACTTGCTTGTTGGATGCCTAATTCAGTAAGAGAAAAAATATTTGTCATATGAGAAATTAGTATCTTTCCATATATGCTTGTATATACATAAATACACACATATAGTAACATTACCTAATTTTTTCTAACACCACAGTGAATATTTAAACTGGTAATATATTCTAACATACATAATTTCAGAGAATAATAAAACAGGAACTAACATATAGTCAATAAAAACATCATGATGTAAAGTCAGTCAAACCAAACAGAGATATGATTTCACTATAATTCTGGCAGTCTAAGGACAGACTTTTCTGTCTTTGGAACTGAAAAAAAACCTTTAATTTTCATTAATGATTATGAAGAAATATTTGTCACTGACCTACAGTATTCTGAAAAAGGAAACAGCACATTTATATTTATATACTTTTTGAATAAAAATATTTTATACAGTTTGACATTTTTATACATTTGCAAATTTTATACATTTGCAATTTGACATAATTGCAAATTATATGGTAATGCTTTTCTAAAGATTAAACTTCTTTTTCTAGTAAATGGGTCTCCTTAGGAAACCAAGTTCTAGATTATGTAAACAGAGCCATTACAAAGGGAACTGGATGTCCTTGATGGAGAAGTTGATTAAACTACAATATATACACAATCATCCTCTGCATTCTAGAAATATTTTATCGAGAGAATTTGGGCTGAGGGTCTGAAGTCAGCCCTTCTGGCTGCTGGATAAGGCAGGTCTCTCCCCTCTGTCCATTCTCCAGTTTTCCAGTTGTGGGTGTCCACTGCCATATACTGGCTGGACTATACCTTATGTTAACCTTATCCAAAGAGAATTGTTTTCTGGAGTCAATAAAGCCTTTAGTAACTTTCTTTCTATTTGGCTGAACTTTATGCTTTACTGGTTTGGTCTCTGATTCTACAAATTGTGTTGATCTTTACTTCATTTTAATATTCAGCAGCTGGGTGTCTTATTAGAAGTGGAGAAAGAACAACATGTGGCATTATCATTGAGAATATTGAGCATATATAGGACAACGTAGTTTTTAATACAATAACTGTAATGTCTCATATTTAATTTAAATAGCTTTAAAACCTTTCCCTTTTCCCAACTATTAACATAAATATATAATGGATAAACACAAGCTATGATTATTTTCACCCTTGTATTCTAAGGTAAACATCAAATTATATAGAGGCAAAGGGCACTTAAGAATAAAAAACTAAATAAAATGGAAAAAAGTTAAGTATAATGAAAAGGATGGCTGTGGATTTGAAAGGCCTCCAAAAATAAAAGTTTGCTGAAGTAATGAGGTAAAGAAAAGTGGATGCAATGTGCATAGATATTGGAAACTGATCCTTTTGCATTACCATTATGACGTGTTTCACCAAGAAGCTCGAGTTTTGGAAGTCTAGTGACTTTGGGGGTTCCCCAGCCAACTAAAGAAAAAGAAAAACATTTTAAAACACTGTTAAACAATGTCTCTGTAGGTCTGTTGAGAGGGTCTCCCCCACAACAGGAATGTATACAACATTCGATGTCAAGTCACATATCTACTAAACGACACAGTACTGAATAGCCGTCAACCTATTTTAAATGGCTTCTATTTAAAAATTTAATTATAGGCTGGTAACATCTGCTTTAAGTTTTTATTTACCTTTAGTTAAAAATATAAGCATCTTCACCATCATAAATAACCTTAGGCTACTAATCCCTAGCAGAAGCTAAAAGAAATACTCACTTATTAAATAGAACACTAGAAATGAATCTTAAAATAATTCCAAAGAAAAGGTTATCATCTAATGCCTCCTGGCAGGGCTGAAAGGACACTATAAACAGACACAGATGTTTACTGAGCATCCAGAGTACGTGAGGTACTATGCCCAGTGCTGAAAAATTACTCACACTGACTGTGGAGTTAGAATGTCCCAGTACTTTTCATGCAATATTCCATTTAATCCTCATAACAACTTAAAAGGTTGGTACACATTTTGGAAATATAATGGGAAAACTGACACATCTTGGTTTCAAATGTTAACTTTTAGGATGAAAGATCCACTTTTTTTAAAAGCTCATATTAGCCATCCATTCATTAAACTTAAATTCCTTGTAGCAATCTGGGTACTGACATGTCAAACAGGACTTGAATTCATTCTTGGGTAAGATTTTCTTAAGTTTTCCTTATTTTTTTACTTTTATAAAACAATTTTTCTGATTAAAAAAAGCAATGGATACTTATGTAGATAAATTTTGAACAAAGTAGACAGAGCAAAGAATTCTCTTTTCTACAAATTCATAGGATAATGAATATACTGAATAAAAATTACACAATTTCTCTTTTTCTTATCTTCATTGTTTAAAGCAGTATTTCTAACATCAATATCAATATCAGTTTACTCACCAGGAGGAGGAGGTGGGGGTGGTGTTGGACTCTTAGGAGCAGAGTCATCAGTATTAACAGGTTCCACACGGTGACTCCTTTTTATTCTTAACTTCTTAGTTTTCTTTTTACTGTTATCTACAAGAATATAAACACAGAACTTTACACCTTTGGGAAAAGGTAAACTTCTACAATAAAAAATAAAGAACAGAACTAGAATATTGACGTTATCATTACCACAGAAATATATCTTCAATTCAACTTTGGAAATTGTTGCCAATAACAAAATTGCTTGAATTGAATTGCTTTTACTAAGAATAAATTTTTTAAATGATTACTTATTGAATAAATGATTAATGAATATGATATGAACAGCAAAAAGCCTATATTTTATGTTCTATGAGAGGTTATTCAGAATACAAAAAAAAGTGCACATTTCTAAAAGTAACAGATTTTTTCCAAATGTCATATTAAGTAAAGATAATTGTTTAATTGCAGGGATTTCCATGAAACTCAGAATGACCTGGGGAAAGAGAAGAGGTGTTGATTTGTCTCAGTAGGATATATGTAGAATGATTCTAGGTATAACCAGTTCAAAAATAATCCTTTGAAATGTGAAAAAACACCCCAATCAGATCTAAATACATTACTCATTAAAATAACCCCAGAACAAGGTGTGCTTAATATAAATATATGTAACCAAAATCATATTAACTAGAACCTTGCAGAATTGAATTTGTGTTTCTTCTAAAAATAACTACAGATTCTCGCTTAAGCACATAAAAACATCTCAAGGACATCTATGTGGTAAACGTGTAAACTTGAACAATGTGAACCAGGATGGCAAGTAGTTACCAAACATCAAAGTTACGGAGACATTTTAATTGACAATCCTAAACTGCTAAATTTATATATACGTAATACGTTTTCTAAAATGGGAATTATCTGTTACATAAGAAGCAGCCAACATCTAGGAAACCTACAAAACAATGAGAAGTATAAACATATTTAGAAACATTATTTTCCTAAATAAATTAGTGTCCTGAGAGACATTTTACTCCAGAGAGAAACAAGACATCTTTTTACAATTAAAGCTGTATGCCTTACAGCTGGGAGAAAGGAAAGAGCCTCCAGAACCATGTGGTACTTTGGGAAGGACAGGTTCAAGGTCACGGAAGAGCATGGGATTCAGGGCAGATGATCTGAAGTGGAGTCTCAGCCTAGCCACAGACGAGACACACGATCTTAAGTGACGTGACCTCTCTAAGTCCCTGGTTTCCTCTTCTACGTAATGGGGATAACAGACTCTAGGATTGCTATATGAAATAGCATAATGCATCTGAAACCATGTTCTAAGGTATACAATATAAAGTTAATTATTATTATTATTATTATTATAGTTATATGATTCCTCATCTTAGATCCTCCTATACTATAGTTTTAAATCATCTGCCAAATCATTTTGCTCTTTAAGGATGCATTAGTGTTAGAATGAGTTCTTTCAATATATTGAGAGGCCACTTTAAGTCTACTTTCTGTTTAACTGTTGACAGAGCTATATGCGTACAAATATGGCTGCTCTAAATTCCCAACTTATAAAAAGTATAACTTTCAAATCTAACTATTTTTATACAGCAAAATATCCACGTCAGCTAGTCTACACGTCAGGGATTAAGGTCTCAATAAACTTCATAAACTCTCCAAAACTGTACAAAAATCCTTATATACAATGGAACCATATTGCTAACTAGCAACAGCAAGGAAGTAATGATTATTGGGTATCTCCCAAATGTCAGGCCCTGTGCTAGAAGCACTGTCGGGTTATTTTTATTATAAGAACCCTAGAAGCCCTGTGAAAAAGGTGACGCTTATCTCCCTTTTAGAGATGAGGAAACTAAGACTGAACGAATATGCATTAGAGGGGACAATCAGGATTCTATCCTACGTCTGATTCCAAACACAGGCTGTCTCTCTATGACACCAAAAGACATGAACTTCCTGTTAAATCACATAATCACTTAGAAAAAGAAAAGCAATCATGAATTGAAAATTTTGTATGATATTAAAGAGGAAATATCTACTTGATAAGCCTTTAAAAATGTTCAACTGATTATGTCTGCATCCTATAGAAATAGCAAGTCAATAAAGGAAATGACGCTGATTGTCATATTATGAGGCTTAAAGAAAAACAAAAACAAAAACAAAAAAGCCTTAAAGGTATCAAATACATCCCAAGGATTCCTGGGGCTATGCTATATTCCAAATTTATAAAAATGAAATTGAAAACGGAATTTTCTGCTAAAATTCTAAGTTACAAACGACTACATTTTAAGGCATCATGAATAAAAACATAAGTTATCAAATTGACTGATGAGTAAATAAAAACCATGATAAATACTGCATGCGGAGACAAAAAATATTATAGTACATTTTTTGTGAAAATAATCATGACAAATTAAAGTATAATTAAGTTTTATATATGACTTATATGTGTGTATATATATATATATATATTTTCTTAAATAACTAGATTTATCACCTGATTCTGATGATCGCTGGTCTGTCTCATCTTCATTCTCCAACTGCTGGGTTAATGCCTCCTGATAATTTTCTGCTATTCCAAGCTCGTCATTGTTCTGGCTGCTGTCTCTGACCTGGCTGTGTGTGTCTATTTGCTCACGCTCCACTCTGTGTTTCAGGGGGCAGCCATCACTGTCTTTCTCCATATTTTGCCTCTTTTTTTCAAGCTTTTTTTCATTCTAACAAAAATGAAATATATCATCTTTAATATAACGGTTGTATCCAAGATAGTTTTAAGGCAGAAATCAAATAAACCAAGAGCATTCTGTATTTTCAGGGCTCTGTGATATTTCTATTAGAAGAATTATTTCTTGAATATATCATTAAAACATGCTAGTTGCCAAACATTCAGAAAACACAGATATCTAACGAAAGAAAACAAATATTCCCAGTAATTCCATAAGCTAGAGATGGGCACTGTTGGGTGTACAACTATTAAGAGGCACCCCACAAACATACACAATGTGACTGTCTCTCTAGATATACATATTTATGTATTTGTTTTTTAAGCGGAAAAAGAACTTAAGTTTTTATGTCAGAATATATTTTTCTTTCCTTGTCAATGAATATATGAAGTGCCTAGAACAGTGCCCCATGCATAGTAAAGGGTTAGCTACATAAGTGTTGTGTAACACCATATGCGTTTGCTACGATTACTTCCAATTACATGATCATTTTGAATGGTTACATCATAACTTATTTGACCAATTCCCAATCAATGGACAAAGAAGTTATTTTCAATTTTTCACTATTATCAGAAATACAATTATTGAATTAGTTCTTTACAATAAATTCCCAACAGAACTGTTGGAGTAGTGGATAAGCACATTTTAAAATGTGACATAGCACAAACTTCCCTTCAGGAAAACTGAAGTCAACTTACACCCCAGGCAGAGGGTTGGGAGAGTGACATTTCCCTGCCTTTTTATTTTTATTTTTTTTGTGAGGAAGATCAGCCCTGAGCTAACATCCATGCTAATCCTCCTCTTTTTGCTGAGGAAGACCGGCTCTGAGCTAACATCTATTGCCAATCCTCCTCCTTTTTTTTCCCCCAAAGCCCCAGTAGATAGTTGTATGTCATAGTTGCACATCCTTCCAGTTGCTGTATGTGGGACGCAGCCTCAGCATGGCTGGAGAAGCAGTGCGTCGGTGCGCACCCAGGATCCAAACCTGGGCCGCCAGTAGTGGAGCGCGCGCACTTAACCACTAAGCCACGGGGCGGCCCCTCCTTGCCTTTTTCAATGCTGTGTATCACTATCAATCTTTTACATCTCTGCCAAACTAATAAATAAATATTTTTAAATCAAATTAAACCAACACTGAGGTAATTTATTTTTTTATTACTAGTGAAGATGAACTATTAAATACCCATATTGCCATTTTAATTTTTCTTTAGTGAATGACCCATGGTAACCTAACACCAATTTTTCTATTAGATTCTCATCATTTTCATAGTAATTTTTAAGGGTTCTTTTTTTGTCCTATGTGTCTCAAATATTTTTCATTAGGGTTTGTTTGGCTTTTTTGCCTTTAACTTTTTGAATAGCTCTTTAAAAATTAAATATAATAAAGATCTCTCTATTTTTCACTTTATGATTTGTAGCTTGATTGTCCTATTTTGAAAGATTTTCCTCCTCCAAGTATATACAAATGCTTAACTATATTACATGCTAGTATTTTTAAAGTTTCTTTTTTTTAACACATTTAAGTCTTTTGTAATTTAATTTTGTATACAGTGTTCAATAATTTTACTTTTTTTCCCAAATGATTGTTCAGTTGTTCCAACATCCTTTTCTCCCAGACTTGAAATGTCACCTTTATTTCATACAAAATTAGGTTTGTTACTATTTGTTCCATTGATCTGTCTATTGTGGAACAAATACCTCACCATTTTTATTACTTGAGGTAAAATCAAAGAAATGTAAGATGCTTTTCTAAATGGAAAACATTTCAAAGGAGAAATTTTGTGGAAAAAAGAAAATTTGCTTGGTAAAAAGGAGACTATATAGGCCAGCGGGTGGTGTAGTGGTTAAGTTCGCGTACTCTGCTTCGGCGGCCCAGGGTTTGTGGGTTCAGATCCCAGGCGTGGAACTACACACCACAGATCAGGCCATGCTGTGGCAGCATCCCACATACAAAACGGAGGAAGACTGGCACAGATGTTAGCTCTGGGCCAATATTCCTCACCACAAAAAGAAAAGGAGACTATAGGTAATTTGTTTCATTTCTTTAATGACCATCTTGTTAAAATTATAGCAGTTTAAAAGCATAATAATTGTACTTTCCCCATGCCACTAATTAATTCAGAGACTTTCAATATAAGGTATACTATATATACACCAGTATTGTTCACATTTTTATCTTGTGAAAAATACAATGTTGGTAGAAGTGTCAAGGCCTTCTAAGTAGTTTATAATCATGATACTATAAAATAATTGGTCATTATTTACAAGTCGAGCTTTATTACACATGTAGAGTAAATTTGTTTCAAAGTGAAAAGCCAAACTCCATTTCCTTCTTCTCTACCAATATTTTTAGAAGAACATAAAACAAAACTTGACAAACAATATTTAATAGGATGGAGACAAAACAATAGTTGAAGTTATTAAGACAGCTTTACTGTACTTAAAAAAGCACATACTTAAGGTAAATGCAATGGGCTTAATAAAAAGATCAACTACAATTAACCTTTTGGAATCTAAGCAACTTAAGACCAAATACCTCGTATTGCCAAAATAAAGCAATATTAAAGCTATCCAATCATCCTCTTTCCTGTGGAGCTGCCTCCCTCCTCAGCAGCAGCCCACAGGAAGAAAATCATACACCTTTCCAGAGGTGCACCTGTGTGGGAGGAGGCAGTGGCAGCGGAGAGGGATGGAGACCAGCAAGCCAGCTGCCAGTTAGGCTCCGAGTGAAGGGGAGGAGGTTTAGGAAGCTCTGCTCTGAGGAGGTGCGGCTGCTGAGGGAGATTATAACAGGGCCAGTGCACACTCAGGACACCAGTCGAAAGGGAAACAAAGACACATGCGCACACACACAACTTCTTAACTTCCTCATGAATAAAATCTACAAATGAATTTTGATAAACCTCTGACAATTAAAATAAATGATACTCAGATATAGAAGAATTTATTATAGTTTCAAACATTCTTAAGTATCCTGGGAAAATAATTAGAGCATCATTTACGTACTCTAATGCATCATAAGCATCTAATATTACTGTAAAGGGATAGCACCAGCAATATGGGGACAAAGACAATGTAAAGAAGTAAATATATCACCATCATCTGAAATAGATGACAAAAAAGACTTCTCAGGACAGTAACTATGACAGCTGCTACCTTCGACCTTCGTTTTCATTCTCAGTTAATTCTGAAGTCATCTTTCCTTTTGATACTAGATCAGAGGGTAAATTTGAGCAGGGAGAAAAAGCAGCAAACCTTTAACCCATCTCTCCCATTTAATTTCTTTTGGAAATAATCAATCTCTGGTGAAACACTTCTTTCTATCTCCCTTCCTCCTTTCCCAACTCCCCACTTCCTGTCTCAACTTCCAACTTCATAACTTAACATAGAAAAATTATGTCTGCCACCATCCATACCTCAACGATTACAGATGCTATCGGCCGGAAAGGATTAACAATAACCGGTTCTGGGTCCAACTCAGCCAGACCACTGGTTCCATCGAGTTCAGCCTGTTCACGCTCTCTTTGTTCTCTATTATTTGAGGAAAAAAATTTGGAATTCCTTATAAGAAAATGTTGAACCATGTTTAAGAACACTTGCAATAGGTTAAGGCTATTAAATTTAGTAATTTAAACATCTGGACATGGCCTTGAATTACTGAGAGATTTTCAGAAATCCTTTTGCAGGTAACAGGCCTCTACCCCCATGTAAAAATGCATCATTTACAAATGCCGACAAAAGGACACTCCCTTGACTGATTTCTGAATGTCGATAGTGCACATTAATTATTTTTCTATGTGCCCAGGGTTTATATATATCTATGTATTAATTACCCTCCCAACTAATGCTGCCCTCTCCATCGATGTCAACAGATGAATAACGCTCCTGTTAACCCTCTTCCCAAGGGCTATGTCAAGCTGTGTATCACATATGAACTAGATAACAACTGTTGCATTGCATGATAGTAGAAAGGGCTGTAGAAATAAGTTGGCCTTATATCACTCAGATTACATAAGTACTTCCATGTTAGTTACTACTGAAATGTTTACTACCTCTGTGACCTATAGTTAATGCTGCCCTACACGTGAAGAGTAGTAGGTTTCTAAAACAAGCAGCTGAGGACAGAAAATGAGTAGTGCAGATCTAGAACCAGACTGCGTGCAGCATAGCAACGCAAATGTGCATTACCACCACATGCACTAACCACGATGGAAAGATACATTCTTTCATTCTGAACCCAGGAAGCCAAGACTTAGAGATTTGCAAGTTACTATTCCTGCACCTGTATCCAGATCTTTAAGCCTCAGCCTTCCCATCAATGTGGATAAAAATACCTACTTCCTAGAGTTGTTTCAGATAAAGTAATATATGTGAAAGCGCTCTGTAAACGAACATACTTGTAGGACATTAATTGTTACCAATGTTATTCATTTATTAGTAAGCAATTTCAGGCATCCAGTATCGATATACTATTTTCAGATACAAACAATAGCATGTTTTACTGTTTTTCAAAAATATCTGAACTTATTAGATTGAATGTAACGAAGTAAAAAGGATTTTTAAGATCACTCCTCTCTAAATGCCATTTTACTTTTAACTGTGGAGTCTCTGCTCAACAGGAGAGGCCTCGACCACAGGCGGCACCACTGAGAGAAAGCAGAAAAGGGGGATGGGGGTCAGCATAGACTGCATAGCGTGATCCAGACACCCTTACGGAAAAGGTAAAAACCTGAAAAAAATGACTAACATTAGATTTCTTTTATCCAACTCAATATTTTTGTTCTTTTTGTTTGTTTTCTTAGTGGAGGAAAAACAAAGGAGTCTTCAGAAAGCACAGCCATATACTTCGTTTTTATAAATATATAAAAGGGACACTTACATGAATGATGGGTTGCACCCATCATGAGAATACACACCAGGACAGAAAACCCAAGACCTCACAAGAACTGAAATCTCATACATATATCAAGAGAGACTGAGATGAATGCCCTGCTCCTATTCCTGAGCACTTGGGGATGGGGAGCTATCACTACAAAGATTTCTTTCCTTTAAGTCCTATTTCTGAAGTAAGTCAAAGATCCCAGTAAGCAACAGCGTGAGGGAGCCCCCAACAAGGCATCCCCAAGGGTTCGGGTTCGGGTTCCGGCTGGTGGGCTCTGGCTCTGTGGTTGTGGGCAGCTCTACGAGAGCATACAGCAAGGACCACTCAGGAAGGAGGAAGACAAGTTGGGATCTTATAGGAGCTCACTTAAAAAACTTGTTCGTTTCTCCCCTCCCCTACCTGCAACAATCCAGTGGAGAAAGCAAGAGAAATCCTGGATTAAGTACTAAATTCAACTTCTAATCAATCTGAGTACTTTCTTGCAGCATTAAGAGTATTCTAAATGATTCTGTGGTAGAATTTATGTAATCATTTTTTTTTAATTCAGTGTTTGTTAAATTTAGTTTGCAAGTTTCCTTTCAGGCAACATATTTTTAAAATAATTTTAAAAACATTTTAAAAATCTAATAGAGCAATTTTGTCTACTTTCTCACAAAACTAGTGTTGAAGATAAGATTTTGCTTCAGTTGATTGATCCACCAACCAGCTTACCTTCTAAAATCTTTGCTGAGACTAAAGAAGGGTTTCTCAATCTATTGACGCACTGGGCCCAATAATTCTTTGCTGTGGCACTTGCCCTGTGCATCGTAGGATGTTGAGCAGCACCACTCGCCTCTAGGGGCCTCCAGGAGCACCCCCGCCCCCCAGCTGTAACAAGTAAAGACATCTCCAGACATTGCCAAATGTCCTCTGAGAAACAAAATCACCCTGTGGATTGAGAACTGCTGCACTAAAGGAGCCATGAGAAATAAGAGAGAAACATCTTGAAACTTTGGTAAATAATAAATACCTAAGGAATAAAGTTAACCACTGTAACTTCATCAGGGAAATTAGAACCCTATCACCCAACTTGTGTACAAGAAAGATCCGCAAA
Source organism: Diceros bicornis minor (assembly GCF_020826845.1). Lineage (NCBI taxonomy): Eukaryota > Metazoa > Chordata > Mammalia > Perissodactyla > Rhinocerotidae > Diceros > Diceros bicornis. The sequence goes on along the minus strand of NC_080754.1, from coordinate 137,640 downwards.
CACCGAACATTCACCTAGTGTCTTTCTTCATACAGAAAGAGGAGACTGAATAGACAAAACTAAAAACTCATTCATAAAATTGCGGTATTTGACTTTTCCAGTGCAGTGCTACAAAACGAATCCACCCACCTCTCTTCCCGCAGTGTCCGCACGCGTTCAGCCCTCTCTCGTTTCTCTTGCTCCTCAAGAGCACGCTGTTCCGTCGTGTCCTTTTGGATGCGTTCATTTAAGGCATCAAAGTCTCTTGCAATGATATGTAGCAGCCAATAAAGGCCTTTTTTAATGGACTTGTCAATTTTCTTTCCATATCCCAAGACTGCTGAACAAGGTTCCTGAATAACAGCAATTTATTTGACTTAAAGATTAAAACTAAAAGTTCTCCACAAAAATCTATTCTTAAACCATTAAGGTTTAATTATATATAAATATATATATAATTATATATATATATAAGGTATAGTTAATTAACGATAATTACTGGCAAATCAAAATTAACCCATTAAATTAATGATATGAAGCACCTGCTTATTTAACTTACACCTCTGCAATGACCACTAACAGTACATAGGAGTTAAAATACTTTATGGACAATACCTATAAGCTATGAGAGATACTATGACACAAGAAGTTGACAGTGCCAGTTATAACTTCAAACAAACTGAATGGAAGACAAAATTGAACTGCTGGAAGAAAAATATCCCTACTTATTAAAAATAGGGGAAAGTTTTAATTCCTTATACCAGGAAATTAATAGCAATAAACATCTTTTAAAATTGACAGCCTAATAATTTTCTGAAACCAGAAAAAATGATTAAATCTTCTGTCCATCTTCCTTAAGACTGTATGATAAGTCTCCTGATATGATTTTTCAAAATTCATTATAAATCTCTCCTATGTTTAAATTTTGTTTTTATACTTTTTCTTTACCATTTTACAAAAGTTCTAGCAGCATGTATGTGTGTACCTTACAGGTCCTGTCATCAATATCTTAAACAAGAAGCAAATCTCAAGTCTGAAATCATGAGAGATAGTCGATGGAAGTCAGTAACAACTGAGTAGAAAACACGTGATACAGTGTTAGGTAACACCGACAGAACAGTGACAATGTGGTTCCCTGGGTAAAAAAATAAGAATTCTTTTAAAACTAATAAATTATTTTCTTAGCTGCCTACCAGCTAACTGCCGACCCCCGTATGAAAACTAACTTACACTGAATATGTCTCACGGGGCACAGCCCAGACTTACAATCTGACAGAGACACTTGTGCTCATTCACCAGCTTCTCCAGAGACAGACACTCAATCACGTCAGCTTCTCCTAACGCCCCCTCCTTGTCTTGTTTATTTGCCAACCTAGAGACATAAATGAAGTCGTCTTACAGCAAATAGATAACCAGACAGCCACTTTAAAATATTTTGACCATGTTCTTCTTATTTGAAAGTTTTAAGCCTACTGATTACAGAACATACTGATTTTAGGCAGTATTGTATCTATCTCATCATTTTTCCTTTATTACTGCTAAAATAAGTTTGTAAGAACTGGCCTGTAAAAGAGAAATCAGGTAAAAAGGAGTGTTAAGAAAACAGCAATAGATCAACAGGCCAACAAAAAAAGCTACATTTGTAGAAAGAAAAAAGCTACATTTGCAGAAAAAGAAGTGAACTAATTTCCACAGCCCCAGCCACCAATTCCAACTTTCACATTAGGCCCTTGTGTTCTTAAAACACACCGCGTCATGATGTAAACGCCCTTATCTCACATCCTTATCTTCTCAAAATACAAACTATATCATGTTCTAAACACCCAAACATTCACTCTCGCTTGTAATATCTGAGCTCATCTGCATTTTCAGTCTGTGAATGTGCCCGCATAAATGTGCAGCTTTCTGGAGAACTGGGACCACTGCTATCCAATTTACTTGGCATAGCACCGGGCATAAAAAACATTATACTCAACTAGGAACAAATTGAGGAACAACAAAATGAAACACAAAATAAGTTCTAAAAAGAAAAAAAAGGAATTACCACAAAATACCACAAAAAGTTTAATAAAACACTGTCTTGGTCAGGGTTTTGACAGACATTTCAGGCAAATATGTATTATTTAATAAATACATGGAATAATAAATCTAATGAAGCTTTATCACTTATCTTTAAAAATTATCAACATTGTGCCATTCTTGTTCATCCACATATCTTCCACTTTTCCCCCTCAGTCATGTCACTTCACCCAAAAATTTAAAAATTAAAAAACATTACCACAATACCACTGTCACATCTAACAAAATTAGTATTCCTCGATATCTTTTTACAAGTGTTATGTCCAAATTCAGATCCAAACCAGGTCCACATTATATTCTTTTAAGTCTTTTTGAAACAGTATTGCCCCCAGCCTCACCCCCCACCCCTGCACCACCACCACCATCACTTTTCCTCCCATGACATTTATTTGTAAAAACAAGTCATTTTTCTAGTGAATTTCCCATGCTTAGGATTTGGCTGATATCTTCCTGATGAGGTCTTTTAACACACATACTCTGTATTTCCTGTATCTGGTAATTAGATGTTCACACTGGATGAAATTCAAGTTGAAATCTTTTGGCAAGCATTATTTCATAGATGGTGCTGGTACTTAGGAGGCATGTAATATCTCATTTTTAGTGAGGTGAAAATGAATCAGTGGGTTCAGCTGGCATCTGCCTGATTTACCCCAAATAAAGCTCCCCATTCAACTTTCACATGATGAAAGCTCTTGCTGAATTCCATTATTATTATTTTTTTTTTCTGAGGAAGGTTCGCCCTGAGCTAACATCCTCTGCCAATCTTCCTCTTTTTGTGTGTGAGCCACCACCACAGCATGGCCACTGACAGACAAGTGGTGTAGGTCTGTGCCTGGGAACCAAACCTGACCTGCCGAAGCAGAGCACGCAGAACTTAACCACAAGGGCACCAGGGCTGGCCCCGAATTCCATTATTTTATAAGAGCTTATAAAATCATGACTTTTCTAGTTCTATATTCCTTCTGCATTTACTAGCTGGATTTTTGCTAAAAAGTAAGCTTTCATCAACTACTTGGTAAATCTTATTTAAATACAATTCAGAGAAAACTCAAGATAAAAGTTTGATCCTTTGCCTTCATTTCCTAATTTTCATAATAATGAATGGGTGCCTTATCAACCTCCAAAGGTGATGAGGTTGCTTTCTTTGGTTTATGGGGGACATCATTAAGAACTCACAGATTTTTTAAATGTATATGATGTGTTTCAAATTATTGTAGTTACTCTTCTTTTTGAGGCTTCAAGTTACTCATTTTTGGTGAGTGGGAGTCCCCCTGTGTTGGCTCCTGTGTTCTTTTGGTACAACTCCAATAGCCATTGATAGCTTCTCTGCTTTCTCACAGGAAACAAGGTCCCAGACCTGGAATCATCCATTTCCCTAAGGAGCCCCAGTTCTTTCAGTGGGAATGGGCATCTGAAAGACCACAATCTGGGTGCTGAGGACATTTACTGCTATTGACTTGCCATCACTTCTAGACCCTTTCAGTGGACAAAGCTAGGGAAACTAGTTTTTTTAAGAAAGAAAAAAATTAAATCATGAGTGCACATTGATTTTTCCATTTTAAATCAAATATTACCAAGTTTTTACTTAGCTTCTTAATTTCTCTTTTTCCTTATGCTGAAAACTACAGTTTCTAATAAAACTGATATTAACTATGTGCTTTATCCTACAACATACATAACTAAGAATTTCAACATACCAACACCAAAATTATTACTAAAAATAAGACTACTAAAGGCAGGTTAAGATCTCTGTGTGCTTATTCTTGTCTCTAAAATACATCCCACAAGAGATGCACAGTCAAAATACTGGGTTTTAAAATTACTTGAAATAATCCTTCTCTGTGCCTCCATCTAGATATATATAGCTAGGTTCCTTTGTTTCAGGCTGCTTTTGGTTTTTAGATAGTTTAATTTTTTATTTTAAGATTTAATTTTTAAAACATTTATATGGTTCCAAATTCAAAACTATAAACACAAGGTACAATCAGAAAGAACTGTTTTCCATCTCTGTCCCTTTTCCTCTCTCCTTTCCTTCCATTCTCCTATAGGTAACCATTTTCATTATTTTTTGGTTCATCCTCACATTGTTTCTTTTTGAAAACATAAACATGCGTATGGAGGAAATGGTATTTTAAAGACCATGGTTTGGGCACTATGGAAATTCAGTGCTACTGACCAACTGGGGCGTTGCCCATGTCTCCACCCTCCCTTTCCGTCTCAGAAGCTAGCATATATACACGCTCTTGTGCACCACCATGCTTTTTTTTTCCAACAGTAAATCCTAAAATTACCCTGAAGCAGTATAAAGAAATCCTCTTTATTACTATTCTTTATTAATGAGCAAAATGCCCATTACATGGATGTTACATCGTTTATTCAGCTAGGCCTACACTGAAGGACTTGGGGCTGTTTCCAGTGCTTTGTTTTTACAAGAGTGCTGTGAAGAGTAAGTGGGTGAAGGAGTTACTTCTTATTCTGGGAACAGATTCCAGGAAGTGGACTACTAAATCAAAGAATAAATGCAGATGTTGTTTTGATGGCTGTTACAGCAATGTTCCTCCTCTCACCTTCAAATCATAATGACTCAGGCAGAAAAAGAAGGAGAATAAGAAATTTAGTAGTGAGAGAAATTTTATTTCTAACTGTTCCTACAAATATTTCACTCTGGTAAAAATTTTAAATTTTTATATTGATATAATAAACAGCATAACATATATTGCTGCACAACTTCAGTTTTTCTGCATTGAAAACTATGGAAGAAACTTATTTTAAAATAAAAATAGCAGGTATAGTGAGAAGAAAGGTAGGGTGGAAGGTTTAAAGACATGAGCTTTTTTCTGACTGCTGTAGTTCTGAAATGCTGTGATTTTACGAGTCACACCATGGGATTTCCTAAAAGAGGGCAGAACTGAATCATTTTAAAGTAAATGGAACAAAAAGCCTTTAGACCAAGCTTCTTTCCTTTCCTGTTTATTCCAAATTCCATATATTTAGCAAGTTTTGATACCTAAAGAAAACAAAGTAGCCTTTGTTTAAATACAAACTCCCTTTCTGTGAGGAAGGTATTTCATATATCACACAGGGCTGGAGCCACAGAGCCAGAGCCAACACTCTCTGAGGCGGTTTACCAAGGACTTCCTGTTAGCAACCAGCTCCAAGGAAAAGGACCTCCCTTTAATCTAACCGGCAGCGGACAGGCAGAACCGGATTCTCCAGGTGTGAAGTAAGCAGTCTCTCCTCCTCATTTGATATTAACAGCAAAAGGCGAACTTTATCTCCAAATTATTTGACTTCATTATTTGGCTTTCAATTAAGTTAACCATATGAAAATTGTACAGAAATTAGCCTGTGAACTATAACGCAGTGACTTAAATAATTTGATCAAAACGTCACAGATGATACTCAGTTTTTCTCTCAAAGGCAGGACGGCAACACCACAGGTGAAAAGCAACCTAAAGAACAAGACACAGGTAAGTAAACCACTCTTCTGTGTACCTTTTAACCTGCGACTGCCACAGGCTGAAATCTGTGACATTGAAAAAGAGCTCCACAGAAATTAAAGTTTTGCTCAGATTTGGAACAGGCTACAAGCTGCTGATCTGTTCATACATACCGCTGATATTCTAAATGGGATTTGGGTTTAGAGCTCTTAGAAATAGACCACTATAATAAAAATCAACTTTTTCTTTTAAGTCCTTTAAAAAATAACTTCTCATTTTGAAAACACTAGAAAGTAAGATCCCATAAAAACAAATTTAAAATTCTTTCTTTTATAGACAGACTATAAAGTAGTCATACTGTGCTTGCTTTAGGGAACACTTTTACATTTAATTCTGAAAAAAAGCTTATGCCCAAATTTGACATATATGTATAACCTTTAAAGAGTTAAGATAATTTTCTATAAGGTCTTATATAATTTCTTTGTTGTTTCTCAGAATCTTTTAAAAATAATTTGAGGTTATTAGAAAATAATCTTGTTGTAAAAGGACTACTGTAAAATATCAAAGTACTCACTTTTTTAATGTTCCGGCTAGTACATTGAAAGTATTCAAATTATAAAATTTAATATAAATATTATATTTAATTTGATAGTTCTAAAAATTTAAGTCAGCATCATTTAAATTTAACACAATAGGTAGGGCTGATACTTTCAAAATTAAGCAATATATAGAGGCTTAACCAAAACATTTTATTTTTTGATATTTCTTCAAAGTTACTTTATAATTGTTACCATGTTAGGATTTAATAAATAACCCATTTCAAATCAAAATAATAACGACTTTTAATAAATGTTTTAAGGGTGGACTTGAAAGTTGGCTACGTAATACCTAGAACACATGATCTTCATGGCTATGCAGTTTTAAATTTAATATAAAAATCATTTTATGTACGTACAGCTTACTTTAATCAGATAAGTGAGAGGTCAAAATTACACGAGTTAATATTTAAACAAAAATGGTCTTAATGTTACATTAAACAAGTTAATTTAACAATTAACTTACACTAAATAAAAAGTAGAATTAAAAAAGCACTGAAAGGCTGCATTACAAAAAAGATAATTTAAACTTAGAGAGAATATATGCAATTTGCAATATATTGTTAGTTTGTTTTCCTCATTTAAGTAGCCAAAAAGGTGACTATTCTAATAACATCAGCTTTCACCTTCAACTAGGGAAATGTTGCAAGCTGTCTTCATACACAAAAGCAAAAGAATACTCTACTTTATGTTGGATAAAAACTGGTTACATTTCTTGAAATATTTTATTTAATCAATAGAGTAACTATAGAAAGAAATGTCTTACTTAAAAAAATTTATAAATCTATAAAGTATATAGATATAAAGTATAAAGATATAAATCTATTCCAGGGCATACTTCTTAAAGTAGTTGGTAATTTTTATTCATACTTCTGTTCCTGGGAATGTTCCTTGTCTGAAACAGGGTGGAGAAACTTTTGAGTCATACAAGTTTACTTTTCTATTTTCCAGAACAAATTGTCAAAGTTGATTACCATATAAATTAGTGTTCTAATTTTCTTTTTGCAAATATTATATTTAAGCTCAAAGATATAGTCAGTTATTGACAGTAGAATTCAAAACTGCATAGCAATGAAGTAAGCTAGCATGCTGAAAGATGGTTCACATTTGGATAGAACTCTTCCAATATTAACAAAATAAATGTAAGGCACAGAAAAGATTGCATGAAATGGTGGTATGATCAATTGCACCTCGCCTAAGCAAGTAAATGATCTCACAACTATGAGCTTAATATTTTATGCCTTCATGAACTGTCTTTTCCAACTTTTAAATTCTAATATGTTTAGATGTCTCACTTTACCTAATATTCTAATTTATGAAGATATAAGATTAAGCAATTACATTGGAAATTGTTATACATGTAGTCATGAGTATGCAACTACTAGAAAATGCAATTTATATACAGCATGTGAGTGCACCTGAGTACCCACATTAAGTCAATTTCTGCACAAACAACGATTAGGGGAACATTCTGAATTATGTTAACTCTATGAAGATAATTACCTATGACTTTCAGTCAAGACCTCAGATACAGAAATTCTTCCCTCTTGCTACAAACATACAGAAGTGTTTGATATAATCTTAAGAAAAGAAGATAAAACTACATCATTACATTTGAAGAAAGGGAAATTTCCAGGTACCAGAAATGAAGAGGGAACACATTCATAGCCAAAGTGGAGAGCAGGAATTGAAATTAAGTCCCTGGGCACCAGAAGCAAATACTTCACCTCAGAGGCTGAAGTTAGGGTTTGTGCATAAGAGGGAACTAAACCGAGGTTCCTAGATGAAGTAGTGAACTACTCTATACAGAGAAGGGAAAAGTCTCTGTTGGCTTGTCCAGGATTACAGCAGGAAGGAAGGCATTTGGCCAGGCTATAAACATTTCACTACAGAAAAATCAGGCCCATACTTATACTACCTGGGCTACAATGGGCAAACTCCATGGGGCCCTAGTAGTGACAACCACAAAAATGGGTCAAGATGTATCCATAATCCAGGACACTCAGGGCATTCTTGTATAACATAGTTCCCCAATGAAGGTAAACTACTGACAAAGTTCACTAAACACACTTGCCCACCACACCAAGAGAAATGGTCAGTGGCCACAATAAACAAAGGAATTTATTCCTAAGAAACCAGAAATAACCTAATAATGTAAAGAATCTTCAAGATAAATAAACTTTAAATGTTCAAAAGAAATAAATGAAGACATAGGATCCATAAACCAAGATGAACACAGTATGAACTTTAGAGTTGATTTTATATAAACATCATTTACTGTAATATGCCTGCCATGGTGTACAGCATCGACAGGAAATCTGACTCTATGTTTTTCCTCTAATATCAGTAACACACAGAGATTTATAGAAAAAAGGAGATTCAGAACACAGCAGTCATCCTTTATCCACAGTTTTGCTTTCCACAGTTTCCATTACCCGCATCAACCCTGGTCCGAAAATATTACATGGAAAATTCCTGTGTATCCATGCTGCATAGGCTACTCACCTGTTAGTCACTTAGTAGCCGTCGGTTATCAGATCGACTGTCAAGAATCACAGTGCTTGTGTTCAAGTCACCCTTATTTTACTTAACAATGGCCTCAAACCACAAGAGCAGCATTGCTGTTGCTGTCATTTTGGGTACACCAAAGAGAAGCCATAAAGTGCTCCCTTTAAGTGAAAAGAACATAGTACATACAGGATTCAGTACTATCCATGGCTTCAGGTATCCACTGGGGGTTTTGGAAAGTACTCCCCGCAGATAAAGGGGGACTACTGTATTTACTTATTTTTTGCTAGTAAATTTATTAAGACTAATGAATATAAAATACATATGAATATATTTGGAAGAGTTCCTAAAAGTACCTTTTATTCAAATATGAAAATGTGGTATTCCTTCAGGAAACTGTTCTTCCAAGGACAGAAACCCAGGAAAAGACAAGCTTTGCAAGGGTCAGAGTCAAGTATCTTGGATTCCACAATCGGTGCCAGTAGAATTCAGCTTCCCAAAAGCACTTTGCAAAGATATACTGTGCCACAATATCAATGTGAAATATTCTATTTCTCAAAAAATAATTTTTTTAAACTATGATGCTTCATAAAAAGGCTTTTGATGGCGTTGATCATTTATTTCTAACTGAAAAAAAAAGAAAGATCTATCCAGTCATAAAAATGTTAGAGAGAGTTGTTTCAGGATTTGTTCCAAGCCATGCAGGCAAAGAGAAAGTTGGAGACATTGCAGTTCTTGAGAACCGTGAAACACAAGATTGTTAAAAGCTACTTAGCTATTATTATATAAGCATTAGATAGGACTTAACTCTCATGAATAAACAATCAAAATCTGTTTTGTTTTGATCCCCCCATTTATCATCTGTGCCTCCAATAGTGTTACTCTTTTCTTTTTCCCATATCACCAGGAAGACAAGTCAGTTAAAAACATAGAGCGACCAACAGCATATCTGCTACATACATGGTAGCTGTAAGAATTTGTAGTAACAGGTTAGTAGAAGAGGAAACAAATCTGCGTACATAAGCAGGAACGAAGTACACCTCACTTCCTATCTATCTTATTTCAGCCTGAGACTATGAGCTAAAGCAGAAGATACTTGAATCCCAATCTCAACATGCCAAGGACAGGATTCAAACCTTCTTAGAGACTTTCTGTGACAGGTCTATGAAATCGGGACTAATTCTTTTTCTTCTTCTAAATTGTGAAGTGCTTAATTTGGTCTGATTATATTAAAGAGCCTAATAAAGCTGCAATCAATATCATTATTTTAGATCAGATATGCTATATTACCTCCTGCAAAAACTTTTTTCTTTTAAACACAGTTTTTATACAAATAACATGCTCACCTACTATTACATATATCTCCTCTATTTTGCTTATTTCCTACTTGTAAGGCCAAGAAATACATTCCTAGAAGACATGCACAACATATGGATCAATAACTACTAAGTTTTATATTCATCTACTTCCCTAACACCAAGTTCGCAGTCCTATCTATACTGCTCCTTGACGCATCTTCTTTCACAGATTTTCCAGGTTTAATATTATAGCTTGTTATTTTTTCCCACAGATCTTAGTAAACCACTAGCTTTGGTTAGTTCTGTTTCTAAGGTAGAGAAATTACTCCTTGCAAGTAAGGTGGAATACAGATAATGGAAAGCGGGGGGACAGAGTGGGTGAATCCCTCCAAACTTAGAAGTCTCTTATTTACATAAACTGCACAGACTGTAACTTTTTTTTTACTTTTAATATAGCAAATCAGTGGTAAAATAAAAGTCTATAAGCTATTTGAATTAAGTATTTAAAATATTTAAAATAAACAGAAGAAAACTATAAGTACATTATAGGCAACAAAAATTTGTTCTTAAACGTTTCCACCCAGTACTTAAGATGCTCAGGTACACAGCAAATGTTTCTGAGTAAACTGTTAATATCTATAAAAGACTTTTTCCATCAAAAGCAGATTTCGAGGTCTTATCTCTTGTGATGTGGCTTCTTTCCCAAGCACTTTGTTTACCTAGCTGCCTCTTCTCAGAACTCATCAGAGCTGATCTCTACAGAGCATTGGAAAAAGGCCTTTACACACAGCAGAGGGTGAGTCCTTCAAACTAGACCACCTGAATTTGAATTCCAGCTGTACCACCAGCTGGCATCTTGGTTAAGTCAGGGCTTAATGTCATATTCTGTAAAATAGAGATTGTGGTAATACTTAAGAGTTCTTAAAAGAACATAAACACATTCAGAACAGTGCCTGGCACATGTCAAGGTCTTGAGAACATATGAGATCTCCAGAGCTCAAAACCAGAACCTGAATGAACACGAGACCCGTCAAGGTGCTGGGAACACCTTGAATCAAGATCCTCGCCCTCATGGGGAGACAGCAGACAATAAATGAAGATAAATAAGTGAAATATACATAGCATGTTAAATAGTAAAAAGCGCTGGGAGAAAAACAAAGCTGGGAAGGGTGGCTGCAGCTTTAGAGGGTGACCAAGGACAGCCTTCCTGAGAGGGAGGCAATTCAGTGAGACCTAAAGGAGTTGGGGGATAAGTCAGCACCACATGGGAGAGCATTCCAAAGAGAGGAAACACCAACAGTCTGGTCTGTGTGAAGAATAGCAAGGAGCACAGTGTGGCCAACGCAGAGTGGGTGAGTGCAGGAGGCAAAGAGAGGTCAGAGAGGACCTGGTGGGCGCTGGGTTTTCCTCTGGGAGAGAGCGCTGAAGGAGGGCTTCCAGCACAGGAATGACATGGTCTGACTTACATTTTAACTCCGGTTTCTGTGTTAAGCAAAGACCCAAGGGGAAGGGGATGTGAAGGAGAAAACAAGGAAACCACGTAGGAGACGGTTGCAATAATCCAGGTGAGAAATGATGACTTGGACCAGAGCAGTGGTGAGAGGAGCCTGGATCCAGACAGACCTTGAAAAAGGGGTTGACAAGATTTGCTATTAGTTTGGATATGAAGTGTGGGGGGAAAAAAACAAAACATAGTAGTCAGGAATGACTCCAAAAAGAACAGAGTTGCCATTTAGTAAGATGGAGCTGCAGTTTGGGGGATGGGAGGAAGATCAAGAGCTTATTTTAGGCACAGACATTCAAACGGAGCTATCGATAGCTAGGTGTTATGAGAGCAGTCTAGACTGGAGATGTAACTTTGAGTCATCAGCTAACGGAGAGCATTTAATGCCATGAGACTGGAAAATGATGGTGAATAGAAAGAGGACTGAGCCAGAAACCTTCCAATATTCAGCGGTCGGGGAGGTGAGAGGAAACCAGAAAAAAAAAATGATGAAGGAAGAGGTGAGAGGAATGCCAGGAGAAACACCTGGAAACATTTCAAGAAGTGATGGTCATAAGTGCTGCTGATGGGTTAAAATCATCAGTGAGTTCTATTGCTTCCATCTCCAAATATATCCTGAATGATTCCCAGTTACTCCGTCTAGTTTTATCACCTAAGTGTCTCCTGTGAACTATTCTCCCCACCCTGGGATACGATTCTCTATACAGCGATCTTTTTTTTAAAGATTTTATTTATTTATTTTTCCCCTCAAAGCCCCAGTAGATAGTTGTATGTCATAGCTGCACATCCTTCTAGTTGCTGTACATGGGACGCGGCCTCAGCGTGGCCGGAGAAGCGGTGCGTCGGTGCGCGCCCGGGATCCGAACCCGGGCCGCCAGTAGCAGAGTGCGCGCACTTAACCGCTAAGCCACGGGGCCAGCCCCTATACAGCGATCTTTTAAAAACATAAATCATATGTTAATACCCTATTTGTCCTTTAATTTTCTTCCACTGCATCTAGAATAAAATCTAAACTCTCTACTTGAGCCCACAAGGCCCTTTATGATCTGATCCCTGCCTATCTTCCTGACTTCATTCCTCTAATGTTACTCCTCACAATAATTTCTATCTACACGGGTATTTATTTTGTTCCTAAAACATATCAGTTCCATTCATTGCCCTGGCACCTCATCTCCTATACCCAGGAGAGACTCCCTTGGCTCTTCATCTTCTCAACACTTAGGTCTCACAGCGCAAATACCTCCTTAGAGAGGCCTTGCCTAACTGATCTATCAACATCTAAAATTACCTCATTTATCTGTTTAATTGTATATTGTCCATCTCTCCTCAGACAGTAAATTATTCACGGACAGGTACTATTGAATATATAATACAGTATTTAAAACTTTGAATATAGTAAGCATCAATAATTATTTGACAAGACGTCAGTCCTTTAAAACCAAGGGAATACTATCAGGACACTGGTTTAACTTTTTACACAATGTAGATAACATTTCTATAACATCCTCCACTGGGTCATCCTTCAAGAACATCTTGAACATCTCCAGGGATGGCAAGTTCATTATCTCATGAAGCAGTTTATTCCATCTTGGGACAGCTCTACTTGTTTGAAAAGTCTGCTTTATACTAATCAAATCTCTCTCCATGTAATTTCCACCCACTGCCCTTTGGAATAGTGCCAAGTAAGTCTAATCCCTTTTATATACACAGACCTACACATTTTAGAAAACAGTTGTAGATATTCCCTACAGCTTCCCTTTTGCAGGACAAATATTTCCATTTATTTCAATGATTCTCCATATATTACGGTCTTCCAGTCTCATCCTTTCCATGATGGTTTGGAAATTCCTAATGTATGAATTGTCATCTCAAAACATCATACTCAGAAATTAACACAGTCCCTCCCATCTGCTTTGACCAGCATAGTCAGTGGAACAAATATCTTTCTTAGTCAATCTAGACATCATACTATTATTCATGAAAGTATAATGACTATTCTGATAGTTCTGATAGAAAGCTCACAATTAATTAAAATCTCCAGTAATTTTCATAAGCACTGCTATGAATACAAGAGTCTTCCATTTTGTAGGTGTGAACGTGTTTTCTAAACACTAGGTGCTATATTTTACATCTACCCCAGTTAAACATATTTTTGTTACTTTTAGTATAGTGTTCCATGCTATTTTAATAATCTTTGAATCCCAACCCCGTACTTCAACATACTAAAGATCTCTCCTTATTTTGTGCCATCAACGTATTAGTATGTCTTCTATGACAACATTCAAATCACTGATAAAAATATTTGCATGAATATATCAAACACTAAGTCCCATAGCATAATAGCATAACATTAAAGAACTTTTTCTCTGGTTGATACTGATATCATGTGTGGGTCAATGAGCTATTTGCAACTCCCTAACAGCTTCTTCTTCTTCTCAAAAATATGAAAGGTATTATTAAATGCCTTTCTTTTTTTTTTTTTTAAAGATTTTATTTATTTATTTTTCCCCCAAAGCCCCAGTAGATAGTCATAGCTGCACATCCTTCTAGTTGCTGTATGTGGGACGCAGCCTCAGCACGGCCGGAGGAGCGGTGCGTCGGGGCGCACCCGGGATCCGAACCCGGGCCGCTGGCAGCGGAGCGCGTGCACTTAACCACTAAGCCACAGGGCCGGCCCTTAAATGCCTTTCTAAAGTCAAGATGCTCTGTGAAAAAAAATTATTTTATTAACAAAGATTGCTTCTTATTCACTCCATTTTACATTTATGCATATCATTATATGTATAGATATATCACTATGCATAAATTATGTACATCAGTTTGTTCTATGGTAACTACCAGCACAGGATGTGATAAAAGTCAATATTATCAGCCCTCTCAAAGTAAGATTTTATATAAACATGTTTGTAAAAATATCAATATGAATCGATATAAATGTTGTTCTAAGTCAGTCTGGATATCTTTGCAAAGGAATGCTAAGAATGAGAAATCAGCATAAGCAAACCAAGTATATGTTTTCACATGCATGCAATGGAGAAGAAAACAAAGCTACATCAAATAATGTGTTAATCAATCTGGAAGCCTCAGAAATGTTAAGATAAATTCAACATCATCCGTATTGCTTAATGCTGTCATATGGAATCTGCCGTCACTAGTGGTTTTAATTGAATTATGCATATTTAGCAAAATGAGTATATTTTTAACATTATATAGACCAAATTAACTGGGAACAGTATCTTTAGTAATGAGGGTACTTTCAGAGGCCCTTTTAGTCTTAAAAGTTGAAGATATGTCAAATCTTTCATGCTAAGATATATCTTCCTATATCAAGAAAAATCTATTATGTGGCAGTATGACACTGAAGAACTTATTTGGGGGCAAACAGAGATAAAGAAATATCTATCTCTGTTTTCTCAGCAACTTCACTCCACTGAATGTGACTCATAGCAGCCCCATGTCATGCGAAGTAATTTACAAATTATTTTACTTTAGTTTTCCTATTTCTGTGATCTTTATGAGGAAATGCTTATTGATTTTTCTAATTTTTTAACCTCTTCTCAGAAAACTACGGGGATTTTTCCTGGGAGATACACATAGCTAGGCAAAGCCAACTGCTCCTTGGGAAAATATCCAACTTTTCTTTGTTCATCATAGTCATTTTTGTTTCTTAGGAGGAAAGGGAAGATGAAAGACCGACTTCAAGAACTAAAGCAACGAACAAAGGAGGTAGAACTCTCTAGAGACAGGCATGTGTCGACTACAGAAGCAAAGGAGCAAGGGGTGTTTCTGCAGCAAGCTGTTATTTATGAAAGAGAGCCTGTAGCTGAGAGACACCTACGTGAGATCCAAAAACTACAGGAGAGTATTAACAGTTTTACAAACGATGTTCAAAAATTTGGGCAGCAACAGAAAAGTCTTGTGGCTTCAATGAGAAGGTTTAGTCTGCTTAAGAGAGAGTCTAGCATTACAAAGGAGATAAAAATCCAAGCTGAACACATTAACAGAGGTTTGGATGAGTTAGTAAAAGAAGTTAAAAAGTCAGAGACTGAAAACGGTCCATCAGCAGTGGTCACAAGGATACTGAAATCTCAGCACGCTGCGATGTTCCGCCATTTTCAGCAAACCATGTTTGTATACAACGACACTGTAGCAGCAAAGCAAGAGAAGTGCAAGACGTTTATTTTTCGTCAGCTCGAAGTGGCTGGAAAAGAAGTGCCTGAAGAAGAAGTAAACGCTATGCTTTATCAAGGAAAATGGGAAGTGTTTAATGAAAGCTTACTTACAGAAATTAACATCACTAAAGCACAACTGTCAGAGATAGAACAGAGACACAAGGAGCTTGTCAGTTTGGAGAACCAAATAAAGGATCTAAGGGACCTTTTCATTCAGATATCTCTTTTAGTAGAGGAACAAGGAGAAAGCATCAACAATATTGAAATGACAGTGAACAGTACAAAAGAATATGTTAACACTACTAAAGAGAAATTTGGACGAGCGGTAAGATACAAAAAAAGAAATCCTTGCAGGGTATTGTGTTGTTGGTGTTGTCCATGCTGTGGCTCAAAATAAAGAAGCTACTTTAAAAAACTTTCCAGCTTTAGAATGAAGAATGGCCCATATTTCAGTGTCCTGTATTGTTTTTCTTCATTTCACAGACCCATTCACATACCTCCTATCACTATTAACTCATAATTTTCCCCATTAGTCCTTACCCACTAGAATTACAGAAACTTCTGAGGCTAGTGACATGAAACAAGTCTTCATTTATTAAACCAAAAACAGTATAGTTAGCCTTAAACTCACAGGTTAACTATTGAAAATGAAGTGAATGATCTTAAGTTTCTGGTCAGGTATCAAGCTCTATTCTATATTTTTGTAACTTCCAATGCCTTAACAAGATGAATGTCATTAAGTGATAACTACTTAAACAACCCTTTTGGCTCATTTAAGAGGATTTTGGTAGTTAATAATTGGATAAAATAAGACCTCCAGGGGTGCTATATTAAAGCAAAATCTACCTAGAAGCTGTATCAAATCTTTTATGCTCAATTAGCTCAATTAATTCAGAGGTCAACAAACCCTGGGAAGACCCAAGTATGTACTTGATGAAGAGTCTGGTTGGCAACTGGGAGCTGAATCTAGTTTGATGCCTAAGAAGGTAAGTTAAGGCACTGTTTTCCTGAACTTGGGTCCACTCGGGACACTGTACTACAGATCAGGAGGGGTGGCAAATAAAATAAAAAATAAAGGCAATCGCATCCTCGAAAGTTTCTCCATCACTTTACTGTGACGCCAGGCACTATACCACGGGCTAGGGATATAGTTTGAACTCACACAGCAATAGAGTTTTGGATCACATTCTAGTGGAGAAAGCAGACAACAACCAAACACAAATTTTAGAAAATAAGTTCTTGACAGAGACTTAAAATAAGGGTGGTGAGAAAGAGACTGCCAGGGTGGCTTCTTTTGGTTGGTTAGTCAATGAAGGCCTCTCTGGAAGGGAATACAAGTGAAGATTTGAATGGTGAGGACAAGGGAGGGTATATTCCAGGAACAGAAAACAAACAGTACAAAGACCCTGAGGAGGTTATAACTTACTCCATTCAAAGAAAAATGAGCAGCACAGCTTATCAGGGTGGGAAATGGGCTGTGAGGTAAGAGGGGAGGTTAAGACCAGTCAGCAGGGCTAGATTTAAGGCTTTGTGAGCCACGTAAGTCTGAGGTAGACATATGTTTTCTGTCCTCTCTGAGATTGTGCCATATCCTTCTACCTAGTGCCTTACTGATGCTTGTTTATAGTTGCTCCTAAATTGTTTATCATGAAAACTGAGAATATTAAGTACTATTTAATATTAATTAGCATAATTATATCCAGATGGATTTGTAAAATAGTAATTTTCTATTATATCTGCACCTAGTGCTTTTAAAGTAAGACTTAAGCTCAGATTCATAGCAAAGCCATGTATCACATACAATTTTCACTGTTATATTTTAAAACCAATTAGTATCACTCTAACCTAAGCAACAAAAACAACATGATATTTAACTGATTAGTTGTTGAACATTTTGTATATTTTATTCACACAATAGGCACTAAAAGTAGTATTTTTTTCCTTAAAATTACTACCTTCAGGAAAAAATTCTTAAGAATTAGAGGCACAATATTAGGAATCTTCTGGTTTTAGTAGTATCCTATAATAAAATAATAAAAATTACTGTGAGCACTTGGGCTCATAATCTTACCTACTAAACTACTAAACTTAGATTCTGTAATCAAAAGCTTCATGTAGCCTGAATTCATATGATGAGACACTTTAAAACTGGCTCTCCTAATTCATCTCCACGTGGACACGGCATATCATCAACAATAATTGTTCATATCCACATCACACCAGCAGAACACTGGTAGAGCACTGCACCAGCTGCCTTAAACATTACTGGGAATTCACATGACACACAGGTATTAAAATCCTTATTTACAAGAGGAGACACAGAAGCTCAGAAGGATTAAGTGACACATCCAAGGCCTGTCTGACTCCACAGCCCACGCTTCCCCCACACCAGCAGTTCTTAATGTTTGCTGTGCAACAGAATGATCTGGAGAAGCTGTGAAACAACTGGAAGCATCCCTGGCACCCAACAACGTAGGAGGTCTGGGCTGCTGCTGATGCAGGTGGTCCCGAGACAACATCTTACTGCCCAACAACGCTGCCAGCAGGTTTTTCTTTTTTGCTGAGTAAGATTGGCCCTGAGCTAACATCTGTTGCCAATCTTCCTCTATTTTGTGTGTGGGTCGCTGCCACAGCATGGCCACTGACAAGTGGTATCGGTCCACGCCTGGGAACCAAACCTGGGCCACTGACATGGAGCACACCAAACTTAACCACTAGGCCACGGGGCTAGACTGTTATTAGTTTTTAAATAGTGTGTTGAGGTGGGGGAGGGGGAGGATGGGAACCTCTACAGGATCTTCGGGCATAAACTACCCAGGATGTCAACCAGCTGAGAAGCTCACTGTGAACTACAGCTGCTGAGTGAAGCTGGATGCCATCAGAGACAAAAAGGAAGCCCTCTGTAGGAAGTCTGGAGGTGAGTCAAGAGTCTAACTAAATAAGGTCGATGAAGATGACAGCTCAGAATGGTTCCATTGAAAGAAGAGAAATCTTAAGCCAATGGGCCCTATATATACAGTGAGTAGGGGTTTCAGATGGTGAAAATAGTAAACGAGAGGACTCACCACTTTGTCTAAGGATCAAGTGATTAAGTGACATGGGTAGTCCATACTTCCACACTTGTGGGTTTCCAGTATTCTAAAAAGAACCCAAGTTCTCCTATTTATTATTTAAAGATCTAACTTGGTAAAAGTACATTTGACTCAAATTCTAATGACAGTATTAGGATAATCTATAACCTAGTTAACTACCCCTGGGCACCAATAATAAAGAATATGACTCAAAGAAACTTGCAAACTAACATTTTCCTGTAACACTGGCTAGAAGAAAGGTGAGTCAAGTAGGCATATAAAGGCTGGAGACAAAAATCCCATATTGAAAAAGCAATAAAAAAAGCTTGGTTATTGTTTCTCCTAATATGGAAACCCACTGCGGTGGTTTTTAACCTTTTTGGTCATGAAATCCTTTAGGAATTTGAT
The DNA here is from genome assembly GCF_020826845.1 of Diceros bicornis minor. Lineage (NCBI taxonomy): Eukaryota > Metazoa > Chordata > Mammalia > Perissodactyla > Rhinocerotidae > Diceros > Diceros bicornis. Next base: position 118,585 of record NC_080754.1, on the reverse strand, counting down.
GAGAGCTAAGATCTGCTCCCAAGAAAAATGCACATGCACTCAGAATTGTGTATGTGATTTCAGAGGGTCCTGGGAGGTCATCCATAGTGCAAAGACCTCTAGGTCAAAAAACTTTTTTTTTTTTTAAATGTTCATAATACCAAGTAAGATTGTGTTAGAGGTATTATGTTTTCCTCCCTGAGTGAAACTCCTCTATACTTATCACTTTTGCTCTGAAGCATCCAATTTGAGAGGTTTGGCCAAAAGTTGTTAGGTCATACAACTCCACAGAAAAGCAGACAGTATGTAATGAGCAAGTGGCACCTTCCCAAGAGTTCAAGTGTGCTAACACAAGTAGAATTGTTATTATCCTGGGAGGAAATTTTAGCCTGTGGCTCTCCAGAGTTATTCCAGTTATAGGTACTAGAAGATTCAACCACAAAAAAGGAAGGGTCATTTACTCTCTGTCTGAGGCCAACTTGCACAACTATACTAGAGAGAAGACATGTAGAGAGAGCATCCATAGTTAATCAGAGCATAGGTTAAAGTTAATCTCTATAGTAGATACGATAGAAAAAGAAAGACTTTCTAGGTAAATAAATAGGTTAACATGATTACAGAGCAGAACGTTTGCATGGCATCTATTTTTACTCTCTTTGGAAGGAATACAAATCACTTTTACTTTTTACTGAAATGGATTCTTGAGAGAGGCTACAGCATGGTTCACATGATCATATGTAGCTGAATACAAACGCAGAATGACACTATTGTATGGCTACTTTCATTCTAGACGAAGCTTTTAACCCCTAGGTCCAAACAAGCACAGTGACTTGCCAGGGTCATGGACAAATTCACACGAGTTCTTAGAATCCAGCTTCCAGACTCTCCCTCTTCTCTCTTAACCCCTGGTTTTCCAACTTTTCACCACTTATTTCAGAGATTTTAATTAAAATATTATGCTTATTAAGTAGTAAATGCTATAGAACTGCCAAACAGAACTTCTGAGCTAACAAAACACAGAAGACTGTTGATGTTCTGTGATTCTGACCCTCAAGAGAACCCTCAAGTCTGTGACATAAAGTGAAATCTGGCTGAGGCTTTACTTGCAAGGACACTTGCTGTCAGGCTGGTGTGCAGAGCCAGAGGTTGTCCAGGACCTGACACGGTGGTCACCTACCCTGCTTCCCATAGCATGAAGGAATCCAGCTCTATTAAGCTGTAATTTTCTGGTTATGGACAAGATTCTAATTCTTCAGGTTTATTTCCTTCTGTTGAATAACTGAATCTTCTCAGAGGAGTGTTGTTGTTTTCTGTTTGCTCATTATTAGAAGGTGGGAAGAGAAAGTTATCTAGGTGTTGAAGTGAGTTCTGAGAGGCTTTGTGGGTCCTAAATCAACTAGTGTAGGCTCAGACAAGGGGTAAACAGGAGAAACGAGATCTGTAATTGAATGTAGCAGATGAGAGGTCCAGAAGTCTGTGGGCAGAACGGAAGCAGCTGTGTCAACAATGCAGCCTGCCTCCTAACCCACTGGCCCTCAGCACTAAGCTTAGCAGGTTCTGCTGGAGGCCCGGCCCACTTATCATCCAGTGGACTTTTGAATGTCATACATATTATGTGCTAGGGTTATATCAGTTAAAAAACAGAATTTCCTGTCTGCATGGAGCTATGAAGGCAACCTCAAGGACTTTAAGCAGAGGAATAGCAAAATGATACAATTTGCATTTTATAAAGAGCTCTCCAATTCTTTATACATTCTTGCATTATTTGTCTTGTTTAAGCATGTACCAGTTTTGTAATTTGAAAAACATCAAAGAAAGAAAAGGGCTCCTGCTAGCAATGTAGAGCAGAGCTTGGAGGACAGGCAGGGGGACTGCTTAGGATACTGTTGTCATCAGGAACACAGGGGAGAAGTGAAAAAGGGGTGAAAGCAAGTAACATCAAAGGGAATGGAGAGGAGTAAAGAGACGCAAATGATGTTACCACAGTGACATCAATAAGGAAACTTAACTGTAGGTCACAGAAAAAGGTAAACAGGAGAACTTCCAAATATGGGGCTTGGGTAGATATTCAAGAGGGATTTATAAACATACAAAAAGGGTGGGATACAAAATTTTATATATTAGGTGAACACTGCATATATTACTTGGTTTATAAAAATATGCACAGGAAATTCATCAAAACGTTAGCAATGGTTGGCTCTGCATGGGAGGTCAAGTTTTTTCTTTTTTTTAACTCATTCTTTCCTACATCTTCTAAATTTATTAAGAATGTGTACTTTTTTGTACATTTTATATTTTTGAAGCACGTCATTTCAAAAAGCAGTTTACCTTTATTAATAAGAACTCTATGGTTGTAAAACTCCCATGAGAAAAATTGGTCACATGGCAAACCATGCTATATTTCATAAACATATTACACTCTCCATAATAATTCTCATGTCTTTGCGAGCTCTCACTGACTATGAAATTGTAATGTTGAAGCAATCATCCTAGGTGTGGGTGGTTGTTCTTTTCTATTCTGGAAATTCACCAGCTGAGAGAGGTGACACAACAGAAAGCAGACATCTTGTTGACAGTTATCTCATTGCTCAGTAATCTCTGTAGTAATCTCTCTAGAACTGCACGCCCCGCCTCGGCTCTCCCACACTCGTGTGTGTGACTGACTCTCACCCACTGTGGTCACGTGAACTGCACGCCCCGCCTCGGCTGTCCCACACTCGTGTGCAGAACTGACTCTCACCCACTGTGTCATGTGAATTGCACGCCCCGTCTCGGCTCTCCCACGCTCGTGTGCGTGACTGACTCTCACCCACTGTGTCACGTGAACTGCACGCCCCGCCTCGGCTCTCCCACGCTCGTGTGCGTGACTGACTCTCACCCACTGTGGTCACGTGAACTGCACGCCCCGCCTCGGCTCTTCCACATTCGTGTGCGTGACTGATTCTCACCCACTGTGGTCACGTGAACTGCACGCCCTGCCTCGGTTCTTCCACACTCGTGTGCAGGACTGACTCTCACCCACTGTGGTCACGTGAACTGCACACCCCGCCTCGGCTCTCCCACACTCGTGTGTGTGACTGACTCTCTCACCTCAATGCCATCTTCTCAATAAGACCCACTAGGATTATCCTAATTATAAGAGTAGCATGTCCCTGTCACCACCACCACAAGATTTCCAATCTTCTTTGACCTGCTTTGTTTTCAATATGCTTATCACCTAATGTACGAGATAGGTTATTGTATGTCTCGCCCCTAGAATGTGAACTTCTGAGGTCATACATGGATTTTTATCATTTTGGGGAACAAAAACAATCACCAGAACAATGTCTGGCACATAGTGGATGCTCAATAAATATTTGTTGAATTAAAGCATGAATGAATGAATAAATGCATAAAAGAATAAATTAAATAAATGACTATTAGCTTAAAAAAAAAAGCACACAATCATTTTACAAATGAACATCAGTCATTAATACTTTTTACTTTAGAAGTCACTGGTTCTTGCTTTAGCATTTACAAGAACTAATTTAGCCTATGGGCTTCAACAAAGTTCACTGGTCGTATATATGTCTATTCCAGTTTCCTTCAGATTCAGTAAAGGTGAGAATTGATTATATTAATCAAATAACTTCTCTAATTGGTTAAATAAAAATTAAACAGTATAACCTTTACCAATATATGATGCAATAACGTCTTTCATTTTGTAATCAGAGCTTCCAAACTGCCTCATTTAAAAATGTTCATTTACGACTGAGGACCGCTGTGAAACTCTGCTCACAATTTCTCATTTAACCTCGTGAATCACGAGAATGAGGGAAAGGAACAAGAAGACAAGGGCACCCACTCGGCTTCCTCCACTGCGAAGAGCAGCGTAAACTGCTTTCACGGCACTATGTCTCTGGCGCCCTCTGGTGTTTGCTCTGCAGAAATGCTAGGAGGGCAGGATGGGCTCAAGTCCTAGGCAACAGGACAAAATGACACAAGCGTAGAACTAGGTTGACAATGACACAAACCACACGTTCAATTTAGAAATACAGAAGTAAAAACTGAGAAATCAATGTGGCATTAGAAGAATAAACCATTTGAATAACTTTCAAACAAGAATACTCTTCAAGAAAAAAGGACAAAGGCAAAACATAAATACATTATTAAAAGAGGAAAACATTGGAGAGTGACGTCAGTCAGGCGGAGTGAGCTTTCCTGTAAACTCTTCTCCTCATAAGATACAACAAAAGGAACAGTCACAGACCAACAACGGAATCCTAGACAGTGAAAAGCAAGGTCAGAAAGATCCACACTGCTGCACATCAGAGAATGGAACATGCTGGGCCCCTGGAGGAAGTGGGGAGAGGTAAGAGAATTCCTCTCCCTCCCTATCAGATCAGTGATCCCGGTCCCCATGGCTCCCAGAGAGGGGCGAGGGGCAGCCCTCTGCGGGGGAAACCCTAGCTCTTCAGGCTCTCTCAGCCAGTGGGAAACTCCCGCACGGAGAACTCAGAAGAGCCACAGGGCTACCATCAACATCTGAGCACCCCAGGAGAGCGGATAACAAGGGGCAAGCGAGAAGCCCACCATGCCAGGAACTCAGCAGGCAATAGAGAGAGCACCCCCCACCACCAGCCAGACACTGCAGCTCAGCCAACCAGACCAGACCAAGTGGCTGGCGGATTACAGCAAACAGCCAAGGCAGAGCGCAGGGGCCTCAGATTACACAGCCCTTTACCCCCACACGGTGGTGGCGGGTGGAAATTGCAACCAGATATTTCCAGGATGAGGAAAAACAAAGCCAAAACAGGAGCCACAATGCAAAGGTGCATGAAATCACCAGACCAGAAGGAAAATGACAAGCACCCAGAAAACCCTGATGACACAGAAATCCATAACCTAAATGACAGAGATTTCAAAACAGCTATCATAAAAAAACTCAACAAAATACGAGAAAACACAGACAAACAAGTCAATGAGATTAGGAGTTTCTTCACAAAAGAGATTTTGTGAAGAAATCACAAAAAAATCATAAAGAAAAACCAATCAGTACTGATGGAGATGAAGAACACAATGGAGGAGATAAAGGAGAATCTGGAATCTTTAAAGAACAGAGCTGACAATATGGAGGAAAGAATTAGCATTACAGAGGACAGGAATACAGATACGCTCCAGATGGAAAAGGAGAGAGAACTAAGACTAAAAAGAAATGTAGAAAGTCTCCGAGAAATATCTGACTCTATTAGGAAATGTAACATAAGAATTATAGGTATTCCTGAGGGAGAAGAGAGGGAAAGAGGAACAGAGAGCCTATTCAAGGAAATAATAGCTGAGAACTTCCCAAACCTGGGGAAGGAGCAGGAAATACCAGTAAGCAAAGCCAATAAATCACCTAAATATGTCAACAGGCAAGGCCCACTCCACGACATGTAGTGGTAAGGCTGCCCAAAGTCAATGACAAAGAAACAATATTAAGGGCAGCTAGACAACAACAAAAAATAACGTACAAAGGAACTCTCATCATGCTCTCAGTGGATTTCTCAACAGAAACTTTACAGGCTAGGAGAGACTGGAATGATATATTCAAAATACTGAAAGACAAAAACTTTCAGCCAATAATACTCTATCCAGCAAAAATTTCCTTCAAATATGATGGAGAAATAGTAACTTTCCCAGATAAACAAAAGCTAAGGGAGTTCATGGCCACGAGACCCCCATTATAAGAAATGCTCAAGAAGGCCCTCATGCCTGAAAAAAAGAAGAGAAAGGGAATACAAAGCTTGGAGCAAGGAGAAAAATAGGTAGACAAACTCAGAAAAATAGTTGATCTTTACCGGAATAGGTTAGCAACCACTTAAATACCAAAATCAAAGATCAAAGGAAGGAATTCACCAAAAATAAATTTAACCTCATCACTGTAAACACACACCCACAACACAAGATAGAATAAGGTATAACAAGAACGACTTAGAAGGGGAAGAGGAAAGTGATTGAATTGACTTAGTATAAGGAAATAGGAGGCCATCAGATAGTGGACTATCTCATACACAAGATTTTTTATACAAACTTCAAGGTAACCACTAAACAAATAATCAAAACAAAATCACATATGATAAACAAAGAGAAAACCACAAGAGTCATAAGACAGAAGAACCAAACTGAATTGGCAGTCCGAAACAAATGGGACAAGAAACAAAGGAAATGCAAAAGAACTGAAAAATAAGTGACAAAACAGCAACATTAAGCCCTCATATATCAATAATTACCCTAAATGTAAATGGATTGAACTCTCCAATCAAAACATACAGAGTGGCAGGATGGATTAAAAAGCAAGACCCAACGATATGTTGCCTCCAGGAAACACATCTCAGCTCTAAAGACAAGCACAGGCTCAGAGTGAAAGGACGGAAGACAATACTCCAAGCTAATGGCAAACAAAAGAAAGCAGATGTAGCCATACTCATATCAGACAATGTGGACTTCAAGATAAAACAGGTTAAGAGAGACAAAGAAGGGAAATAAATAATGATAAAAGGGACACTCCACCAAGAAGACATATCACTTATAAATATATATGCACCCAACATAGGAGCACCAATGTACATAAAGCAACTATTAACAAACCTAAAAGGAGACATTAACAATAACACAATAATAGCAGGGGATCTTAATAGCCCACTTACATCAGTGGATATATCATCCAGACAAAAAATCAATAAAGAAATAGTGGACTTAAATGAAAAACTGGACAAGATGGACCTAGTAAACATATACAGAGTAATCCATCCAAAAACAGCTGACTACACGTTCTTCTCAAGCACACATGGAACATTCTCAAGGATAGACCATATGTTGGGAAACAAAGCAAGACTCAATAAACTTAAGAGGATTGAAATCATAACAAGCATCTTTTCAGACCATAATGCTATGAAATTGGAAATCAACCATGAAAAAAAACTGGGAAAGACAAAAATGTGGAGATTAAACAACATGCTACTGAACAACCAATGGATCATTGATGAAATTAAAGGAGAAATCAAAAACTATCTGGAAACAAACGAAAATGAAAATATGGCATACCAAACCATATGGGATGCAGCAAAAGCAGTCCTGAGAGGGAAACTCATAGCGATACAAGCCCACGTTAACAAACAAGAAAAAGCCCAAATAAGCAACCTTAAATTACACCTAACAGAACTAGAAAAAGAAGAACAAACAAAGCCTAAAGTCAGCAGGAGAGAAATAATAAAAATCAGAGCAGAAATAAATGAAACTGAGACCAAAAAAACAGTAGAAAGGATTAATGAAACAAAGAGTTGATTCTTTGAGAAGATAAACAAAATTGACAAACCCTTAGCCAGACTTACTAAGAAAAAAAGAGAAAAGGCTCAAGTAAATAAAATTAGAAATGAAAGAGGAGAAATTACAACGGATACCAGGGAAATACAGAGGATTACAAGAGAATACTATGAGAAATTATATGCCAACAAATTGGACAATCTAGAAGAAATAGATAAATTCTTAGACTCATACAACCTCCCAAAACTGAACCAAGAAGATATGGAGAATCTGAATAGACAAATCACAAGTAAAGAGATTGAAATAGTAATCAAAAACCTCCCAAAAAATAAAAGTCCAGGACCAGATGGCTTCTCTGGTGAATTTTACCAAACATTCAAAGAAGATTTAATACCTATCCTTCTCAAACAATTCCAAAAAATAGAGGAAGATGGAACAATTCCTAAATCATTCTATGAGGCCAACATCACCCTGATACCGAAACCAGACAAAGACAATACAAAGAAGGAAAATTACAAGCCAATATCGCTGATCAACATAGATGCAAAAATCCTCAACAAAATATTGGCAAACCGAATACAGCAATACATTAAAAAGATCATACATCATGATCAAGTAGGATTTATACCAGGGACACAGGGATGGTTCAACATCCGCAAATCAATCAACGTGATACACCACATCAACGAAACAAAGAATAAAAACCACATGGTCATCTCAATAGACACAGAGAGGGCATTTGACAAGATACAACATCCATTTATGATAAAAACTCTCAACAAAATGGGTATAGAAGGAAAGTACCTCAACATAATAAAGGCTATTTGTGACAAACCCACAGCCAACATCATACTCAACGGGGAAAGACTGAAAGCCATTCCTCTGAGAACAGGAATGAGGCAGGGTTGCCCACTCTCACCACTCCTATTCAACATAGTACTGGAGGTTTTGGCCAGAGCAATTAGGCAAGAAAAAGGAATAAAAGGAATCTAAATAGGCAACGAAGAAGTGAAACTCTCACTATTTGAAGATGACATGATTTTATATATAGAAAACCCTAAAGAATCCGTTGGAAAACTATTAGAAATAATCAACAACTACAGCAAAGTCGCAGGGTACAAAATCAATCTACAAAAATCAGTTGCATTTCTGTATGCTAATAATGAACTAACAGAAAGAGAGCTCAAACAGATAATACCATTTACAATTGCATCAAAAAGAATAAAATATCTAGGAATAAATCTTACCAAGGAGGTGAAAGACCTATACAATGAAAACTACAAGACACTATTGAAAGAAGTCAATGATGACATAAAGAAATGGAAAGACATCCCATGCACATGGATTGGAAGAATAAACACAGTTAAAATGTCTATATTACCAAAGCAATCTACAGATTCAATGCAATCCCAGTCAGAATCCCAATGACATTCTTCAGGGAAATAGAAAAAAGAACACTAAAATTCATAGGGGGCAACAAAAGACCCTGAATAACTAAAGCAATCCTAAGCAAAAAGAACAAAGCTGGAGGCATCACAATCCCTGACTTCAAAACATACTACAAAGCAATAGTAATCAACACAGCATGGTACTGGTACAAAAACACACACAGATCAATGGAACAGAATTGAAAGCCCAGAAATAAAACCACACATATACGGACAGCTAATTTTCGACAAAGGAGCTAAGAAATACAATGGAGAAAGGAAAGTCTCTTCAATAAACGGTGTTGGGAAAACTGGACAGCCACATGCAAAAGAATGAAAGTGGACCATCTGCTGTCGCCATTCACAAAAATTAACTCAAAATGGATCAAAGACCTGAAGGTGAGACCTGAAACTATAAAACTCATAGAAGAAAATATAGGCAACACACAATTTGACATTGGTCATAAAGGAATCTTTTCGGATGACATGCCTACCCAGACTAGGGAAACTAAAGAAAAAATAAGCAAGTGGGACTTTATCAGATTAAAGAGCTTCTACAAGACAAATGAAACCAGAATCAAGATGAACAGACAACCCACCAGCTGGGACAGAATATTTGCAAAACATATACCTGACAAGGGGTTGATCTCCATAATATATAAAGAACTCACACAACTGAACAACAAAAAAACAAACAACCCAATCAAAAAATGGGCAGAGGAAATGAACAGACACTTCTCCAAAGAAGATATACAGATGGCCAATAGGCACCTGAAAAGATGTTCAACATCACTAATCATCAGGGAAATGCAAATCAAAACAACACTAAGGTATCACCTCACGCCCGTTAGAATGGCTATAATCACCAAGACAAAAAACAACAAATGTTGGAGAGGATGTGGAGAAACAGGAACCGTCATACACAGCTGGTGGGAATGCAAACTGGTGCAGCCTCTATGGAAAATGGCATGGAGATTCCTCAAAGAATTAAAAATAGAGATGCCCTATGATCCACCTATGCCACTACTGGGAATCTATCCAATGAACCTTAAATCAACAATCCAAAGAGGCTTAGGCACCCCTACGTGACTTCACTGCAGCATTATTCACTATAGCCAAGAAGTGGAAGCAACCTGAGTGTCCCTCGACTGACGACTGGATCAAGAAGATGTGGTATATATATATACAATGGAATACTACTCGGCCATAAAAAAGACAAAATCGTCCCATTTGCAACAACATGGATGGGCCTGGGGTGTATTATGTTAAGTGAAGTAAGCCAGAAAGAGAAAGACAAACACTGTACAATCTCACTCATATGTGGAATATAAACGAACACATGGACAGAGAAAACTGTATTGTGGTTACCAGGGGCAATGGGGGTGGGGGGTGGGCACAAAGGGTGAAGGGAGACATATATATGGTGATGGACAAACAAAAATGTACAACCCAAAATTTCACAATGTTATAAACTATTAAAACATCAATAAAAAAAAAAAGAGGAAAACATTGAAAACACTCCAGAACCTCGTTAACAGACCTTTTCATGATGCAAAATTTGATAAAAAGTAAATTATCACATAAAACAAAGTTTATATTCGAATACCCAGGAGATCTAATTATAAGGCTTCTTCATAACACAGCCTCAACCCTGAATCCCTATAGACCGCATCACAACAGGCCTTGTGCAGGAACAACTCCCAGTCAGTTACAGACATTTTATCACACTAGGGCATGAGTATTTTACCTTATTCAGGATTTTGTAATTTAGGTAAATTTCTTTATTGGTTAATGCTGCTGCCTCTACGTTTACAAGGACACCACCTTACTTACACCAGTACTGGCTTTCCCGATATCCTAGGATGTCTTAGTACTTCTGACATCGTCTCTTTTGTCTCTTCCATTCGCTCTTCATCACTGGAATCCACAACAAATATTACCCCATAGGACTCAGCATAGTAATTCTTCCAGATTCCCCGAATTCTTTTTCCACCTCCCAAGTCAAAGATGGTGACTTCAAACTTTCCTTGTCTCAGGTCAATTTTGGAAAATCCAACAGTAGGAGCTACATCTTCAGGATACTCTGTTTCAAACGACATAAAAGAAAAAATCTTTAAACTTTAAATTAATAACATTAACTTCACAACTTAAATGACATAAAAAGTATTATTCATCAGACTTTAGTAAAAAATAGAATGTTTATTATTTGCTTACACAATCAGCATTACATCTAAGCACACTGGTTTGGGGAAGGGTAGATACTATAAAATATCCAACTAGAATTTACACTCCATGCAGATAGGATTTCTGTCCTTTTTTTGTTTGTTTTTATTGATATAACCCCAGCTCCTAGAATAATGCCTACCACATAACAGGTACTTAATAAGTGTCTGTAGAATGAATAATCAGTGAATTCTTGCCTTTAAGGCCATTGACTCTCCAAGTTACAAACAATAAAAATTCCAACCCTTCAACACCACAGCCATTCCCAGGGACCATTACAACCTCTGTGGAGTTATAATGAAAATCTGAACATTTAGAGAATAGTTTAGAACCATAGAACAGGAGAAGCTACAAAGAATAGGACTACTCTTTTAATTAACTGAATTAAGTCATAACTGGAATAAAGAGACTTTTTTTTAAGATTTTATATATTTATTTTTCCCCCCAAAGCCCCAGTAGATAGTTGTATGTCATAGCTGCACATCCTTCTAGTTGCTGTATGTGGGACACGGCCTCAGCATGGCTGGAGAAGCGGTGCGCGCCCGGGATCCGAACCTGGGCTGCCAGCAGCAGAGTGCGTGCACTTAACCGCTAAAGCCACAGGGCCGGCCCGGAATAAAGAGACTTTTGAGGGCAGCTTGCAAATATAAAGAGTAGATTTCATTATTTCTACAGGCACATGTTTTTGGATATTCTCATAAATTTATAATTGAATTTTTTTGACTTCGTGTATATGACAACACAAAGAAGGTACCGATTGTATATAACAGCCAAGGAGTGGTAATGACAGTAACAGATTAAAAAGACCACAAGGTTTCAAGAAAGACTTCATGTGGGAGCTGGACTTAGGCCTTAAAGCTAGGTAGGATTTAGACAGGCAGAAGAGAGAACTAAGCAACAGAAATGGCAAAGGCAAGAAGTACGAACAATCTGAACACTGTGGTTGGAGCAAACCCTTAAGATGGGGAATGCAGACTGAACAAGGTTCTCAGGACAGAGAGCTGGGAGCCACAGAGGTATTTCAGCAGACCAATAATCAAGGTGGCTAAAGTAGTGCTTTATTAAGATTAACCTTTGCTAAAGTCTGTAGAACTGACTGGAAATAAGGTGGATAGCCAGTTTTCAGAGAGGTATGAAAACAAAAAGAGAGGACTGGAAAAAGAACTCATGAACGATTCATAGAACCTGGTGACTCAACGGTTAAAGAGAAAAAGAGTTTAAACTTCATGCCTGTCTCTTCCATTCTCTTTTCATCACTGGAATCCACACTAAATATCACTGGCCTTTGTTTACGCTGCACGGTCAATACCAGGCACAACGCACAATACAGTGTACAGTACACATACGACATGAGGCTTTTTAAATTTAAAACAATTAAAATTAAATAAAATTAAATGGCTAGTGGCCCACCCTACCGGACAGAGCCAATATAGAACATTTCCATCATTGCAGAAAGCTCTCTTGAACAACAGTGGTTTAGAGGGTCTTATCATTCTCACATTCAGCAAAACATTTGCTATTACAAAGACAAATCTGAATGGCATTTGCTGCCAGGCTTAAGCAATACTGAGAAACAGATTTGCAATGTACTCCCTTTCAGCAAGCACTTCAGTGCAGTTTACACAGCTCTCTAGAAAGTTAACAGACACATTACAAGTCACATTTTTGTAAGACCTTCCTTATCTAGAAAGAGAAAAAGGCAAGTTTAGAAGCAATATAAGCAGGCTGATATCCCAAAAACAGGATTACACCAGACATTTAAAAATGTGGATCTAGTCCAGGCCAGAACTGGTTTCCATAGTTAAAATAGGCAGCTGTCTTTGAGTATGACTTGAGAGGTGCCCCAGGAAATTACCAGTGAAAATAAATCAACTGTGCTGGAGTAGGGATGAGGGACTAACATGTACAGAATGCCTACTCAGTACCAAGACTTGGTTAGGCATTAGGATGTAAAGATGAGTAACATAGGGTTGCTGTTCTCAAAGAATATACAGTACAAGGACACAGAATATTAACAGGAATAACACAAGAACCTATATGTTCTGTGAAAAGGTCTGGAGAGGATAGTGTGAAGGTGTCATGCACTGCATGTTTGTGTCTCTCTAAATCTCATATTTTGAAACCCTAACCCCTAATGTGATGGCATTTGGAGGTGGGGCCTTTGAGAGGTGATTAGGTTTAGGTGAGGTCATGAGGGTGGAGCCCCCACGATGAGATTACTGCCCTTGTAAGAAGAGACACAAAAGAACCTGTTTCCTCTCTTTCTACCACCTGAGGACACAGTAGGAAGGCGGCTGTCTGTAAACCAGGAAGAGGGCCCTCACCAGAACCTGCGCACGCCAGCTCCCTGATCTCAGACTGCAGCCTCCAGAACTGTGAGAAATAACTGTTTGTTGCTTAAGCCACCTGGTCTGTGGTTCTCTGCTTTGGCAGCCGGGGTTGACGAAGACAGAGGGCATTCAAGAGGAAAAGGGTAAAGAGGAGGGAGGGTGAGTTACGGTCTAGAAAGGCTTCAGAGAGGAAGTGAAATGGGAGCAAAGTCTTAAAAGCTGCAAAGTTATGACAAAGAAGGGAGAACATTCTAGGCAGGGGCGATGTAAGCACAGATAAAATGATGGCAACGTTCCCAGGAAACCAATTCAGACTGAGTAATTTGTCCAAGATTACATGGTAGGCAGAGCCAGGACCTCAGGACTCTAGAAGCCTGTTTCTTCTGACACATGGAGCACCCAAACCCACTTCTCTATTCTTTCCTTTGGCTCCTACTCTTGATTCTGTGTTTCCAGACTCAAGACTAAGTGTTCAGGTTCCAACTACTCCTAGAAATCCTTCTCTGATGATTCCTTCCTACTTCCAGTATCACCCGCACCCTCTATCGTAACACAGGCATACCTCACTTTATTGTGCTTCACTGCAGTTTTATTGCTTATTACTGCAGTTTTTGTTGTTTTATCGAGGTCTCATTGGTTTATAACATTATATAAATTTAAGGTGTACATCATATTTCGACTTCTGTGTAGACTACATCGTGTATAGACTACATCTAGTTGCCACCTGTCATTGTACAAATGTGCCCCTTCACCCCTTTCACCTTCCCTCCTTCCCCTCTGGTAACCACAAATCTGTTTTCTGTAACTATGTGTTTGTCTGTTGTTGGTTTTTCATCTTCCACATATGAGTGAAATCATACGATTATCTGGCTTTCTCCATCTGACATTTCACTTAGTATAATGCCCTCAAGGTCCATCCATGTTGTCGCAAATGGCAAGATTTCATCTTTTTTATGGCTGAGTAGTATTCCATTTTGTATATATACCACATCTTATTTATCCATTCATCCATTGATGGGCATTTAGATTGTTTCCAAGTCTTGGGTATTGTGAATAATGCTGCAATGAACATAGGAGTGTGTATATCTTTTCAAATTAGTATTTTCGTGTTCTTTGGATAAATACTCAGAAGTAGAATGCTGGATCATATGACAGTTCTATTCTTAATTTTTTGAGGAATCTCCATACTGTTTTTTATAGTTGCTGTACCAATTTACATTCCCACCAACAGTGTACAGGGTTCCCTTTTCTCTACATCCTTTCCAACATTTGTTATTTGTCTTTTTAATAACAGCCATTCTGACAGGTGTGAGGTGATATCTCATTGTAGTTTTGATTTGCACTTCCCTAATAATTAGCGATGTTCAATGTCTTTTTATGTGCTTGTTGGCCATCTTTATGTCTTCTATGGAAAAATGTCTGTTCAGATTCTCTGCCCATTTTTTAATTGAGTTGTTTGTTTTTTTGGTGTTGAGTTGTATGAGTTCTTTATACACTAACTCCTTATTGGATATATGATTTGCAAATATCTTTTCCCAACTGGTAGGCTGTCTTTTCATTTTGTTGATGGTTTCCTTTGCTGTGCAGAATCTTTTTAATTTGATATAGTTCCATTTGTTTGTTTTTCCTTTTGTTTCCCTTGCCTGAGGACACATATTCAAAATGATGTTGCTAAGACCAATGTCAAAGAGTGTACTATGTTTTCTTCTAAAAGTTTTATGGTTTCAGGTCTTACATTCAAGTCTTTAATCCATTTTGAGTTAATTTGGTATAAGATAATGGTCTACTTTCATTCTTTTGCATGTGGCTGTCCAGTTTTCCCAGCACCATTTATTGAAGAGACTTTCCTTTCTCCACTGTGTGTTCTTGGCTCCTTTGTCAAAGATTAGCCGTCCATAGATGTGGGTTTATTTCTGGGCTTTTAATTCTGTTCCATTGATCTGTGTGTCTGTTTTTATGCCAGTACCATGCTGTTTTGATTACTACAGCTTTGTAGTATACTTGTTTTATAGTTTTCGGAAAGACCAGTTTACAGGTCTTTCATCTTCTCGGTTAAATTTATTCCTACGTGGTTTACTCTTTTTGCTGCGACTGTAAATGAGATTGAGTTCTTTGATTTCTTTTTCATTGTTAGTGTACAGAAATGCAACTGATTTTTGCATGTTGATTTTGTATCCTGCAACTTCACTGTACTTATTATTTCTAACAGTTTTTTTGTGGATTCTTTAGGGCTTTCTATATATAAAATCATGTCATGTGCAAATAGTGACAGTTTTACTTCTTCCTTTCCAATTTGGATCCCTTTTATGTCTTTTTCTTGCCTGACTGCTCTGGCTAGGTCTTCCAATACTATGTTGAATAAGAATGGTGAGAGAGTGGGCATCCTTGTCTTGTGCCTGTCCTTAGAGGAACAGTTTACAGGTCTTCACTGTTGAGTATGATGTTAGCTGTGGGTTTGTCATATATGGTCTTCATCATGCTGAGGTATTTTCCTTCTATAGCCATTTTATTCAGAGTTTTTATCATAAATGGATGCTGAATCTTGTTGAATGCTTTCTCTGCATTTATTGAGATGATTGTGTGCTTTTTAGTCTTTATTTTGTTAATGTGGTGTATCACATTGATTGATTTGGGAATGTTGAACATCCTTGCATCCCTAGAATAAATCTCAGTTGATTGTGCTGTATGTATTTTAATGTATTGTTGTATTTTATTTGCTACTACTTTGTTGAGGATTTTGCATCTATGTTCATCAGCGATACTGGCCTGTAATTTTCTTCTTTTGTGTTGTCTTTGTCTGGTATTGGTATCAGGGTAAGGTTGGCCTCATAAAAGGAGTTAGGAAGCATCCTCTCTTCTTCAATTTTTTGGAAGAGTTTGAGAAGGATAGGTATTAAATCTTCTTTGAATGTTTGGTAGAATTCACCAGGGAACCCATCTGGTCCTGGACTTTTAATTTTGGGAGGTTCTTGATTACCATTTCAATCTCCTTACTAGTGATTGATCTATTCAGATCAATAGATCTGAATCAACAGATCATATCTATTGATTCAATAATCAATCAATTCAGATCAATAGATCAATCAATTGATCTATTCAGTGATTGATCTATTCTACTCTATTTCTTCTTGATTCCATTTTGGAAGGTTGTATAATTCTAAGATTTATCCATTTCTTCTAGGTTATCCAATTTGTTGGTGTATAGCTTTTCATAGTATTCTCATAATCCTTTGTATTTCTGTGGAATCTGCTGTAATTTCTCCTCTTTTCTTTCTGATTTTATTTATTTGAGACTTCTCTTTTTTTCTTAGTGAGTCTAGCTAAAGTTTGTCAATTTTGTTTATCTTTTCAAAGACCCAGCTCTTAGTTTCATTGATCTTTTCTATTGTCTTTTTAGTCTCAATTTCACTTATTTTTGCTCAGATTTTTATTATTTCCTTCTTTCTACTGATTTGGGGCTTCACTCGGTCTTTTTTTCCAGTTCCTTTAGGTGTAACATGAGATTGTTTATTTGAGATATTTTTTTCTTAAGGTAGACCCGTATTCCTGTAAACTTCCCTCGCAGTACCGCTTTTGTTGTATCCCACAAATTTTGGCATGTTCTATTTTTATTTTCATTTGTCTCCAGATATTTTTTTATTTTTTCATTGACCCAATAGTTGTTCAGTAGCATTTTATTTAATTTCTACATATTTGTGACTTTTCCAGTTTTCTTCTTGCAGTTGATTTCTAGTTTCGCACTGTTGTAGTCAGAAGAAATGCTTGATATTATTTCAATCTTCTTAAATATATTGAGACTTGTTTTGTGGCCTAATATGTGATATATCCTGGAAAATGTTCCATGTGCATTCAAAAAGAATGTGTATTCTGCAGTTTTTGGATGGAATGTTTATATACATAGAGCAGTTTATATACAACTGCTCTAATGTGTCATTTAAGGCCAATGTTTCCTTATTGATCTTCTGTTTGGATGATCTATCCATTGATGTAAGTGGGGTATTAAAGTCCTCTACTATTAGTGTGTTAACTATTTCTCTTTTTATGTCTATTAATATTTGCTTTATGTATTTAGGTGCTCCTATGTTGGGCGCATAGATATTTACAGTGTTATATCCTCTTGTTGAATTGTTCCCTTTTATCATTACGTAATGCCTTTGTCTCTTGGTACAGTTTTTGTTTTAAAGTCTATTTTGTCTGATATAAGTATTGCTACCCCAGATTTCTTTTTGTTTCCATTTACATGGAGTATCTTTTTCCATCCCTTCACTTTCCGTCTGTGAGTGTCTTTAGATCTGAAGTGTGTCTCTTGTATGCAGCATATACATAGGTCTTGTTTTTTTAATTCATTCAGATACCCTATGTCTTTTGATTGGAGCATTTAGTCCATCTACATTTAAAGTAATTATTTATAGGCATGTACTTATTGCCATTTTGTTACTTTTTTCTGGATATTTTTGCAGTTCTTCTCTGTACCTTTCTTCTTCTCTTGCTCTCTTCCTTTGTGATTTGATGACTTTCTTTAGTGTTATGTTTGCGGCTTTTTCTCTTTATTTTTTTGTGTATTTATTATAGGTTTTTGGTTTGTGGTTACCATTAGGTTCATATATAATAACCTATGTATACAGCAATCTATATTAAGTCTCTTAAGTTCGACCTCATACTAAAAGCCCTACACTTTTACCCCCCATATTTTGTTTTTGACATCACATTTTACCTCTTTTGATTTTGTGTATCCCCTAACCTATCATTGTAGATATAGATAATTTTAGTAGTTTTGTCTTTTGACCTTCATACTAGCTTTATAGGTGGTTGATCCACTACCTTTACTATATATTTGCCGTTATCAGTGATATTTTTTCTTTGATAATTTTCTTATTCTTATTTGTGGCCTTTTCTTTTCCACTTAAAGAAGTCATTTTAACACTTCTTGTAAAGCCAGTTTAGTGATGATGAACTCCTTTAGTTTTTGCTTGTCTGGAAAATTCTTTCTCTCTCCTTGCATTCTGAATGATAACCTTGCTGGGTAAAGTATTCTTGGTTGTAGGTTTTTCCCTTTCAGCACTTTGAATATATCATGCCACTCCCTTCTAGCCTGTGAGGTTTTGCTGAGAAGTCAGCTGATAGCCTTGTGGAGTTCCCCTTGTACATAACTTACTGCTTTTCTCTTGCAGCTTTTAAGATTCTCTATCTTTAATCTTGATATTTTAATTATAATGTGTCTTGGTGTGGGCCTCTTCAGGTTCATCTTGTTTGGTACTCTCTGTGCTTCCTGGACCTAGATGTCTGTTTCCTTCCCCAAGCTATGGAAGTTTTCAGCTATTATTTCTTCAAATAAGTTCCCTGCCCCTTTGTCTCTCTCATCTCCTCTGGGACACCTATGACACAAATGTCAATATTCTTTACTGATGTTGTCCCAGGGATCCCTTAAATTGTCCCCATTCTTTTTTTTTTTTCTGTTCAGCTTGGGTGATTTCCTCTACTCTTTCATCCAGATTGCTGATCCATTCCTCTGTGTCATCTACTCTGCTGTTGATTCCCTCTAGTGAATTTTTCATTTCCATTATTGTATTCTTCAGCTCTGATTGGTTCTTTTTTATATTTTCCAATTCTTTGTTGAAGTTCTCACTGTGCTCATCTATTCTCCTCCTGAGTTCAAAGAGCATCCTTATAATTATTAGTTTGTACTCTTTATCAGGTAGATTGTTTATCTCTGTTTCATTTAGTTCTTTCTCTGAGGATTTGTCCTCTTCCCTTATTTGGAACATAGTCCTTTGTCTCTTCATTTTGCCTACTTCTCAGTGCTTATTTCTATGATTTAGGTAGATCAGCCATGTCTCCTGATCTTGGAAACGTAGTCTTATGTAGGAGATGTCTTAGGGGGCCCAAGAGCATGCTCCCCTCTTGTCACTCATGCCAAATGCTCCAGGGCTGTCCTCTGTGTGGGCTGCATGTGCCCTTCTGTTTTGATGGGGCTGCTATTGCTGCAGGCATGTGGGTAAGCTGGGCTAGCCCTCAGGCTGGCTGGTTGCAAGGCCCAGTCATGTGCAGCTGCTACAGGTGTGTTATTGGGTGGGGCAAGCCCCTGGCACAGCTGGCTGCGAGGTATGGTAGGGCACAACTACTGAGGGTTCGCTGGTGAGCAAATTGGGCTGCCAGTGTGGCTGGTTGCTAGGACTAGTGGCACACAACTGCTGCAGGCCCCCAGTGTGGCTGACTGCACAGTACAGTGGTGCTCAGCTGCCTCAGGTACACTGGTGGGTGGGTCAGGCCTCCAGTGAGTCTGGCTGTGCAAGACAGGGCTGTTGCTAGCTCACTCTTGTGTGAGACAGGCCTTCACTGCAGGCTGGCTATGTAGCCTAGCAGTGCACAACTGCCTCAGGTATGCTGGTGGGTGGGGCATGCCTCTGCACAGGCTGGCTGTGTGGCCTGGGGGTGCACAATTGCCTCAGGCATGCTGGTGAGTGGGACAGGCCCTGGTGTAGCACCACCTGACTGTTTCAGGCATGTTGGTGGGCGAGGCAGACCCTCTATGCGGCTGGTTGTGGCCCAGCAGTGCAAGTCTGCTGCAGTGCAAGGCTCACTGGTAGGCAGGACAGGTCCCTGGGGCAGGCTGCCTGGAAGAAAGCTTCCAATGGCATCTGCCAGTGTCTATGTCAGCATGGCTGAACTAGGTCACAATAATGGCTGCTGCCAGTGTCTCAGTCTCTGGGGCCAAGCCCAGCTGCCTCCTGCCTGTCTGGGATATCCTCTGAGCTCAGTAAGTGAGTCTTTTACCAATAGACTATGCACTTTTCTCTCTGGTGTTTTTGTGTTGGTTTTGGATCAAGTGAGTCTGTGCATAGGCCTTTTAAGAGCAGGTTTTCCTTTCCCTGAAGTTCTATAGTTTTCCTGGGCATATTCCTCATTGTTTTTCAAAGACAAGTGTTTTGGGATCTCACTTGTGCTGCCTCTGAGGGCTGGGGTGCCCAATGTTGATCTTGAATGCTCTGCTCCTCTGGGAAAAGCTCTGTACCTTTGAGGTCGCTCCCAATCGCTCCCACCGCTGCTGGGGTGTAGTTTTTTCCTCAGCAGGATGGGATCTCTGCCTCTTCCACCCCTCTGTGTTGTCCCTTGTTGTCGGGCTTCTTTTCATCCAGTTTCCAGATCTCTCTCAGAGGAAACTGCTCCACAGGTAGTTGTAGGTTGCTGCATCTGTGGGAAGAGGCGAGCTCAGGATCCTCCTACCCCACCATCTTCCAAACTCTCTCTCCACTGCGATTTTTATAAGATCCTCCAGCAGCAAAAAGATTATGACTCGCTGAAGGCTCATGACGGTTAGCATTTTTTAGCAATAAAGTATTTTTTAATTAAGGTATGTACACTGTTTTAGACATAATGCTATTGCACACTTAACAGACCACAGTGTAATATAAGCATAAATTTTATATGCACCGAGAAGCCAAAAAATTCACGTGACTTGCTTTATTGCAATATTTGCTTTATTGCGGTGGTTTGGAACCAAACCCACGACACCTCCCAGGTGTGCCTGTATTCTGTCTTCGTGTTGGTCTTCACAGGCTTACACCTCCCTATAGCCAGGACCCGTCTCTGTATCCTCAGCACTCAACACAAAGCACAGAGTGGCTCAACACCACAACACCAGGCTGCTAAGACAGCTGGGGCTGCTGTGCTTACGTCCATCCTTCCGCTCATCCTTGCATGTATTTATCCATCCATCCATGCTTGTAATCATTAATTGAGGGCCCCTTATAGATCAGGCATCATACAATAACCAGGGGTACAAAGACATATGGTCCCAAATCCTGAAGATTTCAGTAAAGTATATGTGTTAAGATAATTTTTAGAAAGTCCAAGATAAAATAAAAATATATAATCAATAACTATTTATTGAGCGTCTCTTATATGCACTGTGCAAGGTCCTAGACACACAAAGATTAATAAGATCCATCTTCTGACCTTACAGAGCTCTTACAGAGAGGAAAAAAGGAGAAACATATATAAACAAATACCTACAATATAATAAAGACGTGTTAATATCCAACAATGCTAGGGACTGGTTTACACAAAGAAGAATTTTCCCACCCAAAATAACAATAGTTCCTTAGGAGGTATTGGGAAACGGCACTGACAGTCAGAGAATCCTGGATTTTTAGCTTAGCACATGGCTGTTTAGGATAAAGACAATCCCCAGTCTCTGTGGCAAGTAGGGGTGGCGGTGAGAGCAGGTTCTAGGTAGTGTGCTACTGTTGTACTATTAAATATTTAACCAGCTTGGGGGGCGGGGAACTCTGATACGTAGTGTCTGCCAATTTCCATGGTGTAAAAACTCCTACCATGGCCAATTTCAAACTTCCAATGTGACGTACCTGAACACAGAGTTGGGAAGAGATGTGCCTAATCAGCTCTCACCAGCTGATACAAACCAAGAAGAGCAAGGAGGAGCCAGCTCCAAACCCCCACTGGTTCCAGTCAATGGCAAGGAAAGGAGGATGGCCTCCCCTTGCCCATTTCTTCTTCCTTCCAGCTGAAATGCACAGGCAGTAGTGAGCCACCTTGGACCAGGCAGGAAGGGAGAACACTAGGAATGGCAAAGCAAATAGGAAAAGGAACCTGAGTCCCTAACACCATGGCACTACTATGCCAGCCCGAGACTACTTCTGCCTGCACTGTTATGAGAGAGAAAGAAACTTCTATTTTGTTAAGCCATTGTTATTTTAGGTCTCTGTTAGAACAACTGAACTTATATCAAACTAATGCAATCATTTTGACAGCCATGAAGAAGAGAAGGCGATTGAAAGAAGTGAAGCTCAAGATAGGGAAAGTACTCTTACATTAAGAAGCTATAATAACATTATAGATGAAAGACATTGAGGGTCTGGATTTAGACCATGCCAATATAGTTAGGAAGGAAGCAGATATATCTCAAAAGAAACGAGCAAAAAAAAAACCAAAAAACAAAAAAAAACACACCAACTCAGAGAAGAGCTGAAATAAGCTGAAGAGTAGAAGCCATGGGAGAAATGTTTTAAGAAGACTGCCTACTACACCTAAGGCATGGCCAGAACTGACACAAAATGAATAAAACTGCCCACTGGAAATCTATGGTCTGGAGAGGTGGGGAGATATGGAAACAAAAGGGCAATTAAGCAGTGATACAAGGAGGTATAGGTAAGTGCAGGCTGAAGCAGAGGGAGTAGTCAGTTCTACTGATGGTGGTGGTAATGCGTAGGGCAGCAGGAAATCAGAAAAGACTTCATAAAGAAGGAGACTATAATGACAAAAACACGTCTTTAGAAATAAGCAGATATTCCATCTAGCAAGAAAATTGGCGGGGCGGGGGGTGCCCCGTGGCATAGCGGTTAAGTGCACGCGCTCTACTGCTGGCGGCCCAGGTTCGGATCCTGGGTGCACACCAATGCACTGCTTGTCAGACCATGCTGTGGCGGCGACCCATATAAAGTAGAAGAAGATGAGCACGGATGTTAGCCCAGGGCCAGTCTTCCTCAGCAAAAAGAGGAGGATTGGCATGGATGTTAACTCAGGGCTGATCTTCCTCACAAAAAAAAAAAAAAGTGGAACAGCATAAACAAAAATACAAAGTCATGAAAAGGCTCCATGTGGAAACTTTCAAGTAGTTCTCTATAACTGGAATCTTTAAACAAGAAAAAAGGTAAGAAATCAGCTTCTGTAGTAGGCTGAAGAGTAAACATGAGATGGAGAACAAAAACAGAGTCAGAGGGGAGCTCAACGCTGAAGGTAGCTTTGACGTTTTGTTCATGATGTGATACCCTGAGCATTTTCTAGACCCAAAAGAAGAAACTGACAGATACATGGAGGGGGAATTCAGAAGAGAAAGGGCCTAATAGAAAGAGGATGTTCAAAGTACATGCAACAAATTAGACAGTCTGATTAGCAGATTCTTAGATTCTATTCCCTTGAATGGAAGGCTTTGAAGCAATGGAAGAAGGGAAGACATTTAGATAAGGGGTCATGGTCTGCAGCCCAAATCTGACTCGCCACCTATTTTTATAACGCCCTCAAGCTAAGAATGTTTTACATTTTAAAATAATTGCAAAAAAATCAAAAGAATATTTCATAACACATCAAATTTTCGTGTCCATAAATAAAGTTTCACTGGAACATGGCCATGCTCATTTGCTCACAGATTGTCTATGGCTGCTTTCACACTACTATGTCAGAGTTATGTGGCTGGAAAAGAGCCCATGTGGCCCTCAGAGTCTCAAATGTTTATTCTCTGGCTCTTTACAGAAGAAATTTGCTGACCCCTGTTTAGATGAGGACAGTGAGTGCTCTGTGAGGATATCACTTAGGAGTCAGCATGAGGGTTACCAAAAAGGCTCTAGAAGAATCCAGAGACAACAATATGTAATTTGTATCTAATGTTATATAGTAGAATTTGGGGTGACAAAACGTTTTTCTACAACGGCAAGTTTACAAGGTGTTAATTTTCTTTAATAAACTTTCATATATAAAAGCCCCTTAACTATATCTTGCTGCAGGATCCGTTTTCAGGAACAAGTATATATTAGGTTTTCTCCCAATTCATACCCTGAAGACACCTGGCTGGTGCTATATCTTCTGGGTACTCAACAAGCTCACTCAGCACAGTTACTTCCATATTGTAGTACCAAGCATTAAATTAAGACTAACTAAATAAATAAATCCAATGAGATGTAGTATAAATGACATAAAACCCTTTAATGACACAGAAGCCCTATCTTTAATATAACTGTAAAAATTATATACCATATTGAAAAATAAAATCAAGAGATGCAAAGAGAGCTGTGCTGGCTAACTACATTTCTGCTTCCCTTTCATTTAGGTGTAGCCTTCTGATGAAATTCTGGCCAAGAGAAAGTAAGTAGAAGATGGGTATCCTTAAAGGCAGGGGCATATCCTTTTTTTACTTTTTCTTTCCTATTGGCTAGAAGACAGATGTGATCCCTCTTAGCTGATCAAAGATCTCAAGGAGCCTCTGCATCTCTGCATTTATTCAAATCTGAAACAAGATAATAGGCTGGCACTATTAAGCCAGAGTTTATTCACCACATTGGCCACAAGTATACTAAGAATATAAGGTAATGGAGTACACGCCGTCTGTAGCCAACAAACATGGAATAAAGCAATGCAAATAAACAACAATTCAGAATAATGTCATCATACATACTCTCAGCTTACCTCCTTGGATTCCCTTCGCCGTCGCCGTTTTACCAGCATTATCAAGTCCCACCATCACAAGAGTCACCTTTCTTAAAATAATAAAAATTTTAAAATCACTGAGTTAATTCAATATTGGGGAAAAATAAAAGTAAACTCATTCATTCAAGCAACATTTAAGAAGCATCAACTATGTACAAGAAAATCTGTTGGACACTAGAGGGTACAATGATGAATAAAATATAGATTCAAAAAGCAAAATTCAGGAAAAATATCTTTAAAGTGTCATCCTTTTGTTCTCTAAGCAAAAAAGGGAAACTGTACAATAGATAACCCAAAGGATAGAAGGAAGAGAGAAAGGGAAGGAGGGAGATGGATTCTAACACATGAGTTACTTATCATGGCTAAAGACTCAATTAGGCAGCCCTGGCGGTCTAGTGGTTAAGAATCGATGCTCTCACCACCATGGCCCAGGCTTGTTTCCCAGTCAGGGAACCACACCACCAGTCTGTTGGTTGTCATACTGTGGCAGCTGCGTGTTGCTGTGATATTGAAAGCTATGCCACCAGGATTTCAAATACCAGCAGGGTCACCCACAGTGGACAGGTTTCAGCGGAGCTTCTAGACTAAGACAGACCAGGAAGAAGGATCTGGCCACCTACTTCCAAAAAAATTGGCTATGAAAACCCTATGAATAGCAGCAGAGCACTGTCTGATAGTGTCGGAAGGTGAGAGGATGACGCAAAAAATGACCGGGCAGGGTCCTGCTCTGCTGTACACAGGGTCGCTAGGAGTCAGAACTGACTCAACAGCACTAACAACAGCTACAAAAGATTCGATTTTCTAGTTAATTGAATCCTAAGGATTACCACAAATCTGTTTTCTCTTGTGAAATTACATAAGAAAAGAATGATTGTTAGGTACTAGGCACTACTGGTGTGCTCAACTCTGTCTTCAGATAGGCAGCACATTTCCAAGTATAAATCTTAACTATAGTATAGTAACATGATTCTTAATTTAAGTGCTAACATATCTTGAAAGAGGGTTCCCACAATGATAAAACCTCAACTGTTTCTGATGATATCCTAAACTCTAGAGAGTCAGGAAAAAAATACAGTCTAGTTCAATTTTCCAACTGAAGAAATATAAGCCCAGGGTCCTAAGACAATGAGTCAGTTACAGAGTCAGAACCAGAACCTAATCCACCTGACTCCTAGGGACTGCTTAAACCTGGGACAGGTATAAAGGAACAAATCTATTACACTGGTCCTATCATCTTGGTGATTCGGTCCACGACTGAAGCGCATTTCTGTTCCAGGCCAAACCACTGCACAATGTAAGAGGGGGGCCCGTCCATTAACACCACGGATTTGGGAATATAGAGAGAAAGCCACAGCGTAACACGGCTGCTGTGTCAAAACCACAGGGCCACACTCTATGGGGTAGAGTCAGGGTTGCTGCCAAGTACAGTCATTCTTCACTGGCAATCATCCCAAGAAGGGTTAAAAAACAGACCCTAGGGCCGGCCCTGTGGCATAGCGGTTAAGTGTGCTACGCTGCTGGCGGCCCAGGTTCGGATCCCGGGCGTGCACCGATGCACTGCTTGTCAGGCCATGCTGTGGTGGCGTCCCATATAAAGTAGAGGAAGATAGGCACAGAAGTTAGCCCAGGGCCAGTTTTCCTCAGCAAAAAGAGGAAGATTGGCATGGATGTTAGCTCAGGGCTGATCTTTCTCACACACCCAAAAAAACAAACAGACCCTAGATGGCAACTTTGTTTTTTTTTTAATTTGAAATGTATTCAAAGGGTTGAGGGTGTGAGGCAGTCCCGTTATGGGTCACAAGCTGAAGAAGAACAAATTCAGTCTTGGAAAAACCAAATTGGTCATTTAACTAAACAATAGTTACTGACCATCTGTATACCAGACACCAGTGTTCTAGGTACTTGAGATACACCCGTGCTTATTAAAATCACCACCACCACAACGAAAAATAAACAAAAACAGATAGAGAAAATCTTCCTTTATTAAACTTAACATTTTAGTGGCAGGAGACAAACGATAAGAATAAATATAAGAAATAAGTGACTCATAAGTCATAGAGGATGTTAGAGGTGATTAACTAGCACAGAAAGAAGAGTGGAGTGGGGTGCAGGGCGGGGGTGGGAGGTGGGCTGCAGCTTCGGGTGGGTGGTCACGGCAGGCTTCACTGGGAAGGTAAAGTCTGAGCAAGGCCTGAAGGAGGGAGTTAGTCGTGCAAGTATCTGGGCCAGGAGAGAAGAGCAGGGGCAAAAGCACTAAAGAGGCATGCAGGAATGTTCTAGCATCAGCCAGGAAGTCAGGGTAGTAAAATCCAGGGAGAGAGGGGCAGGGAAGAAGGAAGGAGGTCAGATACACATCAGAGGCCAGACCATGTGGGGTCCTGAAGACTTTTGGCTTTTGTGAGTGAAATTAACTTAGTCTCCAAGTTAATTTCCTCTGCTATCCACTAGCCTTAGTCTTTTCTCAATGTGACAACCATCCCTACCCAGCATGGGGAATAAATGGAAGTATGTCTACACCTGAGCCACTGCATGAATCAAGTAAGCTGAAATTAGCAGCATCCCCACAACCCATCCCCAGTCAGCTAGTGGTGGGGTCCGTGGGAATGCCACAGAGATCCACAGCAGATTATGAATTTAAGGAGCTGAGAGTATTGTGATGTCAAGGTACCTCCATCCATGTGGAAATTTTACATGCATTTTCAACTCCGAAAAATATGAGTTTACTTCTTAAGGAAGCTGTGAGATATTTAGAGTATAACTTAATTTTTTTTAAGAATTCATAACTACCAAATATCAAAGAACAAGATTTAGGTACAAAATAATTTCCTAAACAAAACACAGTAAATGACTATCCAAAAAAGATAGGTAATATAGCCTTTAAACAATATTCAAGTTATTAGATATACAATGAATTAAACTAAAATAATATTAAAGCTAATTCAATTGCTCTTTAATAATTTATAACACATTTCAAGATCTATAGCACTTCAAACATCACCATGAACCACAACAATTACTTTTGGGGAACAAACCACCATTTTCTGCTTGTTTGTACCCCTTACTCTCTAAACATTGATTAAGCACCTATTATAAAGTAGCAAACAAATATCCACAGTCCCCAGTCCTCATAAGCCGCGGAGCCCAGCAAGGAAGCAGGCGCTGAGAGGTAAGTGCTTGTGACAACGCTGTCACGGGAAAGACGGTGCCTACACCAGAAGTCAAGGGAGACCACGCCACAGACAGAGAGCATCTGGGTCAGCAGTTCTAGGAGCATCCTGGAACCTCTTCCCATCCCTTATGAGCCAAAGCAAAAAATCTCAAATATACCTGAAGGAAAGTGGTCTTCCACAGGTAGTATCTTACAGTTTCCCCGCATTCTTGTCAAGATTGCAGTTAAAAAAAAAAAAAAAAAAACCTTCCAAATAATTACTATTACACATTTTGAAACACTGTTCTTAAAGCTAGCTACCAAGGATGTTAGCTTTTACCTTAAAAGCCTTCCTTTTTTAAATAGCATATTAGGTTCAAACAAAAAACATCCTTCAAACATGAAAATCACTTTGGAAAATTATAATCATGCTGAGACTAGCACAATAGAAGTCTCTGGATTTCTATTTTTACTTTGACTACATTTGAAGTAGTTGATTTTTCAGATCATTATGCCATATACTTGAAAATATGGCTTTAATTAAATATATGAGGTAATTAAAGACTTAATGAATAACTATAACATTAGCAGTACAAATGAAAATCACAGCATGGAATTACTGCAGCGCCCAATAACAAAGCATTAAATGCACGCTTTCAGAATAGAGTGGGGTTAAAAGGTTAACATTTACCTAACACTCAAAATTCTATGCAGCTCTTTAGATAATGAAGATGTACAATCTAACACATGTTAAAATGTACATGTCATTATAGCTTTTTAAAATATAGTTCACCAATTGGGAACAATTTGGCTGTGACATGACAACAGAAAGATGAAAGGCTGTCTATGTCTTTTAGACTTAAAGTTATTGATCAAATACATTAGCCCCTCAAGTGAAAAAAATAATATACAGTGTTCTTAGGTTTATAGTGTCTAGAAAAGTTGACTCTAGCAATAAAATCAATCATTTAGTCATTTGGTCAGATAGTAATTCAATAAAAGTATATTAGGCATTAGGCATTATGGACACAAAAATGCCTGAGATATAGTTTCTAACCCAGAGTGCTCATCTTCTAAGAAGAGTGACTAAAACATAAACGAATATTAAATTAGTACATTGTGACACTATGACAGTTTAAAATGCTTATCTGCAGGTTCTGCATCCTCGGATTCAACCAGCCCCAGAACAAAAGGCCTACAATGGTTGCGTCTATACTGAATGTGTTCAGACTTTTTTTCTTGTCATTATTCCCTAAACAATACAGTCTAACAACCATTTACATAGAATTTACATTGTATTAGGTGTTATAAGAATCTAGAGATGATTCAAAGTATACAGTAAGATGTGCATAGGTTATATGCAAATACTTTGCCGTTTTACATAAGGGACTTGAGCATCCGAGGATTTTGGTATCCCATCCGCCAACAATGCTGAGGTGCTAAAAGAATACAGAGCAAGGGGACTTTATCCAGCCTAGAGATACAGAAGGTCAGGGAAGCTTCTTATACAAGGTGATGCCTCAAATAAGTTCTTAAAGTGGAGAAGTTTGCCAAGCAAGGGGAAGGTGCAAATAGGAGGAAGGATGAAGATTCCAGACTGAGAAGACATCACACCAAGGAAGCGAGAACTGGTGGGCATTGAGTTGCCAAAGCCCGGGGTTAAGAGGGCACGTCAGGAGAGCCACCTTAAACAAAAGGAGAACAGCTTGTCAGACTCACACATGAGCACAACTCTGTATAACTACGTACTGAGTCTATAGGGAACCTGACGTACTTCTACTGAAGGAACCAGCATCATCAAATAGTTAGTAATGTGACCTCCCAGAAGCTGAAATTTGTCACTTCACTCTTACTATAGTTAGCCCTGAGCCTTTAATTATATACCAAACTATTAAGGCTGAAATGGAAAGGACTCTGTGGTATTGTAAGATGTACCATGTCTGTACTAGTACTAAGAACATAACAGGGATCGTGGGCACTTTGATATACAGCCACAAAATTGGTGTTAGAGAGACCTGTGTTCAAGGTCCAGATTTGCCATTTCCAAGCTATATGACCTGGGACACATTATTTAACTTTTGAATTTCATCAGTAAAATGGGATAATAACAACATCCATCCCATAGGAAAGTGGTAAAAAATAAATAAGAGAATGCAAGTAATGTGCATGATGCCTGTGGCACACAGTAAGTGCTCAACCAATAGCTATTCTTATTACAGCATAAAATTCAAGACACAGTCCAGGAGATGAGACCAGAGAGCTGGGGAGGGACCAGACTATGGAGGAAGATTAACGGGTTCAGTTTTGCACGTGTTGACAGGGATGCTCGTCTCACACTGGAGTCTGACGCTGAAGGAAAGATCTGGACTGGGTTTATGAGACGTATACTTGGTAGTTAAAACTACGAGAACAGAAGAAAGAGCCCAGAGAGAGCACAGGAGGGAGAAGAGCCAGGGGACAGGGGAGCATGGAACCCCAAGAACCTTTGAAGAAACCCTTAAAATTGTCATCAGAAAGAAATGAGGAGACCAAAGAAACGGTAGCACTGGGAAGTCTCCAGAAGGGTTAAGAGATGAACAGTATCAAATACTGAAAAGTTTTGTAAAATAAAACTATCTTTTTGGTAAATGCCCCAAATGAAGTACCTCAGAAGTAAATGCTCTCAGCTCTTCCCAGACCCTGTGTCTTGACATGAGTACAGCCATGTTTGGCTGTTCCATGGACCTACAGCCACCAGCACACAAAGAAATATAAAGCTGCTTTCTGTGTGGTGGGAACTGGCCCTTCTCCCACGGAGAGAGTTGCAATTGGTAAGATTACAAGGCTGTTTGGGCGTCATGGCTCAGGATAGACTGGCCATCTGTGCCAGGCTGGGACAACAGCCGGGGGGCTCAGAGCACGTTCACCACTGATAACCATTTGTGCATGGAAATACTAAATGCTTGCTCTGCAAACTCTGCAAATGCTTACTCTGGAAATTACTGATGCTATATAAACTGCTGGAAACTGAGGATTGGTGAGAGTCTCACCTGTGGAGGGGACGCCTCCCCCAGGACCTCTGACGATCGGACTCCTGCCTAGCCATGTCAATTGAAGGGACTTTCCCTGGCAGTGGGGCGTGGATGTTGTGAGTAACAGATCTGATATTTCTCTCTCTCGGTTGACCTGGTGTTTCTCTTTCCAGTTGATTTGTGTTATTTCCCTTCGGCCGATCTGGTGTTTCCCTTTCCGATCAATTTGTGTCATTTCCCTCTTATTTGACCTATTCGGATCTGTTTGCAGACTATCGCCTTTACTCTCCTCTATATAATAAAATATACATTCAGTCCATTTGTTTGGGTTGGAAAGTTTCTTTTTATGTCTCCGATCGAATCCACCGAACCTCTCAAAACACCCTGAAATAACCAAGTGCATCTCAATAGTTGAAAGCTATTTTACCCTCTCATTTGTTTTCATACTGTCCCCACAAGGAGAGCAGGTACAAGTCACCCAAGGACACAGCGCTAATAAGAAGTCAGTCACCAGCAGTCTCCACAGGAAGTTTAAAGACAATGGTTTGTAAAAACAGTAATAGTTGTAATTATCAAGGGTAACTTGAACCATTTTGTTTACACTAAAATTTACTCATATTTATACATACACACACAGATAGACATCAGATACCTAGGCAGTCTGGCTCATTTTCATCAAGGTATCTTGGAATTTTTTCCCTCAGATTTAGGTCTATCACAATCATAACCTAGTTCCTGGACCTAACAGAAGGGAGGTTACCTAGTAATAGGTAGATTAACTAAGGTTACGAATTGCGTGCTGCTAATAAAACCTAATCATGATGTTGATGAAAATCTGACCACGGCATTTTTCTGCTTAAAATCCTTAAACAGAATCAAGTCCAAACTCTGCAGCCCCCTCTGCTGCCACCCGCTAGCAGGCCTACATGGCCAGGATTCCCCCAGTCCTTCCTGATCATCCATGCCACCACAGCAAATAGACCTTAAGTCTCTCATGTAACTTTTCATACAGTCTCCTCTACTAGAACTTTCTTAACTCTGTAGCCCCAGTATCAAATGTGCTGGGCACGCATTAGGCATCTTTACTGAATGAAACAACATAAATATATTTTCTGATCCCCCATTTGCTGAGTAAATGCTAATTAAAATTAAAATATATAACTAAAAGTTAAGAAAGTACTATAATGGATTTAATTTATATAAATCTTCACATCAAGGTAACAGTTCAATATCAGAGAATGTAATTAAAATTACCTATCTTCTTACATCAAACTGGCTGAACTTTTCTGAAAAAGTTTACATGTTCATGGTTTCAGGGTAATAATTAACAGAAAGATTTTTAAAACTGAAACAAGTCTGAGTAAAAAAAATTGAAAAGCAGAGATTAAGAAAGCCAAAGGCCTGTTTTATATATTTTATCTCAGGGTCCTCTTTTATATAACAGATATACAAATTAATATATCAGAAATATAAGTAACATAATATTGGAGTTTTTTGTTTTTTGTTTTTGTGAGGGAGATCAGCCCTGAGCTAACATCCATGCTAATTCTCCTCTTTTTGCTGAGGAAGACCGGCTCTGAGCTAATATCCATTGCCAATCCTCCTCCTTTTTTTTCTTCCCCAAAGCCCCCCAGTAGATAGTTGCATGTCATAGTTGCACAGCCTTCTAGTTGCTGTATGTGGGACGTGGCCTCAGCATGGGTGGAGAAGCGGTGCATGGGCGTGCGTCTAGGATCCGAAACTGGGCCGCCAGTAGCGGAGCGCGTGCACTTAACCGCTAAGCCACCGGGCCGGCCCTGAAGTTTTGAACTTAGAAAACATTTGAATTCTGAATGACATTATTGCAATCATTTGAACATCTACAACTCTAAACTACCTCGTCTATCAACTAAGGAAGACAAAACTTCAAATGAGATAATTTACATAAAGGTTTATTTCAAACTTCAAAAATATTATGAAAGTCAAAATAAAATATTTCACTAAAAACACTAAAAAATAAAATTGGACCCATCAAAACTGATATTTATTACCTAAAATATTTAAAACTACATGGAGCAAGTTCTAAATTTAAAAAGTGACGTAAACATATATGAAAAGGGACTTGGAAACACTGTTTTATGATACATGTGTGAGAGAAAAAAACCTACAAAAAAATCAATACAATGAAAAAACTTGCCAAAAAAATTACGGTGTGATTTTACTGTATAAGTGCACTATTTTCTGATATTTTATTTCAGATTGTAGAGCCCAGGATAATATTACGTCAAGATCACTACCTAAATTTACGGAACACAAGTAAAGAGTAAGAGGACCAAACCCAGGGTTGTATGCTTTGAAGTCTTGGTCAAGCTAAATTTTGAGTGTCAGTTTGTTCATCTCTAAAACATAAAGGGGTAGAATCAGAATGTCTCGAGGTCTCTTTCTATCCTAAAATTCTAAAATTCTTACCATGGATAAACAAGAAGCTGTAGGGAGATAAAAAGAAACATAAGACTTTTCAGTTCTACAAACAGCACATTGGATAATCCTCACTAATCTGTATAGACAGCTTATTAAGAAATTAAGAACTCAGCAATTTCTATAAATGGTCTAGATTTACATTATATTTATTCAGACTAAGAAAGATGGCTATTAGGGTGCTGTTCCCTCATTGAAAAAATTCACAGCAGAGAGGACACACATGATCTTATGCTTTACCAGACACCACACTGATGTACAGAAAGCACCAGTCCATACTGCTTACTGTGACATCTGCGTCCCTTCTTTTTTATTTTATTTATTTATTTATTTTTTTGTGAGGAAGATCGGCCCTGAGCTAACATCTGCCAATCCTCCTCTTCTTTTGCTGAGGAAGACAGGCCCTGGGCTAACATCCATGCCCATCTTCCTCCACTTTATATGGGACGCTGCCACAGCATGGCTTGACACGTGGTGCATTGGTGCGCGCCCGGGATCCAAACCGGCAAACCCCAGGCCGCCGCAGTGCAGCGTGGGCACTTAACCGCTTGCACCACTGGGCCAGCCCCTGCGTCTCTTCTTTTAAAATTGGCCATTTTAGTGAACAACAATTTACTAATAAATTTGAAGTAAAGCTTTCATAGGCTGAACTGTGACATCGAAAAACACAGATGGGTGTGGGTGAGGAAGAAATTTTCTCTACCCTTCTAGGTTCTTCTGGCTGGTCTAAGAATTAAATTGACATGAGACAGATGAATAGGAGAAAATCAAATTTAATTTCATATGTATGGGAACCCCACACATGAGAGAGTCAGAGACCCCACATACACGAGTTTCTGAGACAGAAAGGTAAAGGGAGGTATATGCCATCTTGAGCCAAGGAAGGGATGGGGCCTGAGGCTTCATAGGGGAGGGTAATTCACAGGACGATAAGAAGAGCAGATGGTCAGCAATTAGAGGTTTGCCCTGCCACACAGGTCATAAAGATTTATTTCTGGTAATAACTCTTATTATAAATTTAAATTCTTGAATGGAGAGGGAAAAGTTTCTCTTGAGCCCACAGGATCTCAACTGCCTTTAGCTCAAAATATTTCACAGAGCAAAGTGGTACATCTTGGGGAGGCCTGTTCTGAACCCCTTCATGGGCAAGAAACTAGTTCCAGCTAGTGGTTAGCTCTGGGGAGGGATGGCAGGAGATGAATAGGGTACAGGGAGCCTCAAAGATTTGTTATCTATTTCTTTAGGAAAAAACTGAAATGTGATGACCAAAGGTTAATATTTGTAAAACCTGGGTGGTGAGCATATGAGTGCTTACTATATATATAATATGTATTTTTGTTTAAATAATGTTAAAATTATTTTTTATTATTTTAAATGATATTACACAATTCTTGTTCCCAAAATTCTTTCATATAAATTGATGTTAATTTTCTGCTACTCCTAGGTGGACCATTCCGGAAATCATGCTCACTGAAAGCTTAGGAAGCACAAATTTCTCCAAGACCCAGGTAAAATTACACCCTTTCCAAAATATTGCTTCCAATTCTTGCTAAAAATCTTGGAAATGATCTTTCAACTCTTGCATATTCTAACATTTTTATATGCACTATTTCATTAACTAGATGCTACTTGGTATAAATAATAGGAGTTGAGAGTACGCAGATGATAATACTTAAGGGTGAGGACTTGCTTACAGGGTCCAGATATATTCGGAGCACCATGGCCTAACAGACCTTGTGTTCTGTGCCCAGGATGAAGGCTGCTCCCTAGACACAAAATAAATTTCAACAGAGATTTAAATGTTAAAAATTAAAACATAAAAGTACTAGAAAAAAAGTAGAGGTGAATATAATCTTAGAGTGGTGATGAACTTCCTAAATATTACACTGAAAGAGTGATATTTTTGAATAAAAAATTTTAAATGCTTATGCTTCAAAATCCACCAAAAAATAAAAAAATATAACAAATGGAAGAAAAATATCTGCAACGTATAATACAGAGAAACAGTTACTACTATAATCTGTTAGTAACTTTAAAATCTCTTTTAGAAAATTCAATAAGAAAACGCACCTGCCCCAACAGAAAGACAGCAAAGAGAATCACTGGGAAATCCCAGAAGAAGAAATACAACTGTCCAAGGAAAAAAATTTCAATCTTAACGGTAATCAAGAAAAGAGGACCTAAAGGAGATAGCATTTCCCTGTACAACCTAGAAAAATGAAAAAGTAATGACTCCTGTTTTTTAAGGGAAAAAGGCACTCTCATACACTGCTGGTAGGAGTAGAAACTGGTTTAAAAAAAAAAAGAAAGCCTTTCTGAAGAGCAATTTGGCAGTATACCAAACACCTTAAACTTTTTCATATCATTTGATCTAGAATTCCATTTCCAAAGATATTTATATAAGGATGCTCACCAAAGCACTGTTGATAATAGTGAAAAATTTTAAGTATTCTAAATATTTAATAACAGGAATGATTAAACACACTTTGGTGAATCTATACAAGACACTACTCTGCTATCATTAAAAAGGTGTTGAAGAAAAATATGTAATGATGCAAGAAGGTATTAATTACGCATTAAAGCAAAAAATAAATAAATAAAAACCTGTGAAATAGCACGCTATTATCTCATTATTTTTTAAAAATTGACACGTATGTAAGAGATTCTACACCAAAATACTAAAAGTGGTCATCTCTGAGGGTGAAGATTGTGGCCAACTTAAATTTGCCACTTTTTGTTTAACTGTGCCTTCAATGTTCTATCATAAACATGCATTATCTTTAAATGATAATAAATATACATTACTTTTAAGTGTTTGTAAATAACAGCTCCTGTCCATAAGACATCCTGGAAGACCACTGAAAAGCGCTGAACAGACACTTCATTAAAATACAGGGACAAGGCGAGACAAGCAAACACAAGGGAAGGGTGGAGAATCTAGAATTCAGAGAAAGTTCCCTGAAGGAGAGTATCTCTCAGCTGAGATCTGAAGCATGACTAGGAATAGCCAAAGAAAAGAAGGACCTTCAGGAGGAATGGAGGGACTCCAAATTTAGCACGACAGGAGAAGGAAGAATAGCTTCGACAAGGAGTCCACACAGCCAGGCTCAGGTCGAGTCATGAATATCTTGTACATGAGGAGTTTAGATGTTATCCTGAAGGCAATTAGGAGAGATGGCAGATTTAAAATTAGTTACATACTAAAAAGACCACAGACAACAGTGTGGAGAATTAATCAGAGGGGAACGATGGAAAGCGTGCTTAAGAAATCTGGGAGAAGAAGCATGGGAACCTTACCTAAAACAGAGCAGTGGGTACGGAAAGGCTGAAAGAGTGCAAGACAGGTAAGCAATATGAAACAAGTGGGAACCAGAGGCCTTGATGATCTGAGAGAACAAAGCACAAAGAGGTGTCCAGGATTACTTCGGGCTTCTGATTTGGGTAACAGGAAATGATTAAAAATCTGATTTCAAAATGGAAATGAGAGAGGATGTAAGCTCAATTTTGGATGTGCTGGGATTGAGGATTCTGTGGCAACTGGATATGTAAGTCTTCAAGTGGTAGGCGAGTCTTTGTGCTGGAAACATGAACTTGCGAGTCAGTGTGGAGGCAGTAGCTAAAGTCCCTCTACACGGTGAGACTGACCACAAAGGGAGGATATGCAGAAGAAAAGAGAATTAAGACAGAACCCTGGGGCAAACTTGGGAGCCAGATGAAGAAAAGCTAACTGGCAAAAAGAGACAGAAAGAGACACAGGCAGAAAGGCAAAAATTTTTAAATTCAGGAAAAAGAAATCAGAGAATTTCAAGAAGAGAGTAGTCTTGAGTGTCAAATGAGGCCAAGAGATTGAAAAGAATCCATTGCATTTAATAACCAAGCAGCATCTAGTATAGCAAGAACAAGCGAATTGAAAGGTCTGGGCAGAAATCTTCTTATGCAGGAAGTTAAGGAATGCATGAGAGGTGAAGAAGTTGAGAAAGTGCCAGTAATCCACTGCCAACTGTTAAGTCTGGCGTGATGAGAAAGAGGGAGGGCAGTGGCTGCAGGGACAGAGGGTTGTTTAGTATGGTAGACACAGAATAATGGCCTCCCAAAGATGAACATCTTAATCCCCAGAACCTGTGAATATGTTACCTTACACGGTGAAAGGAATTTTGCAGACATGATTAAGGATCTTGGATGGGGAGCTTCCCTTGGAGCATCCAATGTAATCGCAAGAGTCCTTATAAGAGGGAGGCAGGAGATCAGAGAAGAGAGATGTTATGCTGTTAGCTTTGAAGAGGGAGGAAGGGGGCCACAAGCCAAGGAATGCAAGGAGCCTCTCTCTTTGCTGGAAAAGGCGAAGAGAAACAAATTCTCCCCTAGAGCCTCTAGAACATACGCAGCGCTGCTGACCCGTTTTAGACTTCTGAGCTCAGAACTGTAGGATAATAAATTTGTGTTGTTTTAAGTCACTAAGTTAATAGTAATTTGTTACAGCAGTAATAGGGAACATTTAGTTTGGTTTGTTTTTTAGGTAAGAGAGGCTTCAGCATGTTTACATACTAAAGACAGAACAGAAGTGAAGCTCTGAAGGCAAAAGAGAAAGAGATTTTGTATTTTTGATAATAAAATTGAAAAATAAATTTTGGAATAAAAGTTTAGATTTATTCTAGTATCCCAGAAGTTCTGCCTATGATTTCTGGCTGAATGCTGAACAAATGAAGTTCACCAGGAGACGGGAAGAAATGGAATGAAGAGCACAGGTGTAAGAATTAGTCTTGGAAAGGAAGATGAAGCCTTCTTCCACTAACACAGAAAGGGAGAAAAGGAAGGGTATCTATTCTGGTAAGCATAAGATGAACTGAGCAGGGTAATTTACTTACCGGAATTGTCTCCTAGGGTCAGAGGTTTTATTTACTGAGGAACTACTATGAGCAAAGCATCAAATACTTGCGTAAATTTTTTTTCTAAAATGTTGCAAGATGGAAATTATCCACACTTGACAAGGGGAACAGTGCCAAAACTCTTAGGATTCATACACAAATCTGTTTGACTCAAAACACTATCTTGAGAAATCTGGCAGACAGCACCATAACCAAGTGATCAAGGTTAACACCACCAGTAATAAGACATATCAACATCACGCGTGCCTTGATACGAAGTAGTGAGAGGATACATCACCCCTGTGGTATTCCTCTGCCCAATAATGCAACACCTTTATCCAATCACAAGAACACATCAAACAAATTGAGGGGTATTCTACAAAACAAATGACACGTACTCTTCAAAGTCTCACAGTTATGAAAGGCAAGGAAAGACTGAGGAAGTGTTACAGATTGAGGGAGACCAAAGAGATCTGACAAAGCAGTATGGGATTCTGGATTACAAAGAGAAGGGCATTAGGTGTTAACACTGGTGAACTCAGAATAAAGTCTGTTATTTAGTTAATAGTGTTGTACCAAAATTAATTTCTTAGCTTTGATCATTGTACTATGGTCTCAAAATTACAGTTAAAAAAAACCCCAACACTGTACCACACTGCTTCTATAGGAGCAAGCCACTCATTTATCTATGGGTCTAGCTTTTAGTCTATTCAAGATTAATTCATGCAGCTTGAAAGCTTAGGTCAGGCTCTGACTGGTGGTTAAAATAGCACGTATGGTGTTCCTGAAATGCCTGGCATCCTGGTCCTGACTCCTGATCTAGACTGATCTCTGACTCTTGCCTGGTCCTTATCACACATTCTGAAATACTGCATCTAATCCCTGATCCCAGTCTCTAAAATAATCTGCTCATTGGAAGAGCATCTGAGTGAAGACAGGGGGGTAAATCCAGAGGGTGCAGGATATATTAGATAAGCCAGCAAAGTAACCTCAGAACACAGTGTATTGGTAACTATCATCTTCTCTCTCACACACTCACTTTTCACATTTGCAAATACATCTTCATAAAACATAAACATGAAGAGGAATTTCAATAGGAGCAGCACAGCCTAAAACATAAAAAAATGACAGAACAATATATCATAAAAGCACAAAATTTGATATATTTTTTAAATCAGCTTGCTCACCTCTCATTTATTCCAGTAAATGGAAATATTTGCTAATATTTGCTTTAGGATGACTATTGCTAAGGAGTGATCAAACTACATACAATATTTTGCAAATATTTATTCAGCCACTATTACGAACCAGGCATTGAACAAGGGTACTTAAAAGATAGGTGTAATCCAACTTGTTTTTAAGTCCTTTGACAGTTAACACTATCCACATTGAGAGATGTTTAGCTAGGTCCTTTACGTTAGGCCATAATCTAGATCAGCCAGGTCCGACAGAAATATACTGCAAGCCACATACCTAAATTTACACTTTCTAGTTTAAATTTTCTAGTAACTGCATTTTCAAAAAGCGAAAATAAAAGTTGGAATTAATTTTAATATATTCTATGTAACCCGATATATGCTCAAGTTATCATTTCAACATGATAATCAAACTAAAAAAAGACTGATATTTACTTTTATTTTCTTTTTGCATAATAAATCTTCGAAATCCACTTTGTATTATACACTTATAGCATCTCGATTAGGACTAGTCATATTTCAAATGCTCAACAGCCACACGCAACTAGTCACCACCCTATGGACAGCACAGATCTAGACGCTACTTACTAAAGAAGAAAATACACTCAGTTATAGGGTTAAATCTCAATTCTGCTTTACTAATAAAATCCAGTTATCTGTTCTACTTGGAAATCAATACATTCTCCTTTCTCTGAATTCTGTCTTTTCTTTAAACACTCATCCAAGAGAATATACTAGAGTTGCTAAGAGAAGCAAACACAAAGAGTGATTAAATAAATTGAAAACTTCTTTGGGAGTGCAAGCTTTTTGAGTGTTTTTAGTTAAAAGGACACATGTTATTGTGCCCTCTTCCAGAGATAAAATACATTTTTATTTTTATTTTTTTGAGAGGAAGATCAGCCCTGAGCTAACATCCGATGCCAATCCTCCTCTTTTTTTTTTTTTTGCTGAGGAAGGTTGGCCCTGGGCTAATATCCGTGTCCATCTTCTTCCACTTTATATGGGACGCCACCACAACATGGCTTGATGAGTGGTGGGTGCACGCCCGGGATCCGGGCCTGCGAA
The DNA here is from genome assembly GCF_020826845.1 of Diceros bicornis minor. Classification (NCBI taxonomy): domain Eukaryota; kingdom Metazoa; phylum Chordata; class Mammalia; order Perissodactyla; family Rhinocerotidae; genus Diceros; species Diceros bicornis. The sequence continues at coordinate 78,380 of NC_080754.1, read as the reverse complement.
CTCAGGGCCAATGAAGCAGAGCGCGCACACGTAACCGCCTGCGCCACCGGGCCAGACCCATATAACACATTTTTTTTTTTTTTTTTGTGAGGAAGATCAGCCCTGAGCTAACATCCATGCTAATCCTCCTCTTTTTGCTGAGGAAGACTGGCTCTGAGCTAACATCTATTGCCAATCCCCCTCCTTTTTTTTTTTTTCCCAAAGCCCCAGTAGATAGTTGTATGTCATAGTTGCACATCCTTCTAGTTCCTGTATGTGGGATGCAGCCTCAGCATGGCCGGAGAAGCGGTGCGTCAGTGCATGCCCTGGATCCCAACCCGGCCGCCAGTAGCAGAGCGCATGCACTTAACCGCTAAGCCACCAGGCCGGCTCCCATAAAACACATTTTTAAAAAGCCAACATAGAGAGAAACATAACGGGCCATCTACTATGAATGACCCTCAAGTCTTGGTAGAGACTGCAATCAGACCAGAACATGATTAAAACAAATAAATCAGAGTCTACATACCCAAACACATCTTTGACTCTTAGAGTCCATCATATGGCTTATATTTAAAACATCTAAATACAGTTAAAAGTTAATAATGGAGAAAGAATTTCAAAAGTTTCATTTAAAGCAAATTTCTTTTCCAAATGTAGACATTTTTGCTTACAATATACAAGTTACAAGTATAGTTTTTCAGATTCGTTCTTTAAAGGATAGTTCATCCTTACTACAAATACTATGTTTGAAATGCTAATGATTAAAAAAACCGAAAAACTTTGCTATAATTTATTCTTGGCCTAATTCCAAAGTAGAACTATAAAAAGTCATTATTATTTACAAAGAGTAACAAACTTCAGCTTTCTTTATGGGTTGAGCTGCTCAATTTTAAAAGCACCATTTTCACTGACTCCTTCCTAGCCCGGTGCCTGGCACATGGTATTTTCTCAGCAAATATTTGTTAAGAAATCAATGAATACCAAGTAACATGCACTGAATATTAATACATCTAGCATTTCAAAATTAAACGTTAAGAAGTGGCCTCAAGGCTTAATGAGGTTCCATATGAAAACTGAAGCTACACTACAGTTAAGAACACACTTTGCTTCCATTACTTTCATGTAGTACAACACTCATAAGGGGTAGACACTGCCACCCTCGTTTACCACAGGAGGAAGGTGGGGCCGCAAGTGGTTAAGCCATGTAATTATCAAGCAGTGGAGCCAGATTTCAAGCCCAAGTCCTCAAACAAAACAGCGTGTATGCATGTCTGCGCGTATGTATGTGTGTGATGGAAAATGACCTATGGATTTTATGAAATCTCTGTCCCACGTTTCTCTATTTTTAAAAAAATTTCCATTACAAAAGCTTCAGAATAAAAATACACAACGGATAGTTTCCAATTCCACACACACACAATCCACAGCTTTTTAAGCAATTCGAACCCCTTTCAAGTACAGCAGCAATAAGCACTGTTGACGAGAACTTAGCGCACCCGGAGAGGAGGGCTGCGCTCTCCCCTCTCGGCGACGCTGGGACGCAGGGGACAGACTCGTATCGTAGCTTAGCACCCAGCTGTCCCCGCTCCCAGGACCACGCCACTGGCCCAGCCCACCTGACGGCCCCCTGGCGCACGACCTAGCCCACCTGACGGCCCCCTAGCGCCAGACCCAGCCCACACGACGGGCACCCCCAATGCCTGACCCGGCCCACTCAGCTGACAGGACCCCCAGCACCAGACTCGGTCCACCCACCCGACGGGCCCCCAGCCCCAGACTCGATCCACCTGACGGCCCCCCTAGAACAATACCCAGCTCACCCGACGGACCCCCACCCCATGTCTGACCCGGCCCACCAAGCCTATGAGCCCCCAGCCCCAGACTCGGTTCATCCGACGGGCCCCAGCACCAGACCGGATCCACATTACGGGCCCCCAGCGCTAGACTGGGTCCACCCACCCGACGGGCCCCAGCACCGGACCCAGTCCACCCACTCCACGGCCCCCAGCGCGGACCCAGTCCACCCACCCGACGGGCCCCCAGCGCGGGCCCGGTCCACCCACCCCACGGCCCCCAGCACCCGACCCGGTCCCCTCACCCGAAGGGACCCCAGCGCGGTCCCGGTCCACCCACCCGACGGGCCCCCAGCACCGGACCCGGTCCACTCACCCGACGGGCCCCCAGCACCCGACCCGGTCCACCCGCCCGACGGCCCCCAGCGCGGGCCCGGTCCACTCACCCGACGGGCCCCCAGCACCCGACCCGGTCCACCCGCCCGACGGCCCCCAGCGCGGGCCGGGTCCACCCACCTGACCGGCTCACGCCAGCGCTGGACCCAGTCGCAGCAACTGGCCATCAGACTGAACATCCCAGGCCGCTCCTCCCGCCGCCCATCCGAGCCCGGCTGAGTGCGGGGCCGCCGCCGGCCCGAGGCCTCTGAGGCGGGGAGGCCGGACGAGAGCCCGGCGGGGAGGCGAAGGCGGTCCTCCGAGCTCGCGGCCGTGACAACCCGGCCGGCCGCAGGCGGAGCCGACCGCCCCTCTCCCGGGAACACCGGCCACGGCGCAGAGGCGCAGCCGGAGCAGGGGTAGCGGGCCAGCGGAGAAAACCCGCATCGACGTGCTGACGTTTCCCCGGCGCGGAAGGCCCGCCCCCAGCACCGCCCATGCACTGCTCCAATCAGCGCTCGAGGATCCGCGGTGCCGGCCTCTGAGCGGCTGAAAGGGCGCGGCTCGGGGGCGTGGCCTACCAGGAGGTAGAGCTCAGGGGAGGTGGAGCTCGGGAGAGGCGGCCCTCGTAACTAGGCAACCCGAGCGTCCCGAGAGGAGCTCAGGGATCTGGGACGAGTCTGGCAAGGCTCATCTGTACGCCCATCCAAAACGTGTTGCCAGCCGAGGTGCTGCTCCTCGTCTGTATCCAACCACAGCTGAGATCCAAAGACCTCCGGTCTTGTGCGGGTTTGGTTTTGTCTTATGCAGCACGGATGGGGATCCTCTGGGATTCCGGCGGACTCTGGCTGCACAACTACAGAAACAATACACTGGGGCAATTATTGTAAAGTAAGGACAAGGGAAAAACTAATTTGCTAACTACCTCAATAGTTGAGGTGAGAGCGACGTTTTAATATGTATAATGTTTATTGCTGTTTGTTACAGACAATGTGAAATGAAATTGTATAATATTTATTGTGTGTAGGATGATTATGATTACTAAAAAAAATGTTCATTGTAGAAAATGTGAAAAATACTAAAAAAGGAGCAAGAGGAAGAAAATAAGACGTCGCACTCACCACCTAAAGATAACCACTGTTAACGTTTTGATGTGAATTCTCTCCAGGCTTTTAGATACATAGATGCTAGCTATTTGGTTTCTGCAACATGCAGATCATGATCCACTGGCTGTTTTGTAACAGGTTTTATTTTATTTAAAGAGATATGTAATATCTGTATTTCTTTTTATATTCTTTGGAAAAGAAATGACAGGTACATTCCTATAGAAAAAAAATGCATGAGTGATATGTAGGGACCTGTGTGTCCATTCACTTTCTACTTAAATATATATTTTAAATCCTGAGGAGAGAGGGCCCTGGGAAGCCAAGTGTACCCAGGAGAAAATAATAGTTTGGGACTAAGATCTAGATTTAAATTATTCTCTATCCTTTACTAACTCACGTAACCCTAAATCAAACACATAAATATCTCTTATAGCTTACTGTTTCTGATCCCAAGTACCCCATCTAAGATGAGAACGAAAATACCTACATTGCAGAGTTGCTAAGATGATGAAATGAGAGCAATAAAGCTCAAGTGCAATTTCTAACCAATAATAGATAGCAGGTTTTGAACTTGGTATCAACTGTCCCAGAAACATTTATGGCATGTATCCTCCCAACCTCTCTCCAAACTGCTAGGGGTCTTGTTCACTATTCTCATTGTCCTGCCGTGATAACTTCAGTTTTCTTTTCAATTGCTCAAGTCTGTATGGCCTCTACTGGTTTTCCTGACCGAACCTGCCCTTCCTCATCAGTGCTAGATGCTGCCTCTGCCCAGACTGCCCTGTCATACACTAAAATACCTCTATTATACAGTGCTGATGAAGAAAGTTAGATGATACCTTCACAAATTTTCTTCTCTCCCTATTATCCCTGTTTCTTCTCATTTTCTAATAGAGATGTACTTCCTCTTTTCCAAGATTAACCACTTTCCTGGGACTCTGACAAACATCCTTTTTCAACTTTTCTGAAACCCTGTTCCTTCAATTATTTCTTCTTGATCCAACATCTTAAATATATTCCTCCCCATTTTTTCCCTAGATCTTTGGCTACAATCTCCAGGGTGGAGTGGGGGTAAGAGGGCAGGGCAGGACAAGGCCACAATTCCCCCTTAACTATAAGCCATGTTAGTACTGTTCTGCTGACTTTAATTTCACAACCCAACTTCTTAAACCAGCGGTTCATAAACCCTAAAGCACTATTTTTGCTGTTTACTCTCTTTATCAATTTACTGTGATTAGGCTTCTGTCCCATCAAACTGCTCAAAACATGTATTTTTTTGCATATGACTTACTAATTACCAAATCAGTTCTCATTTTCTTTTGCATCACTTGATACATTTAATACAACCAACTCTTCTAAAACTCTTTCCTCCTTGGCTTTTCACAATTATGCGCTATTCTGGTTCTCTTCTTATCTCACTGGTCATTCTTCCTCCAGCTTCCTGTATGTATTGCCCAAGACCCGACCTTATCCCTCTGCTTTCCTGTTTAAAAACATGTTTTCTTGGAGAATCCAATTATTACCTCTGTGCCTTCCTATGTGGATGTTCCTTGACCATTTCTGCAACTTTACTCAACACCCTTGTTTTCCAAAATATACTCAACCCAGCTCTACTTCCTTGCTTCCCTGGTTCAGATAGCAACACATTACCAAACATTTCTGGTGCCAACATACAGTCATCAGTTAGTTAACTAAGTTGACTCTTAGTTTTCAATATATTAAGTGGTTTGGTAGACATAAGTGCTGCTCACTATTTCCAGTTCTCTTTTCCTTACAAGCATGTGAGATCCTTATTCCCACCCTCTTAAAGTCACGGGACTTGCTTTGTCCAGTGAAATATGAGTGGTAGTTGTTGTGTCACTTCTTGGTGAAAGCATTTAAAAGCTGGTGCACAATTCTCCATGTTCTCTCTTCCCTTGCGATGTTAAATGTGGAAGCCTTTGTTAACTTTGAAGTACCGTAAAATCAAAACAGCATGGAATGCTGAGCCCATGGAGGACAGCCACTTGGGATGGCCTACGGTGGACTTCCTGTGAGTGAGGAGTAAACACTTGTTACTTCAGGCCACTCTACTTTTGTGGCAGTTTTACCACATTGTAATCTAGTTTATTCTGAATGAGGAAAACAGTCTTGCTGCCATCATTCTTGTCAAGAATCTCATTTCATCTCCCAGGGATTGTTGAAATAGCATCCTAAATGTTACTTGGTTTCTTTTTTTTTCCTTCCAGCTTTATTGAAGTATAATTGACAAATAAAATTGTAATATATTTAAAGTGTACATTGAGAAATAATTCCCACAATTGAGTTAATTAACACATCCATCACCTCATATAGTTACCTTTTGTTTTTTTGGGGAGTGGGTATACTTAAGATCTACTCTTAGCAAATTTCAAGTATACAATGCAGTATAATTAACTACTGTATAGTCATCATGCTACACATGCATTAGATCCTCAGAACTTATTCATCTTATAACTGAAAATTTGTACCTTTGACCAACCTCTCCCCTTTTCCCCATCTGCCAGCCCCTGGCAACCACCATTCTACTCTCTGTTCTATGAATTTGACTTTTATTTTTTTTTAATTCCACATAAAAGTGATACCATACAGTATTTGTCTTTCTCTGTCTGGCTTATTTCACTTAGTATAATGTCCTCCAGTTTCATCCTTGTTGTCACAAATGCAGGATTTCCTTTTATTTTTAAGGCTGAATAATATGTACTTAGGTTGTTTCCATATCTTGGCTATTGTGAATAATGCTGCAAAAAACATGGGAGTACAGATATCTCTTTGAGATAGTGATTTCGCTGCAAAAAACATGGGAGTACAGATATCTCTTTGAGATAGTGATTTTGTTTCCTCTGGATATATGCCCAGAAGTGGGATTGTTGGGTCATATAGTACTATTTTTAACTTCTTGAGGAACCTCTATAGTGTTTGCTGTAGTGGCTACACCAGTTTTAGATCCTCACCAACAGTGTAGGAGGGTTCCCTTTTCTCTACATCCTTGCCAACATGTTATTTGTTGTCTAAATGTTACTTGGTTTCTAATCTTTTCCTGCTCTAATCCATTTTGTAAACATTTAACAAGGTAACATTCTTAAAGTACAACCATGAAAATCACTCCCCTTTCTAAATCAAACATACAAAAAAACAAACAAATAAAACAAGGCTAGTCCTCACTACCTGTGATTTAAACAGTTTAGCCCTATTGTTAGTTTTCACCAAGCAAATATTAAAAGATTATTGTAGAAAAATAAAATATATAAACTGGCAAAAGGAAAACGATCCAAAATCCCACCACTGGAAATGATCACTGTTGATATTTTGACATAAATATTCCCAAGCTTGCACTGTTAAATTGAATTTAGTTGAAAGATTATGTACCAGTCACTGTTATAGGCACTAGGAATATAGTTGTGAACAAAATATTAAAAAATTCCTGCTGTCTTGGATCTTATATTCTAGTGATGGGAGGCATGGAAAGGCAGATAATAAACATAATTAATAAGTAAATTAGACAATCTATTAGTAGAAGATGACATGGAGAAATGTAAAACTGGGTAGGAAATGGGACTAGCATTAGGACTGGGTATGGAATTCGATTAGGAGTTAAATTTCGGATGGGATTTAGTTGCGTATTTAGAAGCATACCGAAAACAAATTTTGGCCGAATAAGATTAACCAAGAATTCATTAATATTGAGCTAAAGCCAGATATCATCACAGGGTGAACTTCTGAGATAAATTACAAATCCAAAAATTTCATCCAAAGATGTATTATTAAATTTTAGTATTAAAATTTCAGTACATGATTTTTGAGAGTTTGACATTACAATGGAGGTGAGATACATAATTTTTTAGCACTGACAACTATTGCTGGCACTGTGATGCACATTTGTGGTATTAACAAGATATTTATTTTCAGCTGAAAAGGATACTCACTTTCAGCTGAAGTCTTTGGAAGAGCAAGATTTTTCTTTTAGGAACTCGCATGTTTCTCTAACATTCCGTTCTCATGCTCTTTATATTCTTTTTTATGTCTGTGTCGGAGGTGATTTGTTATGAATATTGTTGATTCATGATTTTGGAGGTTTTCCCTCCTTGTGAAATTTTGAGATCTCAGAGTTGATATTCTACTCTTAGTTCTTCCTCACAAGATGAGGAGATTACCAAATCAAGCTTTTGGTTGAAAGACTCGTGGCCTAAATGCATTTAAATATTTAATAATTAAATATAGCACTTAGAGGTTATTTTGTTTAATGTTATGATTGCTAGCACACCAAACAATTCTACACTTGGGGCTGGGAATAGAGTGGTGAATAGACTAACATAGGAGAGTCAGACACAGCAAGAAGGAAGAGAATATAAAATAGGAAAGGGCCACAGATATATTTAATAATTCCTTTGCAAATGTTCTTATCAAAAAAAGTGACTCTATCAACTTCCATCCAGCTAGGTGACAGAACCACAGAAAGCTAGAGCTGAAAGACACCCTTGAAAGATGATCAGCCTATTGAATTTCACTCACACACGTAGGAAATGAATTGATATGTTCATTTGGGCAGAAATACTAGAAGGGATAATAGTAAACATACCTTAAGTACTACTATTTAACACACACTAATTGCTTTACATGTATTATCTCTTTAAATCCTTACATTAACACTATGATAACTACTGTTATCCCCATTTTACAGATGATTCAACTGAGGCTTGGAGAGGGTACTGATTTGCTTGAAGTTACACAACTAGGAAATGGCAGAGCATTGGATTTGAATCCAGACAGTTTAACTCTACAAGCAGCCTTAAACATTAAGTAACATACTTCAAATGCGTATGTCTAGGCACAAAAAGAGAGGTAATATGCACAAAACAAAAGGAGCTGTTTGAAGGAGATGAAATTTAACACATTCCCTTTTTTCCCCAAAACATTTTTTGCTAAAGATTTTTTATACCATACATGCAAGACAAGATAAAAATGTAGACGATCAAAAACTACCCCATTTGCTTCCATGATCTCTGTTCTCTGCAGCCTTCCCGAGTCGTTCGCTTCTAGATTTTGGGTAACGTCCTCATCCCCAACGTCACTCTCAAGCGTTCCTTCCCAGCCTGATGCCCAGAGCTGAGTCCTCCAAGTTCTCTTGGCCACTCAGCACCGCCCCCCACCCCCCACCGCCCCCCAGCTCGCTGCAGGTGTTCACGGCTCTCTCCCTTCGCCTTGGGAAACTCCACATTCCAGAGAGGCCGACGCGACGCTGGGGTCTGGGAACCCGCAGGGAGGATGTCTCCACAGTGTTTACCAGGCCTCGACACTCTCCCTGAGCCCGCCCCCAGCTCCGAAAAGCTTCCAGGAAATGTCCCGCTTATCACTCCCCCCTGGCTGGGGGCGGGAGCGGGCGGTGCCCTCCGCCCCGGCCCGGCTGTCCCCCGGCTCTGGCTGTCCCCAGGCTGTCCCCCAGCCCCGGCTGCCCCTCGGCTCCGGCTGTGCGCAGACGGCAGAGAGCTACGCCCGCCGAGCGCCCACGTCCCCGCCGAGCGCCCGGGACCCCGCCCGCTGCGCCATGAGGGTCCCGCGGGGGCGCTGCGCCGCGCTGCTGGCGTGCCTCGCCCTCGTGCTTCCCGTCTCCGAGGGAAACTGTGAGTAGTCGTAGCATCTCTTCCCCTTTGCCCAGAGGCGCCGACTCGACCAAGAGCCCCGGCGGCGGGGTTCTCCTCCCGGAGCTGCAGCCCCCCGGGGAGTTGCTACCAGTCCCTGCCGCCTTGGCAGCAGGCCTGTCTGGCGGGCGGCGTGAAGGTGGGCACGTCGATGTTCGCCCTGCTCTGGGAACCCTGCGTTGCCTGCAGCACAGATTCAAGAACGCGGGTGACACTAAGTATCGGTGAAGGAATTAGGACGCCTCGCCATGTGCCCCCAAAGCCTGAAGTTCCCAGTCAGGACGGGGTGGGAGAGCCAGGAGGAAAAGGCAGCCCCTGTCTTCCCTTTGTGCGAGCGCCAGTCCCCGACCAGCACCCCCTGCTGCAACCGACCTCCGTTTTGCAATTTCTGGACTTTGAGCTTGGTTTGCTTATCTCGGAATTGACGAACGGGTTGTTTTAGGATGACTGCGGGCTTGCATAGTAGATCTCATTTTCTAACCTTGAAATCGAAAGGACTGTTAAATATTGTATTTCTCAGATTATTTTGTACTGAGGATTTTTGACACTGAGTGCCACTGATCTGTGGTCGTGGCATGCATTCTTTGAACTCTATATTTCCAGTTCTTTATGTTCCCATGCCTGGATTCAAGGCAGGATATTGAGTTTTCTCTGAAAAATGTATAAGGGATATCAAGGCATTTAGTACATTTTAGTAGTCAGTTAATTCGCTTGTTTTCTAAAGTTGAAGCATGTTCATTGACTAAAAATGCTTACTTGTGCTATGTTTTATTCTCAGGAAATGGCATGGGGGAGATAAACTCTGAATTACAAATAACTTTTAAGCTGCCTAAAACTCCAATGTAAACTTTTCAAAGATGGTAATTTCAGGAGAATTAAATAGGAATTTACTAATATTCCACTAGTTTTTATTAATTAGTGATCAGAATGAATGATCAGTATTTTAAAATTCTAATTTAAAGGCTAAAACATTATTTGTTGATCATATATTAAAGATCATATGTTAAATAGCAGAACTTCAACATTCAACATTATCATTGTCTGTGTGGCCCACAGGCACGACCTCATTATCTGTATAGTTCATTAGGACAATCAAATGTTCACCTGGTAACCAGTGTATTGGAGAGGAGAAAGAGACAAAAGTGGCATGCCACACTTACTGCTTGTCATCCCAGGAATTTGCTAGGCCCTTTCTTTTTATGGAAATTTTCATTGAATCTAGACAGAGTTAGAAATTGTGTGTATGTGTGTCTGTGTGTATTATATACAGGTATTCAAACCATGTATAGAGAAAAATACACTTGTTATATATAGACACTGACAGAGTAGATAAATTAATTCTACAAGTATATCACATAAAGAATAATTGGCCCTATAATGCCTTCATTTAAAAAAGTATGATAGTTTAATCGGATTAAAAAGCATCTTGGTTTACTGATGAGGAAACTGAGATACAAATGGAATGTTGTTACTCTCTAACATTTTAAATTTGAGATAGAATTAGAACTCTAAACATTTGATTTATAATTTATTGTTTAGTCCATAGAAATATAGTTGCTATTTAAAGAAAAAGGTTTACAAATCACATTTTTAGTTTTGAGAGAGTTAGAAATCATCTTGTTCAACCTCTTCATTTTAACAATAAAGAAATTGTTCGGAGATGTTAACTGACTTTCTAGACATTATATATATATATGTATATAAATGGAGAGAGAGAGAGAGATTTAAAATTTACACTGTCTACATATTTTATATCATTTCCCACTAAGGGCTGTGTTACGAGAAATGGGACAAGGGGATGTCCACTTTGGCTGTGCTGTGGCCCCATCCAGACTTCTGCTTCTGGGTGGGTGCAGTCTACCCTCGACATTATTGACTCATATTTTCCTTCTCTTTTTTTACTCTCTTCTTTCCTTCTATATTCCTTTCACTGTTTATCTTTGTCTTTTCTTAAATTCTCTTTATTTCAGAGTCCAAAATGTTGCACTGATGGAGAGATTTTATCAAGGTTAGGTTAGAATTGGGGTTGGTGCTGGAAAAGTTAGAGACAATTTCTGGTATATAACAACAACAAAAGCCTATGCCATATTTTCTTACCATTATTTCTATGCTAGGAAACACAGTAATGCTTTTCATAATAGGCCTTTTCTTTTTTTTTTTTTAAAGATTTTATTTATTTATTTTTTCCCCCCAAAGCCCCAGTAGATTGTTGTATGTCATAGCTGCACATCCTTCTAGTTGCTGTATGTGGGATGCGGCCTCAGTATGGCCGGAGAGGCGGTGCAGTCAGTGCGCGCCCGGGATCTGAACCCAGGCCGCCAGCAGCGGAGCGCGCGCACTTTAACCGCTAAGCCACGGGGCTGGCCCACCTAATAGGCCTTTTCTATCCAACAAGTTCATTATGTTCTTTGTAGCTAAATGATCTATATACATATTTAAATTTTCCATGTATTATGAGAAAAAAATACTGTGAGAAGCTTGATAATACATGTATCAGCATTCTTTAGCTACAAGCAACAGTAACAAAGTCTTGCTAACGAAAAGAAGGGAGGGAGGGAGGGAGGGAGAGCAAGCAAGCTAGCTGAGTGGATTTATTTATTGGAAGGCTACTGAGTGGCATGCTGAATAACCAGGCCCAGGGAAGACTTGGGCATTTAGATGGTCTCTGTAGTGGGAACTCATGTGCTCACTGTTAGGAGCTGCCATCAGATGACTCAGTTCTAATTGCCTTCTCTGCTCACGATTCAAAGTCCTAGCAGAGAGAGCCTACTTGTTTGGGCTTAGTTTGTCTCTGGAGTCCTGTGACAGACAGCTCACTAGATTCAGGTGGAGCGCCAGAAGAACAGCTTCCATGAAGGATGGATGCTGAGAAGGAAGCAGAAACAAGAGAAGGCTACACATTCTCGTTATTGGCTGTACAACATACACATGCCCTTCTCTCCATAAACACCATTTGAAAGTATTTCAGATATAATGCAAATATGTCTAATATGATGCAGAGAGCTAATGTGCAGGAGAAAGGACCCCTCCTCAATCAGTTGCAGTCGCCACCCCCAGAGGGGACGGCTCAAGGCTCCCAGGTTGTGTCTGATTCCTCCTCTAGTTCGGTCACACTCCCAGGTCAATGTACCGTGCTTCATGGATGAAATGACCACTGTACTGTACCAACACATCCTATATGCCAGAATAATAATAACAATAAAAAAGATAAGCGGGAGAATACAGGTCTCCCCGGTGGCAAGCTGGAGCTGGTACCTGTGACTTCCTCCTCCTCTGCCCGGTTCATCTCTTTCTTGCTCTCTGGCAGTTCTTCGTGTCTGTTTTTTGTCTGCTCAATGAGATGAACCACACCCTTATTCAGGAAGAATCTGAACCCTGTGGTTCCTACCGGTGGCTGGTTGTATTCATCTCTTCTTTTACAATTTCTACTGTGTGCAGTAGTTATGCTGAGGGGCAACACTCCTTCTAACGCCGATTTATATGTGACAACAACACTATTTTGGCTTGATTATTGTCATTCCAGTATCATCCTCTGTTTTTTTTTTTTTTAAACAGGAGTAAAGAACTTGAAATAGCTGTATAGCAGTCTCAGCTTCTAATTCTGTGGAAAACACATTAGGTCCCTAGTGAATGTATTCTGCCCTGGTTTTCAGTTTCTAGATGAGCAGAACCCACTTGTAAGGAAAGCAAAAAATTTGAGAATAGGTCATTGAATTAGTTTCTTAGGGCCGCCATAACAAAGTACCACAAACTGGGGGGCTTAAACAACAGAATTTATTGTCTCACAGTTCTGGAGTCTGGATATCTGAGCTCAAGGTGTCAGCAGGGTTGGTTCCTTCTGAGGGCTGTGAAGGAGAATCTGTTCTATGCCTCTCTCCTAACTTCCGGTAGCCTCAGACATTTCTTGGCTTATGGATTATATAGGCATTCTCCGTATGTTTTCATACCATCTTCTCTCTGTACATGTCTATCTCTGTTCCAAATTTCCTCTTTTGATAAGGACATCAGTCATATTGGATTAGAGCCCACTCTTATGACCCTCTCTTAACTTGATCATCTTCAAAGCCCCTATATCCAAATAAGGTCATACTCACAAGTACTGGGTGATTAGGATTTCACCGTCATTATAGAGGACACAATTCAACCCATATCAGTCACTAAGCATCATATCATGACCAGTACTTCTTCCCTTTCTACCTTCATTCCTGACCTGTGTATTTTAGCTTTAGGAAAAAGAGCACCATATGTTAATGATTGCTGGTGTAGAAAACATACTACATTTTTATTTTACCACGTTTTGGAAGGTAGTGTTGTGTCCCAAAAGGCAGTGACTGAGCCCTTAATAATTGATCAGTCCATCATTCTGTAAGGCTAGCTCCTTCCAGGCATTAGGGTACACAATAAGAAAGAAATATAAATGAAACCAGTGAAGACCATATAAATCATCCCACTGACTTATTTCCTTGATTGTGGAGTTAAATCCTTGGAGGTAAAGTGGTGAAGCTTAGCATAAATCATTGAATAAGTCTACCAATAGTGGTGCTGATAGAAACATTAAATGCAAATCTAGAATAAATGTCTCTCCTCTGAGTACAAATTGCTGTTCCTCCATAAAAGAGCCCTAACTAATCAAGCACCCGCCAGATATCTGATTGGATTTTGCAATATGCCCAATTTCCAACTGCGGAAGGAATGGCAGTTTTGCTGGCAAACCTGGTGTTTAGCAGTGGGAGCCTGCTGGACTTCAGTGAGGGAAAGCCTGTAGTTGAGTTGCCATGTGGTCTCCATCTTGCCACCAGGGCTGCTGTTTCATGAGCGTTGGACAAACATTAGACTGAGTGACGCAAAAGCCTGAGGGCCATAGGTACCCACAGACTTGTGTGTTTGGCCCTAATGGCATTTTAAAAATCAGAAAATTTCATCTAAAAATTTTGTTTTATGATTTCTCTTAAAAAACAAGTAAAGGAAGATCTGGCAACAGTGGGCCCACATTTCAACAAGTTAAGATTCAGCTAGAGCTGATTCAGAGCTGCCTTGTTTAGATGGAATATACCCTCTCCAGTTTGCCACAATTCCAAGCATCCCCACTGTCTCCCACCAAATTCTCTTCCCTTGTCTAAGGTGCCTGTCTGACATTTGCAGATTTTTGAGTTTGCGACCCTTGCACTAGATTGCCTTGAGAAGAAATGCACTGACAATCCTTAGTTGGGTTATCCTATCTCCTCTTACAAGTAAGGACTTCTCTGGTGTGGACTGTCTTCTGAACATGCATCTGGAACACAGATCTTCTCAGCTCTGCTCAATTCTTGCCCAAGCTTCCTTGTCCCGAGGCCTGAGCTCTAGCTCTTTACAGGTCCCTGAACAACTGGAAGGACCATTTGCAACTGTCCAAAAGGTAGACTAGATCCTTATCCCAGCCCAGCGTACAAGGCTCATGATCTGGAGGCTTCCGGATCTTTTCCTCCAACTGATCTTTCCCTGCTCTCTCCTCAAAGAGAGTCATTCTCCGTCCTCTGTCTCCTGGGGTCTTTTCACATGTGAGCCCTCCTGTTTGGAAGACTCTTCCTCTTCATCACCCTCCCCTAACCATCCCAGACAGTCTGTCCAAAGGCTCCTCAAACTTTGGGTTACTTTTTAAGATTTTATTCCTCTTTTTTTAGATTCATGGATTGGCGTGTGATAAAGCTTTCTAGGATCTTTATCTCCCCATTTATAATAAAGGATAATTAGAAAATTGTTATTTTCTCAATTTCTATTTTCTAATATTTTAAATATATTTGAGGCTTTTTTTTTCTCTTTTGCTTTATTGGTTATTTTATTCAAGGAATAAACTGAAGTACTCTATCTTATCTATGTGTTTTTTGCTTTCATTAAGGCCCTCTGATTTTTAGAATTAATGAAGGAGCAAATGAGCACATTATTGGATAACTTCTGTTACAGGCATTGGTTTAAATTTTTCATAATCTTGTATCAGTTAGGATAAAGTATGCTGTGGAGTGATAACACTTTAATGCCCAAATCTTCAAATTAATCTCCAAATCACTAAATCTTAGTGGCTTAGAAAAATAAGAGTTTATTTCTCAATCACGTGAAGTCCAGTGTGGTTTGTGTGAATCTCTTCCATCTTTAGTTATACCATCTGGTACACAAGGCCCCCAGTGTGTCTGCCAGGGAAGAGAGTAATGGAGGAGGTATACTTGTTCTTACCTTACCTATCCTTGCGTGCAAGTGACACAACTCACTTCTGCCACTAGTTCGAATACCCTAACCCAAGGAAGCACATGGAATATTTGGTCAGCGTTTTCTCTGGTACAAACATTTTTCCTCTGAGGTTAAGATTAATGTTTCTTCCTCTAAGAGAAGTTCAAATACTTACTGCCTGTTTAACCTTTGCAATATACATTGCAAAGTGTGAAATTGTTATAACTACCTGCATAAAACGTGATAGAGAGAGGGCACAATTAACTATACCTCCTAACAGTCCATCTGGGGACTATGTATAATGACATTGAGTTGGCTGTTAATGTAGTAGGGTGAAAAAAATATGGTAACAGCTGATATTGAAATTATTCCTATGGTGAAAACTGTTATTATTTTAGAAATTACCTTGAAAAGTGGTTTTAGGTTTAGAAAGTGAAGTCCTGAAAACATGGTCTATAACTTTGCTATTCAAGTGTAGTCCATGGACCAGCAGCATCAGCATTACCTGCAAGCTTATTAGAAATGAAGTAACTCTGGGTCCAGCCTGGTGGCATAGTGGTTAAGTTCGCGTGTTCCACTTCGGCAGCCTGGGGTTCACGGGCCCGGATCTCGGGCGCAGACTGACGCATCGCTTGTCAAGCCATGCTGTGGCATCCCATATAAAGTAGAGGAAGATGGGCATGGATGTTAGCCCAGGGCCAACCTTCCTCAGCAAAAAGAGGAGGATCGGCAACAGATATTAGCTCAGGGCTAATCTTCCTCTCTCTCACAGACACACACACACACACACACACACACACACACACACACACTCGCACACACAAAAGTGTCTCTGGCCCTACCCCAGACCTACTGATTTAGCATATGCATTTTAACAAGACCCTCAGGTAATTCTTATGCACACTTAAAGTTGGAGTCTTTCTGGTCTATAAGGAGATAGCAGGGAGTATAGATAAATGATTCTGCATAAGAAGTGAACATAAATTTTCAGGAGTGGCAGTAGGGGGCAGCCAGGGAGAGAGAAGGGGAGAGGATGTCAGAGAAGGGAGAGAAGCTGAGCCACATGGCAGGGAATGCGGCTGGTGGGGAGGGTCTCCAGTAAGAAATTATCAGATGTGACGTGGATGAAGGACTTTTAGGAACTGGCGTTTCTAAGACCTAACTTTAAATTGCAAAGGTTCCTCTAATGTAAACTGCAGCAGGGTCAGAGTCAGGTTAGGGTCACAATCAGGGTGAGGTCAGAGTCACTGTCAGGGTGGCAGCCTACTTTTGTTTTGTGGATGCCAGATCCTCTCAATTTATTTAGGATATTAGTTATAAATTTTAAAAGTTATCTTCTGTGTCTTCAATTACTTCTGTTTCCTTTGGGGTCGTTCATTCTGAATGTTCCTCTGTCTTTCTATTTCATGCTATTAATTTAACGCAAATATCTGATGATCTTTGGCTGTTAGTTTGTATTTTTTGAAGACAGTCCTAAGTTTATTAGGTAGATTAGATAGCTGGCATGGGGTTCTTCTGTGGTTAATTCCCTAAGAGGACGTTCCTTTCACTGGGAAACCCGATATCAGTCCTATGAAAGCAGGCAGGTGTGTCATAGCCAGGCTTCTCCTTAGGAGCCTATGTGGGAATTGGGTGGAGGTAATTGCCAAGGTAAGGAGGGCATTACTCTTTGAGCATAACACTTCCTGGTTGCTTTACCCACTTTCTCCCACACTGTAACTGAGATGAGGTTTGGAGTGCCTGGAAGTTCTGCTCTTCTTTGTCATCCCAATTTCACACATGGATCCTTCTCAAGGAGTATCATCCCTATCTTTAGGGAGCTGTTTTCAGGTTTTATTTTAAAGGCTAAAATGATGGCCTCTTATCTTCTGTAAATGGAAGAGGAAGAGAGGGAGACTCTGACCTGCTCTGGTCTTCTGAATGGAGTTGTGTAATTAATCTGATGCCTATTCTTTTTTTTGGCTGAGGAAGACTCACCCTGAGCTAACATCTGTTGCCAATCTTCCTCTATTTTGTATGTGAGCCACCACCACAGCGTGGCCACTGATAGAGAAGTGGTGTAGGTCTGCGCCTGGGAACCAAACCTGGGCCACCAAAGTGGAGCACACCAAACTTAACTACTAGGCCACTGGGGCTGGCCCACTGATGCCTATTTTTAGTGTCAGTTGGAGCTTCTCTGGTATAGATGCTTTAAAATTGTATCGTGCTGTGTCTAACTTTGCTTTCTTTCCATTCATTTGGTTTGGCACTCAGTAGATCCTCTTAAATGAAGGCTAGTATTTCTCATTAGCTATGGAACATTTTCCACCTTTACTTATAGGATAATTTCCTTCCTCCATGTCCTCTGTTCTCTTTCTAGAACTCCTCTGGAATTGGTCCTTTGTGACTTTGACTTTCATGTTTTCTCTCTTTGAAATTTTGATCCAGGTTCCAGGAAATTTCTCTAACTTTTTCTTTCAACTCTTGTATTTTGACAATCATATTGTAAATTTCTCAAAGTACTTTTTTCTTTGATTTTACTTTCATTCTCTCTTTTCATGGATGCATTATCTTCTTAAGTCACTAAAAGGATATTCATTAGACTTCTAAAAGTTTTTGAAAGTTTTCTTCTCTGAATTACCTCTTTTTTTCTCATGTTAGTTTTCTTTTTCATGCTGCTGGTAGCTGTTTGTTTTTTCCTCATATTTCTGATGATTCTTGATTGTCTCTTCATATTTCAGCAAGAGTACTGGGTTGGTTTTATGTGACTTGTGTGGGTTTCTGCTGCTGTTGTATATATCTATCTGGTTTCTTGCTAGTCTTTCTTCTGAATGGGCGAGTTAGCAGGTATCTCTGTATACACTTATTAGTCAATTCATTTATACAAATAATGCTTACTGGGCCCACTCTGAGTGTACTGCTGCACGTACTCTGGGATGTACTGGGAAACCAGTGCTGAGTGTTGTTGCTGGACTTTCACGTTAATCCCCCTGCTTCTAGGTGCCTTTCTTTCACTTTCCCACTGATGCTGTAGTAGACTTGCTGAGGCTTCTTATTTCCAAAAGGCAAAGGCTTCTTACTTCCTTCGCACCTCTGTGTGTATTTTGGGTCAAGGCTTCCTCTCCCTTGTTTTATTCATCAACAGGTTATGATTAGTTTCCAGCTGAAGAATTTGTTGAAATCACTTACCTAACAATGACATTGTCCATTCTCTCAAGTGTTGTAAGTTATTCTTTTAAAAAATTCTCTTACTATCACTTGAATGCAACCTTGGAGGAAGAACAGATACATGCTCTCTGACATCATTAACCATAAACACCACTTCCCGTGTCTCTAAAGAGCACCTAGAAATAGTCACTAACCTCTTTGCCTTATGTGTTATTCTGCCTGGATGGCTCTAACAAAATACCACAGACTACATGGCTTAAACAAGAGAAATGTATTTTCTCACAGTTCTGGAGGCTAGAATGTCCAAGATCAAGGTTCTGGCCAGTTCAGCTTCTGGTGAGGGCTCTCTTCCTAGTTTGCAGACCTTGCTTCCTCACTCTGTCATCACGTGGCCTTTCCTTGGTGCAGGTGTGTGTGCAGGAAGAGAGAGAAAGAGTGAACTCTTTAGTGTCTCTTCTTATAAGGATGCTAATTCTCTGGGATGAGGGTCCCACCTTTATGACCTCATTTAACCTTAACTATTTCCTTAGAGGCCCATCTCCGAGTACAGCCATATGGGGATTCCTGCTTCAACATATGAATTTGCAGGGGAGTGAGGGCGGGGGGTGGGGTGGCCCAAACATTCAGTCTATAATGCCTTGTCAAGTAGAACACAATGCTCATTTTCTTTTTTTTGTTACTACGGAAGGGGAGAGGTGGGGTTTTTTCCTTTGTCTGTGGCTACTTTTTTTAAGTGGGCCTGAGTTTCCATATGTTAAATGTATCTTTCCTTATTATCATTTTATTCTCCTTCTTTTCTCTGACTCCTTATCCCCATCATTTTCTCTCCTTTCCTTAATAAGTTATCATTTTATTCCATTGTTATTTAGACTGTGTCTTATAGCCTTTTAGAAAGTCAACAGGGAATTCTGAGAGGCTGACAGAAATTATGTTGAATTATAAACACCTATTCGATGCTATACCAATATTCCAAATAATCTCAATTCCACATCAGCGCTTTAAAGAAAATAACTAAGAGTCTAAAGGTAAGCCATTGAGATCTAGAGTCTTTCTAAGCCTCTAAGCACACTTCAGAGTTGCTAATTGGGGAGATCTGGGAGATACTGCAGGAAATGGGGTATTGCAGAACAAGGCCGACTCTTTCATTGCTGCCTTTAAAAATGTCCAGGAACAGTTTGCCTGTTTCTTTTCCAAACATAAATACACACACAGACCAGTGAACTAATAATATTAATTGATGCCATCCTAACAAAATAGGTCAAATAGAACAAAAACAAAACATTTCCTGTGCTGTAACCTCTTGGTACATGACGTCAAGTCAGATGGTGTTTTGGTGTCTTGGTGTGTAGGAGATGAAAAAGACAAGGAAAGCCAGCTGTGTGAATACCTTGCTGCATGTTATGAAAGAGACCTCCTGCTGTAGCCTCAGGAAGTATAGCCACTTTGCAAGTCAAGAGAAGAAAAGAGAGGGCTATAGAAAATTCATCTTCATACCTTGCCAAAATCTGAACTCTGAGTCCCTTCAAATACCTTAATTTATCGCTCACCGAGAGCAAACAAGTCAAATAAAAGAAATGATCAATGTGGTTTTTTTCTGGGTAATAAGCTGCCTGTTGCTGTCTTTTGGTTAGAAGTATTTGCTGTTTTGGAAGGAATAACTAAAATGCACCACTTTCTCTGTCTGTGGCTAAATCAAAGCTTTTAGTCTTGGGGAGACAATGGCAGAGGGCTTGGTTTATTCTTTTCTTTTTTTCCTGGACTAGGGGCTGTAAATTAAAGTTATAGTTAAATTTTGGAGTAAGGAGAAGTCTGCTTCACTTCTGTTGTGGCTAAACAGTTCAGGCATTGTTTCCCTACTCATTCATTGATCTCTTCCAGAATGGGGGTCAATGGTCACATTTTTTTAATGCCACCAATGGCTTTCCTATTTCTAAATAAATGCCAGCCCTCACCTTCTAATCCAAATGTTTTAAAACTCACCTTTGTATGTGCAACGTAAGAGTCACAGATTATTTCCTCTTTTTCTTCACCAGATTTAAATCCTTGTCCAGACCTCTCTCTCATGATCTTTGACTCTTTTAAAGCATTCTCGTCATCCTGTTTATTGCTCACTTCTCTTGAAGGACAAACGTGTAGTTCACCTTTAGAGAATACTTTTCCTAACATTTTTCTAATCCTTAACATAATAGTATGAGAAGAATCAGTTGCCCAGTAGCATAGTCCTCAATATGACACAAAATGTGAAATTTAGAGAAAAGCAAGTGTAATAGCTCTTTTTTTTAAATAAAATAAACTTTAAAAAAATTGAAGAATAACATACATATAGACATACGGTTTCTTTTTGAAAGCTAACACAAGCTTTTCTGAAAGTTAGAAATAATTATATAGGCTGAAGAATGCCTAAATAAAAATCTGTCTTGAGTTGTTTTTTAGTCCTTGCAACTTTCACATTTTTTAATATCCCTCCTCAATTGGAAATCTTCTGTGGTAGAAATCTTTATGAAAAAAACGATAGATTTTACAGTTAATTAATATGTGATTATTTTAAATAAAATTTGTAATATCTGACCATATGGTTTTCCATCATTAACTAAAGGTTTTTCTATATTACGTGCAATTCTTGTTTTTCAGGCTTTGTTTAGAGAAAACATGCCATTTCAACAGTTGAGACATATGAGGTACAATTATATCTCAAAGTATTATCTAGTTGTTCTCTCTATTTGTACATTGAAAGCCATTGTCCCCAACCCCGTCCCACACTGAAGCAGAAACAAAGATTCAAACACTCTGCCAACCCAAATGCTAGCCAGAGGTTCTCTCCTCAGACACATTCTTTTAGGGGCAGTTTTTCATTCTTGGGATGCTAGATAACAAGGGCCTAGAGAAAGGAGAGCAGAAAGCAGAACTGAAAAAGAAATGAGCTTTGGAGGGAGGAATCCATGAGATGAGAACCATATTTGCAAAGGACAGGAGAGCAGAATGGAAGAGATTCAGAGGATGAGCTGTCCTAAAGCTTGGACCTCCTCCATCTGCAACCTCACCCTCATCTGGCTGATCAGTTTTGGACAACCTGCAGATCTGTGGTCCTGCCCACCCTGAACAGAAGGTAGCAAGCGTGCACACCTAAATGGAGAGCAGGGCCTGAAGAAAGGACCTCTCCTGGACCACGCTGGAACTGAATTGGACAGTGGGGGAATTTTCCTGTGAGCAGAGGCAATGCTAACCCTGCTGTCCTTATGACAGATGCTTACATTAAGTACCAACAACAATAAATTACTCTTTTGGAGGTAAGACACATTTATGCTTGAAAAACAAAGATTTGCCCCCATAGAAAATATTGAAGGGAACATGTGAAGGCTATGAAGACAATTTCAAAAGAGAATTCCAGTTACTGTTTGAACAATGGTTACGTTATTGACATAATAATTGTTCACCCTGCTATGATCACTATTTTGAGGGGATGACTCAGATCAGTTAGAAATTCAAGTAGATTCAGTCACACTTCTGATCTTGAAAGGCTCATAACTAAACATTATAACCTAAAATTTTGAATCTGAATGTAACACTTGTCAAGCAACATACTTGAGTTTTAACAAGGACTTTCTTGAGAAGCTTCTTAATCCAGAGAAGGGAAACGTGACCGGAGGCCGTGGGTAACGCAGAAAGGGGCAGGTTTGGAGGCAGGCGTGGCTCTGCTCTCAGCTGTGTGAATTTGTTAAAATTAACTCCACTTCCCTGAGTTTCAGTTTATTCATGTATAAAATGGGAAAATTACTGTCTACTTAGAATAGTTGTGATTAGGATTAAAGGAGATAATGCAAAAACAGCGTTTACGTGCTTGTGTGCCATGGTTGTTAGTGAGATAAATAATGGAGCTCTTTAGACATTCCTGCAGGCCAGCGGGGAGGAGGTTTTGGGCATATGGACTTTGAGCAGCTGGTAAAAGCACTTCTAAGCACTTATTGGTCTCACCCCACAGCCCTGTAGTTCTTAATTTGAATCTGTGGTGTCATGTTTATATCTTTTTGACAAGGCTTGTAGACTCCTTTGAAAGCACACTCTATAGATGGATTGGTTTATTTTATAAAAGACAGTATGTGTCTTATTTAAGACATCAAACTTGTCCACTCCACAATCACGTAATTTCGTTTTGTGTGTGTGTGCGTGTGTGTGTGTGAGGAAGACTGGCTCTGAGCTAACATCTGTTGCCAATCCTCCTCTTTTTGCTGAGAAAGATTAGCTCTGAGCTGATATCTCTGCCCATCTTCCTCTATTTTTTGTATATGGGATGCCGCAACAGCATGGCTTGATGAGTGGTGCGTTGGCCCACACCCAAGATCCAAACCTGTGAACCTCGGGCCGCCAAAGCAGAAGGCAAACTTAACCACTATGCCACCTGGCCAGCCCCCCACATAATTTCTTTTATGAACCAAGTACACTGTGGGCATTTGAGTGGCAGAATACACAGAAGGGAGAGCTTCTAGGAAGATGGATATATTTAAATTCCTGTCCCAGTAGCACTACTTCCTAGCTCCACGCCCTGGGGCAAATCATGCAACCTCTTTCTGCTTCAATTTCTTCAATAGGAAAATGGGGATGATAATTCTATCCTGTAGTTTATTTCATTATTTGTGTGAGGATCAAATGAAATAATTAATATACACTTTAAAAATTAAGTACCATGCCAATTTAAAGCATTATTGAGTTGAACTTAGATGAAATAAAACATAGACATTCAAATTTAGACAAAATTAGTTTTTGATTGTTAGCTTCAGGATCCTTTAGGTCACAGGTGTAACAGTTTTTCTTTTTAACACTCCTCAGTGGAGACGGTACAGCTCCTGCCTGTTTTCTGAGGAGCAGCAGGCAGTGATGGTGGTGGCAGGTCTGGATACTGGGTGCTTGGGGTCTGTCATACTCCTGCTGTTT
Source organism: Diceros bicornis minor (assembly GCF_020826845.1). NCBI lineage: Eukaryota > Metazoa > Chordata > Mammalia > Perissodactyla > Rhinocerotidae > Diceros > Diceros bicornis. The sequence continues at coordinate 55,190 of NC_080754.1, read as the reverse complement.
ATTCGCTTTCTCACTTAAGGCAAACATCTCGCATGCTCTTTATCTGAGTCTCATCATCTCCGAAATAATGAAGGTTATTATATTTCCTTCTAGTTTTATAAACTTATGTGGGCATTCCTTTAAACCCCTGCCTTTGTGCTCCCTGGACAGGTAAGAACTCCCCGTTTCACAAACATGATTATAGTGTGTGTTCCTACACCTGGTCTGTGGCTGCAGTGGGGGCCCTTATAGGGAAGGAGATATACTTAAATATCAACATTAAGCCAAAACTTAATATTCTGTGAGGAACAAATGCCGAAGAGTGGTGTTTATAGTTTGTTTCTAAGTGCATCTGACCTTGATTTTTTTGTTGTTGCATCAGTGTATTTATCTTTCAAAGAAAGTGTCATTGTTTTCCCCAGAAAGACTCATATATTTGCTTTCAAGTTCGGAAGGGCCAAGTTTTTGCTATATTTGTTATAAAGTAGCATGCTTAAAACTACTTCAAATGAAGAGATAATCGCCCATGTCAGACTCGTTCATGGTTGATAGGGCTGCCATTGACCAGTTAGTAATGCCCTTGGCCGGTAGCATGCTCTCAGAAGGGCAGCTTTTAGACACACAAAGCCTTGATTTAATCTTTATCTTAATGAGTAGTGATAAAGATGGTAAGGTAAGGTCAAAAATATAATCCAAACACTTTATTTATTTACTCAGTCATCACATTTAAGTTTCTGTTTTGGCAAGTAAGAGACATGAAGTAACATTACTTACTTCAGTCTTGAAAGATGTTTAATTATTCTACTAATAATTATGATGATTGTTGATTAATTAGTCCTTTTACTTTTCCTTTTCTTCCTTCTATTGTCAGCTTTTGAGTATTTATTTCTTGTTATTTACCAGGTAATAAGAGAAATAAGAGAAAAATAAGCTGTTTATATTACTTGCTTATCTTAGTGAAAGAACCATTTGTGGTTAAAATCAGAATTAAAAAAATTATATGCAGATTTTATTTGTACTTTTAAAATTTCTCATTAAAAAAAATGTTCTATTCACTTACTGAAATAATAAACCCCAAACTTCATACTCTCCATTCTTTTCTTCAAATATAATTGAAATCAGTAGTTTGAGTGTCTTTCTAAACTCTGTTTTATGTATTTGTCCACATGATATTTACATATCTACAAGTATGGCTGATATACGTAGGATTATGCTATAGGTGTGGCATTCCACAATTTACATTTTTTAACTTAATATATCTTGGAGATCTTCAGTGCAAGAGTATCTTCCTTCTTTTTAATAGCTGCATATCATTCTACAGTACAGATGTATTATAGCTTATTTTTCCATTCCCTTCTTGATAGTTATTTAGGTTGTTTCTAATTTTTTGATATTATAAATAATTTGTCAATAAACATTCTATGCATGCCTTTTCCAGCACAAGTGCATATCTGTAGGACATATTTAGAAGCAGAATTGTTGAGTTGTGTTATATTATATCATTAGCATGACCATACATGCCAATTTGCCTAGAACAGTTCTATTTTATTCTTTTTTACTTGGCATTTATCTAATGATTATATTTTATTTATACTATTTAAATAATTTTATATTTAATCTTGCACATACTCCTGTATTAGTTGGCTTATTGTTTTATTATTATTATTATTTATTTATTTATTTTTATTTTTTTTGAAGAAGAAGATTGGCCCTGAGCTAACATCTGTTGTCAATCTTCCTTCTTTTTTCCTTTTTTCTCCCCAAAGCCCCAGTAGGTAGTTGTATGTCATAGTTGTACATCCTTCTAGTTGCTTTATGTGGGACACCGCCTCAGCATGGCCTGATGAGCGATGTGCAGGTCCATGCCCAGGATCCAAACTGGCAAACCCCAGGCCGCCAAAGCAGAGCTCGCTAACTTAACCACTATGCCAGTGGGCCGGCCCCTGTTGTTTGCTTTTTTTAGTTTGCAAAAGTTGCTTATACCTTCTGGATGTGATTTATTCCATGTGATGCAAATATTTTTCTCCAATCTGCTGCTTGATGTTGATGTTTGTTATTTTTGTTGTTGTTGTTCAACTGTTTGAAATTTTTGGTGTAGTCAAAGTTACTGATTTTTTCTCTTTGCCTTCTGTTTTTTGTACTTTGCGTGAGGTCTTCCTTTTTCTGTGGGTTTTTATTCTCCTGTTTGTATGAATAATCAAGTGTTTCAGCCTTTCAAATATCTTTTAAATAGCTGACTGGATCTCTGTCTTTACAGAGATTGTGCCAGTTTCCCATTAAAATTGAAGAAGTTTGTAATTCTGGCTTTGCAGCTGGTGTGGCCGTGACTGATGTGGCTGTTTCAGCAGGATGCTTTTTCCAGTGTGGTCACAGTAGGGGAAACGTCAAATACCATCTGGTACTTGGACCTCAAGCACAGACTTGAACAGTCTGTGTAGGTCATTAGACGCGCGCTGTAGCCGCACAGCCAGCGTGCTCTCTGAGCTGTGAGCTGAAGTGCTTGTGTATCTGCATTTTTGGCTCAGTTCAACCATACTGATTTTAAATGTCATGTGATTCACAGGCAGAAAATGATTTTAATTTTCATTTTTTAATAGAATAACTTATTTTAGGTGGAGAAATGAAAGATTTATTCACATAAACTTATTTTCCCTTCAGTTTTGTCAAAGCAACATGCTTCACAAGTCCTGGTTAGGAAACGTCGTGAAAATTCTTTGCTTGAAGAAACCAAGAAGGGTAATCTTGAAAGAGAATGCATCGAAGAACTGTGCAATAAGGAAGAAGCCAGGGAGGTCTTTGAAAATGACCCTGAAACGGTAAGAATTCGTGAAAACTAATAAGTTAGCACACCTAGACATACAATTATAGATGGGACATTTCCAGCTTGAGTCTCTGTTCCGTTTTGTTCCTATTTAAAGTTAATAATTGTGTCTGTCACCTTCCACTTGTGACCACTGAAGCATTTCAGGAGGAAGTGCCTTCAAAGGACAGTGGGCTTGTTAGGGAGACACTCTGACCAGACTGCAATTCAGGTATACCTAATTATCAGGAAACGGTATTGACCTCAAGGGTTTATTAATACTTTCTCCCAACCAGAATTTGTTAGTATTGGGTTGGGCAGGGGGTGCATCTCAAGTATAGTGCGTGTGTGTGTGAGTGTGTCTGTGTGCACGCACACGTGTGCATGATTGCATCGTTATCACTATGCTTCCTTAAATCTCTCGATTGGCATTTTTAACCAGGCTTTAGAAAACAGGGCCCTCTAATCCAGAGCTTGGTACATAATAGGTACTCAGTGAATGCTTACTGAAGAATTCTTTACAGTACTGTGTTCTCTGAGTATACTTTAAATTATTCCATAAACCCTTGGGGAGTTTCCTGAGCCCGCTTTATATCATCAATAATCCCTGGGGTTAGAATTTATATTTTTCTTAAAATTTCGTATACATTTTGCCAAGTTAGTCTAGAAGAATCTAATCATAAAGACTCCTAAATATCATCCAGAAATAGAGGACCCTTAGACCTCTTCTATAATCCCCTAAGTTTCCTGGAGAAGGATGTTCTCAAACGTGTCCTGCGGGTAGCAGGAGTATAAATAGTGCTTCTAAGAATTAGGGTGAGGATGACTTTGGGAATTCAAGTTGGATAACCTTCGGGGTTACCTCAGATATTTTTCCTGAGATGAACTATGTAACCAAAAGGACATGAGGGAGAAAACATATTCAAAGCACCTCTCTTACCTCTGCCACGGCTCCCCGGGGCCGTGAGACTGGAGGGGAGATGGTGAGCAGGGGCCACCCGTCCAGTCAGAGAACTTGCCGACGGTCACAGCTATGTTCTCTGCTACTGCTCTTTAGTCCTTGTACCTCCACCGCCTCTAATAGGTTCAAAGGAATCTTTCCCAAGCTACCCCAAAATTTATTTTTAATACTCTCTGGGATTGAATCAAAATGTTTCTTCCTTAATTTTGTTGCTTTTTGTAGATAAGCAATTGATAGGACAAAAATATTTTATTGCACACAGTATAGCAGAGTGCTCACTGTGTAGGAAACACATACACCCACACATATATACACACACATTTCTTTTTACTATGGGAATTAAAATGTATCCCAAAGCACAGAGAACAATATAATAAACTCCGATACGCCTACCTCCCCCTCAACAATTATAAACAATCTGCCATTCTTGTTTTGCCTATTCCACACCCCACCTACTCTAATTTTTTTTAAAAAATTTTATTTATTTTATTTTTCCCCCAAAGCCCCAGTAGACAGTTGTATGTCATAGTTGCACATCCTTCTAGTTGCTGTATGTGGGACGCAGCCTCAGCACGGCCGGAGAAGCGGTGTGTCGGTGCGTGCCCGGGATCCAAACCTGGGCCGCCAGCAGCGGAGCATGCGCACTTAACCGCTAAGCCACGGAGCTGGCCCCCACGCACTCTAATTTTTTGTTTTGTTTTGTTTTGTTGAAACATTTTAAGGCAAGTCTGCATGCCCGAGATATCATATTATTGTATCACCCATAGCTACTTGAGTATGTATTTCTAACACTGTACATATGTTCTTAGAGCTCAACCTGGGAGTAGCAAATGGAGAGTGAGGCAGAAGACATGGAGAGGAGGAAAGAGAGGGGAAGGGAAGCTCACTGATGTGCTTCCTCTCCTCCACTCATTCTGACAGTGGTGTTATTGACAGAAGAGACAGAGATGACAGAGAGAGTAAGGAAGAAATGGGAGAAATGAAAACAAACAAACAAAAAAACATTTGTTACTGCTTCTCACTTTCTGTCCTGCCCCAACCACTCTCTGTCCACATCCCTAATACCCTAGTCCACATTCCCAGTCTCCACCCTATTGCTTTCCTCTTCATTGTCCCTGACATATTCCTTTCACCCTCACATCCTCTCCTTTTGAACTCATTCATTGCTGCGTACCCTCTTGGCTTTTGTTCTGTAGAAGACAACACCTTTGCCTGAATTACTTAGTGGGAGAGCCCATCCTTATAAACCAGTAGATGTTTAGGTTTATATGTGAGAGGAGGAAAGAGTGAGGACTTGGACTCTGTACTGGATGGAGTTCTGTTCTGTACTTGAGTATGTTTTTGTGTAGAAACACTGGTTTCTCATGTGGTGTTCTTCTGCTAATAATGCTGCACATTAGATGTATTATGGCTTAAGAAGGCTTTTGTGAACCAGCATGGGGACCTTACCATCATAAATCATTCCTCCTTTTGGTAAAGTGCATTCCTTAGTCCAGATTACTGATTTGCAGACAAACTTTTGGTACATAACCAATTTATAAGTAGGGTAATATAGGTACATAAGATGGTAAAAGGTAAATGTCCACTTTAATTCACTTCAAATTATGTCACTGTTATTCCACATTGAATCTGGTATGTGTAATCAGCATGACATGAAATTTATCAAATGGATATGTAATCATTATGGAAAAATTAAAGGATTTACAAAAAGGGGGCATATATGATTACTTTTAACATCTTCAATAGAACCTGTTTTCAGATTAAAAGCTTTTGAAAGATGATTCAATTGATCAATATTGCTGTAAGCCGCAGCATCTTATTGTCTTAATGTTATTAGTTATCTACTCCTGGTATATTTTACTATAGAAAAAACACTATATTGTAATGACAGTTATATGTAATTTATTTGCATCTTTAATCTAAAAACACAGTTTAAAATTAAATTTTAACTCTATAGTGAAATATAGTTTTGCTAAGATATATTTTTTATTTTCTTTCTTTCTAGGAATATTTTTATCCAAAATATTTAGGTAAGTTCAAAGGATCTCAATCATATAATCTTAGAAATAGAAGGGAACTTAGATCTGACCAAGGCTAACCCTCCACCTGTATGTATTCCATCCAATACAAGTTCATTAGCCTTGGAAGGAGGATCACATTCTATATACAATTTTACTGTCCTTTTATTTAAAGACATGTAGACAAATTTGGAACAGTTCTTTAATTACCATGTGGCATTTTGACTTTTTAGTGTGTTTCATTCTTGTGTCTTTCTCATGAAGAGTCATTGGGCTGATGCTAAGTTATATTTAGGTACCAGAACATTCTCTATAAGTACATGAGTTTTCATGGGTTATCTTTTAATGAAAGGAAAGATCTCTACACTGCCCAGAGCTTATGACCTAAATAATTGTTATTTAAATGTTCTCTCTTTGCAACACCATCTCATTATTCTCTGCAATATGCTACCCAAGTTTTGCTTTTGGATACAATTCTGGACTCTCAAGGAGTGAGGTAGCATTTCCACACCCAAATAGATTAGATGATTTCAACTAAATGTCAGTTAAAGATAAAAGACTTCGGTTTGCTTTAAGCAAATATAGAAATATTTTATTAATTATTCTTGGGAGAGTCATCAGCATTTCCAAACAATAAAAGCAGAATGTAATTTGTACACCTCTTTCTGATGGGATGCTCTCTGGGTCCAGCCCACAGAGATGTGCTCTCCTTCCCCCTCTAGGCTCAGAATCATCCCATCTGTGTATCTTTCCACCCCATTCTCATCCCAGCCAACTTGAGGCTCCAAGCCCTGCAGAAACAAAAAGTAAATCTTCCTTGAAAAAAAAAGTAGAAATGTACTCTGACATGCATTAATAATTATGCAGCTTAAAATTGTTAATTCAGTTTTGCAAATAACTATTTCTATTAAACTCTCCTTTCTCTTGAAATTTCAGTGTTTAATTATAGTTTAGGGTGTGGCTTTTTGTTTGTGTGTTTTTTTTTTTTGAGTACAAATGCAGACATTCCAGAGTTTAGATAGATCTAAGAATCTTAGATAGATCTAAGATTCCATGTTTAGATAGCGGAGTATTTATACCTTTCCTCTTTTCTTGGGGAGGCTTACATTGAAATGATGGTATGTACTTATATTTACCCTTCAAGACAGTTGACAAGATAAGAACCCAACATTATTGAGGAGAAGACCCTTTTAGAACCAAGTGTTCTTTTTCATAGTTCCTGGAGTGGTTACTCTTCCATTTTTTGCGTCCATGAGGGTGTGAATCGTGTTTGTGTGGCACATCCTGAGCCAAGGTTACTCAACGGTAACATACTGCATCTCCTTTCACCCTTTCATCAATGGCAGGACATCAGTTCAGTGATGTCTCTCTTTAGAACGCTGTGTCACGACCCATTTCTGTTTTGTGGGTTGCTGGGTGTTTTCCACTTGACTTTAGCTGCCATCTTAAAAGGACAATGGGATGTCGATGTGCATCCATGAAAAATGTCTCTTCTTTTGTAAACTTACACATGACTCACTTTCTCTAAAGCAAAAACTAAGGGTTTGCACTGTTAAAGTGGAGAAAAGATATAATATCAAGACTATTTCAGCTTATCAATTTTAGGTAGGAATATGAATATTTTATAATAAAAATAGGCAATATTTGGATATTAAAAATTACAAGCTTGCATTAAAAAATATAATGTTAATCCTTGTTTCTTAGGTCGATGTAATGAGGCTGTGTTTTCGCAGGCTCCAATACTCTAGAAGATACGTACGTTTGATCACAGAGTACATTTGGATAAAGATAAATAACATTTTAGTACTACATTGTGTGTTTTGGGGAAGTTGCTTAGATAAAATATTTTTCTTTTTCTCCTGTTATCCCTCTCAACTTCCTCTTTCCTGGCTCCACCCAGCTCCCTTGTCTCTTTGCCTATCTTCTTTGGCAGCATGGTAGAAAAGCCAAGTACTAAAAAATAAATGAATAAATAAATAAGATGTGGGTTCTAGTCCCGGACCTAAAAATTTCTACTGTATCAGGTTAAGCAAGTTATTTAACATCTCAAGTTCTGTATTTAAATATACACTATAACTATATTTTCTAACTTCAGAGCTGTTGGGAATACCAAGTAAGTATATTTATGTAGATAGACTTTTTACTACATCAAACTTGCTTCAAATGTAAAGTATTATTATTTAACTGACCCATATTATGAAACAAAAATATAGTTTTTATTATTTTTTAATTCAAATTTTATATTTTGGTTTTTATTTATGTCTAGGCATATATGATGAATTCCATTGTTGAAAACAGAAATGTTCTACATAAGTTAAACTTTTCTGTCATTTGATTTGTATATTCTGTAGTCCAATGGCCCTAAGTGGAAAAAAACCTTTATAATCTTGTCCCTAGTAAACCTAACAGTAATTGTACAATTACCACAGCTCATGCATGGAGCTCCTTACAGTGGGGTAAGGACACCCAAGAAATTAGACCACTAATACTAACCCATACTTTCTGGACAATATTTAGATTTAGAGTTTCAGGAGTTGAGAAACCACTTCAGTCTATCCACATATCCCATGTACTGCTTTGCAAACATGGAATTTGGACAGAAATACTCTGGATTTCATTATATAAATGTAATGTTTTAAGTTGCGTTCTGTTCCTTAGAAAATAGAATAAATAACTCTATGATCTATATAGACCTTTAAAATATCATCTAATACAGTAGATGATGCTATTATTGGGAGGTAAACTTCTTGGGAAGAATGCTAAAGTCTGAGCCTAAATATAAACGTTAGAAATAATTTTTAGTTTCTAGTTCTTGCCAAGATAGTCAATTAGTCCAGATTGCTGACTCTGTTTCTTAGAATCATCTCAAGAGAACGATAGCATTCCAGGCAATAATAATAACAGAATAAAATGAAAACAACAAGAAATGTGAGCAACCGTGGGTAGATTGAAGGCTGGCTTGACCTAGTGTGTGTGTGGGAATTGGGGTGCTGACTGCTGGGACAGCAGTAGAGGACAGATTAGAGTATTTAAAAAATGACCTAAGCATTCAAATCAAAAAAATTTTTAAAAAGTATAATAGAGCAAACCCTGAGTAACAAGAAATAAGGAAATAGCAAAAATAAAAATAGAAATAAGTTAAACAGAAAACAAAAGAGAGGATTAACAAAAGCAAAATCTCATTCGTTGAAAAATTAGTAGGTTAGACTGACCTCTGGCAAAAATAATCAAGGAAAAGAAAAAAGGGTAAGAGGAAACGCCAAAATATGAAGTATAGGATAAAAAGGGGAAATACCATAAACCCAACATGGTTTAGATTTATAATCATAAAATAAAGGGAATCATAAAATACAATCACAAAATGTGACAAAAGATAATCATATAATATTACAAACAGCTATACCAAAATATATTTGGAAACTTGGTAAAATGGACACATTCCTAGAAAAATAGAAAATGTCTATAATTTCACAGGAGGAAATAGAGAACTTGTTTATACAAATAAGTACTAAACAAGTGAAAACCTCCATCAAAGCCATCTTCTCTATATCTCCCCCAAATCCAGACCCAGATGTTTTACAGATGAGTTCTTCCAAATTTAAAGAAATTGTTAAATTCTCTCTTTAAAGATTTCATAGAAAATAGAAAAATATTCTATGCTGTCAGCTTATTATAAAAGGCTGATATAATCTTGATTCCAAAACCAGATAAGAACAACACAAGAAAATAAAAACATAATTCCTTTTTATTTATGAAGTAATTTTAAATAAAATGATATTTGATCTAATATGAAGTATATTAAAATGATATATTATGATAAAGTAGGGTTTATTCCAGAAATTAAAGGATGTTTTAACATCAGAAAATCTATCGATGTAATTATCCACATAAATAGTATATTATTACCTTAGTTCATACAGAAAAAGAAGTTGATAAAATCCACCACTTAATTATGATAAAAACTTTTGAAAAACTATGATTATAGGAGAAATTTCTGAGCTTGGTAAAGGTTATATATAGAATAACTGTATAATTTATCTTCCAAATAATTCCAAATTTTGACACTTTTGTCCAGTACTAATACTATACTAGATCAATGCCAAGTAAAAAAGAGTAAAATAGGACTGTTCTGGGCAAATTGGCATGTATGATCATGCTAATGATATACACCTAACATGGAAGAAAGAAAGACGAAAAGAAAAGAAGGAAGGAAGGGAGGGAGGGAGGGAGAGAGAGAGGAAGGAGAAGGAAGGAAAAGGAAGAAAGGAGGGAAGAAAGGAAGGAAGAAAAAAGAATAAAGCCTATAGTAAACATTATACCTAATGGATAAACTTTAGATACAGTCTCTTAAAGAAAAACAAATAAGAATCGTGTAGATCAATGACTATCATTGTCTGTGATTGATGTGATGATATACCTAGAAAAAAATAGACTCCACAGACAAATTATTAGAACACATAAAAGCTTTTAGATAGTTCTAAGACTATCCTATAAAAATCAGTGTTAGTTCTTTATACAAACAAAACTCTAGTAGAAAATGGAGAGATAATACCATTCATAATAGCAAATCCCATAAAATATGTAGAAATATCTTAAGAATACATAAAACCTCTATAGAGAAATTTTTTTTTTAAAAGATTTTATTTATTTATTTTTTCCCCCCAAAGCCCCAGTAGATAGTTGTATGTCATAGCTGCACATCCTTCTAGTTGCTGTATGTGGGATGCGGCCTCAGCATGACCGGAGAAGCAGTGCGTCGGTGCGCGCCCAGATCCGAACCTGGGCCGCCAGCAGCACAGTGCGCACGCTTAACCGCTAAGCCACGGGGCCGGCCCTCTATAGAGAAAATTTTAAAGCTCAAATTAAGGATATAGAATATGAACTGAAATCATGGAAAGACATTTCCTGATCTTGAATTGAGTGATACTATAAGGAGATCAGTTCTCTTCAAATCTATATATTCAAAGTGATCCCGTTTGAAATTCCAGCTGGTGGGCCGGCCCCGTGGCTTAGCGGTTAAGTGCGAGTGCTCCGCTGCTGGCGGCCCGGTCTCAGATCCCGGGCGCGCACCGACGCACTGCTTCTCCGGCCATGCTGAGGCCGCGTCCCACATACAGCAACTAGAAGGATGTGCAGCTATGACATACAACTGTCTACTGGGGCTTTGGGGGGATAAATAAAATCTTAAAAAATAAATAAATAAATAAAATTCCAGCTGGATTTTTTTCAAAGGAATTCAGTAAGTTCCCTTTAGTATTTCAATCAAGGAGTAAAAGTCCACACATGCCTAAATAAACCTTGAAAAATTCATAAAGGAGGAAACACCTCATTAAATATTAATACTATAAAACTATAGAAAGAAAACCATATGATGTTGTCAGAAGAACTTGTAGACTAGTGAACTTAACAAAGAGTTTAGGGACAGACCCACGTATATATGGCAACCTAATATTTGATAAAGATGACACCACAAATCGCTGTGAATTGCTTAGGAGATGGTGTTGGGAGGACTGGCTAACTATAATCAGAAAAATAAATCTGGGTTTCTAACTACCACCAAATGTAAAGGTGAATTCTAGATGGAATAAAGACAAAAATGTTAAAGTAAACCTATGAAATTAAGGAAAAAATATGGGCGAATACCTTTGTGATCAATGGCATGGAAAAAAACCTTCAAATGCACAAACCATAAGGCAAAATAATTGGTAAATTTGATTACAACAAAATTAAGAACATCTCTTAAAAAGACAGACGTAAAAGATAAGGTTAATAGACAGATAGAAGGAGAGATGATATTTATAAATGTTTGAATTTCTGCAAATCTACATTAACAATAAACAAGTGCCAATAGAAAAATAGTTAAAAAATAATGCAGAAAATTTTCAGAGGAAGAACCCCCCCGGGTTTTTAAATGACATGAAGATATGCTCCATCTCACTGGAAATCAGAAAAACAATATGAGATATCACTTCATTACCTATTCTGACAACAATTAGGAAGCCAAGGTATAGAAATTCTTATGCTCTGCTGGTGGAAATGCACATCTGGAGAGCCACTAAGTACGTGCCTATCTAATGATCCTACCATTCCGAAAACCCCTGGATACCTATTCCAAATAAACTCTTATGCATGTACTAATGAGATGTGCATGAAGACATCCATTACAATGCCGCTGGTAGAAGTGGGACATTGGAGGCAATCTCAGTATCTGTCATGGGTAGAGAGGATTATAAAAATGGTAGTTGCATGCCATGGAGTAATGTTTAGCAGTTAGAAGCAATAAATTACATGTAGCAGCATGGATGGATCATAAAAATATGGTACTGAATAAAAAATGTCAGAGAATGTGATACATAAGCTCAGCCATTTACAGAAATGAAAATTCATGCACACAAAATTATAAATATATATTTTAGAAGAACATATACAAATGAAATAAATATACATTAACCCATTAGAATGGTTGCCTAAGGGGTGAATGGGAGTGGAAATGGAGATAAAAAGGAGTGTATATATTTATTTTTAAAGCAGCAAGCAATGGGCTTTTCAAAGACCAATAACAATAACGTACCGTCAAAGGGAGAGTATGAATAACTCAGCTTTCCACTCCTGAAGTCAGAACAAGCAAACATTCAGACTTTTCTGTGATGGCCTCTTCTGTGATTTAAAGACAAGGGGTGTAAAATAATTTCTTGAAGAAAAGAAAAACTTACAGGACTCTGGCTCGGGGGGTATAATCCCAATACAACCTTTGTTTAGGTGGCAATGGCTGTTTGAACAACTTTTTAAAATTGACATATCAAGATAGCTAGGACAGTCTTGGTGGTAAAAGAGAGTCCAATAATTTGGTCCCTAAGAGGATCAATGAGGAAAAAATGTGAATAGAAGATGTGTGTAGGAACTGTCATAGTGTAGAATCAAGATTTCTTTCTAAGATGTTCTGTCCTGACCCCTGGAACCTCTCCTGAAAGTGCCTTTTTCTTAGGCTTTCCTCCCTGATGGCCCTAATTTCTGTTTCTAATCCCATTTCTTCTGCTTCAGGCTACAGAAGCTGGGACAATCTTGCTCCAACTCTCTTTCCTATCCACTCTCTCCAACTTCCCCCATTCCTGTTGTGCAGTAAGAAGGAGAAGTGGGAAGGTGAGGGCTCTGTATTGTACGACTTTGGGGTAGCCATGCAACTGGCTCTCTATACCTTAATCCTAAATGCAGGTTTACATAAAAACATTATCACATATATTCGTATAGACTTCTATGTAAGTTGCATTATGGGTTAAATCTACTTTGCAGTCTAGCCTGGGATCCTAATCACCATGTGAAACATTTCACCTGGACTTTCAACCTAAAGACTTTCAAATTTTGGCTGTTATTCATTGTCACATTTGTCCAGAGGTGCAAAAGAAGGCTTTCTCACAAATGAGGCTCCTAATGCAATATCCACAATAGAAAAAGCTAATTTGGGATTAAGTGATTCAGGAGGAGGGACAAATGAACCCAAGGAAAGAATACTCAAGACTTAAATGAGACTGCTTAGGTCTCATGTGACCTCCAGAAAGACCATCATGATGTGAGGTATTGTTTCTATGGGAAAATATTCTAACCCAGCAGGGTAGGCTGAATAATGACCTCCCAAAGATGTTCATGTCCTAATCCTCAGAATTTATGAATGTTACCTCATATAGCAAAAGGGACTTTGAAAATTCAGTTAAGGATCTTCAGATGGGGATATTATCCTGGATTATCTGGATGGGCCCAATGTAATCATAAGGTCCTTACACGAGGAAGGCAGGAGGTCAGGGTTGGTAGTAGGACATATGACCATGAAGCAAAAGTTAGGAGTGATGTGAGAATGGGCCCACGAGCCAAGAAACGCAGGTGGCCTGTAGCAGCTGAAAAGGCAAGGAAGTAGATTCTCTCTTGAAGTCTCTAGAAGGAGTGTGGCCCTGCGGCTACCTGAATTTTAGTCTTCTGATCCCTGTAACTGTAAGAGAATAAACTTAGGTTGTTTTAAGCCACCAAGATTGTGGTAATTTGTCACAGCAGCAATAGGAAACTAATACACACACTGACTTCAAATGAGCCTTTGAATCCATCTGTGATAAACTGCATTTTCCAAAGATAGCTGCAGAAATATCTCCTGTCTCACATACTCTTCTGCAGTGTCATCTTGCTGCTCCCTCATCACTATATGGAGTCTGTCCTTGCCACTTCTCCCCCTTGAACCTGGGTGGAACCTGGGATCAGTAGAATATGGTGGAAGTGACAAAATGCCTCCTAATTGGCCTGGCAGCTTCCACTTTCTTCCTCTTGGAAGCTAGCTCCCATAAAAGAAGTGCCACTTTAGGACCAGCATGCTAAGAGAAACTCAGCCACATGGAGAAGCCCTGAAACCTGACATATGGAGACGTGCCATATGGAGAGAGAGATGCCAAGGAGACCGAGCTGTCAGACGAGTGAGTGAAAAGCTATCTCGGAAGTGGATCCTTCAGTGTGTGCAGCGGGGACAAACAGCCCAACCAAACCCTTTCCAAGCACTTGACCCACAAATCATGAGCAAAATAGAAGGAGTATTTTAAGCTACTAATTTGGGGAGTTGTTTGTTACTCAGGAAAAGATAACTAAATCCAACTTTTTACTAAATTGGTGACTATCTGTACAACAAGGTGATATCTATAATGTTATCTTCAGTGGCTATTAAGAAATGTGACGTTGTTGGCACTAAATGACCCCTAGTTACTTTAAAGTCCATAAATGTTTTATCTCCATCATTTCAGCTGTTATTTCTGCCAGATTGCTATATCTAATTTCCTAGAGTTGTAGTGAGGAATAAAATGGGTGAAGGAAAACTGCTTTGTAATATTGAGGCATTACACAAATATTATTGTATTAGCCTCTACACAACATTGGAAGAACTGAAAGTTGCCTGCAGCAATCAGAAACGCTAGCTCATTCCATTGACTTAATTGGAGACACTTTCCAAATCAGGCTGTGGTCTACAGATTTGAGGATAACTTCAGGTCTCTGCTACAGAATTAAGAGCATAGATTTATGTGATAATAAATTTCCCTGCTAATCCAAGATCTTTTTCTCTCTCTGCTTTAAGGTTCTTCTTCAAAGAGAAGCTTCCATACACCTATTTTTCATGGTTCTGTATTTATTGTAATCTTGCTTGTAGATTTTTAGTTTTTCAAATATGTGGATGGAAACATTTAGGGTTGATATTTTGAGTGCTGAATCCTGTAAATCCACAGAAGCGTAAAGTTTCTACTCTTTGGGTAATTTCTATCTTGGATGACTTCAGATCAAGTTATGTGTGTCTACTCTGAGATCACGTTTGTTTGCATTTTCAGGTTGTCTTGGCTCTTTCCGAGCTGGACTGTTCACTGCTGCACGTCAGTCGACGAATGCTTTTCCTGACCTCAGGAGCTGTGTCAATGGTAAACACCCTACCGTCAATTTAAAACACAAAGCAAAACAAAACCTGCAAGTACAGTACACCGGTCAATATAGCTAGTGTTTAAAAATCAATAAACGAGCCCTTGGAGAGTTGTGTGCCCAGCAAGGAGGTATTTTCAGATGTAAATGCTACTGTTTTACTCAAAGTGAATTTTCCATCTAATGTTTAAATTAATCGTGTTCGTTATTTACTAAACTTCAGGTCATTGACTTCAGAATGTTATTCCCAGCAGCTTTATTTTGCTGCCTGTTGCATAATCGTGTAGTATGCATGTTACAGTTGTAATAGGTCAAAGTGGAGCCGTGTTTACTCTTCTAACTTCTGACATCAATAATATAAATGTGGAAAATGTTACGATACCAAATTAGCCTTCTCCCTCTGAAGTTCACGTAGGGTCTAGTGATAATTCTGGTGGATTATTTGTCTCTAATTTGCCAGTTTCCCAACTGAGAGTCAGAGAGAAAAAGGTAAAACTGCCAGATGTGAATTGGGATGTTTGTCCAGTGAATATTTTGCATGCAACATTGGCATTATCTAGATATTTATTTGCATTTTCTCTAATTTAAAGTTGGTTATAATTACACAAGTAAAACAGTTTGCCTGAACATGCACATTTAATTCACATTTTATCTTTTTTTAATTTACCAAAGGACAGGAAAATAATTTGATAATTTTCTGATGTCTTTCTATCATACTAACTAATACCTAGTTTATTACTACTTTTAAAAAAACTTATGGGGTCATTTTTTGAAAAATTCAGTAATTAGGTTTTAGCTAGGTTTTTAAAAACATTTTTCTTCCAAGTAACAGAAATTTCCTCTGAGTAACTTAAGCAAAGGGGAATGACCTGGAAGGATGGAAGGAACTCGTAGATTCAACGAAGCCTTGAGCAGCAGGTGTGGAAATGTGCAGGGACCAAGGGGCCACTGTGGTATCTAGTGAGGGGTGAGAGACCACAAATGAGGAAAGAAGCAAATGGGCCTATCGTTTAAGATGGTGATAAAGTGCTGTGACATTTTATGAAGAAAACATCTCTCCCCGAGGAATCACAGAACTCTGCTACACGTTGTCTAATGTCTCAAAACCATTGTTTCATATATTTCAACCAGAGTTCTATTTATTTAAGGCAGGAGGATAAGTCTGGTCCCTGTTTCTCCATCTTAGCCCAAGATGGAAGTCTCAAATTCTTTTTTCTATTGATATTGAGAGTAGTTTTATTCTGAATATCTCATGAAATTGTTTTAAGGATCAAGTAAGGTAATATATATGAAAAATATACAAATTATAGTTATAATGTACTGTATATGTTTGGAAATATAAAAGTAGCTTCTTTTTGCAAAATAATTATAAATGTTTGTCTAATGGACTCACTTTTTTATGAAAAAGTATTATTTCAAGGAAGGAGTTATAGTTTTTTTTCATTGATTGTAGGCTTTGTGCGCAGGATTTCTATTAAAGGGCATATAATTCCATTTTACCATAGCATGTGGTAGAAATGAAACAGGTGTCTATTTCCTTCAGCCATTCCAAACCAGTGTAATCCTCTGCCGTGCAATGAAGATGGATACATGAACTGCAAAGATGGCCAAGCCACGTTCACGTGCATTTGTAAATCAGGCTGGCAAGGAGAGAGGTGTGAATTTGGTAGGTACAAGAAACCCACCCGGCTCACCTGGACTGGCATCCTGAAAAGTTCTCTGAAGGCTTCATTACTTTAAAAATAATTTGTTTTCCCCTTTTTAGATATAAATGAATGTAAAGATCCCACAAATGTAAATGGAGGTTGCAGCCAGATTTGTGACAACACTCCCGGAAGTTACCAGTGTTCCTGTAAAAGTGGTTTCGTCATGCTTTCAAATAAAAAAGACTGCAAAGGTAAGAGCAAGAAGGTAGAATGAAAAGTTGTTTACTGTGTGAGAGCCAAGTCCAGTTAGAAGAATTTCCCCAGGAAATTCTTTTTTTTTTTTAATTTTATTTATTTATTTTTTCCCCCCAAAGCCCCAGTAGATAGTTGTATGTCATAGCTGCACATCCTTCTAGTTGCTGTATGTGGGA
Source organism: Diceros bicornis minor (assembly GCF_020826845.1). NCBI lineage: Eukaryota > Metazoa > Chordata > Mammalia > Perissodactyla > Rhinocerotidae > Diceros > Diceros bicornis. The sequence continues at coordinate 37,920 of NC_080754.1, read as the reverse complement.
CACGGCCTCAGTATGGCCGGAGAAGCGGTGCATCGGTGCGCGCCCGGGATCGGAACCCGGGCCGCCAACAGTAGAGTGCGCGCACTTAACTGCTAAGCCATGGGGCCGGCTCTCCCCAGGAAATTCTTGGAAAACTCTCTGGTTATAAGTCCTTATAGTAAATATACATTATTATCCACCTTGAAGCATTGGGATGCTATTGGACAGCCTTTTAGTTTATTGTTTATAGGGTATTTTGTTATTTGGAGTATTGTGTTGTTTTCTTAGTGTATGTATGTGTGTGCATGCACATGTGCGTTTTAATAAAGAATTTCATTGTATCCTTGCATACTTCAGTCTTTGCCAAATTGTTGTTTATACTTTTTTTAGACACTAATATTATTTCCTTTATTCCAATAAGATAAACAGCTATACAAAGAAATCCACCATAATCCTTAGTAACTTCTTCCATTGTATTTTATATTTCCCTGTCAGAAATACCTTTATAATTTCCAATATAAACCCTTCATCTTGCTCCTCATTTCCTGTTGTGGTTTTGGGAAAGATGAAGATCTGGTTTCCTTTCTCTGTATACATTTAAGATCACATCGTTGGTCATAATTCTTTTTTTTATTTCAGACTTAAATAATCCCTGTCAGTTCAGCTTTTTGTTGTTGTTGTTGTTGAGGAAGGTTGGCCTTGAGCTAACATCTGTTGCCAGTCTTCTCGTTTTGCTGAGGAAGTATGTGGGACGCTGCATGGCTTGATGAGCGGTGTATTGGTCCGTGCCTGGGATTATTGCGGGCTGCTGAAGCGGAACGCATGGGCCAGCCCCCCCACTTTAGCTTTTTAACAAGTCATTTTACTAGTGTATTTTTTTTATTTTTCTTTATGCTTCTCTTTCCCCCAAATTTTGACTTTTTTCTCTCTGTATGATGTCTTTTCCATTAGACTGTTGTAGCTGCCATAACTAAATCTTCAAATAAGTGCTAGGTGTGGGGATGGCTGAAAATGAGATTTTCCAGCCTGGAGTTAAATTTTGCCTTTAGAAATTGGAAGCAAGTTTTCCTTCCTTCCTTCCTTCCTTCCTTCCTTCCTTCCTTCCTTCTTTCCTTCCTGCCTCCCTCCCTCCCATTTCTTTCCTCCTCCTCCTCTTCTTGCAGCAAGGTAAGGAAATTTACTAAGTTAAAGTACAAAGTTTTCTTGTTCAACTCTATTCATATCTGCTTTGTTAAATCCCCAAATTGAATTCATATTCAAGGAATAGTCTGTCTCTCAGTGCGCTGTAGAGTTTGGTAGACTATGGTCTATTCTAAAGTGAAGTGCATTAACTAACAATTTTTTCTAAACAATTATCCAATTTGTGACCATATATCTTTCTTGTCGGCCTATTTGAGGGTCTGTTTGAGGTTTGAAATTTAGAATACCAGTATCATTAGAACACCGTTACAGAAAACCATCATAATGCAGGACACCATATGCATTCCATAAGCAAATAATCCCATTCATACTTCCACATTTAAATACTTGAATAGTCTGTCCTTCTAAAGAATTTGTGACATATTTTTAGTTGAATGATATTTAATCCTTATCCATTGAATTAATACACATATGTAAATTATTACAAAAAGTTCTCTTATATGTAAGAATGTCCCTGATGACCAGAACATATGTTCTCGTATACTTTATTTACATAGTCTTTTATCCATGATACCTGAGTGATAGAGTACAGAGCTGTTAGAAGAATATCTATGCAGCTATTACAATAGGGCCTTTGCCAAGATGTGGATTTTCTTGGGATCAAGTTGCCAGTAAATGTCTAAAAATGCAAGAATAAAACTTCTCATTAGACATTGGATGTCATATAGAGTCATAAAATACAGTCAGTATGGTGCTATAACCCGAACGCATATAATTTAAATAATTCCTTGCAATATGCCTCAAACCAATACTTTTACCTTGTTTTAAAAATATTGATCTTATAGCTCTTTTTAAAAAAATAGCTATTTTAGTGGCCGGCCTGGTGGCGCAAGCGGTTAAGTGCTCGCGCTCCGCTTTGGCGGCCCGGGGTTTGCAGGTTCGGATCCCGGGTGTGCACCGACGCACCACTTGTCAAGCCTTGCTGTGGTAGTGTCCCATATAAAGTAGAGGAAGATGGGCATGGATGTTAGCTCAGGGCTAGTCCTCCTCACACACATAAAAATAGTTATTTTATTTTGAAGTAATTATAGATTCACATGCAGTTGTAAGAAATAATAAGAAGAGATCCCATGTGGCCTTTTCCCAGTTTCCCCCCAGTAGTAACCTTTTACAAAACAATAGTGCATTATCATACCCAGGATATTGACATTGACATGGTCAAGATACAGAAAAATTCCCTTACCATAAGGGATTGCTTCTGTTCTTTTTGTGCATGTTATTATTATTATTATTTTTTGGTGAGGAAGATTGGCTCTGAGCTGACACCTGTTGCCAATCCTCCTCTTTTTGATTGAGGAAGATTGGTCCTGAGCTAACATCTGTGCCAGTCTTCTATTTTGTATGTGGGTCATTGCCAGAGCATGGCTTGATGAGTGGTGTAGGTCCACGCCTAGGATCCGAACCTGCGAACCCCAGGCCACTGAAGTGGAGTGTGTGAACTTAACCACTATGTCACTAGGCCAGCCCTTGTGCATGTTATTTTAAATAGAGTAGTGTCTGAAATTTTGACTACTAGTCTGTGGAAAAATTAAACTCTCAACTACTTAGAGTAGAAAATATATTTTTCATTCTGAACTTGTCTTAAGAGAGGAGAGGAGAAAAGTTCACTAATAGTTACATCTCCCTTGAACTATCTCTGTCACTCATTTTGTTTTCTCCCAGGTGCTTGTGTAGTAACTAGTTGCAGTCAATACTTTGTCTCCTACTTGATTATGTAACATAAACACATTTGAAATTTCTGGAACATTAATTTTGCACTAAAATTTGTATTGGATTAACTGCATCTTTATAAATACTTTGAGGCCTTCTCAATCTCATTTTAATTTTGAATCACTATTGAATACTTTAGGCAACAATAACAGTATGCAGATTTAGTTATTGTCTATTTCCAAAGGAAAAATGTAAGACTGATGTGCCATCTCATTTTTAAATTCATATTTGTGATAATACAGAGTGACTGTATGTTAAAGACCATATTTCAGAAACATGTATTTAGGAATACATATTAAGAATATGGTGAATCTCTTCTCTCATTTATTTTCATGCTGTAACCTGGTAGATAAGAAAGGAACTAAAGCCCTCTCCTTCTTTTATGTAACTAAAAGGAACATGGCAAACATCCGTCAAATTCACTATGCGTTTGTATCAAGAAATCATATTTAGTGAACTAAAATATGGTGATAGATTTCATATTTTGTTATTGTCAGGCCACTCTGTTGTCTCATTGCATATGTTAAACTAGGTCCAGGAAACCCACATCAAGGGTTCTTTGCAAGCATTTTCTGGTATGGGAAAAACGGTTTTTAATATATTGGTTTCATTTATAGATGTGGATGAATGCTCTGTGAAGCCAAGCGTTTGTGGCACAGCTGTGTGCAAGAATGTCCCAGGATACTTTGAATGTGAATGTGCCGAAGGCTACAGCTACAATCCCATATCGAAGTCCTGTGAAGGTAGAGTTGCAGGGGTGTCATTGTTGACCTTGGAGGGGGTGGGTTTCAATCCTGATTTTGTATTAGAAGCATCGTTTCTATTTGACATCAACAGTCAGGTTTTCTAAGATGGTACAATTCATGATATAGTTTGGTCGACTAGGTCATCATTGGCTTCCTTCCAGAGAACAAGTTTGTGGGGCACGTGGTCTTTAGGTTAGTGTTATATCCTTCTTAGATTGGCCCTCCAAGCTATGTATGAATTGGAGACTGCCTGTGTGTGATAAAAGCAAAATAAACACATTTTCACATCATTTAAACCATATTCAAAGATAAAAATAATTTCAAGCTAGAAGGAGAAACACACACATTCAAAAAGAAAGACAAGCTTAAAAATCATGTGGGTGTTATAAGGAGGATAGTTAGAAGTTTTCAGTTTCATGCCAAGCTTTTCAGTGATTTTCTGTGCATATATCAGTATGTCATTTATTGTAAAATAGGAAATGACACAGTTCTGTTATAATTAAATATGCATAAAAGTCTCGTAATAAACAAATGACAACCAAGCTCTAGAAATTTGGGAAGGACTGATCAGTGATACCAGTGCTTGTGGATCTGGGAGAGCCCCTGACTTGGTGTTGCTTCATTTGGCTGCAGTGGTGCTGCCATGTTCCTCAGGAAGCTTAGACGTATGAGGAGATTTTGTTTTTTTTATCATGGATATGTACAAATTATTTCCCATCTTCCTTTAAATTTTTAAAAATTTCAAAATAAATTTAATACCATGACTAAAACTAATCAAATCAATAGTAATTTTTCTATTGTGACAAAATATATTTAAGATCTAATGTGCCCTTTTAACCATTTTTTAAGTTATTTTATTAAAGTCTTATTGGCTTATAACATTGTGCAATTTCAGTGTACATTATTATATTTCAGTTTCTGTATAGACTGCATCATGTTCACCACCAATAGTCCAGTTTTTATCAGTCACCATATTTATGTGCCCCTTTACCCCTTTTGCCCTTTCCCCGTCCCCTTCCCCTCTGGTAACCACTAATCTGTTCTCTTTATCCATGTGTTTGTGTACCTTTTGTGTATGAGTGGATCATATGGTGTTTGTCTTTGTCTGGCTTGTTTCACTTAACGTCATATCCTCAAGATCCATCCACATTGTCACAAATGGCACGATTTTGTCTTTTTGTATGGCTGAGTAGTATTCCATTGTATATATATATATATATATATATATACCACATCTTCTTTATCCATTCATCTGTTGATGGGCACTTGGGTTGCTTCCCACCTTGGCTATTGTGAATAATGTTGTGATGAACACAGGGATGCATAAATCTCTTTGAATTGTGGATTTCATGATCTTTGGGTAAATACCCAGCAGTGGGATAGCAGGATCATATGGTATTTCTATTCTTAATTTTTTGAGAAATTGCCATACAGATTTCCATAGTGGCTGCACCAGTTTGCATTCCCACCAGTGGTGTATGAGGGTTCCCTTTTCTCTACATCCTCTCCAACACTTGTTATTTCTTGTCTTGTTAATTATAGCCATTCTGATGGGTGAGAGGTGGTATCTCATTGTAGTTTTTGATTTGCATTTCCATAATAATTAGTCATGTTGAACATCTTTTCATATGCCTGTTGCCATGTGTATATCTTCTTTGGAAAAATGTCTGTTAATATCCTCTGCCCATTTTTTGATCGGGTTGTTCATTTTTTTATTGTTGAGTTGTATGAGTTCTTTATGTATTTTGGAAGGTAACCCCTTGTTGGATATGTGATTTTCAAATATTTTCTTCCAGTTGGTGGGTTGTCTTTTTGTTTTGTTGATGGTTTCCTTTGCTGTGCAGAAGCTTTTTAGTCTGATGTAGTCCCTTTGTTTATTTTTTCTTTTGTTTCCCTTGCCTGAGTAGAAAAGATACTACTAAGACTGATGTCAAAGAGTGTACTGCGTATATTTTTCTTCTAAGAGTTTTATGGTTTCAGTCTTACATTCAAGTCTTTAATCCATTTTGAGTTAATTTTTGTATATGGTCTAAGATAACGATCTACTTTCTTTTGAAAATGGATGTCCAGTTTTCCCAACGTCATTTATTGAAGAGGCTTTCCTTTCTTCATCGTATGTTCTTCATCGTTTGTTGAAGATTAGCTGTCCATAGATGTGTGGGTTTATTCCTGGGCTTTCAGTTCTGTTCCATTGATCTGTGTTTCTTTCTGCCAGTACCATGCTGTTTTGATTACTGTAACTTTGTAGTATATTTTGAATTCAGGGAGTGTGATACCTCCAGCTTTGTTCTTTTTTCTCAGAATTGTTATGGCTATTCAGGGTCTTTTGTTGTTCCATATGAATTTTAGGATTCTTTGTTCTATTTCCGTGAAGAATGTCATCGGGATTCTGAATCTGTAGATTGTTTTAGGAAATATGGATGTATGGTAACCATTTTTAAATGTACAATTTAGTAGCATTAATTACATTCACAGTTATGCAGCCATTACCACCATCTGTTCTGAAACTTTTTCATCACCCCAAACAAAACTCTGTAACCATGAAGCAGTAAATTCCTCCTCCTCCCTCTCCCAACCCCTGGTAACCTCTAATCTGCTTTCTATCTCTATAAATTGGCCTAATTTTATTTTATTTTATTTTGTGAGGAAGATCGGCCCTGAGCTAACATCTGCCAATCCTCCTCTTTTTTTTTTCTGCTGAGGAAGACTGGCCCTGGGCTAACATCCATGCCCATCTTCCTCTACTTTATATGGGATGCCACCACAGCATGGCTTGACAAGTGGTGCGTCGGTGCATGCCTGGGATCCGAACCGGCGAACCCTGGGCCACCGCAGCGGAGCGCGAGCACTCAACCGCTTGCGCCACCAGGCCATCCCCGCCTAAATTTAGAATAGATTTTTTTTCAATTATTTATACTCTTTTTGAGATTTTGATATCTTACCTCCTTGTGCACTCACCAAAAAATATCACCCCCAAAACCATTTCTATTCTTCCACCACTCCAGATAGAAATTACTGTGGTAATTTGCAGATTAATCATTAGCCAACTTCATCATCCACATTGTAGTTTTATTTAATGAATGCCAACTTTTTAAGAAAAAATTTATATATGATATATATATATAATATTTTACTACTTTAATCATATATCATTTGATTTTAATGGCATTGAGGGGTCATTAATTTTGGGGTTCTATTTTAAGGCATTTTGTGGGAGAACTTATGCTATAATAGTATTTATGAATTTGGGAATTTTCAAAGGTCACAGGGTGCATTCATCAAAAAGAGCAAGGATCTTGTGTAGCTCTGAAGTGGACTTTAGCTGAAGCATATTATTACAACTTTTCAAGAATGAGTTTCTCAAAATATGAACCGGGGACAGGGACCACATAGAAGATTTCGCAATAGAGGAGGTAATAGCATAGTGAGGTTTTTTTTAAAAAAGATTAGTTAAAAAGAAATAAGGTTATGTCCTTAAATTTATTTCCACCATTAATCATTGCATTATGAAAAGTCAAATGTTCTTGATATTGTCATTTATTCCAAGTTACATTAACCTTCATTTAAAAGGGATCTTTTCTTCCCTTTCATCTCCTCTCCCCTCCCCTTCCATTTCTTTTTTTTCTTCAAAGCAAAGAATTGAGAGGTAGTTTCATTGGAATTCGTATAATCAGAATGACAGGTAACTTGAGATGCTGTCTTTTTTCTTAAAAATGAGAAAATTAGTATAAATTGTTATATTTCTATTAATTATTAATTACTGAAAGTTATACATTACATTTGTTTTTTCAAGTATGTAAATAAATAGAAATTACACTTATAACTCATTTAAATTTCTATGCCAAGTGTATAAATGTGATTTGATGTCATAGGGATTTCTTTCATTAAGGACCGATTATCATTGATTATTTCATACTGAAATGAGAATACTCCTTCTTCTATTGGATTGAACATTTAGGAGATATTAAAATTTATGTTCTCTTTTACCCCAGATGTGGATGAGTGCTCTGAGAACATGTGTGCTCAACTTTGTGTCAATTACCCTGGAGGTTACTCTTGTTATTGTGATGGGAAGAAAGGATTCAAACTTGCCCAGGATCAGAAGAGTTGTGAGGTAACCATTTTGTGATGCTAAACTTCCCATCTCTTTTTTAAAGTAGGAGATTCAGGTACTTATTTTCACAGAGCTGAAGTGAGTCAGGAAAATACATATATTTTATAGTAATTGCTATAGTTCTAGGCAGGCTATGAGTCATAATATTTTTACTAATTTTGGTCAAGTGAGTGTAAACATCGGGGATGATTAGTGAGTGAGTAAAAGCCGGGCAGCTGCAGAGTCACCGCTCAGAGATGCTCATCTGTGTAGCCTGCACACTTACAAAATGCAGAGTGTATGTTTACTTAAGAAACTAGGAAAAACTGAGGTTCCTTCTCTTGTTGAGAAAAAATCTTCCATAGAAACCTGGTGAAAACATTTTCCAGGGCCTGCTTCTCTTTACGGCACTCTAGAAGTTTGATGATGCCTGAAGCATTGTTAGCACTTGCGAAAGTGCTCATAAAATTTCAGGAGGAAACAACTTCATCAGAATAGGAGTTAATGGGGTTTAAGTACATCAAAATTCAGAAAGGACTGTTTTGTTAATCTGTATCTCTCAAACTTGCTTGTAGTTACTTCAATGTAATTCATAATTGACCCAGAAATTAAATTTTGGGGGTAAGTTCAAGTTTTTCCTCCATTGAAATAAATAGGTCAACATCTGAAGCTCTTTTTTTTTTCCCAAATGAGAATCACGTGTTAGTGATCCTTAGTCCAATTCTTGCATCTCTTTTACTTTTTACAAGTGAAGGTGAAATTTTATATGTTTATGGCAGACAGTAAAAAACAAAACAAAACAAAAAAACCGCTAGATAATGATTTAATCAGGTGTCTACACATACCTCCACATCTGTTACCAAGACAAAGCTGTATGTATCCAAAAAATGTGACATTCGATATTATGCTACCTACCTGATAAGAAGATAAAGTAAACTAGTTGGCGTGTGTACTAACTTTGGTGGTACTTCACTGAAATGCTGTGCTGTGTGAATGTCTGTTTTGTAATTTAGTCTCATAATTCCAGATTTGTTGTGGTCGCACATCACCATCTACCTTGGATAGATTTATTGAAGTTCTAAGAGGAAATGAGATGTTATTTCTGAATCTAGATCTCCCCCTAGAATATCCCTATATGTATATCCAGGAACTTATCCCTAAAAAGCTTTCCATTTTAAAATTTGTTTCTACTCTTAGGAAAAAAATACTTGATATCAGATTTAATGACTCTAAATCACTTTTTGTGTAAATTTCTTGGAGATTAAGGTTATATCTTAATTTATATTTATCCCATTCAGATTTTCCAGCATACCTTTACTATCTAGATAGCACATTTTTGCCCAGAAAATTTTTGCTAATAAATAAATGAGTGAATGAATGAGGTGCTATTTATTGGTAGATACCTTACTTCTTCCACCAATTTCTGGCTCCAAATAAAAATAATTTTCAGATATAATTCATGGAACACATCATAACTGCAGTTAGTTAGGGGATACATGTTGTTGTTGGAAGAAAAAGGCTGTGTTTTGGACTGAGATTTGCAAAGAAAAGATTAAAGACAAAAATCTACAGTCACACACACTAAACAAGACTTTAAAACACACGTATTCTTGGAGGTTATACAGAGGGACTAGACAAGGAAGTAAAAGATATTAATTTATTTTAGTGAATGATAGAAGATGTGTTTGACAAGAACATAGGAACCAGAGAAAGGGAGCGAAAGCTACACAAACACTGAGCAGTAACTATGCATTTTGTCTGTTTCCTTTTCTCCAGGCTGTTCCAGTGTGCCTTCCCTTGAACCTTGACAAAAACTATGAGTTACTTTACTTGGCAGAGCAGTTTGTAGGGGTTGTTTTATATTTAAAATTTCGTTTGCCAGATGTCACCAGGTGAGGTATCAATGTCAATAATAATTTCTAGAGTTAAGCAGGTCAGCACAGAAGAAAAGAAGTGACTGAAAAGATTTGAAATGTATGAAATTGCATTATCAATCAGATAATTTAGGTATATTATCAATCAGATGATTTGTGGAATCGTAAAGGTCACTTGCTCTTTCACACATGTAATTTTCATGCTTGAACCATTTTGGGTCATTCTGGGCCAAGCTTCTCCAATGATCATTTTACCTTAATCCGTCATTCTTCCCTTTCTAGTGAATACATATTTACTAAGAAGCTGCGAAAGTAGATTTAATGTAATGGTGAAATTTTCATTCTTCCTTATACATGTTCTACAAACTAAGTAATGAGAAAATACTCTTAAGTATTGCTTTTAGAATATAGCTATATTCATAAATATTAAGGAAATTTCACAAGCTTGCTTAAGTGGTATTTAAAGAAATGCATCACATGATTTTAGAGACTCTGAGCCCTTTGTCTGCTATTCCTGCAGTTAGGTTGACTTTAGGGAAGGTGTTTTTGAGTCATGGTTCTACTGTAATTACCAAATTTTCTCAGAGCCATATATTGTTGGAACTAGAAAAAAGAAATTGGAATTTGGTTGGAATAATGGGAAGGAAACATATTTGAGCCTGATTACAGAGTCCAAATTTTAAAATATTTTAGTTAGATAAACAGGCATATTTAGAATTTAATTTGTTAGCTATATGAGTGATTATTCATTAAATAATTCAACTAAATTCATAGAAACCTTATCATTAAGAAACACTGAAATTTATTCCAAGATTCACTGATGTAATTGTGCTCTTTCAACACTCCCATTTCCCCAAGACCTGGTGTTCCCCTTTAACATCGCAGTGCAAATAATATTTTCTAGTGGTAGAGATTGGAGACAACCCTTCCTTGCTGTGATAATAATGAGAATGAGAGAGAAAAAAGTTAATTATTGCATATCTTCAGGCTCTTTCAGGGGTATTCATTTCCCACTGACAATTCACAATAGTTTGGGCTCCAACATTGACTCAAATTGGCCAAATAATAATTTTTTTCCACTGTTTATTTGTTTATTATTTATTTCGGTTAAGCTTTTTATTGAAGTATAATATATGTATAGAAATGTACATGTATCTTAAATGTACAGCTTGATGAATTTTTATAAATCGCCACCTGTGTAACCAACACAAAGAACAGCTAACACTTTTTTGTTTTTTCTCTTTTTTTGCAAATTCCTTCAGCTCTGTTTCCCATGGTCAAATACTTCCTTACTCAAAAGTTAACAAATTCACTCTTTTATTCATGCTGCAATACTTCTGAAAAAGAATGAACTGTTCCCCAATGTAATGAATCCATATGCTGATGTATTCCAGACAGAAAACATGTGGAACACAACTCTCTGAATTACTGGTTTAGCACGATTTTACAAAGAGAAGGAAGTTGTCTCCATAACAGGATCAACTTCTGGAAGATCCTGAGCATAGACGGATTTGGGTTTTGGCAAGATAATGCATGCTTCACATCAGCAAGATGTGATGATTATGAAACAGAACCGAAGTTCTTATTCCAAGCAAAATGTTTTATTTTTTTAATATAATCTGAGTTCAGTACATTCCTACCACATTGTTATCTGTCCAGCATGCTTTACTCTACATTTACCTCTTTACCATATTTCCTTGGAATTCTAAAGACTAAGAAGTTTATTCTATCACCTTTCCTTTGTTCCATTTGAAGTAGATCTGTGCCCCGTTGCAAACAGTGCCTCTATTGCTGTTACTATTAGATGTGGAGATAAGAGTATGGGATTCTTTCTTACCTTACTTAGCAATTATCTGAAGTCCTGACTTTTTAACTTAAAATACCTTTATCTTAGATGACTAATAGTTATACAACTATTTTTCCTATTCCATTTGTCTTTTTTGAATCATTTTGATTTGCTGGTCCCTTGGAAACTTTATGCTGATTCTCATTAAAGTGTCCTGAGGGCACTGACTCAGTACATGTTATTTTCAATCCAGCATCCTCAGACTTTTCCTCCTCTGTAATAGCTCCATATGTGTCTGGAGTCTTGATAGCAACAGGCATTGCCAGAGCTCAGACACCCCCAAACGCATGGCTACACTGTATCTTTAAATTCTCCTTCCACGTACTCTAGTATAGTGATTTGTGCAATTAGATCACTGATTGGAGAGCTTTCGAAATCAAGCTAACAGATACATTTTAAAGTTTTTGACTTTACCTTCCTTACCACACATGAAGGTGTAATTATGTCTGCAATCATCCAGATGAAATCATAGGGAAAATATACTTTTTGATGGATTAACCAATCATGAAATTGTAACATCTTTTACTAATTACTTATGGATACAGCGGGGAAAAAAATAATGTCAGATTATATAGTGTATAAAAGGTTCCAGGAGAGATACAATATGCCTAATATTTGTACATGTGTATTAATTCCAGCATTTGAAAGAGTGCTTTCAAAACAAATACCAAAAAAAGATGAAAAATTACCAAAGCATCTGTTGACTGGGAAAAAAACTTCCAAGAATAAGCAAAACAATACAGTAACTTGATTTTAAACACACATGGAGTCAGAGATAATACATGAGCAGTGTAATTCTGCCTTTCTCTTTTATTAATTGCAGGGAAAGAAATAAATAGTTGACTCTTTCAACATGTTGTTGTTTGCCAGTATAAGAAAAAAAAGAATAATACATTGAGCCTTCCATATTTCTCATTATTAAGGCTGTCTCTTTTCCTATTGTTTAGATTTTCAGCCGAATTTGATTTCCGAACATATGATTCAGAAGGTGTTATCCTGTATGCAGAATCTCTTGATCACTCAGCTTGGTTCCTGATTGCACTTCGTGATGGAAAGATTGAAATTCAGTTTAAAAATGAATATACAACCCAAATCACAACAGGCGGCAAAGTTATTAATAATGGTCTATGGAATATGGTATGTTTTACAGATTTCGTGAATAATCCTCCCAATTTGATGCCGTTTGTATAAAATCATTAATAATTTACTTTTATAGTGATACCAAACCAAAATGGGGCTGAGTTTATCTGATGTTGTATATAGTATATTCTATGCACTGTAAATCCCTGAAATGGCCTGAGAAATGGTACCCTCTCTTGATGTACTTAGGATTTCCTGTAACTAAAGTTGTTTTCAGTTATTTGAACTACTCTGTCTTTAACTTTTCGCCTTTTTTTAGTGGCTGTCATTGGGTGAACAGGGGTGCCTCTCTTATAGGAATTATTAGCAGGCATAACAGTTTATGCAAAGACTCCACTGATCAAGGACTACACTGGATAGCCTCTAATATTTTTTAAATGAAAAAGAAATACACACAGTAACAAAATCAAAAAGTTAATTCAATTTTAAATCTTAGCATATGGGTAAATAATCGATTTGTATAAACAGTATATACTGGCCAGTACCACTCAGAGTGCTTAGAAACTAGCATTTTTAGATGATCCCTAAAAATGAGTCTTTATTTTAATAATCAAGAACAACCCTTTAATCAACTGGATTAAATGGAGCTTTTCTTGGAGAAGGGATTACTACTAGTCAATAGTGGGGAGAATTCTTTTCTGCAATGGAGTCATTGCTACTCTCAGCTGAGAGATCAGTTTCACCTTAGAATGTGGTACCCGAAAGAGACGCTTTCTTTGCCTGTGGGACCTGTGAGAAGTCCACATTGAGAAGCCATGTGATGTCATCGCTAAATCATGTCGTTCCTTTGTTTACCCACTCATGCACTCATATATTCAATAACTTTTAGTGAGCACTTTTAAAGTGCTAAGTTCCTGCACCTCACAGTCTAGTAGCTGATGCTGCCTTAAGAACTGATACAGTGTAATGTGAAATACATTACAGTAGAGGTAGTAATAAAAGTACAGTTGAGCACAGATGTGGTTCACCAAAAAGAGGGCTATCTGTCCTTTGGCAGCCATAGATTTTGGCCTCCTAACTCTAAAAGCATAGTATCTGCACAGGAGCAGATGCAACTGTCAGAGCAATCACTAAAATTCTCTGGCTTCTCCTGATGACCTCATCAGTGTAGCTTTGCTACTCCATCTTTCCTACAACATCTACATATAGAGTATTTGATGCATAAGCTATTTCTCCAGTGTGCTGAAGAAAACATTTTACTGCCTAATGTCCCCAAATCACCTATCTAAAATCACTTTTTCATTAAAAGAGAGTAAACACAGAATTTTTTTTCCAATGAGTTTATATAAATTGAAAATACAGCTGTTTGAAGGAGAATTTAGATAAACTTCTAGGTAGGATGTTATATATAAGAAGCAAGCCAGACTGAGGTCCTGGAGGCAAAGTAAGAACACCTTTCAAGGAGGGAATAGTCATTAAGGTAAAATGATGCCGGTTGGCAGTGTTAAGGACAGAACATTGACCAACTTTAAATCTGTAAATGTTCCCAAATTTATTTCTCTGTAGAACACAGTTTTTCTCTTGTAGTGGTGCTTTAATATGCCTATTGTTTGGCTTCCATTACTGACTAGTAAGTGAGGAGTTTGCATTTTGAGTGCTACAGTTTTACATGAGGAGACTCCGGCAATGGTTCTTCGAATTGCCTTTTTGGGAGGATTTTTTTTTACTGTTGTTTACCATCACTTCCAACCTTTTTTAAAAACCCAAACTGCTTTCAAAATTGGAAAAACCCAATTTAGTTTTGTGTATTGTGCTTTCTTATGACTTCAATTACTTTTGAATTTTGAAATAAAATATAATTTGCGTGTAATGAACAGAATACTGGATGTATTGATTTCTCAATTCATATTAAGAATTTATTTACATTATTGATTCCATATGTGTACCATCAGACAATTGGAAAACAAGAACACTTAAAAGTTTTTTAAGATTTTGTAGAGTAACCCACTTGTTTTTTTAACTGTTAATTTTATGGCATCCTGGGGTTGAACTTTAAAATATGATGTTCATTTAATTTTCAATCAAACACATTTTTAAAACACATTTTTATCACCTTTATAATAATTTGACATTTCAAATGGATTGGAACAAATTAATAATTACATTATAATGATTACTTTGAAAAATCATTTGCTGGGATAATAACATGATTTTTCAATATTAGTGTTTCAAATGACACGCTGTGATGTCTGATTGTTTGATGATTTTTGTCTCTTTAATTGCAGGTCTCTGTGGAAGAATTAGAATACAGTATTAGTGTAAAAATAGCTAAAGAAGCCGTGATGAATATAAATAAACCCCAAAACCTTTTTAAGCTTACAAATGGATTTCTAGAAACCAAAGTATACTTTGCAGGATTACCTCGGAAAGTGGAGAATGCACTCATTAGACCGGTAATGATTCAAGCTTATATCATTTGTCATGGATGAATTCCTTCCGTCTGGAATAGATTTGAAGATGTGTTTTTCTGAAAGTCAAAAGAAGTTATTTTGTTGAATATACCAACTGTGACAAGTTGTATTGGGCATGGAAAAATACCACGAGTGACGCTTGAAATTATATTAAGGAAATGAGAAAATGAATGTAGTGTTTTTGAGCCCCTTTAAATCCCCAACATTACTTGCTTGAGAAGTAGATTTTTTAAATTCTCAAGCAACAAATCAATGTTAACATCATAATAGTTCATACTCAGCCATTACACATATAAATACGTATAATTAAGTCCAAAAATGCATTATTTTGTAGAAGCCAGTCAGAAATTTTCTTAGGTCTGTTTTAGGACTTAAATTTAGGAGATAAGAGTAGCACATAAGGTGGAACTTAAAAACAACCTTTGCTGGGAGTATAACCGCAGCCTGTCGTAGATTGAAGTTAGATACAATAGACGACTTTCTGAACATGATGTTTGTCTAATCACTGTGGAGTAGGTTTCATGAAGGAGACTAATCACTATACTTGAAGAGTTTTAAAAATTTCTTTTGAAGTCATGGGCCCGCCAATTACACTTGCTGCTTTTACTTAAATATTTACCATTTTATACCCATCTTTCACTCATGGTGATTCACAGTTACTTTAACTTCTAAAATATTTCTGTGATATAAAACCTGAATTCAAGTTAACCCACGTCAGAGTGAATACACTTATCCTTTGAAATTGATAAATCAAGACATTTTAAAAGTAAAATAAATTATTCAAAAAGAACCAACTATTTATGAAATGGCTACTACATGTCTTGAGTCTGGCTGGATTCTTTGGTGGAGACTAAAGAATGCAAACACTTTGGTTCCTGAAGAGACTTAGTGGCTGATGGCAAAACAAACCTATGTTGTAAATGCAATGAAAGGAAAACAGGAAGCAGCTTAGAGCCCAGGGCCACAGTAGAAGCATATATGGAACTTGAGAGCAGAAAAGTTAACCCTTGGGTGATATGGGAGAGGAACATGGGGCTTGAGGTGTTAAAAAACCATTAGGAGCCCAGTGGAGGTCTGTGATGGCATAAGCTAACTTTTACTGAAAAAGACTGTCCATCTGAAGGACACCTTGAAGAAAATTTAGATAAAATTCAAAATATTTTAAATATTTTAAAATGTCATCAAAGAAAATGTTTTCCCTCTCACTGAAAACCCACAGCTATAATCTGTTAAGCCACTTATGAGTCTGACTTGTTTAAGTTTAAAATGCACTCCTTGACTTATATTTTAATATGTTAGATTAACCCTCGTCTGGATGGATGTATACGAGGCTGGAATTTGATGAATCAAGGAGCTTCGGGAGTAAAGGAAATTATTCAAGAAAAGCAAAATAAGCATTGTCTTGTCACTGTGGAGAAGGGTTCTTACTTTCCTGGTTCTGGAGTTGCTGAATTTAGCATCAATTATAGTAAGTGATTTTCCATTTTATCTCTCTTTTTTCATTAATGGCTAAATTTATTCGTTGACAAACAGCAATAATTCCTTCAGTAAACATTACTGAATTCTTACTATGTGCCAGCATAGTGTTAGGCATATTTGTACTGTTAAATACTTTTTATAAAATTTTTCCAGTATATTAGGGGGGAAAGTTTGTTGAATACGCCAAATAATATGTTAGTATTTAAAGATTATTGACACAAACTGATTAATTTTAGGCAAATGAGACTGACCTATTGTAAGGTTCACCAATTTCTCAGTTGTACTGAGTCTACTGACTAATGCGTCAAAAGAATTCATCTTCATTTCTAGCATTTCCATTTGATCCTTTCTTAAAATGTTCACCTCTGTTGAAATTTCCCATCTGTTCATACATGTTGTCCATCTTTTCCACCTGAGCCTTCAACTTGTTAATCATAATTATTTTAAATTCCCTGTCTGATAGTTCCAACTTCTGTGACACATCTAAGTCTGGTCGTGTTGATTGCTTTGTCTCTTGACTATATGTTGTTTTTTCTTGTCTCCTTCTGTATTGCATAATTTTTGGTTTAAAGAGGGGCATCTTATGTAGAACAGGAGAGTGGAGATAAATAGTATTTATGTCTGGAGATGAGCATACCTCTGCTTTTGCTAGGCCCTTAATGAAGGGGGTTGAATCAATCTAGTCAAGAGTTGAGCTGCTTAGGTTTTCTTGTTTCCATGACTACCCTTCACATTCCTTCAATATTACCTTGTGCTTAGGGTGGTGGCTGGTTTGCAGAGGATTTTTCTTAGTAGCTGATCCATCCTCTGCTTTAGGTATTTCTTTTATGAATACCTTTAGGTATTCAAGAAAGTGTCTCTCCAAGGTCTTGCCTCACCCCAGAAGGGTACTCTTACTTGTTCCTTGACATTTGCTAGTGTGGTAGAGGGGTCTGGGTGTCAGGGGAGCATTCATTCTCTAATGTTCTTGTGCAGATTCAGTCTTAGGCAGGTGTTGTATCCCTGGGTCTCAGGGGTGTGGACTTTTCGTCGTCCCCTCCCCGCCACCAGTGTAGGGGAGATATCTAATGATCAGGACCCAAGATAGTTTTCTACTCCTTCTCCATGGTAAATGGTTTTTTTTTTATTGTTTGTTTTGTTTTTCCTTGTTTCCTTTCTCTAATCTACAGGTGCCGTGGGTCGTCACATGTGTTCTAATTGCGAGAAGGTTTGTTGTCTTTTCCTCAATGCTTTAAGGCTTTTGTTGCATGGAGGAGACAGAGAAGGATCTGGGTGGGACTTTGTGCCTTTCCTGCAGGTTGCTGCTGCTCTCACCCAGGCCTGCGCTAGGAGGAAAGCTTTCTCTGGTCTCTTTTTCTGCCCCCAGTTTTTCTACTGAGCACCCAGTAAGGTCTGTGAGGAATATCCTGTGAATAGGTACTAATTTCCCACGAGTCTGCAGTTCCCAGGGCTTCTATACTCTCACACCAGCCCCCACTTGGACTTCAGCGATTTGTTAAAATTTTTACCTAAATTCTTCTTACCAAATTGTATGGTGTATGGTGTCTGTCTTGGGTAAGAGAGTACTCTCCTTCTCTCCTTGGAAGCACCTGTCTTTCTTTAGGTTTCTAGTTAGTTAGTTGCTCTGCAACCTCAGTTATTTGATAGTTGAAGAAAAGTTGTGATGATGTAGATACTTGGTCTTCTGTTGTTGTTGTGACGGTGGGAGCAGTGCTCTTTTCAGTCTTCTATGGTCTAAGCTGGACACAAAATCTTGCCAGACTGAGCCCAGGTTTTTACCTTTATAAATAGTACTTCCTCGATGTCCTTGGACACGCATCCTTCAACCCTTATGTGATTAACTCTGTAGGAGAAAATCTTAGATTATCCATCAAAGGTTATACAAATGTATAATTCCTACTGTTTGATCAGATTCTCTCCCAAAGATGTTTTGTCAATGTATGTTTCTACCAGCAGAATAAGAAAGTTTATGCTTGAGATTTGTTTCCAGTCTGAGGTTTGAAAAATTAAATTTTGTAGTTTTAAATATTATCCCAATTTCTACTAAAGTCGAGTATCTCTGCATATATTTATTAGCTATTTGTATATCTTAATTATTTTATTGGGTTCTTTATCTTTTTCTGTTCTAGGAGTTCATTATTTGAGCTACTAACACTTTGTATTATAAATTTAATGTTAATCTGATATCTCTGCTTTAAGAAAAAATTATATTTCAAATGTGTTTATTTGCAGCCTAAAAAGGTACTACTATAGTTTTAAGGAAGAATCTTACACTAGTACTTTTTGTTTTCCCAACGTAAATTAATACAATGTCTTTAACTTCAGCTATATTCTATATATGGAGGATTTTTAAAAAATGTTTTAATTGGGTTGATGACTGAATATAGGAAAAAACTAGGCCCATAATAATTTGTTCAAAGGAAAAAAAATCTCTGAAAAGAAAATGAAAATCAGTTATATTGTATCTGAAAAAATACTTTCATAAGTAATTAGTTATTTCATGGATAACTTGAAAGTGATCTACTTTTAATTAATATTTAATGTTATATTGTAATTTCTTTACATTTGTGCGTTCATTTTAGTTTGAGTTTGTCAATATCTTGTAGTAAATTTACTTATTTCAAGATGATTATATATATATATATGTATATTCTTTTTTTTTCTCTTGGTTGGGAATTAGAGGATTGTAATGAAAAATGTAATAGCTTAGATGTGGCTAAATGGAAGAACATCTTGTCAAAGGAAAATTATTTTCTCCATTCACATTCACCCTTTCAATGTCTCTGAGTGGTATCTGGGCTATTGTTATATATTACTTCATATTAAATGAGGAAGACTGCATTCAGATTGTGAACTAATATTTTTAGGAATCAAACTATTTTAGAAACACATTAATTAAACAAATGTTCCTTGAGTGACTACTGTAGGCAATGGTGGTAGAGACATGCAGAGCTGCATGCTAGTGGAGCAGATAGTTAGCCTAGTAATCAGGACAGAGGATGTTAAGTGTTGTGAGGGGACTCACAAGAAGAAGAGCTCCTACTGGAATTTCAAAGTTAACTGTTGACTTCAGAGTGTTTCTCTACCATCACACTATCCAGCTCCCCCCATGTGTATAAATTGTGCTTTTCCTTCCCACTGCTCTAACCTCACCCCTTTACGGATGAGGGGTTGTGGGCTGGTGCTGGTAGCTATACCCAAATTTTCCCTCAGAAATATTAAAATAAATTTGTTGAACTTGCTTCTAAATGTGTACTTTAAAATAGGACCACTCTGAGATTTCAGCATTGTGAATATGCAAGGTAGAAGGAAGACCTGTTAATGAGCAAACAGGGAAAATTCATAATAATCCTTAACCCCACAATCCTGAATTCTATTTTAGGAAGAAGAACAGAAAGATGGGGCTCCACTTATGTGTCTCTTGTCTGCACTTAAAAAATTTTTCTTTTGTTTTGTTTTGCCTAGTTTATATAGATCATTGAGAAAGGAGAACTAGAATCTTTAGTTTTACACAAAAATGGCTTACTCAATGGCTTGAGTATTAATAAGATTGTAATAATTCCTCCTGGGGTGCACTTGAGGAGTACATTGATCCTGCTTCTGTTCTGTTGTTTAAACAGATAATATATCTGATGCTGAGGACTGGCAAGTAAACGTGTCCTTGAATATTCGCCCATCCACGGACACTGGTGTTATGTTCGCCTTGGTTTCTGGTGACACAGTGCCCTTTGCTTTGTCCTTGGTGGACTCCACCTCTGAAAACCTTCAGGTAACTTTAGTCTAAACCTTTATAATCCTTTTTTGCTTGTTTTTTAATCTGTAAAATGGATATATTAGCAGTTATTTACCTCTAAGATTAAATAACTTATGTAAAGTATTTGGCACAATCTCCAGCACATCATTAAGGACTCCATAAAAGTCCATTATTATGACTTTTCTCCTGGCTTATTTCCAAGGTCTGAACCATGAAGTAAAGGGGAGAAATTGAAAAGCCTATTGCATCTATAGCTAAGATTAGGCGGACTCAAACACAGGCTGCTTTGAGCCTTCCCAGAGTATGTGGAGATCCGCCCTTATTTAGAATCCTTGAGGTATCTTGGGAGTTAGTCTGTACTAACGAAATCGAAGTGAGTCTGATTACAATCCACTCTCAGATATTCAGTGCCTAATTATAACGCTTTCTGCTTTCTAGCACTCTTAATCTTTTTTCCCATGAGTAAATTAAGAAAGACTAGAGAAAACTAAAACCAGTCCACTTGGCTTCTTGCTGGCAATTCTGATTTGAAATTAGGAGGAAAAACAGGAAAAACTCTTGGATGAAAGGGAATATGAGAATTATCAGAAGATCTGTATTATTCAGCCTTCTGATAGAGGCTAGGAGTTCTGTCCATGTGTCATCTGCAGTGGATTCCAACAAGTTACAGCAAGAAGGTTGTGTTTGTGCCAAGGTTGGCTTGGATGCTCTCTGTAGCTTTTGGAAAGAGACATATAATTGAATAATGCCTGCAGTAATAAAAAGGGTGCTGTTTGCAATTTACAGGATGATTGTGGGGAGCTTCTGGTGGTTAAACACAAGCAACCTAAAAAGATCCTGCCGAGTTTTTATCCCCAATCCACCACAGAAGATTCCTACATTTGGATTTCAGCTTGTTGTTTGCTTGTTTGTCTTTTTTTAAACAAAATGGAAATCCTATCTTCAGCACTATGTTCATATGGTAGAGGACTTTAACACATACCATGTCTTTGATATTTATTTTATCTTTTCTGTGTTTGTTACTGTGACTTCTCTCTTTTGCTTGTCAGATTGCCTTCTCAAGATCTGTGTACAATGTTTCATAACATTATTCCACATACTGTTGATCATTCTGGAACATTTTCTCAGCTGACCATCTTTAGGACTTATAGTGAGTTCAGGAATATGGACATGTATAACACAGTAACAGATTTCCTCAAACAACCCATATTTGCCACGTATAGACTTCGCATAACATCGGTACCTTGGAGTCCTAAGTTGGCACTTCAGACTGTCTTTCTACCACCTCACAACCCCCATCCCCCTAGTTTAGATTTTATCTCTTACTTTTACATTTCCTCTAACACATATAAGCTATAAGCATAGATCACTCTCAACAAGTTAAGTAATTTTGAAAAGCAGTTTGAAAAGTTCAGCAAAATGAATACATTTTCTCTTTTGAGAAGCTTCTGGTAAGTACTCTGTAACTTACTGCCTGCAAACCCTGGTTTTTCTCTCCGGGCTTCTTCACTTGCTTTGTCCCAAGTCTACAGGATTGCTTGTATGGCACAAAAAACCCCTTCAGTCCTGCTGGTGTGTGTTTACTAAAGCACTTTAAATTTTCACATCTCCTCCCCGATAAAAAGTAATTCAGCTCCTTCCTTTTTCATGTATAAGTTTTGAAGTTAGGAAGGCTCATACACAGAAAAATAATGCTGAAGACACTACTTTAGGTTCTCATTGTTGGTAAAACAGCTGTTGGTTTATTGAGTTTTCAGAAGCCTCTACACATTTACATCTCAGCTAGACCTCGAGTTTGTAAAACTAATGTATATTCTAAAATTACGATTATTTTAATAATTAGTAATTTTTCATTTAAACTTGGAGGCTCTATCATACCTTTTCTTTTTCCTCACTGAAATTCACTTTTTGAATTTCAAAAACTCAAAAGTCACTCTTAATGGCATTACCATTAGTACTTGCTTATACTGAGTCTTTGCTCTGTTCTTCAGGATATCTTGGTATCTGTTGAGAATATGGTAATATCTCGGGTAGAGGCCCTAAGTCTGTGTTCCAGCCAGCAATCCCACCTGGAGTTCAGAGTCAGCAGAAACAACCTGGAGCTGTCGACTCCACTTAGAAAAGACGTTGTCTACTCTGAAGACCTCCTAGGACAACTTGCCATCCTGGACAAAGCAATGAAAGGAACAGTGGCCACTTACGTGGGTGGCCTTCCAGGTATCTGCTTACCTTCTCTTCAGTTTGAAAAAGTATGTTTTTAATCAAATTGATGGTATTTTCAGTATGTAATTTTAGTAAAAGGGCATCAGAAAGGAAGACAAAATTCCAATATCCATTATTCTTTTCCTGGGGACTTGTACTGACATTTCATTGGTACATTTTTGTTTAATTTTTTTAATGATGAACTGAAACTAAGTTTTGCTGCATTTGAGCACTCTAGCCAGAAAGGATTTATTATTTCATTTCATCCTCACAATAGTCTTGTGAGTTCAATATCTATTCCCCAGTTCATCCATCATTCACCCAATATTTATTAAGACCCTTTGTCCCAGTCACTAGAGACACAGTAATAAACCAGCAGATGTGATCCCTGCTGTGAGGCTTTTACAGTCTAGTAACATAGGCAGACACTAAACAACTGAGTGTGATATCTTCTATGAAGGAAAATATGGGTTGCTCTTAGAGCCTGAAACTGGGGACATGATCTGTTTGTGGGAGCCAGGAACAAGCTCTCTGAGGAAAAGACTAAGATATAAATCTGATATTAGAAGGATTAAATAAAGTTAACCAAGTGATGGGGTGGGGATTGGAGTCAGTACTCAAGTAAAATGGTCCATGTGTGGGCAGGATGGGAAGGGTTCACACATTGAGGACCATATAGAAGATCATTATGGTGAGAGCATGTTGAGCAGGCAGATGGCAGTGCAGGATGAGGCTGGGAACTGAGAGAGGGGGTTGTAGACCTGGTTTAGGGTCCTGAGTCTTATTATAAGAGCCACAAGAATTATTAAAGAGTTTTAGATAAGGAAGTGGTATACCAATATTATAGTTTTAAAAATCCCCCCTGCATAATGGACGGAGATGGACAGGTGGAGACAAAAGTGAATGAAGTGAGTTGGGGGCTACTAAAATAGACCACGTGGAGACGCAGTAATAATAACAGCAGCAACAACTATACTACCATCAACTGGTGTGTAATAAACAGTCTGGGCATTGTTCAGAGTGCTTCAAATGTATCAGCTCGATTTTCAAAAGAGTCCTGTGAGATAAGTATTATTATTACCCCCATTTTACAGATGAGGAAGTGAGGAGGCTGCTGGAGTAGGGTGATGGCAGTGGAGATGGTGTACAGTGAATAGATTGGGGATGTATGTGAGAAACAAAATTAATAAGATTTAATGATTGACAGGCAGGTATAGGGATCTCATAGGTATCTGGCACAAGCAGTTGTGTGGGTGGAGATTGCATTTACCAAGATGAGAAAAACTGGAGAAAAAGCAGGTTTATCTTTAACTTAATATTGGAAAATATGAAGTTGGCATCAACATTTTACTCTAAATGGCAAAAAAAATTGAGGCAGAAAGTTTTTAGAAGTATTTTCAAATACCATTTGCAAATTATTCTCATCGTGAGAATTCTAAGTTTGATGTCTGGACTTCTAGTAACCTTAACTATATCACTGTAACTGCTCAGGATCTTAATTTCCCATATATGGAAATTTTATCTTGGTTTTTGGGAAATATAGGAGTAAATAGGCTCTAAATTTTAGATATAAATGATAGATAGATAGACGATAGAGTTAAGGTAGCATGGTTAATTATTAGGAAATATAAGTACAGTTGAAATGAATGAATTCTCTAATGAAGTCCACCTACTAACTTATTCACAAGTTAGTTGAATGCAATTTTAGGAAATAAAACAAACAATGAAAGAGTTCAAAAGAAGTAAAACTACCCAAATTTCAGTGGTTCCAGGACTTTGGCAACAGCGCTGAGGACTGACTTCAGGCAAGATGTGTTTAGAAAAAGAGTGAGGAAAAATTGAGGGGAACTGAAAATTGAAATCTTAAGAGTGTAAACTATGAGATGGGTAAATTATTAATTGATATGCAAAATAGGCATGTTCAATTGCATGTTATGAATTAAAAATTAGGGGAAATTGATGATTCTCAGGATTTTTATAGTAGTGGCATAATCTATGATGCTCAGATCAGCTTGAAAAGGTTTCTTAAAAAATGCTATGAGCACATAGAAAAGTATGGACTTTATTCACTGTCTTGGAAAGTTAGAGGCGGAAAATTTGAAGTATATATATTTTTGCATAAGGTTCTAAAGAAGAAGAGTAAATGCTGAAAAATGTCCATGGGGAATTGAAATTCGCTAAGATGAGAGGCCAAAAAAGGAGGAAGCAGGTAGAGAGAGGGATGTTTTTAAGATGAACTGTAGTTCTTAGGATTCAAGGGTGTTACCTAAGTGTTGAGTTTGATAAAGAGGGTGATAGTGTCGAAAGGCCCAAAGGCCCTAAACCGTTCACTGAAGCACCAGGGAAATTCTTTTTTTAGAACACCAAAGGTTACATAAAAGTGAATTTCCTGTCATGACTTGCCACTGTATGCTCAGCAAGAAGCTATTTCTTTGGAAAGTATAGAAATATGTTTTTATTCCAGCAATAATAAAAGAGATATATGCATCATGACATTTTGAAAGATTCCTGAGGGGCCGGCCCCGGGGCGTAGCAGTGAAAGTTTGGCGCACTCCACTTCAGCGGCCCGGGTTTGTGGGTTTAGATCTTTGCTGTGGACTTACACTGCTCATCAGCCATGCTGTGGCAGAGACCCACATATAAAGCAGAGGAAGACTGGCACAGATGTTAGCTCAGGGTTAATCTTCCTCAGCAAAATAAATAAATAAAAAGATTCCCAAGTAGCTATAATTTGGTGTTGAAAAAATGATTTAACAATGCTTAAACTGTTGCTCAAATTTAAAGAGAAAATAATAAATTTGAACATCACAAGTAAGAATATGCTGTTTTCTACTTTTTTATTTATCTTAGATTTGGATGGAACTGACTGTGTTCATGAAATCAGAGGAACTCATGCTGAATTCAATGCCAAGCACAATAGCTTATATGCATAGGAGTCACTTAATGTAAATTTATTCGATAGAATTACATTATTAACTTTTCCTTT